>NC_141874.1:155486306-156895306 GCF_056163025.1 Triticum urartu | reverse complement strand
GCTCTCCCTCAAGCCCCTGCAGCAGCTACCCGAGATGTTGCGACATGACCAGCTGCCCCAGCTCTCACACGCGCTGCTGCTGCTATTGCTTTTCTGCTACTAGTGTGTTCAGTTTCGACAGTAAAATTTAGTTTCGACAGTAAAATTCAGTTTCGACAGTTAAATTTAGTTTCGACAGTTAAGTTCAGAGATGAGCGGCTGATGTATTTTACATCTAGCATTTTGTGGTTATGTATTTTATGTCATCTACTGGAGATGCTATTAGAATTCCACTCAGGTTAACGTTGTCTCTCTTGTCCTGCTTCAGCCTCGCCGTCGTACAACTCACCGGAGCTGCTCCAACAACGAAACCCTCCATCACAGCGGACCAGTACCCCGGGCTCCATCTCTAGACGCCTAAGATCTTCTTCCCCTCCTCCGACAACCAAATCAGCCAGAGCATCCTCACCGACCAACCCAATCACGCTGAGATCGACATGGCTTCGCCAAAGAGGTTGTACACTTGTTGCATCGCTTTTTTTACTCTACATGTTATATATATATAACGTGAAGTATGATTAGTTTCTCCTACTATATGACAAGCAGTGAGGTACCAGGCAACTTAGCTATTCGTGATGGACTCTCTTGAATGCCATCATTATTTATCTTTGCGCATTTGAGCTGTGCATTTTTAGATGAGCCTCGGAGTTGAGCTAGTAGGGTAGTGGCCTAGGTCCAAAGTAGTAGAAGTAGCACAGAAACATTTTTTGAGTGTAGCATTTTCCCTGCTCATGCCTGCCTACTAGAATCGCTAGTGCTTGAAAGGAAAGCTGAAGGAAAAAACATAGGAATTGGAAAGTTTCCTATGCTACTACTATTCATGCATTCGGTTCAAAGGAATGGAGCAAAGTAAAAAATGTAGGATTTGTTCCTTTAGTGTCTCCATGAAAGAAAAACCGTTGGAATTTTAATATCCACTTGTCCTCCTTTTCAAATTCCCATTCATGAAGCACAAGACTAAGAGATAGTAGCATAATAGCATTATAACCATACATTTTCTTGTGGTTTGACTTAATCTCACCATGCTTCTTTGCATCCTGTGATCTACCAATTCTTGTCAACCAAACACTCAGATTGGTAGAAATCCTATGTTTTTAAATTCTCTGTTTTGCACATGCATTCCTATCCTATTACTGTGTATTTCATATCCCTGCATTGTTAGAATCCTCCAATTCAAATGAGCCCTTACAGAATTACTTCTCTTACAGATAGTTGTCAATTAAAGAAAACCTTGTGTGGTTTGTCCCACTCCTTTTGCGCCGTCGTCCACCCCAGCTCAGCTGCTCCAATGACAGAAGAGTCCAGCACAGCAGGGATCCGGCCTCCAGACTGTCTTTCGCCGCCTCAAATCTTCTTCCCCGCCGCCAGCATCCACGACAACTTCATTACCATCATCTACCGAGCATATGACCTTGAGGACTACACGGGTCCGCAAGAGAGGCTGTACTCTTTTGTGTCTGCTTACGTTATGCATCGCTTAATATTAAATGCTACTTTATCTTCATGTTCACCGATTAGACTCTAAGTCGGCTCTAAACTAATGGCCAAACTTGAGTTTTTAAATGGTTGTGGGGTACATATCGGGGCCGCAATCAATAGTATATATCTACTATCTGGTTAATCTGTGGTGTCTACTATGAGTTTCATGTTGGGTGGGAAACAAACAGTAAAGAAGCCATTACTTGTATTTTTTAACTGAAGCCATTATCTACCTGCTATCATTGGTTTTGGGTCTATCCACAGGTTGCTACCATCACTATGAATTTATGATGCACTCCTTACATAATCTCACTATGTTTTATTCCTATGCATGTCAGTTATTGTACACAATGGAACTGAACATGTAGAGCAAAAGAGACGAGCCTTGCGTGGCAATAAAATTTCATGCAGACGTCGCTCCATGGTAGGCGCAAAGTATACCTGGCCATACCTCCGGCCGGGCCTAGCCAAGCCCGATGCAAAAAACCCAGGCCCGGGCCCGGCCCGGCTCGGCCATCGGGCCTGTTTTCTGAGCCCGAGCCCGGCCCGAACACGTAAAAGCCCGTTCGGCTCCGGGCCGGCCCGATCGACCTTCAGAAAGGTGCAAAAACGATGGGCCTGGGCCTGGCCCGGCCCGGCCATCGGGCTCAAAATCTAGCCCCGAGCCCGGCCCGGGAGCAACGTCGGGCCGGGCCGGGTCGGGCTTTTTCGGGCTGGGTCGGGTCGGGCTTCCCATGGCCAGGTATAGCGCAAAGGCAGCCCCCCTCCACCCATTTCGGATTGTAATCAGGAGGAAGATAACTGTTCTGAGGGGGATTCAGAAGGAGAAGACCACTCCTATTTACCCCCTGTGGTCTTCTCTCTAACTTGGCATGCTGATGTTGGTTATATCATGCATATGGTGCCTTGCATTGCTTACTTTATACATCAAATATGTCATTTGCTTAGTTTAGACATGCTTTGTGTGAATGCCATATGTTTAGTTTCTTCATCGTATATGTGAATTATGCAACACCATCTTGTTTAGCCAAGCATCATATATGTGAATTTTTCAATGACATCCTGCTTAGCCAGTCATCTTATATGTGAATTATATCAGGCCATCCTTTTTTTCATTACGTATTACATTTGTCAACAATATTAGTACATTCAACTACTCTTCGTGTGCATCGGCCATTTGACACGATGACGAAATTTTTTGGAGTGAAAACAAGGTCTTTAGAGCAGACTATGCTATCTGACGAAGCGCATATCTCGCTGGTTACGGATAGCTCCTCAAAGGAGGATTCAGAGACAGATGACCAATCCTACCCCCCCCCCCCCCGAGGTGTATGCTCTAACTTGGTAGGGTTATGTTTCTCATATCATGTGTATGGTGTCTTACATTGCTATGTCATTTGATTAGTTTAGACATGCTTTGTGTGAATGCCACCTGTTTAGTGTCTAATTACCATAGATGTGAATTGTGCAATGCCATCTTGTTGCAGGACATTATTATATGTGAATTATGCAATGCCATCTTGTTGCAAGGCATTATATATGTGAATTATGCAATGCCATGCTGTTTAGCCAATCATCATGTACGTGAAATATATCATGCTATCCTTTTTTTCTATTACGTGTTCCATTTGTCGACAACGTTTGTATATTCAACTACTCTTCCTGTGCATCAGCCACTTGAAGCGGTGATGGAAGTATCTCGAGTGAAAACAAGGTATTCAGAGTAGACAATGCTACCTGCTGAAGCAGACATCTTGCTGGTTACAGAGAGCTCCTCGGAGGAGGATTCAGAGACTGATGACCAGTCCTATTTCCCCCCTGAGGTCTATGCTCAAAATTGGCAGGGTTATATTACTCATGTCATGCATGTTGTCTTGCATTGCTTAGTTTTTACATCATATATGTGATTTCCATCTGCTTACTTGCTTACTATAAATCATATATTTGAATTGTATCATGCCATCATGTTTACATACACATCATCTAACTGAATTATGCCATGGCAACCCATTTAATAAAGACATCATATAGTTATATCGTCTCACCTTGTTTAGTGTTTACAGTCATCATATTTTGAATTATGTCATTCTATCCGTGAATTATATCATGCTACCATGTTTCCATAGGCGGCACGTATGTGAATTATGGCATGCCAACCTATTTAATAAACACATTATATAGTTATATCATGTCACCTTGTTTACATAGTCAACATATTTTTAACTATGTCTTTCCATCTTTTTTAGTTAACCATCATATATGTGAAACTGTGTCATGCTATCCTGTTTAGTTAGCCATCATATATGTGAAATTGTGTCATGCTATCCTGTTTGGTTAGACAACATAAATGTGAATTATTTCATGCCCTCTTTTATTCCCCACTATCCATTGCACCTGTCTATCATACAATGTCTGTACATTCAATTACTTTTCTTGTTTATCAGCCATTTGAATTGGAGAGGGTGATGGAAGTATCTAAGGGAGTAACAACATGGTCTTCAGAAAAGATAGTGCTACCAGTTGATGCAGATAGAACCATTGTTGTACTTGCCCAAGAACCAGCCCCACCACACATAACCCAGACTCTCACAGATTGTACCCCTACCCAGTTGGACAGAGAACCAGCCACACCCCTTCTAACCCCAACCCCAGCAGATAGTTACCCAGTTCCACTTGACACAACACTGTCTCCACCACAGAGCACCCAAACACGAGCAGTTAGTAAGGGAACTGTAGTGCCCAAAGCACGAGGACCACCACTCCAAATCCCAACTCAACGCTTAAAGCAAAAGAAGAATTGTTCTCAGGTCAGGTTCTGTAGCTATGGTTCATACTCCTTTGCTCTTGCATCACTGTATTTACTCATACCAACTATTTCCAAATTTGAAGGATGGAACTGAAACTCCAATGGCGCAATAGGTATGTTTTAGACCTGTTTCTTTAACTGGTTTGCTGTTGTAACTTGCTCTATGTTGATTTCAGTTTCAACTGAATAAACAGTTATGTTCTCATGTCATGCACATTACAAGTGTTGTTATTGCTCTGTAGTTTCCCACACTTATATTTTGTCTATTCTGCTTTGTCTTGAACAAATATTATTTGAACCGTGTCTCTATCTTGATTTGGCAACAAAAACTAGAATGGTATAGACCATAAAGTGACCATGGTACATAGATATATGTTTGTTTCATGCTGTTATCCTGTCCACTATACTACTGAACTGATTTACCAAAATGAGTTTCATATACAACATGGTAAACCTGTGATGTGTCTGCTTGTTTCTCTTTTAGAATGCAGACAAAATATTGGAGAACAGTACCCCGTTATGCAATGGTAAAGGGAGTAATGCAGATAAGGTTCAAGATAGTAAGACATTGTTGGGGAACGTAGCAATAATTCAAAAAATTCCTACGTGTCACCAAGATCAATCTAGGAGATGCTAGCAACGAGAGAGAGGGTGTGCATCTTCATACCCTTGAAGATCGCTAAGCGGAAGCGTTGCAAGAACGCGGTTGGTGGAGTCGTACATGCAGCGATTCAGATCACGGTCGATTCCGATCTAAGTGCCGAACAAAGGCGCTTCCACGTTCAACACACGTACAGCCTGGGGAGAAATATATGCTTGTAGGAATTGCAATAATATCAAGTTTCCTCTCTGTGTTGAAAATCTTGAAGTTATGCTTGTTTTACCTTCCTATGCAAGTTGATTCTTGTTCCCACAAGTTGTTTGCTCACAAAATCCCTATGCATAGGAAGTGGGTTAGACTTAAATGTGATAGTCATATTCTTCATTATGCTCTCTTTATGTTTCAATTCTTATCCTTTATGTGAGCATCATTGAAACCATCATGCCTAGCTAGAGGCGTTAAACGATAGCGCCTGTTGGGAGGTAACCCAATTTTATTTTTGTTCTTTACTTTTTGTTCCTGTTTAGTAATAAATAATTCATCTAGCCTCTGTTTAGATGTGGTTTTATGCTTTAATTAGTGTTTGTGCCAAGTAGAACCTTTGGGAATACTTGGGTGAAGTCTTTGCGATCTTGCTGTAAAAAAAACAGAAACTTTAGCGCTCACGAGTTTTGCTGCCATTTTTTACTGGAGAGCGCGATTAGGTTGATTATTTTTGTAGATGATTAATAGACAAATTCATAACGCCAACCAATTATTTAAGAATTTTTGGGGTTACATAAGTATACGTTTGATACAGATTACTATAGACTGTTCTGTTTTTGACAGATTCTGTTTTCATTGTGGTGTTTGCTTATTTTGATGAATCTATGAGTAGTATCGGAGGGTATGAACCATAGATAAGTTGGAATACAGTAGATATTACACCAACGTAAATTTAGAATGAGTTCACAACAGTACCTAAGTGGTGATTTATTTTCTTATACTAACGGAGCTTACGAGTTTTCTGTTAAGTTTTGTGTTGTGAAGTTTTCAAGTTTTGGGTAAAGATTCGTTGGACTATGGAATAAGGAGTGGCAAGAGCCTAAGCTTGGGGATTCCCAAGTCACCCCAAGGTAATATTCAAGTACAACCAAGAGCCTAAGCTTGGGGATGCCCCGGATGGCATCCCCTCTTTCGTCTTTGTTCATCGGTAACTTTACTTGGAGCTATATTTTTATTCACCACATGATATGTGTTTTGCTTGGAGTGTCATTTTATTTTCTTTTATTTTTCTTGCTATTTGAATAAAATAACAAGATCTGAAATTATTAAATGTTAGATATTCCTCACATAGTTGCATAATTATTCGACTACTCATTAATCTTCACTTATATCTTTTGGAGTAGTTTGTCATTTGCTCTAGTGCTTCACTTATATCTTTTTAGAGCACAACGGTGGTTTTGTTCTCAAGAAATAGATGAACTCTCATGCTTCACTTATATCATTTTGAGAGTCTCTAAACAGCATGGTATTTTGTTTTGGTTATGAATTTAGTCCTAATATGATAGGCATCCAAGAGGGATATAATAAAAACTTTCATATAGAGTGCATTGAATACTATGAGAAGTTTGATACTTGATAATTGTTTTGAGATATAGAGATGGTGATATTAGAGTTGTGCTAGTTGAGTAATTGTGAAAATGAGAAATACTTGTGTTGAGGTTTGCAAGTCCCGTAGCATGCATGTATGGTAACCGTTGTGTGACAAATTTGAAGCATGAGGTGTTCTTTGATTGTCTTCCTTATGAGTGGCGGTCGGGGACGAGCGATGGTCTTTTCCTACTAATCTACCCCCCTAGGAGCATGCGCGTAATGCTTGGTTTTTGATTACTTGTAGATTTTTGCAATAAGTATGTGACTTCTTTATGACTAATGTTGAGTCCATGGATTATACGCACTCTTACCTTTCCATCATTGCTAGCCTCTTCGGTACCGTGCATTGCCCTTTCTCACCTTGAGTGCATCCAAACCCCGTGATATGATACGCTCTGTCACACATAAACCTCCTTATATCTTCCTCAAAACAGCCACCATACCTACCTATTATGGCATTTCCATAGCCATTCCGAGATATATTGCCATGCAACTTTCCACCGTTCCGTTCATCATGACACGCATCATCATTGTCATATTGCTTTGCATGATCATGTAGTTGACATCCTATTTGTGTTAAACCCACCATGCATAATTTATCATACATGTCACTCTTGATTCATTACCCTTCTCGGTACACCACCGGAGGCATTCATATAGAGTCATATTTTGTTCTAGTATCGAGTTGTAATCATTGAGTTGTAAATAAATAGAAGTGTGATGATCATCATCAATAGAGCATTGTCCCAGAAAAAATAAAGGCCAAATAAAAAAAGAAAGGCCAAACAAAAAAAGAAAAAAAAGAAAAAAGAGAGAAAAAAGAACGGGCAATGCTACTATCCTTTTTCCACACTTGTGCTTCAAAGTAGCACCATGATCTTCATGATAGAGAGTCTCTTATATTGTCACTTTCATACTAGTGGGAATTTTTTATTATAGAACTTGGCTTGTATATTCCAACAATGGGCTTCCTCCAATGCCCTAGGTCTTCGTGAGCAAGCAAGTTGGATGCACACTCACTTAGATTCTTTTGTTGAGCTTTTATACATTTATAGCTCCAGTGCATCCGTTGCATGGCAATCCCTATTCCTTGCATTGACATCAATTGATGGGCATCTCCCTAGCCCGTTGATTAGCCGCGTCAATGTGAGACTTTCTCCTTTTTTGTCTTCTCCACATAACCCCCATCATTATACTCTATTCCACCCATAGTGTTATATCCATGGCTCACGCTCATGTATTGCATGAAAGTTGAAAACAGTTTGAGATTACTAAAGTATGAAACAATTTCTTAGCTTGTAATCGGGGTTGAGCATGATGGGAGCATTTTGTGTGATGAAAATGAAGCATGGCCAAACTATATGATTTTGTAGGGATGAGCTTTCTTTGGCTATGTTATTTTGAGAAGACATAATTGCTTGGTTAGTATGCTTGAAGTATTATTATTTTTATGTCAATATTAAACTTTTGCCTTGAATCTTATGGATCTGAATATTCATGCCACAATAAAGAAAATTACATGGATAAATATGTTAGGTAGCATTCCACATCAAAAATTCTGTTTTTATCATTTACCTACTCGAGGACGAGCATGAATTAAGCTTGGGGATGCTTGATACGCCTCCAACGTATCTATAATTTTTTATTGTTCCATGCTATTATATTATCAACCTTGGATCTTTTATATGCATATATACGCTATTTTATATGATTTTTGGGACTGACCTATTAACCTAGAGCCCAGTGCCAGTTTCTATTCTTTTCCTTGTTTTTGAGTATCGCAGAAAAGGAAAACCAAATGGAGTCCAATTGACCTGGAATTTCACGGAGATCATTTTTGGACCAGAAGAAGCCCATAGAGTACCAGAGATGGGCCAGAAGAGTCTCGAGGCCACCACGAGGGTGGGGCGCACCCCCCTACCTCTTGGCCGCCTCGGGGTCCCCCCTGACTTGTTCCCGACTCCAACACCTCTTATATAACCCCAAACTTCCAGAATGAAATCTATATCCGGAGTTCCGCCGCCAGAAGCCTCCATAGCCACCAAAAACCAATCTAGACCTGTTCCGGCACCCTGCCGGAGGGGGAGGATCCCTCTCCTGTGGCCATCTTCATCATCTCGGCGCTCTCCATGACGAGGAGGGAGTAGTTCACCCTTGGGGCAGAGGGTATGTACCAGTAGCTATGTGTTTGATCTCTCTCTCTCTCTCTCTTGTGTTCTTGATTCGGAACGATCTTGATGTATCACGAGCTTTGCTATTATAGTTGGATCTTATGATGTTTCTCCCCCTCTATCTCTTTGTGATGAATTGAGTTTTCCCTTTGAAGTTATCTTATCGGATTGAGTCTTTATGGATTTGAGAACACTTGATGTATGTCTTGCATGTGCTTATCTATGGTGACAATGGGATATCACGTGATCTACTTGATGTATGTTTTGGTGATCAACTTGCGAGTTCCGTGACCTCGTGAACTTATGCATAGGGGTTGGCACACATTTTCGTCTTGACTCTCCAGTAGAAACTTTGGGGTACTATTTGAAGTTCTTTGTGTTGGTTGAATAGATGAATTTGAGATTGTGTGATGCATATCGTATAATCATACCCACGGATACGTGAGGTGACATTGGAGTATCTAGGTGACATTAGGGTTCGGTTGATTTGTGTCTTAAGGTGTTATTCTAATACGAATTCTATGATAGATCGATCAGAAAGGATAACTTTGAGGTGGTTTCATACCCTACCATAATCTCTTCGTTTGTTCTCCGCTATTAGTGACTTTGGAGTGACTCTTTGTTGCATGTTGAGGGATTGTTATATGACCCAATTATGTTATTATTGTTGAGAGAACTTGCACTAGTGAAAGTATGAACCCTAGGCCTTCCTAGCATTGCAATATCATTTGTGCTCACTTTTACCACTTGCTACCTTGCTTTTTTTATATTTTCAGATTACAAAAACCTATATCTACCATCCATAATGCACTTGTATCACCATCTCTTCGTCGAACTAGTGCACCTATACAATTTACCATTGTATTGGGTGTGTTGGTGACACAAGAGAATTTGTTATTTGGTTGCAGGGTTGTTTGAGAGAGACCATGTTCATCCTACGCCTCCCACGGATTGATAAACTTGGAGGCCCAACAACGCCTACAAGAAGAAGATTGTGTAGTAGACATCACCTTGGGCCCCCAGGGGGGCGCACCAGCCCACCAGGGCTGGTTCCCTCCCTTGTTCAGCCCACTAGGCCCAACAAGGCAGGTGGCCCCACCTGATGGACCCCCGGACACCTTCCGGTGGTCCCGGTCCAATACCGATAACCCTCGAAACCATTCCGGCGACTGAAACTGGACTTCCCATATATAAATCTGCACCCCCGGACCATTCTGGAACTCCTCGTGATTTCCGGGATCTCATCCGGGACTCTGAACAACCTTCGGTAACCACATACTATTTCCCATAACAACTCTAGCGTCACCGAACATTAAGTGTGTAGACCCTACGGGTTCGGGAACCATGCAGACATGACCGGGACATCTCTCCGGCCAATAACCAACAGCTGGATCTGGATACCCATGTTGGCTCCCACATGTTCCATGATGATCTCATCGGATGAACCGCGATGTTGGGGATTCAATCAATCCCGTATACAATTCCCTTTGTCCATCGGTATGCTACTTGCCCGAGATTCGATCGTCGGTATCTCTATACCTCGTTCAATCTCGTTACCAGCAAGTCTCTTTACTCGTTCTGTAACGCATGATCACGTGGCTAACTCCTTAGTCACATTGAGCTCGTTATGATGATGCATTACTAAGTGGGCCCAAGAGATTCCTCTCCGTCATACGGAGTGACAAATCCCATCCTCAATTCGTGCCAACCCAACAGATACTTCCGGAGATACCTGCAGTGCACCTTTATAGCCACCCAGTTACGTTGTGACGTTTGGTACACCCAAACCATTCCTACTATCATGGAATTGTCACGGCAGATGTCCTTAGAGTTAGGACTTAGTCGCAAGGCCAATGCATCTATGTGGTAGCTTGAGAGGGGTTGAGCGGGATGAGAGACGCGATGTTTTACCCAAGTTCGGCCCCTCATGGTGGAGGTAAAAGCCTACATCCTGCTTCATTGATATTGATGATGATGACGATTACAAGAGTGCTCTATCTTGAGAGCTATTGTCTAAACCTAACTTGTCCAACTTATGGAACTTGTCAATCTTCTCTCCTTTTGAGGAGCCCTGCCCCTCCTTATATATGTTGGAGGGGCGGGTTACATGTAGAGTCCTATTAGGATTAGGACTAGTCTATCTCTAATACAAACCGGATACAAGTCCAGGTCTTAACTCCTTGTAAGATAAACGTTCCTCATGCCTTTCCTCTTAAACCGGCCCACCATTAAACATGAACTGGCCTTCTGGGCCTTGGGCCTTGTCATCCGTCTGTCCCGCACGCCGGATCACCAGTGAGTCATAATGACCAGGTGGGTTGCTTGTAAACCGCCAGGTTACGGCGGGTCGCCAGTAACTCGCCAAGTGTCAGCGGGGTCTTCAGATAAACCGCCAAGTCCTGGCCGGGTTAACTTCCGGCCGGTTTACGCCGCGGGGTATATCCCCGACATTAGCCCCCAAGTTTAGCTTGGATTTATTCATGGTAAACTTATGCTGCAAAATAAACACAAGAACAAATTTGACAGGTTTATGCTCCGGGTTAAGAATTTTTGTAAACCGGTACCTGATCATCCTTAAGTCCTTGTTATTTCCTCCTTCTGAGAAATCCGGGTCAACAGACCAGCTTCATAATCAATTTTCCGACCTTGGTTTGTCACCGAGAAATATCGTGAAGAATAACTCCTTTGACTCAGCTCCCAAAGCGCCGGTTTAAGAAACATGGGTCTGAAAATACTTATCTGATATTCAACCGGTTTGAAGATGTAAAACTTGCCGGTTTAATATTACCAAAATAGCCGGTTTATAAATATTGATGGCGCCGGGTCATAATTGTTGTCGACACCGGGTCATGTAATTGATCTTCCAGATTTTCTCAAAACTGATAAAATGAAGATATTCCTCCTTTATATGCATAATACCTGTAGACCCCAAGTCTTAAGAGGAGAACATAGTGATAACTTAAGACTTGCTCCAATAAGTGTTTCAACCTTGAAGAAATCCGGTTTGTTCATCTTAAAACTGAATACTCCATATATGTAGCCCCCAAGTGCCGGGTTGTCATGTTTGCAGCAACCTGGGACTTCTAATTGCTTGATACTCGTAAAAACTTCAACCAGTGTAGCCCCCAAGGGCTGGGTCATTATGCAATAATGAGCAGGGACTTTGTAAATATAATCTTGTAAACTTGAATTGTTGACAGGAGCAATTGGTAGCCCCCAAGGGCCGGCTCATTATAATATGATGAGTCGGGTCTTCAATAAGACTAGTAAAAATGACTTTGCATTAGCCCCCAAGTGTCATGGTGCATGCTTGCAGCAACATGAGTCTTGCATGTAATCTCAATTTGAATAATGTAGCCCCCAAATGTCGGGTTGTAAGCCTGCAACGATTCGGGACTATTCCTTTCATTGTAGAATAAATCATATCCTTTGATAAAATAATAGCCATTGCGCTAAAACGACTTTGAAAACTTAATAATACCGGTTATTAATATAAAAATCCAGCCATGTTGGCTATTCAAGATAATATAATCCGGTATGAAAACCTTATTCATTCAATATCATAATGAAAATTCAGCCAAGTTTGGCTATTTGAATAATATGACCCAATGATTTATAAGCGCATGATTCCAATGGCGCAATCCAAATATATATACTGGCGACTTATAGTCCAAATCCAGGCCGGTTTAATAAACACTGGATAATTTATCGTCATACTTTATTCAACCTGTTTCTGCATACAATAAGTTTAAAGTGTCCTGGCGGTTTACCGCCGGACGGGTCATAATGCCTGACATATAACCTGGGTTTATAACCGAGGCTGCACTTAAGAATAATCAAATATGAAATACATCATACCTGTGACATTGAATCACATTGTTGGTTTTACCAACTTTTGTAATAAGAGTGATAACCCCAATCTTGAGTACTGATAACTCCTTCCATATTGTGCCGGTTTATGATAAAACCGTGCCGGGCTGTGATAAACACCGGTTTACTCCATAATAGGATGGTAACAGAAAATCAAACCGGGCAGATAGTCTCCGGATTAAGATTTGACCGTGTTCCGTCAATTTGTAATTGATAGTTTGGGCTGGTTTAAAACTTTGTCGGTTTAAAAACACAACAAAAATAAAAGAAACAGTTATCAAGGAAAATATTGAAGCAAAGGCAAAGATAAAACCATTTGCAAAAAGAGGCTTATTTGAGCTGATCAGATGGCGTTACCACGGTCGGACATGACCAAGCTCCCGATAGGTGTGGCTATGGTTCAAGTCAGCCAGGTCCCCAAATAAAACCGTGGCATTTATGCCGATCAAGTGGCATGGCAATGGTTCGGGTTCGACCAAGCTCCCAAGTGATTCTGTGGCCTTAGGCCGATCAAGAGGCATGACTGGTTCAGACGTGACCAAGTCCCCAAGTGATCTGGTGGCTCTCCCCTATCAAGAGGTATTGCATTGGTTCGGACACGACCAAGCCCCCAAGTGATGTTTATAAAATTTTCAAGGGGTAAACCGGAGGCCGCTTTAAAACAGAACAACTCCGTGTAACCACACATGATGTAAAAGAACAAAGACCCCGCTTTATGAAGCAGACGCCCCCATGTGATCAATAATATGTCAGGCCAGTAAGCCGGGATACCCATGTTTGAATCGCGCATCATGGCAGCAGGTCCTCTTTGGCAATTTTTAACTTTTGGCAAGAGATGAATTCTTCTTGAACCGGGATCTTGAACTGGATATTGAGAGCTTCAAAGCTTTGTGGGAGACATCTTTCCCTTGAACCGGATTTTAAACCGGAATCTTTATTTTTAGCTGGAAATTTTCTGACGGCTTTTAAACTCGAACTTGCGAGAAGTTAATTCCTTTTTGAACCGGACATTGTTAAACTGGATTTGAGCGCTTCAGAGCTTTGTGGGAGAACAGATTTCCCTTGAACCGGATTGTAAACCGGATATTTGAGAGCTTCGGTGAGACTGACTTCCCTTGATCCGGATTTTAAACCGGTATCCTCTTTGATGACCCAGAACTTCTTCATTGATCCGGGATTTTGTAACTGTCATATACTTTCTAAGCCGGAAATTTTCTAACGGCCTTTAAATTGTCATCAATATAATAGTAGCCTCCGGACCGGATTATCTTTCCCTCCATCGTCCTGGGGTTCTTAAATTTGCTGAAACTGGCAAAATTTGTTGAGTCATGTCATCGTAGCCCCCGAGTCTCAAAGGTGACTCAAGGAGTTGGCTTGAAACTCTCCATATTTGACCGTGATATAAACCGACATAACTTGTATATCATCGGTGTTGATAGCACGATGTGAATCCACAGAAGTTGAGGTGACTGCGGCGGGTTGTAAATGATCCCATATGAGCCGTGTCAGCAACTCGGCCAATGGTTCCTTCCAATTGGCGATTTGAAGTTTAATCAAAACTGTAGTGGCGGCGACTTGTGCGCCCAATAAAAAGCTCATGCAGACAGGTGCGGCCCGGTATGTTGATGTAGACCAGGCCGCGAGAGACGGACGACAAAGATGGCCGCAGCTTCAGAGACGACACAGCCAGATGAGCCGGCCGCGGCGTAGTAAGTCAGCGCGGACAGGAGAGTCGGCCGCGGGAGTTGTAAACCGGCGCGGACGGAGAGCCGCCTGCGGGTATTGTGAACCGGCGCGGATGGGGAGTCGCCTGCGGGCATTGTAAGCCGGCGTAGATGGAGAACCGGCCGCGTGTTGATGTAAACCGGACCACAGGCGGTTTGCGTGCATCCGTTGAGCAGTGCGGAATGGTCAAAAGCCAGTATATAATGACGCCAGTGCGCGCTCCATACGCATGGTGTAACACCAATGTTGTGGCGAATAATTGTCCTGCATAAAAATATGCAAAACCAACGTAATTGTTCTTTTTACAAAAACAATATATGTCAAAAATAGACTTAGATAGATGTCACCTGATTTGTTCGGACGACGGATGATCCGTTTATCGCGACCGAGGCGGCTGAACATGCCCCCGGCGGCTCAAGACCGCAGGGGCGGCTCAAGGCGGCCCCGAGGGCTCTCTCACTTCCGAGTCAGTAGCTTATCCGTTTCCGGGTCATGGCCTCGGTCCCTCTTTTTTTAGTTTGATCTTTGCGAGCAGACCGATCATGGCTTTGGCAATTTGAGGAATAGTGAATCAGCCTAGTCTTTCACGTGAGACGAACCTTTTTTGCAATAATTGGCCTGGGAACTTGTGTCGACTACATGCCCTTCTTTTTTATTTGGTGGAAAAGCAGCTGACCATATCACTGTCATCTTTGTTTGGTAGTATAGCTTCCTTTGGTAGTTGTAGCGGTCATAGTAGCTTACCCGGCGTGGGACACAGTCCATCAAACTGGAATAGCAACGAATATTGCGGCCTCCTTTGGCCCGCGGCTGTGGTTAGGTAAAGGTGAATCACGCGTGAAGTTTTTAGGTCAAACACGCGTGACACTATACGCAGTACACGAACGAAGCAGATCTGTCCAGTAGCCTTTGGGACTTGAGCGCTAGGTGCAGAGAAAAGATTCCAACAGCTGCCGAGTAAACCGACGTGCCAACCGGATTGACACAATTGATGGAATCCGAGTCGGTCTCGGCGACACGCTGCAACGCTCCAAAAATTGATGGATCGCTCTGTCAACCTTGGCGATTTCCTGATCTTTAATCAAGTCGGCAGATTCATCGAGCCGCTCTCTTAGTAAGTCGCCGCAAAAACTTGATCCCTGTTGATTTCGGCGGCTCAAAAAACTTCTTCAGATGAACCTCAAGACGACGGCGGCAGGCCGCTTGCAACTCTAATTTCTCTTTCACATATCATAAATCTTGAAGCTGATCTTTTCAAACCGGTTCTTCTTCATCCGGAAAATTGCAAACTTCTCGAAACCCTAGAAAAGATCCCTCCAAGAACTCAACACCACCGTGCGCAAGCCCCACGGTGGGCGCCAACTGTCGTGGAATTGTCACGGCAGATGTCCTTAGTGTTAGGACTTAGTCGCGAGGCCAACGCATCTATGTGGTAGCTTGAAAGGGGTTGAGCGGGAGGAGAGACGCGATGTTTTACCCAGGTTCGGCCCCTCACGGTGGAGGTAAAAGCCTACATCCTGCTTCATTGATATTGATGATGATGACAATTATAAGAGTGCTCTATCTTGAGAGCTATTGTCTAAACCTAACTTGTCCAACTTATGGAACTTGTCAATCTTCTCTCCTTTTGAGGAGCCCTACCCCTCCTTATATATGTTGGAGGGGCGGGTTACATGTAGAGTCCTATTAGGATTAGGACTAGTCTATCTCTAATACAAACCGGATACAAGTCCAGGTCTTAACTCCTTGTAAGATAAACGTTCCTCATGCCTTTCCTCTTAAACCGGCCCACCATTAAACGTGAACCGGCCTTATGGGCCTTGGGCCTTGTCATCCGTCTGTCCCGCACGCCGGATCACCAGTGAGTCATAATGACCAGGTGGGTTGCTTGTAAACTGCCAGGTCAGGGCGGGTCGCCAGTAACTCGCCAAGTGTCAGCGGGGTCTTCAGATAAACCGCCAAGTCCTGGCCGGGTTAACTTCCGGCCGGTTTACGCCGCGGGGTATATCCCTGACACCTACGGTATCCGGGAGTTGCACAATCTTATGGCATCCCGCTGCCCAGTGTTCCATCCCGGGATTACTTTGGTACCTCCCTACCAAACTTATGGCATGGTTCACATCAGGTCTGGTACATGGCATGGCATATATAATAGACCCTATGGCTGAGGCATAGGGGATGACACTCATCTTTTCTCTATCTTCTACCGAGGTCGGGCATTGAGTCGTGCTCAATTTCACACCTTGCAATACAGGCAAGAACCCCTTCTTGGACTGATCCATACCGAACTTCTTCAATATCTTGTCAAGGTATGTGCTTTGTGAAAGACCAATGAGGCGTCTCGATCTATCTCTATAGATCTTGATGCCTAATATGTAAGCAGCTTCTCCAAGGTCCTTCATTGAAAAACACTTATTCAAGTAGGCCTTTATGCTTTCCAAAAATTGTATATCATTTCCCATCAATATAATATGAGAAATGCTACAGAGCTCCCACTCACTTTCTTGTAAACACAGGCTTCTCCATAAGTCTGTGTAAACCCAAACGCTTCGATCATCTCATCAAAGCGAATGTTCCAACTCCAAGATGCTTGCACCAGCCCATAGATTTAGCGCTAGAGCTTGCATACCTTGTCAGCATTCTTAGGATCGACAAAACCTTCCGGCTGCATCATATACAATTCTTCCTTAAGAAAACCATTAAGGAATGCCGTTTTGACGTCCATTTGCCATATCTCATAATCATAGAATGCGGAAATTTCTAACATGATTCGGACAGACTTCAGCTTCGCTATGGGTGAGAAAGTCTCATCGTAGTCAACCCCTTGAACTTGTCGATAACCCTTAGCGACAAGCCGAGCCTTATAGATGGTCACGTTACCATCCGCGTCAGTATTCTTCTTAAAGATCCATTTATTCTCTATAGCTTGCCGATCATCGGGCAATTCTGTCAAAGTCCATACTTCGTTTTCATACATGGATCCTATCTCGAAATTCATGGCTTCAAGCCATTTGTTGGAATCTGGGCCCGCCATCGCTTCTTCATTGTTCGAAGGTTCACCATTGTCTAACAACATGATTTCAAGGACAGGGTTGTTATACCACTCTAGTGCGGTATGTGTCCTCGTGGACCTACAAAGTTTAGTAGCAACTTGATCCGAAGTTTCATGATCATCATCATTAACTTCCTCTCTAGTCGGTGCAGGCACCATAGAAACATCTTCCTGAGTTGAGCTACTTTCTGGTTCAAGAGGCGGTACCTCATCAAGTTCTACTTTCCTCCCACTTACTTCTTTCAAGAGAAACTCTTTCTCTAGGAAGGTATTGGGGAACGTAGTAATTTCAAAAAAAAATCCTACGCACACGCAAGATCATGGTGATGCATAGCAACGAGAGGGGAGAGTGTGATCTACGTACTCTTGTAGACCGACAACGGAAGCGTTATGACAACGCGGTTGATGTAGTCGTACGTCTTCACGACCCGACCGATCAAGCACTGAAACTACGGCACCTCCGAGTTTTAGCACACGTTCAGCTCGATGACGATCCCCGGACTCCGATCCAGCAAAGTGTCGGGGAAGAGTTCCGTCAGCACGACGGCGTGGGGACGATCTTGATGTTCTACCGTCGCAGGGCTTCGCCTAAGCACTGCTACAACATTATCGAGGATTATGGTGGAAGGGGGCATCGCACACGGCTAAGAAAACGATCACGTGGATCAACTTGTGTGTCTAGGGGTGCCCCCTGCCCCCGTATATAAAGGAGCAAGGGGAGGAGGCCGGCCTGCCCTATAGGCGCGCCAAGGAGGAGTCCTCCTCCTAGTAGGAGTAGGACTCCTACTAGGAGGGGGAAGGAAGTGGGGAGGGAGAAGGAAAGGGGGGCGCCGCCCCCCCTCTCCTAGTCCAATTCGGACCAGGGGGAGGAGGCGCGCGGCCCACCCTGGCTGCCCTTCTCTTTCTCAACTAAGGATCATATGGCCCATTACTTCTCCGGGGGGGGGGGGGGGGGGGGTTCCGGTAACCCTCCGGTACTCCGGTTTTCTCCGAAATCACCCGGAACACTTCCGGTGTCCGAATATAGCCGTCCAATATATCAATCTTTATGTCTCAACCATTTCGAGACTCCTCGTTATGTCTGTGATCACATCCGGGACTCCAAACTAACTTCGGTACATCAAAACTCATAAACTCATAATATAACTGTCATCGAAACCTTAAGCGTGCGGACCCTACGGGTTCGAGAACAATGTAGACATGACCGAGACATGTCTCCGGTCAATAACCAATAGTGGAACCTAGATGCTCATATTGGATCCTACATATTCTACGAAGATCTTTATCGATCAGACCGCATAACAACATACGTTGTTCCCTTTGTCATCGGTATGTTACTTGCCCGAGATTCGATCGTCGGTATCTCAATACCTAGTTCAATCTCATTACCGGCAAGTATCTTTACTCATTTCGTAATACATAATCTCGCAACTAACTCATTAGTTGCAATGCTTGCAAGGCTTATGTGATGTGCATTACCGAGAGGGCCCAGAGATACCTCTCCGACAATCGGAGTGACAGATCCTAATCTTGAAATATGACAACCCAACATTTACCTTTGGAGACACCTGTAGAGCTCCTTTATAATCACCCAGTTACGTTGTGACGTTTGGTAGCACACAAAGTGTTCCTCCGGCAAACGGGAGTTGCATAATCTCATAGTCATAGGAACATGTATAAGTCATGAAGAAAGCAATAGCAACGTACTAAACGATCGGGTGCTATGCTAATGGAATGGGTCATGTCAATCACATCATTCTCCTAATAATGTGATCCCGTTAATCAAATGACAACACATGTCTATGGTTAGGAAACATAACCATCTTTGATTAACGAGCTAGTCAAGTAGAGGCATACTAGTGACGTTTAGTTTGTCTATGTATTCACACAAGTATTATGTTTCCGGATAATACAATTCTAGCATGAATAATAAACATTTATCATGATATAAGGAAATAAAATAATAACATTATTATTGCCTCTAGGGCATATTTCCTTCAGTCCCCCACTTGCACTAGAGTCAATAATCTATATTACACGGTAATGATTCTAACACCCATGGAGCTTTGGTGCCGATCATGTTTTGCTCATGGAAGAGGCTTAGTCAATGGGTCTGCAACATTCAGATCTGTATGTACCTTGCAAATCTCTATGTCTCCCACCTGGACTAGATCCCGGATGGAATTGAAGCGTCTCTTGATGTGCTTGGTTCTCTTGTGAAATCTGGATTCCTTTGCCAAGGCAATTGCACCAGTATTGTCACAAAAGATTTTCATTGGACCCGATGCACTAGGTATGACACCTAGATCGGATATGAACTCCTTCATCTAGACTCCTTCGTTTGTTGCTTCCGAAGCAGCTATGTACTCCGCTTCACATGTAGATCCCGCCACAACGCTTTGTTTAGAACTGCACCAACTGACAGCTCCACCGTTTAATGTAAACACGTATCCGGTTTGCGATTTTGAATCATCCGGATCAGTGTCAAAGCTTGCATCAACGTAACCATTTATGATGAGCTCTTTGTCACCTCCATATATGAGAAACATATCCATAGTCCTTTTCAGGTATTTCAGGATGTTCTTGACCGCTGTCCAGTGATCCACTCCTGGATTACTTTGGTACCTCCCTGCTAGACTTATAGCAAGACATACATCAGGTCTGGTACACAGCATTGCATACATGATAGAGCCTATGGCTGAAGCATAGGGAACATCTTTCATTTTCTCTCCATCTTCTGCAATTGGCGGGCATTGAGTCTTACTCAATTTCACACCTTGTAACACAGGCAAGAATCCTTTCTTTGCTTGATCCATTTTGAACTTTTTCAAAACTTTGTCAAGGTATGTGCTTTGTGAAAGTCCAATTAAGCGTCTTCATCTGTCTCTATAGATCTTAATGCCCAATATGTAAGTAGCTTCACCAAGGTCTTTCATTGAAAAACTCTTATTCAAGTATCCCTTTATGCTATCCAGAAATTCTATGTCATTTCCGATTAGTAATATGTCATCTACATATAATATCAGAAATGCTACAAAGCTCCCACTCAGTTTCTTATAAATACAGGCTTCTCCAAAAGTCTGTACAAAACCAAATGCTTTGATCACACTATCAAAGCGTTTATTCCAACTCCGAGAGGCTTGCACCAGTCCATAAATGGATCGCTGGAGCTTGCACACTTTGTTAGCTCCCTTTGGATCGACAAAACCTTCCGGTTGCATCATATACAACTCTTCTTCCAGAAATCCATTCAGGAATGCAGTTTTGACATCCATCTACCAAATTTCATAATTATAAAATGCGGCAATTGCTAACATGATTCGGACAGACTTAAGCATCGCTACGGGTGAGAAGGTCTCATCGTAGTCAATCCCTTGAACTTGTCGAAAACCTTTCATGACAAGTTGAGCTTTGTAGACAGTAACATTACCGTCAGTGCCAGTCTTCTTCTTAAAGATCCATTTATTCTCAATTGCTTGCCGATCATTGGGCAAGTCAACCAAAGTCCATACTTTGTTCTCATACATGGATCCCATCTCAGATTTCATGGCTTCAAGCCATTTTGCGGAATCTGGGCTCACCATCGCTTCTCCATAGTTCGTAGGTTCATCATGATCTAGTAGCATGACTTCCAGAATAGGATTACCGTACCACTCTAGTGCGGATCTTACTCTGGTTGATCTATGACGTTCAGTAATATCTTGTTCTGAAGTTGCATGATCATCATCATTAGATTCCTCACTAATTGGTGTAGGTGTCACGGAAACTGGTTTCTGTGATGTACTACTTTCCAATAAGGGAGCAGGTACAGTTACCTCATCAAGTTCTACTTTCCTCCCACTCACTTCTTTCGAGAGAAACTCCTTCTCTAGAAAGTTTCCGAATTTAGCAACAAAAGTTTTGCCTTCGGATCTGTGATAGTAGGTGTATCCAATAGTTTCCTTTGGATATCCTATGAAGACACATTTCTCCGATTTGGGTTCCAGCTTATCAGGTTGAAGCTTTTTCACATAAGCATCGCAACCCCAAACTTTTAGAAACGACAACTTTGGTTTCTTGCCAAACCACAGTTCATAAGGCGTCGTCTCAACGGATTTTGATGGTGCCCTATTTAACGTGAATGCGGCCGTCTCTAGAGCATATCCCCAAAACGATAGCGGTAAATCAGTAAGAGACATCATAGATCGCACCATATCTAGTAAAGTACGATTACGACATTCGGACACACCATTACGCTGTGGTGTTCCGGGTGGCGTGAGTTGCGAAACTATTCCGCATTGTTTCAAATGAACACCAAACTCATAACTCAAATATTCTCCTCCACGATCAGATCATAGGAATTTTATTTTCTTGTTACGATGATTTTCAACTTCACTCTGAAATTCTTTGAACTTTTCAAACGTTTCATACTTATGTTTCATTAAGTAGATATACCCATATCTGCTTAAGTCATCTATGAAGGTGAGAAAATAACGATATCCGCCACGAGCCTCAACATTCATCGGACCACATACATCTGTATGTATGATTTCCAACAAATCAGTTGCTCTCTCCATATTACTTGAGAATGGTGTTTTTGTCATCTTACCCATAAGGCACGGTTCGCAAGTACCAAGTGATTCATAATCAAGTGGTTCCAAAAGTCCATCAGTATGGAGTTTCTTCATGCGCTTTACACCGATATGACCCAAACGGCAGTGCCACAAATAAGTTGCACTATCATTATCAACTCTGCATCTTTTGGCTTCAACATTATGAATATGTGTGTCACTACTATCGAGATTTAATAAGAATAGACCACTCTTTAAGGGTGCATGACCATAAAAGATATTACTCATATAAATAGAACAACCATTATTCTCTGATTTAAATGAATAACTGTCTCGCATCAAACAAGATCCAGATATAATGTTCATGCTTAACGCTGGCACCAAATAACAATTATTTAGGTCTAATACTAATCCCGAAGGTAGATGTAGAGGTAGCGTGCCGACCGCGATCACATCGACTTTGGAACCATTTCCCATGCGCATCGTCACCTCGTCCTTAGCCAATCTTTGCTTAATCCACAGTCCCTGAATCGAGTTGCAAATGTTAGCAACAGAACCAGTATCAAATACCCAGGTGCTACTGCGAGCATTAGTAAGGTACACATCAATAACATGTATATCACATATACCTTTGTTCACCTTGCCATCCTTCTTATCCGCCAAATACTCGGGACAGTTCCGCTTCCAGTGACCAGTCTGCTTGCAGTAGAAGCACTCAGTTTCAGGCTTAGGTCCAGGTTTGGGTTTCTTCTCTTGGGTAGCAACTTGCTTGCTGTTCTTTTTGAAGTTCCCCTTCTTCTTTCCTTTGCCCTTTTTCTTGAAACTAGTGGTCTTGTTGACCATCAACACTTGATGCTCCTTCTTGATTTCTACCTCCGCAGCTTTCAGCATTGTGAAGAGCTCGGGAATAGTCTTATTCATCCCTTGCATATTATAGTTCATCACGAAGCTCTTGTATCTTGGTGGCAGTGATTGGAGAATTCTGTCAATGACGCAATCATCTGGAAGATTAACTCCCAATTGAATCAAGTGATTATTATACCCAGACATTTTGAGTATATGCTCACTGACAGAACTGTTCTCCATCTTGCAGCTATAGAACTTATTGGAGACTTCATATCTCTCAATCCGGGAATTTGCTTGAAATATTAACTTCAACTCCTGGAACATCTCATATGCTCCATGACGTTCAAAACGTCGTTGAAGTCCCGATTCTAAGCCATAAAGCATGGCACACTGAACTATCGAGTAGTCATCAGCTTTGCTCTGCCAAACGTTCATAACATCTGGTGTTGCTCCAGCAGCAGGCCAGGCACCCAGCAGTGCTTCCAGGATGTAATTCTTCTGTGAAGCAATGAGGATAATCCTCAAGTTACGGACCCAGTCCGTGTAATTGCTACCATCATCTTTCAACTTTGCTTTCTCAAGGAACGCATTAAAATTCAATGGAACAACAGCACGGGCCATCTATCTACAATCAAACATAAACAAGCAAGATACTATCAGGTACTAAGTTTATGATAAATTTAGGTTCAATTAATCATATTACTAAAGAACTCCCACTTAGATAGACATCCCTCTAATCCTCTAAGTGATTATGTGATCCAAATCAACTAAACCATGTCCGATCATCACGTGAGATAGAGTAGTTTCATTGGTGAACATCACTATGTTGATCATATCTACTATATGATTCAC
The DNA here is from genome assembly GCF_056163025.1 of Triticum urartu. Classification (NCBI taxonomy): domain Eukaryota; kingdom Viridiplantae; phylum Streptophyta; class Magnoliopsida; order Poales; family Poaceae; genus Triticum; species Triticum urartu. Next base: position 156,871,680 of record NC_141874.1, on the reverse strand, counting down.
GCTCGACCTTTCGGTCTCCGTGTTCCGAGGCCATATCTGTATATGCTTGGCTCGTCAAGTATAACCTGAGTATTCTGCGTGTGCAACTGTTTTGCACCCGTTGTATTTGAACGTAGAGCCTATCACACCCGATCATCACGTGGTGTCTCAGCACGAAGAACTTTCACAACGGTGCATACTCAGGGAGAACACTTCTTGATAATTAGTGAGAGATCATCTTAAAATGCTACCGTCAATCAAAGCAAGATAAGATGCATAAAAGATAAACATCACATGCAATCAATATAAGTGATATGATATGGCCATCATCATCTTGTGCTTGTGATCTTCATCTTCGAAGCAACGTCGTGATCAGCATCGTCACCGGCGTGACACCTTGATCACCATCGTAGCATCGTTGTCGTCTCGCCAATCTTATGCTTCCACGACTATCGCTACCGCTTAGTGATAAAGTAAAGCATTACAGCGCAATTGCATTGCATACAATAAAGCAACAACCATATGGCTCCTGCCAGTTGCCGATAACTTGGTTACAAAACATGATCATCTCATACAATAAAATTTAGCATCATGTCTTGACCATATCACATCACAACATGCCCTGCAAAAACAAGTTAGATGTCCTCTACTTTGTTGTTGCAAGTTTTACGTGGCTGCTACGGGCTTAAGCAAGAACCAATCTTACCTACGCATCAAAACCACAACGATAGTTTGTCAAGTTGGTGCTGTTTTAACCTTCGCAAGGACCGGGCGTAGCCACACTCGGTTCAACTAAAGTTGGAGAAACTGACACCCGCTTGCCACCTTTGTGCAAAGCACGTCCGGAGAACCGGTCTCGCGTAAGCGTACGCGTAATGTCGGTCTGGGCCGCTTCGTCCAACAATACCGCCGAACCAAAGTATGACATGCTGGTAAGTAGTATGACTTATATCGCCCACAACTCACTTGTGTTCTACTCGTGCATATAACATCAACACATAAAACCTAGGCTCGGATGCCACTATTGGGGAACGTAGTAATTTCAAAAAATTTCCTACGCACACGCAAGATCATGGTGATGCATAGCAACGAGAGGGGAGAGTGTGATCTACGTACCCTTGTAGACCGAGAGCGGAAGCGTTATGGCAACGCGGTTGATGTAGTCGTACGTCTTCACGACCCGACCGATCAAGCACCGAAACTACGGCACCTCCGAGTTTTAGCACACGTTCAGCTCGATGACGATCCCTGGACTCCGATCCAAAGTGTCAGGGAAGAGTTCCATCAGCATGACGGCGTGGTGACGATCTTGATGTTCTACCGTCGCAGGGCTTCGCCTAAGCACCACTACAATATTATCGAGGATTATGGTGGAAGGGGGCACCGCACACGGCTAAGAAAATGATCACGTGGATCAACTTGTGTGTCTAGGGGTGCCCCCTGGCCCCGTATATAAAGGAGCAAGGGGAGGAGGCCGGCCGGCCCTATAGGCACGCCAAGGAGGAGTCCTCCTCCTAGTAGGAGTAGGACTCCTACTAGGAGGGGGAAGGAAGTGGGGAGGGAGAAGGAAAGGGGGGCGCCGCCCCCCCTCTCCTAGTCCAATTCGGACCAGGGGGGAGGAGGCGCGCGGCCCACCCTGGCTGCCCTTCTCTTTCTCCACTAAGGCCCATATGGCCCATTACTTCTCCCGGGGGGGTACCGGTAACCCTCCGGTACTCCGGTTTTCTCCGAAATCACCCGGAACACTTCCGGTGTCCGAATATAGCTATCCAATATATCAATCTTTATATCTCGACCATTTAGAGACTCCTCGTTATGTCCGTGATCACATCCGGGACTCCTAATTAACTTCGGTACATCAAAACTCATAAACTCATAATATAACTGTCATCGAAACCTTAAGCGTGCGGACCCTACGGGTTCGAGAACAATGTAGACATGACCGAGACATGTCTCCGGTCAATAACCAATAGCGGAACCTAGATGCTCATATTGGATCCTACATATTCTACGAAGATCTTTATCGATCAGACCGCATAACAACATACGTTGTTCCCTTTGTCATCGGTATGTTACTTGCCCGAGATTCGATCGTCGGTATCTCAATACCTAGTTCAATCTCATTATCGGCAAGTATCTTTACTCATTTCGTAATACATAATCTCGCAACTAACTCATTAGTTGCAATGCTTGCAAGGCTTATGTGATGTGCATTACCGAGAGGGCCCAGAGATACCTCTCCGAAAATCGGAGTGACAGATCCTAATCTTGAAATATGCCAACCCAACATTTACCTTTGGAGACACCTATAGAGCTCCTTTATAATCACCCAGTTACGTTGTGACATTTGGTAGCACACAAAGTGTTCCTCCGTCAAACGGGAGTTGCATAATCTCATAGTCATAGGAACATGTATAAGTCATGAAGAAAGCAATAGCAACGTACTAAACGATCGGGTGCTATGCTAATGGAATGGGTCATGTCAATCACATCATTCTCCTAATAATGTGATCCCGTTAATCAAATGACAACACATGTCTATGGTTAGGAAACATAACCATCTTTGATTAATGAGCTAGTCAAGTAGAGGCATACTAGTGACATTTAGTTTGTCTATGTATTCACACAAGTATTATGTTTCCGGATAATACAATTCTAGCATGAATAATAAACATTTATCATGATATAAGGAAATAAAATAATAACATTATTATTGCCTCTAGGGCATATTTCGTTCAGAAGGATCCATCCTTGGCAACAAAGATCTTGCCGTCGTATCTGAGGTAGAAGGTATACCCGATAGTTTCCTTAGGGTATCCTATGAAGACGCATTTTTCCGACTTGGGTTCGAGATTTTCAGGTTGAAGTTTCTTGACATAAGCATCGCATCCCCAAACTTTCAGAAACGACATCTTAGGTTTCTTTCCAAACCATAATTCATACGGTGTTGTCTCAACAGATTTCGACGGAGCCCTATTTAAAGTGAATGCGGCAGTCTCTAAAGCATATCCCCAAAATGATAGCGGTAGATCGGTAAGAGACATCATAGATCGCACCATATCCAATAGAGTGCGATTATGACGCTCAGACACACCATTTTGCTGAGGTGTTCCAGGCGGCGTGAGTTGTGAAACAATTCCACATTTCCTTAAGTGCGTGCCAAACTTGTGACTCAAGTATTTTCGTCCATGATCTGATCGTAAGAACTTTATCTTCCTGCCACGTTGATTCTCTACCTCACTCTGAAATTCCTTGAACTTTTCCAAGGTCTCGGACTTGTGTTTCATCAAGTAGACATACCCATATCTACTTAAGTCATCAGTGAGGGTGAAAACATAATGATAGCCACCGCAAGCCTCAACGCTCATTGGAGCGCACACATCAGTATGTATGATTTCCAATAAGTTGGTTGCTCACTCCATTGTTCCGGAGAACGGAGTCTTGGTCATTTTGCCCATGAGGCATGGTTCGCACGTGTCAAATGATTCATAATTAAGAGACTCCAAAAGTCCATCTGCATGGAGTTTCTTCATGCGTTTGACACCAATGTGACCAAGGCGGCAGTGCCACAAGTATGTGGGACTATCATTATCAACCTTACATCTTTTGGCATTCACACTATGAATATGTGTAACATCATGTTCGAGATTAAACAAAAATGAACCATTGACCAGCGGGGCCCATAAAACATATCTTTCATATAAATGGAACAACCATTATTCTCGGATTTAAATGAGTAGCCATCTCGCATTAAACGAGATCCAAATACAATGTTCATGCTCAAAGCTGGTACTAAATAACAATTATTGAGGTTTAAAACTAATCCCGTAGGTAGATGTAGAGGGAGCGTGTCGATGGCAATCACATCGACTTTGGAACCTTTCCCGACGTGCATCGTCACCTCGTCCTTCGCCAGTCTCCGTTTATTCTGTAGTTCCTGTTTTGAGTTACAAATATGAGCAACGGCACCAGTATCAAATACCTAGGAGCTACTACGAGCGCTGGTAAGGAATACATCAATAACATGTATATCACATATACCTTTGGTGTTGTCGGCCTTCTTATCCGCTAAGTACCTGGGGCAGTTCCGCTTCCAGTGACCATTTCCCTTACAATAAAAGCACTGAGTCTCGGGCTCGGGTCCATTCTTTGGCTTCTTCCCGACAACTGATTTACCCGGTGTGGCAACTCCCTTGTTTTCCTTCTTGAAGTTCTTCTTACCCTTGCCTTTCTTGAAACTAGTGGTTTTATTCACCATCAACACTTGATGTTCCTTTTTGATTTCCACCTCCGCTGATTTCAGCATTGAATATAACTTAGGAATGGACTTCTCCATCCCCTGCATATTTTAGTTCATCACAAAGCTCTTGTAGCTAGGTGGAAGTGACTGGAGGATCCTGTCAATGACCGAGTCATTTGGAAGATTAACTCCCAGCTGAGACAAGTGGTTGTGCAACCCAGACATTTTGAGTATATGCTCGCTGACAGAACTATTTTCCTCCATCTTGCAACTGTAGAACTTGTCGGAGACTTCATGTCTCTCGACCCAGGCATGAGCTTGGAAAACCATTTTCAGCTCTTGGAACATCTCATATGCTCTGTGCTGCTCAAAATGCTTTTGGAGCCCCGGTTCTAAGCTGTAAAGCATGCCGCACTAAACCAGGTTGTAATCATCACTACGCGACTACCAGGTGTTCATAACGTCTTGAGTTGCTGGGAAAATGGGTGCTTCACCTAGCGGTGCTTCAAGGACATATGCTTTCTTGGCAGCTATGAGGATGATCCTCAAGTTACTAACCCAGTCTGTATAGTTGCTACCATCGTCTTTCAGCTTGGTTTTCTCTAGGAACGCGTTGAAGTTGAGGGCAAGATTAGCGTGGGCCATTTGATCTACAAGACATTTTGTAAAGACATTTTAAACTAAGTTCATGATAATTAAGTTCATCTAATCAAATTATTTATGAACTCCCACTCAGACAGACATCCCTCTAGTCATCCAAGTGATACATGATCCGAATCGACTAGGTCGTGTCTGATCATCACGTGAGACGAACTAGTCATCAACGGTGAACATCTCCATGTTGATCGTATCTACTATACGACTCATGTTCGACCTTTCGGTCTCTCGTGTTCCGAGGCCATGTCTGTACATGCTAGGCTTGTCAAGTCAACCTAAGAGTTTTGCATGTGTAAATCTGGCTTACACCCGTTGTATGCGAACGTTAGAATCTATCACACCCGATCATCATGTGGTGCTTCGAAACAACGAACCTTCGCAATGGTGCACGGTTAGGGGGAACAATTTTCTTGAAATTTTAGTGAGGGATCATATTATTTATGCTACCGTCGTTCTAAGCAAATAAGATGTAAACATGACAAACATCACATGCAAATCATAAAGTGACATGATATGGCCAATATCATCTTGCACCTTTGATCTCCATCTTCGAGGCGCGGCATGAACACCATCGTCACTGACATGACACCATAATCTCCATCATCGTGTCTCCATGAAGTTGTCTTGCCAACTATACTTTTACTACTATGGCTAACGGTTAGCAATAAAGTAAAGTAATTACATGGCGTTTTCATTGACACGCAAGTCATACAATAAATTAAGACAAATCCTATGGCTCCTGCCGGTTGTCATACTCATCGACATGGAAGTCGTGATTCCTATTACAAGAACATGATCAATCTCATACATCACATATATCATTCATCACATCCTTTTGGACATATCGCATCACATAGCATACCCTGCAAAAACAAGTTAGACGTCCTCTAATTGTTGTTGCATGTTTTATGTGGCTGCTACGGGTTTCTAGCAAGAATGTTACTTACCTACGCAAAACCACAATGGTGATATGCCAATTCTATTTACCGTTCATAAGGACCCTTTTCATCGAATCTGATCCGACTAAAGTGGGAGAGACAGACACCCGGTAGCCACCTTATGCATCAAGTGCATGTCAGTCGGTGGAACCAGTCTCACGTAAGAGTACGTGTAAGGTCGTCCGGGCCACTTCATCCCACAATGCCGCCGAATCAAGATAATACTAGTAACGATAAGCAAATTGAACAAACCATCGCCCACAACTGCTTTGTGTTCTACTCATGCATAGAATCTACGCATAGACCTAGCTCATGATGCCACTGTTGGGGAATGTAGCAATAATTCAAAAAATCCTACGTGTCACCAAGATCAATCTAGGAGATGATACCAATGAGAGAGAGGGAGTGCATCTTCATACCCTTGAAGATCGCTAAGCGAAAGCGTTGCAAGAACACGGTTGGTGGAGTCTGACATGCAGCGGTTCAGATCGCGGTCGATTCCGATCTAAGCGCCGAACAATGGTGCCTCCGCGTTCAACACACGTACAGCCTGGGGACTCTCCTCCTTCTTTATCCAGCAAGGGGAGAGGAGAAGTTGAGGGAGAACTCCGACAGCATGACGATGTGGTGGTAATGGAGCTCGTGGTTCTCTGACAAAGCTTCGCCAAGCGTGACGGAGGAGGAGGAGGAGGTGTTGGAGAGGGGGAGGGCTGCGCCAGGGGAAGGGTGTGGCAGCCCTCCCACCCCCCACTATTTATAGGGTAAGGGGAGAGGGCCCCCCCCAGATCCCATCTACAAGGGGCGGCGGCCAAGGGGGGGTAACTTGCGCCCCAAGCATGTGGGAGGCGCCCCCACCCCTAGGGTTTCCAACCCTAGGTGCCTTGGGCCCCTTGGGGGGCACACCAGCCCACCAGGGGCAGGTTCCCTCCCTTGTTCAGCCCACTAGGCCCACCGGGGCAGGTGGCCCCACTCGGTGGTCCTGATACAATACCGATAACCCCCGAAACCATTCCCGCGACTGAAACTAGACTTCTCATATACAAATCTTCACCTCCGGACCATTCCGGAACTCCTCGTGACATCCGGGATCTTATCCGGGACTCCGAACAACCTTCGGTAACCACATACTATTTCCCATAACAACTCTAGCATCACCGAACCTTAAGTGTGTAGACCCTACGGGTTCGGGAACCATGCAGACATGACCGAGACATCTCTCCGGCCAATAACCAATAGCGGGATCTGGATACCCATGTTGGCTCCCACATTTTCCACGATGATATCATCGGATGAACCACGATGTCGGGGATTCAATCAATCCCGTATATAATTCCCTTTGTCCATCGGTATGTTACTTGCCCGAGATTCGATCGTCGGTATCTCTATACCTCGTTCAATCTTGTTACTGGCAAGTCTCTTTACTCGTTCTGTAATGCATGATCCTATGGCTAACTCCTTAGTCACATTGAGCTCATTATGATGATGCATTACTGAGTGGTCCCAAGAGATACCTCTCCGTCATACAGAGTGACAAATCCCAGTCTCGATTCGCGCCAACCCAACAGATACTTTCGGAGATACTTGTAGTGCACCTTTATAGCCACCCAATTACGTTGTGACGTTTGGTACACCCAAAGCATTCCTACGGTTTCCGGGAGTTGCACAATTTCATGGTCTAAGGAAATGATACTTGACATTAGAAAAGCTTTAGCAAACGAACTACACGATCTTGTGCTATGCTTAGGATTGGGTCTTATCCATCACATCATTCTCCTAATGATGTGATCCTGATATCAATGACATCCAATGTCCATGGTCAGGAAACCATGACCATCTATTGATCAATGAGCTAGTCAACTAGAGGCTTACTAGGGACATATTACGATCTATGTATTCACACATGTATTACGGTTTCCGGTTAGTACAATTATAGCATGAACAATAGACAATTATCATGAACACGGAAATATAATAATAACCACTTTATTATTGCCTCTAGGGCATATTTCCAACAGACATCCCTGTTGGTGTCCAAGAAAGCTGACAAAAACTCTGTTGACGACAGGGAGAGAACCCAAAAGTCATGTCTTGATGTAGTGTTCGAGTTACTGGCCACTACTGCTGGCACAAGCTCTTCGAACTCGCTGCCTGAATTAGTTCGTCTTCTTGAGTCTCAACTTCAAGTTGAAAGACATCGATCAGATGTGCTACGACAGGAAGCTGAAGGGCTGAGGAAGTCCCTGCAGAATTCAGATGCATACTTTCTGGTGCAACAACAAGCGCTGGAGGATTTAAGCGCCAAACAAGACAAAGTTAATAAGCTTGATAAGCATCTTGCCAGCATTATGGGTACCTAGGATATTGGTTCTTGAGCTCTTCTGAAGTGGTTTCAGTTCTGGACTTGTTTTGTTGCAGCGTTTATTTGCACTAGTCGCCAACTTTGCCAACCAATGTATATGATATGCTACTTTGTTCCCTATATTTGCACTGGTGACGAACTTTGATGCCCAGTGGATGTAATATGTGTAATAGCTGTGATAGCCTAGCGTAAGTTGCTTGCTTATTTATTTCCTTGTTGTCTTGTTTATTTGGTTGCTTGTAGTCGGTGCAGTTCTTTTCCGCGGTTTGCTAGTAGCCGCAATAACCTATTTTTTAAAAGTAGGACACAATAACCATGGACTACATGTTTACTGTAGTTACCATGGGCCTCCTATGGGCCGTAGAAACAATGGGCCTTCTAAGGGCCGTAGAAACAATGGGCCTTCTACGGGTCGTAGCATCAATGGGACTTCTACGGGTCGTATGATCAATCGGCCAAACATGGGCCAATAACAGACTGCATTATGGGTCGTAAACGGGATAGATATGGAATCGTCCGTTGATGGGCCGACCATAACGGGTCGTTGTTAATCGGCCGTATTTGATGACGCTATGAAAACGGCCCAACGGATTAACGGGCCACAAACGGGCCAATTGTAACCACGGGCTGAATTTGGCCCACAAGCAGAAAAGGCCAGTAATGGGCCGTAAGTAACCGAATGCTGGAAATGAGCCCAAAAATAAATGGGCCCTGAGAAGGCCGAAAGATAACACATGTTGGAAACAGCCCAATGGAATAATGTGCCATTAATGGGAATAAAGCGGTACACCGTTCATTACGGGCCAGATTCACCACGAGCCGTTAATGGGCCAAGAGTTACAAAGGGCCTCATATGGGGCGAAACACATCATGGGCCATACATGGGCCAAAAGTTACAATGGGGTGGAATCATATTGGACGGCCCAAATGAAGCTACAGGGCTTAATTCGTAACGGGTCGTGAGTTAGCGGGCCGTAAATGGGCTATATATGAACAGGCCATTAACAAGCTTTCCGTAGGCCGACCCGGTACCTTTTGACCAAGTCAAACAGGTCGGCCTTTTCACTGGAATGGGCCTCTGTTGGGTTGTGCCATGTGTCAACGTATCATAGGCGCCTCCTGTCAAATGAAAGGATGACATCTGTCCCAACGGTGAGCAAACACGTGTTTCCTCCGGCCAATGAGAATTTTACACGTGCAAAATCCTCATTGGTCTAGGCTGTTAACGGGTTATCGGATCCAAAACCGGAACCGATAGCTTAACGGTGACCCGTTACGATGGATGCCACGTGTCACTTACCCTTGATGAAAACACTTCCATGATGCACCATTTATCGTCATGGAAGTGGACACTTCCGTGATGATAATTTTTGTAATGTCATGGAACACTTCTACGACAGCACAGGTATGACTATCTTGATTCTGTCATAAAATCGTCATGGGTGTACATGCATGACAAAAAGTGTGACCTACTGTCACAAATATGTATCGTCACAGAAGTGTATTTTTTTATAGTGCTCGTAGGTCGAACATAGCACGTTCTGCACCAGAGTGGTACGGTAATCCTATCCTGGAAGTCATGTTACTAGACGACGGCGAACCTACGAACTATGAAGAAGCTATGATGAGCCCAGATTCTGATATATGGCATGAGGCCATGAGATAGGATCCATGTATGTGAACAAAGTGTGGACTTTGGTGGACTTGCCCAATGATCGGAAGCCATTGAGAATAAATGGATCTTCAAGAAGAAGACATACGTTGATGGTAATGTCACCATCTACAAAGCTCGACTTGTCGCGAAAAGTTTTTGACAAGTTAAAGGGGTTGACTATGATGAGACTTTCTCACCCATAGCGATGCTTAAGTCTGTCCGAATCATGTTAGCTATTGCCGCATTTTTTTGAAATCTGGCGAATGGACGTCAAAAACTGTATTCCTTAATGGATTTTTTAAAAGAAGAGTTGTATATGATGCAACCAGAAGGTTTTGTCGATCCTGAAGGTGATAACAAATTGTGCAAGCTCCAGCGATCCATCTATGGACTGGTGCAAGCATCTCAGAGTTGGAATATATGCTTTGGTAAGGTGATCAAAGCATATGGTTTTATATAGGCTTACGATGAAGCCTGCATTTACAAGAAAGTGAGTGGGAGCTCTGTAGCATTTCTAATAGTATATGGGGATGACATATTGTTGATTGGAAATGATATAGAATTTCTGGATAGCATAAAAGGATACATTAATACGAATTTTTCAATGAAAGACCTTAGTGAAGCTACTTACATATTGGGCATCAAGATCTATAGAGATAGATCAAGACGCTTAATAGGACTTTCACAAAGTATATACCTTGGCAAAAGTTCGAAGAAGTTCAAAATAGATCAGTCAAAGGAAGGGTTCTTGTCTGTGTTGCAAGGTGTGAAGTTGAGTAAGACTCAAAACCCGACCACGATAGAAGATAAAGAGAGAATGAAAGTCATTCCCTATGCCTCAGCCATAGGTTCTATAAAGTATGTGATGTTGTGTACCAAACCTATTGTGTACCTTGCCAAGAGTTTCGCAAGGGGTACATTAATGGTGATCCATGAGTAGATCACTGGACAACGGTCAAAATTATTCTTAGTTACCTAAGTTGACTAAGGAAATGTTTCTCGGTTATGGAGGTGATAAAGAGTTCGCCATAAAGGGTTACGTCAATGCAAGCTTTAACACCGATTCAGTTGACTCTGAGTCTCGATCTGGATACATATTGAAAGTGGGAGCAATTAGCTATAGTAGCTCCATGCAGAGCATTGTAGACATAGAAATTTGCAAAATACATACGGATCTTAATGTGATAGACCCGTTCACTGGACCTCTCTCACAAGAAAAACATGATCACACCTTAGTACTCTTTGGGTGTTAATCACATATCGATGTGAACTAGATTATTGACTCTAGTAAACTCTTTGGGTGTTGGTCACATAGCGATGTCAACTATGGGTGTTAAATCACATGGTGATGTCAACTAGATTATTGGCTCTAGTGCAAGTGGGAGACTGAAGGAAATATGCCCTAGAGGCAATAATAAAGTTGTTATTTTATATTTCCTTATTCATGATAAAGGTTTATTATTCATGCTAGAATTGTATCGATCAGAAACCTTAATACATGTGTGAATACATAAAAAAACACTATGTCCCTAGTGAGCCTCTACTAGACTAGCTCGTTGATCAAAGATGGTTAAGGTTTCCTAACCATATACATGAGTTATCATTTGATAACAGGATCACATCATTAGGAGAATGATGTGATGGACAAGACTCATCCGTCAGCTTAGAATATTGATCGTTCAGTTTATTGCTATTGCTTTCTTCATGTCAAATACTTATTCATTCGACTATGAGATTATGCAACTCCCGGATACCCGAGGAATACCTTGTGTGCTATAAAACATCACAACGTAACTGGGTGATTATAAAGATGCTCTACAGGTATCTACGAAGGTGTTTGTTGAGTTGGCATAGATCGAGATTAGGATTTGTCACTCCAAGTATCGAAGAGGTATCTCTGGGCCCTCTCAGCAACACACATCAGAAGCTTGCAAGCAAACGAATAAGGATTTAGTCATGAGGTGATGTATTACAGAATGAGTAAAGAGACTTGCCGGTAACGAGATTGAACTAGGTATGAAGATACCGACGATCCAATCTAGGGCAAGTAACATACCAACAGACAAAGGGAATTATGTATGTTGTCATAAAGGTTCAATCGATAAAAGATATTTGTGGAATATGTAGGAATCAATATGGGCATCCAGGTCCCGCTATTGGTTATTGACCGGAGAGGTGTCTTGGTCACGACTACATAATTCCCGAACCCGCAGGGTCGCACGCTTAACGTTCACTGACGCTAGAGTATTATTGGGATATTTGATGAGTGGTAACCAAATATTGTTCAGAGTCCTGGATGAGATCCCGGACGTCACGAGGAGTCTTGGAATGGTCGAGAGGTAAAGACTTATATATGGGAAGTCATATTTTGGGTTCCTGAAAAAGTGCAGTTTCCTCGGTATTGTACCAGGAAGCTTCTAGAAGGTTCCATCACCACTGAGAGTGCGGCCTCCATGGCGGGGTCTTTCCCTCCGTCCTCGGATGGCACAATTTGCTCCGGATTGAAGGCCGGAGTAGTTGTAGATGCGATCTCCTGAACACTGTCCGACGGCAGAGTTACGTCGTGCTCGTCGTGGTTGTGCGGCGCACCTGACATGGGCTCGAATCCGTCGAAGATCAAGTCTCCGCGGATGTCGGCAGTGTAGTTTAAGTTTCCAAACCTGACCTGATGGCCAGGGGCGTAGCTCTCGATCTGCTCCAGATGGCCAAGCGAATTGGCCCGTAGTGCGAAGCCGCCGAATACGAAGATCTGTCCGGGGAGGAAAACCTCACCCTGGACTGCATCGTTACCGATGATCGAAGGGGCCATCAAGCCTTATGGTGACGGCATAGTGGAAATCTCAATGAAAGCACCAATGTCGGTGTCAAAACCGGCGGATCTCGGGTAGGGGGTCCCGAATTGTGCGTCTAAGGCGGATGGTAACAGGAGGCAGGGGACAAGATGTTTACCTAGGTTCGGGCCCTCTTGATGGAGGTAATACCCTACGTCCTGCTTGATTGTTCTTGATGATATGAGTATTACAAGAGTTGATCTACCACGAAATCGTAGAGGCTAAACCCTAGAAGCTAGCCTACGATATGATTGTTGTTGTCCTACGGACTAAACCCTCCGTTTTATATAGACACCAGAGGGGGCTAGGGTTACACAAAGTCGGTTACAAGGGAGGAGATCTACATATCCGTATTTCCAAGCTTGCCTTCCACGCCAAGGAGAGTCCCATCCGGACACGGGACGAAGTCTTCAATCTTGTATCTTCATAGTCCAACAGTCCAGCCAAAGGATATAGTCCGGCTGTCCGGAGACCCCCTAATCCAGGACTCCCTCAATAGGAGACTCTCTATCATGAAGATCATGGTGCTACTTTGAAGCACAAGTGTGGTAAAAGGATAGTAGCATTGTCCCTTCTCTCTTTTCTCTCATTTTTTTGTTTGGGCCTTCTCTCATTTTTTGGCCTCTTTTTTTCATCCGGAGTCTCATCCCGACTTAGGGGGGGGGGAATCATAGTCTCCATCATCCTTTCCTCACATGGGACAATGCTCTAATAATGAAGATCATCACACTTTTATTTACTTACAACTCAAGAATTACAACTCGATACTTAGAAAAAAATATGACTCTATATGAATGCCTCCGACGGTGTACAGGGATGTGTAATCAATCAAGAGCAACATGTATAAACATGATGAAAGGTGGCTTTGCTACAAATACAATGTCAACTACATGATCGTGCAAAGCAATATGGCAATGATGAAGCGTGTCATAATAAATGGAGCGGTGGAAAGTTGCATGGCAATATATCTCGGAATGGCTATGGAAATGCCATAATAGGTAGGTATGGTGGCTGTTTTGAGGAAGGTATATGGTGGGTTTATGGTACCGGCGAAAGTTGCGCGGCACAAGAGAGGCTAGCAATGGTGGAAGGGTGAGAGTGCGTATAATCCATGGACTCAACATTATTCATAAAGAACTCACATACTTATTGCAAAAATCTACTCCCTCCGTTCCAAAATAGATGACCCAACATTGTACTAAAGTTAGTACAAAGTTGAGTCATCTATTTTGGAACGGAGGGAGTATTAGTTATTGAAATGAAGTACTACGCGCATGCTCCTAGGGGGATAGATTGGTAGGAAAAGACCATCGCTCGTCCCCGACCGCCACTCATAAGGAAGACATTCAATAAATAAATCATGCTCTGACTTCATCACATAACGGTTCACCATACGTGCATGCTACGAGAATCACAAACTTTAACACAAGTATTTCTCAAATTCACAACTACTCACTAGCATGACCCTAATATCACCATCTTCATATCTCAAAACAATCATAAGGAATTAAACTTCTCATGGTATTCAATGCACTTTATATGAAAGTTTTTATTATATCCCTTTTGGATGCCTATCATATTAGGACTAAATTTATAACCAGAGCAAATTACCATGTTGTTTAAAGACTCTCAAAATAATATAAGTGAAGCATGAGAGTTCATCAATTTCTATAAAATAAAACCACCGCCATGCTCTAAAAAGATATAAGTGAAGCACTGGAGCAAAATTGCCTGGCTCAAAAGATATAAGTGAAGCACATAGAATATTCTAATAAATCACGATTCATGTGTGTCTCTCTCAAAATCATACAAGACGCTCCAAGCAAAACACATATCATGTGGCAAACTAAAAAACAAAGTCTCAAATCATACAAGACGCTCTAGGCAAAACACATATGATGTGGTGAATAAAAATGTAGCCTCAAGCAAAGTTACCGATAGACAAAGACGAAAGAGGTGATGCCTTCCGGGGCATCCCCAAGCTTAGGCTCTTGGTTGTCCTTGAATATTACCTTGGGGTGCCTTGAGCATCCCCAAGATTAGGCTCTTTCCACTCCTTATTCCATAGTCCATCAAATCCTTACCCAAAACTTGAAAACTTCACAACACAAAACTCAACAGAAAATCTCATGAGCTCCGTTAGTATAAGAAAATAAATCATCACTTTTGGTACTGTTGTGAACTCATTATTTATTTATATTGGTGTAATATCGTATTACAACTTATCCATGGTTCATACCCCCGATACTACCCATAGAATCATCAAAATAAGGAAACAACACATAGAAAACAAAATCTGTCAAAAATAGAACAGCGTGTAGAAATCTGAAACTCTTGAATACTTGTGTAACTCCAAAAATTCTGAAAAATTAGGACAACCTACGAAATTTGTTTATTAATCTTCTGCAAAAATAATTAGTATTTTATTACACTTCCATTAAAAATGAGAATTGTTTTCCTGAGCGCAAAAGTTTATGTTTTTCAGCAGGATCAAATCAACTATCACCGTAAGCTATCCCAAAGGTATTACTTGGCACAAACACTAATTAAAGCACAAAAAACACATCTAACCAGAGGCTAGATGAATTATTTAATTCAAAAAAGAACCTAAAAAGAAAAAACAAAAATAAAATTGGGTTGCCTCCAAACAAGCGCTATTGTTTAACGTGTTGGGAAACGTTGCATGGAAAACAAAAATTTTCTACGCACACGCAAGATCTATCCATGGAGATGCATAGCAACGAGAGGGGAAAGTGTGTCTACGTACCCTCGTAGACTATAAGTGGAAGCGTTTAACAATGCGGTTGATGTGGTCGTACTCTTCGCGATCCGATCACGATCCAACCGATCTAGTGCCGAACGGACGACACCTCCGAGTTTAGCACACGTGCGGCTCGATGACGCCTCCTCCTTATTGATCTAGCAAGCGAGAGAGGAGAAGTAGATGGGATCACAACCAACATGACGGCATGGTATTGATGGTGGTGGTGGATTACCGACAGCGCTTCGCTAAGCGTCGCCAGGATGAGGCGGTGGAACTACGGAGTAACAGGAGAGAGAGGGGCGCCAAGGGCTTGCTGTGTCCTCTTGAGGGACCCCTCCCCTCTATATAAAGGTGGCGGGGCGTGGGAAACAGACCCTCCAAGCCCTAGAGCGCAGCTAAGGGGGAGAGGACTTGGACTCCAAGTCCAGTCCTATTCCTACTAGGACTACTTCCTTTTTTTCCTTCCCTAGCCACATGGGCTTTTGAGAACTTGGTGCGCCTAGCCCAATAAGGCCAAGGCACCTCTCCCCAAGCCATAGTAGCCCTTGGGTCGTGGTGGACACCCCTTACGAGAGCCGTGTCGCTGAACCACTGGATTCGTCTCCGGCCACGGACTCCGAGCCGCCTGCGTCCGTGCCTATCGAATCCGATTGGGCACCGATTATGAAGTTTACCTCCGCGGATATCTTTCAGCACTCGCCTTTCGGTGACGTGCTAAATTCATTAAGGTCCCTCTCTTTGATGGGAGAACCTTGGCCGAACTATATCCGGCTAGGATGGGATGCGGACGACGAAGAAATTCGCTCCCCACCCACCACCCACTTAGTAGCCACTGTCGACGATTTAACCGACATGCTCGACTTCGACTCCGAAGACATCGACGATATGGACGACTATGCAGGAGACGAATAGGAACCACCGCCCACAGGGCGGTGGACCACCACCTCATCATATGATATATACATGGTGGACACCCCCAAAGAAGGCAATGGCAATGAGACAACGGAGGATGACCCCTCCAAGAAGCAACCCAAGCGCCGACGTCAGCGGTACCGCTCTAAGTCCCGCCATAGCAAAAGTAGTGATACCGGCACAAGAGACAATAACACTCCAGATAGTGCCGAAGACAACAACAATCCCCTCCAGCACAATTTAGAGCGGGAGGGTGAACAAGCTAGCCCTCCAGAGCAGGCAGCAGATGGAGAATCGGAGGAGGACAATTACATGCCTCTCTCCGAAGACGAGGTGAGCCTCAAAGACGAAGAATTTATCGTGCCTGAGGATCCCTTCGAGCAGGAGTGCTTCAAGCACCGGCTTATAGCCACAGCAAATAGCCTGAAGAAAAAGCAACAACAGCTTCAAGCTGATCAAGACTTGCTAGCAGACAGATGGACAGAAGTCCTTGCGGCCGAGGAATACGAACTCGAGCGCCCCTCCAAGAGTTACCCAAAGCGCAGGTTGCTACCTCACCTCGAGGAGGAAGCATTGAAGCCTCCATCACCAGTGCACGATGCGGCTGACCGGCCACCGCGTGGCCGAGCCAGAGAGGCGTTTCATCCTGAAGTTCAGCCTGCACCCCGCCACCACTCAATCAAAAATACCAAGGCCTGAGGCAACACACGGGACCTGCGAGACGTATTGGAAAACAAGGCAAAATATGCAAGATCGATCTACGGATCACGGGGGCGTGCACCAATATGCGACGATGATCGTCACGCCGGATACCCTAAAAGCAAATCCGGTCGAGCCACACACGGCAGACAAGACTTGTATGAACCGCGTCGCGATATAGCCCGGCACAGAGGTGCGACACACCCCTTATGCTTCACTGATGAAGTAATGGATCACGAATCCCAGAAGTGTTTAAACCCGTAAACATCGAATCATACGATGGTACTACAGATCCCGCGGTATGGATAGAAGACTTCTTCCTCCACATTCACATGCCCCGCGGGGATGACCTACATGCCATCAAGTATCTCCCGCTCAAACTCAAAGGTCCGGCTCGGCATTGGCTCAATAGCTTGCCGGCAAACTCCATCGGAAGTTGGGAGAACCTGGCAGAGGCATTCCTGGACAATTTCCAGGGCACTTATGTGCGACCGCCGGACGCTGACGATTTAAATCATATCAACCAGCAGCCAGGGGAATCGGCTAGGAAATTCTGGACCCGGTTCCTAACCAAGAAGAACCAAATTGTCGACTGTCCGGATGCAGAGGCCTTAGCGGCATTTAAGCATAATATCCGTGATGAATGGCTCGCCTAGCACCTCGGCCAATAGAAGCCAAAATCCATGGCTACCCTCACGACACTTATGACCCGCTTTTGTGCAGGCGAAGATAGCTAGTTGGCTCGTAGTACCAATACAGCAAGCAAATCGGGCATATCAGAAGCCAGGGATAGCAACGGCAAACCACGACGCAACAAACACAAGCGCCACAAATATGGTAAAAATGCCAAAAATATGGCAGTTAATGCCGGGTTCAGGGGCTCAAAGTCCGATCAGCGGAAAGGGCCACTCAAAAATACAAATCCGGGTCCATCGAGTCTGGACCGCATACTCGCTCTCCAATGCCAAATTCATGGCACCCCAGAAACGCCAGCCACCCATACCAACAGAGAATGTTGGGTCTTCAAACAAGCGGGCAAGGCAGGTGCCACAAACGAAGAGGGGTCTCAAAGGACGATAGCGACGAAGAGCCCAGATTGCCGAACACGGGAGGGCAAGAGAAATCCCCCCCCCCATATTCAATCGGTGAATGTGGTAAATACCACCCAAATCGCCAACTTGGACCAGATATGCACCCTTAGGGACGGCGGCTCAACGGAACTAGCCGTCCCACAATATAAGCTAGGGCCGGTCACCTTCGACCGCACAAATCGTCCGGTTAACACCAATCGGAGCAATCCAGCCGCACTAATCCTTGACCCAATAGTAGACGGGTTCCACCTCACTCGAGTCCTTATGGACGGAGGTAGTAGTTTAAATCTGCTTTACCAGGACACAGTGCGCAAGATGGGCATTGATCAGTCAGTGATCAAACCCACTAAAGCAACTTTTAGAGGCATCATACCAGGTATGGAGGTTAGCTGTACAGGCTCCATTGCCCTCGAGGTAATCTTTGGATCACCAGAAAATTACCGTATCGAAGAATTAATCTTCGAAATTGCCCCTTTCCACAATGACTATCAAGCACTGCTAGGGCGAACCGTGTTCACACGATTCAACGCGATGCCACATTATGCCTACCGTAAGCTCAAAATGCCCGGTCCACGCGGCGCCATCATGGTTCATGGCAAGGCCGAACCTTCCTTTGGCACCAACAAATACATCACTGCCTTAGCAGCAGAAACAACGAGCAGCACCTTGCAGCCGAACCTCGAGTCGACGACCAGGCTCCCGGACACCGTAAAGGGGCTCCAAACTACTTCGCGGAAGGATACCCCGGCTCGTCCAGAGCTCAACTAAACACTCCTACGAAGGCGTTGACAGACCGAACTCAGCGGTTCAACCGCCCTCCGGCACGCAAACATTTCTTATATTTCCTTCGCAGGTTCACCTTTGCACCGACCAGGACGGATTCCATAGCGGCAGCGCGAACACGTCAGGGGATCCTTAGACAATCCCCGCAGCAAACATCCGGCTACAATACGGATCCGCACTCAACCTCTTCCCCCTGGTCACAGCAAGTTCTGCTATCACAACTCCTTTTTTATCACATTACTTGTACCCATACGCATAGATGTATTATTCAAATACAACATGTGGATTTATATGATGTTTACCTGCTGATTATTTCTTATCAAAATCATCTCGTCAAATGGCATCCGTACACAGCGATATGCCTTAAATATGCCAGGGGCTTCGTTTTCCCCGCAACACGACAATAAAAGTCCGAACACCGTCATGGAAGTTCGGCACCCCGAACTTATAGCATTATATGCATCAGCTCCGAATCATGTCTTGGGTCAATAGTTGGGTTTGCCCGGCTCCCATGTTTTGGTACCTTACGTTCCTCTATATCGGCTAAGGTAGCACTGGGAGAACTACTGCGATTGTGTCCCGATTCTTCCGGATGAGGACCTCAGTAGAGAAAGCCGAAAACTGACTGTCATGATACGGCGAGAGCTGGTCAGCTGTTCGAGTGGTCACAAAATCTTTAAGGATTTTTCTCGCATAATGCCATAACCAATGCAGCGTGCAATGGATCGGCTCTTTCTCCGATCAGGCGCTCATAGATCCCCTAGTACGGTCTTCCGAACACAAGGGGCTGCGCCGACCATACTAAAGCTCCTATGGCTAAGTGGGAGTGATAAAGCCCTATAGTCCGATTGCCTGGTTCGTTGTGCTGAGCACCTCCTTCGGAGGACCCAAAACTGGGATAAAGAGTGCTCAGGTTTATCCCGAACACCCCCGTACTTCTTACGTGGGGGCAGAAGCCGACGACTGGCCAACTCTCAGTCTTAACATAAAAACGACCGCACGGGAGGGTAAACTTTTATATAATAGGCGACATATAAACGACCTTGTTCAAACATCTCAAAGGACAACATGATCGACATTCATGGAAATATAATGTCCTTAGTGCATAGCCCTGCTGCAAGGTATGATCCTTTTAGGACACTCTTATAATATAATTCGGCCTTGCGGTGCTCCTTCCCCTCTGGCGGTCCCTCGGTCACTAGCTTTTCGGCATCCATCTTCCCCAGTGCACCTTCACAAGGGCAAAGGCCATTCGCACTCCTTCTATACAGACCGACCGCTTGATGACGTCAAGTCGAGGGCAAGCGCTTACAAGCCGCCTCACGAGCCCGAAGTAGCTACTTGGAATTGGCTCGGCAGGCCATAGCAGGATAACCATATCTTTCATGGCTAGTTCCATCGCCTTATGTAGTTCGATCAGCTATTTCAGTTGATCGGCGAAAGGAACCGGATAATCCGGCGCCAAATACTGCGACCAAAAGAGCTTATCGGTGGTGTTCCTCCCTTTGGCTCGGTAGAAGTGAGCGGCATCTGATATGCTGTGAGGTAGCTCAACAAATACACCTGAGAAGTCCGGATTCACAATCAGAAACATAGTTTTCCCTTCAAATACTTTCTTTACATGGGAAAAGCCTTACCCGCCGTGATCTTCCTCGCCTCTTGGATCCCCTGCAGAGTGCTTTGGGTTTCCCCCCGGGCATCGCTCGTGGCTTGACCAGCCTTGGTGAGTTCGGACTCTTTCTCCGTTAAACTCTTCTCCAGGGTCTCGCATTTACTTACGGCCTCTTGCAGCTCCTTCTCAGCTTTAATAACTATGGCCTCGTGTTTCTCACGAAGAGTCCGCTCCACGGCTGCCTTTTCCTCGGCCTCGGCAACGGTCCTTTTGAGGGCCTCGACTTCGGTCATAACCCCTAGCACAAACTATGCGGCTTATTTCGTAATGAACATTTATTTCACAATAAATGCGTGCAACGCTTGTGCATACCTTGTTTATCCCTCAACTGCATTTTCAATTGGCCAATTTCTTTTATGGCCCGCTCCAGAATTTGATTCAGTCCGGAGATCTCCACAGTACGAGAGGCAGCAGCCGCTACAGGTATCTGCTTGAAATAGAAGAGAAATCAATATCATTCAGTAAGTCTTCCTGTGATTATCTATGTGATCCCCTGTCCGGTTCTTTCTTTCACCGAACAGTGTATCAGGGGCTACTATCCATATTATGACACTCTCCGACAACTTATAATACATACCTCAAAGCCTCTTATAAGGCTGATACAGGCTTCGTTCAGTCCACTCTCAGTTGACTGAATCTTCTCAATCACCGCACCCATAAGGGCACGGTGTTCGTCAACGATGGAGGCGTCTCGTAACGCCACCAACAAAGCATCTGACACCTCCGGATGGACAGAGGTCGCCGGCGGAACAGGCACGCCCCCTCCAGCCGAGGGAGGCTGCCTTCTTGATCCAGGAGCCATATAGGCCCCTGGAATCGCATCCGATGGGGAGCCGAACTTAGGATCGCCCCCGTCGTCAGACCCCATGGGAATCTTTTCCTCCATGTGTCCGGCCCCTGTGGTTTGACCTCCAGGCGCCGCCTTCACGGTTTCTCCCTTTCCTCCTTGGCCGGGGTCCTTCTGGGATGAAGCCTCGGTGTTATGCACCTGGTTGGAGGAAGGGGCCTTTGGGGGCGTCCCGCTCTCCATAGAATTTGAGCTCAGCAGGTCCTCTGATGAGGATTGTTGGGTACGGGACCTCATCGGACTACCAAAAATATGGCTTAAGGTTAAAATACTAAGCCACGATGAGTCCGGACGCTTAAACGTACTTGGATTTTATATACTTATGAGTTCACCAAGGGTTGGGCCCTGGGATCTCATGCCGGGCCACTGTCGGTGGCGGCAGTGGACTCCTCCGGAAGAGAAGCCTTTTCCCTTTTGGGCAGTTCGGCCTCCAAGGGTGCGGAGGCCGTCCTCTTCCTCCTCCCCCCCCCCCCCGCGCAGGGGATTTATCTTCCTCCTTCTCTTTATCCTCTTCGGAGGCAAAACGAGCATCAGAGCCTTCGGGTATTGTGTCCGAAGTGTCGCGATGACGAAGGCCGCCCCGGGTCTTTTTGGCCTCCTTTTCGGCCGTCTTCTTCGGCACCTTGTAGGGCGCCGGGACAAACATCTTCGTCAGAAGTGGGATGGCCGGGTCTTCGGGCAATGGGGTCGTACAATGGATCCGCTCCGCCTTCTTCGTCTAGCTCTGGGGGAGTTGAATAAACATGCGTTAAGCGCTTCCTTTGGGTCATGCGGATAGAAAAGTTTGATAAACTCACCAAACTTGCAGGGCGGGACAGTTGGTACCCGCGGTCTTCGGCGGAGTCCACCCATGATTTGCTGGACTTGAAAAGCACCTTCCAAATGTCCTTGTGCGAGGAGCCGAAGAACCTTCGCAAAGTTTGGTGCCTGGCCGGATCGAAATCCCATAGATTGCAAGTCCGGTGTTGGCAAGGCAGTATCCGGCGGACTAACATCACCTGGACTACGTTGGCAGGTTCAATGTTCCTATCTCCCATATCTTTAATGCGTGCCTGAAGCACCGATAGTTCGTCGGACAAGGACCAGTCCAGGCTTTTCTTGACCCAGGATGTAAGCCGCAGAGGGGCGCCGGATCGAAACTCGGGAGAGGCGGCCCATTCCTTGCCGCATGGCTCAGTGATGTAAAACCACTGCTGTTGCCACTCCTTGACAGAATCATTAAAGGTTCCCGTTGGCCATACGATGTTGGGCATCTTGCTCACCATAGCGCCCCCGCACTTGGCGTGCTCGCCGCCCACCACCTTGGGCTTCACATTAAAAACCTTCAGCCATAAACCGAAGTGCGGCGAAATACGGAGAAAAGCCTCGCACACGACAATGAATGTCGATATGTTGAGGAAGGAATTAGGGGACAGATCGTGAAGGTCGATCCCATAATAACACATGATGCCATAGACGAACGGGTGGAGGGGAAACCCTAGCCCGCGGACAAAGTGAGGGAGGAATACAACCCTCTCGTGGGGTTCCGGAGTAGGGACGATCTGTCCCGCCGTCGGGAGATGGTGGCTGATTTTCTTGACTAGATACCCGGCCTCCCGAAGCTTTTTGATATCCTTCTCTCGGACGGTAGAGGCCATACATTTGCCTCCTGCTCCGGATCCGGACATCTTTGGAAGACCTTTTTTGGGTAGAGAAGGTGAACGCTCGGGCGCTGGAGCCTGAGCAGAATGGAATGAATCGAGAAGGAGGCGTGGGTGAAAAGAATGAATCCTGGTCCCTTTATAAGGGCGGAAGAGGTGATGCGCCTCCCCACTCACCTGGTAAAACCTTTTATTCCCCAAGCGCCATAATTGATGGCGTGGTTGGGTTACCTACATCCGTATTGATGAGAATCCCGTGATAAAGGTACACGATCTCTACTTTGACAAGACGTGCCAAGGAAACCACCTCGCGATGTGCACAGTAGCTGGTTGAGAAAAACGGTTCAAATAATGACCGGGCCGTGATGTGGTGTCATGCTATCAAACGTGTCGGCAGATTAGATTTGTGGAAACATTATTCTCTCTACGGTGGTATGTGGAACTTGTTTTGCAGAGCCAGACGCTATCCTAGTGTTCAAAATCTTCTATGGAGTATTCGGAGGAGGAACCCGCCTTGCAATGCCGAAGAAAAATCTGTGCACCGGACTCATCGTCATTGAAGCCTGGTTCAGGGGCTACTGAGGGAGTCCTGGATTAGGGGGTCTCCGGACAGCTGGACTATATCCTTTGGCCGGACTATTGGACTATGAAGATACAAAATTGAAGACTTCATCCCGTGTCCGGATGGGACTCTCCTTGGCGTGGAAGGCAGGCTTGGCAATACGGATATGTAGATCTCCTCCCTTGTAACCGACTTTGTGTAACCCTAGCCCCCTCCGGTGTCTATATAAACCAGAGGGTTTAGTCTGTAGGACAACAAAAATCATACCATAGGCTAGCTTCTAGGGTTTAGCCTCTACGATCTCGTGGTAGATCAACTCTTGTAATACTCATATCATCAAGAACAATCAAGCAGGGCGTGGGGTATTACCTCCATCAAGAGGGCATGAACCTGGGTAAACATCGTGTCCCCTGCCTCCTGCTACCATCCTCCTTAGACGCACAGTTTGGGACCCCCTACCCGAGATCCGCCGGTTTTGACACCGACACCTATATTGTTACTTTCATATAATAGTGGGAATTTTTCATTATAGAACTTGGCTTGTATATTCCAATGATGGGCTTCCTCAAATTGCCCTAGGTCTTTGTGAGCAAGCGAGTTGGATGCACACCCACTTAGTTTTCTTTTGAGCTTTCATAAACTTATAGCTCTAGTGCATCCGTTGCATGGCAATCCCTAATCACTCACATTGGTATCTATTCATGGGCATCTCCATAGCCCATTGATACACCTAGTTGATGTGAGACTATCTCCTTCTTTTTGTCTTCACAACCACCATATTCTATTCCACCTATAGTGCTATGTCCATGGCTCACGCTCATGTATTGCGTGAAAGTTGAAAAAGTTTGAGAACATCAAAAGTATGAAATAATTGCTTGGCTTATCATCGGAGGTGTGCGTCATTTCAATATTTTGTGTGATGAAGATGGATCATAGCCAGACTATATGATTTTGTAGGGATAAGCTTTCATTGGCCATGTTATTTTAAGAAGACATAATTGCCTTGTTAGTATACTTGAAGTATTATTGTTTTTATGTCAATATTAAACTTTTGTTTTGAATCTTACAAATCTTAACATTCATGCCACAATAAAGAAATTACATGGATAAATATGTTAGGTAGCATTCCACATCAAAAATTCTGTTTTTTTATATTTACCTACTCGAGGACGAGCAAGAAATAAGCTTGGGGATGCTTGATACGTCTCCAACGTATCTATAGTTTTTGATTGTTCCATGATATTATATTATCTATTTTTGATGTTTTATATGCATTAATATGCTATTATATATTATTTTTGGGACTAACCTATTAACCTAGAGCCTAGTGTCAGTTCCTGTTTTTTCCCTAGTTTTGAGTTTCACAAAAAAGGAATACCAAATAGAATAAAACCTTAATGATGATTTTTCTTGGACCAGAAGACAACCAGGAGACTTGGAGATGAATTCGGAGGAGCCACAAGGACGAAGGGCACGCCAGGGGGGTAGGATGCGCCCCCACCCTTGTGGGCCCCTCGTGCACCTCCTGACCTAATTCTTTCGCCTATATATTCCCACATATCCCCAAACCACTAGAGGCATCCATGAAACACTTTTCCACTGCCGCAACCTTCTGTACCCGTGAGATCCCATCTAGGGACCTTTTCCGGCACCCTGCCGGAGGGGGACTCGACCACGGAGGGCATCTACATCAACTCTATTGCCCTTCCAATGAAGCGTGAGTAGTTTACCACAGACCTACGCATCCATAGCTAGTAGGTAGATGGCTTCTTCTCTCTCTTTGATTCTCAATACCATGTTCTCCTTGACGTTCTTAGAGATCTATTCGATGTAATACTTTTTTGCAGTGTGTTTGTCGAGATCCGATGAATTGTGGATTTATGATCAGCTTATCTATGAATATTATTTGAATCACCTCAGAATTCTTTTATGCATGATTTTATATCTTTTTTTAATTCTCTTGGAACTATAGGTTTGGTTTGGCCAACTAGATTGGTTTTTCTTGCAATGGGAGAAGTGCTTAGCTTTGGGTTCGATCTTGCGGTGTCCTTTCCCAATGACAGTAGGGGCAGCAAGACATATATTGTATTGTTGCCATCGAGGATAGAAAGATGGGGTTTTCATCATATTGCTTGAGTTAATTCCTCCACATCATGTCATCTTACTTAATGCATTACTCTGTTCTTTATGAACTTAATACTCTAGATGCATGCTGGATAGCGGTGGATGTGTGGAGTAATAGTAGTAGATGCAGAATTGTTTCGGTCTACTTGACACGGACGTGATGCCTATATTCATGATCATTGCCTTAGATATCGTCATAACATTGCGCTTTTATATCAATTGCTCGGCATTAATTTGTTCACCCGCCATATTATTTGCTATCTTGAGAGAACTCTTTAGTGAAACCTATGGCCCCCGAGTCTATTTTCCATCATATAAGTTTCCAATCTACAATATTAGTTTCCGATCTACTATTTTTGCAACCTTTTACTTTCCGATCTATAAACCAAAAATAACAAAAATATTTACTTTATCGTTTATCTATCTCTATCAGATCTCACTTTGCAAGTAACCGTGAAGGGATTGAACACCCCTTTATCGCATTGGGTGCAAGTTGTTTGATTGTTTGTGCAAGTATTCGATGATTTGCGCGTTGTCTCCTACTGGATTGATACCTTGGTTCTCAAACTGAGGGAAATACTTATCTCTGCTTTGCTGCATCACCCTTTCCTCTTCAAGGGAAAAACCAACACAAGCTCAAGAAGTAGCAAGTATCGAGCATGGATTTATAATTACGAGAAAGACGAGCATAAAAGTTCTGCATAATGATTTCTTTTGAGAGCTCATGGTTGGGACATGAATATAACATTAATTTAAGCCTTCCCCAAGCTTGATCGATACTTTCTCCTTCACGAGGCCAAAAATTATATATATAATTCCGATCACGATGAACCAGATGCATAGGATAAAACTTGTGATGAAATTCCAATTTCAATCAGTTGTAGTTCCAAGCTCCAATATCATCACATAGCCTATACCATGTCAATGCCTTTCCCTTCAAAGATAAAGGGAAGACCTTCTTCTTGACATCATCCTCGGGGAAACCTGCAAGCTAAAATAATCCACAAACTTCATCTACATAGATTACATGCATATCAGGATGTAGTGTTCCATCTCCTGTATAAGGATTAGCTAGCAGTTTATCTATCATACCTGAAGGAATTTCATAATAAATATTTTCAGTAGGTTCAGTAGGTTGAGGAGCAACTTCTTTATCTATCGGTCGAGGTGAAGATACCCCGAACAAGACCCTCAAAGGATGATTCTCCATATAGTAACAAGTGACAGTAAATTTCAGCACATAATATAAATTTTTCGTTACCAAATTCCACTCACCAAAGGTGCTTCACTCCCTAGAAACGACACCAGAAAAGAGTCTTGATGACCCACAAATATAGGGGATCTATCATAGTCCTTTCGATATGTAAGAGTGTCGAATCCAACGAGGAGCGGAAGGAAATGACAAGAGGTTTTCAGCAATGTATTCTCTTCAATCACTGAAATTATCGGTAACCGATAGTTTTGTGATAAGATAATTCATAACGGGTAACAAGTAACAAATGTAACAAAGGTGTAGCAAGGTGGACCAATCCTTTTTGTAGCAAAGGATAAGCCTGGACGAACTCTTATATAAAGCTAAGTGCTCCCCATGACACATGGGAATTATTGTCAAGTTAGTTTTCATCATTCTCATATGATTCGCGTTCGTTACTTTGATAATTTGATGTGTGGGTGGACTGGTGCTTGGTTGCTTCCCTTAATTGGACAAGCTTCCCACTTATGATTAACCCCTCTCACAAGCATCCGCAACTATGAAACAAGAATGAAGCTAAATCTAACCATAGCATGAAACATGTGGATCCAAATCAGCTCCTTACGAAGCAATGCGTAAACTAGGGTTTAAGCTTCTGTCACTCTAGAAACCCATCATCTACTTATTAATTCCTAATGCCTTCCCCTAGTCCCAAATCATGGTGAAGTGTCATGTAGTCGACGTTCACATAACACCACTAGAGGAACGACAACATGCATATCATCAAAATATCGAACAAATACAAAATTCACATGATTACTTATAACAAGACTTCTCCCATGTCCTCAGGAACAAATGTAACTACTCACAAAGAATATTAATGTTCAAGATCAGAGGGGTATTGAACATCACTAAGGATCTTAACATATGATATTCCACCGAATAAACCAACTAGCATCAACTACAAGGAGTAATCAACACTACTAGCAACCCACGGGTACCAATCTGAGGTTTTGACACAAAGATTGGATATAAGAGATGTACTAGGGTTTGAGAGGAGATGGTCCTGGTGCAGATGTT
Source organism: Triticum urartu (assembly GCF_056163025.1). Classification (NCBI taxonomy): domain Eukaryota; kingdom Viridiplantae; phylum Streptophyta; class Magnoliopsida; order Poales; family Poaceae; genus Triticum; species Triticum urartu. The sequence goes on along the minus strand of NC_141874.1, from coordinate 156,843,656 downwards.
GATGGAGATTGACCCCCTCTCGATGAGAGGATCGTTGGTGATGACAATGGCTTCGATTTCCCCCTTCGGAAGGGAAGTTTCCCCGACAGAACAACTCCGCCGGAGCCCTAGATTGCTTCCGCCTCGAGACAGCGGCGCTTCATCTCGAAAGATTCCTTATGATTTTTCTAGGTAAAAACTCTTCATATAGCAGAAGATGGGCACCGGAGACCTGCCAGGGGGGCCACAAGCCCTAGGGGCGCGCCCAGGGGGGTAGGGCGCGCCCCCAGGCTTGTGGCCACTTGGGGGTCCCCTCTGGTATTTTCTTTGCCCAATATTTATTATATATTCCAAAATAATTCTCCATAAATTTTCAGGACTATTGGAGTTGTGCAAAGTAGGTCTCTCAGATTTGCTCCTTTTTAGTCCAGAATTCCAGCTGTCGGCATTCTCCCTCTTCATGTAAACCTTGTAAATAAGAGAGAAAAGGCATAAGTATTGTATCATAATGTGTAATATCAGCCCATAATGCAATAAATATGAATATAAAAGCATGATGCAAAATGAATGTGTCAGTGTCCGCGTCGGGGTTGAGGGGTCGAGGTTGAGGGGGTCGGCGTCGGGGTCACCGGGGCAGAGGGGGTCGGCGTCGGGGTCGGGTTGACGAGGCCGGCCAGTGTCGTTGTAGGGTTTGAGGGTGGGTCAGCATCGAGGTTGGTGGTTGCGCCGTGGTGGTGGCGGTTGATGGTGTGGTGACGGGAGGTGAGGGCGCAGAGGAGCGAGGGGGATCGGCGGCGGCGGCGACGGCGTGTGCTGGCGATAGAGAGGGATCAAGAGTGAGAGAGGAGTGGGGAATTACCACAATCATCCTTGATGTACGCACCTTTTAGGAGAGACACACATGATTTGGAATTTATTAGAATACTCTATGTGCTTCACTTATATCTTTTGAGCTAGATAATTTTGCTCTAGTGCTTCACTTATATCTTTTAGAGCACAGTGGTGGTTTTATTTTATAGAAATTATTGATCTCTCATGCTTCACTTATATTATTTTGAGAGTCCTTTAGAACAACATGGTAATATGCTTTGGTTATAAAATTAGTCCTAATCTGATAGGCATCCAAGATGGGTATAATAAAAACTATCATAAAAAGTGCATTGAATACTATGAGAAGTTTGATACTTGATGATTGTTTTGAGATATGAAGATGGTGATATTAGAGACATGCTAGTTGAGTAGTTGTGAATTTGAGAAATACTTGTGTTGAAGTTTGTGATTCCCGTAGCATGCACATATGGTGAACCATTATGTGATGAAGTCGGAGCATGATTTATTTATTGATTGTCTTCCTTATGAGTGGCGGTCGGGGACGAGCCATGGTCTTTTCCTACCAATCTATCCCCCTAGGAGCATGCGTGTAGTACTTTGTTTCGATAACTAATAAATTTTTGCAATAAGTATGTGAGTTCTTTATGACTAATGTTGAGTCCATGGATTATACGCACTCTCACCCTTCCACTATTGCTAGCCTCTCTAGTACCGTGCAACTTTCGCCGGTGCCATAAACCCACCATACACCTTCCTCAAAACAGCCACCATACCTACCTATTATGGCATTTCCATAGCCATTCCGAGATATATTGCCATGCAACTTTCCATCGTTCCGTTATTATGACACGCTTCATGATTGTCGTATTACTTTGCATGATCATGTAGTTGACATCGTATTTGTGGCAGAGCCGCCGTTCATAATTCTTTCATACATGTCACTCATGAGTCATTGCACATCCCGGTACACCGCCAGAGGCATTCACATGGAGTCATATTTTGTTCTAAGAATTGAGTTGTAATTTTTGAGTTGAAAGTAAATAAAGAGTGATGACCATCATTATTAGAGTATTGTCCCATGTGAGGAAAGGATGATGGAGACTATGATTCTCCCACAAGTCGGGATGAGACTCCGGATGAAAAATAAAACGAAAAGAAAAAAGAGGCCAAAAAAATAGAAAAGGCCCCAATAAAAGAATAGGAAAAGAATGAGAGAAAAAGAGAGAAGGGAAAATGTTACTATCCTTTTACCACACTTGTGCTTCAAAGTAGCACCATGATCTACATGATAGAGAGTCTCCTATGTTGTCACTTTTATATACTGGTGGGAATTTTACATTATAGAACTTGGCGAGTTGGATGCACACCCACTTAGTTTCTTTTTGAGCTTTCATACACTTATAGCTCTAGTGCATCCGTTGCATGGCAATCCCTACTCACTCACATTGATATCTATTGACGGGCATCTCCATAGCCCATTGATAGACCTAGTTGATGTGAGACTATCTTCTCCTTTTTGTCTTCTCCACCATCATATTCTATTCCACCTATAGTGCTATGTCCATGGCTCACGCTGATGTATTGCGTGAAGATTGAAAAAGTTTGAGAACATCAAAAGTATGAAAGAATTGCTTGGCTTGTCATCGGGGTTGTGCATGATTTAAATACTTTGTGTGGTGAAGATAGAGCATAGCCAGACTATATGATTTTGTAGGGATAACTTTCTTTTGCCATGTTATTTTGAGAAGACATGATTGCTTAGTTAGTATGCTTGAAGTATTACTATTTTTGTGTCAATATTAAACTTTTGTCTTGAATCTTTTGGATCTGAACATTCATGACACAATAAAGAAAATTACATTGAGAATTATGCTAGGTAGCATTCCACATCAAAAATTCTGTTTTTATCATTTACCTACTCAAGGACGAGCAGGAATTAAGCTTGGGGATGCTTGATACGTCTCCAACGTATCTATAATTTTTATTGTTCCATGCTATTATATTATCTGTTTTGGATGTTAATGGGTTTATTTATAAACTTTTATATTATTTTTGGGACTAACCTACTAACCCAAGGCCCAGTGCAAATTGATGTTTTTTGCCTATTTCAGTGTTCCGCAGAAAAGGAATATCAAACAGAATGAAAGCTTCGGGAGAGTTATTTTTGGAACAAACGTGATCCAGAGGACTTGGAATGGACGTCAAGCAACCTACGAGGAGGCCACATGGTAGGGGGCGCGCCTACCCCCTCGTGGGCCCCTTGTGGCTCCATCAACCTACTTCTTCCTCCTATATATGTCCACATACCCCGAAAACATCCAAGAGCACCACGAAACCCTATTTGCACCACCGCAACCTTCTGTACCCAAGAGATCCCATCTTGGGGCCTTTTCCGGAGCTCTGCCAGAGGGGGCATTGATCATGGAGGGCTTCTACATCAACACCGTAGCCTCTCCGATGATGTGTGAGTAGTTTACCTCAGACCTTCGGGTCCATAGTTATTAGCTAGATGGCTTATTCTCTCTCTCTTTGGATCTCAATACAATGTTCTCCTCGACCTTCTTGGAGATCTATTTGATGTAACTCTTTTTGCGGTGTCTTTTTCAAGATTCGATGAATTGTGGGTTTATGATCAAGTTTATCTATGAACAATATTTGATTCTTCTCTGAAATCTTTTATGTATGATTGGTTATCTTTGCAAGTCTCTTCGAATTATCAGTTTGGTTTGGCCTATTAGATTGTTCTTTCTTGCAATGGGAGAAGTGCTTAACTTTGGGTTCAATCTTGCGGTGTCCTTTCCCAGTGACAGCAGGGGCAGCAAGGCACATATTGTATTGTTGCCATCGAGGATAAAAAGATGGGGTTTATATCATATTGCTTGAGTTTATCCATCTACATCATGTCATCTTGCCTAATGCGTTACTCTGTTCTTATGAACTTAATACTCTAGATGCATGCTGGATAGCGGTCGATGTGTGGAGTAATAGTAGTAGACACAGAATCGTTTCGATCTACTTGTCGTGGACGTGATGCCTATATACATGATCATGCCTAGATATTCTCATAATTATTCACTATTCTATCAATTGCTCGATAGTAATTCGTTCACCCACCGTAATACTTATGCTATCTTGAGAGAAGCCACTAGTGAAACCTATGGCCCCGGGGTCTATTCTCTATTATATTAATCTCCCGTCAACAAGCTATTTCTGTCGCCGTTTATTTTGCAATCTTTACTTTCAATCTATATCATAAAAATACCAAAAATATTTATCTTATTATTATTATCTCTATCAGATCTCACTCTCGTAAGTGACCGTGAAGGGATTGACAACCCCTTTATCACGTTGGGTGCGAGGTTCTTATTTGTTTGTGTAGGTACGAGGGACTTGCGCGTAGACTCCTACTGGATTGATATCTTGGTACTCAAAAACTGAGGAAAATACCTATGCTACTTTGCTGCATCACCCTTTCTTCTTCAAGGGAAAACCAACGCAGTACTCAAGAGGTAGTAGTCGTTACGAGATCCTAGAGTTAAATTAGTAAAATCATTTAACCTGAATACAAGAGAGATCAGAGTCCCAGAGTAGAGATCGAGGAGTAAAAGATCCTAATACCACCCAGATGGCGACGTGGGCCGTAAGCCACACAGCCATGTTAGTAAAAATTTTGCAATAAGTACACTCAACTTTGGCCAAGGAGTGTGGAAGGGGGATTCCTACAAGCAGTCGGCTCTGATACCAACTTGTGACGCCCCCGATTTGACCGTACACTAATCATACATGCAAATGTGTACGATCAAGATCAAGGACTCATGGGAAGATATCACAACACAACTCTAGACACAAATTAAAATAATACAAGCTTTATATTACAAGCCAGGGGCCTCGAGGGCTCGAATACATAAGCTCGAAGACACAAGAGTCAGCGGAAGCAAAAATATCTTAGTATAGACATAAGTTAAACAAGTTTGCCTTAAAAAGGCTAGCACAAAAGTAGCAACGATCTAAAAGGCAAGGCCTCCTGCCTGGGACCTCCTAACTACTCCTCGAAGCCGAACTCCATGTAGAATCATCCTCGGGATCCTTTGGCTCCTGGACTCTGTCATATGATCGCAATAACCGGGAAAAGGGGAAAAGAAGTAGCAAAGCAACCGTGAGTACTCATCCAAAGTACTCGCAAGCAAGGATCTGCACTACATATGCATTGGTATCAATGAAATGGGTAGTATCTGTGAACTGCACTACAAAATGCCAGAATAAGAGGGGGATAGCTAGTCCTATCAAGGTACAACTCCATCTTGAAGCATATAGAAGAGACTAGATGGTAAGTTCACCAAGTAGCATCGTATAGCATAAACCTACCCGGCGATCCTCCCCGCGTCTCCCTGTGAGAGACGATCACCAGGTTGTATCTGGCACTTAGAAGGGTGTGTTTTATTAAGTATCCAGTTCTAGTTGTCATAAGGTCAAGGTACAACTCCGGGTCATCCTTTTGCCAAGGGATACGGCTATTCGAATAGATAAACTTCCCTATAGGGGTGCACCACATTACCCAACACGCTCGATCCCTTTGCCCGGACACACTTTCCTGGGTCATGCCCGGCCTCGAAAGATCAACACTTCGCGACCCCACCTAGGCACAACAGAGAGGTCAACACGTCGGTCTAAATCCTATGCGCGTAGGGGTCTGGGCCCATTGCACACCTGCACGTTGCGGATGTGGCCAGTGAGTAGACCTAGCAACCTCCATTACAAAGGAAGTTGCGTTACGCAGTCCAACCCGGCGCGCGCCGCTCAATCGCTGACGTCAAGAAGACTTCGGCTGATACCACGATGTCGAGTGCCCATAACTGTCCCCACGTAGTTGGTTAGTGCGTATAGGCCAGTGGCCAGACTCAGATCAAATACCAAGATCTCGTTAAGCGTGTTAATTGATGTAACCGCGGGCGCCGACCAGGGCCAGGCCCACCTCTCTCCTAGGTGGTCTCAACCTGCCCTATCGCTCCACCACAAAGTAACAGTCGAGGGCCATCGGGAACCCAGGCCCACCACTACCGGGATGGAACCACCTATCCTTTCAGCCCCCACACCGGAATCACACGCGGGTACTCTACGAGCCAACCCGACTTTAGTCACCACATGTATCATACATTATGTATATAAGTATTTACCCGTGATCACCTCCCGAGTGATCACGGCCTGGTAGTATAGCATGGCATATGGACAAGAATGTAGGGCCATTGATGATAAACTAGCATCCTATACTAAGCATTTAGGATTGTAGGTAACGTATCAACAACTGTAGCAACAATGACATGCTATGCAATAGAATAGGATTAACTGAAAGAAGTAACATGCTACACTACTCTAATGCAAGCAGTAAAGAGAAGAATAGGCGATATCGGGTTGATCAGGGGGGGCTTGCCTGGTTGCTCTGGCAAGGAGGGGTCGTCAACACCGTAGTCGTACTGGGTAGCAGCGGCGTCGATCTCGGTGTCTAACGAGAGAAGAGGGGGAAGAAACAATAAATATAATACATACATAAGCATGGCGATGCATGACATGACAAGTAACGGTGCCAGGTGTGTCCTAACGCAGTAGGACGTGATACCGGCGAAGGGGGGAAACATCCGAGAAAGTATCCCCGGAGTTTCGCGTTTTCGGACAGATGAACCGGAGGGGGAAAGTTGTGTGTTCGCTATGCTAGGGACTGAAAGTGCGTTATATCGACTAGAGGGGGGGTGAATAGGCGATTTTTATGAAAGTCTTCAAAACGTGAGAGTTATGAAGACAAACAGTGAAGATTATGCCTATTACTAAGCAGCGGAAGTTAGATTACACTAGGGCAGCCATGGTCATGTATTCAATTGAGTGAAAGCACAATGACAAACAGCTTCAGTGTAATAAGGATCAGGTAGGAAGAAGTTATGAAGCCAAACAGATCATACATTCATGTTGTGAAGATAAAAGATAAAGCAAGCATGCAATGGCTTCACAATGAATAACAGTAAGTCAAAGGAAGTGAAGATGAAACCAGTGACACGTTGAAGACAATGATTTGTTGGACCAGTTCCAGTTGCTGTGACAACTGTACGTCTGGTTGGAGCGGCTAGGTATTTAAACCAAAGGACACACAGTCCCGGACACCCAGTCAAGGACACTTAGTCCAAGACACCCAGTCCTCACCGTATTCTCCTTGAACTAAGGTCACATAGACCTCGTCCAATCACTCGTGGTAAGTCTTCAGGCGACTTCCAAACCTTCACAGACTTCGTTCACTGGCAATCCACAATTTCTCTTGGATGCTCTGAACGCGACGCCTAACCGTCTGGAGGATGCACAGTCCTCAAGTGTAATAAGTCTTCAGATCACTCAGACACGAAGACTTAAGTGATGCCCAATTTACTCTGGCTCTGGGTGGTTAGGGCTTTTCTCCTCGCTAGGAATTTTCTCTCAAAGGCTTCGAGGTGGGTTGCTCTCAAACGACAAAAGTTGTGCACTAAAATCTGAGCAGCCAATCGTTTATGGTTGTGGGGGTGGGCTATTTATAGCCACTTGGCAACCCGACCTGATTTGTCCGAAATGACCCTGGGTCACTAAGGAACTGACACGTGTACCAACGGTCAAATTTTGAACTCACACGGCAACTTTACTTGGGCTACAAGTAAAGCTGACTTGTCTGACTCTGGACAAGATTTGCTCTCATAGTCTTCGCTCGAAGACATAGGATTTGAATTAGGCATCACTTCAGTCATTCTGACTGGTTCTCTTGGACCCCACTTTACAGTACGGTGGTTCCTACGACACAACATAAATGAAATGAAACTATGAAGGATCTAAGTCTTCGAGTTCCATAAGCTTCATAGGGAGTCTTCTCATGTCATTGTCCTCAATATGAATATCTTCATAAACCACCATTGTCTTCAATGTCTTCGTACATTTTAGGGGTCATCTCTGGTAGTAAAACCGAATCAATGAGGGACTTCTACCTGTGTTTTCCTGCAATTCTCACAAACACATTAGTCCCTCAACTAGGTTTGTCGTCAATACTCCAAAACCAACTAGGGGTGGCACTAGATGCACTTACAATCTCCCCTTTTTTGGTGATTGATGACAAACTAGTTGAAGTTTTCAACGGGGAACATAATTTGTGAGATTGTAAAGGAATTGTCTTCATAAGTTGCAAGGGCTCCCCCTGAAGATGTGCATATAAGTAATTTGCTTCTTGAATGCAAATGCACATGGCAGGTTGTACTTGTGGAGATCCACTTCAACTTATGATGACAATCCACCATGCATGTGAAAGTATATGAAGATAATGACATGCATAATGGAAAATGGACGTCTGCAGAATGAGATGAGTGCGGAATTTATCGTCGCACATGCGGAATTTATCTTCGCAAAATGGAGTGACAAACAGGTAGCAGACGACCATCAAGGCTAAGTGTTACAACTCAATGAAGCAAATGTAGCAAAAACGGGAGTTGTAAGCACGAAGCAAAATGTAACAAAATATGAAGGCACCCTCCCATAGTGACCCGCTTGAAGACTATAAATATCATATGCTTCTCCCCCTTTTGTCAGTGATGACCAAAAAGGTTTGAAGACATAGAGGTTTCTACGCGTTCCCAGGCGCAGCAGGGTCGGTGGAGTTGTTTGGTGGCGGTGCAGACGAGCTTGGTGCAGATTCGACGCGTGTTGAAGCAAGTGGAGATGATGTTGCATCGTCTTCTTCTTCAATAATCCGGGCAGACACGGTGGCAGCAGAAGAAGAGAACTCTGACTCTTCAAGTGATGGTGTGCTTCGCATCACAGCTTTTCTTGGAGGCGTGGAGTCAAATTTGAATCTCTCTTTGAAGCCATCCTCATGCAGGTCAGCTTCAGTGCACATCATGGTGAGGCCTTTCCAAGTGTAGCGACAGGTCTCGTGTGCGACAAATGCATTCTTGGTTGCCAGATTTCTGATGCGATTGACGTCTTGCATGATGCTTCTCATCTGCCTCTTGAGCCAGTCGTGATGCCTATCTTGCTTTTGGTGAAGAGCCACAAGAAGCTCTCGGTCATTGAGTGCACGAGCGCGCTTCTTGGGTCTCTTTGCAGCTGTGCTGTTAGTGGCTTCAGTTGATGCAGGGGCACGTGTGGTGCCAGCCATTGGATACACTCGGGAGAGAGCTTCAACACCTTCAATATTTTGAGTGAAGCTCTTGTTGGGGAACGTTGCAGAAAACAAAATTTTTCCTACTCGTTTCACCAAGATCCATCTAGGAGTTCATCTAGCAACGAGTAATTGGATGCATCTACATACCTTTGTAGATCACGCGCGGAAGCGTTCAAAGAACGGGGATGAGGAAGGCGTACTCGACGTGATCCAAATCACCGATGACCAAGCGCCGAACGGACGGCACCTCCGCGTTCAACACACGTACGGGACGGGAGACGTCTCCTCCTTCTTGATCCAGCAAGGGGGAGGAGAGGTTGGTGAAGATCCAGCAGCACGACGGCGTGGTGGTAGATGCAGGGCGTCACAGTAGCAGGGCTTCGCCTATACTACGAAGGAGAGACGTAACGGGGAGAGAGGGAGGCACCAGGGGCTGGTGTATCAAGTCCCTCCTCTCCCCCACTATATATAGGGGTGCTAGGGGGGGCGCCGGCCCTAGTAGATGAGATCTACTAGGGGGGCGGTGGCCTAGGGTGGGGGGCTTGCCCCCCAAGCAAGGGGGCGCCCCCTCTAGGGTTTCCCCTCAACCCTAGCCGCATGGGCCCTAGGGGGGTGGCGCCCCAGCCCACTATGGGCTGGGTTCCCTCCTACTTCAGCCTATGGGGCCCTCCGGGATAGGTGGCCCCACCCGGTGGACCCCCGGGACCCTTCCGGTGGTCCCGGTACAATACCGGTGACCCCGAAACTTGTCCCGATAGCCGAAACAGCACTTCCTATATATAATTATTTACCTCCGGACCATTCCGGAGCTCCTCGTGACGTCCGGGATCTCATCCGGGACTCTGAACAATATTCGGGTTACTGCATATACATATCTTCACAACCCTAGCGTCACCGAACCTTAAGTGTGTAGACCCTACGGGTTCGGGAGACAAGCAGACATGATCGAGACGACTCTCTGGTCAATAACCAACAGCGGGATCTGGATACCCATGTTGGCTCCCACATGCTCCACGATGATCTCATCGGATGAACCACGATGTCGAGGATTCAATCAACCCCGTATGCAATTCCCTTTGTCAATCGATATGTTACTTGCCCGGGATTCGATCGTCGGTATCCCAATACCTCGTTCAATCTCGTTACCGGCAAGTCACTTTACTCGTACCATAATGCATGATGCCGTGACCAGACACTTGGTCACTTTGAGCTCATTATGATGATGCATTACCGAGTGAACAAGGAAATATAATAATAATGCTTTTATTATTGCCTCTAGGGCATATTTCCAACAGTCTCCCACTTGCACTAGAGTCAATAATCTAGTTACATTGTGATGAATCGAACACCCATGGAATTCTGGTGTTGATCATGTTTTGCTCTAGGGAGAGGTTTAGTCAACGGATCCGCTACATTCAGGTCCGTATGTACTTTACAAATCTCTATGTCTCCATCTTGAACATTTTCACGAATGGAGTTGAAGCGACGCTTGATGTGCCTTGTCTTCTTGTGAAACCTGGGCTCCTTGGCAAGAGCAATAGCTCCAGTGTTGTCACAGAAGAGCTTGATCGGCCCCGACGCATTGGGTATGACTCCTAGGTCGGTGATGAACTCCTTCACCCATATTGCTTCATGTGCTGCCTCCGAGGCTGCCATGTACTCCGCTTCACATGTAGATCCCGCCACGACGCTTTGCTTGCAACTGCACCAGCTTACTGCCCCACCATTCAAAATATACACGTATCCGGTTTGTGACTTAGAGTCATCCAGATCTGTGTCGAAGCTAGCGTCGACGTAACCCTTTACGACGAGCTCTTCGTCACCTCCATAAACGAGAAACATTTCCTTAGTCCTTTTCAGGTACTTCAGGATATTCTTGACCGTTGTCCAGTGTTCCTTGCCGGGATTACTTTGGTACCTTCCTACCAAACTTACGGCAAGGTTTACATCAGGTCTGGTACACAGCATGGCATACATAATAGACCCTATGGCCGAGGCATAGGGGATGACACTCATCTCTTCTATATCTTCTGTCGTGGTCGGACATTGAGCTTAACTCAATTTCACACCTTGTAATACAGGTAAGAACCCCTTCTTAGAATGATCCATATTGAACTTCTTCAATATCTTATCAAGGAATGTGCTTTGTGAAAGACCTATGAGGCGTCTCGATCTATCTCTATAGATTTTGATGCCTAATATATAAGCAGCTTCTCCAAGGTCCTTCATTGAAAAACTCTTATTCAAGTAGGCCTTGATGCTGTCCAAGAGTTCTATATCATTTCCCATCAATAGTATGTCATCTACATATAATATGAGAAATGCTACAGAGCTCCCACTCACTTTCTTGTAAACGCAGGCTTCTCCATAAGTCTGTGTAAACCCAAACGCTTTGATCATCTCATCAAAGCGAATGTTCCAACTCCGAGATGCTTGCACCAGCCCATAAATCGAGCGTTGGAGCTTGCACACCTTGTCAGCATTCTTAGGATCGACAAAACCTTCCGGCTGCATCATATACAATTCTTCCTTAAGGAAACCATTAAGGAATGCCGTTTTGACGTCCATTTGCCAAATTTCATAATCATAAAATGCGGCAATTGCTAACATGATTCGGACGGACTTCAGCTTCGCTACCGGTGAGAAAGTCTCATCGTAGTCAACCCCTTGAACTTGTCAATAACCCTTAGCGACAAGTCGAGCTTTATAGATGGTCACATTACCATCCGCGTCTGTCTTCTTCTTAAAGATCCATTTATTTTCTATGGCTCGCCTTTCAACGGGCAAGTCAGTCAAAGTCCATACTTCATTTTCATACATGGATCCTATCTCGGATTTCATGGCTTCTAGCCATTTGTCGGAATCCGGGCCCGCCATTGCTTCTTCATAGTTCGAAGGTTCACCGTTGTCTAACAACATGATTTCTAAGACAGGGTTGCCGTACCACTCTGGTGCGGAACGTGTCCTTGTGGACCTTCGAATTTCAGTAGGAGCTTGATCAGAAGTATCTTGATCATTATCATTAACTTCCTCTCTAGTCCGTGCAGGCACCTCAGGAACATTTTCTTGAGTTGCGCCATTTGCCGGTTCAAGAGGTAATACTTCATCAAGCTCTACTTTCCTCCCACTTACTTCTTTTGAGAGAAACTCTTTCTTTAGAAAGGACCCATTCTTGGCAACAAAGATCTTGCCTTCGGATCTGAGGTAGAAGGTATACCCAATAGTTTCTTTTGGGTATCCTATGAAGACGCATTTTTCCGACTTGGGTTCGAGCTTTTCAGGTTGAAGTTTCTTGACATAAGCATCGCATCCCCAAACTTTTAGAAACGACAGCTTAGGTTTCTTCCCAAACCATAACTCATACGGTGTCGTCTCAACGGATTTCGACGGAGCCCTATTTAAAGTGAATGCAGCAGTCTCTAAAGCATACCCCCAAGAAGATAGCGGTAAATCAGTAAGAGACATCATAGACCGCACCATATCCAATAGAGTGCGATTACGACGTTCGGACACGCCGTTACGCTGAGGTGTTCCAGGCGGCGTGAGTTGTGAAACTATTCCACATTTTCTTAAGTGTGCGCCAAATTCATGACTCAAGTATTCTCCTCCACGATCTGATCGTAGAAACTTGATTTTCCTGTCACGTTGATTCTCAACCTCACTCTGAAATTCCTTGAACTTTTCAAAGGTTTCAGAATTGTGTTTCATTAAGTAGACATACCCATATCTACTCAAGTCATCAGTGAGGGTGAGAACATAATGATAGCCACCGCGAGCCTCAACACTCATTGGACCGCACACATCAGTATGTATGATTTCCAATAAGTTGGTTGCTCGCTCCATTGTTCCTGAGAACGGAGTCTTGGTCATTTTACCCATAAGGCATGGTTCGCACGTGTCAAATGATTCATATTCAAGAGACTCCAAAAGTCCATCTGTATGGAGCTTCTTCATGCGTTTGACACCTATGTGACCAAGGCGGCAATGCCACAAGTATGTGGTACTATCATTATCAACTTTACATCTTTTGGTACTCACACTATGAATATGTGTAGCAATACGCTCGAGATTCATTAAGAATAAACCATTCACCATAGGAGCATGACCATAAAACATATCTCTCATATAAATGGAACAACCATTATTCTCAGATTTAAATGAGTAGCCATCTCGAATTAAACGAGATCCCGATACAATGTTCATGCTCAAAGCTGGCACTAAATAACAGTTATTGAGGTTTAAAACTAATCCCGTAGGTAAATGTAGAGGCAGCGTGCCGACGGCGATCACATCAACCTTGGAACCATTCCCGACGCGCATCGTCACCTCGTCCTTCGCCAGTCTCCGTTTATTCCGCAGCTCCTGCTGTGAGTTACAAATATGAGCAACGGCACCGGTATCAAATACCCAGGAGTCACTACGAGTACTGGTAAGGTATACATCAATTACATGTATATCAAATATACCTTTGGTGTTGCCGGCCTTCTTGTCCGCTAAGTATTTGGGGCAGTTCCGTTTCCAGTGACCCTTCCCTTTGCAATAAAAGCACTCCGTCTCAGGCTTGGGTCCATTCTTTGGCTTCTTCCCGGCAGCTTGCTTGCCGGGCGCGGCAACTTCCTTGCCGTCCTTCTTGAAGTTCTTTTTACCCTTGCCTTTCTTGAACTTAGTGGTTTTATTGACCATCAACACTTGATGTTCCTTCTTGACTTCTACCTCCGCTGATTTCAGCATTGAGAATAACTCAGGAATGGTCTTTTGCATCCCCTGCATGTTGAAGTTCATCACAAAGCTCTTGTAGCTTGGTGGAAGCGACTGGAGGATTCTGTCAATGACCGCATCATCCGGGAGATTAACTCCCAACTGAGACAAGCGGTTATGTAACCCAGACATAGTGAGTATGTGCTCACTGACAGAACTATTTTCCTCCATCTTACAGCTGAAGAACTTATCGGAGACTTCATATCTCTCGATCCGGGCATGAGCTTGAAAAACCATTTTCAGCTCTTCGAACATCTCATATGCTCCATGTCTCTCAAAACGCTTTTGGAGCCCCAGCTCTAAGCTGTAAAGCATGCCGCACTGAACGAGGGAGTAGTCGTCAACACGTGTCTGCCAAGCGTTCATAACATCTTGGTTCTGTGGGACGGGTGGATCACCTAGCGGTGCTTGTAGGACGTAATCTTTCTTGGCAGCTATGAGGATGATCCTCAGGTTCCGGACCCAGTCCGTATAGTTGCTACCATCGTCTTTCAGCTTGGTTTTCTCTAGGAACGTGTTGAAGTTGAGGACTACGTTGGCCATTTGATCTACAAGACATATTGTAAAGATTTTAGACTAAGTTCATGATAATTAAGTTCATCTAATCAAATTATTAATGAACTCCCACTTAGATTAGACATCCCTCTAGTCATCTAAGTATTACATGATCCGAGTTAACTAGACCATGTCCGATCATCACGTGAGACGGACTAGTCAACGTCGGTGAACATCTTCATGTTGATCGTATCTTCTATACAACTCATGCTCGACCTTTTGGTCTTCTGTGTTCCGAGGCCATGTCTGTACATGCTAGGCTCGTCAAGTTAACCCTAAGTGTTTTGCATGTGTTCCGAGGCCATGTCTGTACATGCTAGGCTCGTCAACACCCGTTGTATGTGAATGTAAGGATCCATCACACCCGATCATCACGGCGTGCTTAGAAACGACGAACTGTAGCAACGGTGCACAGTTAGGGGAGAACACTTCTTGAAATTTTTATGAGGGATCATCTTATTCACTACCGTCGTTCTAAGTAAACAAGATGCAAAACATGATAAACATCACATGCAATCAAATAATAAACGTGACATGATATGGCCAATATCACATAGCTCCTTTGATCTCCATCTTGGGGCTCCATGATTATCTTGTCACCGGCTTGACACCATGATCTCCATCATCATGATCTCCATCATCGTGTCTCCATGAAGTTGCTCGCCAACTATTACTTCTAATACTATGGCTAACGCGTTTAGCAATAAAGTAAAGTAATTTACATGGCGTTTCTCAATGACACGCAGGTCATATAAAAGAATAAAGACAACTCCTATGGCTCCTGCCGGTTGTCATACTCATCGACATGCAAGTCGTGATTCCTATTACAATAGCATGAACATCTCATACATCACATATAGATCATTCATAATTCATCACAACTTTGGCCATATCATATCACAAACCACTTGCTGCAAAAACAAGTTAGACGTCCTCTAATTGTTGTTTGCAAGTTTTACGTGGCTGAATTAGGGTTCTAGCAAGAACGTCTTCTTACCTACGTTAAAGCCACAACGTGATTTGTCAACTTCTATTTACCCTTCATAAGGACCCTGTTCATCGAATCCGCTCCAACTAAAGTGGGAGAGACAGACACCCGCCAGCCACCTTATGCAACTAGTGCATGTTAGTCGGTGGAACCGGTCTCACGTAAGCGTACGTGTAAGGTTGGTCCGGGCCGCTTCATCCCAGAATACCGCTGAAGCAAGATAAGACTAGTAGCGGCAAGAAAGTTGACAAATCTACGCCCACAACAAATTGTGTTCTACTCGCGCAAGAAGAACTACGCATAGACCTAGCTCATGATGCCACTGTTGGGGAACATTGCACAAAACAAAATTTTTCCTACTTGTTTCACCAAGATCCATCTAGGAGTTCATCTAGCAACGAGTAATCGGATGCATCTACATACCTTTGTAGATCACGCGCGGAAGCGTTCAAAGAACGGGGATGAGGAAGGCGTACTCGACGTGATCCAAATCACCAATGACCAAGCGCCAAACGGACGGCACCTCCGCGTTCAACACACGTACGGGACAGGAGATGTCTCCTCCTTCTTGATCCAGCAAGGGGGAGGAGAGGTTGGTGAAGATCCAGCAGCACGACGGCGTGGTGGTGGATGCAGGGCGTCACAGTAGCAGGGCTTCGCCTATACTACGAAGGAGAGACGTAACGGGGAGAGAGGGAGGCGCCAGGGGCTGGTGTATCAAGTCCCTCCTCTCCCCCACTATATATAGGGGTGCTAGGGGGGCGCCGGCCCTAGTAGATGAGATCTACTAGGGGGGGCGGCGGCCTAGGGTGGGGGGCTTGCCCCCCAAGCAAGGGGGCGCCCCCTCTAGGGTTTCCCCTCAACCCTAGCCGCATGGGCCCTAGGGGGGTGGCGCCCCAGCCCACTATGGGCTGGGTTCCCTCCTACTTCAGCCTATGGGGCCCTCCGGGATAGGTGGCCCCACCCGGTGGACCCCCGGGACCCTTCCGGTGGTCCCGGTACAATACCGGTGACCCCGAAACTTGTCCCGATAGCCGAAATAGCACTTCCTATATATAATTCTTTACCTCTGGACCATTCCGGAGCTCCTCGTGACGTTCGGGATCTCATCCGGGACTCCGAACAATATTCGGGTTACTGCATATACATATCTTCACAACCCTAGCGTCACCGAACCTTAAGTGTGTAGACCCTACGGGTTCGGGAGACAAGCAGACATGATCGAGATGACTCTCTGGTCAATAACCAACAGCGGGATCTGGATACCCATGTTGGCTCCCACATGCTCCACGATGATCTCATCGGATGAACCACGATGTCGAGGATTCAATCAACCCCGTACGCAATTCCCTTTGTCAATCGATATGTTACTTGCCCGAGATTCGATCGTCGGTATCCCAATACCTCGTTCAATCTCATTACCGGCAAGTCACTTTACTCATACCGTAATGCATGATCCCGTGACCAGACACTTGGTCACTTTGAGCTCATAATGATGATGCATTACCGAGTGGGCCCAGTGATACCTCTCCGTCATACGGAGTGACAAATCCCAGTCTTGATCCATGTCAACCCAACAGACACTTTCGGAGATACCCGTAGTCTACCTTTATAGTCACCCAGTTACGTTGTGACGTTTGGTATACCCAAAGCACTCCTACGGTATCCGGGAGTTACATGATCTCATGGTCTAAGGAAAAGATACTTTGACATTGGAAAACTCTAGCAAACGAACTATACGATCTTGTGCTATGTTTAGGATTGGGTCTTGTCCATCACATCATTCTCCTAATGATGTGATCTCGTTATCAATGACATCCAATGTCCATAGTCAGGAAACCATGACTATCTGTTGATCAACGAGCTAGTCAACTAGAGGCTTACCAGGGACATGTTGGTGTCTGTTATTCACACATGTATTACGATTTCCGGATAACACAATTATAGCATGAATAAAGGCAATTATCATGAACAAGGAAATATAATAATAATGCTTTTATTATTGCCTCTAGGGCATATTTCCAACAGCTCTGGTGTTCTGCATTCTGAAGACTTAATGGTTGCTTGGCAGGCTCTGGATATATTGCTTCAGCAGATGTGTCTACATCTGGCAAAAATATCCTATGATTGCGGGCTGAGGGTTGATAGAAGATTGCAGAGTGAAGCTTGATCAGCCTCATAACCCAAGGAGCATAGAACTTCAATCCAAACAATTCTGAGGCAGACGCTGCAAGTTGACGGATGAAGAGATCCTGTGCGTTGAAGCATTTGCCGTGAAGAATGCAGAAGATGAGAGTCTTCATTGCACCTTCAATTGTTGCATATCGAGAGTGTCCCTTTACGGGCCAGAGAGTCTGCCTTATGATGTGATATATTGTTCTGGGCAGGTACTCTAAGTCTTCAACGAAGAACCTAGTTGGATAGGGTGCATTAGGAGGCAATGGCTTCATCATTGAGAGCATCTGACTCATATCTGGCTCAGGACGCTGAAATATGCTCTCAATTGCTTCAGCATGGAATTGGCAGCCTTCTTCAAAGAATTCGCCAGGAGTGGGAAGGCCGGTAAGCTCAATTATGTCGAAAGCATTGGCTTCATGATGGACATTGCCGGTCATCCACTCCAGGACCCATGTCTTCGGATCTCTGTTATAGCCTTTGATATGCAGGGTGGCATATAACTGGAGCAGAAGCTCTTCGTTCCAGTGCTCTTCATCGGTGATAAACGGCAGCAGGCCCACTTGCTTGAAGCAATCCAATGCTTCTTCCAGACCAGGCAGACCAGCAACAGCTTCAACCTCAAGGCGCTTGTGAGGAAAGATGCGGCCTTGGTTGTATAGGATGCATGAATAATAGCTGCGCTGTTGATAGCTCCAGAACCTATCTGATACAATCCGTTCCCTTGAATAAGGGTTCTTGGAGCTGTCGAAAAACGTGTTCTCTGTCCTGAAGCCGTTGATGTTGAAGGAGCCAGGAGCTGATGCAGAACCTGGGAACCTTGGCAGTCGTGGGATCGGCTTCTGGACTTGGGGCCTGTGCGCAATATGATAGTTGAATTGGGGACCCGCAGCAGACTCAGGCACAGAAGGTTCAGGAGCAGTAGCTTCAGTGTCTTCTGAAGCTATTGTTGGGGAGGGCTCCATATTTGCTTCGGCGTTGTTTGTGGTAGCCTCAACATTTGCCACCTCCACACGTGTAGTGGGAGGGACGAACTCAGGCACGTTCTCCTGGAGAACTGCTTCTTGTTGGTGCGGGGGAGTTGGAGCTTGTGGTATTTCTGCATGCTCTTCGGCTGATGCAGCCGGAATGTCGTCAGCAGCCTGAGCCCTTAGCCCTTTGCGAAGCCTACGGAAGGTAGGCGACGCCGGTGGAGTTGCAGTGGGCTGGGGCTCATTATCTTCCTCCTGTGGGCGATCTACCCACGATGCATCTTGTGTGATTGGCGTCAATGGACGACCAATGCTGATCAGTTCGCTTGTCTCAAGCTGAGGAAGGGCTGCATCACCTTGTACATTGTCTTGGAGACCAATGTCTTCAGCAGCATTGTGGTCGGCTGCTGGAATGTCTTCAGCGTGCGGAGCCTCTGTGAAGGCAGGCTCATGCACAGTCAACTGACGATCTGCGTCAGGATAGCGGACGGAGAGGGGTTCAACTATCAAGGGCTCTGTGGGAGCAGCCCGAGATTTCTTGGTCTTGCGCTTCTTGATGGTGGGTTCAGAAGGAGAGGCTTCAGAGTGTTTCCTCTTCTTAGCTTCAGCCTCTGCAGTCCGTGTCTTCTTGAGCTGTGAGGCGGTTGATCGACTCTTTGGCTTCGAGCCAGTCGTTGCAGTGGGGAAGACAATCGGAGTAGTTTCTGACCTTGGCGCTTCTGGTTCAGGCACAGCGGGCTTCTTTTTCTTCTTTGAGGCCATCCTGGGGTCAATGCCGGGACGCCCAAGTGCCTTGCGCTTATCGGCCTCATTGTAGGCCTGCACGCAGCGATCAGCCAGAGTCTTCATGCGCTCTCGCGAGCCTTGAGCTTCGGCACGCGTCTTCAG
The DNA here is from genome assembly GCF_056163025.1 of Triticum urartu. NCBI lineage: Eukaryota > Viridiplantae > Streptophyta > Magnoliopsida > Poales > Poaceae > Triticum > Triticum urartu. The sequence continues at coordinate 156,824,350 of NC_141874.1, read as the reverse complement.
AAAGTTTTCTTTCATCTCGTGCAACATGATCTTGAAGTTTTTCACTTCTTGCACGCTGAGCTTGGCTACGTGCTTCTTGAACTGAGCCTTTTCAAAATCAATTTTCTGCTTTAGTTCAACAATGCGCTGGGCTATTGCAAGTTCTGAAGCAATTGCGCCTTGAAAGGCAACGCTGAGGCCTATGGGCAGCTGCAGATCGTCGAAGCTGATGTCTGGTGAGGCAAACCATTCATCGATGAAGTTGTGGATGATGGCGACATCAAACAGAGGCAGATTGTTGAAGATTTCAGCCTCCTCCTTGCTCTTGATGAGCTGCTCAAGAGCATCATCTCCAAGATCTTCATCGCTTGAGAGATCAATGGTTTCGCACCGCAGAATGGCAGCAGCTGTGAGCTCTTTGCCTGTGTGTGGCTGAGGCTTCTTGGCTTCTTGGGGCTTGGAGACTCGTGATAAGTCTTCAGACTGCACACTGGCTTCAGGAGGTGCAGTTGCCAATGGCTTCGCTCTTGAGATTTTGGGAGAAGCAGCTGGCTTTGAAGCTTTTGGCTTCTTCTGCTTTGGCTTCGGCGTAGCAGGGGCGTCTTCAGACTCAGTATCTGCTGGAGGGTCATTCACGGTAGTCCCTTGGACTAGGATGCGAGTGATGAGGCCTGCAAGATTGGCATACGGCCCGATGATATTGGGATCGGCGTCGCGTGTGCCATCTGCCCTTGGTGAGGAGGGACCAGGGTTGAAGTCAAGCCCGAATTTCTTCTTGTTTTGCTTTGCAGAGTTCTGAGCAAATTGGAAGTTGCACTTGAACAGATTGTCATCGCGACACCAGAGAAGTGATGACGGATGTGCTTCAGCTGGCTGTGGTCCTCTCACCATGCATGGATAGAAGCCTTGAGCAATGGCTTCGTCTCTGGACCTGGGTACGAGATTTTTGTATAATACGTCTCCCCATGGTCTCTTGATGGCGCACTTTTCGGCATATTCCTGAGTGATGAAGCGGTATTGAAACCATTGCTCTGCCCAATATCTTCGAATCCATTGGATTTGTGTCTTGCACTGACCATAGCTTTCTTCAGGATCAGTTTTGTACATCTCTGCCAATTCATCAGGCAGATCTTTGGACGTTCCACCACGTCGCTGTCTGCCTCCCTTCCTTGCTGCTGTTTCTGAAGCCATGAATCTTAACTTGGAAGGCTTCAAGATGTTCAAAGGCTTCAAAGGCTTCCTTTTGCTTGACCAACAAGAACTGGCTTCAGGAGAGTTGATGTGATGCTGCAAGTACTCTGCAAATGAATGCAGACTATGAGATCCAAAGGATTCTCCCACGGACATGTACCTATGACAGCATTAAGGTGCGAGGGAAGGGGAAGAGGTCATATGCATTCTCAGAAGATTTTGAAGATAAATCGGTTTAGAAGACATTGACCTCATTGTGCGAAGACATTCACTTATAGATAAGAAGTTGGTTCCAGATTTGTACGAACCCATAGATCAGTACAAGTGAGGAATCTAACTGCTTTATGAAGCACAAGTGAATATACTAGGCATGTTATGAGATGCAGCGAGAGATCTAACTGGTGTGAAGAGAAACTTCTTATGGTAGAAAGTAACAGAACCAAGAGATCAAAAGAGGCTGTAAAAAGAAGTTTTATTTACCACACTGGAACTGCTAGACGGAAGGAAGTTGATGCCGAGCAGTTCAGTCCTCCGTTCCCTAACTTGGCGACGGAAAACACCTACGGCGACGGCGGAGAGGACGATGTCCGCGGTCGGCGTGAGGACGGCGTTGGAGAGGTTGCGGCAGTGAAGCGCTTCGTCTCCGGCATCGTCGAGTGCTAGCGGTGGCGCTAGGGTTCGTGCGAGGGAGGAAGAAGGAGATAATGACCGCGGTAAGTGTGAATTTATAGACTCAGAGGCGGCACTGTGCTATTACGCAGGTGCCCCTGGCGGTTCGCATTTGGGGTTTGTTCCATGTCCCACGCACGCCTAAATTGTCGGGCGGTCGTTCCTGCTTCTCCGGATCTTATGTGGAGGAATGAGCATTAAAAACGGACTTTTATGGTTGTTTCTATGTCTTCGTCTGACAAGGACATAGTGAAGACATTCAACAGTTTCAACAGAATGCATATGACTTGGAGAGATAGAGTTTGAGATAGAAAGCATAGAGAGGTTAGGGTCCGATCACATTCACTTAGTTCAAAAGATTCAACCAAGAAGACATAGCTATAAGTGAATGTTGTAGAGGACAGAACATCAGTACATATATATATATATCTATTTAATCAACGCAGTGAAGATAATCATGAAGACATATTGAGATTGAAGCCAAACCAAATGTGAAGACATTGCGAGGTAACGCCATGAGTGAAACACTTCAGAATGGAACGTTTGGTGGTGGCGTTACCCACCGTATAGGAAGTATTAGACCCAGACACGGCGCACAATTATCGTGGCGCTCCGAAGTCAAATTCCACATTAATGTATTCACACTTAGAATGTATGTCTTCATTGATTGAAGATATATGTTACTTCGTGTGTTGCATATCTAAGTCATCAATATGCATAAGTGTTAGGATGTGTGCCTGATCACAGGACATTTGAGGATTCCAAGATATTTAGCTCACACCGTAACTTGCAAAACCTCTTCTCATCCAAGGGCTTGGTGAAGATATCTGCCAATTGCTCTTCAGTGCTGACGTGTATGATATCAATGTCTTCCTTCACAACGTGATCTCTGAGAAAGTGATGGCGAATTTCAATGTGCTTTGTCTTCGAGTGCTGAACTGGGTTGTTGGCAATTTTGATGGCGCTTTCGTTGTCGCAGTAAAGTGGCACTTGCTTCAGATGAATGCCATAATCCTTGAGTGTTTGCTTCATCCATAGAAGCTGAGCGCAGCAAGATCCAGCAGCAATGTATTCAGATTCAGCAGTGGAGAGAGATACACAGTTCTGCTTCTTTGAAGACCAACATACAAGTGATCGTCCCAGAAAGTGACATGTGCCTGATGTAGACTTGCGATCAACTTTGTCACCAGCATAATCAGCATCCGAAAATCCAACCAAATCAAACTCTGAGCCCTTTGGAAACCATAATCCTAGAGTTGGGGTGTGAGCCAAATATCTAAGAATTCGCTTCACAGCCAAGTGATGCGACTCCTTTGGTGCCGCTTGAAATCGAGCACACATGCAAACACTAAGCATGATATCTGGCCTAGATGCACATAAATAAAGCAAAGACCCAATCATGGAGCGGTATACCTTTTGATCGAACTCTTTACCATTGTCGTCAGGACCTAGATGATGTTTGGCTGGCATTGGTGTTGTGAAGCCTTTGCAATCTTGCATACCGAACGTCTTCAGGCACTCTTTAAGATATTTCTCTTGAGATATGAAGATGCCGTTGCATTGTTGCCGTATCTGAAGATCGAGGAAGAACTTCAGCTCCCCCATCATGGACATCTGATATTGCTCTTGCATCATATATCCAAACTCTTCACTATACTTCTGATTGGTGCAGCCGAAGATAATGTCATCCACATATATTTGGCACACAAACAGTTCACCATCATATGTCTTCGTGAAAAGAGTGGGATCCAGGGAACCAGGTATGAAGCCTTTGCTCTTCAGAAAGTACTTGAGTGTATCATACCAGGCCCTAGGGGCTTGTTTGAGGCCATACAGTGCCTTGTTGAGCTTGTATACCATATCAGGATGTTTTGGATTTTCAAAGCCAGGTGGTTGTGCAACATACACTTCTTCTTCAATCTTGCCATTGAGAAAGGCACTTTTCACATCCATTTGATATAGAAGTATGTTATGATGATTTGCATAGGCCAGCAGTATGCGTATGGCTTCAAGCCTAGCCATAGGAGCAAATGTTTCATCGAAGTCAATGCCCTCCACTTGAGTATATCCTTGAGCAACGAGACAAGCTTTGTTTCTGACAACTTGACCATGCTCATCTTGCTTGTTGCGGTATATCCATTTGGTGCCTATTATGTTGTGCTTCCATGGATCAGGACGCTTAACCAGTTCCCATACATTATTCAGCTCAAACTGTTGAAGCTCTTCTTGCATAGCTTGAATCCATTCAGGTTCCATGAAGGCTTCTTCAACTTTCTTGGGTTCTGATATTGAGACGAATGCGAAATGCCCACAGAAGGTTGCTAGCTGAGTTGCCCTTGAACGAGTGAGTGGACCAGGTGCATTGATGCTGTCAAGTATTCTGTCAATCTGTACTTCATTTGCAACACGAGGATGTAAAGGGAGAAGACTTTGCTCTTGCTGATCTGTGTTGTCATTTGGAGGTATATCTTCAGGCTGAGCATTGTCTTCATGTGGATCAGGTGCTGAGATGATAAGTTCTTCTTCAGGATGAGCTTCAGAAGGTACAATCTCTCCAGTTCCCATAAGCTTGATTGATTCACTAGCTGGAACTTCATCTAGCACATTTGGCAATTGCTCCCTTTGTGATCCATTGGTTTCATCGAACCGCACATCCACAGTTTCAACCACTTTGTAGTGGAAGAGATTGAAGACTCTATAGGAGTGCGAATCCTTTCCATATCCAAGCATGAATCCCTCATGTGCTTTTGGTGCAAAATTTGAGGTGTGGTGTGGGTCCTTGATCCAGCATTTTGCCCCAAATACTCTGAAGTAACTGACATTTGGCTTCTTGCCAGTTAGGAGTTCATAAGATGTCTTGTTCAGAAGCTTGTGAAGATAAACACGATTGATTGTATGGCATGCAGTATCAATGGCTTCAGTCCAGAATTTTCTTGGAGTCTTGTATTCATCTAGCATCGTTCTGGCCATCTCAATGAGTGTTCTGTTCTTGCGTTCGACGACGCCATTCTGCTGTGGCGTGTACGGAGCTGAGAATTCATGTGTGATGCCCAAGGTATCATGATATGTATCAAGGCCAGTGTTCTTGAATTCAGTGCCATTGTCACTTCTGATGTGCTTTATCTTGGCGCCAAAATTGTTCATAGCTCGATAGGCGAAGCGTCTGAAGACATCCTGCACTTCAGTCTTGTAAAGGATTATGTGCACCCAAGTATATCTAGAGTAATCATCAACAATGACAAAGCCATAGAGGCAAGCAGTAGTAGTAAAAGTTGAGTAGTGAGTGGGACCAAAAAGATCCATGTGAAGCAGTTCGAAGGGTCGAGTAGTGGTCATGATTGTCTTCGAGGGATGTTTTGCCCTCGTCATCTTCCCTGCTTCACAGGCACCGCATAAGTGATCTTTCTTGAACTTGACGCCCTCGATGCCTATGACATGTTTCTTCTTCGCAAGGGTGTGGAGGTTCCTCATGCCAGCATGCCCAAGCCTCCGATGCCAAAGCCAGCATTCTGAAGCTTTTGCAAAAAGACATACTGCAAGTTGTGGCCCTGCTGAGAAATCTACCACGTACAGATCATCTTTTCGATACCCTTCAAACACTAGAGACTTGTCAGATTCCATTAGTACAAGGCAACGATATTTTCCAAACATTACGATCATGTTCAAATCACAAAGCATTGAGACAGACATTAAGTTGAAGCCAAGGGATTCAACAAGCATGACTTTATCCATGTGTTGATCCTTTGAGATTGCAACTCTACCTAGACCCAATACCTTGCTTTTACCAGTGTCAGCAAATGTGATGTGGCTCTTGTCGGATGGACGTAAGGTTGAGTCCATAAGGAGGCTTCTTTTGCCAGTCATGTGATTTGTACACCCACTGTCAATAATCCATTCTGAAGACTTTGAAGTCGCTGGTGTCGTACCCTACAGTGCAGTTAGGGGGATAGGCTTCACGAAGAGAGTTGTGAAGCATAAACATTTGACGAACCAGTGGGTTATGAAAACTTAGATCCAGATTAGGACTAATAGGGAGAGTAGCATGCGATTCAGGAGCAAAGTACATAATGATGCCATTCGGGCATTTTATCTTGCGCCCTACAAGATTTTTAAGGTCCCCAGCAATAGCATCAGAAGATTTTGTTTTTCTGCTGGAGACCTTTCCCTGCAAAAGAGATTTAAGCTTTCTTAACCACCCACATCTTCAAGGGTGGCTTAGAAGCAATAAGTCTAAGTGCAGCATCTGAGAATTTTGGCTTTGGAGCCCTAGCAAACAGTCTAGCAGGGGGACAATAATACTCATAGGAATAAGCAGAATAATTTTTGGTCATATGAACATGACGGTTCGATGAACCGCTCTCATATCCATATGCCTGAGTATGGTTTCCCTACAAAACATTTGCGTTAGTGTGACTCAGGTGTGTCCTCTGTTTGTATGAAGCCATTGGACCGTATGAAGCCTTTGGTCTGAGGTTTGTCTTCTTCAAGTGAGGTGTCATGAAGACATTCACAGGAAGATTTTCCAGACACTTTTTCGGAACCCAGATCATCTTCATAGGAGGTCCATTTCTGCAGTTAGTACCAATGTACCTGGCAAACACTTCACCATTCTGATTCTTAAACAGTTTATAGTTTGCATCAAAGGATTCATCAATGATAATGGGGTTAGCACAAGTGAAGCCAGACAGATTGGATGGATCTGCTGAGGATTCCTTTGCAGCAACCCATGTGGTTTTGGGGTACTACTCATGTTTCCAGTAAGAGCCATCTGCATTAATTTTCCTCATGAACCCAACACCCTCTTTCCTAGGGTTTCGGTTCAGAATCTGCTTCTTAAGGACATCACATAGTGTCTGATGCCCTTTCAGACTTTTGTACATTCCTATTTCAAGCAATGTCTTCAACCTAGCATTCTCATCAGCAATAGCAGTGGTATCCTCAGGAGAGGGGTTAGTTACCACGTTAACAGTTGAAGATATTGCAACAGTAGTAGCAGTGGAACATTCAGCAACAGAATTAGCATTATCACGCTCAATGCATTTAAGACATGGTGGTTCAAATCCTTTCTGAGCGGGACTGATCTGTTCGGAGCAAAGTGACTCATTTTCCTTTTGAAGATCTTCATGATCCGCTCTCAACTTCTCAAGATCTTGCTTCTTTTGAAGATAATCATAGGAGAGCTTTTCATGAGTAGTTGAGAGAGTCTCAAGACGATCTTCAAGTTCCTGATACTTAACGTGAAGATTTTTTATGTCTTCAATTAAGGATTCAGAACGAGTCATTTCGGCACCCAACAGATCATCGCTTCTGTCTAACAGTTTTTGAATATGTTCCATAGCTTTCTGTTGTTCAGTTGCAATTTTAGCAAGTGTTCTGTAGCTAGGTTTTGAATCACATTCAGAGTCATCGTCACTAGATGTTTCATAGCGAGTAGTGCGTGTGTTTACCTTGGCACCGCGTGCCATGAAGCAGTAGGTAGGAGTGGAGTCGTTCTTGTCACTTGCGTCGGTGTCGGTGATGCAGTCATTGTCTTCAGTGTTGAAGATGGACTTGGCGACGTATGCTGTAGCCAGACTCGCAATGCAGAATCAGACTCCTCCTCAGACTCCACCTCTGCCTCCTCAGATGCGGACTCCTCCTCTGAATCCATCTCCTTTCCAACAAACGCACGTGCCTTGCCAGATGAGCTCTTCTTGTGTGATGAAGACTTTGATGAAGACTTGGAAGAAGACTTTGAGTGTTTCTTCTTCTTCTTGTCGTCAGAATCATATTCCTTGCTCTTCTTCTTCCTTCTGTTCTCATTGTCCCACTGTGGACACTCAGAGATGAAGTGCCCAGTTTTCTTGCACTTGTGACATGTTTTCTTCTTGTAGTCATGAGCAGAAGCTTCATCATTCCTTGAGCTTGATCGTGAAGATTTTCTGAAGCCTTTCTTCTTGGTGAATTTTTGGAACTTCTTCACTAGAATTGCAAGTTCTCTTCCAATGTCTTCAGGATCATCAGAACTGCAGTCAGATTCTTCTTCAGATGAGGAGACAGCTTTTGCCTTCAAGGCTCGAGTTCGCCCATAGTTTGGACCGTAGATATCTCTTTTCTCAGAAAGCTGAAACTCATGTGTGTTGAGCCTCTCAAGTATGTCAGACGGATCGAGTGTCTTGAAATCAGGACGTTCTTGAATCATCAGGGCCAGGATGTCAAACGAACTATCAAGTGATCTCAGCAGCGTCTTGACGATTTCATGTTTGGTGATCTCAGTGGCGCCGAGGGCTTGAAGCTCGTTTGTGATGTCAGTAAGTCTGTCAAATGTGTGCTGGACATTCTCATTGTCATTTCGCTTGAAGCGGTTGAAGAGATTGCGAAGGACACTAATTCTTTGATCTCTCTGGGTTGAGATGCCTTCATTAACTTTGGAGAGCCAGTCCCAGACCAGTTTGGATGTCTTCAAGGCACTCACACGGCCATACTGTCCTTTGGTCAGATGACCACAGATGATATTCTTAGCAGTAGAGTCCAGTTGAACGAATTTCTTGACATCAGCAGCAGTGACACCTTCTCCAGCCTTGGGAACGCCGTTCTCGACGACATACCATAGGTCGACATCAATGGCTTCAAGATGCATGCGCATCTTATTCTTCCAGTAGGGATATTCAGTTCCATCGAAGACGGGGCAAGCAGCGGAGACTTTGATTATCCCTGCAGTCGACATAGCTAAAACTCCAGGTGGTTAAACCGAATCACACAGAACAAGGGAGCACCTTGCTCTGATACCAATTGAAAGTGTGTTATATCGACTAGAGGGGGGGTGAATAGGCGATTTTTATGGAAGTCTTCAAAATGTGAGAGTTATGAAGACAAACAGTGAAGATTATGCCTATTACTAAGCAGCGGAAGTTAGATTACACTAGGGCAGCCATGGTCATGTATTCAATTGAGTGAAAGCACAATGACAAACAGCTTCAGTGTAATAAGGATCAGGTAGGAAGAAGTTATGAAGCCAAACAGATCATACATTCATGTTGTGAAGATAAAAGATAAAGCAAGCATGCAATGGCTTCACAATGAATAACAGTAAGTCAAAGGAAGTGAAGATGAAACCAGTGACACGTTGAAGACAATGATTTGTTGGACCAGTTCCAGTTGCTGTGACAACTGTACGTCTGGTTGGAGCGGCTAGGTATTTAAACCAAAGGACACACAGTCCCGGACACCCAGTCAAGGACACTTAGTCCAAGACACCCAGTCCTCACCGTATTCTCCTTGAACTAAGGTCACACAGACCTCGTCCAATCACTCGTGGTAAGTCTTCAGGCGACTTCCAAACCTTCACAGACTTCGTTCACTAGCAATCCACAATTTCTCTTGGATGCTCTGAACGCGACGCCTAACCGTCTGGAGGATGCACAGTCCTCAAGTGTAATAAGTCTTCAGATCACTCAGACACGAAGACTTAAGTGATGCCCAATTTACTCTGGCTCTGGGTGGTTAGGGCTTTTCTCCTCGCTAGGAATTTTCTCTCAAAGGCTTCGAGGTGAGTTGCTCTCAAACGACAAAAGCCGTGCACTGAAATCTGAGCAGCCAACCGTTTATGGTTGTGGGGGTGGGCTATTTATAGCCACTTGGCAACCCGACCTGATTTGTCCGAAATGACCCTGGGTCACTAAGGAACTGACACGTGTACCAACGGTCGAATTTTGAACTCACACGGCAACTTTACTTGGGCTACAAGTAAAGCTGACTTGTCTGACTCTAGACAAGATTTGCTCTCATAGTCTTCGCTCGAAGACATAGGATTTGAATTAGGCATCACTTCAGTCATTCTGACTGGTTCTCTTGGACCCCACTTTACAGTACGGTGGTTCCTACGACACAACATAAATGAAATGAAACTACGAAGGATCTAAGTCTTCGAGTTCCATAAGCTTCATAGGGAGTCTTCTCATGTCATTGTCCTCAATATGAATATCTTCATAAACCACCATTGTCTTCAATGTCTTCGTACATTTTAGGGGTCATCTCTGGTAGTAAAACCGAATCAATGAGGGACTTCTACCTGTGTTTTCCTGCAATTCTCACAAACACATTAGTCCCTCAACTAGGTTTGTCGTCAATACTCCAAAACCAACTAGGGCTGGCACTAGATGCACTTACAGGGACATGTGGCGGACGAACAGGCTACATATTCGGATTCTTCTCGTCGTTCTGAGCAACTTTCATGTATAAAACTTTTTCATCCGAGTTACGGATACTTTTCTATGAATTATCAAAGTTCTAGCAATATCCTGAAAATTCCTGAAATTTTGCTAAGTCTGAGAGTTCGACAGTTTTAAACATCACTTAACTGTTTTCAAAAGCCGACAAGTAATGTTCTGTACATCCTATGATTTTGTGACTTATATCAACCTTGAGGATTTTATGTGAACTACATGTTAGCATCACTTTCATCCAAATTAGAGTTCATTTGCTTGATCATCACCACCTCTAAAGTAGCTATGAAAATAAAATAGTTTATCGATTTTCTGTTAACAGAACATAGAACTTTGTGATTTTCGTAGCAATTAATCCACACATTATCTGAAGCAGGTCCAATGGAACAAAATGAGGCTTGTTACGTCTAATTTCCGTACATATAATTTTTACCCATGTTAGAACTTGTCTTATCGCTGTTTAGGGGCTGTCTAGAGGGCTTGGCATTGTAGAAATGCAAAAGCTAGCTACTGGTAGAATAGCTGAATGTTACTTTAGCAGTGCAGCATAGCAGCAGGCAGCAGCTGCGGGAGAAGCAAAGCAGCAGTGAAGCAAGCGGCATGCACACGGCCGCGTGTGCTGGGCGCAGGGAGGGACGGACGCGAAGCGTGGGCGCGCACGCGCCTGCGGGTGGCGCAGGGTGTGGTGGCCGCGTGCGCCAGCAGCAGCAATAGCTCGCAGTAGCGAGTAGTAGGGGAAGGCGAGCGGGCGCGGCTGACAACAACGACTACGGGGCGAGGCGGGCATGTTCAGCAGCGACGCCGGGCAGCAGCAGGAGCGCAACAGTAGGAGGGGCCGCAGCAGCCACTACAAAAAAAGACACATCCGTGACATTTTCTGTCATACATATGACACTTCTATGACGATAATTGTGAAAAAACCCGGTATCATCGTAGATGTGGTGGGCTCCTACTTCTACGACAAAAAATCATGATAGAAAATGGGCTTTTTGTCCTGGGCGGGCCGAAGACGCAGCTGCATGACATTCTTTGGGCAGTCCATGATGGAAAAAACCATGGTAGAAGCGAGGTGGAGGGAAATTTCAGGGAGTTCGCGGTTACGGTGGGAGGTCGGGGGCCGAGCGATGCACGTTTCTCTCGTACACGTACGCGCGTGTGTGCGAGGCGTTGGCTCTAACTGAACCCGAGCGAGGCATTGGGCTCTAACTGAACCCGAGCGATTGCACTGCAGGCTACGCGTTACTGAACCCGAGGGATTGATCGATGGCTGTTAACTGAACCCGATCGAGCGATTCCTTCGCTACTACTGCTAACTGAAGCCGATCAATGGGATGAACAGTGAGCGTTGCGGGGGGTTTGGATGAACAGTGAGCGATGCATTGCCTATGGATGAACAGGACCCCGTGGTGTGGTGGAGGGCTGGATGAACAGTAGACGGTGGAGGGGTGCCCGTGGAGGGGTGGTTGAACAGGACCCCGTGGTGTGGAGGGCTGGATGAACAGTAGACGGTGGAGGGGTGCCCGTGGAGGGGTGGTTGAACAGGACCCCGTGGTGTGGAGGGCTGGATAAACAGTAGACGGTGGAGGGGTGCCCGTGGAGGGGTGGTTGAACAGGACCCCGCGGTGTGGAGGGCTGGATGAACAGTAGACGGTGGAGGGGTGGTTGAACAGTAGCCAGTGGAGTAGCGCGCGGTGGAGGCTGGATGAACAGGAGCCCGTGGAGGCTGGATGAACAGGAACCCATGGAGGCTGGATGAACAGGAGCCCGTGGAGGCTGGAGGAGGTCGACGGTGGAGATGAACAGTATCCTGTGGAGTCCCGTTTGTGGTACGCCACACCCCTCCTGATGAACAGGACCCCCGTTTCGACCGTAGCGCTCCAACACAAGTCCGTTTCCTCCGTTTTGCGGTACGCCACACCCCTCCCGATCAACAGGACCCCCGTTTCGACCGTAGGAGGTCCGTTTCCTCCGTTTTGTGGTACGCCACACCCCTCCCGATCAACAGGACCCCCGTTTCGACCGTAGGAGGTCCGTTTCCTCCGTTTTACAGTACGCCACACCCCTCCCGATGAACAAGATCCCGTTTCGAACGTGGTCGGTCGAACACAAGGTCGTTTCCTCCGTTCTGCGGGACGCCAGGCCTCGTTTCCATCGCCTGTTCCGTGCAAGCCCTCCCGATGAACACAACGCATTCCGTTGCCTCCCCATGAACATGACGTATTCCATTGCCTCCCCATGAACACGACGCATTCCGTTGCCTCCCCATGAACATGACGACGATGCTGTTTCTCCGTTCCGACCCAGCCATGTACACGAGCCCTCGCCGTACGTATGCGCGAGTAGGCGTTCGAGACCCCGCCCGTATGTACACATACGTGGCTGTATTTTCTTTCTTGCACCCTGACCGATGTACATATGTGTACATGCTACGTGCGCGCCTCTACTACGACACGTGCGCGCCTCTACATCGACCAGTATATATGTATGTACACGTTCGCGACCAGAATGACAATGCTACGTACGCTTTGACCAGGTGGGTCCCGACTATCAGGCACTTCCTTGCGTGCGAAGATGTAGATGGTGGGTCCCAGCAGTCAGGGGACGAATCGTTTTTTTTTGCCCGGACGCACTTCCTTGCGTGCGAAGGTGTAGCTGGTGGGTCCCAGCAGTCAGGGGAAAACGTTTTTTCGTGAAATACGGTGGCCCGTCCGGTGGGTCCCCACTGTCAGGTGGAGGAATAATTATTTTGCACGTAATAAGGAGGCACTTCCTTGCTACAGCCGTGGACCCAGCTGTCAGCCTCTCCACGTATAGTCCAGGTCCGATGAAAGTCGTTCCTTGACCACGTTGACCACGCCGCGCCGAGAGCACCAGGGCGGTGGACGATGGCGAGGCCTAGGAAGGGGACGACGGGGAGCTGGGGAAGACGCGGCAGTGGAAGCCCGCGCGGAGAGGAGTACGAGGGTTCACTGGTTCGGCTACGGTGTGAGGTTGCCGTCGCTGCAGGGCCTGGCCAGCGGTGGGAATAGTAGGGGGTGGTGAGGCCTCCGCGGCAGCACAGCCGTCCACGGGAGGCAGGAGCATGCGGCACGACCGGCGTTGCTTTGGGCGGCTGGAGCAAGAAGACCAGAGGTTGAAGAAGCACTACGGCTGTTGGATGGACATTGTACGGTCACTGGAGCTAGAATTGTTCATATTGACTAAAGTTGACAAAGGCCCCCGTCCCAGTAAACTTAGTAGGCCCACAAGTCAGCCTCCCACCATGGTGGGTCCCAGCTAGCAGGGGGAGTATTCATTTTTTGTGCGTAATAAGGAGGCACTTCCGGTGGGTCCAAGCTAACAGCAGGGGGAACGTTTTTTCGCAAAATACGCTGGCCCGTCCGGTGGGTCCGAGCAGTCATGGGGGAAACATTTTTTCGTGAAATAAGGTGGCCCGTCCGGTGGGTCCCTGCTGTAAGGTGGAGGAATAACGATTTTGCGTGTAATAAGGAAGCACTTCCTTGCGGCCGCCTGGACCCAGCTGTCAGCCTCTCCACATACAGTACTCTTCCGATGAAAGTCGGTCATTGACCACGCCGCGCCGAGAGCACCATGGCGGTGGTCTGGATGACGGTGAGGCCTAGGAAGGGGACGACGCGGTGCCGGGGAAGACGCAGCAGTGGAAGCCCGTGCGGAGAGGAGTACGAGGGTTCACTGGTTCGGCTGCGGTGTGAGGCTGTCGTCGCCGCAAAATAACAGGGGGTGTGGGTGAGTGGAGGGATGGCCTGGCCAGCGGTGGGAGTAGTATGGGGGCGGTGAGGCCTCCGCGGCAGCACAGCCGGCCACGGGAGGCAGGAGCAGGCGGCACGACCGGCGCTGCTTTGGGCGGTTGGACCAAGAAGACCAGAGGTTGAAGAAGCACTACGGCCGGTGGATGGACATCGTACGGTCACTGAAGCTAGAAACGTTTATTATTGACTAAGTTGACAAAGCCCTTGGTACACTCCAACTTAGTAGGCCCACAGGTCAGCCTCCGAAACGGTGCGCCCCAGATGTCAGGGGGGGAATCATTTTTTGGGCGGCCAAAGCTAAGAATATCCGATATTGAAGAAGAAGCACGACATCCGTTGGATAGACATCCAACGGCCACTACTGCTAGAACCGTGTGTTGACTATAATAAGTTGTCAAAGCCTTGCATACGCGTCAACTTATTTTTTTAGGGGACGCGTCACTTAGTAGGCCCACAAGTGTGTGGCAGAGAACTTATAGCCCATTTGTGTTTTGTAAGAATGTACAACCCATTTTGGAATTCTAATGGAATTTACAATAGCCCATTAAAAGTTTGTTAAAAGTACAACCCATTTTCTAGCTATGACAATGATTAATAATTTCAACCAACCATTGAAGACAGAATTCAATAAAATTTCCCATATTTTGATGGGCTCCGAAATATTTTTATCCCGAAATTTCTAGTCAGATTAAATATAAATTTATATTACGTAAAAATCCAACGAAACATTACGCGCGCAACAATGAAAATTTAAGATTTTCAAAATCCATAAATAATATTTTATAAACTAATTTCGTGTTTGGTGCATTTTTTTATAGTTACTGCCCAGTTTTTATAATTACATCCCATTTATTTTTTTAAAGCCCATTTTCCTGTTAAGCCTAATGCATCCCTCCTAGGAAAGATTTGCAGCCCGGCGGGGCGGAGAATAACAACTTGACCTTGCCTAGGTATTACTCAAAAAGACGTATAGCTGGGCTAGCCATTTTCATCTTGAAAAAATTAGTATCTGGGCTGGATATCTGGCCTGGGCTAGACGGGCCACAGCCCGCCCAGTTAATACCCTGCTCTCCTATGAACAACAATGAAATCATCGCCAAGAAAAACTCTGCAGTGCTCACGCCTCAAAAACATAAATACTGCTCAAGCTGCTTGGTCCCAGCTGTCGGCCGCACCTTGTGCAATTCTCTTGTTTATATTGACTACATAGGTTGACAATGGTGTGGGACCGTGATGTCAGGAAACCAGGAGAAAGCAAAAAAGTATATAGTTGTACATAATAAGGAGGCACTTGCGTACGTACGGCTATGGCCCTAGTGGGTCCCTAGTGTCATCCAGTCAAAATAAAGTCATCTCCTGAATCCTCATGTTCGTTGAGATGTTAACAATGCTCGGCGCCACGGCGAGCGCAACAACTCGAAGGACAACGGAGAGGGCCTCGCGGGCCCTACGGATGGTCTGATACAGCGCTCGCTACTCATTCAGGAAGCCAGGATCATCGGACACCTATGAGCACCTTCGAGAAACTGAGACGGCACGAAACGGTAATGCCGCGCTTGGGAGCTCTGGTTTATTTCAAACCTGTATTAACATACAAGTGTAATTTACTCGTCATCGAAAATAACGCGTAAAATACAAGCGTAATGAAACCGAGGGCCCGGGGTCTGTAAGTAAAACCGGCGGTTATGCGTGTAATTTGAGAGACCAGTGTATATTTTACAAGCACTGCTATATGGACGACATTACCAGGTGATACATGCATGACGTGCGTATCATGCCATCCATGGGCAAGGCTGAAACAACAGCTAACGGCTAGATTAGCAATCGTCCGAGTGTCGTTCAGCGTTTTTATCGTGTGTCAAGTACTTCCGATATTTTACTAGTCGAAATCGACCAACCAAGCGCCCTCGCCCGAGACCATCTGCTTTAATTTACAGGCGTCAGTTTTACAAGCGGTTTTGGTTGGAAAACAACGATCCAATCACGGCCTAATATCATGAGTTGGTCGGAAGATCATATGGTTTCACGTCTAACCTACCCGACTTGTCATATAGGCTATGAATGAAACATCAGACGATGAACTTCTTAAGCACGGAAACAACAGAAGAGGATGATCTTCTTAACAAGCAAATCACTGGCATTAGATCAATATGGAAAACAATACGAAGCATTATTCTCAGGAGGCACGGTGAACAGCTCGTGATATCGCATGCCACAACATTCCAAGCTCAACTTGAAATCAAACACAAGGCCTGGCATTACATAGACAATATTCAGAACAAACTCTTAACACAGGGATATCTCAACAGAGTAACTATTTACTTCTAAATTGAACACAGGAATAGGAAAAAACACTCGACGCTGCTCACAGCAAGGGCGTCCCACTCAAACATATCAAATGCATGTCTTCTGGCTAACATCAATGAGCAAATTTTGATAAGGTTTTCCAATTCCAATATATTAAACTAATGTCTTCTTGCTAACATCAATGATTAAACTTTGACAAGCTTTTCCCATTCAAAATATGTAATGCCTATGATCGTGGAGTCATGTCGCTTCTTGCTAACATCAATGATTAAACTTTGACAAGCTTTTCCCATTCAAAATATGTAATGCCTATGATCGTGGAGTCCTGTCGCTTCTTGTACTTGTTTGGGCACTTCTTGCCCAGGGCACTCCATGTGTTGTTAAATTGCCAATGGTCTCTGTAGACTAGTCATGTCACCGGTGTCTAATATTTATGGCACCGGCTGTAGCAATGGAGGGATTCAGCGCCAAACTAAGAAAAGGTGAAATTGGCACCTCTTTTGGCCTACATAGTGGAAGGCCTAATACTCTGTAAAGCTTCTCGGCCATTCCTTCTATAATGTAGCGCAAACAATGACTGCTTCTTTCTGCAAAGTGGAACGACCAACTGGACCCAGTAATGCAGCAGTTTGCCTTGGACACATTGGCTCCTTTTGTGTAGTTGAACTAAAATCAAAGTCGGAATAAAACCGAGCTTTAATTTTGATATCCCTGTAAGCAACAAAAGGTATAAGGGAAACAATTACTGAGAAATAACGGTTGATGACTTGTAATCCCAGAAGAAAAACGTCTACTGATCTACCTTATCTTAATGGGAAACAAAGCAGGAGAGTAGCAATTCTCAATCAGTGTTATTCATTCATATTAACTGAGACATTATCTTAACAATGTCTTGTTTCAAGATGTATAAAGAATGAAAAAGCAGAAAAGTATCATTCCTAAAACAATGCGACTGATTCATTTTAACAGAGACATTATCTTAACAATACCTTGGTTAAACATGTAGAAAGAACTACAAAGCAGGATAGTACCATTTGTAAAACACTATAAGTCTGTAACTGATATAATAACAGAGACATTATCTGAACAATACATTTCTTAAACATGTACTCCGGCCGATCCCTAACAGAAATGGTACTCCTGCCGATCTCTAACAGGTGTTTCCAGTTTTGAACTAAGATTCAGTTCCAGGGTAGAGTCAGTGTAACAATAGTATGTGCTTCCATCTACTTATAAAGGGGGTGATGCAGAGTTTGTTGTAACAAAGCAACAAGCATCATGTCTGGGTTGATTCCATTTTTGTTCACTACTTAATGGGAAAAGACAGCAATACAATAGCTTCAATTCAACATTTATTTAAAACAGTACCAATACAAGTAGCACAGCATCTCAAAGCACATTGCACAATCATGTGGATGAAGGCCTGTACTGACTTTTCATGAGACCGACAACGATAAAATACGAATCTGCCAACACGAATAGGAAATCCAATCTCGTTTTGTGCAGTTGCACTGAAATCAAGCAAAGTGTTTCGCGTAGCGAAGCAAAATGTTGCAATAGCAACAAGTTGAATAGATATCCCTGTATAAACAGAGGCAAAAAAGGAATCGATTATTGGCTAATAAAGGAGGATGAAACATGCGGCACAAAAATGGTAATCCCGCCAATCCCTAACAAGTGTTGCAGTTTTGAAATAAGATTCAGTAGTTAATTCTGAAAGTGGCATCAATTACTGGCTTATAAAGGGGGTGATGCTGAATTTGTTGTAACAAAGCAACAAGCATCATGTCTGGGTTGGTCCCATTTTTGTTCACTGCTTAATGGGAAAAGACAGCAATACAATAGCTTCAATTCATCATTTATTTAAAACAGTACCAATACAAGTAGCACAGCATCTCAAAACACACTGCACGATCATGTGGATGAAGGCAAGTACCAACCTGTCATGACGCACACAAGATCGCGTACGAATCTGCCAACACGAATAGGAAATCCAATCTCGTTTTGTGGAGTTGCACTGAAATCAAGCAAAGTGTTACGCGTAGTGAAGCAAAATGTCACAATAGCAACAAGTTGAATAGATATCCCTGTATACTGGCTAATAAAGGAGAATGAAACATGCGGCCACAAAAATGGTAATCCCGCCAATCCCTAACAAGTGTTGCAGTTTTGAAATAAGATTCAGTAGTTAATTCTGAGAGTGGCATCAATTACTGGCTTATAAAGGGGGTGATGTTGAATTTGTTGTAACAAAGCAACAAGCATCATGTCTGGGTTGGTCCCATTTTTGTTCACTGCTTAATGGGAAAAGACAGCAATACAATAGCTTCAATTCATCATTTATTTAAAATAGTACCAATACAAGTAGCACAACTTCTCAAAGCACACTGCACAATCATGTGGATGAAGGCCTGTACTGACCTTTCATGAGATGACCAACATAAAATACGAATCTACCAACACGAATAGGAAATCCAATCAAGTTTTGTGCAGTTGCACTGAAATCAAGCCAAGTTGCTGGTGTGACATTTAAGTTTTCTATAGCAACAAGTTGAATAGATACCCCTGCTTTAAGAGGCAAAAAAGAAATCAATCACTGGCCAATAAAGGAGGATGAAACATGCAGCCACAAAAAGAAGCATCTACCTTATCTTGATGGAAAACAAAGTATAGGATAGTAGCATTTCTAAAACGGTTGCATTGATTCATATTAACAGAGAAATTCTTTTAAAACAGATCAATAGTTAATTCTAAGATTAACAACAGCAAAATAGCTGCATGGGACATGCCAGCACCATGTGCGTCCACACGTATAAATGGGTGATGCAGAGTATGTAGCCAAGCAGCATATACGCGCTGCTCCCATATTTGTTCTCTTTGAACCTTCTTCCTATGTGAGGGCTGCAAATCTAGTCGTGCACAAACTACCTGACCCCCCAGTTTCTTGCCCTTTTCAACAAAGAGATCGGTTCCTTACAGATGTGTGTACTGGGTTACCCCCTTTTTCCCTTTTTGACCTACAAAGCGGCTGGATAGCCAGTCTATACTACTTTCCGCCCCACCTTTCCTCATTGAACCACGTCCTAGATTCTTGCTCCAGCCCACCGCACCCTTCTTTCCTCTTTGAACCAAGACCTAGATTTGACTAGAGATCAAAAAAGATCCACATGTAGCTAGAGCAACGACGGTTTCAAAGAAACTTATGCCTTAGGGTCGTCGGGATGTGGCAAGGCGTGCGGCGGGAGGCCAGATCTGCCCACACTACGTACGATAGCGAGGAAGAAGGGGTCGGTGGCCCTACCGCACAAGCGCTGGGTGAAAGAGAATAGCGCAACCGGCAGTGGATTGCCTCCCTCGCCGAAGGCGATAGAGTGAACGCTACACCTCCTCCCCTTCCCGATGCGACGGGATACGGATGCCTCCTTCACCAGTTGTGAGGGGGGGGTGTAACATCCCAAATTTTCAATTTGGAATGTTATACACTAGATCATCATTGCATATCATATTTATTGCATTTTGGTTGATCCTAGAAATTTCACGCAACTCAAGGACCTTCGGAGAGAGTTGGGGATTTCGTTATTTTCATACATGAGTTGTCTCAAATTTTGAAAATAGGATCATTTGATTTTATTTATTTTATCTTCAATTATTTCTATTACAAAAATATGAGAAAGGGAATAAAATGACTTTCCCAAAATAAAGAAATATTGAGGATTTAATAAAAAATCAAATAAGATTTTATTTTGGTTTTATTTGCTATTTTATTTGAATTTAGGAAAAATGCGCATTTTTCAAAATTGCATTTAGGCCCCAAATAAATGTTCATCTTGTGCGGCTTGATTTTCGAAGCCGGGGAAAATTTATTTCGGGATTTTTGGAGTCCGTTTAGTATTTATTTTGTTTTTTTTCTGAGCGTAACTATAAAAAAATGCAACCAACCTACGGGCCGTGTCCGACCCGGACACTAGGCCCGTCCAGGCTTTATAAGCCGGGGAGCCCAGCCTGGGACCTCCCAAACCCTAGCGCCCACCCCCCGCCGCCCTAGCGCCGCCGCCGCCTTCGCCGCCGCCGCCGCCGCGCTGCGCCGCCTCTGACCGCCGCCCCGCGTCGCCGCCGCCCGCCGCCGCCCGCCGGAGTAGTCGCCGGAGTTGCAGGAGGTAGTTTTTTTTAGTCGCCGATTTTTCCCGAAAAACCGTTCGGTTTTCCAACGGTTTTGCTCGTTTTTTTAGTTTTGGTTTTTCTTTTAAATAAATCGGTTTTCCGGTTTATTTAAATTGCGAGCGTTCGTCCGTTCGTTCATTCTAGCGAACGTTCGTCATTTTTCTTTTTCTCGGATTAAATCCGCGATTTTTCTGATCGTGATTTCCGATCCGATTTTCATTTTAGTCTAACTCTTCGCTCGTTTATCAAAATCAGCCGATTCAAGCGTCTGGAGTTTCGTCTCGAAACCCTCTTTCCGATTAACCAACTTAAATAGGTTTTTGCCACTGTAAAAATTGCCTTAGATCCAGAATAGTAAACGAAGCCTGTTTTTTTTGCCGTTTGTCTTTCGTTGCTTCGTTCGATTTAACTCTTTTTGCCAACCAGAGTTCTTAAGTTGAACTTTCTAGTTAGATCTCTTATTTGAGTTTTACATGTGCATTAGTTGAGTACTTATTGTATGCTTGTTTGTTTGTGATAGAGTACCCGGAGTGCGCCGCTTGCTACTTCGAATCGCTAGGTTTCCCGGATTATCAACAAGGCAAGTAACACTTTGATCATGCTTTCCCACTACCCAGTTTTATTGCATTAGATCAATCCTCACACATTGCATGATTAGGATCTAATTAAATTGTGGGTTTGGGAAGTAGTTGAGGTAGTACCTATTACTTGTTTATTATCAAACCTTTGTGTGTTACTTCTATGTTTGCTTATTATGCCATGCTATGCTAGTAGACGTGGATTGGGTGAGTGTATCCATGACAGATGTGAGATTGTTAATTAATGGTTTACTTAAGGTGGCAACTTAAACACACATCTGGGTGGATTGAGGTACCTGGGTATTCCAGGATTGCCTGTTTTCTTTATGGACCGCCACTCAGACTCAAAGGGATCATGAGATTATTCATGCTAGAAACTTCCGTGTGCAGCCACAAGCTATTATGGGCTCTAGCATAGTTGATTAAGTTGTGCGAACTCTTACAGTGGTAGACTAGCAGATGTAGGGGAAAGTAGGTGTAACGGTCTACCCGATCGTAAGGTGCTAGCGCTTCTGAAAGACTATGTCTCGCTCATCCATCTTCTCAAACACCATGTAGTGCGAGAAACCAAACGGAGGCGATCGAGTCTTGTGGGGAAAAGTGTGCAAACCTCAGCAGAGTGTATAAACTAATCATGATTAGCCATGTCCCCGGTTATGGACATCTTGAGTATCTAGTACCTGGATTATCATGTGCATCTCAACATGTTACTCTAAAAATTAGTTTTGCTGGGTTTGTTTAATGATGATGCTTAATTGGGATTGAGAATGCTGTCAACCATTCTCAATGTTTAACAACTACCATGATAGTTAAATAAAAATTATTCCTTTGCAGTAGGGAAAATTGGCTTTACGCAAAACTGTAACCATAGAGCTTTCCACCAGCCAAATATGCATATAGAATAGCTGTTTCATTCCATTACTCTCTATGTGTTACTTTGCCAGCATATTCCATGTGCTGACCCATTTCGGGTTGTAGCGTTTATGTTGCAGACTTTTCAGACGACGATTAAGGAGTTTTTAGGTCGTGGTTCTATACTCAGTCATGCTGTTGGAGTTGATGGACTCACTTATCTTCCAAGCCTTCCGCTGTTATCGTTATTCGATGGCCTTAAGCCATATTTATTATAATAGGTTCTCTTTTGAGACACTCGGTGTAATAAGTGTGTGATTGCTACTCTGTTATAAATCCTTCAAGTACTGTGTGGTGTCAGCATTACTGATCCAGGTATGACACCGGAGCACAGAGATTGGACCGTTTGAGGTCTAGTCGCTACAAGATGGTATCAGAGCACACGCTGACTGTAGGACATGACCACTAAGCTAAAAGACCTAGATCACTACTCACGCTCTTCTCTTTCTATCTTCTCATCTTTTCTACTCTTTTAGGAATGGCGGATGCAAGGAACAAGTTCACTCAACCGGATGAAGATACACCCTTTGGACATTTGAAGGAAGTCACTAGATATGTGAACATAGGAGTACCAAGCTTCACCGGAACCTACAACGCCACTTTACCTGAAGAAGAGCGCTGGATGATTCAAGTTCAAGTTCCAGGAAGGACGTTCATGCCAGTCACTGAGCCCATAGAGTTTTCTTTTGATGCACCAACTTGGAGTCTAGGAAAGAGCATGGCGGCTCACATCGCCATGGGACGCATTGGAGAAGTCTACCGCAATGATCTCAAGGATAATATCTACCAGATTTGTGGGCGCCGAGATGAGCACTGGGAGATGATCAGCACCAGGAAGGATAGATCAATTGTAGCTTTTATCTAGGAGTTAAACCAGCACATTCGACGTCAGGAGAACCAGATGTGCGCCGACATGATAGATCTGAAGAAGGCAAAGACAAGAATCAAGGAACTGGAGGAAGAACTAAAGGCTACTTGTGAAGATTATGAAGAGGAAATTGAAGTATTAGTGGATAAGAATGCCGACCTAACAATGAAGATTGGAATATTTATGGGAGGCCCTACATCAGTAGTAGAAGACGAAGAACCCAAGGAGATTCGCCCGGAAGACTACATCATCATCGACGACGCCGACTCGGATCCAGATGATAGCGATGATGACTATGTTGATGAAGCTGGAGCAGATATCATGGAGTCTGCAACCGAAGAATATTTCTAGTATACCACCTCATCAGTAGTAGTAGTCCACCATGTAAATATAGTAGTCCGAGCACTTTTGTGATAGTTAGGTCGATTGTATGCCCTTGTTTGATTGATTGAATGAAGTGAATTGTTTGCTTTTGCCTCATGTGCATATGGGTAGTGTTTTCTCTTTAGACCCCCTCTATTCTTAAATCTCATCTTTTCTGAAACCTCAGATGCCTCCGAGACGTGACCCCGGATTTACCTTTCCACCGGAGCTCACCCAGTTGATCCAGCAGCAGAACACATTGATGCAGTTGTTAGTCCAGAATCAGAATCAGGGGAACAACAACAACCCACCACCACCTGTTAATCACTTAGCCCGTTTTCTTAGGCTGAGTCCGCCGGTGTTTTCCAGTAGCACTGAGTCGATAGTAGCAGATGATTGGCTCCGCAAGACAGCTAGAGAGTTGACCACAGCAGGATGCACGGATGCGGAGAAGGTGAAGTTTGCTGCACATCAGCTTGAAGGACCAGCAACATCATGGTGGGAGAATTTCACAGCCACTTTCCCTGTCGACACTGTCACGTGGGACCAGTTCCAGCAGGCTTTTCGAACTGCCCATGTTTCAGCAGGAGCTATGGCCATGAAGAAGCGAGAGTTTCGCAACTTGCGCCAAGGAGGACGGACAGTTGGCCAGTATGTAGAGGATTTTAGTAAGCTAGCACGTTATGCCCCAGATGACGTTGCAACTGATGCAGCAAAGTAGGAGAAGTTTCTGGAAGGACTGAATGATGAGTTGAGCATGCAGTTGATGGTAGCCACCTTCAACAGCTACCAGGAGTTGGTAGATCGTGCTCTCATGGTTGAAGGGAAGCAGTAGCAGATTGAGAATCGCAAGAGGAAGTATGGACAAGGGAAGCACACTTCAGGAGCTCAGCAGAAGCCATGTTTTACCCCTAGACCGGGAGGACATTTACAGCATACCCATGGAGGAGGTAGCTCGCACAATCACAATGGCACCAAGAATGGTAATGGGAATGAAGGAAGCAACGGCCAGAACCGCACCAACCCATCGACCCCAGCCAAGAGAGACCTGAGCCAAGTCACTTGCTTTAAGTGCCAGAAGACCGGACATTATGCCAATGAATGTCCTGAATCACAGAATGGAAATGGCAATGGAAGCTCTAGGAAGAAGCCGAACCCTTTCAATAGGGGACAGGTAAACCACGTTAACGTGGAGGAGGTTGAAGAGCAGCCGGATGCAGTAATCGGTAAGTTTTTGGTTAAGTCATTTACTGCACTTGTTCTTTTCGATACTGGTGCATCGCATTCATACATATCAAGGGGATTTGTGGATAAGTATAATATGCCCACCAAAGTACTTAGAACACCTATGTTAGTAAGCTCACCAAGAGCGGAGTATATGGCTAGTCAAGGATGTTTTCAAGTGCCATTAAGTATAGGTAGGCATGTGTTCCCCTCAGATTTGATAATATTGAATCACAAGGTTTGCATGTAATTCTGGGTATGGATTGGTTGTCGATGTATGGAGGAAACATTGATTGCTCCAGTAAGTCAATCTTGCTTACCACCCCAGAAGGGAGAAGGATCAAGTATGTATCCCGACATGTGCCGAAGAGGACTCAAGTAAATTGTTTAACAGGAGTTGTGCATGAGGAAGTACCAGTAGTGAAGGATTTCCCTGATGTATTTCCTGAGGAATTGCCAGGCATGCCACCGGATAGAGATATTGAGTTTTTGATTGAGCTTTTGCCAAGCACCGGGCCAATATCAAAGAGACCATATAGGATGCCTACAAAGGATTTGGTGAAAATTAAGAAGCAAATTAAGGAGTTACTGGATAAAGGATGCATTCACCCAAGTTCATCGCCTTGGGGATCGCTAGTACTTCTAGTGGAGAAGAAGGATGGATCGTTAAGGATGGTTGTTGATTATCGAGGATTGAATGAAGTAACCATCAAGAACAAGTACCCACTACCAATGATCAATGATCCGTTTGATCGATTGCAAGGAGCTAAGGTATTTTCCAAGATCGATCTGCGACCAGGATACCACCAGTTGAAGATTCGAGAACAAGATATACCCAAGATGGCTTTTACCACCAGTTCGTCGTAGTGTTCATTGATGATATCCTGGTTTACTCGAAAAATGAAGAGGAGTATAAGGAGCATTAGTGTTTGGTTCTTGGAAAGCTCAGAGAACATCAATTATATGCCAAATTTAGCAAATGTGAGTTTTGGTTGAAAGAAGTTGGATTTCTCGGACACGTTATATCCAGAGAAGGCATAGCAGTAGATCCCACTAAAGTTGATACTGTGACCAACTGGGAAGCGCCAACAACAGTTGGAGAGATCCGGAGTTTTCTTGGACTCGCAGTATACTACCGGAGGTTTATTGAGAATTTCTCAAAGATTGCGAAGCCTATGACGGAGTTGTTGAAGAAGGATACCAAGTTCAAATGGACTAAGGAATGTGAGGTTAGTTTCCAGGAGTTGAAAAAACGTTTGGTTACCTCACCAGTGTTGATTTTGCCAGACCAGACCAAGGATTATGAGGTGTATTGTGACACTTCACGTCGAGGACTTGGAGCAGTGCTTATGCAGGAAGGAAGAGTTGTTTCATATGCCTCACGACAGCTTAAGCCCCATGAGTTGAATTATGCTACGCATGATTTGGAGTTAGCAGCCGTAGTGCATTCACTGAAGACTTGGAGACATTTTCTGATTGGAAACCATTGCGAGGTGTACACAGATCATAAAAGTTTGAAGTATATTTTCACACAG
This sequence comes from Triticum urartu, assembly GCF_056163025.1. NCBI lineage: Eukaryota > Viridiplantae > Streptophyta > Magnoliopsida > Poales > Poaceae > Triticum > Triticum urartu. The sequence continues at coordinate 156,798,589 of NC_141874.1, read as the reverse complement.
AAGGAGTTGAATATCAGACAAAGGAGATGGTTGGAGCTCATCAAGGATTATGATATGAAATTGCATTATCACCCCGGAAAGACTAACGTAGTAGCTGATGCGTTGAGCCATAAGAGCCACGTCAACACCTTAATGACGGGAGATTTACCAAGGGAGTTAGCCGAAAATCTTCGAGAGCTTTGTTTGGAAATAGTTTCAAGAGGCTATGTAGCAGCATTGGAGATTCAGTCTATGTTGATGGATAGGATCAGAGAAGCCCAAAAGACTGATAAGGAGATTGCCGAGATAAAGGAGAAAATGAGCAGAGGAAAAGCTAAGGGATTTCGTGAGGATGAGCACGATACCTTATGGTTTGAAGACTGTGTTTATGTGCCAAATGATCTGGAGATCAGGAAGTTAATTTTACGAGAGGCCCATGATTCACCGTATTCGATTCACCCAGGAAATACCAAGATGTATTTGGATTTGAAGGATATTTTCTGGTGGACCGGAATGAAAAAGGATATTGCGGAGTATGTAGCAGTTTGTGATGTATGTCAGAGAGTAAAGGCAGAGCATCAGAAGCCAGCCGGATTGCTACAGCCATTGCCGATACCCGAACGGAAGTGAGATAAGTTAGGCATGGATTTTATTATAGGATTGCCCAGAACACGTTCAGGCTATGACTCGATATGGGTTGTAGTCGATCGTTTGACAAAGGTAGCTCATTTCATTCCAGTGAAGACTACCTATACAAGTGCAAAGTTGGCAAAGATATACATGACTAGAATCGTTTGTCTGCATGGAGTTTCAAGGAGCATAGTATCAGATAGAGGAACCCAGTTTACCTCAAAGTTCTGGAATCAGTTGCATGAAACTTTGGGAACCAGACTGGAGTTTTAGCACAGCTTTCCACCCGTAGACAGATGGATAGACTGAGAGAGTCAATCAGATTTTAGAGGATATGCTAAGAGCTTGTGCGCTAGATTACGAATCTAGTTGGGACGAGAATTTGCCGTATGCAGAGTTCTCTTACAACAACAACTATCAATCCAGTTTGAAGATGGCCCCTTTCGAAGCCTTGTACGGAAGGAGGTGCAGGACCCCATTGTCCTGGAATGAAGTTGGAGACCGCCAGTTGTTTGGACCGGATCTGATAAAGGAATCTGAACAGAAAGTGAAATTAATTCGCGACAGGCTGAAGGTAGCTCAATCCAGGCAGAAGAGTTATGCCGATTCTAATCATAAGGAGACAGTTTACGAAGTCGAAGACCGAGTTTACCTTCGAGTATCACCACTTCGAGGAGTTAAGCGCTTTGGAGTTAAGGAAAAATTAGCGCCACGTTTTGTAGGCCCATACAAAGTTTTGGAGCGTATGGGAGAAGTAGCCTACAAGTTGGAATTGCCCGAAGGATTGTCGGGAGTTCACGACGTGTTCCATGTATCCCAGTTGAAGAAGTGCCACGTAGAGATGGCTGACATACCACTGAGAGATACGTTACCACTGGAAGCAATTCAGTTGGACAGTGATTTGACCTATGAGGAGAAACCAGTAAATATTCTAGAGTATGCCAGTCGAGTCACCCGCGGCAAGATTATCAAGTTTTGGAAGGTTCAGTGGAGCCATCACACGGAGGATGAAGCCACCTGGGAACGAGAGGAAGATTTGCTGAAGGGCCACCCTCACCTATTTTCTAGCCAACCCGAATCTCGAGGGCGAGATTCATCTTAAGGGGGGTAGGTTTGTAACATCCCAAATTTTCAATTTGGAATGTTATACACTAGATCATCATTGCATATCATATTTATTGCATTTTGGTTGATCCTAGAAATTTCACGCAACTCAAGGACCCTCGGAGAGAGTTGGGGATTTCGTTATTTTCATATTTGAGTTGTCTCAAATTTTAGAAATAGGATCATTTGATTTTATTTATTTTATCTTCAATTATTTATATTACAAAAATATGAGAGAGGGAATAAAATGACTTTCCCAAAATAAAGAAATATTGATGATTTAATAAAAAAATCAAATAAGATTTTATTTTGGTTTTATTTGCTATTTTATTTGAATTTAGGAAAAATGCGCGTTTTTAAAAATTGCATTTAGGCCCCAAATAAATGTTCATCTTGTGCGGCCTGATTTTAGAAGCCGGGGAAATTTTATTTCGGGATTTTTGGAGTCCGTTTAGTATTCCTGTTTTTTTTCTGAGCGTAACTAAAAAAACGCAACCGACCTACGGCTTGTGTCCGACCCGGACACTAGGCCCGTCCAGGCTTTATAAGCCGGGGAGCCCAGCCCGGAACCTCCCAAACCCTAGCGCCCAGCCCCCGCCGCCCTAGCGCCGCCGCCGCCTTCGACGCCGCCTAGCGCCACCGCCACCACACTAAGCCGCCCCGCGCCGCCGCCGACCGCTGCCCGCCGGAGTTGCCGGAGATAGTTTTTTTTAGTCGCTGGTTTTTCCCGAAAAACCGTTCGGTTTTCCGACGGTTTTGCTCTTTTTTTAGTTTTGGTTTTTCTTTTAAATGAATCGGTTTTCCGGTTTATTTAAATTGCGAGCGTTCGTCCATTCGTTCGTTCTAGCGAACGTTCGTCATTTTTCTTTTTCTCGGATTAAATCCGCGATTTTTCTGATCCGATTTTTGTTTTAGTCTAACTCTTCGCTCGTTTATTGGAATCAGGCGATTCAAGCGCCTGGAGTTTCATCTCGAAACCCTCTTTCCGATTAACCAACTTAAACAAGTTTTTGTCACTATAAAAATTGCCTTAGATCCAGAATAGTAAATGAAGCTTGTTTATTTTGCCGTTTGTTTTTCGTTGCTTCGTTCGATTTGACTCTTTTTGCCAACCAGAGTTCTTAAGTTGAACTTTCTGGTTAGATCTCTTATTTGAGTTTTACCTGTGCATTAGTTGAGTACTTATTGTATGCTTGTTTGTTTGTGATAGAGTACCCGGAGTGCGCCGCTTGCTACTTCGAATCGCTAGGTTTCCCGGATCATCGGCAAGGCAAGTAACACTTTGATCATGCTTTCCCACTACCCATTTTCATTGCATTAGATCAATCCTCACACATTGCATGATTAGGATCTAATTAAATTGTGGGTTTGGGAAGTAGTTGAGGTAGTACCTATTACCTGTTTATTATCAAACCTTTGTGTGTTACTTCTATGTTTGCTTATTATGCCATGCTATGCTAGTAGACGTGGATTGGGTGAGTGTATCCATGATAGATGTGAGATTGTTAATTAATGGTTTACTTAAGGTGGCAACTTAAACACACATCTGGGTGGATTGAGGTACCTGGGTATTCCAGGATTGCCTGTTTTCTTTATGGACCGCCACCCAGGCTCAAAGGGATCATGAGATTATTCATGCTAGAAACTTCTGTGTGCAGCCACAAGCTATTATGGGCTCTAGCATAGTTGATTAAGTTGTGCGAACTCTTACAGTGGTAGACTAGCAGATGTAGGGGAAAGTAGGTGTAACGGTCTACCCGATCGTAAGGTGCTAGCGCTTCTGAAAGACTATGTCTCGGTCATCCATCTTCTCAAACAACATGTAGTGTGAGAAACCAAACGGAGGCGATCGAGTCTTGTGGGGAAAAGTGCGCAAACCTCTACAGAGTGTATAAACTAATCATGATTAGCCGTGTCCCCGGTTATGGACATCTTGAGTATCTAGTACCTGGATTATCATGTGCATCTCAACATGTTACTCTAAAAATTAATTTTGCTGGGTTTGTTTAATGATGATGCTTAATTGGGATTGAGAATGCTGTCAACCATTCTCAACGTTTAACAACTACCATGATAGTTAAATAAAAATTATTCCTTTGCAGTAGGAAAAAATTGGCTTTACGTAAAACTGTAACCATAAAGCTTTCCACCAGCCAGATATGCATATAGAATAGCTGTTTCATTCCATTACTCTCTATGTGTTACTTTGCCAGCATATTCCATGTGCTGACCCGTTTCGGGCTGCAACGTTTATGTTGTAGAATTTTCAGACGACGATTAAGGAGTTTTTAGGTCGTGGTTCTATACTCAGTGATGTCGTTGGAGTTGATGGACTCACTTATCTTCCAAGCCTTCCGCTGTTATCGTTATTAGATGGCCTTAAGCCATATTTATTGTAATAGGTTCTCTTTTGAGACACTCGATGTAATAAGCGTGTGATTGCTACTCCGTTATAAATCCTTCAAGTACTGTGTGGTGTCAGCATTACTGATTCAGGGATGACACCGGAGCACAGAGATTGGACCGTTTGAGGTCTGGTCGCTACAGGGGGGAGAGAGAGACAAGAGGCCAACGCAATCTTGTTTAGATCTTGTGAAGAGAGGGTGAGAGACCATGAATATAGCAAACCCTAGCAAATGAACGCTGAGCCTCCAGCGTGTAACATATATGTAGTCCGGCGAGCGTGTGGAGAGTGCAAACCCTAGCGAACAAGCACTGAGGCTCCCGCTTATATATATACTACTGTAGTACGGACTGAGCTCCGGTGCCTTCACTGTACCTGCTTTTGGCTGTATGACAGGTGAGCCAGCCACATTGTGGGCCCACCTGTCGTAAAACCCTAGTGAAAATTGCACCAACGTGAAAGATGACTGTGTCTCCAATGCAACCAAGGTGAACTAACGAAGGATATCATCTTTGTGCATAACAAGCAAAGAGCACTAATGGAAGACAACTTGTTTTTCGTCAAAAATCGATCAGCTTCACCAGCCGACGCAACCATGAGGCGAAACCATGAGCATTGATAGGTCATCGTGGTGATGCATCATCCATTTGTCATCAAGTTTGGGAGAGGCACCTAAGAAGTTCGACAAATCCTCACTGTGGTCTGTTTCTTCTCAGTAATCAAGCTCGAGGAAGGAAGAACCACGTGGCAGAGGACAGTGAGGCGGAACAACAATGGCCATCCAATTTTGTGCAGTTCCACTAAAATTGAGGAAGACATGCCCGGGTATGGAGACACGCATCGCTGTTTCCAAAAATATAAAAAGGGTTAGCAATGACATCTCAATTGTCAATAAGAATTAATGAAAAGTACACCAACAAACAGAAGCATCATAATTATCTTGATGGGAACTAAACCAGGATACCCGAGAAAAAAAGCATTTCTTCATTTAACCAGTGATAGTACTACCACCATATGGACAATGACCGCACAACCACCATGTACTTTTTGTCGAAACAACATGTATACCTTCACCGAGGCATAAATCAGGACAACTTTTTGAGTGGCATTTCCTCTATAATAGTACTAGTAGGTGATGTTGGACCAACCGACGAACCCTAGCTACTATGCATGGGGAGCTGGGGAGTAGTCGCATAGAAGAAAACCCCCACGCAGCGACCTGGGGAGCTGGACCAGTACAAGAAGTTATACCTGGGGAGCTGGCGAGATGTTGTTTAGGCGGGCGGGCGGGATCTGCCCACACGACGGCAGCGAACAAGGGCGCGGAGGATCTTCGTCCGCGCCAGCGCCGGCTTCGAGAGGACGGTGCGCATCGGCTTCCTCCGTCGCCGACGGCGACAACGTCAATGCTGCACCTCCTCACCTCCCGCAGCGGATGGGATTCGGCCGGATCTGTGACCACCGGTGAGGAGAGAGATAGAGTGGACACTGTCATCTTGTTTTGATATGGAGAGGGTGAGAGAGCGAGACGCGAGAAACTATCAAATAAGAGGCTATAATGAAGTAAAAAAATCTCTCCATAGCAGTGGTTTTAAATAGAATACGCGCGTTCCCGGAAAAAAGAAATGAAAACTGGCGAACAATTTTTTAAGGGTCTGTCTAGGACACATCTAGATGTGACATAGTTATGTCACATATAAGTTGATGTCCACTCTGTTTGTGGTCTTTTTCTAGTTTTTTTTCTTGTTGCTACATTATATACTTGTGAGAGCTTAGATGTGATGTCCTTAAATAACATCTAGATGTGAATTAGACAAACTGATTTTAACATATCAAGAAAGAAAACTCGATCAAAAACACGCCCCCGCTTCTAGGTCGCGAGAGTCGTCACGCACACACACATAGACATAGACATGCATGTCCGTGTTTACATAAAATTCCATTTTCATCTCCATCTCCAATCATATTTTTCCAACTGGCACATTATTTACGTTGTTAATTATATACGCAGTAATATTAAGGTACAACATCTCTTGTTTGCGCACGTCCAGACCCCTGCCACGGCCGGTCCTAAACAGCCCGAACCCTCTTCATCACCCGCGCGTGCTTCCCGCCCGAAACGGTCAGTGCCGCATTCATGCCCGGCCGGAGCAGACGCGACCTGTCACTGGCGCCGGCATTGAAGTGGCGCGCAGGCCGAGAGAGCGTCGCCCGCGCCGCTTCCGGGTGCACGCGGCTGCTCCGCATTCAAAGGCCGCAATAGCCGGCTACAATATGCGCGATCTCTTCCAGTAGTAAGTTCTTGGGAGTCCATGCTATAGCTAGCTGTCCTCCCCCAACTCGTCAATCTCTTCCAGTAGTGCTAGTACTCCATGGCGCGATCCATCGACAAGCAGGCGGGAAAGTTATGATATACTACTCGGTTTGCGGTGAGTGGCATGCCGCGCGACCGTTTGGGGTCGAGCCGTGGAGGAGGGTGAGACACGAACACGACAGACGTGATTTAAACGTTGGTTTTGCTCGATGGCGCGATCCAACGAAACGAAACGTTGGTTTCTCTATGTTTCCATTTTTTCTCTGGAAAAACGGAAACTTTTCCACTCCCTTTTCATTCCTATTCCAAGGTTGCCCCGTTACAACATTCCATCAAATACAAAGGAAAACTAACACGCATGCTGATGCATCTCAATGATTCACAGATCATAGCCAATATTTACTTCACAACTAAAGAAAAAAGTTGTGAGAGCGTGTACGATAGAAAAACTACTTGTGGGGTCACTACGACTTAAACCCTAAACCCTAAACATGATTTAATTTCCTGCCTAGGTAGAACCTGTCGAAGGAAAGACAGCTGGCACCCTCGGATCATACGATGCTTTTGTGCAGTTCCACTAAAATCGACCTGAGCATCCCTGATGGCAAAGATATTGAAGAAATGTGATTAGAATAATAGTACTGGCACTAGTTCATGAGACATAAACTCATACAAGTAGAAGCCGGTAGAAGTAGAGAAATATCGACATGGAGATGGAGCTACAGCAGTGGAGCACGCCGGCTCCAAAAGGAAGATGGACTACCTGGAACGTCGGGCTGTAGCTAGAAGGGCGGTTGGGACGCGGCATCGGCCCATACCGCGGTGACCCCCGATTGGGACGCACCGACTGTGGGTTTTCTCCCTCGCCGATGTCGACCCCGTCTACGCAGAACATTGTTCCCTTCCCCCAGCTGTGGGATCAGGCCCGTCGTTCTATGCTTGTGAAGAGAGCAACCTAAGCAAGCAGGCTTGTAGCTTAGGCTCCTGCTAGTGTATATATAGTGGTTTTCTTTTTCTCTCCATATCAACCATTTTATATTACGTACGTGTCATTCAAGAGTGAAATGATGGTTGCTTCTTCCGACTAACTTACTGTATGATTTGACTGCTCCTTAGTGGCCCCTACACGTACTCCCCCTACGTGTATGCAACAGTCACACGTACACATGGACGCAAAAACGCGCGTGACGCCCTAATGCATGCATGTCCGAGCACACGACGGAACACACACGGTCACGCTCAAGTGCTCAACCTACACGTGTATGCACACACATATGCGGTCAGGGTGAGCTAGTGATCGTATGAACATCGAAAAATATATATATTGAGCGCAATGAGCGTATTATGAAGTGCACTGACCGTATTTTTACAAATATACAGTGACAGACAGTGTATTTATCTCATTTGAAATTAAGCCATATTAACCAGAGAGGAGGCAGCATGGACTAGCATTACTTTGCTGTGTCCCGTCAACTTGCCGAAAGAGGAGAAGGTTGCAGGACGCGAGAAGCTTGCGCGCGGTGGCTCGCAGGACAAGGAGAAACTTTTAACTAATGCAAGCTCTCCCTCGCTCAGGCGGTGGACGTGCAACAGTTAATTCGGTGTCAGATTGCCAGAAGCATACACTATACTACTAGTGCTATTATTGTTCGACTTTCCGAACAGCCAAGCGCAAAGTTTACTAGTACTACGACTATAGTCCATAAAGGTACGTACTATACTAGTACTAGGAACCGTACGACTATAGTCCATAAAGGTACGTATTATACTAGTACTAGGAACCGTATGGAGGAGCGTCTGCACTCTTATTATAATTTTAAAATGTGATAAAGCAATCTTCAACACATTTGGTTCTCTTCAAGGGTTCTCGCATGTGATAATGGAAGTTGATTGCATGGAACACTCGCCACAATTCTCGCTTAATTCTAGCTCATATCCCGTTACAAATAGTAGCACTCAGTAATATTTTCTCCCTTTTGTTATTCAGCATGTAAACAGGTCAGCAAACCTTGTGGTGCATCTTCGTGCGAACCGTGCTTGCTGCACTTTGAATGTGGCCGAGAGCTGGCTTGATGAAACACCTCGCTTCCTACTTTTTTTTTGCAGGGTACCTCGCTTCCTAGTGACCAGTATCTTGGCTGATCGTCCTAAGAATGCTTATATATGAATAAAGCTCTCTCATTTACCCGCAAAAAAGATTAAGCCATATTAACCGGAAAGGAGGGAGTATGGACTAGCACTACTTTTTGGTGTGTCCCGTCAACTCACAGAACGAGGAGAAGCTTGCAGGACAAGGTGAAGCTCGCTTATGCCTTTTGACTAATGCAACCTACCCTCGGTGGACATGCATCAGTCCATTCGGTGTCAGATTGTCAGAGGCATACACTGTAGTACCCAACATGCGGAGTACCATCATTGTTCGACTTCACGAAGGGGCGAAGAGCCAAGCGCAATAGTACGCGTACTTGGTTTTGCACCTTCATACTACTCCACCCTCCGTCACAGTTTACAGGGCGCGCTTCATTATGATGCACTTCTCTCAATGCATTTCCACCACCAGAGAGACTTTAGACGCATTTGGTTTAATGCTCAATTAATTAGGGCGTGGTAACCGCAATCAAGTCCACAATTTTCTCTCCATGTACTGTACCACTACGGAGTGCATGCATGTGTGTACCCGGGGTAGAAGCACTGCATGCATGTGTGTACGCATTATTCCCCCTAGTAATAGACGCCGTGCTATAACTACCAATGCTATTTTTCAGGCCGATCGCTAGTCGCCTTGGTCCCATAGATTTTTTTTCTTTTTTCTGAAGCGCGCTGTATAAACAGTGACGGATGGAGTAGTATGAGCCGATTCAAATAAGAACGTATTGATGGTTGCTTCTTCAGAGCAACTTACAGTGGGAAAGGTGGGGCTTATGATTTGACTGCTCATTACTCACTATTAATGCGGCGCAACGACCGGGTTGAGTCTCCCATGCGGTTGTGCACTACCCCCTCGGTTCTTAAATATACTCCGAAGTATTTGTCTTTCTAGAGATTTCAACGAGTGACTACTCAAATATTTGTCTTTTTAGAGATTTCAAATGGACTGGCACATACGGATGTATATAGACATATTTTAGAGTGTAGATTCACTCATTTTGCTCCGTATGTAGTCACGTGTTGAAATCTCTGTTAAGACGAATAGAATCCAGAAAGATACATAGTGGGAGGAACCCAGCCTCCTTGGAGTTTAGCGATTCTTGGCCGTCGGATCTGGTCCTTGATGCGTTCTCGTCCGTCCGATCACGAGATGAGTAGATACAGTCCGTTAGATCGAGGCGAGTCACTGTAGATCGAAACAGTGTCCAAACCGCGCTGCCACCGCCTGTAAAATCGGTGCCCCCATAAGGGCATTTTCGTCATTTCGCGTCCTGTGGTATAAAGGGGGGCCGCTCTTATGGAGAGGAGACCTAGCCGTCGCTCCTCCCGCACAGCCGCACTCGCGCCGCCTTCCTCTTCCTCCCGCCTCACCTCTCTCTCCTTCCTCTTCCAAACCCTAGGCCCAAGCCCGCTGTCGCTGCTTCCTCCTTCCCCGCTGGCGCCCGGCCTCCTCCCCTCACGTCCTCCTCCTTCTGCCCCCCTCCGACATGGTGCCGCCCAAACCCTAATCCCCCGCCCCGTCCCCGGCTCACGCGGGAGGGAAGCAGGAATGGCAAGGCGAGGCAAAGGCGGCGGCGTATGGGACGCGGCGCGGGCGGCGTGGCCCAGGGGGTCGGCGTGGCCGCGGCTTCTCGTCGTCTCCGCCGTCGCCTGGGCGCTGGTCCTCCTCGCCTTCCACCTCTAGTCCTGCGACGCGTGGTTGCTCGATGCCACCATGGCGGTGTTCTTCGGCAGTCGGGGTCAACATAGTAGGTATAAAATCGCCCTCTCTTGCACTACCGAATTCCCCTCTCCATCATTCCTTGATTTTCTCTGTTGGACAATTAACCAGGGTCGTTTTTTTTGGCTTTCTCGGCTGCACATTGTGATGGCTAGGGTTTCATGCCAGGGTCGTTTCTTGGTACGTGGATGTTCCTCGGATGTGGAAAAAGAATGGAGCAGGAGGAAAAGAGGAAGGAGAAGCTCTACCACCTCCATGCCCGTGCACTGCTTCCTGTTCGCCTGTAGTAGGTATGAATCAAGTTCCTAATTAATTCTACAAGACATGGGGCAAGTAGCATCTTGATGTTATTGTTTTTGGTAAAAAAATCCCCTATTGTTTCACTGCTGGCCTATGTTGAAGTTTGTTATAGCTTGTTGTTGATTTGATCCATGTGCTGAAAGCAGTTGATCTTATTTTTCATATGTAGATGCAATATTTCTTTTCGTGTATGGGAAAAAGCAATAGCTAGAACTGACATATCTCTCTCATGAGGTGTGCTTGTGTTATGTCCAAGCAGCATCATCCCCTTTTGGATGTTCAGTTTACTGTACGAGTCAATATGGCTTTGATTTTTAAATCAGCTTCAAAAGGTTGCTTTCACAATCCTTTGATGTTCAGTTTACTGCACGAGTCACTGATGGATTGCTGTTAATTTGCCCCACGGTTCTGTTGCTAGGTACAGTTCGATTTTCTTGAATTTTGCTGTCATGTATGTGTTACTTGGAAATTTAGCCCTAGAGCATGTGCTTGGGCATTGTTCAGCATTGCAGAATAATTGTTTGATGTATGTGATGTTCTCTATTTTGTGGACAGAAGGGAAGAGTAATATGCATATGGGCAGTTGTTGAATCGAGATCCAATCCAACGACAATGAGAGTTGACACGGCAGCGAAGCCCAACCCCCGAGAAAATAAGATGTGAGCAAGAACAGAAGAGAGATGTAGTGCTTTTGTACTAATATTGGTTTGCATCTGTACTGACTAGAAAATGAGAGAGAGAGAGAGCTTTGGTACTGATATTGGGTGAGAGAGTATAGAATTCAGGTCTGGGTTATTAACTAGAGTGAACAGAATAACAACAGAAGTTTGGTATACAACTACAGTACATTATAACAGACAAATTTTTGAATCTATCAAGCATCCAGGTAAGCTTTCATGATCATAGAAATGTAGGTGTTTGTATTAGCGCAATGCTTTAATCAGTAGGGTCTTTCCCATCTATGATCAAGGTTGATTGCGTCAGCTCTGTTGTGGCGTTCATGTATATGACAATGGAATGATGTGAAATTATGGTATCGAGGCTTTTTTTGAAGCATGCCTAGGGTTTTGTTCCTGTTTGTGTTGATCTAAACATGTGCTCTGTTCATGTAGAAGAACTCATATGAATCTGCCTTAGGGCAATAATTGAGAACATGTGATCAGTATGTTAGCCAAAACTGAACATTTGATCTCTATTGAACTGAAAGGATTGTATATTTGATCTCTGTTTAACTGAAAAGATTGAACCTTTACTTTTGATCTCTGTTTAAGTTTAAAAATTCAGCTGTTTCACAAACTTTCTATAGTTCAGAAATTGAATCTTTAGATGTACTCTGTTTTAGTGCAGAAAATGAATTTTAGTGCACAAACTGAATTAGTACAGAAACTGAAAAGACTGAACCTTTACTTCTGATCTTAGTTTAAGTTTAAAAATTCAGCTGTTCCACATGTTGGATAATTCTATATTTTCTAGAAAGAATAAAAAGATTTTATGGATCTCTACATTGTAATGGATTTTATTGTGCTGCTACTCTTCAGTTGCATTGCACCCCCGCATCCAGAATTCGAAGTTGGTTCAGTTTAGACTTTGCAGATCATCAAAAATAGGTTTCTTTTGCTGATAATTTTTCTTTACTGAGAACCAAAAACTACACCTGGACCATCATTTACTAAGACTGGATCTCATCATGGCTATATTACAACTCGGTAGTGTCTCATTCTAACTGGCATGTTATTATTTTACCATGCTAATGCAGGCGATCTGAAGCAAGGAAATGCTCATGCCTATAGACCCAAGTGGCACTATTATCATGGTGAGCCTGAAATCCCATCACTTAATCTGTTCTTTGTTTCTTTTGGGGTGGTCTTGTGATGCTGCTCTGTAGTAGGTGGAGGTGTTCCTCTGCTCGCCAACTGCAGGAGGCGAGCAAAGCTACAACGGAGCGGCAGATTAGGGACTTGGGTCGCTAACCAACAAATCAACTCAATGGCATTCTTCTCACTTACCGGTCAAATCCTGAACCTAGATTCTGCAGTTTGCCTGATAGAGTGAATTCCATTATAAAATGAAGTTCCTTCTATCAATTAAATGTGTTGGCTTGATGTGTGTGTGTGTGTGTGTGCACGCACTAGCTAGGTGAGGATCACTGGCTCATTGCTCTCTCTCTGTAGCTTCTTAGGGAAAAATACTTTGCCGTTGGTCTGCATCATGCTTCTAGCATCTTTCCAGGCAGGTAGATGTTTCCAACATCAAGAGAGAAAAGGTCATTGCATGCATATACTTTTAGATGACACATGACCAGAAGTCTTTCCTATGAAAATCATGTGGCCTTGTGACACCCCGACCCTTTTCTTCAGAAATTTGTGATGTGTTTATGCATGTCTGTTGTGATGTGCATAGGAGCATGATTTGTTCTGCCACTTTAGGCATTAGCACACCTATAATACAGGTCTTGAGTCTACAAAGCGCACGTGTGAATTGGCAATGTCTGCATAAATATGATGTATTAAATTATGTTTTGAGAGGGATTTGTTCATTTTCAAAACTAAGGAAGTTGGGTGAGCTTAAAACACCCATTCATCATTTTCAGTGAACTTTTCTAATTGTATTTTAAATCCACAAGAGGGAAAAATCATTGCTCTTTCCCAGATCATCTAAATCGGATGGGCGGGCTCCAAACTCCCAGCGCCATTTGTCATTTTTGTGTTTTGATTTGTACTTGAGTGCCTTTGGACCGATGGTACTATGGAGAGGTGACATTAACACCATTGATGGTTGCTTCTCTCCTGTAGACTACATCTCCTTCTTCTATATGTCAATATATCAACAAAACAAGAGATCTATAATATCATTGTTTATGGAGTTCACAGATTATTGAAGATTTTTGCTGCCATGGAATTGTGAGTTTGTGACTATACATTCTTGTGTCCTACATGTGAATTGAAGATATATTGTCTCTGTATGTGAATGTAAATATCCAGGTATGTAGGCAAGTCCTAACTTTTCTACTGACTGTATTTTCTTGACAGCTTTAAGAGAAGAACGAGTACTGTTAGTCATTCTCTGTCATGTATAATAGTACAATACTGGAGATGTGAATGGATAATGTTCATTTAATACAGTATCAGTAGATGATGATTTGTTTCCTTCGCAATCAACTCGTGTATATCCTGATATGTTCGGTCTATTCCCAAATTAATGCATAAAGTAGCCTTAACAATTATATAGTCTCTCTATGTATTAGTACTCTGTTTTCTCTGGTTTTTTGTCAGCTGGAAGAAATCAGTTTGTCATAACATGTGAAAATCAGTTTATTTACCTATCTCTCTATGTATTAGTACTCTGTTTTCTCTGGTTTTTTGTCAGCTAGAAGAAATCAGTTTGTCATAACATGTGAAAATCAGTTTATTTACCTACGTTGTTGCTTTTATCAGTTAGCAAAGATGTTTGTCAAGTAGTAAGTTAGTCATCACATGATGCTTGGCAAAGGGACTTCTGCTGAGGCCTGTAAGGCTAGAAGCACTATATGTAAGGTGGTACCCTCTGATGGATATTCATTTTTCAACTAATACATGACCACACTAGAGAATATCAGGTTCTAAATATGTACGTGGATGAACTTTAAATACATGGATGATTATTCCGCATAAACAAAGTCATATTGTCATTTTTAACACAAAAACAAAGCAGTGTCCCATAACACAAATAGCTACTGTTTGTTTTGAGTAGCAAATTCATTCATTGGTTATGGGGCATCAAGAAGAGCAAACGCCAATGCGGTGAGACATACATGTTCCAATATAAACGTGCGGAAAGTAGTAAATCATTTCACCTTGGCGAGGCACTGTGATCAACGGCCTAGCCCAAGCATGCCATAGCTCCTTGTATAATGCGTCGCTAGAACTCCCTGCACAAAGGATTCATTATGTGAACTAACATGGCAAGTTTACTTTGTAGCATGGTAAATTTAGTTTTGTAGCATGGTTAAAATGCTATGTCAGGTATATATAGAACATTAACACATCGTGTGAGGTATGTGATGTCAAAGGGTCTAAAAAGACTGAACCCCGTAACTGTAGCTTCAGAGCTCCAGTAATTACATAGCATCAGTCTAATTGGTGGAGGAAGCTCATGAACAGCTTCAGAGATCATCCCCTGAAAATTCAATCCAATGCTCGCATAAAACGATGAGGTATGAAACGATACCGTCCTCCATCTCAAGCACACACTTTGTGAAAAGAAACTTGCGCGATTCCTCGAGCACCACCCTCCTGCGCCGTCGACGAGGAGGTCCCCGGACACCACAAACCTGCCCCGTCCGCTCAACTTGCCAGTGACCAGCACATACCCGTCAAGTTCAACACCGGCGGCAATGCTACAACCTACATCACAGTCGCTGCAACATGGGTAAGGGAGAGACCACGTCAGGGCTGGGGGTCTAAAAATTGGGTTCGGCTCCTCTGCTGTACAGCTGTTACGGTACAGGTGCTCTAGCAGGCATAATCTACCGTCTGTTATAATCCAATGGTCCTCCTTTCTCTCCCTTAATAATTCTATTAATAACTACAAACAGCCTAATAATAGTCCAAAGGAAAATCCTCTACGCCTATAGAATTGGCACCAAACTCCTCCTGTCCGTCTTCCTCGTTCCTCCTGATACATGACCACTTGTTTACTGAATCAGAAATTCTAACATGACACAGAGTAAGCACTTCTTTTGTTCTTGGCAAGATAAGCACAATGCACGGAACAACACCTTATCTGAAGGTCACCAATGGCATGGCTGCCAAGTTCCTCCTATTTCGGAAACTTTTTGAATAGAAATCATATGAGCATTCCAAACTCCATGGGCAAAGACCGACAAAGCAAGTGACCACTAAGTCAAACTATAACTGAAATTAAACTCAACACACGTGCATGTACCACTAATGGCTATTGACGAACCACATTGCCATGAAGAATTAACAGATCATCAAATAACCATATGGTGTAGCTTCTGTAATAGGATAATGAAGAAAGGAGAAAGCAGTTCTAAGTAATAGCAAGTAATTCACCTGCTCCTTCCGTTGGGGAACCATGGCACTAGCTGGCAGGACGTTTCTTGGATTGGATCCGTGAGCTGCAGCTTGTGGAGTTTGGCTGGGCAGGCTGGCGGGGAGGTCCAGCTGCCGCGCCGCCGTCGTCCTGAAGATCATGGGGCGCCGGCTGTGTCGTCAGAGGACAGCACGGTGACTCCGGCGTGATTTTAACCCTCATCCAGCTGCCACCCTCCTCCTCGTTAAGGTTGCCCGAAGGAGCCTCAAGCTTGTCGTCGTCATCGTGCTCTTGGAGTACGTGCTCGCCCTGCTCCTAGAGGAGCTTGTCGTCACGGAGCTTCTCCCCGGATCTTGGTCGCGAGCCTCCGTCCTTCCAGCGGGAGAGGCAGTGGCACACGACCACGGCCATGGCCGACAGCCATGCTCATCGGACCAACGGAGCCATTGGACGCTCGCGCGCACGTCGCGATCCGAAGCTCGGACAGCTGGGGAGGCGGCGGAGTACCTGGGTGCGCGGCGAATCCCCGGGAACTCGGCGACTAGCTTCCTGTCAGCGTGGCGCACGGAGACGACGGCGACCCCGGCGAAGAGCAGCTCAGCCGCGAGCCGCACGGGCGAATAGCTCCCATGCGACGTCGTTGATGTGAACTGTCTCTCATGCAACGTTGTTGGCTGTAATAGCTCTCATGCGACATCTGCGTTGGAAAAAATAGCTCCCATGCGACACACCATTTACGCGGCTAGTTGGCTGTTAGTTAGGCTGAGGTTTGGTTAGGACACTGGGGGTTATGTGCTCTGACTGGTGGGGTCCACCTATGGCCACGTAGACAAGAGTCAACCGTCCACGACTCGACCTGGGACTGTGTGACCGTGCTCGACTCGCCCGTGCTGGACTGAGCGAGCGGCGCCGCCGTAAGCATCTTCTCCGGCAGCGGTTTCTTCTCCGCAGTGGTGGAGCGCATTTCTTGGCAGCGGCAGAGCTATTGCGAGGTGAGCCCGAAACCCTAGTCCCACTCCCTAGAATTTTGGGGGATCTGTGGCCTCATGCTGCCCTCTGTTTCTTGGCGATTTAGAATCGGGCTCCATTGGATCCGGGGGTTGTTTCTTCTCCGCGGCCCGGTGGTGGAGCGCCTATCTCTGCATCGGCTATTGCGAGTGAGTATTTTCCAAACACTACTCCCATTCCATTGAATTTTGGATAAATATGTGGCCTCATGCTGCCCCTGTTTCTTGGCGTTTTAGAATCTCGATTGGATAGGAGATGAAGCGAGGGCTGGATGAGATGGAGCGAGGAGACAGTGCTTCAAATCGGTAATGCCACCCTCTTTTCTTGGCGATTTAGAATCGAACTCGATTTGGTAGTGACTGCCGCCGCTGCCTGCCATTGACAAAACAGGGGAGGTTCAAATTCTGCCACCACATTCGCAATTATAGTGGAATTGTTTCCCTGTAAAGCCAAGCTCAGTGATGGCAGTGTCCAAGACATTGATAGAGATACCACCGTGAGGTTGGATGTCGAATTTGCAGATGTTGATCCCCAGGAATTGGAGAGCATGAAGGAGAAGGCCGTGGGCAATTTGGTGGAGAGAATTGGGGAGAGTATTGTTTGGGGTCCAGAACAAGAGGTATGTCTGCAAGGTTTCGATAACTATAATGGTGAATATGTGAGAATTGAAGATGGAGAATCCATGGTTGCTGAAATTGATCAGCAAGAAGGGTGGGCAAGCAAACAAGTAACATTTTATGCAGAGCTAATTGATCTGCAAACTCATTCCAGAGTTGGTTATGTGCAATCAAAGAGGGCTGCACAGATGGAAGATGATGAGTGGGTTTCACAAAAGAAGATGTTGGCATTGTTGACTGAACCGACTGTAGTAGCTGAAGATACAGGGATTGATGCAGATGGAGAGGAGGGAACCCATGGTGCTAGGAAGATTGTTGTTGACTGGAATGTAGTAGAGTTGAATGAAAAAACAGATTTGGTCATTACACCAATATCTGACATTGATATGGCCGAAATGTTTGGCATTCAAGTTGATGACAAAGATAAGGAGAAGGATGACAGTTCTTTGCCTGCTGAAGGTAACACAGGCCCTAGAAATGCAAATGAGGATGAAGAACAGCTGATGAGAGAGGCTGCAGATGATGTGGATGATGCAGATGATAATGAGCTGGTTTGTTTGTATGACAAAGAGAACCCAGTTATTGAGGTGGGAAAGTTGTGGCCAAGCATGAAGGAGTTTAGGATGTCTTTCAGGACCTATGCAGTGAAAAAAGAGTTTGATGCCAAGACTATGTGGACTGATCGAAAGAAATTTTATGCTCGGTGCAAAGGTTATGATGGTGGTGGCAATCCTTGCAAATGGTACTTGTCTGCCAGACTACAACCTGATGGAAGTACAGTAAGGGTAAATCAAATACCACACCAGCATACATGTATGACCACTTCACAGAGAGTTTCAAAGATGACATCACAGCTTTGGGTTACAGAGAAGATTACTCCTATTTTAGCCAAGACTCCAAACACTACTGCAAAGAGGCTTAAAGTTGACTTGGAGAAGCTGTACCCCATCCAGCTGCAATATACCACAGTGTGGAAAGCAAAACAAATGGCCATGAAATCATTGTATGGTGACTGGGCAAATACATTTAGGATGTTGTATAGTTTTAAAGAAGAGGTGGAGAAGAGGTCACCTGGGAGTGTGGTGGAGATAGATACAGAGGTAACAGAGGATGGCAAGGTTTTATTCAGCAAGTTTTTTATGTGTTTGAAGCCTTGCATAGATGGATTCAAAGCAGGTTGTCGTCCATATTTGAGCATAGACTCATCTTTTTTGACTGGAAAGTGGAATGGTCAGTTGGCTGCATGCAATGCTCTAGATGGACACAACTGGATGTTCCCAATTGCAATAGGAATGTTTCAATCAGAGACAGAGGCATCATGGATATGGTTCATGATGCAACTGAAAAGATGCATAGGGCCAGTTTCTCCTTTGGCCATCCACACAGATGCATGTAAAGGGTTGGAAAATGCAGTAAAAATGTTTTCTCCCATGCTGAGCAGAGGGAGTGCTTTGGACATATGTGGATGAATCTGATAAAAAAATTCAGAAAAGATGAATTTGGGCGCATGTGGCCAGCAGCAAGATCCTACACCAGACAGACACATTCCTATCACCTTGGTAAGATATTGGCATCATGTAGTGATAATGAATTTGCTTCATGGTTGAACACCCACCATTCTCTGTTGTGGTATAGATCAGGTTTTAATACTGCCATAAAATGTGATCATATCAATAACAACTTGGCAGAAAGTTTTAACAACAAAGTGAAGGATTTGAAAGACTTGCCTGTGCATGACATGGTGGACCAAATAAGGATCATGATGATGCGTTTGTGGGAGTTGAGAGGAAAAATTGCTAATATTTTGGAAGGGGACAAGCTTCCAGCAGTGGTACAACAGGTGGTCAACAGGAGTAGAAATCTTTCACATCTATCTGTTGAGAAATCTTCCTTGTGGGGTGCTGAAGTTAGAGATACAAAGAGTGGCAAGAGGCATGTGGTAAATACTGAGTTGCATGAGTGCACTTGCCAAGAGTGGCAACACACTGGAAAACCATGTGAGCATGCCATACTTTTTTTGGCATCTAAACCCAGGTTAAATATGCACCCATATTTGCATGAGTATTATTTAGTACAAAAATTCAAAGCTGCATATGCAAGTCCAATTCCTGCACTGACTGACCAATCTCAATGGCCTGAGGTGGAAATAGAATTTACCTTGTGTCCCCCTGTCACTAGAAGAAAGGCTGGGAGGCCTAAACAGAGTAGATTCAAAGCTTGGTTTGAGAAAGGTGGTTGTAGTAAGAAGGGGAAAAAGGAAAAGGAAAAGAATGATAAGCCCAAAAGGGCTCAAAAAGGTAACAAAAATAGGTGCAAGTTGTGTGAGGTAGTTGGGCACAGAATTGGTTCATCCAAGTGCATCTACACTCCTCATAGGCCAAAGTATGTTCATGTTACTGTTTTTGCAAGTTTTTGATTTTGCTACTTGTTCTAGTATCTAACCAAGTCAAATGCTTTATTTTTTAGGAGGAAGCGTGCAGAAAAAGCCCCACCTCTTGTTGTTGAACAATGCTGGCCAGTGAAAAAAGTAAGACTCAATGGCTATAGAAGGAAGAGCACTAAGCAGATAATGTTTGGTGACAAAGATATGGAGCTAACTGAAACTGTTACTGCTGAACATGAGCTAAGTGTTTCTGTTTTGGACGATGTGATGCATACTGAATCTGTTTTGCAGACGCTAGGGCAATCTGAAACTATTGCAGATGAAGCAACTGTTGTGCTGCCATGCGAATCTGCTTTGACAACTATGTTGCCATGTTTGGAGGTTGTGCTGCCAAGTGTTGAGTTGCAAATTGAAGTAGTTGAACAATTTGTGCCATCTACTCAATCTGCAGAAGTACAAACTGAAGAAGTGCAAACTGAAGAAGTGGGACATGGTCAGGTGAAAAAGTTGAGGGGGTCTAGTGGAGTTTGCAAGGGGCCAAAAAGCAAGAGCATTAGCATCAACAAACTATGCGCCGTGGAACCAAACGGTAGAAAAAAGCAGAAGAAATCGAGTGGTAGAAAGAAGCAAAAGAAATAGAGTCAAAATCATTCAAATTTGATGTGAAAACTTAAGTTTGTTGTCATTTGATGTGAAAACTTATGTTCTTTCATGTGAAAACTTATGTGCTATGATGTTGATTTGACTTGAAATAAAATTCAAATTTGAACCGACATTCAAATTTGAACTTATCTCCAATATTTTTTGAGTTCATTTGTTTGTTCTGTGATGTTGCATCGTTTTATGTACTACTATGCACTTTAGTTCATAAATCTAACCCTTTTTGTGAAGTCCAACTCATAGTCACTGAAAATGTTGTACAAACAGGCTCCAAAGTAAGGAAAAACGGCCCCATTTCTAAGCAAGTTTTTTTCGATCTTCTCAAAATCACCCAAAAAAGATTTTCTTAGCTTATATTATACCTATATAGGATCAATACGAAGTCTCATCTTTTTTTGAATAAGTATTCATATTATTTATTTTATTTTTGAAAAAACACCCTTTAATACAAAGTCAGCAATAAAACAAGTTTAAAAATTTTAAATGCAAAAATAACTTCAGATCCTCCTTAGTCACTCTAAAGTGAAGCTAAGGTGATGTTTTTTGATTTTTTGCATTTTCAAAACCTCAAACCCTCTTCTCACTCCTTTGAACTCTATGCAACCTCAGTCGAGATAGTCCAATTTGTGAAGGTTTTTTCATGCAAAGATCATTAGATCAAGTTTATCATTTTATATCATAACTATGTAACATAAAAAGGCTATATGCGCAGGTTTTTCATTTTTTAGATTTTTTTTGAATTAGTTATAGACATTTGAATGTTAGGTCAAACCTTTCAAAACCCCGTTGACTGCCTCAAAACCCCATGTAACCCTAGCACCAAACGTCCACCGTCGATCTAACCCTAACGCCAAACTGCGGCCGTCGGATAGGACTTCTAGAAGGATTCCGCGGGGGCGATCCGTGGGCTCCAATCTGATTAGCCATCGTTTTTTCTCTCTGACGAACAGATAACGTTGAGCGGGGGAGCATCTAAGTGACCGTTGGGCCGAGCGGCTCGGGCCCGGCAAAGCCTGGCGTGCGTGCGCACGACCGTCGAGAGGGGGGATGGGCTGCATGCGAGGGGCAGGGTCAATGACATGTGGGCCATCCTTGTCCCATGCATGCCATGCAACGTCGCAGCCTAGCTATTCTTTGCTCGTGAACGCCTAGCCATTTGCATGCGGGCTTGCATGCATGCATCGACGCAGAGTACGGCAAGGGCGCAGCGTATAGATACGTCGCATCTAAGCTATTTTAACAAATGCATGTTTGAACGAGACGAACGCGTCGGTGGTGCAGCTCCTTTTTCAGTGTCACGCGCGGATGAACGGGCCTGTTTCCCACGCGGCGTCACCGCCGATGCAAGTGCCCGTGCCTCTTTGGATGCTCTAGCCGCCATTTTTTGAATTAATGCCCGCAATTACTTATGCCAGTGCGAACGGAGAAGAGAAAAAGATCGAGAAGGGGCACCGTGTACACATTGACCACGGTTGCAACGCGGCTATAAAAGGGCACCATTTCCTCATCCTCTCACACTCATCTCTCAAGCCTCCCCCCTTCTTCTTTTCGAGCCAAATCCACCACTCGAGCCACCATGCAGTTCAACGGCCCTACCTACCGTCGCCCTCGCACCGTGCCGGAGAGGCAGTACCCGGCCGGAGTCGTCGTTGAGAACAGCCTGAGGGTGTGGGCCATCTCTAGGTGGAGGGGCCCTAGAGAGTTGGCTCGCTTCTTCCTCGAAGCCGGCTACCGCCACCTCCCTCCGGGCACTCCGCCCATGTTCCACCTCCACGAGCAGTACGATGGCAACGCCGGCCCCAACGACTTCGTCATCGGCCTCTACGTCACCTTCACCAACCCCTACGACGCTCACCACCTCCTCGGGGAGGTGTTCTGGTGTGGATGCGAGTTTATCGCGTTCACGACCTACAACATCTTCACCAACTTCCACCACATCTTCCCTCACCCCAACAGCATGCACACCCTCCCCTACCAGATGCCGGAGGACGACGAGTGAGGGGCCCAAGGAGGAGGGGCCAAGGAGTGGCAAGGAGGAGGGGCCAACGAGTTGTTCAAGGGGCGAGTCTTCTATCTATCTAGTTTGGGGCTCTAGTTTGTGTTTGTGTTGGTTCGGGCGTGTGTGCCCGTGTCTTTTATATATCTAGTTTTAATTATTTTACTTTCATGTTTTATGAACTATATGTAGTGGGGGGATGCCCCTCTATATGTTTTATCTATCTATGCTACTAGGGTACCCGATGCCCCTCTATCTATCTATATGTTTTTTCGGTCCTAAAGTTTCTCCATTGCATTTTATTTATGTGGCCATGTGTACTAAAAAACAATTGATCTGGTATCTAAAATGTACGTTACCAAGAAATTGACAATAAAGATTATGTACTATACTACATAATCATACAGTTGGTATACAATGCATTTGAAGACAATGGGCAAGAAAAATGCTAATTATCTGGTGCTGATGACATGCGTAAGTGTTAAAGTATACACCATATATATAAATGTCTAGCCAAAAGATTTGGGTGTACACCCATGACCAAGTATGGATCCGCCCCTGGTTGTAAGGGGATGCCCCTCTATGTTGTAAGGAGATGCTACTAGGGGCACACTAGATGCATGTCTTCTTTTTTTGAGAGGGGCACAACCTTTTTCGGTTGAAACACACGAGTAAAAACTTTGAAAACACCATAGCACAAGTAAAAAAATATATTAAGAAATGGTGCTTGGTTGAAATAAACTAGAACCAAACAATTGCAACTTTTTTGGTTCACAAAGACTGCTCAAATAATTATCTCAAATAGCTTATGCATAAAAATATCTCAAATAATTATCAGATGAGTTATCTCAAAAAAGGTGACTGCAGGAAACTTAAAATTTGTGAAATGATCTAAAGCCGAAAAGATATATCGATGTCAATGACCGTGTGCACTTTTTTTGCACTCCTTTTATCAATGGGCCTGGATATGTTCTATTCGGCCCTGCCTAACTTCTATATGGGCCTGGCCTTTTCGGGCAACTGTGGACGAACCTTTTTTTTTCCTTTTCTCCCTCTACCACTGAAACTGAAACTGAAACTGATGATGAACTGAAGAACTAAAAAACGGGGCCGAAACAGAGTGGAGAGGACATGCTGAATTCGTACAACGCAACACTTTTATTCAAATATACATATCATTAGGATTACAAATGATGCCCAATCTATTCACTTACGACTAATTATCATCACATAAACAAATGCGAGAGCAATTACACAAACACAAAAAAGTCCGGCCATCAGCCCCATCAAATTGCCCTGCTTCTGCAATTCAATGAGTTTCTTCATCTGCTTGTTTAGCTTCTTCAGCTCTGCCGTCACTATTGCATCCCCCACAGTAGCCCCAATGGAATGGGTAGATCCAGGGGCCCCACATCCAGAAGCGCCCGATCCAAACTTGCCCAACTTCTCCGCCTCCAACGGTAAATCGAGCTCCCCTGATGCACCCTCCAGTTGAATCCGCTCTATGTACTCATCTAGCCACTCAAAATGGGTGCATTGCTTGAATTTCTGAAATTGGAAAGATGAACCCTAAATCCCAAATCCGATGAAAAATGGGGAAAAATTGTGATATGAAATTGGGATACAAAAACCAAAATTGGCATATTGAGAAGTAAAATCTCACCTTTCCCTGCTCTGGTTTGCTCTCGCATTTCACGAATTCCCGCCCAAGGTTGCCATTCTTGTCGGTCGTTGTGACTAGCCGCTTCAGGGGTGCGATACGTGGGCATGCAGGGCACCTTGTCATGGGCACTGCGCCATAGCGCGGCCATGAGCGGCGGGAGGCTGAAGCGGAGCTCGACATTGCTAGGTCGCGGCCCAGAACGGCGTTGCTGCGCGTCGTCGCCGGAGAAGAAGAACAACAACGGTCGGGGAGGGGGGGTGGGGGGGGGGGCGAGGATGGGCTCAGGTGCTGCATGGCTCGGTGTCCTCTTGTACCAATGCTGACCTGGATAAGTTAGTGGGTCCCACGCAGTGGGTCCCGCTCACCTGACCAATGCTGAGTTGGATAAGTTAGTGGGTCCCATGCTGTGGGTCCCGTGCTGTGGGTCCCGCTCACCTGATTCGAGTTTTAAACACGTGTCTTTGGATTAGGCAGCAGTGTCGCATGGGAGCTATTTTTTCCAACGCAGATGTCGCATGAGAGCTATTACAACCAACAACGTTGCATGAGAGACAATACACACCAACGACGTCGCATGGGAGCTATTCGCCCGAGCCGCACAGGCTCATCCAACTTCTAAGTCGGGACCTCCGCGTGAGCGTCATGGGGCCGCCACTCGGATGGGTTCTGGAAGGCGGTTGTACATTGGCACACCGCGAATCCCGGCGAGTAACTGGCCGTTGGCGCGGGCAAGTAAACGGCGACGTCCCCGACAAAGAGAAGACCGGCCAGCTCGCCTCACTCTCCTCTGATTAGAAATGAAGGATTGGGAAGGAGCAGACGAGCCTGCAGGGAAAGGATAAGGTGCCGATGCAGTCTCCATTCGTTCGGGTGACATGTACCGAACGTACGAGAAACGTGTCGTGGCAGGGGACCAGTGAGCCAAGATACTCCGTGACGTGGCAGGAGTACATGCTACACGACCAGTGTTAGATAAAGCGTTTGGGAGGAGGAGCGAGGTACCAGACGTTCGGCATTATCTTTTTCGTTATCGTAGTAGATTCTAAGAGTTGATTATGAGTTAATTTACTGGTATTGCATACAGGGATCCACCACTTGCGTGGTAGCACCAATTTACAATATAATATAACCATAAGATTTTATTTCTTGAAATATAGGAGCTCGGCACCCTGTACTATTTCATCAATGAAACATGACTTTTACAACATGTAAGATGTCAGGGTGTACATAACTATGAGAAGTTGAAGATAAAAATACATTGTGTTAGTTTAACACCTAATTTGAAAATTTGAAGTGAGGTGACTAAATTAAGTATTTGTTTCCCCATTGGGAAGGTCGGAATT
The DNA here is from genome assembly GCF_056163025.1 of Triticum urartu. Taxonomy (NCBI): domain Eukaryota; kingdom Viridiplantae; phylum Streptophyta; class Magnoliopsida; order Poales; family Poaceae; genus Triticum; species Triticum urartu. Next base: position 156,773,286 of record NC_141874.1, on the reverse strand, counting down.
CACAGACATCCAAAAGGAGAGAAAAGGATGATGTATCAGCGAAACTATCAAAATTAGAATTTCTCTGTTTTTATACATCAAGGCAGCACAAAAGCTCCAACACATCAACCTACATAACAATATTGAAATAATGTCGAGTCGTCTCGAATTATACCCAAGCCCACATCTATACTTCCTTAGCATCCACCCAGAAACTCATTCGTCTCTAGCGATGAAACACACGACAACCAGAAACAGAAAGCGAAGCAAAGGAACCGAACCCGAGGCGCAAAAATTCGTCATCTCCGCCGCCCAATTGAAACGACGCCCAGACAGGATTGAGCAGCGTGGGCCGATATGCTCGCCCCATGCGCAGCTCCACAGTGTTTGATCGGCACCTAAAGCGGGTAGCTAGCGCACTTCCTATTATTATTATCATACGCATATACTAAATCTGGATTCATGTACCTGTTTGACCAAAATGTTGGGACCGGCACCCTCGCGCCAAGGCGCGGTCCTGATCTAGTATTTAGGAACGGAGGGAGTACACATACGAAGCAAAATGAGTGAATCTACACTCTAAAATATGTCCGTTTGAAATTTGTAAAAAGACAAATATTTAGGAACGAAGGAGTATAATTTTGTGCATGGCACATGGACCCGGATGATGAAGAGGCTTCTGGCAATGCTATCAAGCTTCCATCATTTGTTTACATAATTGACGTACTATACAAATAATTTTCCAGCGACATGAAATTGTACAATGGTGTGAGCTTTCAGCTTTTGTTTCGCGTGTCTTGCCATCGATGCTCTTTCGGAAACAATAAAAAACTAACTTCCTTGCTAATGCATGTCAATTATTAGCAGATCAGAGCTAATAATTACATCACAACTGAAGACAAAATTATGAGAAGGTGTTAAATTAAAATTGATCCATGCTTTCATTGACAGCAACGTCCTCCCAGCTCTGTCTAAATCAACAAGGCATGTTGGAAAAAAAAGTAGCTGTCTGGAGCATGCAACATTCCGATCATTTTGTGCAGTTCCACTAAAATAGAGCTGAGCGTCCCTGTTCCAAAGATATCAAGTGTGATTACGATAATAGAGGACTGCTAATGAAACAATAAACACACAAATAGAAGCCGGTCACCTTTGCAGTCTCTCTTAAGACTAACTAGTTGGAGAAGATTAGGCTCGGAGTTGGATGAGGAGGATAGAGCAAAACCAATCTCCCTTTGTGCAATCGCACTGAAATGTAGAGACGTTGCCCGTGTGACATTTTAGTACAACTGCACAAAACACTCTTAAGAAAAAAGTGATTTGTGCAGTTCACCAAAAGGTCGCAATAGCAACAAGGTGAAATGGATAGCCCTGTTTGCAAAAAAGAGGTAGAAAGGAAACAATTACTGGCCAATAACAGTTGATGACGGAAAAAAGCATGTTCCTTGTCCTAAGGGAAGATAACAACACAGTTGTGTTTGTCTAAAATGGTGTGAGGACGAGAATGCAATATGGAAAGTACGCTGGACGAGCTACGTTTTGGGCAAAGAACTATGGAAGATCCACATGCAGCGACGTGGGAAAACGGGCAGTGGAGCAAGGCCGGAGGGGATACCTGGAGGTCGTCGGGATGTAACTAGGTGAGCGGCGGCGGGCGGAATCTACGAGCAGGTGGTGTAGGCCCTGCCGCGCCGGAGCTTGGTCAAAGAGAACGGCGTGTACCGTAGATCGGGACGTGTTGCCTCGGCGCCGTCGAACGGAGAAACGATGCACTTCCTCTCTTTCCCCCGGCGGACGGGATGCGGCCGGATCAATGACCAACGGTGAGAGAGAGAGAGAGAGGCCACCGCACTCCCTTTCCCCCAGCGGACGGGATGCGGCCGGATCAGTGACCAACGGTGAGAGAGAGGGAGGCCACCGCACTCCCTTTCCCCCGGCGGACGGGATGCGGCCGGATCAGTGACCAACGGTGAGAGAGAGAGGCCACCGGAGCCTTGTGTGAGATACTCTGAAGAGCGGGCTACCTTTTCCTCCATAAAAATCGTTTTATATTCTATGTACATGCCATTGAGCACTATAACTTTATTTAAAAATAACGCGGCAACGCGTCAAGTCGAACTTTGTTTCGTGCACGCGTGGTACACGACCACCCTAGGTAAGCAACCGCTACAGGCGTTCAAATTAGCACGTGGGCTGCCATTTCATAAAGAAATTAGCTCCACTGTGTACCCGCGCGGGTGTGGCTGGGCACGAAGCGTGAGTACGTGCACGGTGCACCTATTCTCTTCTTGTATACGTACACCACCTACGTGGGGTTGTGTGAGAGAGATACAAACCTAGAGAGATATAGTCTGTGGGTTCTTGAGAGTTTTTTTTGGGGGGGGGGGTCAATCAAAATATTGAACATATGCAATGTGTGTGAAATAGAGCCCTGGATATAACATATATATAGAGGGGGCGATCCACAAGAAGAGAGTGGAGGTATCATCGGCTTGAGGTGTCCATAGAATTGAAGAGAGGGATGATGTGTGTGTGTGTGTGCGCACGATCGATAAAGAGTGCCATTGAATTTGTGTGTGCCCACGTCAAATATATAGAGTGGCTGGCCTACTGGAACGTGAGATGGGACATGTGCAGTTTGTCTCTGTGGCATGGATACCTACCTGCAGCACTCGACTATCGGTGTGTGGTGGGGGAAGAGGGAGGCCCAATTAACTATAGAGGTACAATGGCTGGTATATGTGTGGAGGAGGAGAGAGGCCTACCTCATGTATTAAGGAGATCGATCTGTCTCATGTATTAAGGGAGATCGATCGACATCCATGCATATGTGCAGGAGATGAATAAGGTTGGGAGAGAGATAGAGCTAGAGTGTTGGAGGGGGTGGTAGTGGAGTTGCTTCTAACAAATGGTGGGATAGGCTTGCTAGACAAACGGAGGGCACGCCCGCAATATCAATAAGAGAGGAGATGGTTGCTTGTTGTCTGTGCACGTGCGTGAGAGAGACGGGTTAGGAGGCATGCACGAATGATGAGGGGGGACGATGTGGCTGTGGTAAGCAGACGTAACTACATAGGAAGATCAATCGCCCTTTGTAAGAGAAAGGAGAGACATAACTTGTGAGGTACGTCGATCGATGGGGGTAGTTAAAGTCGATCTAGGTATATGTTGGGAGATCGATCGGTATACATGCATGTGTGTGTTAGAAGCAAATGAGGCACGAGGAGAAGGATAGAGAGAGAGGGATGCATGTGGGAGGTGGTATGAGAGGCATACTATATCGAGGGAGAGGAGTGTGCGAGTACGAGAACGATGAAAAGAGTGGTGGGAGTGAGGCATGGACGGTGACAAGAGAAGAGGTAAGCTTGTGTTTGTGCTAGGCACACCTGGCTAGAGAGGCATATCGATCGATGTGTGCCATAAAGAAGGAGCTGGGGGGCCTACACACACCGTGGGTGAACGACCTAAAGTGAAAAGATGAATTTGCATGATGGAGCTAGATAATGCTGAGAGAGGGTGAGAGGAATGCGGGCGTGTGCATACACAAGAGAAAGTTAGCGCTAGCTACAAAGATAAGAGGGTTGTGTGGGTGTAAAAGACGAATATAGATCATATATACTTCATTATAAAAAGCGAATTCGAATATTTGAAGAATTTATCATAGTGTTTCAAACCGACGGATGTGTGAATATATATAACGGTGATACACATGGTGTGGTTATGAACATGGCATACTACATTTAATATATTTTATCTCTACTCTTATAAAAAACGAAGTTGTTGATGATGGTGTGCCTACCATCCTGCATTATAGGCCGTCTGATTTATATCTGACGGATAGCAAGGAAACTATGATGGTTGAAGTTGGCAACAATCATGATTGTAGATTCTTATTGAAATAGAGAAACGAATTCAAATTTAGTTCGAATTGCAGCGATAGTATAGACATTTGGAATGCACTAAAATGTTGATATGAGTAGGTTACATGCATTATACAGCAAGCGAAAAAATTTTAATCGGACATAACATGGATTCATACTCCCTCCTTCCATCTATATAGGGCGTAATGAGATTTTTAAGACCGCCTTTGACTATTAACAAGATTAATAGTACATGACATGCACAATGTGAAAATTATATCATTGAAAGAACCTTTCACAGACGAATTTAACGGTGTGCTTTGTGTAAGTTGCATGTCATATATCATTGCTCTAATATTTGGTCAAAGTTAGCATCGAAAAACGCATTAGGCCCTATATAGATGGAAGGAGGGAGTAGCTTTGAATAGCATTTGTATAGTAAAATGGGGCAAGACTCTCTTTGTGTGGTGTGAATAGTTTTCTTTTTTTTCTTTTTTTTGGTTGAGGGAAGTGTGAATTGATTTGGTACGTACAAGTACAATATTACTACACGTTAGGCTGGTTCCTAAAATTCAACTCGCGTCTTGTTATATCCCGAAAATTCAGATATCGTGCTCCCAAAACTGGCGCCTTCACAACCCGCGCCTTGCTATCCCGAAATTACAACGCGCGCGAAAACTCCCTCTATCTGCCAAATCCCGACACGCGAAATCCCCCTTCTAACCCTGAGCCGAAAGGGCCGCTAGTTCAAATCGGAGGGGGTACTTTTGTAACACACCCTACATTTTGAACAAGCGCGTTTCTAAGTCATGCTTCACCCCTCCCGTCGCCCCCTTTTCGCCATTCGAAATCCCAGGCCGCCATAACCTCTCCGCTCCAGCTGTGAAACCCCACCCTCCTCCGTCCGCCACATCACCGCTGCCTAGTCGGAGCCTCTTCCCCAACGACATCGTCCATCGCAACAGCTCGACGTCCCTCGTCCACCTCCCCGGATGAGGATCCGTCGTCCATCTCGTCGTCCCGCCGGTTCAGCCGCCCCGTCCTCCACCTCCAAGGAGCTGCTCCGACGATCGCCTCGTCTATCGCGGCTGCTCCATCCCCACAGCGCCGCCTTAACCTGCTCCACCGGAACCGCAGCAACCTCACTGACTCCTCGGACGAAGCCGAGGCCTACTCGGCGCCACCAAAGAGGTTGTACACTCATCGTATCGCACCTTCTCCTTAACTCGACCTCCCGGTGCCGACGGTGCTCCATCCCGCACCCCCATGGAGTGGCTACCTTGAAGCGGCACCGCGGGCGGCATCTCCACGGCGGCTCTCCCCCAGTGCGAGGCCTCTTCGGCGGCGGCGTCCATACCAACCGGATCTGCTGCTGCTGCTCCGGCTCTCGCTCGATCGCTCGCTCGCCCAGTTGCTGTTGCTGCTGCTCTCCCCCTCGCTCGTGCTGCTGCTCTGCTTCGATTAAACCACACTGCAGTTGACTGAATCGACTTTTGGGTAAGTCGATTTTCAGGGGGTGGGGGGCTCGCCGGAGTTAAGGAAGAACCACCCGCAGCAGGGACGGGGGCTCGCCGGAGAGATACCCCACTATCTATCTTAGGGTTCAGGGTGGGGGCGGGGGGCCTAGAGGGCTGGCTGGGCGGCGGTGGCGAGTTGTTTCGGGGCGGCGAGGCGGCGCTGGGGCTGGCGGTTCGGCCGGTGGTGGCTGGCGGCTCAGGGAGGTGCAGATTGAAGATGAACTGCAGGCCCTCCCTAAACTACATGTCAAGTGCCTCTCTGCTACCATTGCGTTCAGTTTCGACAGTAGCATTCAGATTCCACGGTAAATTTCAGTTTCGACAGTTAAGTTCAGAGTCAACAGTTTTTACCTCATCTGTTGTAGTCAGGTGGTTTTTGGTGATGTTAAACATCCATTTTACATCATCTATTGGAGATGCTATTAGAATCCCACTTGAGATTGATGATGTCTGTCTTGTGCTGCTTCAGCCTTGACATCTTACGGCTCACCGAAGCTGCTCCAACGACAGAACGATTCATCACAACAGAGCAGTGCCCTGGACGCCGTCTACAGATTCCTCAGATCTTCCTCCACACCTCCGACAGCCACCTCTGCCTCAACTGCTTCAGCGACCAACCCAATAATGCAGAGGTCGACATGGCTACGGCAAAGAGGTTGTACACTTGTTGCATCACTTATCACTATACATTCACGTCGATCCATTAGGGCTATTTTGGTTCAACGGAAAAACATCGATCCACTGGTTGTTACCATCACTCTAAATTTCTGCATGCTCTCCTTACATAATCTCACCATATTTTTTTTGTATGCATGTCAGTTATTGTACACAGTCATGCTGAACATGTAGAGAAAAAGGGAAGAGTTTTGCACGGCAATACAATGTCATGCAGACATCGCTCCATGGTGGGTTCAATGGCAAACCCACCCCACCCCTCTCTAGATTGTAATCCAGAGGAAGATATCTGTTCTGAGGTGGATTCGAACGCCGCTGACCACTCCTATTTACCCCCCAAGGTGTTTGCTCTACCTTGGCATGATGATGTTAGTCATATCATGCATATGTTGCCTTGCAGTGCCTACTTTTGACATCATATATGTCATCTGCTTAGTTTAGACATGTTCTGTAATGCCACCTATTTAGTTTCTATATCATATATGGGAATTATGCAGTCTCATGTCTTTTAGCCAGCCATAATATATGTGAAATGTGCAATGCCATCCTGTTTAACAAAGCATCATATATTTGAATGATATCTTGCCCATCCTTTTCTTCATTACATTTCCATTTGTCGACAATGTTTGTACATTAAACTACTCTTCCTGTGAATCAGCCATTTGGGTGGGAGATGGAAAAATCTGGAGTGAAAACAAGGCCTTCAGAGCAGACAGTGCTACCTGTCGAAGCAGATCTCTTGTTGGGTCCCGATAGCTCCTCGGAGATGGATTCAGAGACAGATGACCAGTCCTATTCCCCCACTGAGGTGTATGCTCTAACTTGGCACGGTTATACTGCTCATATCATGCATACGGTGTCTTGCATTGCATAGTTTAGACATCATATACACAATATTCAACACCATGTTCTTAGTTCAGACATCATATCAAATGCCCTCTGTTTAGCATATAAATCACATATGTGAATTAAATGATGCAATCCTGATTACTTAGATAACATGTAGCTAAATTATGTCATGCGATCCTGTTTAGTTATTTATAATATCTTTGAATTATGTTATGCTATGCTATCCAGTTTAGATAGACATCATATATGTGAAATTATGTCATGCTATCCATTTTAGTTAAACAATATACATGTCAACTATTTCATGCCCTCTTTTTTCCACACCATCTATTGCATCTGTCTCTCATACAATGTATGTACATTCAACTATGTTTCCTGTTTATCAGCCATTTGAATTGGAGCGGGTGATGTCAGTATCTAGCGGACTAAAAACCCGGTCTTCAAATAAAACAGTGCTACCTCTTGGTGGAGATAGCACCCCAGTTGTACATGCACAAGAACTAGCCCTACCACACACATCCCAAACTCTCGCAGATTGTACCCCTACTATGATGGACAGAGAACCAGCTTCGCCCAATCTAACCCCAACCCCAGCCGATAGTAACCCAGTTCCTGTTGACACAACACCATCTCCACCACAGAGCTCCCAAACAAGAGCAGTTAGTAAGGCAGCTCCAGTGCCCAAAGGGCCAGTACTATCACGGCGAACCCCAACTCCACCAGTTAGTACGCCTATTCCTGTGGAGGAAGCACAACCAGCTAGTCGTAGTTTAGCATCTATCGCAGTTGATGTTGTTAAATCGTATGTGCGTATCTTCCCATCTTGGAAATATTATACTGAAGATGAAGGAAAATGCCAGTTGCAGGTGTTTGTCCAGGAGTTATGTGTAAGTAATGTTATTCATGGCAATTACTTTGCTTCGTCCCATACATCCTACCTCCATGATGGTTATAATACAGCAAATTTTCCCATTTTTCTCTACAGAGAAGGACCGATTTGGAAACTCAGGATGAGGTAACCTGTGCTAATACCTCTGCTATCTTCAAGAATGCTTGGTGGCAGTAACAGAATTACCTGAAGAAAACGTACTTCACTGGCAAAGAAACTCATCAAATTCCCTTACGTTCTCCTGAGACACATTTACTGGACGATGACTGGGAACGCCTTGTTCTGTACTGGTCCCGAACCAAGAATGTGGTAAGGTCTATGAGCTCATTTTCTATTTTTAAGTATTATATTCTTGCATCTTACTATACTCTGTTCATGTAGAACAAGTGCCTAAACCTGAAGAACAAATGTTCTAATTTAAGATTCCATTGCTACCATAGGACATAGATATATGTTTGTTTGATGCTTTTATTATGTACTAGTACTTGGCAATAGAAGACTTGGTAGTTTAATCCTGTCCACCTTACTAATGAACTGGTTCACCGAAATGAGTTTCATATACTAGTACATGCTAAACTTGTTATGTGTCTGCTTGTTTCTTCTTTTAGAATGCTGACAGAATATTGGGGAAGAGTGCCTTATTAAGCAACAGTAAAGGAAGTAATGCAGATAAGGTTCAGGATAGTGACACATCCTGTCTTGGTTTAGTGTTAGAGTTACTGGCCACTACCGCTTGCACAAGCTATTCAAACTCACTGTCTGAATCAGTTCGATTTCTTGAGTCTCAACTACAAGCTGAAAGGCATCGATCAGTTGTGCTGCGACAAGAAGCGGAAGGACTGCGAAAGTCCCTGGAGCATTCAGATGCATACTTTCTGGTGCAACAGCAAGCGTCGGAGGATTTTAGCGCCAAACAGGACAAAGCTAATCAGCTTGCTAAGCTTATTGCCAGCATGGTGGATACCCAGGATAACGTTTCTTGAGCTCTTCTGAAGTTGTTTCAGTTATGCTCTTGTTTTGCTGCAGCGTTTATTTGCACTGGTGGCCAATTTTGACGGCCAGTGTATATGATATGCTGCTTTGTTCCCTATATTTGCACTGGTGGCGAACTTTGATGCCCAGTGGATGTAATATGTGTAATAGCCGCGATAGCCTAGCGTTAGTTGCTTGCTTATTTATTTCCTTGTTGTCTTGTTTATTTGTTTGCTTATAGTCATTGCAGTTCTTTTTCCGCGGTTAACTAGTGGCTGCAATAACCTATTTTTTAAACTAGGCCACAATAACCATGGGCTAATATTTACTGTAGTGACACTGGGCCTCCTACGGGCCGTAGAAACAGTGGGCCTTCTACGGGCCGTAGAAACAGTAGGCCTTCTACGGGCCGTAGAAACAATGGGCCTTCTACGGGCTATATCATCAATGGGCCTTATACGGGCCGTATGATCGATTGGCCAAACATGGGCCAATAACAGGTCGCATTATGGCTGTAAACGGGCTACAGTTCGAATTGTCCGTTCATGGGCCGACCGTAACGGGCCATCGTTAATAGGCCATATTTGATGACCCTATGAAAATGGCCCAACGTATTAACGGACCACAAACGGGCCAACTGTAACCACGGGCTGAATTTGGCCCACAAGCAGAAAATGACAGTAACGGGCCGTAAGTAAACGAATGCTGGAAATGAGCCCAAGAATAAATGGGCTCTGAGAAGGCCGAAATATAACATGGGCTGGAAACGGCCCAACGGAATAACGGGCCGTTAATGGGTATAAAGTGATACACTGTTCATTACGGGCCGGTTTCACCACGGGCCGTTAATGGGTGTAAAGTGATACACTGTTCATTACGGGCCAGTTTCACCACGGGCCGTTAATAGGCCAAGAGTTACATAGGGCCTCATCTGGGCCGAAAGACGTCATGGGCCATACATGGGCCAGAAGTGAAAACGGGCTGGAATCATATTGGATGGCCCAAATGACGCTACCGGGCCTAATTCGGATAGGGCGTAACAGGCCTTGGGTTAGCGGGCTGTAAATGGGCTATATGCGAAGAGGCCATTAACAGGCTTTCCATGGGCCGGCCCGCCACCTTTTAACCAAGTCAAACGGGTCGGCCTTTTCACAGGAATGGGCCTCTATTGGGCCGTGCCACGTGTCGACGTATCATAGGCGCCCATCTGACCCACTGACGAGCTGACACGTGTTTCGTCCGGCCAATAAGAATTTTACACGTGGAAATTTCCCATTGGTCGGGGCTGTTAACGGGTTATCGAATCCAAAACCCGACCCGATAGCTTAACGGCATTCCGTTACGGTGGATGCCACGTGTCGGTCACCCTTGACGAAAGCACTTCTGTGACGCATGATTTATTGTCACGGAAGTGGACACTTCCGTGATGATAATTTTGGTCATGTCATGGAACACTTCTACGACAGCACAGGTATGACTATCCTGATTCTGTCATAAATTTGTCATGGATGTACATGCATGACAAAAAGAGCGACCTACTGTGACAAACACGTATCATCACGGAAGTGTATTTTTTTTGTAGTGAGCGTCGGGCACAACGGGCGGCAGCGACGCAACAACGGGGGAGCGGGGCAGCGCATAGCTGCGGGCACGGCGTGGAACGCGGGCCTGGGCGCGGCAGGCGTGAGCAGGGGCGCGCAATGCACAACCAACGGCCACAGGCGATGGGGCGGGCACGGGGAGTACGGGAGCTGGCGGCTGCAGTGAGCGTGGCGGGCAGCGGGTTCCATCCATGGTGGCAGATACGACTAGGGGACGTGTGTGAGCAAAAAGGAGTGGGGGGGGGGGAACAGTGGAAGCTCACGGCGAGGTCAACGCGAGCTCGAGGAAGACGATGCGGGTCGAAGCATTGCCGATCGAGTGGATGAGCACGGCCACCATAGTCGAGGAAGACGACCCGATTGCGGCGATTGCCGGCGATCCAGCCCATGAGGTACCGTGTAGAGGATGAAGGCGACGAGATGGACCTACTAGACATGTTTTAGCGGCGAGGAGAGGCTTCAGTGGGTGGTGACGATGAAGACGCGACGACGGCAACGGTTGCGGGCGGGTGTGCTCGGGGAAGAGCGAAGCGAGGGAACGAAGGAGATGGGGGATTTGGGGCTAGGGTTTTGGGGCACGTCGACGGGGTCTTGTAGTCAGGGCAGGGGTCGCCGATGGCCGCCACTGCGGCCAAAACGCCATGGATGGCTGCCACGCCCCCCCCTCCGCCTCCTGTAGCGAGGGAAAAGGGGGTGATAGGGGTGGGTTGGCCGTTCTCCTGGCTAATGGGCCACAGGGCCTAGTAGATTAGTTTTGTGTTTATTTTTCTTTTGTCTATTTTCTATACATTTGTTTTTCTATTTGATTGTCTATTTATTAGCTTTATAAAATACCTAATCAGCAACTAAATTAATGTTACTAATTATACCACTGGCACATTTAGTTTGAGGTTCGAATAAGATAGTTTAGTATTTATTATTTAAAAAGCATTTAATAATTGTTTCTAGCCACTGTATATTCACAAAAGGGCATTTAAATACTTTACAAAAGTGTTGGGTCACCACCATAATTAGTTAAGAAATATTTCTCATCTACCGGAGCAGGACTTCCATCTACCGCCGCGCCCCGCATCGACTGAAGCCGCCCCACGTCTCGCCTCCTCTGCCTGCTTCCTCTTCTTCGAGGACGAGCAACGCCCGTGCCCGTTGAATCTGTATCGAGCACGACCCCCACCTCCTCAGCTTCACGCGTAGCGCAGCGCTCTTGCCCAGCTCTAGCGATCGCGTGGGCCACAAGCAGGCCGGCCCAGCATGCCCCCTGCCGGCCTCCCTCTCCACCGAACCGGGCCGAGGCCCAATGTGAGCAGCTCCCAGCGGCCCAGATCCATCAGTTTCGGCCCGTTTTTTTCTTTGTCGAGGGAATTTGCCTATTTAACGAGAGAACGCAGTTTTGCAGAAACACCCTTATACATCATGCATTTAATAACTCACCAACCATGCATCATATTAAAATAAGTTATATATGTAATATGCTTAGAATTTTGTGTAGATTAATAATTTCCAACTTTCATCCATGTTTAACATGTTTAAAATGTTGTTTGTTTAATTTTGCCCATATTGCCATGCTAAAATGATTTATTTCATAACTAAATAACCGCAGCTCCAAACTTAACAAACTTTATATGTAAATGGGGTAGAAAAATGCCTAGTTTAACATGGTGCATTCATATTGCATGTTTAACAACTCTAAAATATGGTTTAGGACAGAACAGTACCTAATCCAAAAATATGCACATGAGGATTTTCCGAACTTGTTGCTTGTTGTTCCGACCTCATTTAAACTTGCCTAGATAGTTAGTTTTCTTATTATGCTTCACCCCTTGCTATGCTAACCAACATTTAATATTGTTGGGTACATAAACGAGATCGAACTAAATAACTTGAATGTGGTGTTCCGTCAATATGCAACTCGTTGCATATTGAGCTCCACTTAACTTGTAGTTTTGCTTGTGCACTTTGCCATGCCATGCCTCATTAAATCGGACATGCATCATACTTGGTAGTGCATCATGCCATGTTTATGTGATGGTTGTTTACTTTGTTGCTGGCTTCTTTCTGGTGTTTCTTCTTCGGGTTAGTTCCGATAACGTCGTGTTTGTGAGGATTCGTTCGACTAAGTCTGTTTGTCTTCTTCATGGACTCGTTCTTCTTCCTTGCGGGATCTCAGGCAAGATGACCATACCCTCGAAATCACTTCTATCTTTGCTTGCTAGTTGTTCGCTCTATTGCTATGTTGAACATGGTGCATTCATCTTGCATGTTTAACAACTCTAAAATATGGTTTAGGACAGAATAGTACCTAATCCAAAAATATGCACATGAGGATTTTCCGGACTTGTTGCTTGTTGTTCTGGCCTCATTTGAACTTGCCTAGATAGGTAGTTTTCCTATAATGCTTCACCCCTTGCCATGCTAACCAACATTTAGTATTGTTGGGTACATAAACGAGATCGAACTAAATAACTTGAATGTGGTGTTCCGTCAATATGCAACTCGTTGCATATTGAGCTCCACTTAACTTGTAGTTTTGCTTGCGCACTTTGCCATGCCATGCCTCATTAAACCGGACATGCATCATACTTGGTTGTGCATCATGCCATGTTTATGTGATGGTTGTTACTTTGTTGCTTGCTTCTTTCTGGTGTTGCTTCTTCGGCTTAGTTCTGATAACGTCGCGTTTGTGAGGATTCGTTCGACTACGTCTATTTGTCTTCTTCATGGAATCGTTCTTCTTCCTTGCGGGATCTCAGGCATGATGACCATACCCTCGAAATCACTTCTATCTTTGCTTGCTAGTTGTTTGCTCTATTGCTATGCCGTGATACCTACAACACAGGAGCGGGGCAGCGCATAGCTGCGGGCATGGCGCGGGACACGGGCCTGGGCGCTGCAGGCGTGAACAGGGGCGCGCAGTGCGCAACCAACCGCCAAAAGCAACGGGGCAGGCGCGGGGAGTACGGGAGCCGGCGGCTGCGGTAAGCGCGGCGGGCAGCGGGTTCCATCCATGGTGGCAGATACGACTAGGGGACGTGCGTGAGCAAAAAGAGTGGGGGGGGGGGGACAGCGGAAGCTCACGGCGAGGTCAACGCGAGCTCGAGGAAGACGATGCGGGTCGAAGCAGTGCAGATCGAGTGGATGAGCACGACCACCATAGTCGAGGAAGACGACCCGATTGCGGCGATTCCCGGCGAGCCAGCCCATGAGGTACCGTGTAGAGGATGAAGGCGACGAGACAGACCTCCTAGACATGTTTCAGCGGCGAGGAGAGGCTTCAGTGGGCGGTGACGACGAAGACGCGACGACGGCAATGGTTGCGGGCGGGTGTGCTCGGGGAAGAGCGAAGCGAGGGAACGAAGGAGATGGGGGATTTGGGGCTAGGGTTTCGGGGCGCGTCGACGGGGTCTTGTAGTCAGGGCAGGTGTCGCCGATGGCCGCCACTGCGGCCAAAATGCCGTGGATGGCTGCCACCCCCCCTCCACCTCCTCTAGCGAGGGAAAAGGGGGTGACAGGGGTGGGCTGGCCGTTTTCCTGGCTAATGGGCCACAGGGCCTAGTAGATTAGTTTTGTGTTTATTTTTCTTTTGTCTCTTTTCTATACATTTGTTTTTCTGTTTGATTGTCTATTTATTAGCTTTATAAAATACCTAATCAGCAACTAAATTAATGTTACTAATTATACCACTACCACATTTAGTTTGAGGTTCGAATAAGATATTTTGGTATTTATTATTTAAAAAGCATTTAATAATTGTTTCTAGCCACTGTATATTCACAAAAGGGCATTTAAATACTTTACAAAAGTGTTGGGTCACCACCATAATTAGTTAACAAATATTTCTCATACTTTGAACATTTTATTTTGCATGTTTGAGAAATTTGAATTTTTGCCTTTAATTTGAATTTGATTTTGAACTAAGATTTGGATCAAGCGAGGATTAGCAATAGTAATGTGATGACATGGCACCATTGATGGGGGATTACTGTAGCTTAATTATCTGGGCGTGACATTATGTTGTTGTAATGCCCTGAGACCGATGCGCCAGGTGTCTTCCAGTTATTCATTGTTGTTGCCTTGTCATTTTCTTGCATGTTGCATCTTTCCATGTCATCATGTGCATTGCATCTGCATGTTTTCAAAACTTGCATCCGTCCCGGTCTCCTCGTTCTTTCCGCTGTCCGTTCTGAGCCCAGACACACTTGCACGCGCCCGTGGCATGTCCGAAATATTATTTTATAAGTGGCCAGAAAAATGTTCTCGGAATGGGTTGAAAGTTGGCATGCGATGTCGTTCTGTTGTAGGTAGGCCACCTGCCAAGTTTCATCGCGTTCGCAGTCCGTTTGACGCCCCAACGGATAACTATACCGACAGTATAGTCGGTCTATCGTCGGACGTTTCCGGTCTCCGGAAATGGTTGCCGGGTTGCTTTCCCCCTCTCTCTTCTCATTCCAACCGCACACTTGATATTGTCCGTCTAACCCTCTCTACATAGTGCATCGACCCCCTCGCGCGTCCGAAAGCTGTCCCGAACCCGACCCGGACTATCGCTACCGTTGGGTCCGGATCATTCCCAAACATTTAAAACATCTCTGTTTTGTTATTTGATCTCTCTAGCCTATTTATCCCGGACCGTCCGATTAAGAACGGAGGGACCAAATGCCCCTAAACCTAGCCCTTTTGCTATATATAGACCAACCAATAGCCTATTTTGGACAAACCCTAAAATCTAGGGACTTGTCCCTGCCGCCGCCGCACTCATCTCCCAAATCCCCATCGAGATCCACCACGATCCACCAGCCAACCAGTGCCATGCCCCGCGTCCTTTTCTCCTCCTCCCTGTCTCCCTCCGCCCCTGCCTTCATTCCCCGCTGCAGCTAGCAATCCCGAGCACCCCATCGCCAGTAGCAGACGACCCCGCGCCGGAGTCCCTCGTGCCCGGGCGTCTCCATCGACCCTGCCGTCGGCCGGCGACCTCGTCAGCCGGAGCTCGCCTTCGCCGGCAGTAGTAGCAACAGGTCACCGCGCCTCCTCCCCTGCCCTCCTATCTCTTCGCCGTCTCCTTCGGTCTCTCTCGCTCTCTGAAATTGTCTCTCTCTCTCAACAGGTACAGGAGCAACAGGAGGTCGCCCTGCTGCCATGGCCACCATTCCGTCGCCGTCTCAGGACCCGCCATGGATGCCTCCCCGAGCTCCAGTTCACCTCGCCACCGTCGGGAAATGGTGTCCCGCGGCCGGATTCATCAAGTCTGCGACTCCGTCGCCTCCATCTTCGTCGGAGCACCACCGAGCTAGCAGCGCCGCCGCGCCCAGGCTCCACCGTCCAAGTCCGCCGCCCCTGCCCATGTCGCCACTTCCGTTGACCCACAGATATTCCGTCGCCATGGATGCCAGCCGCTGCATCGAGCGCCGCTCGACCCCGCGTTCACCCGACGCCCCGCCAAGTCCATGGAGCCGTTTTGCATGCTGCTTCTGCTGCATCCTACATCGTTCGCTGCCTCTGCCCCGGTGCACCTTGCCTCTGCCGTCTCCAGCTCCGCGCCGGCGAGTGCCACCGCCGAAGCTGCTTCGTCCCTTCGCCATTGAGCACCAGCTAGATGAGCCCAGTCACCGAGCTCAAGCTTCCTCGCCGGGTCCTAGGTGGATCCATCCGTCCCCGTGACCCGGATCCACCGCCGCCTGCCGTTTCCTGCCTCTGCCTTGCGCCGCCGCGTCGCCGGAGCAGGACTTCCATCTACCGCCGCGCCCCGCATCGACTGAAGCCGCCCCACGTCTCGCCTCCTCTGCCTGCTTCCTCTTCTTCGAGGACGAGCAACGCCCGTGCCCGTTGAATCTGTATCGAGCACGACCCCCACCTCCTCAGCTTCACGCGTAGCGCAGCGCTCTTGCCCAGCTCTAGCGATCGCGTGGGCCATAAGCAGGCCGGCCCAGCATGCCCCCTGCCGGCCTCCCTCTCCACCGAACCGGGCCGAGGCCCAATGTGAGCAGCTCCCAGCGGCCCAGATCCATCAGTTTCGGCCCGTTTTTTTCTTTGTCGAGGGAATTTGCCTATTTAACGAGAGAATGCAGTTTTGCAGAAACACCCTTATACATCATGCATTTAATAACTCACCAACCATGCATCATATTAAAATAAGTTATATATGTAATATGCTTAGAATTTTGTGTAGATTAATAATTTCCAACTTTCATCCATGTTTAACATGTTAAAAAATGTTGTTTGTTTAATTTTGCCCATATTGCCATGCTAAAATGATTTATTTCATAACTAAATAACCGAGCTCCAAACTTAACAAACTTTATATGTAAATGGGGTAGAAAAATGCCTAGTTTAACATGGTGCATTCATCTTGCATGTTTAAAAACTCTAAAATATGGTTTAGGACAGAACAGTACCTAATCCAAAAATATGCACATGAGGATTTTCTGGACTTGTTGCTTGTTGTTCTGGCCTCATTTAAACTTGCCTAGATAGGTAGTTTTCTTATTATGCTTCACCCCTTGCCATGCTAACCAACATTTAATATTGTTGGGTACATAAACGAGATTGAACTAAATAACTTGAATGTGGTGTTCCGTCAATATGCAACTTGTTGCATATTGAGCTCCACTTAACTTGTAGTATTGCTTGTGCACTTTACCATGCCATGCCTCATTAAAGCGGACATGCATCATACTTGGTTGTGCATCATGCCACATTTATGTGATGGTTGTTTACTTTGTTGCTTGCTTCTTTCTGGTGTTGCTTCTTTGGGTTAGTTCCGATAACGTCGCGTTTGTGAGGATTCGTTCGACTACGTCTGTTTGTCTTCTTCATGGACTCACTCTTCTTCCTTGCGGGATCTCAGGCAAGATGACCATACCCTCGAAATCACTTCTATCTGTGCTTGCTAGTTGTTCGCCCTGAGAACGAGATATGTGCAGCTCCTATCGGGATTTGTCGGCACATTCGGGCGGCTTTGCTGGTCTTGTTTTACCATTGTCGACATGTCCTGTAACCGGGTTTCCGAGTCTTATCGGGTCTTCTTGGGAGAAGGAATATCCTTCGTTGACCGTGAGAGCTTGTGATGGGCTAAGTTGGGACAGCCCTGCAGTGTTTGAACTTTCAAAAGCCGTGCCCACGGTTATGGGCAGATGGGAATTTGTTAATATCCAGTTGTAGAGAACTTAACACTTAACTTAATTAAAATGAATCAACCGCGTGTGTAGGCATGATGGTCTCTTCTCAGTGAGTCCGGGAAGTGAACACGGTCTTGTGTTATGCTTTAATGTAAGTAGCTTCAGGATCACTTCTTGATCACTTATAGCTTCTCGACTCGCTCTTATTTGCGTAAGTTAGCCATCATATATGCTTAGTGCTTGTTGTATCTCCACCTTACTACCTTTCCTACCCATAAGGTTAAATAGTCTTGATTTCGCGGGTGTGAGATTGCTGAGTCCTCGTGGCTCACAGATACTTCCAAACAGTTGCAGGTGCCGATGATACCAGTGCAGATGACGCAACTGAGCTCAAGTGGGAGCTTGATGAAGATCTTGATCGTTGTTTTGTTTCGTTTCCTGTTGATCAGTAGTGGAGCCCAGTTGGGACGATCGGGGATCTAGCATCTGGGGTTGTCTTGTTTTATTTCGGTTCCATAGTCGGACCTTGATTGTATTATGGATGATGTATGTTTAACTTGTATTTGCGTGGAGTGGCGATTGTAAGCCAACTCTTTATCCCTTTCTTATTCAGTACATGGGATTGTGTGAAGATTACCCCTCTTGCGACAAACCTACCATGCGTCTATGCCTCTAAGTCGTGCCCCGACACGTGGGAGATATAGCCGCATTGTGGGTGTTACAAGTTGGTAATCAGAGCCTTCCCCGACTTAGGAGCCCCCTGGTTGGTCGAATCGCTGACGTTGTTGAGTCTAGAACAAAATGTTTTGAGTCTTAGGATTATATATATCGCAGAGTAGGATTCTTTTTACTCCTTAGTCCCTTCGTCGCTCTGGTGAGGCCTCCTGGCGTAGAAGTTTTGACTTCTCTCTCCTTAGATTTCACGAAAAAAATTTAGGATCACACGGGTATCTAGGGATCGTGTCGATATTCTTGTGATGAGAACATTTTTCTTGGTGCCTCCAGACATTTAGGGGTTGTGGCAGTGTCCCGGGGAGTTGAGCTCCGAGGTGTTGTCGTCACAATTTTATCGTTGCATTTCTGGAATACCTAAGTTCGCCGAGATCGAAAATCTATTTTATGCTGTTGTTGGTGAGATAACCTCGACGCCACCCAGTACTGGGACGGGAGTTCGGGAGTATTTCCATAACTCGTATAACGGATGCTTTTCGAAGGTTGAGGTAAATGATTTCCGAAGGTTTCTTGGTTATGTGTTGAAGGATGGATACAGCTGGATGTAGGTATTGTTAGTTTGGGTGAGATGTTATGCTTCCCCTGTATCCCCAACACCTGATTGCATAACCAGAAAGTTTCGGGAGTTTATAAGTGGGAGTTCAAGTATATCGTAGGATATCCTTCCAACAGACACATGATACAGCATGGGGTCTATCTTATGTTTGTTTCCGGCTTATTTTGCAAGCCAATACTTTGTTTTGTTTTGAGTTGTGGAATTCGAGTTGCTTCAATGTCAAGTGTTAATTCCATACCTTTCCTAAGCGGTGTTCTCATATTTCTATGTGAATACTAATCCTTCATGATAATCGAGATTTTCATGTCAATCCTTTTCAACCGGCGTGTTTTCCTTCAAGTGGATCCGATCATTTCAACATTTGCAAGATCACCCCTCAGTTTTCCCAACGTTGTTTGTTTCATCTGCCCCCAAGTTGCGTTTGTTTTCCCGCCCTCCCACCCCTTTTTCTTCCAGGACTTAGATTCCTGAATCAAGTATCCATCTTATGGATGTGAAGACTCTTCATTCTTGTCTTTCAATGTTTTACCCGGCGGTTCTCATGAAGATGCTCTACAAGTTCATCATTCTTCATTCTCTTTCTTCTCCGGTGGTTTCAATTCAAGCTTTGTTGATCACATCCTTTTCCTCGTTTCAAATGTTTTTCCCATGCCATTGCACCTCATAATCATTCCCCGCTTGCTATTCAATTGTTTTGGAGTGCTGAAGATATCTCGAAGATTCATGTTTCCACTCTGCATTCGTTCAAACTTCTTGCCATTTAATTCAACCGACGCATTCTCTTGTTTAAATAATTCAGCGGTGTATCCTTTGAGTGGCCCCTAACCCACAGGTTTTTCCCAGGATCTTACCAGACTCTTCTAATTTTTCCGGAGTGATTCTCAAATCCTCTTCAATGTTTGACGTAAGAATGAATTATCATGAGTCATATGTATTTCTCCATGATCTTTCAAATTCTTTTCATCATTGGCTCAACCTTTCCAATTTTCATTCCGGAGTGCCTCAACGATTCATGGTGGTGTTTCTCGTCGTCATTCTCAGATTTTGAAGACCGAAGAAGAGTTTCTCTTAAATCTTGCTCCATTCTCTTCAAGATTCATGGTTCAAGCTTGATACCATCCTATCATAATTGTTTTCGATTGTGAGAGTTCTTTTCAACCATTCGGAACTATTAAGGAGTCTTTTCAGTTTGATTCTCCGGAGCCCATCATCTCAGAATTATTCATTCTCAGCTTTCAACTCTCATCCTCCAAATCATACCGGTGCATCATTCAAGTATTATCTAATCAGCTCGTGATCTCTTCATTCTCTTGTATCTAAATTTCCCAAGTATCTTTGTTCGTTTTTGAATTCTTACCGGTGATTCATCCCTTTACTTCATTCGTTGTTCAATTCTTACGGTGGTTCGTTCAAGAGTTCTCTTCCTTGGTTATCATATCAATTCATTTTGTTGTTTCAATCCTACCGGTGGTTCGTTGAAGACCTTCTTCAAGTTTGCGCCATGTCTCTCTTAATCCTTCTACGAGAATAAGTAGTATTCCAAATCCGTCTTGTCATCAATTTAATTGATGAAGGATAAACATAATGTAATTCTTATTCTTTCTTCATCCAAATGATGGATTCTTTCTTCCGGAGTTTGTTCATGATGAGTAAATTCTCGGTTCAAGTGCTTCATACTTTCCCGGAGTTCCAAGATCTCTCAATTATATCACCACGAAGATTCATCTAAATAATTGCAAGGTTTCACCTTGTGTTTTCAACTTCTCTTTCTTTCTATCATTCTTTTGTTACCGGAGTTCTTCATGGAGGCTCTACATCGTGGTTCATCAAGGATTCGTTTCATTCTTCTTTTGTTCTTCAAGTTTTCTCTCGGAGCTAAGATCCGCCAAGCTATACTTCATTTATTCTTCATGTTGCATTCCAAAGTGCAATTCTTTCTACCTTATCTTTTGGGATGGTGATATGCCATTCTTAACAATTTTCTTTCATATTTTCATGATTCACAAGTTGTTAAGAATGAGATATTTTAAACCCATCATTTTCTATTTGTTCAGGAGATGCTTCGCAACCCGTCAACCTCTTCATTGGAGTATCTTGGGTTATATTTCACCTAAAGCCTTCCCTAAGGAATTTTGCTATTGTGGTGCTTATCAATGATCCAAGTTTTTCTCCTATCCTCTCGGTGGAAGAAGTTTTTTTTTTTCATCTCCTCGTCGATCTAAAGCAAGCAATTGTTTCCATTTGTGGTAGGATTTCACCTCAAGTTTTTGAGATGTTTTCCATAAGACCTCAACAAGCCTGTTATTTTCGTTGTTGATTTCGCAACAACTCTGTTCAATCCTTCTTTTTAAGGATGCTTTTCAAATTCAATTATGGTAGAAGATGTCATTTTCTTCTCAATTATTTCCTTTCCAACGATCCAACTTCTATTCTTCTGTTCCGGAGGCATTGTGATGTTTCTCTGTTCACTCATCATATCGGATTGTGAGGACCATGTTCTTTTCGTGCTTATCCATTCAACCGGAGCGTCGTGTCCTCTTTTCAAGTATCCTATCATCTTGTCAAGATCTTGTTCAATTCCTTCCATTTACAGTCGGAGTGCTGTCCAAATTATATCATTCTTATTCCATCTCTATCTTGTTTTAACCGGAGTGTTGTGGCTATCAGTCCTCTTCTAACCAGAGTCTCATCCAAGTGCTTTCATTTTGCCAACTCCATATTATTGCCTTCCATTTCCAACCGGAGTGTTGTCGTATTGATCTTTATCGTTCCTTGTGCATCTCGTTCTACCGGAGTGCTTGCATGTACTTCTGGTCCAGTGCAATCCTTTTCTTTTCTCTTTCAACCTACAAGGTTCTCGTAATGTTCCTTGTTCCTCTTTTCTAACGGAGTGTTTTCAACTTTGTTCATCTTCGTTGTTTTCTTCTTTAAATGTGTTCAACCTCGCAAGGTTATTTGGTTACACTCATTTGTCAAAGAAGCAATTAGTTTTACCTCTGCTCTTCCTCTTCCGTTTCCCTCCGGTGCCATCCTAGATCTCGGACGAGATCCTCTTGTAGTGGTGGAGTGTTGTAACGCCCCGAGACCGATGCGCCAGGTGTCTTCCAGTTATTCGATGTTGTTTCTTTGTCATTTGCTTGCGTGTTGCATCTTGCCATGTCATCATGTGCATTGCATATGCATGTTTTCAAAACTTGCATCCATCCCGGTCTCCTCATTCTTTTCGTTGTCCGTTCTGAGCCCAGACACACTTGCACGCGCCCGTGGCATGTCCGAAATATTATTTTATAAGTGGCCGGAAAAATGTTCTCGGAATGGGTTGAAAGTTGGCATGCGGTGTTGTTTTGTAGTAGATAGGCCGCCTACCAAGTTTCATCGCGTTCGGAGTCCGTTTGACGCCCCAACAGATAACTATAGCGACAATATAGTCGGTCTATCGTTGGACGTTTCTGGTATCCGGAAACGGTTGCCGGCTTGCTTTCCTCCTCTCTCTTCTCAGTCCAACCGCACACTTGACCTTGTCCGTATAACCCTCTCTGCACAGTGCATCGACCCCCTCGCGCGTCCGAAATCTGTCCCGAACCCGACCCGAACTATCGCTACTATTGGGTCCGGATCATCCCCAAACATCTATAAAACATCTCTGTTTTGTTATTTGATCTCCCTAGCCTATTTATCCGGGACCGTCCGATTAAGATCGGAGGGACCAAATGCCCCTAAACTTAGCCCTTTTGCTATATATAGACCAACCAATTGCCTATTTTGGACAAACCCTAAAATCTAGGGACTTGTCCCTGCCGCCGCCGCCGCACTCATCTCCCAAATCCCCATCGGGATCCACCCCGATCCACCAGCCAACCAGCGCCATCCCCGCGTCCTTTTCTCCTCCTCCCTGTCTCCCTCTGCCCCTGCCTTCGTTCCCCGCTGCAGCCAGCAACCCCGAGCACCCCATCGCCGGTAGAAGACGACCCCGCGCCAGAGTCCCTCGTGCCCGGGCGTCTCCATCGACCCTGCCTTCGGCCGGCGACCTCGTCAGCCGGAGCTCGCCTTCACCGGCAGTAGCAGCAACAGGTCACCGCGCCTCCTTCCCTGCCCTCCTATCTCTTCGTCATCTCCTTCGGTCTCTCTCGCTCTCTCAAATTGTCTCTCTCTCGCCAGGTACATGAGAAACAGGAGGTCGCCCCTGCTGCCATGGCCACCGTCCGTCGCCATCTCAGGACCCGCCATGGATGCCTCCCCGAGCTCCAGTTCACCTCGCCGTCGTCGGGAACCGGTGTCCCACGGCCGGATTCGTCAAGTCCGCGACCCCGTCGCCTCCATCTTCGTCAGAGCACCACCGGGCTAGTAGCGCCGCCGCACCCAGGCTCCACCATCCAAGTCCGCCGCCCCCTGCCCATGTCGCCACTCCGTTAACCCGCAGATACTCCATCGCCATGGATGCCAGCCGCTATATCAAGCATCGCTCGACCCTGCGTTCACCCGACGCCCCGCCAAGTCCATGGAGCCGTTTTGCCTGCTGCTTCTGCTGCATCCTGCACCGTTCGCTGCCTCTGCCCCGGTGCACCTTACCTCTGCCGTCTCCAGCTCCGCGCCGGCGAGCGCCACCGCCGAAGCTGCTTTGTCCCTTCGCCATCGAGCACCAGCTGGACGAGCCCAGCCATCAAGCTCAAGCTTCCTCGCTGGGTCCGAGGTGGATCCATCCGTACCCGCCGTTTCTCGCGACCCGGATCCACCGCCGCCTGCCGTTTCCTGCCTCTGCCTCGCGTCGTCGCGTCGCCGGAGCAGGACTTCCATCCGCCGCCGCGCCCCGCATCAACTGAAGCTGCACCACGTCTCGCCTCCTCTGCCTGCTTCCTCTGCTTCGAGGACGAGCAGCGCCCGTGCCCGTTGACTCTGCGTCGAGCACGACCCCCACCTCCTCTGCTTCACACGTAGCGCAGCGCTCTGGCCCAGCTCTAGCAATCGCGTGGGCCACAAGCAGGCCGGCCCAGCATGCCCCATGCCAGCTTCCCTCTCCACCGAACTGGGCCAAGGCCCAATGTGAGCAGCTCCCACCAGCCCAGATCCATCAGTTTCGGCCCGTTTTTTTCTTTGTCCAGGGAATTTGCCTATTTAACCAGAGAACGCAGTTTTGCAGAAACACCATTGTACATCATGCATTTAATAACTCACCAACCGTGCATCATATTAAAATAAGTTATATATGTAATATGCTTAGAATTTTGTGTATATTAATAATTTCCAACTTTCATCCATGTTTAACATGTTTAAAATGTTGTTTGTTTAATTTTGCCCATATTGCCATGCTAAAATGATTTGTTTCATAACTAAATAACCGTAGCTCCAAACTTAACAAACTTTATATGTAAATGGGGTAGAAAAATGCCTAGTTTAACATGGTGCATTCATCTTGCATGTTTAACAACTCTAAAATATGGTTTAGGATAGAACAATACCAAATCCAAAAATATGCACATGAGGATTTTCCGGTCTTGTAGCTTGTTGTTCCGGCCTCATTTAAACTTGCCTAGATAGGTAGTTTTATTATTATGCTTCACCCCCTTGCCATGCTAACCAACATTTAATATTGTTGGGTACATAAACAAGATCGAACTAAATAACTTGAATGTGGTGTTCCATCAATATGCAACTCGTTGCATATTGAGCTCCACTTAACTTGTAGTTTTGCTTGTGCACTTTGCCATGCCATGCCTCATTAAACCGGACATGCATCATACTTGGTTGTGCATCATTCCACGTTTATGTGATGGTTGTTTACTTTGTTGCTTGCTTCTTTCCAGTGTTGCTTCTTCATGTTAGTTCCGATAACATCGCGTTTGTGAGGATTCGTTCGACTATGTCCGTTTGTCTTCTTCATGGACTCGTTCTTCTTCCTTGCGGGATCTCAGGCAAGATGACCATACCCTCGAAATCACTTCTATCTTTTCTTTCTAGTTGTTCGCTCTATTGCTATGCCGTGATACCTACCACTTGCTATATCATGCCTCCCATATTGCCATGTCAAGCCTCTAACCCACCTTTCCTAGCAAACCCTTATTTGGCTATGTTACCGCTTTTGCTCAGCCCCTCTTACAGCGTTGATAGTTGCAGGTGAAGATGAAGTTTGTTCCATGTTGGAACATGGATATTGTTGGGATATCATTATTATCTCTTATTTACTTTAATGCATCTATACACTTCGTAAAGGATGGAAGGCTCGGCCTTATGCCTGGTGTTTTGTTCCACTCTTGCCACCCTAGTTTCCGTCATACCGGTGTTATGTTCCTTGACTTTGCGTTCCTTACGCGATTGGGTGTTATGGGAACCCCTTGACAGTTCGCTTTAAATAAAACTCCTCCAGCAAGGCCCAACCTTGGTTTTACATTTTCCTAACAACCTATAACCTTCCCTTGGGTTTTCGCGAGCCCGAGGGTCATCTTTATTATACCCCCCCGGGCCAGTGCTTCTCTAAGTGTTGGTCCGAACTAGAGCCCCTTGCAGTGCCACCTCAGGGAAACTTGAGGGTTGGGTTTAGTTGTATGGATTGCTCATCCGGTGTGCCCTGAGAACGAGATATGTGCAGCTCCTATCGGGATTTGTCGGCACATTCGGGCGGCTTTGCTGGTCTTGTTTTACCATTGTTGACATGTCTTGTAACTGGGATTCCTAGTCTGATCGGGTCTTCCTGGAGAAGGAATATCCTTCGTTGACCGTGAGAGCTTGTGATGGGCTAAGTTGGGACACCCCTGCAGGGTTTGAACTTTCAAAAGTCGTGCCCGCGGTTATGGGCAGATGGGAATTTGTTAATATCCGGTTGTAGAGAACTTGACACTTAACTTAATTAAAATGAATCAACCGCGTGTGTAGTCGTGATGGTCTCTTCTCGGCAGAGTCCGGGAAGTGAACACAGTCTTGTGTTATGCTTGAACATAAGTAGCTTCAGGATCACTTCTTGATCACTTATAGCTTCTCGACCGTGCGTTGCTTCTCTTCTCGCTCTTATTTACGTAATTTAGCCATCATATATGCTTAGTGCTTGCTGCAGCTCCACCTTACTACCTTTCCTACCCATAAGCTTAAATACTCTTGATCTCGCAGGTGTGAGATTGCTGAGTCCTCGTGGCTCACAGATACTTCCAAACAGTTGTAGGTGCCGATGATACCGATGCATATGATGCAACTGAGCTCGAGTGGGAGCTTGATGAAGGTCTTGATTGTTGTTTTGTTTCGTTTCCTGTTGATCAGTAGTGGAGCCTAGTTGGGACGATCGGGGATCTAGCATTTGGGGTTGTCTTCTTTTATTTTGGTTCCGTAGTCGGACCTTGATTGTATTCTGGATGATGTATGTTTAACTTGTATTTGTGTGAAGTGGCGATTGTAAGCCAAATCTTTATCCCTTTCTTATTCAGTACATGGGATTGTGTGAAGATTACCCCTCTTGCGACAAACCTACCATGCGGCTATGCCTCTAAGTCGTGCCCGGACACGTGGGAGATATAGCCACATTGTGGGTGTTACAGTTGTTGTCCTTTGGTGCCCATCATATGAGCGCGCGCGTGGATCACACCATAGGGTTAGTTGTATGTTAATAGGACTATGTATTGGAGGGCAAGAGTGACAGAAGCTTCAACCTAGCATAGAAATTGATGCATACGGGATTGAAGGGGGACCAATTTATCTTAATGCTATGGTTGGGTTTTACCTTAGTGAACGTTAGTAGTTGCGGATGCTTGCTAACAGTTCCAATCATAAGTGGATAGAATTTCAAGTCAGGGATGACATGCTAGCAGTGGCCTCTCCCACATAAAACTTGCTATCGGTCTAGTAACGTAGTCAATTGCTTAGGGACAATTTCGCAACTCCTACCACCACTTTTCCACACTCGCTATACTAACTTTATTTCTTCTTTACCTAAAACAACCCCTAGTTTTTACTTACGTGCTCTTTATATTCTTGCAAACCTATCCGTTACACATACAAAGTACTTCTAGTTTTATACTTGTTCTAGGTAAAGCGAACGTCAAGCGTGCGTAGAGTTGTATCGGTGGTCGATAAAACTTGAGGCAATATTTATTCTACCTTTAGCTCCTCGTTGGGTTCGACACTCTTACTTATCGAAAGAGGCTACAATTGATCCCCTATACTTGTGGGCTATCAAGACCTTTTTCTGGCGCCGTTGCCGGGGAGTTATAGCGTGGGGTGAATATTCTCGTGTGTGCTTGTTTTCTTTACCACTAAGTAGTTTTTATTTTGTGCTCTTGTTTTCTATCTTTACTTATGGGTAGGAAACGCAAAATAGCAAAAACATTAGTGGTACCTAGTGAACCAATGGTTGAAGAACCACTCAAAATATATCACACTACTGAAGCTTTTTACTTGGATCATCTTCGATCCCTATTTGCTCGGGCTGAAACCCCAACTAGCTTAGTTGAGGGAAAATCTTTAGATGAGCATGCTTGTTATGTGCGACACCGCATATCTGAAAAAGCGAAACTTTTACTTGATCAAATTCATCGTTTGCAGTGCTATGCTTGGAATTTATGTGGAATATATGATTGTACTTGTTGTTCTAAAGACCCTAAGAAATACCTTCCTTACCAATGTGAGATTAGTGATAATGGAATCGTATCTTCGTATACTAAGGGTGTTTATAATTACTATGATGTTCAACAAATTGAAGAATTTTTTGCTTTTATGGGTAGTTGTGAAATTGCTTCTTTTATTGAAGAGTGTGATACTACTCTCTACAAATCTAAAATTTTGGCCATACTTAAATATTGTTATGACAATTATGCTTCTAATCCTTATATTAAACCATATATTGAGGAATCCTCCGCTGTCCAAGAAGAGACTAATATTTTGGAGGAGACTATGGAAGAAGAAATTAATGACATTGTGAGCTCATTGGATGAAAAAGATGAGGAGGAGAGCGAAGAACCGAAGGAGGAAGAGCGTATTGATCACCCATTCCCACCATCTAATGAGAGTAACTCTTTATCCCATACATTGTTTAATTTCCCTTCGAATTTACCGAAGGATGAATGCTATGATGATTGTTATGATCCCGTTGATTCTTTTGAAATATCCCTTTTTGATGATGCTTGCTATGCTTGTGGCCAAGATGCCAATATGAATTATGCTTATGGAGATGAACTTGCTATAGTTCCTTATGTTAAACATGAAATTGTTGCTATTGCGCCCGCGCATGATAGTCCTATTATCTTTTTGAATTCTCCCGACTACACTATATCGGAGAAGTTTGCCCTTATTAAGGATTATATTGATGGGTTGCTTTTTACTACTACACATGATGATTTTGATAGATATAATATGCATGTGCTTGCTGCTCCTACTTGCAATTATTATGAGAGAGGAACTACATCTCCGCCTCTCCATGTTTCCAATATGATAAAATTGCAAGAAACTGTTTATACTATGCATTGGCCTTTACTATGTGTGCATGAATTGTTCTTTTATGACATGCCGATGCATAGGAAGAGAGTTAGACTTCGTTGTTGCATGATATATGTTACTTTGTGCTCACTACTAGATCACAAATCATTGTTAATTAAAATTGGATTTGACATACCTTGGGATTCGGGTGGATCCATTACTTGAGCACTATATGCCTAGCTTAATGGCTTTAAAGAAAGCGCTGCCAGGGAGACAACCCGGAAGTTTTAGATAGTCGTTTATTTCTGTTGTGTGCTTTTATAAAGTTTAAAAACAAAAAAATAAAGAGGGGAACCTAAAACTTTTTCAAAAAGAAAAGATAAAGTGAGAAAGACGAGCTTTGTTAAAGTGGGAGCTAGCCTTGAACTTTGTTCATGCCCATGGAAACTTTGTGACCCTTGATTACAGAAGCTTTTCAACAAAAATAATTATCCCCTTGTACAAATCCATTGTATCATAAAAATAATGTGCCAAGATTTGCCTTTAGGATGTTTACATTGCTTGTTGGTTTGTGCGGTGCAAAATAGAAACTTTGGCTGTAGTGCGTGATTTTACATTTTTACTGGAATGTCAACCGGTTCTGAAACTATTTGCACTGTATTTCTATACAAATTGTTTATGTTTCCTAATTGTTACAGAATTTTTGGAGTACCAGAAGTATGGTGAATTTTCAAATTACTAGAGACTGTCCTATTTAAGACAGATTCTGTTTTTGATGCATTATTTGCTTGTTTTGATGAAACTATCAATTTCTATCAGTGGATTAAGCCATGGAAAAGTTATATTATAGCAGCTACAGTGCAAAAACAAAATATGAATTGGTTTGCAACAGTACTTAGAGTAGTAATTTGCTTTATTATACTAACGGATCTTACCGAGCTTTCTGTTGAGTTTTGTGTGGATGAAGTGATCAAAGATCGAGGAGGTCTCGACATGAGGAGAAGGAGGGGAGGCAAGAGCTCAAGCTTGGGGATTCCCAAGGCACCCCAAGTAAATATTTAAGGAGACTCAAGTGTCTAAGCTTGGGGATGCCCCGGAAGGCATCCCATCTTTCTTCAACAAGTATCGGTATGTTTTCGTATTCGTTTCGTTCATGCGATATGTGCAAATCTTGGAGCGTTTTTGCATTTAGTTTTCAATTTTCTTTGATGCACCATGCTGGTATGAGATAGTCCATGGTTGATTTATAGAATGCTCTTTGCACTTCACTTATATCTTTTGAGTATGGCTTTATAGAATGCTTCATGTGCTTTGCTTATATCATTTGAAGTTTGGAATGCCTGTTTCCCTACACATAGAAAACCGCCATTTGTAGAATGATCTTTTGCTTCACTTATATTTGTTAGAGTGTCGGTGTCAAAACCGGCGGATCTCGGGTAGGGGGTCCCGAACTGTGCGTCTAAGGCGGATGGTAACAGGAGGCAGGGGACACGATGTTTACCCAGGTTCGGGCCCTCTTGATGGAGGTAATACCCTATGTCCTGCTTGATTATTCTTGATGATATGAGTATTACAAGAGTTGATCCACCACAAGATCAGAGATGCTAAACCCTAGAAGCTAGCCTATGGTATGATTGTATGTTGTCCTACGGACTAAAACCCTCCGGTTTATATAGACACCGGAGGGGGCTAGGGTTACAAAGGTCGGTTACAAAGGAGGAGATATACATATCCGTATTTCCTAGCTTGCCTTCCACGCCAAGTAAAGTCCCATCCGAACACGAGACGAAGTCTTCAATCTTGTATCTTCATAGTCCAACAGTCCAGCCAAAGGATATAGTCCGGCTGTTCGGAGACCCCCTAATCCAGGACTCTCTCAGTAGCCCCCGAACCAGGCTTCAATGACGTCGAGTCTGGCGTGCAGTATTGTCTTCGGCATTGCAAGGCGGGTTCTTCTCCAAATTTTGAATGTCTGTTAAATAGTGTCTTGTCCCATAAATGTTGGACTTCTTGGCTTCTGTGCTCAATAAGGGCTATCTTCCACGCGTCGAAAGAATACGAGGAGCCAGGGCGTTTTTACATTCGCCCCCCTAGCCAGATAAATAAATTGTCTATTAAAGGGATGGGGATTCTTAGATCCAACCCATACCATCCTCTCATAGCGAGAATCCATCAGAGTGCGCTTCGGAAAAATCCACTCCAACATGGCCGACCACCGCAGGTCCTCCTCCCGCCCCCGTAGCCCTAAGCCCGGTGATTGGGAGAGGTGTTCCATCCCACACAATCGATTAGTAGAGTTGCCGACTCAGGGATTTCTCCCTCCAACGTATATGGTCCCCATCCGAGCCAGGCTCGCCACCTATAATGGCGGGGAGCAAGCGGAGAGCTTCCCCAACCCCTCTAAGGGGGAGCAGGTGTGCCTTGTTCCTTACTTACTAAGGGGACTCGGATTTCCAATTCATCCGTTCCTCCGCGGGCTCCTGGAGTTTTACGACCTCCAACTGCATAATTTCACCCCTGCTTCCATATTACATATTGCCGGCTACGTAGCCCTTTGCGAGCTATTTCTGGGCTGCGAGGCTCATTTCGAGCTGTGGAAAAGGTTATTTTGCCTTGTGACCCGCACACAGAAGGGGTCACTTTATCAAGTGGGCGGAGCCGAAATATGGCGCATCGCCGAAACCGGATACCTGTCTGGTACTCCGAAGAAGACGTCCGAGGACTGGCCTTCAGAGTGATTTTATATGGAGGACGTCCCCCTTCCAGACCCTGTTCGGCGGGGTCTTCCTGAGTTCGACAATGCTCCTCTGAAGAAATGCCGAAGCTGGCGCCCACGGAGCCCCCAGGAGGAAGACAACGGAGAAGTTCTTTACCTGATGAACCGGATTAAAGCGCTGGCTCAATCAGGATTGACAATAATTGAGGTTATGTCAATATGCATAATGCGGGGAGTGCAGCCACTTCAATATCGAGGGCACCCCCTGTGGTGTTTAACGAGGAAGATGATGTCACCCGTTGCGGGCGTAGGGGACCGGACTCTGCTGCCGCTTTAGCAAAAATTATGCCCGAGTTGTTCAAGGGAGAGGAAGAGTAGTTCATCCGTATCAGGCCACGAGATGGATTCTCTATGTACAACCCTCCAAGCTGGGTGAGTTATACCTCTTTACTCCCATTATTCCCACATTCTTCGTCGTAGGTACTCACCTTGCCACTGTACGGCAGGAACTGTGAAAAGCTGTAAGGGAGGTCAACATCCCATCTCCACAACCAGAGGACCCTGGCCAGGCCCTCGGTCCCGGACTGAAAGAGGATCCGGACATATTCGTGGAGCTGATAGACAGGCAATTCTACCAACTGAGCTGCGATGACGCCATGGTGGCCATAACGGTCGACTATTCCGGACTGCTCCCTATGTCGCACGTAAGAAAAACCAAAAATCCCAACTCCAAAACTAGGATCCCCTTTTAGACACTTCACCTACCGTACACATATGGTGTTTTACAGGGAAGGCATTCGGGACGCCGTGCCGAACCCGCAGCAACTCGCCAACAAGAGGCACCGAAGCCGGGTAGGCCAAAAAGGAAGGCGGTCAGGATGGAGATGCCGACACAGAGGTATGCCACAAAACCTCGCTCTGTGGTTGTCGTCTTTCTTAAAATGTAATGACGTCCATGCTTCTTCAATAGAAAAAGCGCTCGCTGGAGTATATTCGGAGAGGCTGCCGATCACGCCTCCACCAGTCGGGCTCCAGGGCCGGACATAGAGGCGGAAACCAACATGGGGCGGGCGCCGGATGCTCCTCCTACAGAGGATGCAGATAGACTATCCGCTACAAATTCAGAAGTGGAGAGGGCCATGAATCATAGGCATCGCCGGGCCATACTCCGTGACGCTTGCATCTCTCCAGAGGCATTTGATGCCTTCAATTCTGGAGACGCGTACCTCCGTGCTGCTCAAAATGGTCTGGCCAGAGCCACGGATCAGTATGTAAGGGATGTACGGGTAAGCAAATCTGACGATTATATGCATCAGTAGCCCCTGAGACTTGAAACAGTTGACGCAACTGATTTAAGGATCATTATTTGTGTAGGTTCTTACGGAGAAGAATTCCCAACTGTCTCAAGAGCTGGACGAGTGCAAGGCCCAGCTCGAAGCCGCTGTTGCCGCATTGAAGGAATCCAAAAAGGGTCCCCCTGGTAACTCTTTTGTCTATTGCAAAGAATATCGGTACCAGGTAGTATGCGGCATGTATGCACACCTAACAATAGATGTTGCAGGTGGCGCTGGAGTGAATCCGGAGGCCGTGGAGGCGGATACGGCACGTGATGATCGGCAGCGAAATGCTGGCGAGCGCGTGCTGACGCGAGTCAGGCAGGAGAAAAATGATCTCCAAGATGCCAATATCCGGCCGGGCGTGGAACTGAAGGATGTCCGAGCCCAGCTTGCGGACTCCGTGAAGGAGAATAAACGGCTTCAGCGCGGCATTTTTAGTAAGTGCTTGAACGAACTTTTTAAAGGAGTTCGGCGAAGAAGCCTGCTAACAGCGTTATGTCTGTAGGTATGCTGACGGGTCGTCCCGCAGAGGAGATGCCCGGGTCGTCGGGTGATCTTCTACCAGAGCTCTCACAACTGCACGAACAAGTTCGGCAGGTGATGCAGAGTATTGCCCAAGCCTTGTGGCCCTCCGTGTCCCCACCAGGAGGCATGGGGGAGCTTATAGAGAAGCTCAAGCGAGCGCGGAGGCGCTTCCGATTATAGAAGATATCAGCCTGCCGACAAGGTGCAAGGGAAGCCTGGGCTATGGTGAAGACACGATATACCAAGGCTGACCCAAACCATATGGCCGAGGTCGGACCTGTGGGGCCCGATGGGAAAGAGATCCCCGTCAGTTTAGTGTATGATCAAGAGGATTGTAGGCTAGACAACATGTTGGATGGTATAAAAGAAGAATTTCATCAGTCTTAGTGACTTTGTACTTCAAGTGACATATGTAATGTCCCTACCGGATTGTAAATCATTTGTCATGGCGGACCTTTTCACTTCAACCTCTGGACCCGATAGTCCGGAGTGTATTCGAATACCCACTCGGTTATATAAAAACCGGGGTATGCATGGAAACCAGGCATAGGGGTCATAAATGCTTGAACAGACAAGTACCCAACTAACTATGTTATATTACATGGATAGTAAGAAACATCTTCCAGGGAGAATAGTTCCGTTAAGGGTTCCTTTCCCTGGGTACGCATGCCCTAATGTGCATGTACGAGCTGCGAGACGCGGGTTAAAAACATCTGGGGGCGTGTAGTAATTTAAATGAAAGTCATCTTTTATTCGCCGACCGAATATTCCCTTAAGAACGTAGCTTTTGGCTTCACCCAGTCTGAGGTACACATCCGGCTGACCCGGCAGTAACAATCACAGAGGTGCTCCCCTTATGCCCTAGCCGAATTAACGGGAACGTAGGGCATAAATACAAGAGCCAGGCAACCCAGCTTGGCCAAAACTTAAGTCATATCGAGGCATATAATGGCGAAAAAAGGTACATGCGGAAGAATAACACATGTGCGGGGCATAAAGCCCGGAAAGGTAATTATATTAAGCTTTTGTATAGGAAGCCCCCAAGTATATTGAGCGCGGATAGCGCATCAAGATTGTGTGACCAAGACACAAGTGTAGCCCTTTAGGGCCTTGAAGAGAAAAGAGAGAAAGAAAGAGAGAAAAAACAAATGTGCAAAAAATTCACGAAGGTATGGAGACGAACATAGAGTCCGGCGCTAGGCGTAGAATCTTCGGAGTCTGGATGCGTTCCATGGGTTTGGCTCGAGTCGATTATTCGATGCATCTCGCAGATGGTACGCTCCACCGGTCAGAACCTGGTCGATAATGAAGGGACCTTCCCATTTGGGCTTGAGCTTGTTCTTTTTCTTCTCCGGTAGCCGTAGAACTAGTTCGCCAACGTTATAGGTTTTGGCCCGCACATCTCTGCTTTGATACCTTCGAGCTTGTTGCTGATAGAATGCGGAACGAGCTTTTGCCACGTCGCGCTCCTCCTCAAGGGCGTCCAAACTGTCCTGCCGATCGAGCTCGGCCTCTCTTTCTTCGTACATGCGCACTCGAGGTGAGTCATGAATTATGTCGCAAGGCAGCACCGCCTCGACGCCGTACACCATAAAAACGGTGTGTATCTGGTAGTGCGATTTGGCGTGGTCCACAGCCCCCAAAGTACGGAGTCGAGCTCCTCTACCCAATGAGTGTCTGATTCCTTTAAAGATCGGACTAATCTGGGTTTAATGCCGCTCATGATAAGACCATTCGCTCGTTCGACTTGACCGTTAGTTTGCATATGATAGACAGAAGCATAATCAAGCTTGATGCCCATGTTGCTGCACCAAAGTTTCACCTCGTCGGCTGTAAAGTTCATGCCGTTGTCAGTGATGATGCTGTGGGGGATGCCATAATGGTGTACAACCCCGGATATGAAGTCTATCACCGGTCCGGATTCAGCCGTTTTGACAGGTTTGGCTTCTATCCATTTGGTGAATTTATCCACCATGACCAGTAAGTATTTTCTCTTATGGGTTCCCCCTTTGAGGGGTCCGACCATATTGAGCCCCCAGACCGCAAAGGGCCAAGTAATGGGGATTGTTTGGAGGGTGGTAGGTGGCATGTGGCTTTGGTTTGCAAAGAGCTCACAACCGACACAATGTTGTACCAGATGTTGTGCATCTGCCCGGGCCGTCGGCCAATAAAAACCTGTACGGAAGGCCTTGCTTACAAGGGCCCGGGCTGCGGCGTGGTGGCCGCCGAGTCCGGCATGGATTTCTGCCAAAAGCTTCTGCCCTTCCTCTTCGGAGATGCTCCTTTGAAGGACTCCGGTTGTGCTTTTCTAATAAAGCTCTCCCTCATGGACCTTGTAGGCTTTAGATTGGCGCACTATGCAGCGGGCCTCGTTTTGGTCCTCGGGTAATTCCTGTCTGGTTAGGTAGGCCAGGAATGGTTCTGTCCACGGGGCGATGACGGCCATTATCACGTGGGCTGAAGGTGTTATTTCGGTGGCAGAGCCTCCGATTGTGTCAGAGTGTTTGGCATCTCGGGTTGTGGCCAGGTCCGGACTATTTTTGCCGGTGTCCCCTTCCCATACTATGGACGGTTTAAACAGTCTTTCCAAGAAGATGTTCGGTGGGACAGGGTCGCGTTTAGCGCCGATACGGGCTAGGATGTCCGCCGCCTGGTTGTTTTCCCGAGCCACATGGTGGAATTCAAGCCCCTCGAACCGAGCTGACATTTTGAGGACGGCGTTGTGATATGCCGTCATTTTCGGATCCTTGGCTTCGAAGTCTCCATTTATTTGGGATATTGCGAGGTTCGCGTCCCCACGCACCTCTAGGCGTTGGATGCCCATGGAGACTGCCATCCGTAGGCCATGTAATAGGGCCTCGTATTCGGCTGCGTTATTGGAGTCTGTGTATAGTATTTGGAGCACGTATTGCACCGTATCTCTGGTGGGGGACGTCAAGACGACGCCAGCCCCCAGACCAGCCAGCATTTTAGAGTCGTCAAAGTGCATGATCCAATTGGAGTATGCGCCGTACTCTTTAGGGAGTTCGGCTTCTATCCACTCGGCTACGAAATCGGCCAGTACTTGTGACTTAATGCCTCGTCGTGGCTTATATGTTATGTCGAATGGGAGGAGCTCGATGGCCCATTTGGCAATCCGGCCCGTGGCATCGCGGTTGTTTATTATGTCATTGAGTGGTACATCGGAGCCACCGTAATAGAACACTCTTGAAAGTAGTGTCGTAATTTCCGGGATGCCATAAATACCGCGTATGCTATCTTTTGGTAATGTGGGTACCGTGATTTGCATGGAGTGAGGACGGTGGATACATAATATACGGGATTTTGAAGTGGAATTTATGTCCGTCCATCTCTCGTTCGACGACGAGCACTGCGCTTACAACTTGGTGAGTTGCCGCTATATATAAAAGCATTGGTTCGTCAACAGTTGGCGCGGCCAGGATTGGGTTGGTGGCCAGGATGGCTTTTATTTCTTCTAGTCCGGCCGTGGCTGCGTCTGTCCACTCGAAGTGTTCGGTGCGCCAAAGAAGGCGGTAAAGGGGAAGTGCCTTTTCTCCTAATCGAGAGATAAAGCGGCTTAAAGCCGCCACGCATCCATTCAATTTTTGGATTTGCTTGAGGTCAGCTGGGATAGCTAGCTGTGAAAGAGCTCGGATTTTAGCCGGATTTGCTTCAATTCCTCTACTGGAGACGATGAAGCCTAGGAGCTTTCTGGCGAAAACGCCGAAAACGCATTTTTTCGGATAGAGCTTAATGTCGTATGTTCGGAGATTGGTGAACGCGAGCCTCAAGTCGTCTATTAAAGAGTCGACGTGTTTGGTTTCAATGACTACATCGTCTACATATGCCTCCACAGTCTTACCGATCTGCTTTTCCAGACATGTCTAGATCATGCGCTGATATGTTGCACCGGCATTTTTGAGCCCGAAGGGCATTGCGTTAAAGCAGAAGGAGCCGTATGGCATTATAAATGCCGTTGCGGCTCGATCAGACTCCGCCATCTTAATCTGGTGGTAAGCCTTATTAACGTCTTTGAAGTCGACACATAGGCGCCAGGATTTGTCCTTCTTTGGTACCATCACCAGGTTTGCTAGCCAATCCGGATGTTCTATTTCTTTAATGAATCCGGCTTCCAGTAGCTTGGCCAGCTCCCCTCCCATGGCTTGTCGCTTAGATTTAGAGAAACGCCGAAGAGTCTGCTTGACCGGCTTGAATCCTTTTAGAATATTAAGGCTATGCTCGGCCAATCTGCGTGGGATTCCTGGCATGTCTGAAGGATGCCAGGCGAATATGTCCCAATTCTCGCGCAGAAACTCCCATAGTGCAGCGTCGACAGCGGGGTCTAACTGTGCCCCAATGGATGCTATTTTTGTAGGGTCCGTTGGATGGACTTGGAAGTTAACTATTTCGTCCGCTGGTTTAAAGGAGGTGGACGTGGATCTTTTGTCTAATATCACGTCGTCCCTGTCCACCGTGGAGCGCAGCGCGGTTAACTCCTCCGCCACAAGGGCTTCGGATAGTGCCTCGAGGGCTAGTGCAGCTGTTTTGTTCTCGGTGCAGAGTGCTATGTCCGGATCACTAGCTAGAGTGATAATTCCCTTGGGTCCGGGCATTTTGAGCTTCATGTACCCGTAATGGGGTATGGCTTGAAAAATCGTGAATGCCTCCCGCCCTAGAAGGGCGTGGTATCCACTACTGAACGGGGCCACTTGGAATATAATTTCTTCGGACCTGTAATTCTCCGGAGTGTCGAATACCACATCAAGTGTGATTTTCCCAGCACAATGTACCTCCCGACTAGCGATGATTCCTCGGAAGGTCGTTCTGCTTTGCTCAATACGGTTGCTATCTATTTCCATTTTTGGAGAGTTTCCTCATAAATGAGGTTTAATCCGCTGCCGCCATCCATGGGCACCTTAGTGAGCCAAAAGCCGTCCACAATTGGACTGAGGAACAAAGCGGCTGGTGCACGGGCTGTTCAGAATTTAGGCTCGTCACTGGCATTGAAGGTGATGGCCATGTTGCTCCATGGATTTATTGCTGCCACGTGGCAGACTTCGACAAGGCTGCGGAGTGCTCGCTTACGCCTATTATTTGAGGCGAAGGTCTCAAGGACCGTTAATATTGTGTTGTTATCCGTGGGGAGGTGCTCTGAGGTATTTTGGGTGAGAAGATCCTCACTGCTTTTGGCCACCTGCCGGAGTACCCAACATGCTCTAAGGTTGTGTGTTGATATGGTATCCGCTGTACTATAGATTTTGCAGGGCCTGTTGAGCCATCCCTCCAATACAGTTCCATGCCCTGTAGTGGGCTTCTGCTTCTTTGTAATTGAGTTGAGCGACTTATGAGAGTGCACCCTTTTAGTTCGGACTAGGGGTTTTGTCAGAGCCGGATTATCCCAAAATTGCGTTTGGGTTTTCTAGGCACTTTCCATCGCATAGTATTTCCGTACTATGGCCGCCAAGTCAGCGAAGTGTGCTACGTCACGGCAACTTATGGTGTTGAGGACTCCCTTGTCCGTGCAATTGTTGCAAAAGAACGAAATTGCATCTTCCTCATGGTAGTCCTTGACCTTGTTCATTACAAGGAGGAATCTGGCCCAATAGTGATGTATTGTTTCTTGGGGCGCTTGCCTAATGTGGGAAAGATCATTTGTATCTGGGTGGGTGGGTGGATTTAAGTCCAGACCTTGACCCAATCTGTGATCCCGGGGCAGGGGAGTTTCCGATCTTGGAAGTTCGGGCTCCGGGATGTTGCCCTGTGGGTTTGGTATGCGGCCAGATTCTGGATTCAGGGTTAAGGCGGTGTCCTCCCGTGAGTGAGTATCCTGTTCGGAGAGCTCGGAAATATGGACATAGTTCGTCCTCAGGATAGAGAGATAATCGCCACATTGCTCCTCCACCACCGCTATCTGATGGGTGACCGGCGGAGAGTTAATATCCCTTTGGTCGGGTTTAAGCCCGATCCGATCGTAGTCCATAATGACTCCTAGAGCAGCAATGCGATCCAAGAGCTCGTTCAAAGAGGAGGGCTCCATCGGATCCATCTGCTCGGCAAATTTTGAGCCGATGTGGAGGCTATTTTCGATGACCCGAGAGGTCATCGCCGGCGCAGCGGCCGAGCGGGCGGTCATGACGAAGCCGCCTAGTCGGAGAGTTTGGCCTACAGCCAGGGCTCCCCCAGAGGTGATGTTGTCCTTGACAACG
This sequence comes from Triticum urartu, assembly GCF_056163025.1. NCBI lineage: Eukaryota > Viridiplantae > Streptophyta > Magnoliopsida > Poales > Poaceae > Triticum > Triticum urartu. The sequence goes on along the minus strand of NC_141874.1, from coordinate 156,734,367 downwards.
AGGCGAGCCATCTTCCTTATGATGACGACATAGTGGAACTCTCAATGAAAGCACCAATGTCGGTGTCAAAACCGGCGGATCTCGGGTAGGGGGTCCCGAACTGTGCGTCTAAGGCGGATGGTAACAGGAGGCAGGGGACACGATGTTTTACCCAGGTTCGGGCCCTCTTGATGGAGGTAAAACCCTACGTCCTGCTTGATTAATATTGATGATATGGGTAGTACAAGAGTAGATCTACCACGAGATCAGAGAGGCTAAACCCTAGAAGCTAGCCTATGGTATGATTGTATGTTGTCCTACGGACTAAAACCCTCTGGTTTATATAGACACCGGAGGGGGCTAGGGTTACACAAGGTCGGTTACAAAGGAGGAGATATACATATCTGTATTGCCTAGCTTGCCTTCCACGCCAAGTAGAGTCCCATCCGGACACGAGACAAAGTCTTCAATCTTGTATCTTCATAGTCCAACAGTCCTGCCAAAGGATATAATCCGGCTGTCCGGAGACCCCCTAATCCAGGACTCCCTCAGTAGCCCCTGAACCAGGCTTCAATGACGATGAGTCCGGCGCGCAATGTTGTCTTCGGCATTGCAAGGCGGGTTCTGAAGGAAATATGCCCTCGAGGCAATAATAAAGTTATTATTTATCTCCTTATATATCATGATAAAAGTTTATTATTCATGCTAGAATTGTATTAACCGGAAACATAATACATGTGTGAATACATAGACAAACAGAGTGTCACTAGTATGCCTCTACTAGACTAGCTTGTTAATCAAAGATGGTTATGTTTCCTAACCATGGACAAAGAGTTGTCATTTGATTAACAGGATCACATCATTAGATGAATGATCTGATTGACATGACCCATTCCATTAGCTTAGCACCCGATCGTTTAGTATGTTGCTATTGCTTTCTTCATAACTTATACATGTTCCTATGACTATGAGATTATGCAACTCCCGTTTGTCGGAGGAACACTTTGTGTGCTACCAAACGTCACAACGTAACTGGGTGATTATAAAGGAGCTCTACAGGTGTCTCCAAAGGTACATGTTGGGTTGGCGTATTTCAAGATTAGGATTTGTCACTCCGATTGTCGGAGAGGTATCTCTGGGCCCTCTCAGTAATGCACATCACTTAAGCCTTGCAAGCATTGCAACTAATGAGTTAGTTGCAGGATGATGTATTACAGAACGAGTAAAGAGACTTGCCGGTAACAAGATTGAACTAGGTATGGGATACCGACGATTGAATCTCGGGCAAGTAACATACCAATGACAAAAGGAACAACGTATGTTGTTATGCGGTCTGACCGATAAAAGATCTTCGTAGAATATGTAGGAGCCAATATGAGCATCCAGGTTCCGCTATTGGTTATTGACCAGAGACATGTCTCGGTCATGTCTACATTGTTCTCGAACCCGTAGGGTCCGCACGCTTAAGGTTACGATGACAGTTATATTATGAGTTTATACATTTTGATGTACCGAAGGTTGTTCGGAGTCCCGGATGTGATCACGGACATGACGAGGAGTCTCGAAATGGTCGAGACATAAAGATTGATATATTGGAAGCCTATGTTTGGATATCGGAAGTGTTCCGGGTGAAATCGGGATTTTACCGGAGTACCGGGAGGTTACCGGAACCCCCTGGGAGGTATATGGGCCTTAGTGGGCCTTAGTGGAAGAGAGGAGAGGTGGCCAGAGATGGGCCGCGCGCCCCTCCCCCCCTTGGTCCGAATTGGACAAGGAGAGGGGGCCGGCCCCCCTTCCTCCTCTCTCTCCTCTTTCCCCCCCTCCACGAATCCTATTCCAACTAGGAAAAGGGGGGGGAGTCCTACTCCCAGAGGGAGTAGGACTCCTCCTGGCGCGCCTCTCCTGGCCGGCCGGCCCCCCTCCCTTGAACCTTTATATACGGAGGCAGGGGCACCCCCTAGAGACACAAGTTGATCCATGTGATCATATTCTTAGCCGTGTGCGGTGCCCCCTTCCACCATAGTCCTCGATAATATTGTAGCGGTGCTTAGGCGAAGCCCTGCGACGATAGTACATCAAGATCGTCACCATGCCGTCATGCTGACGGAACTCTTCTCCGACACTTTGCTGGATCGGAGTCCGGGGATCGTCATCGAGCTGAACGTGTGCTAGAACTCGGAGGTGCCGTAGTTTCGGTGCTTGATCGGTCGGGCCATGAAGACGTACGACTACATCAACCAAGTTAACGCTTCCATTGTCGATCTACAAGGGTATGTAGTTCATACTCTCCCCTCCCGTTGCTATGCATCACCATGATCTTGCGTGTGCGTAGGAAATATTTTGAAATTACTGCGTTCCCCAATAGGTTCTTCCTCCGAATACATCACGGAAGAATTTGAATACAAGGATAGTGTCCGACCCTGCAAAATAAGTTCCACATACCACCGTAGAGAGAATAGTATTTCCAAAAATCTAATTTGCTGACTTGTTTTGGCAACACAACATTATGTCATGGCCCGGTCATTATTCGAACCGTTTCCTTTAACTAGCCCCGCACATAACGCGAGGCAGTTTTTTGACACGTCTTGTCAAAGCAGAGATCGTGTCCCCTTATCACGGGATTCTCATCAATACGGGCATGGGTAACCCAACCGCGCCATCGATTACGGTGCTTGGGGGATAAGCGAGTTTTACCAGGCTAGTGGGGACGCATAGTTTCTTCCGCCCATATAAAGGGATAAGGATTCACATTTTTCATCCACGCCTTCTTCCTCCTTTGCTCATCCATTTTCGCACACTCGAGCTCCAGCACCCAAGTCCGCATTTCCCACCTCGACCTTCTCCAACCATGTCTGGAGCGGGAGGCAGGTGGATGGTCTCCTCCATCATGGAGGGACACATCAAGAAGCTGAGGAGAGCCGGATACCTGCCCGATGACATCGCGCACCGGCTCCCAGATGAGGGGCAGCTCATCCCCACCCCCAGGCCCCATGAGTGGGTAGTGTTCCTTATCCATTTTCTCCACAGACTGGGATTCCCTCTCCACCCATTCGTCCGGGGGCTCATGTTCTACTACGGCCTGGATTTCCACGATCTGGCCCCGAACTTCATCCTCAACATCTCGGCATTTATCATCGTGCGCGAGGCCTTCCTCCGCATCAAGCCCCACTTCGGCTTATGGCTGAAGACCTTCAATGTCAAGCCGAAGGTAGTGAGCAGCCGCCAGGCGGAGTGCGGAGTCGCCATGGTGGGCAAGATGCCCAACGTCACATGGCTCGAGGGCTCCTTCATGGAGACCGTAAAGGGGTGGCAATCAGGGTGGTTCTACATCACCGAGCCGCGTGACCCTAAATGGGCAGCGGCCCCCGAGTTCCGATCTGGCATCCCCACACGGCTCACCTCCTGGCAAGAGAAGGGCCCGTCCTGGGATAGTTCGGGAGGGCTGACCGGACTCCAAACATGTATTCAAAACATGGTGAACAAGAAGCTCAAACTCGTCAACGTAGTCCAGGTCATGCTCATCCGCCGGATCCTCCTGTGCCAACAACGGGCTTTCAACTTGTGGGAGTTCGACCTGGCCCAGCGCCGAACTCTGAACATGCTCTTCGACACAACTCAAGAGGATGCCTGGAGGGTGCTATTCAAGGGTGCCGAGGTCCCCCCTCCCACTACCGAGGATCGCGGATTCTGCGCGAAGCGCCAAGCCAGCGCGGTAAGCTGTTTCACCTCTCACAGGATACTTGTTTTTCAAAGTTTGACTCTATGCGGGATGTAAGCTCCCGTACCTTCGACAGGACTGGCAGGAGACGGCTGGACAGATCGACTGCCCGGCTCCTTTGCCGGAAGGCCCAGCAGACGCTCTCCTGACGAAGATGTTGACTCCGGCTCCTTACAAGGTGCCGGAGAAGACCAAGAAGGCCAAGTGAACCCGAAAGAGTTCCCGACGCCAGGCGTCATCGGACTCATCGTCCGATAACTCTGCGACACACTCCTCCCCTGAAGACGAGGAGGAAGAAGAAGATGCTCCCCCTTCAGATGGGGGAGACAAGAAAAGGAAGGCCGCCCCAACTGGGGAGGCCGAAGGGTCCAAGAAGGGAAGGACTCTCCTTCCGGACATTTCCACCACCGCCGCCGAAGGTGAAGACGACTGGCTGCTCGGGGACAAGCCCCTGGCGAAGTCGTAAGTATTCGGATACCAGAGTAACTCATAGCATTCCTTTGTCACACGGCTTCCCCGAATGCCGAATATGATTATGCAGGCCGCCACGAGCCCGTATCGGTGTATCGTCGGACGGCTCCCTGGGCTCGTCGGATATGGATAGCGATCCACTTCCGCCCGCCACCTCCCCTTGCCCTGCGGACGACGCCGACGTATTGTCTCAAGAGGCACCGGGTCGAGGGCAGACAGTCCCGGAGGCGCCTCAAGGTGACCTTCCGGACTACGGGAGCAGAGGGAACAAGGCCCCTGAGGGCTTCGAGTTCGGCCCTCAGCCGAACACCGCACCGGAACCTCCAGTGGTTCCGGACTCGGGCAGGCGGCCTCCTTCCAAGAGGGGCAAGACGCCTGTGCCGGTGACCTCTGTCCATCCAGAGGCGCCGGACAATCTGCTGGGAGCGCTTCGCAGCGCTTCCATCGACGAGGAGCACCGTACTATTATGAGTGCAGTGGTGCAGAAGGTTCAGTCCGCCAAAAGCGGATTGACTGAAGCCTGTGCCAGCCTTCTAACAGGCTTTGAGGTAAGTGTTTAAAATATAGGAAAAATATTACCGCATAGACAGTAGCCCCTGATGCTCTGTTCGGTGTTCACAAAGAAAAGCCGAACAGAGGATCAAACAATATCGCAGGAGTCTAATATAAGTATGTCAATATGCGTATGCAGGCTTCGCTGCTGGCATCTACCGCACTGACTGCGGAGGTCACCGCACTGAAGCGGGACCTTAAAGGGTCCGAGGACGAGCTCGGCCTTGCCAAGAGGCAGCTCGAGGAGAACAAAGGTAAGTAGTACCTAGTCTATGGATATGTATAAAAAGAATGCGATTGCAAAATGACAGGATCATCATGAATTTGCCAGGGGCCACAACCGAAGTGGCGACCCTAAAGCAAGTGATGTCCGAGGCCGAAGATAAAGCGGCCAAGGAGCGCACCGAGCGGGAAAGGCAAGAGGCTCGGGTGAGTGAGGTGCAGCAAGAGCTCCAGGCTCTCGTGACGAAGCACGAGGCGTTGGAGCTTGACTCGAAGACGCGAGAGTCTGAGCTTGCCGCGGCCCTCGAGAGCGCAAAGAGTGCCAAGGCCGAAGCCCAAAAGGCCCTCCAGGAGATTGACGCGATGACGAAAATAGTGGCGGTTAAGGAATTCTATATGCAAGGCAAGCATGTGAAAGTAAATTACCTATTACTTACCTGAATCCGGAGCTCTTCGGGAGCATTCGCAAATTTGCCCCGCAGCGTGTCGGATGCCGCATAGTTTTATCAGGCCGAGGAGGGAAGCTCAACGGAGAAGCTGTTCTGGTCTCAGTATACCGGGACCGAACACCCGGTGCCTATGAGCGACCAGCTGAAACAGCTGGTCGAGCTACACAAGGCGGCCGAACAGGCCATGAAGGGCTTTATAGTCCGGCTGTGGCCTGGCGACGCCCTTCCGAACAGCTACTTCGGCCTGGTGAGGCGGCTTGTGGATGCCTGCCCACGGCTGGAAGTCGTCAAGCGGTCCGTCTGCATCGAAGGTGCACGCCGGGCTTTCGCCCGTGTGAAGGTGCAATGGGCCAAGTTAGACGCCGTGAAGCTGATCAAGGAAGGACCGCCGCAGGGCAAGGAGCATCGCACCCCCGAAATTTATTATGAGGGTGTCCTGAAGGGTGCCTGTCTTGTAGCGGACGAATGTCCAAAGATTGTAATATTTGAGTAAACTTGCTCATGTGATCCTGTATGATGAAAACTTGTTTCATATGCGCTATGCAACGCTTGTTTGAATTTAAAATATTACCTTCTGTTTGGCGGTTTATCTGATCTGAGAGATGGCTAGTCCTCGGCTTCTGCCCCCATGCCGCGAGTGCTGGGGTGTTCGGGATAAACCTGAGCACTCTTGTTCCCATTTTTGGGTCCTTCGAGGGAGGTGCTTAGCACAGTGAACAAGGCAACCAGACTAATAATGCTTTATCACTCTCACTTAGCCATAGAATTCTATAATTTTAAATTTCTGCGAAGCCCCTGGTATTCGGAAGGCCAAATTCGGGGCACGATACATGCCTTTAAGCCGGACAGGACCGGCTCCTCGCTCTAAGAGGCATAAGTCTTTAGGGACTCGAAACCTCGCCGAACAGCGACCAGTCTCTCGCCTTATCATGACAGTCAGTTTTAGCTTTCTCTACTGAGGTTCTTAGCCCAGCAGAACCGGGGCACAATCACAGTAGTTCTCCTAGTGCTACCTTAGCCGATAGAGCGGAACGCAAGGTACCAAAACATAGGAGCCGGGCAAACCCAACATTTGACCAAAGACATGATTCGGAGCTGATGCATATAATGCTATAAGTTCGGGGTGCCGCACTTGTGAAAGTGTTCGGACTTTTCACACCATAATGTGGGGTACTTAAGCCCCTGGTGTATTGGCCATACCAAAGTGTACGGTTGCAAGGCGTCATTAATGAACACACATATATATATAACGAGAATGCAATAATAGTCGTAATATTATTCATTGTTTATTCAAAAAGGTGCGTTAAAGCAGAATGATACAGATAGTGCGGTAAGCAAAAAGTAGGACTATGTCCCTTCCAAGGGAAAGCTGAGGAATAGTATTAAAGCAAATATTTCACTCGTTATCGTAATCCACCTAGGAGTTCCATGGTGTAATGTAGCTTTCTACCTCCTTGGTTGCTGCATCATGTGTTCGGCAATCATGCTGCCGGACAGGGCTTCCAGAGATTAAAGTCCTGAAAGAGAAAAATAACAAAGCGGGAAGCCCCTAGTGCGGTTTAAGCCGTGTCTTGGGGCGTGCCGTAGTTGTGCCCCCCTCCCCACCTGTGTCCATGGTATTTTTAATGTGTAATTATGTACGCGTGGCGCGGATTTCGCTGTTTGGCTTGGGCCGGGGCGGGGGCCGCATTGCTACGCGAGCTCAGATCGTGCCAGGCGTCTAGTTGCCGATTACTCCGAGCGCGCTTGAAGGTGTCCGGGTCTTGAAACGCCGAATTGGTGGATTGCCTTGAGAGGCTGCTTTGCACTTCTGCTGCGAGGGCCCCAGTGTGCTCCTCCGTGCGGAGAGAGCTATAACACCCTCGATGCGACTATATCTCCCACGTGTCGAGGCACGACTTAGAGGCATAATCGCATTGAAGGCATATGCCGCAAGTTAGGCAATCTTCACAACATCCCATGTAATATAGATAATAAAAGGGGAGATAACATAGTTGGCTTACACTCGCCACTTCAATCAAGTACATAAATAACATTACATCATTCAAACACTCATGGCCCGACTACGGCGCCAAAATAAAAGATAACCCAACATGCGGCATGGTCCTGATCACCCCCAACTGAGCACCACTACTGATCATCAGGAAAGGAAACATAGTAACGTTGAGAGTCTTCGTCGAACTCCCACTTGAGCTCAAACGCGTCTCCTGGAGCGGAATCATCGGGCCCTGCATCTGGTGTAATATTAATCTGTGAGCCACAGGGACTCAGCAATCTCGCACCCTCGCGATCAAGACTATTTAAGCTTATAGGTAAGGCAAGGTAAATATATGGAGCTGCAGCAAGCGACTAGCAAATATGGTGGCTAACTTATTCGCAAAAGAGAGCGAGAAGAGGAGGCAAAGCGCGAGCGAGAAACTAGAGGACAACCTGCGCAAACATTACTCCAACACTGTGTCCACTTCCCGGACTCCGCCGAGAAGAGGCCATCACGGTAACACACTCAGTTGATTCATTTTAATTAAGTTAAGGTTCAAGTTATCTACAACCAGACATTAACAAATTCCCATCTGCCCATAACCGCGGGCACGGCTTTCGAAAGTTCAAAACCCTGCAGGGGAGTCCCAACTTAGCCCATGACAAGCTCTCACGGTCAACGAAGGAATAGACCTCCTCCCAAGATGTTCCGATTAGACTCGGTATCTCGGTTCTTCAAGACACTTCGACAGGTTAAAACAAGACCAGCAACACCGCCCGAATGTGCCGACAAATCCCGATAGGAGCTGCACATATCTCGTTCTCAGGGCACACTCAGATTGTCTTAGGTACGGGTAGGCCAGCCCAGAGTGGTCCCTGGTGGCCACCGGCAGCTGACAGGTGGACCAACACTCAGAGGAGCACTGGCCCGGGGGGTTTAAAATAAGATGACCCTCGGGCTCCGGAAACCCAAGGGGAAAAGAGGCTAGGTGGCAAATGGTAAAACCAAGGTTGGGCATTGCTGGAAAAGCTTTAATCAAGGCAAACTATCAAGGGGTTCCCATTATAACCCAACCGCGTAAGGAACGCAAAATCCGGGAACATAACACCGATATGACGGAAACTAAGGCGGCAAGAGTGGAACAAAACACTAGGCGAGAGGCCGAGCCTTCCACCCTTTACCAAGTATATGGATGCATTAAGATAACAAGATAATATAATGATATCCCAACAAGTAAATAAAAGTTCCAACAAGGAACGGCCTCCAATCTTCACCTGCAACTAGCAACGCTATAAGAGGGGCTGAGCAAAGCGGTAACATAGCCAATCAACGGTTTGCTAGGACATGGTGGGTTAGAGGTTTGACATGGCAATTTGGGAGGCTTGAAAGCAAGTGGTAGGCATCGTAGCATTGGCATAGCAAAAGAGCGAGCAAACTAGCATAGCAAAGATAGTAGTGATTTCGAGGGTATGATCATCTTGCCTGCACAGTTGTCAGAGTTGACTGGATCCTCGAACGCAAACTCAACGGGCTCCTCGTTAGCGAACTCGTCTCCCGGCTCTACCCAAATAAGACAAACAAACAACAAGGGCACAATCAACCACGTGCAAGGATCAAACAAGATGATGCAAAGATGATATGCTATGCGGGATGCGATGCGGGATGCATATGCAAGATGTGACAGGGAATGCATGAACCTGGCCTCAACTTGGAAATCCAAGTGTGCCACTGGAAAGATGAGATGAAATCGCTTGAAAACGATATAAAGAACGCCGGAAACGGAGTTACGGTTTGGAAATGGCAAGCAATTGAAATATGACACCGGTCTGCGATTTACAGCAAGTAGCCATCTAAATGTAATGAGAAGAACTTGCTACAGCACCCAAACATGACAAAAAAATACATGGCAGGGATGCATTCATGATGCTTAACAAAAGTCTAGCACTGAGCTACGGCCAATTCATCCATTAACAGGTTCAAACAAGCATGGCAAAAATGCAAATGACAAACAGATTTCAGACTTAGTGAAATTAACACTTGTCTGGAATTTCAGATCAGGTAGCTCTCTTCGGAGCAACAAAACTACATGCTACAGGACCTGAACAGGGCAAAGTAAAGCATGGCATGGAGCTACTCAAAGAGATTAACAAAAGTCCCTTAGTGACCTTGAGCCAAAAGGGATCAGAAAATACAATTGCAAGCATGTGAACATAGCAAAACATAATCAGATCACAGACTTAGTGAAAACTGAAGCATGCTAAAAACAGATATCAAGTAGGCATGTTTACGAGCTCGATGCACTCAATACGGAGCAAGTCATGATAAGCTAAGCATACATCCATCAAGAACACACAAAATGCAAGCTATACATGTCAAGAACAATAGCATAGCATGCACCGATCAACTACCACATCGTCGGCAAAATTGCAAACAAGTTGACAATCTGCCCAGATTCACAAAGTAGCAAAAGTAAAGCTCGATTGACTCAAGCTAGGGTGTTCCATAATTGCAAACAAAGACATGGATGGATAAAGCACTACAAGATTAACAAAACATCCTTACTGATCATCCTCAAAAGAGGCACGGATCACTAGGAAAGAACATGAAAATATGGCCATATGAGATAAACAGCTCAAGGACTTAGTGGAATTGCCAAGTCCCTGAAATCAGAATTACCAAGTGCACCACTTTGCAAGCTTGTTCTAGTCACCACACACATCACAAAAATACATGGGCTGCATCTCTGGAAAGATGGCAAAACCCTTAACAAAACATATGTAGAGCATCAGGGCATATCATGCACAAAATAATCATGGCAAAAATGACAAAAAGCTAAATGGAGTAGCAGATTTGACAATAATCTCAAGTAGCCCTCTTCTAACAGCATTTCGGCATCAAGATGAACTCAAATGAAAATTATGCAATGGAATGAAATGATGTACTCTCTGAGGTGAACATTTTGATATGCTATATGCCAAAAACGGAGTTACGGATGTGGATATACAAGGCTAGGAACAGGAGCATATGGACTAGAAAATTTCGGGGACTTAGAAAAAAAGAACCACCAGATCTAGGGTTTCGGTGGCACGCAATCCGAGGTCGACCGGATCCCTCGCCGGAGTCGTTGGCCAGGGCGGCGGCCGGAGCGGGAGGAATAGGCGGCCGAAGGGAGGAAGAGGCCGGGGCGGCGGAGAGGAGGCGAGGGGCGGCGGAGCCGCGGCGGCCGGCGACGAGGCGAGGTGGCGGCGCACGGTGGTGGCGGAGCGGCGCCGGGCGGCGGCGGCTGGCGGCGGAGGCGGCGGGGCCGGCGAACGGGGTGAGGAGGCAGGCGGCTTTGGGCGGCGGCGCGGGGGAGATGGGCCGCGGGGGCCTTCCCTGGGCTCGGCGGGCCGCGGCGCGGGAGGTGGCTGGCGTGCCACGTGGCGCGACTGGAGAGGACGGCGGCGATGTCCGGCACGCGGACGGACGTGTCCGGCGCGCTGCGGGGAAAAAATATCTAGGGTTAGGGGGAAGGAGACCCGGGATTTCATGGAGGGATCTATTTATAGGCATAGAGGGAGCTAGGAGAGTCCAAATAAGGTGCGGTTTTCGGCCACGCGATCATGATCAAACGCTCTAGATGATGGAGCAGGTTTAGGTGGGTTTTGGGCCAAATTGGAGGGGTGTTGGGATGCAACACACACGAGGCCTTTTTGCTCCCTCGGTTAACCGTTGGAGTATCAAATGAAGTCCAAATGATACGAAACTTGACAGGCGGTCTACCGGTAGTAAACCAAGGCCGCTTGGCAAGTCTCGGTCCAATCCGGAAATGTTTAATCCCCACACATGAAAGAAAGGTAGAAATGACCACCGGAGGAGAACGAAGCGCCGGAATGCAAAACGGACAACGGAGAAAATGCTCGAATGCATGAGATGAACACGTATGCAAATGCAATGCACATGATGACATGATATGAGATGCATGACAACGACAACAACACGTGGAGACAAAAACCCGAACCCGAGAAAATAAAATAACTTAAAGCCAGAAATGGCAAGAGTTGGAGTACAAATTGGGAAATTTACATCCGGGGTGTTACAACACTCCACCACTACGAAAGGATCTCGTCCCGAGATCTAGGATTGAAAGAACGCCGGGTACTCAGAACGGAGGTGATCCTCGCGTTCCCAGGTAGCTTCATGGTCAGAATGGTGTGACCACTTGACTTTGAGAAATTTGATTGACTTGTTGCGAGTCTTGCATCCAGTCTCTTCAAGAATAGCAACTGGGTGCTCACGATAGGAGAGATCTTCTTGGAGCTCAATGTCCTCGAAGTTGACGGTGCGGTCAGGAGTCTTGAAGCACTTTCAAAGCTGAGAGACATGGAACACGCCATGAAAATTTTCAAAGTTTGAAGGAAGCTCGAGTTGATAGGCGAGGTCGCCTCTCTTGCTGACAATCTTGAAAGGTCCCACGTATCTAGGGGCAAGCTTCCCTTTGATACCGAAGCGACGAGTACCTTTCATAGGAGAGACGCGGAGGTAAACATGATCTCCAATCTCGAAAGCCAAATCATGGTGCTTACTATCATAGTAGCTCTTTTGACGGGATTGGGCTGCTTTGAGGTTATCACGAATGACTTTGCACATTTCCTCTGCCTCTGTGATTAAGTCATTTCCCAAAAGCTGACGTTCACCGATTTCAGACCAGTTGAGAGGGGTACGGCACTTCTTGCCATACAGAATTTTGAATGGGGCCTTGCCCGAACTTGCTTGAAAACTGTTGTTGTAGGAGAATTCAGCATAAGGAAGACAATCCTCCCACTTCATGCCGAAGGAGATCACACAAGCCCTGAGCATATCTTCCAAAATCTGGTTGACACGCTCGACTTGACTGCTAGTTTGAGGATGGAAATCTGTGCTGAAGCGGATGTTGGTGCCCATGGCCTTCTGAAAAGAATCCCAAAACTTGGATGTAAAGATGTTGCCACGGTCTGAAGAGATCACTTGTGGAATACCGTGCAAAGAGACAATCCGAGAGGTATAGAGTTCCGCCAATTGAGCTGCAGTGATTGACTCTTTGATAGGCAGAAAATGAGCCACTTTGGTGAGTTTGTCGATGACAACGAATATAGCATCATTGCCACGTTTGGACTTTGGAAACCCAGTCACGTAGTCCATTTCAATGTGGTCAAACTTCCATTCTGGAATGGCAAGAGGTTGGAGGAGACCAGCTGGCCTTTGGTGTTCTGCCTTCACTCTTCTGCAGACATCACATTCGTTCACGAATTGAGCAATCTCGCGCTTCATTCGAGTCCACCAATAAGCCTGCTTGAGGTCCTGATACATCTTCGTGCTCCCAGGGTGGATGGAGAGGAGAGAATTGTGAGCCTCGTTCATGATCACTTTACGGAGGTCACCTTTGGGTACAACAATACGATCCTCGAAGAAGAGAGTATCTTTGTCATCAAGGCGGTAGCACTTGTACTTGGGTTGACTCTTGGCAATCCCAATCTTCACCTTTTCACCATAGCATCAAGAAGCTGGGCTTGGTGAATCTGGTCTTCCAAGGTAGGAGAGACTTGAAGGTTGGCGAGGAAACCTTGAGGAACAACTTGCAGATTAAGTTTGCGGAAAGCTTCACAAAGCTCGGGTTGATAAGGCTTAAGAATCAGACTGTTGCAATAAGCCTTTCTGATCAATGCGTCAGCAATCACATTGGCCTTGCCTGGAGTATACTCGATACTCGGATTATACTCTTGAATCATTTCGACCCATCGAGTTTGCCTGAGGTTGAGATTAGGCTGAGTGAAGATGTACTTGAGACTCTTGTGATCAGTGAAAATGTCCACTTTTCTTCCCAATAAGAGATGTCTCCAAGTCAAAAGAGCATGCACAACTGCCGCCAACTCGATATCATGAGTGGGGTAGTTCTTCTCATTAGGCTTCAACTGGCGAGAGGTATAAGCAACAACTTTCTTCTCTTGCATCAATACTGCGCCAAGACCTTGGAGAGAGGCATCACAAAAGACCTCGTACGGCTTGGATTCATCAGGCGGAGTCAGAACTGGAGCAGTGATCAATTTCTCTTTCTAGGTGTTGAAAGCAAAGTCACACTCCGGAGACCAAACGTACTTGACATGCTTCTGGAGGAGATTAGAGAGAGGCTTCGCGATCTTAGAAAAGTTTTCAATGAATCTTCGACAGTAGCTTGCGAGACCGAGGAAGCTATGGAGTTGCTTCACGTTCTGAGTAGGTTCCCAATTCACAATTGCAGACACCTTCTCAGGATTCACGGCAATGCCCTTGGCAGAGATGATATGACCAAGATAAAGAACCTCATCGAGCCAAAATTCACACTTGGAGAACTTGGCGTAGAACTGGTGTTCTCTGAGCTTATCGAGTACCAAACGCAAGTGCTTGGCATGATCTTCCTTGTTCTTGGAGAAAACCAGAATGTCGTCGAGATAGACCAAAACGAAGTCATTGGTGTAGGCGTTGAAGATGAAGTTCATCATACGAGAGAACGTCGGAGGAGCGTTGACGAGGCCAAAAGACATGACAGTGTATTCATATGAACCAAAGCTTGTCCTGAAAGCCGTCTTGGGAATATCTTGCTCACGGATTCGAATCTGATGATAAACCATACGGAGATCAAGCTTGGAGAATACTTGGGCACCTTTGAGTTGTTCGAACAGCTCGTTGATGTTGGGAAGTGGGTATTTGTTCTTGATGGTCTTCTTGTTCAATGGACGGTAATCAACACAAAGCCGGTCCGTTCCATCCTTCTTCTTCACAAAAAGAACACCACAACCCCACGGAGAAGAACTAGGCCAGATGAGACCCATTCTCTCTTGAATATCGAGTTGCTTCTTCAGCTCCTTAAACTCTTCAGGTCCGAGCTTGTAAGGACGTTTGCACACAGGTTCCGTGCCGGGCTCAAGATCAATAACGAATTCAACTGGCCGGTGCGGAGGCATTTCTGGAAGCTCTTCTGGAAAGACGTCTTGATATTCGCAAACGACTGGAATTTGCGAGATAGCATCCAGTTCACCCTTCTCATTGAGAGAAAACAGACGGGTAGTATCATCACGAGCGGCAAAGACAATTACATCCTCAAACGAATGAGTCAACTGAATCTGCCTGGCTGCACAATCAAGATGCGCCTTGTGCTTAGAAAGCCAACCCATTCCGAGAATAAGATCAATATCCGAGTCACCAAGAACCGTAGGAGAAGATAGAAACTTGTAGTCTCCCAAAGTGATAGTAACATCCGGAGCAATGGAGTTAGCATGCATGCGCCTACCGGGAGATACAACTGCTAATGGACTAGGCAAAATTTGCAAAGCCAAACCATGCTTAGATGAAAACGGTCTCGAGATGAAACAATGCGATGCACCTGTGTCAAAAAGAACTTTTGCAGGAATATCGTTAACTGGAAGGTTACCCATGATGACATCTGATGAATCCTCTGCCTGAGCTGCATTCATCAAGTTGACCTTGGCGTGCTTGGGGTTATGCTTGACCACAGCTGTACTTGCCGATCTGACAGGAGGAGGAGGAGGAAGACGCCTCTGGTTGAAACACTTGTTGGCATAGTGACCCTTCTGTCGGCACTTGTTGCACGTGACCTCTGAAAGCGGACGGTGATACGGAGCACTCGATCTTGGAGGTTGAGACGAAGTCTTGTTCTGAAAGCCAGGGTTGGGTGGGTGGGAAGATCCACTGCCACCTTTGCTCTTCTGCTGATACGGCTGACGGAACAGAGGAGGAGGAAGCCAATACTTCTGCTGCTTGGCCACTTGAGTAGAGAAAGAAGGAGTAACATCTCTGACTCGCTTCTTGGAAGCATCACACCTCAATTGAGCAGCCTCTTGCTTCAATGCCATGTTGTAGAACTCATCGTATCTCAAGGGCTCAAAGAGAACAAGAGCTAGCTGAATTTCAACCATGCTCTGGGGAATATGATGAGCTCGGAAATCTCGACGGAATTCATCCCAAGTGATAACACGTCCACCTCTGGAGTCCTTGTACTACTGGAACCATTCTGCAGCTTGATCTTTGAGTTGGAAGGAAGCGAACTTGACAAAGTCCTCAGGCCTGACGTTACTGCACTCGAAATGCTTGCACAGATCCAGAAGCCAATCGTCAGCATCGGTTGCCTCAACACAATTGCTGAAAGTCTTTGGCCCATTAGCAAGGAACTAGTTGAGTGTAGCAAAGTAATTCTGATTGTTGCCTTGGTTCCCTTGGTTGCCTTGATTGCGCTCTTGGAGAATTTGCATGGTCAACTGTGTGTTTGCATTGGTTGCGGCCATCACAGCTTGCCATGCCTCCGGAGGAGGGGGAGGTGGTGGCGGATTAGGATTCGGAGTCGTGCGCGTTGGAGAAGCCATCCTGAAGAGGTTGACATCCATTAGCACATTCATAGACAAATATTGAAGCTGAATCCAACGGAATGAAAATTGCAACATATAGTCTTCACATCCGAACAAAACGAACGAATGCATTCCTCTTGAAATGGTCACATATCCATAAATTGAGAAGCCACTTAGAATTAAGGTAGAGAAATAAATCAACAAGGTACAGATCAAGAACGAATAATCGGTAAGAAATCCCAATCTCAAACCAATATCTGTGGAAGAAGAACTAGAGCTACTAGAATTCCCACCTATGAAACTCCCGAACCTTTCCGGTTATGCAATCAGGTGTTGGGGATACAGGGGAAGCATAATATCTCACCCAAATCTAGCAAATCCTACATCCAGCTGTATCCATCCTTCAACACATAACCAAGAAACCTTCGGAAACAATCTACCTCAACCTTCGAAAAGCATCCGTTATACAAGTTATGGCGATACTCCCGAACTCCCGCCCCAGTACTGGGTGGCGTCGAGGTTATCTCACCAACGAACTGCATAAAAGAGATTTTCGATGTCGGCGTACTAAACTCAGGTATTCCAGAACTGCAACGATAAAATTATGACAACAACACCTCAGAGCTCAACTCCCCGGGACACTTCCACAAAACCCCTGACAGGAGGCACCAAGACAATGTTCTCATCATAAAACCATCGGAACGATTCCAAGATACCCGCGTGATCCTAAAAAAAATTTAGTGAAATTTGAGAAGAGAAGAGTCAAAACTCTACGTCAGGATGCCTTACCAGAGCGATGAGGAGACTGGGGAGTAAAAAGAATTCCTAAACTCTCCGATATATAGTTCCTAATTGACTCAAAACATTTTTCTAGACACAACTCGGCCGCTAAAAACGATCAAGCAATGGGGCTCCTAAGGTCGGGGAAGGCTCTGATTACCAACTTATAACACCCTCGATGCGACTATATCTCCCACGTGTCGAGGCACGACTTAGAGGCATAATCGCATTGAAGGCATATGTCGCAAGTTAGGCAATCTTCACAACATCCCATGTAATATAGATAATAAAAGGGGACATAACATAGTTGGCTTACACTCGCCACATCAATCAAGTACATAAATAACATTACATCATCCAAACACTCATGGCCCGACTACGGCGCCAAAATAAAAGATAAGCCAACATGCGACACGGTCCCGATCACCCCTAATTGAGCACCACTACTGATCATCGGGAAAGGAAACATAGTAATGTTGAGAGTCTTCGTCGAACTCCCACTTGAGCTCAAACGCGTCTCCTGGAGCGGAATCATCGGGCCCTGCATCTGGTGTAATAGTAATCTGTGAGCCACAGGGACTCAGCAATCTCGCACCCTCGCGATCAAGACTATTTAAGCTTATAGGTAAGGCAAGGTAAATATATGGAGCTGCAGCAAGCGACTAGCAAATATGGTGGCTAACTTATTCGCAAAAGAGAGCGAGAAGAGGAGGCAAAGCGCAAGCGAGAAACTAGAGGACAACCTGCGTAAACATTACTCCAACACCGTGTCCACTTCCCGGACTCCGCCGAGAAGAGGCCATCATGGTAACACACTCAGTTGATTCATTTTAATTAAGTTAAGGTTCAAGTTATCTACAACCGGACATTAACAAATTCCCATCTGCCCATAACCGCGGGCACGGCTTTCGAAAGTTCAAAACCCTGCAGGGGAGTCCCAACTTAGCCCATGACAAGCTCTCACGGTCAACGAAGGAATAGACCTCCTCCCAAGATGTTCCGATTAGACTCGGTATCTCGGTTCTTCAAGACACTTCGACAGGTTAAAACAAGACCAGCAACACCGCCCGAATGTGCCGACAAATCCCGATAGGAGCTGCAAATATCTCGTTCTCAGGGCACACTCAGATTGTCTTAGGTACGGGTAGGCCAGCCCAGAGTTGTCCCTGGTGGCCACCGGCAGCTGACAGGTGGACCAACACTCAGAGGAGCACTGGCCCGGGGGGTTTAAAATAAGATGACCCTTGGGCTCCGGAAACCCAAGGGGAAAAGAGGCTAGGTGGCAAATGGTAAAACCAAGGTTGGGCATTGCTGGAAAAGCTTTAATCAAGGTGAACTATCAAGGGGTTCCCATTATAACCCAACCGCGTAAGGAACGCAAAATCCGGGAACATAACACCGATATGAGAGAAACTAAGGCGGCAAGAGTGGAACAAAACACTAGGCGAGAGGCCGAGCCTTTCACCCTTTACCAAGTATATAGATGCATTAAGATAACAAGATAATATAATGATATCCCAACAAGTAAATAAAAGTTCCAACAAGGAACGGCCTCCAATCTTCACCTGCAACTAGCAACGCTATAAGAGGGGTTGAGCAAAGCGGTAACATAGCCAATCAACGGTTTGCTAGGACATGGTGGGTTAGAGGTTTGACATGGAAATTTGGGAGGCTTGAAAGCAAGTGGTAGGCATCGTAGCATTGGCATAGCAAAAGAGCGAGCAAACTAGCATAGCAAAGATAGTAGTGATTTCGAGGGTATGATCATCTTGCCTGCACAGTTGTCAGAGTTGACTGGATCCTCGAAAGCAAACTCAACGAGCTCCTCGTTAGCGAACTCATCTCCCGGCTCTACCCAAACAAGACAAACAAACAACAAGGGCACAATCAACCACGTGCAAGGATCAAACAAGATGATGCAAAGATGAGATGCTATGCGGGATGCGATGCGGGATGCATATGCAAGATGTGACAGGGAATGCATGAACCTGGCCTCAACTTGGAAATCCAAGTGTGCCACTGGAAAGATGAGATGAAATCTCTTGAAAACGATATAAAGAATGCCGGAATCGGAGTTACGGTTTGGAAATGGCAAGCGATTCAAATATGACACCGGTCTGCGATTTACAGCAAGTAGCCATCTAAATGCAATGAGAAGAACATGCTACAGCACCCAAACATGACAACAAAATACATGGCAGGGA
Organism: Triticum urartu; assembly: GCF_056163025.1. NCBI lineage: Eukaryota > Viridiplantae > Streptophyta > Magnoliopsida > Poales > Poaceae > Triticum > Triticum urartu. Next base: position 156,715,657 of record NC_141874.1, on the reverse strand, counting down.
TGCATTCATGATGCTTAACAAAAGTCTAGTAGTGAGCTACGGCCAATTCATCCATTAACATGTTCAAACAAGTATGGAAAAAATACAAATGACAAACAGATTTCAGACTTAGTGAAATTAACACTTATCTGGAATGTCAGATCAGGTAGCTCTCTTCGGAGCAACAAAACTACATGCTACAGGACCTGAACATGGCAAAGTAAAGCATGGCATGGAGCTACTCAAAGAGCTTAACAAAAGTCCCTTAGTGACCTTGAGCCAAAAGGTATCAGAAAATACAATTGCAAGCATGTGAACATAGCAAAACATAATCAGATCACAGACTTAGTGAAAACTGAAGCATGCTGAAAACAAATATCAAGTAAGCATGTTTACGAGCTCGATGCACTCAGTACGGAGAAAGTCATGATAAGCTAAGCATACATCCATCAAGAACACACAAAATTCAAGCTAGACATGTCAAGAACAATAGCATAGCATGCACGGATCAACTACAACATTATCGGCAAAATTGCAAACAAGTTGACAATCTGCCCAGATTCACAAAGTAGCAAAAGTAGAGCTCGATTGACTCAAGCTAGGGTGTTCCATAATTGCAAACAAAGACATGGATGGATAGAGCACTACAAGATTAAAAAACATCCTTACTGATCATCCTCAAAAGAGGCACGGATCACTGGGAAACAACATGAACATATGGCCATATGAGATAAACAGCTCAAGGACTTAGTGGAATTGCCAAGTCCCTGAAATCAGAATTACCAAGTGCACCACTTTGCAAGCTTGTGCTAGTCACCACACACATCACAAAAATACATGGGTTGCACCTCTGGAAAGATGGCAAAACCCTTAACAAAACATATGTAGAGCATCAGGGCATATCATGCACACAATAATCATGGCAAAAATGACAAAAAGCTAAATGGAGTAGCAGATCTGACAATAATCTCAAGTAGCCCTCTTCTAACAGCATTTCGGGCATCAAGATGAACTCAAATGAAAATGATGCAATGGAATGAAATGATGTACTCTCTGAGATGAACATATTGATATGCTATATGCCAAAAACGGAGTTACGGATGCGGAGATACAAGGCTATGAACAGGAGCATATGGACAAGAAAATTCTGGGGACTTGGAAAAAAAGAACCACTAGATCTAGGGTTTCGGTGGCACGCAATCCGAGGTCGACCGGATCCTTCGCCGGAGTCGTTGGCCGGGGCGGCGGCCAGAGCGGGAGGAAGAGGCGGCCGAGGGGAGGAAGAGGCCGGGGCGGCGGAGAGGAGGGGAGGTCGAGGCGAGGGGCGGCGGAGCCGCGGCGGCCGGTGACGGGGCGAGGTGGCGGCGGAGCGACGCCGGGCGGCGGCGGAGGCAGCGGGGCCGGCGAACGGGGCGAGGAGGCAGGCGGCTTTGGGCGGCAGAGCGGGGGAGATGGGCCGCGGGGGCCTTCCCTGGGCTCGGCGGGCCGCGGCACGGGAGGTGGCCGGCGTGCCATGTGGCGCGACTGGAGAGGACGGCGGCGGTGTCCGGCGCGCGGACGGACGTGTCCGGCGCGCTGCGGGGAAAAAATATCTAGGGTTAGGGGGAAGGAGACCCGGGATTTCATGGAGGGATCTATTTATAGGCATAGAGGGAGCTAGGAGAGTCCAAATGAGGTGCGGTTTTCGGCCACGCGATCATGATCAAACGCTCTAGATGATGGAACAGGTTTAGGTGGGTTTTGGGCCAAATTGGAGGGGTGTTGGGCTGCAACACACACGAGGCCTTTTCGGTCCCTCGGTTAACCGTTGGAGTATCAAACGAAGTCCAAATGATACGAAACTTGACAGGCGGTCTACCGGTAGTAAACCAAGGCCGCTTGGCAAGTCTCGGTGCAATCCGGAAATGTTTAATCCCCACACACGAAAGAAAGGTAGAAATGACCACCGGAGGAGAACGAAGCGCCGGAATGCAAAACGGACAACGGAGAAAATGCTCAAATGCATGAGATGAACACGTATGCAAATGCAATGCACATGATGACATGATATGAGATGCATGACAACGACAACAACACGCGGAGAAAAAAAACCCGAACCCGAGAAAATAAAATAACTTAACGCCGGAAACGGCAAGAGTTGGAGTACAAATTGGGAAAGTTACATCCGGGGTGTTAGAAGAGCGCTCTGTGTTTCCATTAAATGTGATGACCCCCCGAGGTCCTGGCATCTTGAGCTTGAGGTAAGCATAATGCGGTACCGCATTGAATCTCGCAAATGCGGTTCGCCCGAGCAGTGCATGATAGCCACTGCGGAACGGGACTATATCGAAGATTAATTCTTCGCTTCGGAAGTTATCCGAGGATCCGAAGACCACTTCCAGTGTAATTGAGCATGTGCAATGGGCCTCTACACCTGGAATGGCGCCTTTAAAGGTCGTTTTTGTGGGTTTGATCCTTGAGGGGTCTATACCCATTTTGCGCACTGTGTCCTGGTAAAGCAGGTTCAGGCTGCTACCGCCATCCATAAGGACTCGAGTGAGGTGAAATCCGTCGATGATTGGGTCTAGGACCAGTGCGGCGAATCCGCCATGACGGATACAAGTGGGGTGGTCCCTGCGATCGAAGGTGATCGGACAGGAGGACCATGGGTTGAACTTTGGGGCGACTGGCTCCAACGCATATACGTCCCTGAGCGCATGCTTCCGCTCCCTCTTGGGGATGTGGGTTGCGTATATCATGTTCACCGTCCGCACTTGTGGGGGGAACCTCTTCTGTCCTCCGGTGTTCGGCTGCCGGGGCTCTTCCTCATCATCGCTATGTGGCCCCTTATCTTTGTTTTCGGCAATTAACTTGCCGGCCTGCTTGAATACCCAACAATCCCTATTGGTGTGGTTGGCTGGCTTGTCGGGGGTGCCGTGTATTTGACACGAGCGATCGAGTATGCGGTCCAAACTGGACGGGCCCGGAGTGCTTCTTTTAAATGGCTTTTTCCGCTGACCAGGTTTAGAGCCTTAGAATCCAGCATTGACTGTCGTGTCCCCGGTATTGTCACTGTTAATGCGGCGCTTATGTTTGTTGTGACGTGACCTGCTATTGCCGTCCTTGGTGTTCGAAGTACCATGGTTCGTTGATATGTTATTACTGCGAGCCAGCCAGCTGTCTTCTCCCGCACAAAAGTGGGTCATGAGTGTCGTCAGGGCTGCCATAGATTTCGGCTTTTCCTGACCAAGGTGCCGGGCTAGCCACTCGTCGCGGATGTTGTGTTTGAAAGCTGCTAGGGCCTCTGCATCCGGACAGCCGACGATTTGATTTTTCCTTGTTAGGAACCGAGTCCAGAATTGCCTGGCCAATTCTTCTGGCTGCTGAATTATGTGGCTCAAGTCATCGGCATCTGGTGGTCGCACATAAGTGCCCTGAAAGTTGTCGAGGAATGCGGCCTCCAGATCTTCCCAACAGCTAATGGACTCTGCTGGCAAGCTGTTAAGCCAATGCCGCGTTGGTCCTTTGAGCTTTAGTGGGAGGTATTTGATGGCGTGTATGTCATCACCGCGGGCCATGTGGATGTGGAGGAGGAAATCCTCGATCCATACCGCAGGATCTGTTGTGCCGTCGTATGATTCAATATTTACGGGTTTGAAACCCTCTGGGATTTGATGATCCATTACTTTGTCTGTGAAGCATAGGGGGTGTGTGGCGCCTCTATATTGGGCTATATCACGACGCAGCTCGAATGGGTCTTGCCCGCTGTGTTCGGCCCGGCCGAATTTACTTTTATTGTATCCGGTGTGACGTTTATCATCTCGCATAGTGGCGCGCCCTTGTGATTCGTAGATCGATATTGCATGCTTTGCTTTGTCCTCCAATACGTCTCGCAGGTCTGGCGTATTTCCCCATGCCTTTTTATTTGAATGATGTCGGGGTGCGGGCTGAGTTTTTGGCTGGAATGTCTCTCTATCGCGACCACGAGGTGGCCGATCAGCCGCGTCATATGCTTCTTCCTCCGGTCGGAGTGGCAAACTGCATTTTGGGTAACTCTTGAAGGGGCGTTCGAGTTTATATTCCTCGGCCGTGAGGACTTCAGTCCATCTGTCAGCTAGCATATCTTGATCGGCTTGAAGCTGCTGCTGCTTTTTTCTTAAGGCTATTTGCCGTGGCCATAAGCCGGCGCTTGAAGCGCTCTTGTTCGACGGGATCCTCTGGCACAGCGAATTCGTCATCGCCGAGGCTTGCCTCGTCTTCGGAGGGGGGCATGTAATTATCATCCTCCACCCCTCCATCTGCCGCTCTCTCAGGAGGGCTGGCTCCTCCATCCTCCTGCTCTAAATCTTGCTGGAGGGGATTGTTGTTGTCTTCGGCACTATCCGGAGTGTTATTATCTCCTGTGCCGGTATCACCACTTTTGCTTTGGCGGGACTTAGAGTGGCGCCGCTGACGTCGGCGCTTGGGTTGCTTCTTGGAGGGGTCATCCTCCGCTGTCTCATCGCCATTGCCTTCTTTGGGTGTGTCCACCATGTATATATCGTATGATGAGGTGGCTGTCCAGTGCCCTGTGGGTAGTGGTTCCTCTTCGTCTCCCGCATCGTCGTCCATACCGTCGATGTCTTCGGAGTCGAAGTCGAGCATGTCGATTAAGTCATCGACAGTGGCTACTAAGTGGGTGGTGGGTGGGCCGCGAATTTCTTCATCGTCCGCATCCCAATCCTGCCGGTCATAGTTCGGCCAGGATCCTCCTGACAAGGAGAGAGACCTTAAAGAGTTCAGTATGTCGCCAAAGGGCGAGTGCTAAAAAATATCCACGGAGGTAAACTCCATGATCGGCGCCCAATCGGATTCGCTAGGATCGGGCGCAGGCGGTTCGGAGCCCGTGGCCGGAGAAGGATCCGGCAGTTTGACAACACGGCTCTCGTGCAGGGTAAGGTCAATGTCCGGATCGATCGCCGATGAGGATAAGGCTTTCGTGGCGGGGTCCATCCACCCGTCCATGGAAGGCGCAACTGGCTCCGAATTGAGGGTCGGAGCGGCTGCTGGTGCGATCTCCTGAACACTGTCTGATGGTAGAGCTAAATCGTACTTATCGTGACCGCGTGACGCACAAGGCAGAGGCTCGAATCTGTCGAAGATCAAGTCTCCGCGGATATCGGCCGTGTAGTTTAAGCTTCCAAACCTGACCTGGTGGCCAGGGGCGTAACTTTCAATCTGCTCCAGATGGCCAAGCGAGTTGGCCCGCAGTGCGAAGCCGCCGAACACAAAGATCTGTCCGGGGAGAAAAGTCTCACCCTGAACTGCATCGCTATCGATGATTGTAGGAGCCATCAAGCCTAATGGCGACGACACGGAGGAACTCTCAATGAAAGCACCAATGTCGGTGTCAAAACCGGCGGATCTCGGGTAGGGGGTCCGAAAGTGTGCGTCTAAGGCGGATGGTAACATGAGGCAGGGGACACGATGTTTTACCCAGGTTCGGGCCCTCTTGATGGAGGTAAAACCCTACGTCCTGCTTGATTAATATTGATGATATGGGTAGTACAAGAGTAGATCTACCACGAGATCAGAGAGGCTAAACCCTAGAAGCTAGCCTATGGTATGATTGTCTGTTGTCCTACGGACTAAAACCCTCCGGTTTATATAGACACCGGAGGGGGCTAGGGTTACACAAGGTCGGTTACAAAGGAGGAGATATACACATCCGTATTGCCTAGCTTGCCTTCCACGCCAAGTAGAGTCCCATCCGGACACGAGACGAAGTCTTCAATCTTGTATCTTCATAGTCCAACAGTCCGGCCAAAGGATATAATCCGGCTATCCGGAGACCCCCTAATCCAGGACTCCCTCAGGCCCTGACTCCGGAATTGGCTAAATGCCAATACAACCCGAGTTAGTTTCCATATAAGTGATTCAAGATTAAAACCTTGATACATCTTTCGGAAGACTTAGAGTCTAATGAATATTTATGGAACTTAAAACTGATACAGATAAAAAAATTATCCATAAATCTTGACTTGTTGAAATAACAAGTTCAAGAGTTGACTACAATGAGGTTGTCTTCATCGTAGCGATGCTTAAAGTCGGTTCGGGTTGAACTAGCAATTAATACATATTTCAATCATGAGATATGAAACATGGATGACAATGGGATTTCCATCTGATGGAAATGAAACCAAGGACTTGCGTGTGTTACAGTCCAAGGCATTTTGTCTATCCAGAGGATGCTAGTAAGGGTGCAAACTTCAGAGTTCCAGCGATGGACAGAAGAGAGCAAAATGGAGTTTGAATCTTCGTGCTTTGATGAAATGGTCAAAGGGTTCTGACTTCATCAAAGGGTAACGAAGATGTTTGTAATTCAAGAAAGTAAGTGGGAGCATAATAATATTTCTAAAAACCTTGTGTGCTTGGCACATTGTTAATTGGAAATAAATTTCTTAACACGAATTAGGACTTCATTTGAGAATAGTTTTTTTTATGAAGTGCTTAGGCTAAATAGCCTCAATATTAGGCATAATGATCTATGGCGATAGATTTACCTAATAGGGCTAAGCAATGAATACATATTGACAAGGTGCTAAAACCTTTTAGCATTTAAAACCGCCAAGGAGTGATTCTTGTCGGAGTCACATGGAAGAGTTTTTTGCAAGACTCGGTGTCCCAAAACACTGATGAGCAAAATACATGATGCAGATTCTACACACTTTTGTGTTTGGATTAATCATGTCCTCCATGGTATGTAAAACAACCAGATACGTCCGATACTCCCAAGGTGTTGCGAGTATGGATACTAAAGTGATCAAAGTACTGATCGTGGGACAACAGTGAATGATGTCATTGAGTACTAGAGTAAGTACCTATGATATGTTTTCTCGCAAGCGGAGATCATGAAGAGTTCGTTGTAAAATGTTACATCGATACAGTCTTCATATTTTCTCCATGCGATTTTTGATTTAAGTTAAGGGTTTTGTGTAATACACAATATGGTGGCACGGTAGTTGGAAATTGTTCCCAACAGGATATTGTGGCGAATTCTATAACAAATGACTAAGTATGTTGACGCTTTAGAAGTGACAAACAAGATGTTGAATCATATAGTTCATTGATGAACTTAGTATGGTTCCAAGATGGCTTTTGTCAATGGGACACTACTGCAAGTAGTTTCTCCATAACTCAGTCTGAGGAATCCAGGTTCGACCAGTGATTCACATACATAAAAGCCAAGTCCGCACAAAATATGAATTTTGTGAAAGCGTGAAAACGCGAGGATATGCAGAGATAGACACGGAACTGAAGTTGTCAGATCCGATGGAAATCAGGCTATACCACATGCGAAGAAATTTTTACACCGATATGCCATAGGTGTAAAGTGCATTAGCATTAACTAGATTATTGACTCTAGTGCAAGTGGGAGTCTGTAGGAGATATGCCCTAGAGGCAATAATAAATGCTATTATTATCTCCATGTTCATAATTATGTTTATGTTCCATGCTATAACTGCTATGGTTCTCGAGTTTGCAATAACACGAGGCTCGGAGAAAGACTCATATGCACGTGTGGAATAATAAATGGTAAGAAGTATTCCTAGTCTGGCCTCTAAGACTAGCTCAAGTGTTGCATGATGATTCTATTTTCCTGGTCATGGGCATGTCTATGCCAGCAACTTTGAGGGCACAATGTTAAGAGAACATTTGTGTTGAATCGACCCGGATTGATGTTATGCTATGAGATTCGTTCATCACAAGTTAATGGTACATAACACAGAGATGGTTAACGTTTGCATAATTCCTTAGACCATGAGAGTATCGAGTTTCTTCATACTTGCTTCATGAACTTTGGGGTTTGTTAAACGTCATCCGTAAATGGGTGGCTATTACGGCGGCTTACGGGTTCATGGAAAAGTGTGTCAAGTAACTTGATAGCTCAAGATTGGGATTTGCTCCTCCGACGATGGAGAGATATTCTTAGGCCCTCTCGGTGTTTCGGTATCCATCATTGTCTAGCCAGACACATTGTGATTTGATCACAGGGATGCCGCAACAAAGAAACGAGAAAAGAGAACAAAACCGGTAATGAGGTAAATAGCATAGTGGACAAGTCATTGATCCACGGGGATGCAAGTAAATCTCACCTCGGGTATTTGTAACATATCACGAAGCAACAGGAATAGCACACGGCAACTGGAGGTTCACTCGAATATTCATTCGTGTAGGTATAGGGGTCAATATGGGTGTCCACGGCTCTGATGTTGATCATTGATTGGAAGGGGTTCAAGGTCATGTCTATACTTCACTGAACCTATAGGGTCACACGCTTAAGGGTCATCTATCTGCTGAATAATAGACAGGGAGTCTGAGAGAAAGTCACCGGAAAAGTTTCGGGGACAACGGAAGAGTTCCGAGAGAGAACATCGAAAGAGTTTCAGTAAAACTGAAAAGTTATTTCGGAATATATTATTAGGTCAAAATGGTTTCGGCACTCGCCTGGAAATTCTTAGAGGGCCCCATAATTGGTCTGGGAACTTTTGGGAATTTTCGGAGAAAAAAACCGAGAATGTTCCGGAGCTGCCGTAACCGCCGTTGTTGCTTTTCGCTGATAAAAATCACCACACCCGAAATGTTTCAGATCATGCCCCAAATAATTTTAGAGGGTTCCGGAAATGTTCTGGGACCTTGCGGAATTTTTCAGAAAAAAATGTTTCGCGGAAAACATCTTGTCTCAGCACGAGGGGACAAGATCACACGAATCGAGGGTTACATGTTTGGTGGCTTTTTGTCTAGGGAGCACCCATGTTTCTAGGAGACATGTTGGTGGCTTCTTGGGCCCCCCCATGGGAGGGGGCAATTTTGTGGCTGTCCAAGGGGGTGCCTCCATGGTGTCCCCTTGGTGCCCCACTTGAGTTACCATTTCACCCTTCATGTGGGACATGTAGCATGGGTGTTTTGGTATTTCCTCCACCACCCCACCCCTTGCCTTGGCCTATAAAAGGAGGAGAAGGGGCTGCCATTCTCCTCATCCCTTCTCACATACAAGTGCCATGCAATGATCTGGCTTCTCTCTCCCTCCCCGCGAAATAGTTTTGTAGAGCCGAAAGGCTGTCTGGGTTCCGGGAGGAACTAGTTCTGGACAGCGAAGCCCTGCCGGATAGATGACACCGTATGTGTGCAACTCTGTAGAGAGATCATAGTTTCGGTCTTAGTTCATGAGTGCCTCCCGAAGGGCTATCCGTGCGACCGTCCGAGTTTCGAAGGTCCTCCCAAAGGGCTGTCCGAGTGACCGTTCGAGTTTTGAAGGTCCTCCCGAAGGGCTGCCCGCGACACCGTCCGGGGGGCTATTCGACCGCCTCCTGGAGGGTTGTCTGAGGAGCAGATGAGGGTATACATCCTCGTGGTTGGGAGGTTGTAAATCCTAGCTGCGGGGATCTGCAGCGCCGATCGTCATCGACTCTACTTCCCGCTGCGCTACGAGTCGGTAACGAAAAAGATCAAACCATGTATGCAATCTCCATAGTGGTCCTGGGCTGGTGCGTAGGTCGGAATTTTTTTGTTTCTGCTGCGTTACCCTACAGTGGCATCAAGAGTCATGCTATGCGTAGATGCAGGTTTCGATCTAGAATACATGGAGATGTATGGGTATTGCATAATATAATTGGGTAGTAGATGAGATCTATTGCGGAAAATTATTTATGCGAGTGACAGATGAAATTTGTTACCTGACATTCTTGTTGCTTCCCTAGAATTTGCATTTTCTCAATCTCGAGACAGCATGGTGGAATTTGACAAAGTTCTGGCAATCCGTGATCCTAATTGATCATGGAAGTGCTATCAGTTCTTTGGGTTCTGCCGTAGTCAAAAGAAAGATGAAATTCGCAGATGAAAGGGCATTGCAGATATGATCTGCACGGGGGTCATGCGTGTGACGAAGTTTAGTATGGGGCTCGAGATTTAATTATCTCGTGTTTCATACACCCCGAGATGTTAATCTAGCAACTTGAATAATCATACTTGATGATAATACATTGGTAGCTGCGGTTTAAGTCAAAACCTTAGAAGCCACGTAAAATAAAATTTTGCATAAACCAATTAGAGGCATCTAACTTGGTTTTGCAGGATGTGCATGTGGTGTGGTATAGCAATGCTCATATTCAATTTGATTATGTATGAGATGACTGTATGATGTAATTAACATGACCTGTGTGTCATGATTCGGCATGATGGTTGGAGCCATATGATTGCCACTTTAATGACCTGCGTGTCAACCTTAAGTAATGCACTTATTTTATTAGCTATAGAGATAGCAATATTATCTAGTGCATCGACAAGGTGGTGGCAATATTCGTGAAGGTGAACACCGACGCGAATGCTGAAGACGAAGAAATGAAAGACATCTCTGTCAGAAAGGGCTATACCATATCATGCTATTATGAATTGCCTGAGATTTTATCCCTTATGATGCACCCTTCTTGATTGCGCGGTAGTCGCTTTTTATTAGGGTGATCTCTCACTAAAATATCAAGTAGTTAGTGTTCTCCCAAGTGTAGCACCGTCACAGCACCTATCTTTTTGGGGTGCGCCATGGATGCATGGGTACGAACAATAATAACATAATTGGATCATATAACTATCCCTCAACATGCAACAAAGAGTCACTCCAAAGTCACTAATAGCGGAGAACAAATGAAGAGATTATTGTAGGGTACGAAACCACCTCAAAGTTATTCTTTCAGATCGATCTATTCAAGATTTCGTACTAGAATAACACCTTAAGACACATATCAACCAAAACCCTAATGTCACCTAGATACTCCAATGTCACCTCAAGTATCCGTGGGTATGATTATACGATATGCATCACACAATCTGAGATTCATCTATTCAACCAACACAAAGAACTTCAAAGAGTGCCCCAAAGTTTCTACTGGAGAGTCAAGATGAAAACGTGTGCCAACCCCTATGCATAAGTTCACGAGGTCACGGAACTCGCAAGTTGATCACCAAAACATACATCAAGTGGATCACATGATATCCCATTGTCGCCACAGATAAGCACGTGCAAGACATATATCAAGTGTTCTCAAATCCTTAAAGACTCAATCCAATAAGATAACTTCAAAGGGAAAACTCAATCCATTACAAGAGAGTAGAGGGGGAGAAACATCATAAGATCCAACTATAATAGCAAAGCTCGCGATACATCAAGATCGTGCCGACTCAAGAACACGAGAGAGAGAGAGAGAGATCAAACACATAGCTACTGGTACATACCCTCAGCCCCGAGGGAGAACTACTCCCTCCTCGTCATGGAGAGCGCCGGGATGATGAAGATGGCCACCGAAGAGGGATTCCCCCTCCGACAGGGTGCCAGAACGGGTCTAGATTGGTTTTCGGTGGCTACGGAGGCTTCTGGCGGCGGAACTCCTGATCTATTCTGTTCCTCGATGTTTTAAGGGTGTATGGACATATATAGGCGAAAGAAGTCGGTCAGGGGATCCACGAGAGGCCCACGAGGGTGGGGCGCGCCTCCCTGCCTCGTGGCCACCTCGAAGCTTCCCTGACGTCTACTCCAAGTCTCCTAGATTGCTTCCGTTCCAAAAATAACTTTCCCGAAGGTTTCATTCTGTTTGGACTCCGTTTGATATTCCTTTTCTTCGAAACACTGAAATAGGCCAGAAAACAGCAATTTGGGCTGGGCCTCCGGTTAATAGGTTAGTCCCAAAAATAATATAAAAGTGTATAATAAAGCCCATAAACATCCAAAACATATAATATAATAGCATGGAACAATAAAAAATTATAGATACGTTGGAGATGTATCAAGCATCCCCAAGCTTAATTCCTGCTCGTCCTCGAGTAGGTAAATGATAAAAACAAAAATTTTGATGTGGAATGCTACCTAACATATTTATCCGTGTAATTATCTTTATTGTGGAAAGAATATTCAGATCCGAAAGATTCAAGACAAAATTTTAATATTGACATAAAAATAATAATACTTCAAGCAAACTAACAAAGTAATCATGTCTTCTCAAAATAACATGGCCAAAGAAAGCTATCCCTACAAAATCATATAGTCTGGCTATGCTCTATCTTCGTCACACAAAATATTTAAATCATGCACAACCCCGATGACAAGCCAAGCAATTGTTTCATACTTTTGATGTTCTCAAACTTTTTCAATCTTCACGCAATATATGAGCGTGAGCCATGGATATAGCACTATAGGTGGAATAGAATGGTGGTTGTGGAGAAGACAAAAAGGAGGAAGATAGTCTCACATCAACTAGGCGTATCAACGGCCTATGGAGATGCCCATCAATAGATATCAATGTGAGTGAGTAGGGATTGCCATGCAACAGATGCACTAGAGTTATAAGTGTATGAAAGCTCAACAAAAGAAACTAGTGGGTGTGCATCCAACTCGCTTGCTCACGAAGACCTAGGGCATTTTGAGGAAGCCCATCATTGGAATATACAAGCCAAGTTCTATAATGAAAGATTCCCACTAGTATATGAAAGTGACAACATAGGAGACTCTTTATCATGAAGATCATGGTGCTACTTTGAAGCACAAGTGTGGCAAAAGGATAGTAGCATTGCCCCTTCTCTATTTTTCTCTCATTTTTTTATTTTTTTGGCCTTCTTTTTTATGGCCTCTTTTTTCTCTTTTTTTTATTTTTCGTCCGGAGTCTCATCCTGACTTGTGGGGGAATCATAGTCTCCATCATCCTTTCCTCACTGGGACAATGCTCTAATAACGATGATCATCACACTTTTATTTACTTACAACTCAAGAATTACAAATCAATACTTAGAACAAAATATGACTCTATATGAATGCCTCCGGCAGTGTACCGGGATGTGCAATGACTCATGAGTGACATGTATGAAAGAATTATGAACGGCGGCTCTGCCACAAATACGATGTCAACTACATGATCATGCAAAGTAATATGACAATGATGAAGCGTGTCATAATAACGGAACGATGGAAAGTTGCATGGCAATATATCTCGGAATGGCTATGGAAATGCCATAATAGGTAGGTATGGTGGCTGTTTTGAGGAAGGTGTATGGTGGGTTTATGGCACCGGCGAAAGTTGCACGGTACTAGAGAGGCTAGCAATAGTGGAAGGGTGAGAGTGCGTATAATCCATGGACTCAACATTAGTCATAAAGAACTCACATACTTATTGCAAAAATCTATTAGTTATCGAAACAAAGTACTGCGCGCATGCTCCTAGGGGGATAGATTGGTAGGAAAAGACCATAGCTCGTCCCCGACCGCCACTCATAAGGAAGGCAATCAATAAATAAATAATGCTCCGACTTCATCACATAACGGTTCACCATACGTGCATGCTACGGGAATCACAAACTTCAACACAAGTATTTCTCAAATTCACAACTACTCAACTAGCATGACTCTAATATCACCATCTCCATATCTCAAAACAATCATCAAGTATCAAACTTCTCTTAGTATTCAATGCACTTATATGAAAGTTTTTATAATGCCATGTTGTTCTAAAGGACTCCCAAAATAATATAAGTGAAGCATGAGAGATCAATTATTTCTATAAAATAAAACCACTGCCGTGCCCTAAAAGATATAAGTGAAGCACTAGAGCAAATGACAAACTACTCCGAAAGATATAAGTGAAGATCAACGAGTAGTCGAATAATTATGCAACTATGTGAAGACTCTCTAACATTTAATAATTTCAGATCTTGGTATTTTATTCAAACAGCAAGCAAAACAAAAGAAAATAAAATGATGCTCCAAGCAAAACACATATCATGTGGTGAATAAAAATATAGCTCCAACTAAAGTTACCGATGAACGAAGACGAAAGAGGGGATGCCTTCTGGGGCATCCCCAAGCTTAGGATTTTTGGTGTCCTTGGATTTACCTTGGGGTGCCATGGGCATCCCCAAGCTTAGGCTCTTGCCACTCCTTATTCTATAATCCATCGAATCTTTACCCAAAACTTGAAAACTTCACAACACAAAACTTAACAGAGAACTCGTAAACTCCGTTAGTATAAGAAAATAAATCACCACTTAGGTACGGTTATGAACTCATTATAAATTCATATTGGTGTAATATCTACTTTATTCCAACTTATCTATGGTTCATACCCTCCGATACTACTCATAGATTCATCAAAATAAGCAAACAACACATAGAAAACAGAATCTGTCAAAAATAGAACAGTTTGTAGTAATCCGGATCAAACGTATACTTCTGGAACCCCAAAAATTCTAAAATAAGTTGTTGGACGTGAGGAATTTATCTATTAATCATCTTTAAAAATAATTAACTAAATAGCACTCTCCAGTGAAAAATGGCAGCTAATCTCGTGAGCGCTAAAGTTTCTGTTTTTTACAGCAACATCAAAAAGACTTTCCCCAAGTCTTCCCAACGGTTCTACTTGGCACGAAGACTAATTAAAAGCATAAAAACTCAATCATAATAGAGGCTAGATAAATTATTTATTACTAAACAGGAACAAAAAGCAAGTACCAAAAATAAAATCGGGTTGCCTCCCTACAAGCGCTATCGTTTAACGCCCCTAGCTAGGCATGATAATTTCAATAATGCTCACATAAAAGATAAGAATTGAAACATCAAGAGAGCATCATGAAGAATATAACTAACACATTTAAGCCTAACCCACTTCCTATGCATAGGGATTTTGTGAGCAAACAACTTGTGGGAACAAGAATCAACTTGCATAGGAAATCAAAACATGCATAACTCCAAGATTTTAAGCACACAGAGAGGAAACTTGATATTATTGCAATTCCTACGAGCATATATTCCTCCCTCATAATAATTTTCAGTAGCATCATGAATGAATTCAACAATATAACCATCACATATAGCATTCTTTTCATGATCTATAAGCATAGAAATTTTACTACTCACCACATAGGCAAAATTCTTCTCATTCATAATAGTGGGAGCAAACTCAACAAAATAACTATCATGTGAGGCATAATCCAATTGAAAACTAAAATCATGTTGACAAGTTTCATGGTTATCATTATTCTTTATAGCATACATGTCATCACAATAATAATCATAGATAGCAACTTTGTTCTCATAATCAATTGGAACCTCTTCCGAAATAGGGGATTCATCACTAAATAAAGTCATGACCTCTCCAAATCCACTTTCATCAATATAATTATCATAAATAGGAGGCATGCTTTCATCATAATAAATTTGCTCATCAGAACTTGGGGGACAAAAAATATCATCTTAATCAAACATAGCTTCCCCAAGCTTGTGGCTTTGCATATCATTAGCATCATGGATATTCAAGGAATTTGTACTAACAACATTGCAATCATGCTCATCATTCAAATATTTAGTGCCAAACATTCTAATGCATTCTTCTTCTAGCACTTGAGCACAATTATCGGAATCCTTGTTCTCACAAAAGACATTAAAAAGATGAAGCATATGAGGCCACCTTAATTCCATTTTTAGTTTTCTTTTATGGACTAAACTAGTGATAAAACAAGAAACTAAAAGATTTGATTGCAAGGTCTAAAGATATACCTTCAAGCGCTAACCTCCCCGGCAACGGCGCCAGAAAAGAGCTTGATGTCTACTACACAACCTTCTTCTTGTAGACGTTGTTGGGCCTCCAAGTGCAGAGGTTTGTAGGACAGTAGCAAATTTCCCTCAAGTGGATGACCTAAGGTTTATCAATCCGTGGGAGGCGTAGGATGAAGATGGTCTCTCTCAAACAACCCTGCAACCAAATAACAAAGAGTCTCTTGTGTCCCCAACACACCCAATACAATGGTAAATTGTATAGGTGCACTAGTTCGGCGAAGAGATGGTGATACAAGTGCAATATGGATGATAGATATAGGTTTTTGTAATCTGAAAATATAAAAACAGCAAGGTAACTAATGATAAAAGTGAGCACAAATGGTATTGCAATGCGTTCTAACAAGGCCTAGGGTTCATACTTTCGCTAGTGCAAGTCCTCTCAACAATAATAACATAATTGGATCATATAACTATCCCTCAACATGCAACAAAGAGTCACTCCAAAGTCACTAATAGCGGAGAACAAACGAAGAGATTATTGTAGGGTACGAAACCACCTCAAAGTTATTCTTTCGGATCGATCTATTCAAGAGTTCGTACTAGAATAACACCTTAAGACACATATTAACCAAAATCCTAATGTCACCTAGATACTCCAATGTCACCTCAAGTATCCGTGGGTATGATTATACGATATGCATCACACAATCTCAGATTCATCTATTCAACCAACACAAAGAACTTCAAAGAGTGCCCCAAAGTTTCTACCGGAGAGTCAAGATGAAAACGTGTGCCAACCCCTATGCATAAGTTCACGAGGTCACGGAACTCGCAAGTTGATCACCAAAACATACATCAAGTGGATCACATGATATCCCATTGTCACCACAGATAAGCACGTGCAAGACATACATCAAGTGTTCTCAAATCCTTAAAGACTCAATCCGATAAGATAACTTCAAAGGGAAAACTCAATCCATTACAAGAGAGTAGAGGGGGAGAAACATCATAAGATCCAACTATAATAGCAAAGCTCGCGATACATCAAGATCGTGCCGACTCAAGAACACGAGAGAGAGAGAGAGAGAGATCAAACACATAGCTACTGGTACATACCCTCGGTCCCGAGGGAGAACTACTCCCTCCTCGTTATGGAGAGCGCCGGGATGATGAAGATGGCCACCGAAGAGGGATTCCCCCTCCGACAGGGTGCCAGAACGGGTCTAGATTGGTTTTCGGTGGCTACGGAGGCTTCTGGCGGCGGAACTCCTGATCTATTTTGTTCCTCGATGTTTTAAGGGTGTATGGACATATATAGGCGAAAGAAGTCGGTCAGGGGAGCCACGAGGGGCCCAGGAGGGTGGGGGCGCGCCTCCCCTGCCTCGTGGCAACCTCGAAGCTTCTGTGACGTCTACTCCAAGTCTCCTGGATTGCTTCCATTCCAAAAATAACTTTCCCGAAGGTTTCATTCCGTTTGGACTCCGTTTGATATTCCTTTTCTTCGAAACACTGAAATAGGCAAGAAAACAGCAATTTGGGCTGGGCCTCCGGTTAATAGGTTAGTCCCAAAAATAATATAAAAGTGTATAATAAAGCCCATAAACATCCAAAACAGATAATATAATAGCATGGAACAATAAAAAATTATAGATACGTTGGAGATGTACCAGCGCCGTGTGTCCTACTCAATGCTGCTGCTAAGTAGTACCAATAGCACTTGTTCTGCCCAGCGCTACTAGTACTTAACAATAGCATCGTGGGCTTGACCAGCGCAACTAATAATATTCTACTATAAGCTATTTCCCAGTAGCGCGAGCATTTTGGAGGTCGAGCTTTCAGATCTCTGGCGGGCTCCCTGCCTTCATGTCGGTTTTCATGTCGCAACTTGGGAAGCTCGGCCTTTTGAAGATTCTGTTTTGCCCTACTTCTTACGAGGGCTCCGGAAAAGCCTTTGATGCAAGGGATAGCTCACGGAGAACCACAACTCTACAGGTTAGATCTTACCATCTGACCTCTCGTGAGCCAAAGCGCCATCGGCCCGCCTCGTGTGGTCTTGTCAAGCTAGGTTAGTGGACTGTCCTCCCGCACATGATGTCCTCATGTGGTCTTGCAAGCATTGCACCTCAGAGGAAAGGGTGTAATAATAGTAGCAGGCTCATCCTCAGTCCCCATGAGAGGTGTAGTATATGAGGGCAACGACGAAGAAGAAGTCGGAGAGAACCACACCTCAATCCCCAACACCAACAAACAATGATGTAGACGCGGGCAACATGGAAGACTTGCTCGCAACTCCCCCTCCTAGCGTAGAAGGTGAAGCGAACTGTCCATGTAGCTCAGCCAACCCTGCCACACGGCTAGCTAGAATTAAGCGGGGAAGTTCATGCTCCTGGATCGTGCCGAGAGATAGTGTTAAGAAATATAAGTCCATGCCGCCCATTGCATATCTCAAGGTTGAGCAACTTATATACAAAATTTCCCTGTTTACCTCAAATCAGCCGTTGTTGCCCACCACCGCCGCCTATGCCCAAAACACGGATCAAAGGAGAGACCAGCTACGGATCTTTGGAAGGATTGCTTCATCATGCGGGAATTCAAAAATTCAAATATCTTTCAATATGATAATGGACCGCCCGGCGGTTCAGGAGGCGGTTTCCATGGGCCGGGTTATGGTGGTGGCAATTCCGGTTCAGGATTCCAGGGCAACCAAACCCGACATGGCAATTAGAATAGCCAGGGAAATCAGGGAGGTTACACTACAAAAAAATACACTTCCGTGATGATACGTGTTTGTCACAGTAGGTCGCTTTTTTGTCATGCATGTACATCCATGACAAATTTATGACAAAATCAAGATAGTCATACCTATGCTGTCGTAGAAGTGTTCCATGACATTACCAAAATTATCATCACGGAAGTGTCCACTTCCATGATGATAAATCACGCGTCACAGAAGTGCTTTCGTCAAGGGTGACCGACACGTGGCATCCACCGTAACGGAACGCCGTTAAGCTATCGGGTCGGGTTTTGGATCCGATAACCCGTTAACAGCCCCGACCAATGGGAAATTTCCACGTGTAAAATTCTTATTGGCCGGACGAAACACATGTCAGCTTGTCAGCGGGTCAGATAGGCGCCTATGATACGTCGACACATGGCACGGCCCAACAGTGGCCCATTCCTGTGAAAAGGCCGGCCCGTTTGACTTGGTCAAAAGCTGGCGGGTCGGCCTATTTGACTTGGTCAAAAGCTGGCGGGCCGGCCCATGGAAAGCCCGTTAACGGCCTATTTGCACATAGCCCATTTACAGCCCGCTAACCCAAGGCCCGTTACGCCCTATTCGAATTAGGCCCAGTAGCGTCATCTGGGCCATCCACTATGATTCCAGCCCGTTTTCACTTCTGGCCCATGTATAGCCCATGACGTCTTTCGGCCCATATGAGGCCCTTTGTAACTCTTGGCCCATTAGCGGCCCGTGCTGAAACTGGCCCATAATGAACAGTGTATTACTTTACACCCATTAACGGCCCATGGTGAAACTGGCCCGTAATGAACAGTGTATCACTTTATACCCATTAACGGCCCGTTATTCCGTTCGGCCGTTTCCAGTCCAAGTTAACTTTTGGCCTTCTGAGGGCCCATTTATTCTTGGGCTCATTTGCAGCATTCGGTAACTTACGGCCCGTTACTATCATTTTCTGCTTGTGGGCCAAATTCAGCCGTCGTTACAGTCGGCCCGTTTGTGGACCGTTAGTCTGTTGGGCCATTTTCATAGCATCACCAAATACGGCCTATTAACGGCCCGTTATGGTCAGCCCATAAAATGTACGATTTATATTAAAGGACCGTCTACGGCCCATTAAAGGCCCGTACAAGACCCATAAATGTGCCGGCGGCCCATGGATCCTATGAGACGTACAAAGCCCATGGATCCTATGAGACATAGAAGGCCCATGGAACCTACGAGACGTAGAAGGCCCATGGATCCTACGAGACATAGAAGGCCCATGGATCCGACGGCCCGTGAAGGGCCATGGTCGGGCGAATTGGCCCCCGTTTGAACGATATAGCATATTCAAAGAATTATCCTACTCAATACTATCACCTCTAAAAAGACTACACTATTACAACAAAGAGATCAAGGCATAGAAAGGTAGAATAATCCTACACTATACAATAAAGAAATTACAGCCGATTATACCCACTGGGCATTATGGTTCGGCACAGGTGATAATAAAGATACACAAACAGCAAATTACATACACTGGGCAAATACAGCTCATACATCATGGACGCGCATCAACTTAACTCCATTTGAACTATAATCTCTTCAGAAAATAGGATTGGCCGGATTCAGATAGCACAAATTTCAGTCTGCAAAATCTCCAATTCCTTCATGGTTACCTCAGTGTCTTGTTTCATTTTTTTGACTCCTGCATCTAATACCTGCATGTCCAGTCTCAACTTGTTGATTATACGTTGACAATCATGTACACATTGTCTTGCCACCTCTAGTTGATGCTCGAGAACATCAGCACATTCCAATTCCAATCCATATTCATTCGGTAACGGCCATGCCACACTGCTCGCAGATCTTTGTGTTGATGTCACTTCATCCTGAAATGTTTCTGTAAGTACACATGACTAGGGCAAAAATATAGTTACAACAGTGAAGCGAACAAGACACTATTTTGTACTACATGGCAAAACATGACTAGCAATAATGTTACATATCACTTTAAAAAAATGTTACACGTCATGAAGCATAAGCAGGTGATATTTTAAAAATTATAAAAAAGATAGTATGTTCAGCCTGCATACAGAAATCCATCTTAGCTCACAAGAGGAGCATGATGTTGGGGCCCAATCGAAAACCCAGACAAGTTACAAATTTAGACAGCACGTTGCGTATAAGTAAGCAAGCAGTTGGCCATTCTGTGCCTCAATTAAAGTCTTAGGGAGCATAATGAACAGCAGAGGGTTTCATACAAAGATACTACAACAGGCAAAACTATGCAATCATTAGCATAGTATAAACTAGATTGTGAGCCTCATGCAATAATAGTTGGTTAATAGACTTCAAAGCTTCAGGAACACTTCGGCAGAGTAATTAAATGGTAAGGCCTTTAATTATGTCAACTAATAGTGATACAAGTACCAAACATCAGGCATGATTATTTGGGCATCTCATTAACTAGGGACAAATAAAGCAATTGAAAAGAGAAAAATTAACTATGCTTGAAACAAACAAGGAATTGAACTGTTGAGTTGCATACAGTGACTTACCTTAGCAGGTTGAAGAGGCTCAGCGCAGCTCCTACTTCTCTTGCAAGGCTCCTTCCTAACATCTTGTACTTGGAAATCCTCAATCTTATCTTCATTGCACCCCTTCTACAAGGTGACACAAACTAGTTACTCGTCTCCTTGGAAGATAAATATGCATACTTTCCAGTCTGTGAACACAAAAGGATGAGATTATAACAAAACAACACCACATAATGAAACATGCCGCATCGCTTGCACTTGCACACAATGAAATG
Organism: Triticum urartu; assembly: GCF_056163025.1. NCBI lineage: Eukaryota > Viridiplantae > Streptophyta > Magnoliopsida > Poales > Poaceae > Triticum > Triticum urartu. The sequence continues at coordinate 156,694,591 of NC_141874.1, read as the reverse complement.
AGCATTTACTATGTTTGCACTATGTAAAAACTAGGCATACCTTCGAACTGGATCTCCAAGTACTCTTGGAGAGCCTAATGTAGTGTACAGCCAAACCTTTATGTCACCTATGAGTTAGACAAGGCCCCACAATAGCAGCCCTTAGTGTTTAAATCGTTGACAAGCTCTGTTAGAGTGTTAGGTCAAGAACAGCAAGTAATCAAAGCAAACAGTCCTAGTATGGCTGGCTGATGCAAACAAGCAATTGAACAGAAGTGTGAGAAAATCTTACATATCAACAAAAGAAGCAAAGAAGGAGGCTTAAAGACCATCACTTGACTGGCCAGATTTAAGGGGCATTTAAACATCATGTGCAACGTATGAACTAACATAAACATTGCATATTCCAGATTCTACAATGGAATGCACATGTATTAGGTTATGCCATGTATGATGATGCCTAAATGTACAGATAGCAGGCAGGTGTGATTCATCATTGCACGCACAATTGAATTGCAGGTTAAGGGCCAGTTCGATTCCGCCTTTTCAGGGCATATTGTCAAAATAAGCCATAAAAGATGTAAAGAAGTCATTTTTGAGTTATGGGCTTGGACTTAACTAATTTTGCTTTGGAGGGGGGTGTTTCGGGTAGAACCTCACTAAAAATTGAAGGGAAGGGGAATAGTGAAATGACTCTGTTGTCTGCCTATATTACACTCAGAATGCAACTGTTGACGCCCGTGTCACACCTGACCCTCATGTAAAAACAAACATGCAAGCATTCATTGCCCTGCCCGCTTGCATCTCCTCTCCCCTTTCCCTCTACCTCGATCCCCTGCCTGCAGCACTAGGGTTCCTCTAGCGAGCCATCGCCACTGGTCCCATCTGGCCTTGTCCTCGATGATGCTATGTCCAGCTAGGCTACATGGCCGGCGGGTAGGGGCAAATCTCCCTGGCTTCTCCTCCCTCTGGCGCCGCCCCTCATTCTCATGGTCTCCAGCAGCTGCTCCACTGTGGTTCGTCCAACGCACTACTCCAGCGGGCGCTGCACAACTACGGCTGATGCCACACTGCGGCAGAAGGCACCTTATTCCCCCTCCCCTCCTCCCAGGCCATGATCTTAAGGTGCTGTTGAAGGATGAGCTCATCCAACAAGGTGAGGATCTCCTCTGATTTTTTGCCAAATTTTCATTCTGATCCACTATATGATGAATTGCTATGAGCTGCTCCTGCTGCTACTATATGATGCATTGCTATGAGCTGCTCCTGCTGCTACTATATGATGAATTGCTATGAGCTGCTGCTGCTGTATGATGAGTTGCTATGAGCTGCTGCTGCTATATGATGAATTGCTATGAGCTGCTGTTGCTATATGATGAGTTGCTACAAGCTGCTCCTGCTGCTGCTATATGATGAGTTGCTACAAGTTGCTCCTGCTGCTGCTATATGATAAATTGTTATGAGATGCTCCTGCTGCTGCTATATGATGAATTGCTTGAGCTGCTCTTGCTGCTGCTATATGATGAACTGCTATGAGCTGCTGCTGGTATATGATGAATTGCAGACTGCTGCTGCTGCTATATGATGCTTTCAGGTGGTGCTGCTATACGATAATAACCAGCCATTTGGACCATCGAATTTCAATAAATAATTTTTCTTCATTTAAATGTGGGTCATGCGTTCTTCGTTTAAATTAGGCAATGGGATCTCTATGGAAAACATTGACCAAAGTAGATTATGCCAAGTAGATGGTATCTTTGTATTTGCATTTTGAGCAAATAGTGATGGTCTGTTTTCCTATCATATTAATTACTACACTGGGTTCAATTTGTGATGTTTGCAAGTCAAATTAATTTCCATATGGGCAGCAAAATGAAAAAATATAATGCAATCTAGACTTTCCACTGATCATACCAAAGATAAGCTAAAAACGCAATGAAAAGAACTGGTTGGCTTATTACATGGAACTTATATTCACAGGTGCTTATTTTCTTAGGATAACTCATAATAACTGTCCCTAAGAAACTTGGCTAATAGAACTGGCATACAAATAACATGTCACGATGATTGCAATAGAGGAGTGACGTACCATAGCACACTGTATAGGCTCACCGCTGCCTCTCCTTTTTTGTGATGTTCCATGAAATTGCCACATACATCTTGTACTTTTTCATTGTGTAACCCTATCTGCAAGTTGACACGGCTAATTTCAGACATCTCTACATGATACTACATTGCATATCCTTTGTGCATATTTAAACCACCAATTAACGATTGTGTGTGTACCATAAACTAGCCATGACTCTGTATGCTGGACTAGCAGGCACTCTAAGGGAGCCTAATGTAGTGCACTGGAATTCCTACATGCCACCTATGATTTTGTGTAATGTACTGCCCTTGTTCCTAAATATATGTCTTTGTAGAGATTCCAGTATGGACCACATACAGATGTATATAGATGCATTTTTGAGTGTAGATTCACTCATTTTGCTCCATATGTAGCCTATAGTGGAATCTCTAGAAAGACATATTTAGGAACGGAGGTACGAGGTAGTATCATGTATGACATCTACATATCTAATTTAGTAGCCAGTAGTAGAAATCATTGTCTGCACAAAGGGATTACTCGTCGAAAATCCTAGCAAAGCACGCTGGCAGGCACAGAACAATACAAGAGAGAGACGCACTTACAAGATCATAGCAATGCCTCAGTCCAGGATCTTGGTTGGCCAAGCTGTTAGATCTAGAAGAAACATCGTCCTTGTAGTTTTTGCTAGGTACATAACAGGTAACAGCGACCGGTTAGTATATTTGAAGTACATCGGGCAGGTGATGCTGGACGGGTTTAAAGGTGACAAGTACCTAGGCCGTGGCAGGTGCTTGGCATCTCTCCAGACTGTAGGAATCAGGTTAGAAACGTCGAGGGTGATGACGCTGCGCTGGCTGTCGGGGTCCGGTAAGGAGATCTAGAACCGTCGAGTAGGGTGTTTGTGGAGCGGCTCTGGTAAGGTGGACTACGGTGTGGGCGAAGAGGATCGATGGCCATGGACGAGGGCGTAGGTGAAGTTGCTTCGGTGGTTGGGTTAAGGATGGTGTCGACGATGCGGATCTGCGGCCGTGGACGGGGCGTCAGAAGATGCTCCGGTGGTTGGGTTAAGGGTGGTGTGGACGATGCGGATCTGCGGCCGTGGATGGGGCGTCAAAAGCTGCTCCGGTAGGTTGGATGAGGGTGCGAGGAAGCGGATCTGAGGCCGTGGACTTGTGAGTTGGCAAAGCGGCCCCGGTAGGGTTGAGAATGGTATAGGCGAAGCTACTCTGGTAGGGTTGAGGAAGGTGTCGGCGAAGCGGCTCCGGTAGGGTTGAGGAAGGTGTCGGCAAAGAGGATCAGAGGCCGTTGACGGGGGCGTCGGTGGGGCGGCTCCGGGTGGTGTGGACGAAGCGTCTCCGGTGGGGAGTACGAATGAGCCGCTGCAGATGCGCGGCGGTTGACGAGAGTACCGGCGAAGCAGATCCTGCGCCGTGGACAAGGTCGGCACTGAATGGGTTGTGGTACAGTGGTGGATGAGCAGTCTACTTGTTTCTAGGGTAGGTGGGAGGGTTAGATGCGGCCGCAGAAGCAGATCCGGCGAGGTGGATGCCGCTGGCAGTGAATGGGCTATGGTACGCCGGTGGATGAGCAGTCTAGGGTTTTGAGAGGGGAGGGGAGAAAGGGGGATGAAGTACGGATGGCGTGCCATGTAGTTAGTCGTTTTTGCAGGAGGGGGAGAGGAAATGGGGGTGCCGTGTAGTGGGGGAACCGGAAGTTACCAAAGCAGCCCCGACCTATCATGTAGATGAGGGCGGTATTGTAACTGTTGGTCTCCGTGCACCAAGGAAAAAAGGGGGATTTCGCATGCTAAAGACTAAGGTGGCGGAAATTTTAGAAGGAGGCGGGAGATTTTGCCGCCCGTGGGATCGTTCGTATCCAGTTTCAACTAATTTTGGACCGTGCTAGCGGGAAGGTCATGCTAGACTGTGTACATGGGGCACGCGTTAGCAGTTAATAACTGGTGTGCAGTCCACCCCAGAAAAAAGACAATAACTCGGGATGATGCGCCGATAACTTGGACGTTCACACGGGCGCGGCCAATCGTACGGGTGTAGTGGCGCGTTCACAAAAAAAAGGGATCAAACGCTCAGCCTATGTATTTCTCGTGTAAACAGATAATTTAGTGCCATTGGTTATTTACTTTAAACATAATGCATTGACGTGTTAGTGTAGAGGCACACAAAAAGAAATGGATATTGTAGTCAGCTACTTAAAAGTGTTACCTCATATGATTACATAGCCTCCATTTCATAAATTGTGTACCCATTGAATTCATATATGAATATTACATATATTACTTCAAAATAGAAACTTAAATCATCCAAGACTAATGAATTTGAATGCAAGAGTAACAATGGTGCATGTTCATGATAGCTACATTGGTTGTTTGAAGAAACATCACTGTAACTTTGGCATGCACAACTAAAAAGGCTTATTTAAATAGAAAAAAATGTGATATGTGAGTGTCCAATCTTTATAGCGTTGAATCGATATTGTACCTTTGGCCACGATACGAAGTAGATATTGACTTATGTTCAAGCGATGCACATCCACGATCGCTAGATAGTGATACGTCAATGAATTGTGCAATCTCTCTCACACGCATACATATCTCATTTCCCTGTGGGCATCGGAATCACACACGTGCACTTCGTGTATTTCGCTCCCTCCGTCAGGGTTAAATTCGTCTTTCTACCCCATCCTACAAGTCTCTCACACAGAAACACACACACTCTCTATGTCTAACACGCCCACCCCTTTAATTCCGCCCACCCACAGCCACTAATGTCTCTCACACATATGCTATCTACCTATCCCTTAATATAGCTAGATATGTGTCACACAAACTCCTTCTCCCTACTAGCAAGATGCCCATGTGTTGCACGGAACATCAAGATGAATTTGTATGAGAAGTTTATCTTGTGGGAGAAAAGGATGAATGAGGGAATGCCTTATTTGCAAATGCGGAGAGGGGTGTGGGTATTTTTTTTGAAAATTGCCATAGTTTCCTTCCTGCCCATCGGATATAAATCGGATGGCCTATATTGCAGGATGGCAGGAACACCATCATCACTAACTCTGTTTTTTTATAAGAGTAGAGATATGTGAGTGTCACTCCCCCCCCCCCACACACACACCCACACTTCCCAACACCGAAGGAATAGGGTGACACCTCGATCTTGATACTAATCTATCGACTGGCTTCTCTCTCAAACATACACACACACACACTACCTGGCACCGAAGGAGTAGGGTGGCACATCGATCTTGATAATAATCTATCTACTTCTCTTGCAAACACACACACACACACACACACTCGCTAGTTGTGCCTATGTGTCTACCGCACACACTCTCAATACGTCTTTCTCTCCCTCCCCCCCCCCCAACAATGACAGCAGAAGGGTGACAACTCGATCTGATCATAATATGTCAATTGGTTTCTCTCTCAAACATTGTGTCTCGGTGCCTCGCTCGGTAGCCCCCTCGATATGTAGACTTCTCGCGCGCGCACAGCTGTAGTGACGATGACGCTGAACCCAGTGTGCCTTGTTTTTACCGGCCTCATGTGATAGTTTTCACCCTGTTTTCTGTTAAGTAACAAGGCAACCTTTTCTTTGTTACTACTAGTGAATCTGAAGTCATTTGGGGCAGACATAAAATATATCACTTCAACCCAATTATCGCAGCAACTATTTTAAAAGAAATTAGCTAGCTGCCCGTGCATTGCATGGAACATCAAGATGCATTTGTATGAGTAGTTTATCTTGTGAGAGAAAAGGTTGAACGAGGGAAGGCCTTATTTGCGAATGTGGAGAGACATGTGGGTATATTTTTACAAAATTGCCATAGTTTCTTTCCTATCCGTTAGATATAAATCCGACGGCCTATATTGCAGGATGGCACGCACACCATCATCACCAACTCTTTTTCTACTCCCTCCGTCCGAAAATACTAGTCATCAAAATGGATAAAAAGAGATGTATCTAAAACTAAAATACGTCTAGATACATTTCCTTTTATCCATTTTGATGACAAGTATTTCCGGACGGAGGGAGTATTTGTCTTTTTAGAGATTTCAACAAGTGACTATGACCGGACCTTACCAACATACTCAAAAAAGTAGTCCATAATTTTGATGTTACCCTCTTTTCTTGGCGGTGCAGTGCCATCTGGATACCTCATAAATAAATCAAGGACAAATCTGACCCCTTCCTGAAAAGACATATGGAGCAAAATGAGTGAATCTACACTCTAAAATATGTCTACATACACATCCGTATGTGGTAGTCCATTTGAAATCTGAAAAAGACAAATATTTAGGAACGAATGGAGTATATATAAGAGTAGACATGGAGATATATCTCCAGCATGGTCTACAACAAAAATGTGCTGGGCTGGTTAGCGCCGGATGCTCGCAACGCGATGACATGAGTTCGTATTCTGTCTTTTAACTTTGTATTTTTATATTATATATTACTCTACTTATTTGATATATACTTTTTTCGCCACTGTACTGACAGTGGAACCCACGGAGTACTTAGAATACAAGATTAAGGATGGACTTGTTTCTTTTTAACTTTCTGTACGAAGCTGTAGCCACCCTGCAAGTCACGTGTACACTGTGCATGCAATTAACTTTTTATAGAGGGACAATCATACGGGCAATTAGCTCAAATGGATTGGATGTCACTCTATTATTTCCAGCATAAAGAGCATCTCCAACGGCAGCCGGCAAATTTCCTCCCGCTTCCTTAAGCGGAGGATGACATCAAACGCCAGCGGCATACATTTTTACAACTCTAACCAACTAGATGAAATTTGTGCAAACACAGACTGATTTCATATAAGCATGAAGGATTTTGTATAAAAAAGGCGGATCTTCATATAAACATCATGGATTTCATTGCATTTACATGAACTAAGAGGTTCCAATCCGGCTCTCTTGTATAATTAATACTTCCTTCGTCCGGAAATACTTGTCCTAGAAATGGATGTATCTAGACTTATTTTAGTTGTAGATACATACAATTTATCCATTCTTAGAACAAAAATTCCCCGCCAGCTAGAGAGGGAGTACATAATCTAAATGGCCGCCCGCGGATCCCTTTGTCTTCCTCATGTTCGTCAGACACTTGCGGGGTCGACGAAGGTCCTCGGAAGAGACGAAGCAGCAAAGAAACCACCTGAATCCGCGATCGTCGCCTCGGCGGTGGCCTTCATGGGTCCCAAGTGGCGGCCGCCTCCCGTGTTCTACTTCTCCTCGATGATGGCGGCGGACATGGAGAAGCTGGCCACCGACTCGTCGCTCTCCATGCACCCGGCTTCTGTCTCTGCCTGCATGGCGCTGCCGCAGGCACGGGAGGCGCGCCCATAGACACGGGAGGCGCGCCCACCGCAGACACTGGTGGCGCGGTACGACGCGGCAGCGACGGCGCCCGTACCGGCGTGCTCGCCGTCGTGCCGGCGTGGAGAAACTCACCACTCCTCATCGAGCTGAACTGGAGCAGCGAGTTGCTGAACCACGCGCCTGCTTGGGGCGGCAACTGGCTCCGTTGGGCCAAGCGAGGTTGGTGAAGCACGGAGCGGCCTTGCCCGTATCCGGAGGGCTCGGCGGGCCACCTAGCCGGGTAATATGCCAGAGAATGGCTCATCGGAAGCCATCGGAGGAGTGGAGAAAATGGTGAAGGAGGAGATGGGGGAGCGGCGGAGGGGTGCGATTCTTGCCCGATGTCTGTCTGGACTCGTGTAAATAGAGGGAAGACGGTAGGAGCTTGGCCGGCGTCTGGCCTCGTTTAAACTGAGGGCGGACGGGAGGAGCCCGTCCGGTGTTGTGTTTAATTCCGGCCCGCTCATGAACGGACATGTGGCCGGAGTAGGATTCTCGGTTTGCATGCAGGTTTAACGGAGGGGTTTAATGGAGGCGCCCGGCGTGCAGCGGGCGGCGCAGTACTATTCGATTTGACATCAGTAATGAGCCATCAAATCACAAAGGCCCTCGCCTCTCATGAAACCGACCAAGCGAGACTGCCCCGCCCTCTAGCCTTTTAAAAAATGTATATACTCCACTTTTGTACAGTAGTAGTATCGATGGATTGCGCCGTGGAGCAAAACTTGAAATAAAAAAAAGGTGGTACATATAGAGAGTGCTCGTCGCCAAATTATGCATATAGTACTATTAAAAAGGCTTGTCACAATAATGGTGTCCAGCACAAGTGCACAACCCACCCCTCAAATAAAACTAAGCACCCTGGAATTCTTTGACAAAACTAAGCACCCTGAAATTCTTTGACAACTAAACTGTTGGCTATATGATGTTGGCCATATATATTGTACGTATATAATGTGAAGAAACGAGTGGTAGTACTGTACCAACTAAAAGATGAAATGTAAGAAATACTTGTATGTATGTACTGAAGAGTTAAAGTAACAAGAAGAAACATAACATAGTTCTGCTGGGGACTCAGCACAACACACCCCTCAAATTAAATTAAGCACACCTGAAATTAAACTTTGCAACTATTCTGGTAGACACTGCATTAGAACCACCATAAGCAACGACACTGCCACCTTACTCAGAGTCCTCGTCCACGTCCTCGACTTTGTCCTTGTCCCTCTTCCTCTTGGCCGATACTTCTTTGCTTGAACCGCACACTTGGTTGTTGCTCTTCATCCAACCCTTGTAGATATTGAAGCAAAGGTAACCATCCATCGCAGCGTACTGGATGTGGTCTATATCTAGTACATTCCGCTGCCATGCATGACGATGAAACGTGTATGGAGGTTTCTCCAGTTTACCGTACGAAGGATGAACCATGGCTCCTGCCAGGGTCAGCATTGAAGGCTGAAGAGAGGACACCAGCCGATTCTTCTGGAGGTCGAAGGTGTTGCCTACAACGAGGCCTACCCGACGCAGGACTTCTTTGTCGTTACCAAAGTCTACAATAACGAATTTGACTAGGTTGCTCCCGAGGAAGTCCTTTAAATCCTGGAACTCAATGTCGGCATGGCATATGTGGTAGACCAAGCATAAGTCATGCACGCAAACCTGGATCACGGCGGGCTTCTTCCTCTCTTCGTCCTTTAGATCCTTCTCTCGTCCCAGGACTGTGGTGTACTCAACATCTAGCCCAGCGACCAACTCATCATCTCAGTTTTCGAACATGTGTCTGAAGCGAGAAAGGCATCCTTTCACCGTCGTGGAAGAACGGGTGTAGATGACGTCGAACTCATCGCCGGTGATGGTTCTAACCTTGTACTCACCGCCGATCCTGGAGATTTGGGATGCCATGGATTTGGGAGGAGGGTTAGGATTAGTGGAATTGCCGTAATGTGAATGGAAGGGACGACTAGGAGCGAACCGCCGTAGTATTGAAGGACGTGCGGGGACGAGTAGGAGCGAACTGCCAGCGTGCGAACAGCAGGGTAGTGGCTTTCCATTCTCCCATGATACGGGCTTCTGAGAGCCCTTGGATCTGAGATCGAACAGTTGCATGGCGTGATTCTAGACCTATGGGTGAATATCCTATCCTGGAGGGTTATTCTACAAATTTTCAGCAACTTAGCATGCGACCGTTTGATCTCAGATCCAAGGGCTGCCAGCATCCCGTATCGTGGTCGCGCCTACCACGACCGTCGCGTCGCTCGTGCGGTCGCGCCCTTGGAGATTTAACACGATGCGTTAGGCTATCTGATGTTTGGCATGTTATACATAGTCATCACTTAGTCACTCATACTACAACAAGGTTGGCTATAAGTGTATTTTTTTACTCCTCTCTATCTCTTTCTTCGTACTCCCTCTGTCCCATAATATAAGAACGTTTTTGACACTAGTGTAGTGCCAAAAACGTTCTTATATTATGGGACACATGGAGTACTAGTATTTATTGCATTTGCCAAGGAGTGACCTCTTCCAATGAAATGGTGTTGCTAAGTTTGCTTCATTTAATTAGATATAGACTCAAAAATTGTCTTTTCACCTAGGTACACGCGTTCAGCACCGTTTCTTCCTTGGGTCACCAAACTAGTCTCTCTCTTCTTGAATAACTTGCCACATCAGACTTTATGCCTATGTGGCAAGCTTAAGCACCTGTAGGAGCAAGTAAAAGTAAGTACAATAGTGCGCTTTACATGGCATTTTTGCATATGTGGAGGAAATAGAGGCAAGGAAAAAGTGGAGAAGTGGGCTCTCATGCAAGAGCCAGCCTCTACTACATGGTGGAGCATTGGGAGAGGCACCTGTATGGAGGTGGTCAGGAATCTGGGAGACTCACACTGGTCGTAGCACCGCAGTTAAAATGATAATGGCAAGTCAAATCACGGGGCCCCACCTGTCCAGCAGTAACTCGCTGTCAAATCACACAGCCCTACATTTGCAGCAGCCTACTCCCTCGTCTTCTCGTGTCTCTGTCGAAGCGACTAAAGCACTATGTTACAGTAACATATTATGTTACCACAAGCACCTCTTTCCTCATTAAATAGTTGCCACATAAGCAAAATTGTCTTGGGATGTGTTAAGTTACTACCAAAGTTACTCCCACTATGGCTAGCCTAAGAAACAACGTGAGAGTTAATGCTCCACGCCTATGTGTTTACTATTTGGTTTTCGTAAGATGACTTAATACTCACCTAGACGGAGGGAGTATTCGATTTGAAAGCGGGCGGCGCAGTTCCCGATACGGCTTTAATGCAGACGAGGGAGGGAGTAGCGGTTCCCGATATGTTGAACGGCCAATGCATCCTCCTCAATTAATGCATGAGGGAAGTAATGGGAGGAGGTCCGGGAAAAGAGGCTGCACGATGTGAATGTAACGCAGTTTGCCCTCATTGCCCTCATATAAAGGCGCCCCTCCATTCCAATGCATCTACCACATCGTACACACCTAAGCATTTGCCTAAGCACCTACACTAAGCGCAAAAGAGCTCACTCCAGACCCATGGCGGCGATGCGCGTGAGCGGCCAGCGGCTGCGCCAGATGGTCCACGACGCCGGCCTGCGGCATGGCGCCGAGGATCGTCTCCAGATGGTGTTGGAGACCGGCTGGTGGATGGCCGCCGTTGACGCCAACTACGACTCTTAGTTGGACCAGATGATCATTGACACCAGCAACAAGTTCATCGTCATCAAGAAGCTTGCGGACAACATCGCCATACTCCTCCAGCCCGCGCGCCCGGGCTCCTCATTGCCTGACACCCTAATCGGCCTCCATGGCCGGAACCTCTTTCAAGCACTGGTGGCCCTGCGACTGCCCGCCGACGCCACGAAGAATATCCACCTGGAGGTCGCGCTCGCCAAGAGGCGCCTCGCCCTGCAAGAATTCATTGACCTACACATCCACGTGTACGAGCAAATCGTGTACATAGGTATCTACAATGCCAGTGAGGACGCTACGAGGTTGGCCTTCCTCAACCGGCTGGAAGCCTTGGATGCCTTTGCTGAGAAGCACCTCAACCTCGCCACAAAAGCCGCCGCTCCTTAGCCGCCGGTCAGTGGCCCGGCGCACTAAGTTGAGGAGGAGGAGGTCGTACGTTCATGGATCCATCTTTCTTCTTGCCTTCTGTAACCACCACTGCGATCGCATCATCGTGGCCTTAATTCTTATTGTGTTGTTGCATTCTCGTTCCAGTCAATACCGACATGTGCGATCCCTTTGCTTAATTATATGCATCACTATAACTAGTACTCGATCAGTCAATTTATAAGTTGTGCTTACCTTTTCCATCAACTTCGTGCAACGCGCGGGCATCTTGCTAGAAACACTAGAATATGTCTATATAATCCGTATGTGATAGTCCATTTGAAATCTCAAAAAGACAAATATTTAGGTATGGAGGGAGTAACATATTAGGAGTATATCATGCACACAAAGGCAGAGGAGCGGTGGGGCCGAGAGGGATGAGGGGCACGTCGGGGGGATGAGGATCCCCTGACGTGAACAATCCTACCATTCTATCACTGACATGTGGGACCCATAAGCGTGGGTCCCACCTGTCAGCGAAGGAAAGGCAGGGCAAGGCAGTGATAGCCACGTCAGAGGATCCATGTCCACGTCGGGGATGTTGGAGCGGCGTCGTGGGAATCGCGTGTGGGTGTGGCAGTGGTAGAAACAAGAAACGTGATGGTTGCCGTGGTTCAACTTCCATGGACAAGCTGTCATGTCTGCTGAGACATGTATATCAAAACTAGAGTGTTTATATTTCAAGCACGTGAACAAGTATTATTCTACTAGTTTGGATCCATTGCAACGCACGGGCCAGCACATTGGTAGTAGTAGTGTCCATCTCTATCTCTAGAGGCCTTCCCTCGTTCATCCTTTTCTCTCACAAGATAAACTACTCATACAAATGCATCTTGATGTTCCATGGAACGCATGAGGATGTTTCCTTGGGGGTCTCTCTAGCGCGGCGTGGCCGTAGTTGCAAGTTGACGCCCCTTCAGATGCCGACATTGAGGGGCACTCAGATTTCCTCCGATGAGAAGGTAAGATGAGTTTGATCATGTAGTAAATGCATTCTAAAGACTACTTCCGTGTCCATTTCCTAATTCTCCCCCTGCCCACTGTTTCACAGGTTAGGCTCGGTGCGAGTGGAGATTGGCTTGCATATGTACGGGAGGGTACCAACATCAATTTGCACAACATTTACAACGATGACACCGTTCCCGTAGAACCTTTGTCCAACATTGGGATCAGCCATGCAACGGGCCACCGCATGAATTGGTATGATGGAACCACAGTGAGATTGAATAAGAAAGCACGAACCTTGCACATGGTGGTCAAAGGCGGACCATGCTGTCTGCGGCCGATTTGATGCCGTACGAGTAGGAAGACGTTGTGCTCCTTTCTAACCGCATCTTCGCGGTGACAAACCAGGGGACTTATTTTGTATGGGACACATCCTACGATATACTCCCTCTCTCCCAGTTTATTTGTTTTGAATCTTTTCGTTTTGTAAGTTTCAAATTCAAATTTAGAGCTCCCCATCACATGTTGAGATTACAATGTCCATTAAATTGTTGCGTGCATGTATAGTAAAGAAACAAATCTCGAGTTTGGCACGAGTTCATGATGCGGGAGCACCACAAGCCCTGGCGCAGGAGTTACATTTCCCTCTCAGGGCCGTCGAGACTGAGCTTCAGCGCCTTACTACACCTACCTTTGAGTCAATAACATATGGACCCGAGAGGTGACTGGTCCACATGTAATGCTTCCATAGGCAGAGGGGCAGTGGGGCCAAGAGGGGTGAGTCGCAGGTCGGGGGACGTGTGGTTTCATGGGTTCAAGCGGTGTCGTGGGAATCGCGGGTGGCTGTGGTAGAAACTTGATGCTCGCCGCATTTTAGGTGGCCCACATGTCATGCACACAAAGGCAGAGGGGTGGTGCGGCCGAGAGGGGTGAGGCGCATGTCGGGGGGCGTGGTGCCGTGGGTTGGAGAGGCGTCGTGGGAATCACGAGATGAAACGTGATGGCCGCTGTAGTTGAACTTCCATGGACAAGCTGTCATGTCTACGGACACATGCACTACATACCGATCACTGGAAGGAGTAGCAGAGAAAGCTATATATGCGGACAAATAGTTCCTTATAGTCAAGCGGACCCAGGCTACTACTCTGTTCCAAAGACATGCACACCATCGAAATAGTCCATCTATATCAATATACACCGAGAGGGAATAATTTTTTTACAAGAGAGGAAATAGTTCATCCATCCATAATGCCCTCCTGCTGGTGCAGCCTTTTCTTCTTCTTCTTCTTCTTCTTCTTCTTGTTCTCATTCTCTGTGGGAGACGGCTTCGCAACAAGCTCTTTGGACCTTGCAGCTATCTCGAAACTCACACGGGCATCGAGGGCAGCATATTTTATCCGCTCGTACGTCAAGGGATAATTCTCCCATACAAACGACCTTAATTCCACCGTCTCGTCACCCTTCTGAAGATTTGTACCGAGCACAAAATTTGCTACGTCGAATAGGGATGGTGTCTGTTTATCACAAACTTCTACAGGAATTTTGATTCTGGTTTGTAGGTCAGCGATGCTTTTCAAATCAAGGTTGTACGGCTCCAGCTTCTGTTTGTCCCCTTCGATGGCTGCCCCACAGAAGTATACGTCCTCCCAAGACAATAAATCATGAAGCTCACCTGGTATGGAGGGCGAGTGTATGATGTGGTACACCAAAACATCATCTTTGAGGCACAGCTGAAGGACGGCGGCGCGCTGGATCTTCCCAGGGGCACGCTCCGTGTACTCTGCGTCGAGACCGATGACCCTCGTCTCTACCTTTTCGAGGGAGTTGGATACATTGTGGATCCACTTCCGAACAACCCTTGGGTGGACGGTGACGGTGGCAACTATGCGCATCGAGCCTTCGACGAGGACATGTTGGACGCTAAAAACCTGCATCTCGATCTCTTTCGCCATTTGGAACCGCTGGAGCAGAGGGCTATGGTTTGGAGAATTAGGACTAGATGGCTAGTCTAACTGAAGTAGTAGATGATTATTTAAAGAGGTTAAAACAATGTGAACGCAGTGGGGTTTGGATGCAAATGAAGACGAAGGGGAGGTGAAGAAGCCGAGGAGAATCGGTTCCCGATGGAGAAGGAGTAAATGGGAGAAGTGGCATGCAGGCAATTGATTAGACAGCTAGGTAGACTAAACAAAAAGGCTATGCGGGTAGACTGATGAGTCGTACCTGTTCGTGTATGTGCCCATCCTTCCTTATAGGTGGGACCTATGCAAACAGATAAAAGAATGTGTCGTAGTTTTTTTTGAGCGCGTGAGTGGGAGACACAACATTCTCTGGTTAAGGAATACTCCCTCCGTTTAGGTGAGTATAAGTCACCTCATGAAAATCAGGTTTTCCCAAAACCTTTAGGCGTGGAGCATTAACTTCCTGCTCGATCCCCCCCAGCCTCGTTAGCCAGCGTTCTCTTCCTCTGCTGCCGCGTTCTACCTTTCCATTTTTCCTCTTCTCAAGTGTGGAACGATCTGCATGATGTCCTTGATGCACCAGAACGACCACTGCATGGATCACGGCAGAGCGTTGATTGGGCATGCACGAAAATTTGGTTCTGCTCACAATATGGATGATACCTGAACGATGAAGTGAACAAGCATGCTAGCACGGGAGACCTATTTATGCTATACAATACTGGAGTACTCATGTACCTACTAATAGTATTAGTGGTAGTACAACTGTGGTACACTTGATGGTCAAAATATTATTCATCTGGTCCTCACAGTGAAGTGACAACACCCTACGCCTGACACTAGTCCAGGCGGCGTGTTCGGGTTACCAAAGTCAGCCTTACCCTGTGCACAGTGCAGTCTGTCACCGCCGCTGTACAGCACATTGGTGCCTCGCCTCATCTCCCTCTCCGCTCCCATAGCACCACTCCATCTCCATCTCCTTCTCCGTCCCCATCTCACTGTGCCCCCGTGTACCGTCGCCTCACTCGCCTCCCCAGTACCACTATTCCCTCACTAGCCGCTCCAGCACCGACATCCTTCTCCCCCATAAATCAAGCCCCCTTCCAAACTCCACCATGGCCGAACGCGAACCGCGCAGCATCCATATGAGCCGCGATTGGAGCAATCTCCCCAGTGACATCCTCGACCTCTGTTGTTCGTGTATGGATATGTTGAGTGCCCTGCGGCTGGCTGCATGCTCGAGGGACATGCACACGGCCATCGTCGAAGCGAGGCCTAAGCTTTTCAAGACACCCTGCTTGCTGCTATATGGTCTTGCGAGATTCGCTCACCATGATATGGAGGCATGCATGATGCCCCTCGACTTCAATCCGATCTCCATTAGCCGAAACTTCTTTGTAGGTATGTAGTGGGTCGCCGTACATCATTTCCCTCGACATCGATCTGATCACCATCGCCCGAAACTTCTTGGCAGGTATGTACTGGGTTGGCATGAACTCCCACTGGATGGCTGCCTTCAGAGAAGACGGTAAAAAGTTGGTGCTCGTGAACTTCCAGACCTCCCATGAGATTATCCTTCCTCTGTTGGATTATATAGAGTATTACCATCACGGTCCAAGTCATCTAGATTACTACGTCAGTTGGACGGACCTTGTTTTGCAGAAGATTGTAATCTGCCAAGTGCCCACACAACATGCAAATTACGCAGACTTCAAGCTAATTGCCTTGTTCGACCGCGGACCCGCCTATCTTTACGCCGGTGCCTTCTTTAGCTGGAGACAACTCGGCTCACAGTGGATCATCGTCAAACTTGATACACACTTCTGTGATGCTATTGAACACAATGGCATCATCTACGCAATCGACAAAGCAGATGGCACCACTATTGCTGGGACGGCGCGTGTAAGTTGTTTCCTCTCATGTTAGTTTCCTCATTTTCATGATGTAGAAACATGCACCACACTGTTGGTTTCATCTAACCATACAATAGGGAAGTAATTGTGCATATGGAGAAATCTATATTTGGAAGTAGTGAAATCATGCAATGCTTACCATGTGTACATACCTATATTCGCCCTTCAGCAATCAATGGCTAGAATAATATCCTCACAAATTTTTTGCCCGCAGAACACGAGTATATAACAATGCATGGTCTGTTAGTTACCTTGAAGAATTTGTTTGTGAGGACAGAACATGATTACATAACATGCATGACATGGTAGGTTCCTGTGAAGAATCGATTGCGAGATAACATGAGTATAACCATGCATGGCACTTCTATATTTTCGAACCCATTATACATTTCCCTGTATTTTACTCCCAATTCCAACAGGGACATATCAATGCTGTTTCTTGCATTATCCTACTCATACTCTGAACAATGCTAATCTTACATTAACAATGCATGTCCGTTTTGATATGATGCAGTGTCCCTACAGTTACTGCCCTTTGTAATCACACCACCTTTGCCAAAAACAGGGAAGCACAACTGGTTCCTCGCTCGATCAGACGACGGCAAAAGACTGATGATCATTCGGACACATGAGACGGAAAAGTTATATTGCAAAAACCCCACTGTATACAGGCACCGTGTAATACGTGAGTATCCGGACAGTGGCTGTTACGTCTATGAGCAGGATACCAGCTTGTTGGGGCCTTTAGGATTTTTTAGTTGGAGGCGGGTAAACAGCCTTGGTTCACACTCCCTGTTTCTCGGACTCAATTATCCGATTAACCAGGAGATCACCGTTGGCAAGGACCTTGATGGCAGAGAGGCTCTGTTTGCCATGGAAAACTGTGTCTACACGGCGAGCCCTATGAGTTCGGGAGCAAACTCCCATGATTGTCAACGATACAGCCTGCAGCCAAAAGAAGGTGAGAATGACAAAGGCATCCGAATTAACTTTGATCCTTGGATGTCTCAATTACGACAGGCAGTGATGTGGTTCGAGCCTTCTGGTTGATAGGTAATTGGGTTGTTGCATCGAAAGGGTGGAGTACTGGTGTCTCCGGATCACTGGTCGCTGAAGCAGGGCTGCAAATTATGATGGTGTTGGATCATCTCTTCGAATAACTTTGTTGTCTTTGCTGCTGGTTCTGGATGGGTAGTTCTTTCTTTTGTTATGCATATTCCTTGTCATTTCGTCATCCTCGTCTATGTCACTCTTACTATGTAATAGTTGCTTCTGTTTAGAATGTCATTCTCGTCTGGATCACGAGAGTCTGAGCGCTGCAGATGGGTGTGTTTTGGTGGTGTAGCAAGACTTCTTATGAACTATCATGTCTTGCTGTTTATGTCAGTAGTAGTCACTAGTCAGTGTTTGAATGTTGTATATATCGTTGTTTCGAACCGTTTATTGTCTCGAACTACTGGTGGGCTAAATGAGAGCATCACCATTCTCTAGTGTTTAGAGTATATCTCCTTTTTTCAAGTTACATAATTTGAGCTCAGTGTCTTTTCGGTGATGTACACTTGTTTGGGCCAGTGAGATGTCGTTGAATATGGGCCGAGTAGTAATGCAATGCCAAACAGGTCAATTACGACTCTCAGGCCGGGCTCTCAAAAGATCCAGAAAAAAAGGCCGGGCTCTCCAAAAAAGAAAGAATAAGGACTCTTAGGCCGACATGTGGGCGCCACCGGTGTTTTCGTGCGCTTGTGCACTGAGAGCATATTGGCGCGTGCTCGAAATTCATGCTACCTTTTCATCCCCAGTCACCGGCCCCTCCCCCACCTCTGGAATCTCGATTCCTACTCCAGTTCCCCCAAATCCCCCTCCTGTACTCCCTGTACTCAAGCGCACTATCACGTCGGCGGTCAACACGGATCTCCGAGCCGGAGATCCTGAGGTCCGTCCTGCCTTCGGTCGCTGCGTGCTATCGCTCAACAGTGGCATGGAGGCGCTTGACGACCATTTTGCCGGCAAAGTGCTGATGGTAACCATCAACGGCGACCGGCCTCCCATCTCGCCGGATGACCTTGTCAAAGCTCTTGGAATTGCGCATGGCATCCAAATAAGTGACTTGCTCGTCGAAGTCTGTCCGCCATCGGCTGATTTCTTCGTCAAGTTCCGGACAACTTTCGACTGCAGTCGTGTGTTCGAATCTTCCCAGCGTTTGTTCTGCGATGGCGCACTGGTGAGCTTTGATCGGTGGCACCCAGGATGGGGCTCGGTACCCTCTGAGATTGAGTTTTTAACAAAGCTTACCTTCCACGGCATGCCTCGACGTGCTTGGAACAGCGAGTCCATGAACGAGCTTATCAGAGACCTTGGAGGTGAGCTCGTAAGTATGTTTGTTCCTCCAGACAGCTGGGCTCTGACGGTTATGGCATGGATGAAGAAGCCGTCCACCATACCGAAGGTGATTGGTGTTGAGATACTGGTGCAGGAACCGGGGTTGTACTATTCGTCGCCACCAAGCCCGTCGCGGACCATGTTAGGGATGTACCTGTATCAAGTGTTCGTGCATGTCGAAGAAGTGGTCAATCCATCAATCGAAGTCCTGCCGCCGCCGCTGGTGCCAGGGTCCGTTGACGATGTCCATTACATGAGTCAACGTCAGACTTTCCCCGTGTTGCTCGGAACGATGGATGGCATAGGGCCTACTCCATCGCACAGCGGGGGCCACTGCTTCTTTGGGAGAAGAGGCAGGGTTGGCTGCCTGGATGTGCTCTAATTTGAGGTAACAACTAAATCTTGTCAGATACTAGTTAAATCCGAGCTATGGGTGTGAAGCACTGATATGCCAGTACATTTGATTGTGACCTGTTCTAATTTTGTACCTGAACTTTTTTTAGAAAGGGTTGTACGTCAACTTAATGTGCTAGTAGAACTTATTGTGTTGTTTGTCTGTTTTCTTTGCACAACATTCAAGATATTTCTCCGTCATTGATAAATACGACGAACCGTTATGTATGACTTCGTTGGTTTCAACATAGCCCTTCCCGTAGCGATCCACTGCTTCCATCCTGATTGTGCCGCCTGCGTGAAATTTTTGTATGCAAGTTCAGTGTGCTATGATGTTCTATATGATTGTGTCAACTATATAAGTTTTTACTGAGCATCAGCAATGCATATGGCTGAAAGATGTATTTACAAGCATCGGTCGATGGGTCTCTCTCTCTCTCACACGCACAAGAGGGACCCGTTGAATTATTTATTTGCTCGTGACAGCTTTTAATTAGGTTCCACTGTAATCTAACTTTTTTCTTAAGTTATTAATTGAGCTCAGTGACTTCAAAAAGTTGTACAGAAGCCTTGTTTGGGCCTTTTCGGCGTCGCTGAATGTGGGCTGAGTAACCATGTTTAGGTTGTACTGTACTACACAGGACTTTTTTTAAATAATACATTTTTTTATTAATTTTCAGAAATATTACGTTGGGTAATTTTTTTTCAAAAATAATACACCGTCGGCCCGCTGCAGGCCGACTGGGCCTAGTCGGCCCACAGCCAGCCGATTGGATTCCAGTCGGCCTACAGCTGGCCGACTGGCCCCTGTCGGCCCACTGTGGGCCAACTAGAGCTAATTGGCTCGCTGTGGGCTAATTGTTTTTGCAAAAGTGTTAATCATGTATTTAAAAAATATGTGTATTGTGACCTCCTCCGCTCGCTGTGGGCCCATTGTTGACTAAAAAATATGTTTTAAAAAGTGTTAATCATGTATTTAAAAAATATGTGTATTGTGACCTCCTCCGCTCGCTGTGGTCCCACTGTTGACTAAAAAATATGTTTTAAAAAGTGTTAATCATGTATTTAAAAATTGTTAAATGTGTGTATAAAAAATGTTCCTTATATATACAATTTTTTTAATGTGTGTATAAAAAATAGTTTTTTTCAACATCATCAATGCAACTGGGCCGACAGTTGTACACAATATCCGGGTCAACTTGTTATTCTCTGCCCCGCTGGGCTACAAACTTTCCTAGGAGGTATGCATTAGGCTTAACAAGAAAATGGACTTTAAGAATAATAAATGGGATGTAATTATAATAACTGGACAATTACTATGCACCAAACACGTAATTAGTTTGAAAAATATATTATTTTTGGAATTTGAAAATTTTAATTTCATTACTTGTTGGGCGCGCAATATTTTGTTGGATTTTAACGTAATACAACTTTATTTTGAAATTATATTTAACCTGACTAGAAATTTCGGATAAAAATATTTTGGATCCCATCACAATGTGGGAATTTTTTTTAATTCTGTTTTGAGCGGTTGTTTGAAATTATTAATCGTTGTCCTAGCTAGAAGTTCGGCTGTACTTTTAACAAACTGTAAATGGGCTGTAGTAAATTCCATTAGAATTAAAAAAATGGGCTGTACATTCTTACAAATCGAAAATGGGCTATATGTTCTCTGCCAAATCTGAGTTGTGGGCCTACTAAGTTGACCCGTACCAAGGGCTTTGTCAACTTAGTCAATATAAACGATTCTAGCTGTAGTGATAGTACGATGTCCATCCAACGGCCGTAGTGCTTCTTCAACCTCTGGTCTTCTTGCCCCAGATGTCCAAAGCAGCGCCGGTCCTGTCGCGTGCTCCTGCCTGCCGTGGCCGGATGTGATGCCGCGGAGGCCTCACCGCCCCGTACTACTCCCACCGCTGGCCAGGCCATCCCTCTACTCACCCACACCCCCTGTTATTCTGCGGCGACGGTAGCCTCACACCGCAGCCGAACCAGTGAACCCTCGTACTCCTCTCTGCGCGGGCTTCCACTGCTGCGTCTTCCCCGGCTCCGTGTCGTCCCCTTCCTAGGCCACGCCGTCGTCCACTACCCTGGTGCTCTCGGCGCGGCGTGGTCAACATGGTCAAGGAACGAGTTCCATCGGACGTGGACTGTACATGGAGAGGCTGACAGCTGGGTCCACGGCCGCAGCAAGGAAGTGCCTCCTTATTACACGGAAAATAATGTTTCCTCCACCTGACAGCAGGGACCCACCGGATGGGCCATCGTATTTCGTGAAAAAAAACGTTTCCCCCCTGACTGCTGGGACCCACCAGCTACACCTTCGCACGCAAGGAAGTGCGTCCGGGAAAAAAAATGATTCGCCCCCTGACTGCTGGGACCCACCAGCTACATCTTCGCACGCAAGTAAGTGCGTCCGGGTAAAAAAACCAAAACGATTCGCCCCTCTGACTGCTGGGACCCACTAGCTACATCTTCGCACGCAAGGAAGTGCGTCCGGGTAAAAAAAACGATTCGCCCCCTAACTGCTGGGACCCACCAGCTACATCTTCACAGGCAAGGAAGTGCGTGACAGTCGGGACCCACCTGGTCGAAGCGTACGTAGCGTTGTCATTCTGGTCGCGAACGTGTACGTACATATATACTGGTGGATGTAGAGGCGTGCACGTCTCGTAGTAGAGGCGCACACGTGTCGTAGTAGAGGCGCGCACGTAACATGTACACGTACGTACGGCGGCCAGGGTGCAAGAAAGAAAATACGGCCACGTATGTGTACATACGGGCGGGGTCTCGAACGCCTACTCGCGCATACGTACGGCGAGGGCTCGTGTACATGGCTGGGTCGGAACGGAGAAACAGCGTCGTCGTCGTGTTCATGGGTCGGAACGGAATGCGCGGTCGTGTTCATCGGGAGGGCTTGGACGGAAGAGGCGATGGAAACGAGGCCTGGCGTACCGCACAACGGAGGAAATGGGCCTCCTACGGTCGAAACGGGGGTCCTGTTGATCGGGAGGGGTGTGGTGTACCGCAAAACGGAGGAAACGGACCTCCTACGGTCGAAACGGGGGTCCTGTTGATCGGGAGGGGTGTGGCGTACCGCAAAACGGAGGAAACGGACCTCCTACGGTCGAAACAGGGGTCCTGTTGATCGGGAGGGGTGTGGCATACCGCAAAACGGAGGAAACGGACTTGTGTTGGAGCGCTACGATCGAAACGGGGGTCCTGTTCATCGGGAGGGGTGTGGCGTACCGCAAAACGGGACTCCACGGGATACTGTTCATCTCCACCGTCGACCCCCTCCAGCCTCCACGAGCTACTGTTCATCCACCGTCGACCTCCTCCAGCCTCCATGGGCTCCTGTTCATCCAGCCTCCACCGTGCGCTACTCCACTGGCTACTGTTCAACCACCCCTCCACTGTCTACTGTTCATCTAGCCCTCCACACCACGAGGTCCTGTTCAACCACCCCTCCACGGGCACCCCTCCACCGTCTACTGTTCATCCTGCCCTCCACACCACGGGGTCTTGTTCATCCACCCCTCCACGGGCACCCCTCCATCGTCTACTGTTCATCCAGCCCTCCACCACACCACGGGGTCATGTTCATCCAGAGGCAACGCCGCCGCTCACTGTTCATCCAAACCCCCCCGCAACGCTCACTGTTCATCCCATCGATCGGCTTCGGTTAGCAGCAGTAGCCAAGGAATTGCTCGATCGAGTTCAGTTAACAGACATCGATCGATCGCTCGGGTTCAGTAACGTGTAGCCTGCAGTGCAATCGCTCGGGTTCAGTTAGAGCCCAACGCCTCGCTCGGGTTCAGTTAGAGCCAACGCCTCGCACACACGCGCGTACATGTACGAGAGAAACACGCATCGCTCGGCCCCCGACCTCCCACCATAACCGAGAACTCCCCGAAATTTTCCTCCCCCTCGCTTCTACCATGGTTTTTTCCGTCATGGACGGCCCAAAGAATGTCATGCAGCCGCGTCTCCGGCCCGCCCAGGACGAAAAGCCCATTTTCAGTCATGATTTTTTGTCATAGAAGTAGGAGCCCACCACATCTATGATGATACCGGGTTTTGTCACAATTATGGTCATAGAAGTGTCATATGTATGAGAGAAAAAAATTTCGTTCGGCCCAAAATGTCATGGATGTGTCTTTTTTTGTAGTGTTACAGCCATCAGGGGAATCAGCAGCAGCAGCAGTCAGGTTATCAGAGCAATCCAAAGCAGTTGAATAGTGGGCAGTATCATGTTTTTACCACTAGCTTATGTAAGCGCGATCAGAAGCTTCATAAAAGAGCCGTGAACTCTGTTGAACCGGCGGTACCTCGTTATCTGCGCTGGTCTGAACAGCCCATCCTGTGGAGTCGAGATGATCATCCACCCCGGGTTGACAATCCGAGTCATCTGGCTTTGGTGGTGGCACCCCAGGTTGGGGGTATAAATTTACCAAGGTGCTTATGGATGGAGGAAGCAGTATCAATATCCTTTACTATGTAACCTTTCGTCGCATGGGGTTAACAGATAAGAATCTTAAACCGTTGAACATTGTGTTTCATGGGGTAGTGCCGGGTAAATCGGCATACCCAGTTGGCAAGATAGATCTGTAAGTTGCCTTTGGAGACGATCATGATTCAAGATCAGAGGTGTTGACTTTTGAAGTGGTGAAAATCAAGAGTCCATATCATGCCCTATTCGGACGGCCGGCTTATGCTAAGTTCATGGCAAGGCCTTGTTATGTTTATTTGCAGCTTAAGATGTCGGGTCATAAGGGGACCATCACGGTGCATGGGAGCCGGAAGATTGCTTTGAAATGTGAAGAAGGTGATGCAGCTTATGCTGAGTCGGTTTGTGCCACGGAGGAGCTGAAATTTTACAAAGACAATGTTGATCCGGCAGATATGACTTCTCTGGAAAATCCAACTACTGAGCATGATCCGGCACTGAAGTTTAAATCGGCTGAGGAAACTAAGCTGGTTGACTTTGTTCCTGGCGATTCATCCAAGCAGTTCAACATCAGCGCTAATCTAGATCCGAAATAGGAAGGCGCGCTCATCGAGTTCATCCGTGAGAACCGGGACATCTTTGCATGGAAGCCTTCTGACATGCCAGGTGTACCGAGGGAACTCGCTTAGCACACCCTTAATATAGATCCTAAGTTTAAACCGGTCAAGCAGTTTCTTCGCCGCTTTAACGAAGAAAGGCATAAAGATATTGGTGAGGAGGTAGCCCGGCTCTTGGCAGCAGGGTTTATTGTGGACGTTTTTCACCCTGAGTGGCTAGCTAATCCGGTGATGGTACTTAAGAAAAACAGCACTTGCCGTATGTGTGTGGATTACACAGACTTAAACAAAGCCTGTCTAGTTGACCCCTTTGCTCTCCCTCGAATCGATTAAATTATTGATGCTACAGCAGGTTGTGACCGTTTGTGTTTTCTGGATGCTTATTATGGTTATCATCAGATCAAAATGGTAGTTAAGGACCAGGAGAAGACAACCTTCATAACTCCCTTTGGAGCCTTCTCCTATGTGTCTATGCCTTTCAGGCTCAAGAGTGCCCAGGCAACTTATCAGCGCTGTGTTAAGAATTGTCTACATAAACAGATTGGGTGCAACGTTCATGCATATGTGGATGATATTGTGGTGAAATCTAGAAAGGAGGAGACATTTATAGGTGACTTGAGGGAAACTTTTGATAACCTCCGGGTTTATAAGATGATGCTTATTCCGGCCAAATGCGTCTTTGGTGTACCGGCACGCAAGCTTTTGGGTTTCTGGTGTCTAACAGAGGGATTGAAGCTAATCCGGAGAAGATCACGGCTATCACATCTCTGGCTAAACCAGCGTGCATTAACGATGTTCAACGTTTGGCGGGCCGGATTGCAGCCTTAAGCCGGTTTATCAGTCGCCTTGCAGAGAAGGCTATTCCTTTGTATCAGATGTTAAAGAAAACAGATCACTTCGTCTGGAGCGATGCTGCTGAGGAAGCACTTGTTGATCTGAAAAGACAGTTAGCCAAGCCACCTGTCCTTGCGGCTCCGGTTGATAAGGAGCCCTTATTGCTATATGTGGCTGCTAATGCCCGAGCTGTTAGTGTGGCTATTGTTGTGGAGCACAAGGAGGCTGGGAAAGAGTATCCGGTTCAACGGCCGGTTTATTATATCAGCGAGGTGCTTATCGAGTCCAAACAGAGATACCCACATTGGCAGAAACTGGTGTATGGAGTTTTTATGGCAAGCCGGAAGCTCAATCATTATTTTCAGGGTCATCCTATCACAGTGGTCAGTTCACTCCCCTGGGAGATATCATCCAAAACAGAGAAGCAACTGGCTGGGTTGCTAAGTGGGCAATTGAGCTTGGACCTCACGGGCTAAAATATACACCCCGCACAACAATCAAATCCCAAGCACTTGTGGACTTCATCAATGATTGGACAGAGTCGCAAGCACTGGAGGAAAAGCCAAACAACACTTATTGGACTATTCACTTTGATGGGTCCAGGCAATTGGAAGGCTCGGGGGCTGGAGTCATATTAACTTCCCCACGAGGTGATAAGTTTTGTTATGTTCTCCGTTTAATGTTCCCTTATACTAACAATGCAGCTGAGTATGAGGCCTTGCTTCATGGTCTTCGGATGGCTAAGGAAATGAACTTAAGCCGGGTTAAGTGCTTTGGTGACTCGGACCTGGTGTCTCAGCGGGTATCTGGCACATGGGATTCCAAGGATCCACTTATGGCAGCATACAGACGAGAGGTGGATGCAGTGGCTCGTCACTTCAAGGGTTATCAAGTGGACCATATAGACCGGCGGAAGAATGAAACAACAGATGCCTTAAGTCGCTTAGGCTCTCAACGTAAACCGGTGCCACCCAATACCTTCCTCGATGTACTGCATAATCCGTCGGTGAAGATACCTATGGAAGAGGATTTGGATGTGCCTGACCTGAAGGCTCAATTGGTGGCGGCTCTTCATGTTATTCCGGATTGGACGGTCCCATACCTGGCATACATGAACCGGGGCGAGTTACTAGATGATGAAACTTTGGCCCGGCAAATAGTCCAGCGATCCAAGTCCATGTCCATTGTCAATGGGGAGCTACATCATTGCAGTGTCACAGGAGCATTTCAACGTTGTGTATCTCCTCAAGAAGGTTGTGAGATTTTGTGTGAGATCCACGAAGGAGATTGTGGTCACGATGCCGGTTCAAAATCCTTGGTGGCTAAAGTTTTTCGTCATGGCTTCTATTGGTTGATGGCTCATGCTGATTGTAAGTGCATCTAGTGCCCCTTAGTGATTTTGGTGTATTGAAGACTTATAGGTTAAGGGACTAATGCGTTTGTGAGTGTACGCAGGTCTATAAGTCTATGAGGAGTTTGATATTTACAGAGAAAGTCGACCCCTAAAAATGAAGTTCTTCGACTGAAGACTTTGGATCTCTGAAGACTTTCTGAAGACTTTGAAAGTGAAGAAATTGGTGTGACCGTGAAGACTTGGTATTCATTCGAGGAACATGAAGCGTGAAGACTTTTGTTTTTGTAGTTTCATTTTCTCTTTTTTGAGTCATAGGAAACATCGTACTGTTAAAGGGGGTCGAGGAAATACTAAGGAAAAATTTCCATGTGATGCTCAACTCAAAATCCTACACCTACCAATCCCTTCGAGTGAAGCCATTGGAAATCTCATACAGTTCAGTCAATTTCTTCAGTGACAGAGACGAAGTTCTTCTGGTCTCTGAGGAATTTGTCCTGACTGAGGAGTTAGGAATTCGCCAGTGCGGATTTCCTACACAGTGAGGAACATGATAGCCCTAAGGATTTTGCTACTCAAAATTCCGACCATTGCTGTGCTATACGCCAGCTGTCCCAAAATATCTATCCACCTAACGATCATATCATTGAAGGGCATTTATGTCTTATCATGTCGAGTTGCTCCCTAGGCTATAAATAGCCGCCCCCTACAACCACTAGTTGGTTGGATGCTCCGAGAGAAACTGACACTTGTCATTTGAGAGCAACCCATCCTCCGAGGACTTTGAGCGAAAATCATCAAGTGAGGAAAAACCCAAAACCCAAACACCTACAAACCCCAAGTGATTGAGCATCACTAAAGAGATTGATCCTGCGTGGATCCGACGCTTGTTACCTTTGAAGACTGTGCTTCTTCCAGACGGTTAGGCGTCATGGTCTAGAGCATCCAAGAAGAATTGTGGGTCGCCGAGTGACCGAGTTTGTGAAGGTTTGGAAGTCGCCTGAAGACTTACCACGAGTGATTGGACGAGGTCTGTGTGACCTTAGTTCAAGGAGAATATGGTGAGGACTGGGTGTCCTAAGCTGCGTGTTCAGGACTGGGTGTCCGGGACTGTGTGTCCTCGAGTTTAAATACTCAGCCGCTCCAACCAGACGTACAACTGAGACAGCAGTTGGAACTGGTCTACCAAATCATTGTCTTCACCAAGCTTACTGGTTCTATTTCCTCAACTCTTCCATTTCCTCATAACTGTGTTGCGTGCTTGTTCATATCTATGTTTGAAGACTTTGACTGAAGACTCTCAATTTCCAAAGTTCAATTTCTTCAGTCTGTTTGTCTTCATCATGTGTTATCCTGTGCTTACGCTTCTGTACTCTGTGCCTGTCTTCATTTCATCATGATGACTATGCTTGTATTCTGTTATGTTTACTTTTGAGTACTCATTCCGCTGCTAGTAGTTCTTCGCTAAGGAATTTCCTCACCGGCAAATTCCTCAGTGAAGGATTTCATAAAAATCGCTTATTCACCCCCCCTCTAGTCGATATAACGCACTTTCAATTGGTATCAGAGCAAGGTACTCCCTTGTTCTGTGTGATTTTGGTTTAACCGCCTGGAGTTTTAGTTATGTCGACCGTAGGTATGATCAAGGTCTCTGCTGGGTGTCCTACCTTCGATGGGACGGACTAGCCCTACTGGAAGAATAAGATGCGAATGCATCTTGAAGCAATTGATAACGATCTCTGGTATGTTGTGGAAAATGGTGTTCCCTTAGTCACACCTTCTCTGAATGCTGCTGATGTGAAGAGATTCAAGCAACTCGACTCTCAAGCGAAGAGTATCATATGTGGCCATCTGAGCAAAGGACAGTATGGCCGAGTGAGTGCTTTGGAGACAGTGAAGCTTATCTGGGACAGGTTGTCCAAAGTGAATGAAGGAGTCTCAACTCAGCGTGACTCTCGAGTTGATGTTCTTCGCAATCTCTTCAACCGCTTCAAAAGACTCGACAATGAAAATGTTCAACAAACCTTCGATCGCCTCACTGACATCTCAAATGAGCTTCAAGCACTTGGTGCCACTGACATCACCGACCATGAGGTGGTGAAGAAATTGCTGAGATCGCTTGATTCCTCATTTGACACTCTGACATTGATGATACAAGAATGTGCTGATTACAAGTCACTTGATCCCGCTGATATTCTCGAGAGGCTAAATACTCATGAGTTCTAACTTGCTGAAAAGAGAGATCTCTATGGTTCAAGCTATGGCAGATCACGTGCACTGAAGGCCAAGGCAGTATCTGAGTCCGAAGATGAAGACTCTAGTAGCAGCCTTGGTGATCCTGAAGAACTGAGCCATGATCTGGCTCTACTCGTGAAGAAGTTCCAAAAGTTCTCAAGGCGTGGTCGCCTTGGAAGACCCTCAAGGAGCAATGATTCCTCATCCAGTGACTACAAGAAGAGGCTCTATCACAAGTGCAAGAAACCTGGACATTTCATTCAAGATTGTCCTCAGTGGGAAAAGGAATCAAAGAAGAAGAAATAGAAGGATTACAGTTCTGATGATGCAAAGAAAAAGAAGAAATCCACAAAATCCTCATCATCAAAATCCTCAAAGCCTTCATATCACAAGAAGAGCAGCTCCAAGAAGGCCAGGGCATTCATTGGCAGGGAAATGGACTCTGAGGTTGAATCTGAAGAAAATGAGGAAGAGGAGTCATCTGAGGAGTCTGAATCCTGACTGGCGAGCCTTGCTCTCGCTACTACATTCGTCAGCAAGTCTATCTTCAACACTGAAGAAAATGACCTCACCAACAAGGCTGATGAAGGGAATGATGACTACGCTCCCACCTATTGCTTCATGGCAAAGGGTGCCAAGGTACTCAAATATACCTCATCTGAATCAAGTGAGAATGAATCTGATGAAAACCTTAAGCCCAGCTATTCTAAACTTGCTAAGATTGCTATAAAACAACAAAGGGCTTTAGAAAAGGTTCAAAACATGCTAGACAAAAGTGATGATATGTTGGGTGAAGAAATGGATCGCACTGAAACTTTGACTGAAAATCTTCAGAGACTTCAGTCCAAGCTTGACAAACTTCAAAGTCATCATAACACTCTCTTATCGGATCATGAGAAGCTTTCTTATGAATTTCTTCAAAGAAAGCAAGATCTTGAGACGCTAAGAGTGAGTTATGAAGATCTTCAAAAGGAGCGTGATTCATTACTTGCTCAACAAATCAGCGCTTCTCAGGAAGTATTTGTTCCTCCATGCTTGAAATGCATTGAACGTGAATCTGCTAATTCTTCACCTGAATGTTCAAATGCTGCTAATGTTTCAAATTCTTCACACGCCTTTGCTATCACTAATTCCTCATCTGAGGACATTGCTAGTATCACTGACGATGCAAGGCTGAAGGAATTGTACATGACAGGCATGTACAAAAGCCTCAAAGGGCATCAGACTCTTTGTGATGTGCTTAAAAAGCAGATCCTCAACAGGAACCCTAGGAAAGAGGGTATTGCCTTTGAGAGGAAACTCAATGCTGATGGTACATATTGGAAGCCTGAGCAGTACCCCAAAACTACATGGGTTGCTGCAAAGGGACCTCCAGTTGATCCATCTAACTTATCTGGATTTGCATGTGAATCTCCTTGTTCTGATGATGAGTCATTTGACTCCAACTATAAACTGTTTAAAAATCAGAATGGTGAAGTATTTGCTAGATATGTTGGCACTAACTGCAGGAACGGTCCCCCTATGAAGAAAATCTAGGTTCCCAAAAGATGCCTTGAAAATCTTCAGGTGAATGTCATCATGACGCCACCTGTGAAGAATAGGAACCCCAGATCAAATGCTTCATATGGACCAAATTCTTCATATGGATCCAAGTCCTCATACGGACAAAACTCCTCACATGGATCATATTCCTCAAAAGGATAAAAGTCCTCATATGAACATCATCGTGCTAACCCGTCTGTTTCGCAGGGAAGATCTAAGGATTATGGATATGTGTATTATTCTTCAAATCATTATGTCCATAAGTCCTCGAAGAATTTCTCTGCTTACTCTTATGCTCACTCTAACCCCTCTTATGTGAAATGAAATAGACTGGCTTCTATGTCATCCTTCTTGTATGGAGCTCGCAGAATGATGAACTCTTTGCCACCCCTTCAAATGTGGGTGGTGAAGAAAAAGAACTAATCTCTTCTGCAGGGTCAGGTCTCCAGACGTACGTAATCGTCTGAAGACTTTGCTAGAGACCTGAGTATGCCTGATAGGACGCAGGCTAATCATGAAGAAATGAACTTTCATTTCTCACGTCCTCATATTGCTTTATCTGTTCTTTTGCTTGATGAAATTGATCTGATGATTTGATGTCATATTCTTCACTGATGAAGTATATGAGTTTGTAAGCTGCACTAATTCATCTGCAGGATGATCAACCCAAAGCCACTGAGTGGGTCCTCGATAGTGGATGTACAAACCACATGACTGGTGACAAGAATCTATTGATGGATGCTCCATTATCTCCTTCGCATCTTAAGCATATCATCTTTCCTGACAAAGGCAAAAGTCAAGTATTGGGTCTAGGTAAGGTTGCGATCACAAAGGATCGACACATGGACAAAGTCATGCTTGTTGAGTCCTTAGGATACAACCTTATGTCTGTCTCAATGCTTTGTGATCTTGATATGGTTGTTGTCTTTGGCAAGTACCATTGTGTTGTGGTTATGGAAGCTGACAATTCCAAAGTCTCCGAAGGCTTTAGGAGAGGAGACCTGTATATTGTTGATTTCTCTACAGGACCACAACTAGCCGTGTGCTTACTTGCAAAAGCTTCAGAAGGCTGGCTCTGGCATCGATGACTTGGTCATGCAGGCATGAGGAATTTGCACACGCTTGCGAAGAAGAAGCATGTCATTGGCATCGAAAATATCAAATTCCTCAAGGATCACCTATGCGGAGCCTGTGAAGCAGGAAATGACGAAGGCCAAGCATCCAGCGAAGACTATCATGATCACCACTCGCCCATTTGAATTGCTTCACATGGATCTCTTTGGTCCTAATCATTATTCTGCTATTTCAAATGAAGCATCTCAATATGGCTTTGTTATCGTTGATGATTATTCTCGCTACACATGGGTACTGAAGGAAATATGCCCTAGAGGCAATAATAAAGTTATTATTTATTTCCTTATATTATGATAAATGTTTATTATTCATGCTAGAATTGTATTAACCGGAAACATAATACATGTGTGAATACATAGACAAACAGAGTGTCACTAGTATGCCTCTACTTGACTAGCTCGTTGATCAAAGATGGTTATGTTTCCTAACCATAGACATGAGTTGTCATTTGATTAACGGGATCACATCATTAGGAGAATGATGTGATTGACTTGACCCATTCCGTTAGCATAGCACTTGATCGTTTAGTTTGTTGCTATTGCTTTCTTCATGACTTATACATGTTCCTATGACTATGAGATTATGCAACTCCCGTTTACCAGAGGAACACTTTGTGTGCTACCAAACGTCACAACGTAACTGGGTGATTATAAAGGTGCTCTACAGGTGTCTCCGAAGGTACTTGTTGGGTTGGCGTATTTCGAGATTAGGATTTGTCACTCCGATTGTCGGAGAGGTATCTCTGGGCCCACTCGGTAATGCACATCACTATAAGCCTTGCAAGCATTGCAACTAATGAGTTAGTTGCGGGATGATGTGTTACGGAATGAGTAAAGAGACTTGCCGGTAACGAGAATGAACTAGGTATTGAGATACCGACGATCGAATCTCGGGAAAGTAACATACCGATGACAAAGGGAACAACGTATGTTGTTATGCGGTCTGACCGATAAAGATCTTCATAGAATATGTGGGAGCCAATATGAGCATCCAGGTTCCGCTATTGGTTATTGACCGGAGACATGTCTCGGTCATGTCTACATTGTTCTCGAACCCGTAGGGTCCGCACGCTTAAGGTTTCAATGACAGTTATATTATGAGTTTATGACTTTTGATGTACCGAAGGAGTTCGGAGTCCCGGATGAGATCGGGGACATGACGAGGAGTCTCGAAATGGTTGACTATATTCAGATATCGGAAAGGTTCCGAGTGATTCGGGTATTTTTCGGAGTACCAGAGAGTTACGGGAATACGTATTGGGCCTTATTGGGCCATACGGGAAAGAAGGAAAAGGGCCTCAAGGGTGGCCGCACCCCTACCCTTGGTCTGGTCCGAATTGGACTAGGGAAGGGGGGCGCCTGAGGGAGTCCTGGATTAGGGGGTGTTCGGGTAGCTGGACTATACCTTCAGCCGGACTCCTGGACTATGAAGATACAAGATTGAAGACTTCGTCCCGTGTCCAGATGGGACTTTCCTTGGCGTGGAAGGCAAGCTTGGCGATGCGGATATTCAAGATCTCCTACCATTGTAACCGACTCTGTGTAACCCTAACCCTATCCGGTGTCTATATAAACCGGAGGGTTGTAGTCCGTAGGCGATCAACTCCATATACAACAATCATACCATAGGCTAGCTTCTAGGGTTTAGCCTCGATGATCTCGTGGTAGATCTACTCTTGTACTACCCATATCATCAATATTAATCAAGCAGGACGTAGGGTTTTACCTCCATCAAGAGGGCCCGAACCTGGGTAAAACATCGTGTTCCCTGCCTCCTGTTACCATCCGGCCTAGACGCACAGTTCAGGACCCACTACCCGAGATCCGCCGGTTTTGACACCGACATTGGTGCTTTCATTGAGAGTTCCTCTGTGTTGTCGCCTTTAGGCCTGATGGCTCCTTTGATCATCAACAACGATACGGTCCAGGGTGAGACTTTTCTCCCTGGACAGATCTTCGTCTTCGGCGGCTTCGCTCTATGGGCCAATTCGCTCGGCTACCTGGAGCAGATCGAAAGCTACGCCCTTGGCCATCAAGCCAGGTTTGGAAGCTTAAACTACACGGCTGACATCCGCGGAGATTCGATCTTCGACGGGTTCGAGCCACGACCAAGCGCGCCGCACTATCTCGAGGGGCATGATCTAGCTCTGCCTCCGGACAGTGTCCTGGAGGCCGCACACGCATCGGTTCCGACCCCTAACTCGGAGCCTATTGCGCCAATCGAGGATGAGTGGTTGGACGTCACCTCGGGGGCTTCGATCTCAAAGGCGATCGAGCCGAACGCTAGCCCCGCACTCTGCATGATCCGTGACTCCGAGGATCCGGACTCCTTTCCGAACTCCGAACCCCCCGCGCCCCTGCCGATCGAATCCGATTGGGCGCCGATAATAGAGTTCACTGCCGCAGACATCTTTCAGCACTCGCCTTGTGGCGATATCCTGAACTTTCTCAAATCTCTCTCCTTATCAGGAGAGCCCTGGCCGAACTACGGTCAGCGAGGATGGGATACGGACGATGAAGAAATTCAAAGCCCACCCACCACCCACTTGGTAGCCACTATCGACAATTTAAACGACTTGCTCAACTTCGACTCTGGAGACATCGACAGCATGGATGACGATGCAGGAGATACCAAAGAACCAACGCCCATAGGGCATTGGACAGCCACCTCATCTCACGATGTGTACATGGTGGATACCCCTAAAGGAAGCGACAACAAGGAAAAAGGGGATGGGACGGGAGATCGACCCCCCGAAAAGCAATCAAAGCATCGGCGTAAACGCCGACCCAAGCCCCGCCTCGACAAAACCCAGCCATAGAGCAGGACGAGCCTGTAGACGACGAGCAGGCCTTAGAGCAACCGTCCAAACAGGGCAACATGGATAGAGAAACTGAACATCCCTCCTCCGGCGAAAACGGCATTCCGGACGACCTCACGCCGAATAAACCTATGGAGCAGAAGAATCTCCACGAGAGGCTCGTTGCAACTACATGCAGCCTAAAAGAGTAGAAGTAGAAGCTAAAAACAGCGGAAGATGCACTCCGGATTAGATGGAGCAAAGTAATCAATACCACAGATAAGTACAGCAACAGTCGCCGCACTAAAAGCTATCCGAAAAGAAAGCTACTGCCTGAATTCGACGAAGAGGCCCTAGAGCCCTCGCATTCAAAAAATGAAAAAGCCACACGGTCGGATAGACGACCGCATAAAGCGGCAAGCGGCGCTGCACCTAAATCGGCATGCGACCCACTTAAGGATTCGCATCATGGCCCAGTCAGGTCCATTTATGGGCCAAGAAAGCAAGCTCTCGTAAGCAACGCTATGAAGCCATCATCAGAATCCGGCACACCCAAATACAGGGGCGCCACACACCCCCTATGTTTCACCGATGAGGTCCTGGACTATGAATTCCCAGAGGGATTCAAACCCGTAAACATAGAGGCATATGATGGAACAACAGACCCTAGAGTTTGGATCGAGGATTATATCCTCCACATACACATGGCTAGAGGAGATGATCTCCACGCCATAAAATATCTACCCCTTAAGCTTAAAGGGCAAGCCCGGCATTGGCTTAAAAGCCTTCCCGAAAACACAATTGGAAGCTGGGAAGAGCTCGAGGATGCTTTCCGAGCAAACTCTCAAGGGACCTATGTCCGCCCTCCGGATGTAGACGATCTTAGTCACATAACTCAACAACCCGGAGAATCAGCTCGGCAGTTCTGGAATAGATTCCTCACTAAAAAGAATCAGATAGTCGACTGTCCGGACGCCGAAGCCTTAGCAGCTTTCAGGCATAACGTCCGAGACAAATGGCTCGCCAGACACCTCAGCCAAGAAAAGCCAAGAACAATGGCCGCACTAACAAGCCGCATGACCCGCTTTTGTGCAGGGGAGGACAGCTGGTTGGCAAGGTGCAGCCCCAGCAACCCAAGTACATCCGAAACTAGGGATGGAAACGGAAAACCGCGACGCAACAAGGACCATTGCTGGACTAAGGACAAAAGTCCAAAGAGCACGGCAGTCAATGCCGGATTCAAAGGCTCACGACAAAATCAGGAAAAATCGCCCCCCCAGGATAACAGGGACGATCCATCCAACCTAAATAAAGTCCTGGACAGGATATGTCAGATACACAGTACTCCCGGGAAGCCTGCTAACCATACCCACAGATATTGTTGGGTTTTCAAACAATCCGGCAGACTCAATGTCGAACACAAGGGGCTCGACACACCAAGCGAAGACGAGGACGAACCCCAAAAGCAAAGCACCAGGAAACAAAAGAACTTCCCACAAGAAGTAAAAACAGTGAACTCACTTCACATAACAAAACGTGCGGCGCCCGTTAAGGTACGCACCACACGGCCCATCCCCAAAGGGTCCTGCCACTGGTTGTCAAAACCGATCAGCTAGATTATTCTAGGAATATCAAGAATGTAGGCTGGACTGCCTTGATACTCAATCCAATAATTGGCGGACTCTGGTTTTCAAATGTCCTTATGGACGGCGGCAGTGGACTAAACCTGATATATCAGGATACAATCCAGCACATGGGGATAAACCCAGCAAGAATCCATCGCAGCAAAACCTCCTTTCAAGGGGTAATACCTGGTCCGGACACCCATTGTATGGGTTTTCTCCGGCTCGAAGTCATATTCGGCCCTGTCGATAATCTCCGCCGCGAAAAGCTGACCTTCCATATCGTCCCATTCTCAAGTCGCTATCAAGCACTACTGGGACGCGAAGCTTTCGCTCGCTTTAACGCAATACCGCATTATGCATCTCTTATGCTTAAGATGCCCGGTCCACGAGGCATCATCTCTTTGAAGGGAAAGCACTAAAGTGCACCTCCCCAAGCGGAGGACTGTGCGGCCGCTTTGACAGCCCCGCAGCAAAATGGCCTCACCGGCCAAAAAAACTTCGAAATAGGTCATTCAAGACCACAAACGCGGATAGACGAGTTCGGTGCAAAATCATCATTGATGCAGGCCTAGAAGCCATATACCCCCGCACTAGGGGCTCCACGCGTATACAATAAGAGACAATAAAGCTCAATCTTATATATCTTACTTTATACTTTGCTTATTTTAAACTTTTTCGGCATGACCTGTTTTCAACTCAGTTCCTCTCTTTTACAGATGAACGTCGTGCGGCGCCCGTCCAGGATACAGCACAACGGAGACACAGGCGCAGACGTGCAGTAGGGATCCATCCTAAAGGATTCTTTTCAGATTAAGACCCTGCGTAAACCTTTTTTACTGTCTCTTGTTGCTACACATCCCCTGGTTTTTTCTTTCTGATATAACCAAGGAGGAGGCTGGCATCTTGGCATGTGGCCACGTCAGAATTTTTGCACGTTCCTGGACACTAGGGGCTTTTTTAATAAAGAGTGTTGTTTCGCCCGCACTCATAAAGACCGAACACCTTAGGGAGTGTTCGGCGTCGCGAGTTTTGGCATTATATGCATCAGCTCCGAATCATGTCTTTGGTTAAATGTTGGGTTGCCCGGCTCCTGAGTTCGGCTACCTTACGTTCCGCTCTATCGGCTAAGGTAGCACCAGGAGAACTACTGCGATTGTGCCCCGGTTCGGCCGGGCGAGCACCTTAGTAGAGAAAGCCGAAAACTGATTGTCATGATGTAGCGTGAGACTGGTCAGCCACTCGATGACCTATCGAAATCTATCGGATTCCTCCGCTTTAACGAAGGGCCGCTTCCCGGTCAGGCACATACGCGCCCCGAACTCGGACGAGCGCAGTTGCCACCAAGGGACTACCTAAATAGTCTCACTGTCAAACTCCTATGGCTAAGTGAAAGTGTTAAAGCATTATAGTCCGGTTGCCTGGCCCGCTGCGCTATCACCTCCTTTGTAGGACCAAGACGTTGGGTTAAGTGTGAAAATGCGTCTTCTGCGAGCACCCCCGCACTATGTGCGTGGGGGCTGAAGCCAATGACTGCCATCTTTCAGATTCTGTATATATCTTAAAACGGCCGCACAGGAGGTGTTCCTAATACTTGGAGGCACAAGTATAAAAAGGCCACTACAGTTTATCAAAATATTACTTTATAATTACATATGCTATCATAACATAGCATCTTTCGGGCACTGCGTCTATATTACACGAGCGCCTTCAAGAACTTCCTGAAAATAGTGCTCGGAGGGTACTCGGCTTTTGTCCGAATCTCGGGACGCAACAACGGTGGTCTCCATCTCTGCTCGGTATGTCTTAACACGGGCAAGAGTCATCCTAGCGCCCTCTATGCATGCTGACCTCTTCATTGCATTTATACGCGGCACCGCGTCAAGAAATTGCTGCACCAAGCTGAAATAACTCTTCGGCTCCGATCTCCCCGGCCACAGGTGACCCATGACATACTTCATGGCGAGTCTAGACAACCTATTCAGTTCGTCCCATTGAGCCAAACGATCATCCACTGCCAGTGGATGCTCTGGATTGTGAAACTGCGACCAGAAAAGCTTTTCCACTTCGCGATCTTTCTGATCTCGAAAGTGTTCGGTCGCATCAGCAGCACTCGCTGCCAAGTCCAGATAGGTATCCTCCACACTCCACATCCGGTCCAACGGAGCAAACTTCGGATCACAAAATTTCCTTCGCAGCATAAAGGGCTTTCCAGCCGCAATCTGTTTGGCCTGACGCAGCTCCTCCTTCGCAGCTCTCATCGCAGAGCGCGCGTCCTTGGCATTGGCAACGACCTTCTCTAAGTCCGTCTGTTTCGCCTGGTCTTCTTTTTCAAGAAGTCTGCAACGGTCTGTAGCGCTTTTTAACTTTTCGGCCATCTCGGCCATCTCTTCTTTGCTTCAGCAATGAGCAGCCTGTTTGGCTCTTAGCTCTTCAAGGGCTTTCCTGGTGGCCGCATCACTTTCGCTGGCTTGTTCTTTAGCTCGGGCAAGTTCTGCCCTAAGACTCTCCACGGCGGCCGCACCATCTGCGTCAAGCACACACATCATAAGACACAGGCATAAAACTGTTCTTACCTGATGCCGCCCGAGGAATTACATACCCTGAGCCTCATCAAGCCGCTTATCGACAAGCGTGATGTCGGCATCTGCCACTTCCAGTTGCCGCTTTAGTTCGGCAAAATCATCAGTTCGGCTCGATTCCGGACACCCTGCCGCCTACATTCAAAGGCGACATCTTAGACCTGGGATTATGATCCTCCGCGTGCCGTCATTTCTTGACGACGCGCAGAGTCTCAGGGGCTACTATCTACACAGGGCGCATCTTATTCATGCACAACTGACAAAAGTATACATTATCTAATGTACCTCGAAACCCGTCAGTAAACTTTTGACGGCCTCATACAATCCGCTCTCTACGAATGAAATCCTTACAATCACCGTGCCCATCAATGCGCGGTGCTCCTCTGAGATAGAAGCTCGCCCCAGCAGAATCTTTAGCTCCTCTGGCCGAGCACCAGACGGTGCCGGGCTCGTCCCATGACCTCTTTCGAAGGCCGGATGCGGAGAACCTCGGGGGGGGGGGGCACACAGCCACCTTCCGCCCCTGCCGGATTTGGAGAAACCCTCCGCGACGACACCTCAGGGTCGCTCGCCTCGCTAGGCGGCATGGCAGGGGGAGGCGTCCTGTTCTCCATCATCTCCGGAAGGAGATCCCCCGAAGACGAGCTCTGCTGAGAAGGGCTGAGGTCCGAGCTACAAGATAAAGGTTTGGTTAATCTTCTCAGATATAAATCAAGGACTTCCCTCATCCCTCAACAGGAAAATCTTTTCCCCACTTACGGCTCGCTGGAGGGTTGATCCCCTTGAGGGCGTAGTCCGGCCGAGGAACTCCCCGACGTCGAACCCTCTGACGAGGATTTTCTCCCCCGTTTCGAGGCCATGGTTTCCGGGTCGTCAGAGGCGGCTCTCTTCTTCCCCTTAGGAGAGGAATTGTCGGTTCCTCCCTTCAGAGAAGCCTCCTTCGAGGAGGCCATAGCTTCCTTGTCCCCTCCCTCCAAAGGCATTATCTCCAGCATCCTGGCCAGCACGGGATCCGGCCTGGTTTCAGGAAGGGGAGCCAGACACCTGATCAACTTCGCCTTCGCTATCCACTCCTGTTTAAAAGGATGGCTCTTTTAGGGGCAAGTTTATGACAATTATACGGATAGAAGGTCCGGGCACAAGGTTGCTTACTTGAGTATCCGGGCGATTGCAGCTTAGGCCTGCGTCCTCGGTTAAATCCGGACACATCTCTTGTGATCCGAAGAACAGTCTATACATCTCCGCGGGCGTTGCGCCCATAAAGTTCTGGAGAGCTCGCGGTCCCTCTGGATTAAACTCCCACAGGCGAAGGGGGCGACGTTTGCCAGGCAATATTTGGCGAATCAGCATGACCTGCGTCACCTTGACCAAGCTGAGGCCTCCTTCCAAGAGATCCTTAATTCGGCCCTGTAACAGGGGCACGTCTTTGGGCAAACCCCAATCTAACCCTCTGTTAACCCATGACGCTAGCCGTGGTGGGGGACCCGAGCGAAAGGCAGGAAGCGCCACCCACTTGGTGCTCCGGGAAGCGGTGATATAAAACCACTCTCGTTGCCACAAGCCTAGCTCCTCTTGAAAAGAGCCCTCGGGCCATGGAGCATCAGTATTTTTTCTTATAACAGCGCCTCCACACTCTGCGTGCCGTCCCTTGATCATCTTCGGCTCCACTTTGAAAGTCTTGAGCCATAATCCGAAGTGAGGGGTAACACGGAGGAACGCTTCACATACAATGATAAACGAGGAGATATGGAGGATGGACTCCGGAGCTAAGTCGTGGAATTCCAGCCCGTAATAAAATAGCAGTCCCCTCACAAAGGGGTCCATCGGGAAGCCTAACCCCCGAAGGAAGTGAGACACGAACACTACGCTCTCACCAGGCTGGGGACTGGGGATAGCCTGCCTTTGAGCAGGCAACCTGTGCGAAATTTCGGCGGTCAAGAACTTATCCTCTCTCAACTTTAGCACGTCCCCCTCCGTGACGGAGGAGGGCATCCATCGGCCTTGAAGGTCAGAACCGGACATTGTCGAAGGTCTGAGGCGCCCGGAATCTGGATCCTAGGGTGTTGGAACTCGAGGCGACGGGCGAACTTGTTTTGGGATTGGAGGAAAGGAGTAAGGCCCTGGTCTCTTTACAAGAGGTTGAATACCAGGAGCCCTCCCCGTAACCGTTTGGGACTCGCCTTTAATCAAGAAAACATGCTAACGGGCACGATTGGGTTACCCACGTCCGTATTGATGAGAATCCCGTAAAAGGGGGGCACACGATCTCTGCTTTGACAAGACGTGCCAAGGAAACCGCCTCGCAAAACACGCTGAGGTAGAAAAGTGAAAACGATTCGAGTGAAGGACTTGGCTGTAGTGTGATGACGCACTACGGAATATGTCAGCAGATTTGATTTGTGTTAATATTATTCTCTCTATGGCAATATGTGGAAGCTTATTTTGCAGATCCGGACACTACTCTTGGTTCTTACAGTCTTCTATGAAGGACTTGGAGGAGGAACCCGCCTTGCAATGCCGAAGACAATTTGCGCGCCGGACTCATCGTCATTGAAGCCTGGTTCAGGGGCTACTGAGGGAGTCCTGGATTAGGGGGTGTTCGGGTAGCCGGACTATACCTTCAGCCGGACTCCTGGACTATGAAGATACAAGATTGAAGACTTCGTCCCGTGTCCGGATGGGACTTTCCTTGGCGTGGAAGGCAAGCTTGGCGATGCGGATATTCAAGATCTCCTACCATTGTAGCCGACTCTGTGTAACCCTAACCCTATCCGGTGTCTATATAAACCGGAGGGTTGTAGTCCGTAGGCGATCAACTCCATATACAACAATCATACCATAGGCTAGCTTCTAGGGTTTAGCCTCCTTGATCTCGTGGTAGATCTACTCTTGTACTACCCATATCATCAATATTAATCAAGCAGGACGTAGGGTTTTACCTCCATCAAGAGGGCCCGAACCTGGGTAAAACATCGTGTTCCCTGCCTCCTGTTACCATCCGGCCTAGACGCACAGTTCGGGACCCACTACCCGAGATCCGCCGGTTTTGACACCGACAGCGCCCCCTTCCTTCCTTTTCCTTTTCCCTTCCTCTTTTCCTATTCCATATGGGAGGTGGAATCCTATTAGGACTAGGGAGTCCTAGTAGGACTCCACACTTGGCGCGCCCCCTCCTAGGGCTGGCCTCCTCCTTCCTTGCTCCTTTATATATGGGTGCAGGGGGGCACCCCAAAGACACAACAATTGATCATTGATCTCTTAGCCATGTGCGGTGCCCCCTTCCACCATAATCCTCGATAATATTGTAGCGGTGCTTAGAAGAAGCCCTGCGACAGTAGAACATCAAGATCGTCACCACGCCGTCGTGCTGACGGAACTCTTCCCCGACATTCTGCTGGATCGGAGTCCGGGGATCGTCATTGAGCTGAACGTGTGCTAGAACTCGGAGGTGTCGTAGTTTTGGTGCTTGATCGGTCGGGCCGTGAAGACGTACGACTACATCAACCGCGTTGTGCTAACGCTTCCGCTTCCGGTCTACGAGGGTACGTATACATCACTCTCCCCTCTCGTTGCTATGCATCACCATGATCTTGCGTGTGCGTAGGAATTTTTCTGAAATTACTACATTCCCCAACAGTGGCATCCGAGCCTAGGTTTTATGCGTTGATGTAATATGCACGAGTAGAACACAAGTGAGTTGTGGGCGATATAAGTCATACTGCTTACCAGCATGTCACACTTTGGTTCGGCGGTATCGTTGGATGAAGCGGCCCGGATCGACATTACGCGTACGCTTACGCGAGACTGGTTTTACCGCCGTGCTATGCACACAGGTGACTAGCGGGTGTCAGTTTCTCCAACTTTAGTTGAACCGAGTGTGGCTACGCCTGGTCCTTGAGAAGGTTAAAACATCACTAACTTGACAAACTGTCATTGTGGTTTTGATGCGTAGGTAAGAACGGTTCTTGCTCAGCCCGTAGCAGCCACGTAAAACTTGCAACAACAAAGTAGAGGACGTCTAACTTGTTTTTGCAGGGCATGTTGTGATGTGATATGGTCAAGACGTGATGAGATATAAGTTGTTGTATAAGATGATCATGTTTTGCTAAAGTTATCGGCAACTGGCAGAAGCCTTATTGTTGTCTCTTTATTGCATAAGATGCAAGCGCCAATTACTTTATCGCTATGCGATAGCAATAGTTGCAAGAGCAGTAGTTGGCGAGACGACCATGTGACGACACATTGATATAGATCAAGATGATGGAGATCATGGTGTCATGCCGGTGACGATGGAAATCATGACGATACTTTGGAGATGGAGATCAAAGGCACAAGATGATGATGGCCATATCATGTCACATATTTTGATTGCATGTGATGTTTATCTTTTATACATCTTATTTTGCTTAGTTCGACGGTAGCTATATAAGATGATCTCTCACTAATTATCAAGGTACAAGTGTTCTCCCTGAGTATGCACCATTGCGAAAGTTCTTCGTGCTGAGACACCACGTGATGATCGGGTGTGATAGGCTCTACGTTCAAATACAACGGGTGCAAAACAGTTGCACACGCGGAATACTCAGGTTAAACTTGACGAGCCTAGCATATAACAGATATGGCCTCGGAACACGGAGACCGAAAGGTCAAGCGTGAATCATATAGCAGATATGATCAACAGAGTGATGTTCACCATTGAAACTACTCCATCTCACGTGATGATCGGACATGGTTTAGTTGATATGGATCACGTGATCACTTAGAAGATTAGAGGGATGTCTGTCTAAGTGGGAGTTCTTAAGTAATATGATTAATTGAACTTTAATTTATCATGAACTTAGTCCTGGTAGTATTAGCATATCTATGTTGTAGATCAATAGCTCGCGATGTTGCTCCCAGTTTATTGTGTTCCTAGAGAAAAATTATGTTGAAAAATGTTAGTAGCAATGATGCGGATTGGATCCGTAATCTGAGGATTATCCTCATTGCTGCACAGAAGAATTATGTCTTTGATGCACCGCTAGGTGACAGACCTATTGCAGGAGTAGAGGCAGACGTTATGAACGTTTGGCTAGCTCAATATGATGATTACTTGATAGTTTAGTGCACCATGCTTAACGGCTTAGAATCGGGACTTCAAAGATGTTTTGAATGTCATGGACCATATGAGATGTTCCAGGAGTTGAAGTTAATATTTCAAGCAAATACCCGAGTTGAGAGATATGAAGTCTCCAACAAAGTTCTATAGCTAAAAGATGGAGGAGAATAGCTCAAGCAGTGAGCATGTACTCAGATTGTCTGGGTACTACAATCGCTTGAATCAAGTGGGAGTTAATCTTCCAGATAAAATAGTGATTGACAGAATTCTCTAGTCACCATCACCAAGTTAGTAGAACTTCGTGATGAACTATAATATGCAAGGGATAACGGGAACGATTCCAAGCTCTTCGTGATGCTGAAATCAATGAAGGTAGAAATCAAGAAAAGCATCAAGTGTCGATGGTAAACAAAACCACTAGTTTCAAGTAAAGGGACAAAGGGAAGAAAGGGGAACTTCAAGAAGAACGGCAAGCAAGTTGCTGCTCAAGTGAAAAACCCAAGTCTGGACCTAAGCCTAAAACTGAGTGCTTCTACTGCAAAGGGACTGGTCACTGGAAGCGGAACTACCCCAAGTAATTGGCGGATAA
Source organism: Triticum urartu (assembly GCF_056163025.1). Taxonomy (NCBI): domain Eukaryota; kingdom Viridiplantae; phylum Streptophyta; class Magnoliopsida; order Poales; family Poaceae; genus Triticum; species Triticum urartu. The sequence goes on along the minus strand of NC_141874.1, from coordinate 156,650,563 downwards.
GAAGGATGGCAAAGTGAACATAGGTATATTTGATATACATGTTATTGATGTGTACTTTACTAGTGTTTATAGCAACCCCTCAGTATTTGATACTAGTTCAGTTGCTAAGAGTAGTAACTCGAAACGGGAGTTGCAGAATGAACAGAGACTAGTTAAGGGTGAAGTGACGATGTGTGTTGGAAGTGGTTCCAAGATTGATATGATCATCATCGCACACTCCCTATACTTTCGCGATTAGTGTTGAACCTAAATAAGTGTTATTTGGTGTTTGCGTTGAGCATAAATATGATTGGATCATGTTTATTGCAATATGGTTATTCATGTAAGTTAGAGAATAATTGTTCTTCTGTTTACATGAATAAAACCTTCTATGGTCATACACCCAATGAAAATGGTTTGTTGGATCTCGATCGTGGTGATACACATATTCATAATATTGAAGCCAAAAGATGCAAAGTTAATAATGATAGTGCAACTTATTTGTGGCACTGCCGTTTAGGTCATATTGGTGTAAATCGCATGAAGAAAATCCATGCTGATGGGTTTTTGGAATCACTTGATTATGAATCAGTTGATGCTTGCGAACCATGCCTCATGGGCAAGATGACTAAGACTCCGTTCTCCGGAACAATGGAGCGAGCAACAGATTTGTTGGAAATCATACATACTGATGTATGTGGTCCGATGAATATTGAGGCTCGCGGTAGGTATCATTATATTATGATCTTCACAGATGATTTGAGCAGATATGAGTATATCTACTTGATGAAACACAAGTCTGAAACATTTGGAAAGTTCAAAGAATTTCAGAGTGAAGTGGAGAATCATCGTAACAAAAATAAAAGTTTCTACGATATGATCGCAGAAGTAAAATATTTGAGTTACGAGTTTGGCCTTCAGTTAAAAACAATGTGAAATAGTTTCACTACTCACGCCACCTGGAACACCATAGTGTAATGGTGTGTCTGAATGTCATAACCATACTTTATTAGATATGGTGCGATCTATGATGTCTCTTACCGATCTACCACTATCGTTTTGGGGTTATACATTAGAGACAGCTGCATTCACGTTAAATAGGGCACCATCTAAATCCGTTGAGACGACACCGTATGAACTATGGTTTGGCAAGAAACCTAAGCTGTCGTTTCTTAAATTTTGAGGTTGCAATGCTTATGTGAAAAAGTTTCAACCTGATAAGCTCAAACCCAAATCGGAGAAGTGCGTCTTCATAGGATACCGAAAAGAAAATGTTGGGTACACCTTCTATCACAAATCCGAAGGCAAGATATTCGTTGCTTTGAATGGATCCTTTCTAGAGAAGGAGTTATCTCGAAAGAAGTGAGTGGGAGTAAAGTAGAACTTGATGAGGTAATTGTACCTGCTCCCTTATTGGAAAGTAGTTCATCACATAAATCTGTTCCTGTGACTACTACACCAATTAGTGAGGAAGCTAATGATGATGATCATGTAACTTCAGATCAAGTTACTACCGAACCTCGTAGGTAAACCAGAGTGAGATCCGCACCAGAGTGGTACGGTAATCCCATTCTGGAGGTCATGTTACTTGACCATGACGAGCCTACGAACTATGAGGAAGCGATGATGAGCCCAGATTCCGCGAAATGGCTTGAGGCCATGAAATCTGAGATGAGATCCATGTATGAGAACAAAGTATGGACTTTGATTGACTTGCCCAATGATCGGTGAGCCATTGAGATTAAATGGATCTTCAAGAGGAAGACGGACGCTGATAGTAGTGTTACTATCTACAAAGATAGAATTGTCGCAAAAAGTTTTTCGACAAGTTCAAGGTGTTGACTACGATGAGAGTTTCTCACTCGTATTTATGCTTAAGTATGTCCGAATCATGTTAGCAATTGCCGCATTTTATGAAATCTGGCAAATGGATAAAAAAAACTGCATTCCTTAATGGATTTATTAAAGAAGAGTTGTATATGATCCAACCGGAAGGTTTTGTCAATCCTAAAGGTACTAACAAAATATGCAAGCTCCGGCGATCCATCTATGGACCAGTGCAAGCATCTCGGAGTTGGAATATACGCTTTGATAAGTTGATCAAAGCATATAGTTTTATACAGACTTGCGGTGAAGCCTGTATTTACAAGAAAGTGAGTGGGAGCACTACAACATTTCTGATAAGTATATGTGAAAGACATATTGTTGATCGGAGATAATGTAGAATTATTCTGCAAAGCATAAAGGAATATTTGAAAGGAGTTTTCCAAAGAAAGACCTCGGTGAAGCTGCTTACATATTGAGCATCAAGATCTATAGAGATATATCAAGATGCTTGATAAGTTTTTCAATGAGTACATACCTTGACAAGATTTTGAAGTAGTTCAAAACTGGAACAGTCAAAGAAGAAGTTCTTGCCTGTGTTACAAGGTGTGAAGTTGAGTAAGACTCAAAACCCGACCACGGCAGAAGATAGACAGAGAATGAAAGTCATTCCCTATGCCTTAGCCATAGGTTCTATAAAGTATGCCATGCTGTGTACCAGACCTATTGTATACCCTACCCTGAGTTTGGCAAGGGAGTACAATATCTATCTAGGAGTAGATCACTGGACATTGGTCAAAATTATCCTTAATGGAATAAGGATATGTTTCTCGATTATGGAGGTGACAAAAGGTTCGTCGTAAAGGGTTACGTCGATGCAAGTTTTGACACTGATCCAGATGACTCTAAGTCTCAATCTGGATACATATTGAAAGTGGGAGCAATTAGCTAGAATAGCTCCATGTAGAGCATTGTTGACATAGAAATTTGCAAAATACTTACGGATCTGAATGTGGCAGACCCGTTGACTAAACTTCTCTCAGAAGAAAAACAAGATCACACCTCAGTACTCTTTCGGTGTTAATCACATAGCGACGTGAACTAGATTATTGACTCTAGTAAACCCTTTGGGTGTGGTCACATGTCGATGTGAACTATGGGTGTTAATCACATGGTGATGTGAACTATTGATGTTAAATCACATGGCAATGTGAACTAGATTATTGACTCTAGTGCAAGTGGGAGACTGAAGGAAATATGCCCTAGAGGCAATAATAAAGTTATTATTTATTTCCTTATATCATGATAAATGTTTATTATTCATGCTAGAATTGTATTAACCGGAAACATAATACATGTGTGAATACATAGACAAACAGAGTGTCACTAGTATGCCTCTACTTGACTAGCTCGTTGATCAAAGATGGTTATGTTTCCTAACCATAGACATGAGTTGTCATTTGATTAACGGGATCACATCATTAGGAGAATGATGTGATTGACTTGACCCATTCCGTTAGCATAGCACTTGATCGTTTAGTTTGTTGCTATTGCTTTCTTCATGACTTATACATGTTCCTATGACTATGAGATTATGCAACTCCCGTTTACCGGAGGAACACTTTGTGTGCTACCAAACGTCACAACGTAACTGGGTGATTATAAAGGTGCTCTACAGGTGTCTCCGAAGGTACTTGTTGGGTTGGCGTATTTCGAGATTAGGATTTGTCACTCCGATTGTCGGAGAGGTATCTCTGGGCCCACTCGGTAATGCACATCACTATAAGCCTTGCAAGCATTGCAACTAATGAGTTAGTTGCGGGATGATGTGTTACGGAATGAGTAAAGAGACTTGCCGGTAACGAGAATGAACTAGGTATTGAGATACCGACGATCGAATCTCGGGAAAGTAACATACCGATGACAAAGGGAACAACGTATGTTGTTATGCGGTCTGACCGATAAAGATCTTCATAGAATATGTGGGAGCCAATATGAGCATCCAGGTTCCGCTATTGGTTATTGACCGGAGACATGTCTCGGTCATGTCTACATTGTTCTCGAACCCGTAGGGTCCGCACGCTTAAGGTTTCAATGACAGTTATATTATGAGTTTATGAGTTTTGATGTACCGAAGGAGTTCGGAGTCCCGGATGAGATCGGGGACATGACGAGGAGTCTCGAAATGGTTGAGATGTAAAGATCTATATATTGGACGACTATATTCAGATATCGGAAAGGTTCCGAGTGATTCGGGTATTTTTCGGAGTACCGGACAGTTACGGGAATATGTATTGGGCCTTATTGGGCCATACGGGAAAGAAGGAAAAGGGCCTCAAGGGTGGCCGCACCCCTACCCTTGGTCTGGTCCGAATTGGACTAGGGAAGGGGGCGCCCCCTTCCTTCCTTTTCCTTTTCCCTTCCTCTTTTCCTATTCCATATGGGAGGTGGAATCCTATTAGGACTAGGGAGTCCTAGTAGGACTCCACACTTGGCGCGCCCCCTCCTAGGGCCGGCCTCCTCCTCCCTTGCTCCTTTATATACGGCTGCAGGGGGCACCCCAAAGACACAACAATTGATCATTGATCTCTTAGCCGTGTGCGATGCCCCCTTCCACCATAATCCTCGATAATATTGTAGCGGTGCTTAGACGAAGCCCTGCGACAGTAGAACATCAAGATCGTCACCACGTCGTCGTGCTGACGAAACTCTTCCCCGACATTCTGCTGGATTGGAGTCCGGGGATCGTCATCGAGCTGAACATGTGCTAGAACTCGGAGGTGTCGTAGTTTCGGTGCTTGATCGGTCGGGCCGTGAAGACGTACGACTACATCAACCGCGTTGTGCTAACGCTTCCGCTTCTGGTCTATGAGGGTACGTAGACATCACTCTCCCCTCTCGTTGCTATACATCACCATGATCTTGCGTGTGCCTAGGATTTTTTTTTTAAATTACTACGTTCCCAAACAGGTACACCTTGTTACTTACAAACATGAAGTGCAGGAAGTCTTCAAACGATTTTCCTCGAGGGCTTCAACCAACTTTGGTGTGAAGATCAAGCACATCAGAAGTGACAATGGCACTGAGTTCAAGAATTCTGGTCTCGATGACTATCTTGATGAACTTGGTATTACTCATGAGTTATCTGCTCCTTATACTCCTCTGCAAAACGGCGTAGTGGAGCGTAAGAACAGGACTCTTGCTGAGATGGCTCGCACTATGCTTGATGAATACAAAACGCCTCGTCGGTTCTGGACTGAGGCAATTGATACTATGTGCCACATCATCAACAGAGTATATCTTCACAAATTCTTCAAGAAAACTGCCTATGAACTCCTCACTGATAAGAAACCCAATGTAAGTTATTTCAAAGTCTTTGGTGCTAAATGTTGGATTAGAGATCCTCATCACAACTCAAAATTTGCACCGAAAGCACATGAAGGTTTTATGCTTGGTTACGGAAAGGACTCGCACACCTACAGAGTCTTCAACAACGTTCTTCACAAGGTTGTTGAAACTGTAGATGTGCGGTTCAATGAAACTAATGGCTCGCAAAGAGAGCACCTACCTATTGTGATAGATGAACCAGCACCTGAGAAAACTATCAAGTTCAAGGCTACTGAGGATGTCATTCCCACTAAATAATCTGCTGAAGAATTCATTCCAGAACATGAAGAACGTCGAGCTAATGCACCTGAAGAAAATGCTGAAGAAAATGGTGCTGAAGAAAACACTGATCAAATTCTTCAACGGCAACCAGCTCATCCTCGCATTGCAAAAGAAGTGCAAGTTGAAAAGATCATCAATGACATCAAAGCGCCAGGTCCTCTCACATGCTCAAAAGCTTCACATTTGTCTAAATTTTGTGGGCACTATGCTTTTGTCTCTATTATAGAACCCACTAAGGTAGATGAAGCATTTCTGGAGCCTGAGTGGATTCAGGCCATGCAAGAAGAATTACATCAGTTCGAGCTCAACAATGTCTGGGAACTGGTGAAACGTCCAGATCCTCGCAAGCACAATATCATCAGCACAAAGTGGATCTACGGCAACAAGCAAGATGAAAATGGCCTTGTGGTGAGGAATAAGGCACGGCTTGTAGCTCAAGGCTACACACAGGTTGAAGGAATTGATTTTGATGAAACTTTTGCACCCGTTGCTAGACTTGAGGCTATTCGCATATTACTTGCTTATGCTAACCATCATGATATCACTTTATATCAAATGGATGTGAAAAGTGCATTCCTCAATGTTAGCTTAGGAATAAGTATATGTTGCTCAACACCCAGGTTTTGAAGATCCAAAGAATTCTGACAAAGTCTTCAGACTCAACAAGGCCCTCTATGGCCTCAAGCAGGCCCCACGGGCGTGGTATGATACTTTGAAGGAATTCCTCATGACGAAAGGCTTCAAACCCGGTTCACTCGACCCTACTCTTTTCACTAAATCTTATGATGGTGAATTGTTTGTGTGCCAAATATATGTTGATGATATTATCTTTGGCTGTACTGACCAACGTTATAGTGATGAATTTGCCTATATGATGAGTGAAGAATATCAAATGTCTATGATGGGAGAGTTGGAATTCTTCTTTGGTCTTCAAATTCGTCAATAACGCAATGACATATTCATATCTCAGGAGAAATACCTCAAGGATGTACTAAGGAAATTCAGCATGCAAGATTGCAAAGGCGTCAAAATTCCTATGCCCACAAATGGCCATCTGTGCACTGATGAAAATGGTATTGACTTCGATCATAAGGTATATCGCTCCATGATTGGTTCTTTATTGTACTTATGTGTATCTAGGCCAGATATAATGCTTAGTGTTTGCATGTGTGCCCGATTTCAAGCTACACCGAAGGAATCACACCCAAGGTTGTGAAGCATATTCTTCGATATCTAGCTCACACACCAACACTTGGATTATGGTACCCCAAGGGCTCAGCTTTTGATCTCATTGGATATTCTGACTCTGACTATGCTGGTGATCATGTGGACCACAAGTCAACATCTGGTACATGTCATTTCCTCGGACGATCTTTGGTCTGTAGGTCCTCGAAGAAACAGAACTGCGTATCACTATCTACTGCTGAAGCTGAGTACATTGCCGCTGGTTCTTGCTGTGCCCAATTGCTATGGATGAAGCAACCTCTCAAGGACTACGGCGTCAACATGAAGAATGTGCCTCTCTTCTGTGACAATGAGAGTGCCATCAAGATTGCTCACAACCCAGTTCAGCACTCGAAGACAAAGCACATTCATCCTAACACTTATGCAAAATTGATGACTTAGATGTGCAACACATGAAGAAACGTTTTTCTTCAATTCAATGAAGAACAACATTCTTAGTGTGAAGAAATTAGCGAAGAATTTGATTCTCAGAACCCTACGATAATTGTACGCGGTGTCTGAAATCATCATTCTTATAAGGTGGGTCACGCCACCACCAAAAGTTGAAATTCCTCAATTATTCATATTCTTCAACTTTGCATTGTCTTCACTGCTTCCTTCGTTTTTCTTCATTGACTATATATATATATAAGTTTATGTCCTCTACAGCATTCACTTATTGCTAATTCTTCAAGTTGGTTTTTCTGCTAAGTGAATGTGATCGGACCCTTCCCCCTCTATGCTATACTCAACCCAATCTATTCACAAATTCTTCATGTGTGTTCTATTTGAAACTCGTTCAAAATCTTCATTGTGTCCTTGTCAACTGAAGAAATTGCGAACGGAACTTTAAAACCTATCTTATCAAAAATTTCGGCTTTGCCGCTCAAACCGTTCTGCATCCCACGTTATACTTATCCACTCACCCACGATCGCACACGATCTCCACCTCTCAGTACGTGGGTGACACATGTCAAGCGAATGAGAAGGGTCAGGGACACGTTCGTCCAATTTCTCCGGGCGAGCAGTTTTTCACCGTGGCTATAAATACCCCTCCTTCCCTTCCTCACTTCTTTTACTCCGCTCGACCTCTCTCTCCAGCTCGAGCTTCTCAAACCCTAGCGCCGCCGCTACTTCATCGCCGCCGGTGAGGAAGAGCTTCACTGCCTCGACCTCATCGCCGACGTACTCGCGCCGACCGCGGAAATCTTCACTCCGCCGCCGCCGTAGCCGTCTTCCTCCGCCAAGTTAGGGCGTGGAAGATCTGCACAGACGAACTTCACATCTCCTTACTTCAGTTCGTCGTGTTCTTCGTCCAGGGTAATTAAAAGTTACTTTTACTACCCTTGTTGATTCGAATGATTATCTTCAAAATCTTCAAAGGTGTTTTTTTTTCATAGTTTCACACACTAAACACCTCACAAGTCATCGGTTCTTGATTCGTTTCACTAAGCATCATTTTTCTTCAAGATTCCTCAATTGTGTGGATCTTCGATCTATACAACTCTAGAATCTAAGACAAAGAACGCTTAGTGAAATTCTTGAAGACTCATCTGGTCAAATTCCTCAAACTTATTCTTTTGAAAAACCCTCTGAGAACGCATATGACCTCTTCAAATTCCTCGCAACTATACTCTGTTCACAGGTACACATGTCAGCTGCTGAATCACTAGGTTCTCATCAAAACTCATTTGCAGCGTTCCTCAAAGAAAAGTTGCATACATCTTCAGAGAATTCAATTGTTCAAATTCCTCAACTGAATAAAATGGCTAACGGTAAGAAGCCACAAAAGGGAGGAAAGAGGCTTGAGGTAAATATAGCGTTTGAGATCCCTGATGAAATATATGCTGGGTACTACACACCTACTGAGGAAACTAAGAATGAGCGCAAAGTGCGCATTCAGAAGATAGAGAGGAGATGGGCAAGAGAATGGAGGGAGTACAGATATGTCACTCCTAAGTATATGAAGAAATTCGCACTCAATCCTCCATGCCCAAGAGATCCATTGGCACCTGGCCAAATTGCTGATTCCACCAGCCTCAAGCGCGGTGAGGACTATCCTAATGAATGGGCCAAGCACCAAGCCAAGTTGGCTAAGCAAGCTAAAGAAGCAGTGAGGAAATTCAATGAAGACTCTGCTGATGCTGCCTCTGCTGAGGCCTTTGCTGTCAAGCCAAAGAAGGCTATGTCAAAGAAGCCTGCGCGCAAGCCAAGTGCTTCACCAACAATGCCCTCAAGGCCAAGTTCCTCAGCAATGCCCTCACGGCCAGAATTCTCAAAGCCCTCACGGCCAATTCCTCATGTTGCTCCTGTTCCTCCAAAGTCCTCAGCTCCTCCGCCAAATCCCTCAGCTGTTCCGACTAAATCCTCAGCACATGTGCATCTCGCCTCATGCCAAAGGACTGCAGGCATCTCCATTGCCTCAGGTGTCTCAGCTAGTTCCTCGGCTACACCAAGTTCCTCAGCCGGCCCCTCACTACTGAAGACAAAGGCCACTGCTGGACGAGGTACTCGCCCAAGTCCTCAGAAGAAACAAGTCGCTTTCCAAGTACCGTCTGAAGAAGACGAAGCTGATGATGATGAACTTGCAGAAATCATCAGAGACAGGCAAGTCAGGGCCGCTAGAGCCAAAGGATCAGAGGTGCCACTGCTTTTGGATCTCAAGTTGATCCTCGACTACATTGATGTCTGGCACAAGGACCCCAACACTCCCATGCCTGACTTCAAGCTGACTCCTGGCCAAAGTCACATGCCGACCCACTTCATTTAAGAAGAAAAGTGGAAATTTGAGAAGGCCAGGCAGATCAAGAAAGCGCAGTACAAGAAAGAGCGCTATCTAAAGAAAAATGTTGTCTCTATGACAACTGAAGAACTTGTCACTATTCAGACTGAGATCAAGAAACTCAGTGATGACTTTGACGCATATCGCGCTGATTGGCTTGGAGCCAAGGTTCGTTTTGTGAAACTTGCGGATAACTTCACTTCCAATGTTGCGGCCCCAACGCAACAGGAAATTCCTCAAGCTGAAGCATCTGCTCAGCCTACTGAAGAAAATGCCAACACCGCTGATGACAATCAGGCTGCTGAAGAAAATGCCAACACCGCTGATGACAATCAGGCTGCTGAAGAAAATGTGAGTCCCAGGGCTGATGACTGCATTCCAGCCACTGAAGAAATTGCCAGGGCACCCACTAGTGGTGCGCCTGAATAAACTGAAGAACTCAGGGCAACTGCATCAGTTGTGCCTGAAGAACATCAACCAGATTCCTCAGCTGCTCCTGCACCAACTTCAACTCCAATCCTTCCATCTGCATCAGATGTGAAGAAGACCAAGGCTGCAGAGCGTGCTGCAGTGAAGAAAAGGAAAGCATCAGTTGCTTTAGATTCTTCAGCTCTGAAGAAAATGAAGCCTATGAAAAGTTCATTTGCAAATCCGATTGATGTTGTTCCCATCTCAACTAGGCCATCAAAGGACCTTGTTCCTTTTGATGAAGAATATCTGATCCCCAGTGGATCTGATGAAGAAACTCCTTCTGCTGCTTCGTCTGAACCATTGGATGAAGAAATTGAAGTGGATGTGATCCCTTCAACACCTATCATCTCCTCACCTATGCCTTAGTTCACAGCTGAAGAGGCTGGCATTGAAGAAATGGAAGATGAAGAAGTGGACGTTGGCTGCTCCACACCTGTAATCAGTGATGAATTCTGGGAAAGTCAGCATCCAAACTCTCCAATGTTCACCCCTCTACAGAAAATTCCTCAGTCCCCCACACAAACTGTACAAATGGGCTCTGAAGAAACTCATCCCACTGCATCTGTCCATGAGGAAATTCCAGCCACTAGTGCTGAAGAAATTGCTGCTGCTGAACAACCAACGATGCAGACTGCCACTGAGGAGGAATCAGAAATTCCTCAGTCTAAAGAACCTGCGATTGAGATTCCTGAGGTCGTGATGCAACTCACTGACACTCCTGTGCCGAAGCCAAAGGATTCATTCTCACGCAAGCAAAAGTTCAAGGCTGATGATTTCTTTGGCGAGCACGTATTCTTCGAAGATTACAACCCATATAACTCTGCTCGCATTAGGAAGAGGCGTTTCTGGACTGCTAGTCAAGCCAATTTCTATTCCTCAGTGTTGTTCAACAAGGAGAAGATCTTCTACCATGAGCATATTCCTCACGTGGATATGGAATCTCTGCCGTGCTTCGCACCAATCCTCAGTGTTCTTCATGATGCTGGACAGCTAAACTTTTGCTCTGACATCTGCGATTGGAATGAAGAACTTATTCTTTAATTTTATGCAACGCTACACATCACCAGAGATGCTAAAGATGTGAATTCATGGGTGCTGGACTGGATGTCTGAAAACACTCACTACACTGCACCAGCCTCTGAATTGCTTCGTGCTCTACCACTCAGTCCTCCCCTTGAAGAAGCTCGCTGCATCTACAGTGAACCTGAGCTCACACATCATTACATGCAGGTGTTGATGAAACCTTTGAAGCCAGGTCAAGCACCAAGAAGCAAATTCCTCGTGAAGGAATTACTGTATGTGCCCAGAACTGTCTATCGTATTCTTACGAGGACAATCAGTCCTATCAAAGGCCACGACTCATCTGATGAGGAAATTGTTGGCATCATGAAGAATCTGGTATTCAACATCGTTCATGGCATTCCTGTCAATTATCACGATTTCTTCATGAGGACTATGGCCAATGTTGCACTATCTCCGTTTGAGCTGAAGCCTTATGCACCTTGGATTATGAGATTCCTCAGGACAAGGTCTTCACTCAACTACAAAGCTGATTTCCAGAATCACCTCAGCTACTTGCCCCCAATTGAAGTCCTCAAGCAGAAATATTCCTCAGTTGATGGAAAGGGCAAGACACCAGTTGTCATAGATGAAGGCATTCGTCCATTGGATGGTCAATTTCATAAAGCTGCATCTTATTCCACAAATAATGACTCTGCCACACATGACTCTGCCAATGCACCCAAGTCCACTCCTCAAGCCACTGCTCCGCGCGTGATGACTGACCGTGAACTTCTGCTTAGTCTTCACCAGAAGCTGGATCGAAATCACAAATGGGTTAAGCATCAGTTTGGTTCACTTCTTCACAACATGACTGCCACACACAATGCAGTGAAGAAAAACCATTACTACCTCCATCAAGTCTTCGGTTGCACCTGGGCAATCCTGTCACATCTGTATGGTGAAGAAGATCTGAAGAAAATGGGTCTCAATGAAGATTTTGACTGGTCTGCACCTCCACCGAAGAAATTCAAGAAGTTCAAGGTTCCTTCTCTGGTGGCCAGCTCATATTCTTCATCGTGCGACACTGATGAAAATGAAGACTTGGACGACACTGCCGCAGGCCCTACTACGACAAATGACCCCAACAACGTTGCTGGTCCTTCATCAACCTGATATTCTTCAGGGGAGTTAGTCCTCATATTCGATCCTTTTGGTCATTTGATGACAAAGGGGGTGAATTTTGAGTTAGTCTTCAAGCGGGTCTTTCTATATGGGCGTTTTTTTGTTAAGTTACAACTCTCGTTCTTCTGAGACTTTATTGGATCGAGTTGTAAACTTAAACCTGATGGTGCTCTGATACTTTTGATATGTTTTGCTGCATGCTTATTCCTCATATATGCTAATGCACGCATGCTGAATTACATCAGTCACCATATTTCATCATGCATTTCAAATTCTTCTCTGTTATATGTCAAATGCGTGTATGAATTACAAGATATAGGCGGAGATCTCCATGATTCAACTCTTCAAGTGTGCATTGCTTCAAAAGCAAATTCCTCATTATGCACATCTTCAGGGGGAGTTCTTCTATATCTTGCAATCAAATTCCTCAATATCAGTATTTACACTTCATATGTTTAACCCCGTTGAAAACTTAACCTATATTGTCATCAATCACCAAAAAGGGGGAGATTGTAAGTGCATCTAGTGCCCGTTAGTGATTTTGGTGTATTGAAGACTTATAGGTTAAGGGACTAATGCGTTTGTGAGTGTACGCAGGTCTATAAGTCTATGAGGAGTTTGATATTTACAGAGAAAGTCGACCCCTAAAAATGAAGTTCTTTGACTGAAGACTTTGGATCTCTGAAGACTTTCTGAAGACTTTGAAAGTGAAGAAATTGGTGTGACCGTGAAGACTTGGTATTCATTCGAGGAACATGAAGCGTGAAGACTTTTGTTTTCATAGTTTCATTTTCTCTTTTTTTGAGTCATAGGAAACACCATACTGTTAAAGGGGGTCGAGGAAATACTAAGGAAAAATTTCCATGTGATGCTCAACTCAAAATCCTACACCTACCAATCCCTTCTAGTGAAGCCATTGGAAATCTCATACAGTTCAGTCAATTTCTTCAGTGACAGAGACGAAGTTCTTCTGGTCTCTGAGGAATTTGTCCTGACTGAGGAGTTAGGAATTCGCTAGTGCGGATTGCCTACACAGTGAGGAACATGATAGCCCTGAGGATTTTGCTACTCAAAATTCCGACCGTTTCTGTGCTATGCGCCAGCTGCCCCAAAATATCTATCCACCTAATGATCATATCATTGAAGGGCATTTATGTCTTATCATGTCGGGCTACTCCCTAGGCTATAAATAGCCGCCCCCTACAACCACTAGTTGGTTGGCTGCTCCGAGAGAAACTGACACTTGTCATTTGAGAGCAACCCATCCTCCGAGGACTTTGAGCGAAAATCATCAAGTGAGGAAAAACCCAAAACCCAAACACCTACAAACCCCAAGTGATTGAGCATCACTGAAGATATTGATCCTGCATGGATCCAACGCTTGTTACCTTTGAAGACTGTGCTTCTTCCAGACGGTTAGGCGTCATGGTCTAGAGCATCCAAGAAGAATTATGGGTTGCCGAGTGACCGAGTTTGTGAAGGTTTGGAAGTCGCCTGAAGACTTACCACGAGTGATTGGACGAGGTCTGTGTGACCTTAGTTCAAGGAGAATACGGTGAGGACTGGGTGTCCTGAGCTGAGTGTTCAGGACTGGGTGTCCTCGAGTTTAAATACTCAGCCGCTCCAACCAGACGTACAACTGAGACAGCAGTTGGAACTGGTCTACCAAATAATTATCTTCACCAAGCTTACTGGTTCTATTTCCTCAACTCTTCCATTTCCTCATAACTGTGTTGCGTGCTTGTTCATATCTGTGTTTGAAGACTTTGACTAAAGACTCTCAATTTCCTCAGTTCAATTTCTTCAGTCTGTTTGTCTTCATCCTGTGTTATCTTGTGCTTACGCTTTTGTACTCTGTGCCTGTCTTCATTTCATCATGATGACTATGCTTGTATTCTGTTATGTTTACTTTTGAGTACTCATTCCGCTGCTAGTAGTTCTTCGCTAAGGAATTTCCTCACCAGTAAATTCCTCAGTGAAGAATTTCATAAAAATTGCCTATTCACCCCTCTCTAGTCGATATAACGCACTTTCACTGATGCCGAGGATTTGGTAAAGAGGTGTGACGGTTGTCAGAAGTTTGCACAACGCGCTCATGTTCCGGCTCAAGAATTAAGAATGATTCCAATCACTTGGCCATTTGCAACTTGGGGGCTCGATATGGTTGGACCTTTTAAGAGGTCCAAGGACAAGAAGACCCACATGCTGGTGGCGGTTGATAAGTTTAGAAAATGGGTAGAGGCGGAGCCAGTCAGTAAGTGTGATGTGACCATGGCGGTTCGATTCATCAAAAAGGTGATATTCCTGTTTGGTTTTCCACACAGCATTATCACTGATAATGGTACTAATCTGTCCAAGGGTGCCATGGAAGAGTTTTGTCAACGTGAGCACATCCGGCTTGACGTGTCATCAGTGGCTCACCCCCAATCTAATGGTCAAGCAGAAAGGGCCAATCCATAAATTTTGAGAGGTATTAAACCCCGGCTTATGGTTCCTTTAAAGCGGATGTCGGGTTGTTGGGTGGAGGAGTTACCTTCGGTGTTATGGAGTATCAACACCACACCAAATAGATCTACGGGTTACACGCCTTTCTTCATGGTTTATGGAGCAGAGGCAGCTCTCCCTAGTGACATACTGTAACGCCCTCGATGCGGCTATATCTCCCACATGTCGAAGCACGACTTAGAGGCATGACCGCATTGAAAGGTCACATACGTCATGACTCGCCCCGTGTGGCGGCTTATGTGGAAGCTGATAATGAGAAAGCACGTCAGGACTCACTAGACCTGTTAGATGAGGGGTGTGATCTTGCGGCAGCACGTTCGGCGATTTACGAACAAGATCTGCGACGTTATCACAGCTGCCGAGTTAAAACCAGGACTTTTCAAGAAGGCGATCTGGTGCTCCGGCTCATCCAGGATCAGACTGATATGCACAAGTTATCCCCACCTTGGGAAGGGCCTTTTGTGGTCAGCAAGAATTTGCACAATGGATCATACTACCTTATCGATGTTCGAGAGCACAAATACTCACATAAATTGGAGGAGGAGACCAAGCGTCCGTGGAATATAGCTCATCTTCGGCCTTACTATACTTAAGCCATAGGCTCTTTTTTATGTACATAATTATGACAATGTATATATTATGATCAATATAATAAACCGGAGCCTCAGCTAAAGCAGGGTCTCTGTTGTCTTTACATCCAATATGTTCACATAAGGGCTCCTGTTCATAAAGCGGAGTTCGGCTGATCTGGCTTGTATAGACACATATAAAATCACTAGGGGGCTTGGTCGTATCCGAACCTGAGCTACACCTCTTGATCGGCTTAAAGCCAAAGGGAAATCACTAGGGGGCTTGGTTGTATTTACACCATAGCTACACCTCTTGATAGGTGAAAGTGCGTTATATCGACTAGGGGGGGATGAATAGGCGTTATGAAAATCTTCAAAACGTGGAAGTTTTGAAGACAAACGATAGAAATAGACCTATTACCATGCAGCGGAAGGTAGACTACACTAGGCAAACCATAGTCAAGTATTCAATGAAGTGAAAGCACAATGACCTATAGTAGCTAGGTAGTTAGGATTAGGTAGGAAGATATTATGAAGCCAAACAGAATATGCAGTCACTCAGTGAAGACAAAAGATAGTGCAATCATACAATGTCTTCACAAGGACCAACAGTAAGTAAAGGGAAGGGAAGGATGAAACCAGTGACTCGTTGAAGACAATGATTTGTTAGACCAGTTCCAGTTGCTGTGACAACTGTACGAATGGTTAGGGAGGCTAGGTATTTAAACCTGAGGACACACAGTCCCGGACACCCAGTCCTGAACACGCAGCTCCGGACAGCCAGTCCTCACCGTATTCCCCTTGAGCTAAGGTCACACAGACCTCGCCCAATCACTCTGGTAAGTCTTCAAGGTAGACTCCCAAACCTTCACAGACTTCGTTCACCGGCGATCCACAATGACTCTTGGATGCTCAGAAAGCGACGCCTAATCGGCTGGAGGATTCACAGTCCTCAAGTGTAATAAGTCTTCAGATCACACAGACAGGAAGACTTAAGTGATGCCTAACACTCTTTAGCTCTGGGTGGTTAGGGCTTTATCCTCGCAAGGAATTCTCTCTCAAAGGCTTCGAGGTGGGTTGCTCTCAAACGACAAAAGCCATACTTTAACTCTGAGCAGCCAACCGTTTATGGTTGTAGGGGGTGGGCTATTTATAGCCACTAGGCAACCCGACCTGATTTGTCCGAAATGACCCTGGGTCACTAAGGAACTGACACGTGTTCCAACGGTCATATTTCAAACACACACGGCAACTTTACTTGGGCTACAAGCAAAGCTGACTTGTCCGACTCTGGACAAGATTCGCTCTCATAGTCTTCACTCGAAGACATAGGTTTTGGTTAAGCATCACTTCAGTCATTCTGACTGGTTCTCTTGGACCCCACTTAATAGTACGGTGGTTCCTATGACTCAATAAAGAAGAAAAAGAACTACGAAAGATCTAAGTCTTCGAGCTCCATAGGCTTCATGCGATGTCGTCTCTTGTCATAGTCTTCAATGTGAGTATCTTCACATACCACCTTTGACATCAATGTCTTCATACATTTTTAGGGTTCATCTCTGGTAGGAAAACCGAATCAATGAGGGACTTCTACCTGTGTTATCCTGCAATTCTCACAAACACATTAGTCCCTCAACTAGGTTTGTCGTCAATACTCCAAAACCAACTAGGGGTGGCACTAGATGCACTTACAATCTCCCCCTTTTTGGTGATTGATGACAAACTAGTTGAAGTTTTCAACGGGGAATATAATATGTGAAATTGTAAAGGATGAGGAATTGTCTTCATAAGTTGCAAGGGCCCCCCCTGAAGATGTGCATATAAGTAATTTTCTTTTGGAATGCAAATGCACATGGCAGGTTGTACTTGTGGAGATCCTCTTCAACTTATGATGACAATTCATTATGCATGTGAAGGTATGTGAAGATAATGACATGCATAATGGAAAATGGATGTCTGCAAAATGATCTAAGTGCGGAGTTTATCGTCGCCCATGCGGAATTTATCATCGCATCACAAAGTAGCAAATAAGTAGCAGACGACCATCGAGTTTAAGTGTTACAACTCAAAGAACCAAATGTATCAAAACAAGAGTTGTAAACACTAGGCAAAATATAAAGCAACCGCCCATATGGGCCCGCTTGAAGACTATCAAACTCATATGCTTCTCCCCCTTTTGTCAGTAAGGACCAAAAAGGTTTGAAGATATAGAGCATCTACTCGTTCCCATGAAGAGTAGGTGAAGCAGCAGGGTCGTTGGTGGTGTTCGGTGGTGCAGAAGAACTTGGAGCAGTGTCGAAGCGTGCTAAAGGAGGGGGCGGTGAAGTAGCATCGTCTTCGTCCTCGATCACTCTGGCATTCACAGTTGCCGCATAGGAAGAGAACTCAGAGTCTTCAAGAGATGGAGTTCGTTGTAGCACTGCCCTTCGAGGAGGTGTGGAGTCAAACTTGAAGCATTCAGAGAAGCCATCCTCTTGAAGATCATCTTTGGAGCACATAAGCGTCAGCCCTTTCCATGTGCGTCGAGAGGTTTCATGGGCAACAAAGGCATTCTTGGTGGCAAGATTGCGAATGCGGTTGACATCCACCAAGAGGCTTTGCATTTGGCGCTTCAGCCAGTCATGATGCCTATCCTGTTTCTGATGAAGAGCCACCAGAAGCTCTCGGTCATTGAGAACCCGAGATCGCTTCTTGGGTCGTTGGGCAATAGTGCTTTCGGTGGCTTCAGTAAGGGCACGATGAGGTGCATGTGTAGTTCCAGCCAGAGGATAAACACGAGTGACTGCTTCAACTCCTTCAATGTTCTGAGAGAAACTTTGATGCTCCGCATTCTGAAGACTAAGAGGCTCCTTGGCAGGCTCAGGATAAATGGCTTCAATGGACATATCCACATCAGGCAGAAAGATCTGATGATTGCGAGCAGATGGTTGATATGAGATAGCGGAGTGGAGTTTAATCAGCCGCATTATCCATGGAGCGTAGAACTTCAAGCCAAAAAGATCAGAGCCTGATGCAGCAAGTTGGCGGATGAAGAAGTCTTGTGCATTGAAGCATTTGCCATGAAGAATATAGAAGACCAAAGTCTTCATTGCACCTTCCAGCTTGGCATGTGGAGAATGTCCTTTGATGGGCCAGAGAGTTCGCCCTATGATGTGATAGATAGTCCTTGACAGATACTCAAGGTCTTCAACAAAGAACTCCTTAGGATATGCAGCATCTTGTGGCAAGGGCTTCATCATACTGAGCATCTGACTCATGTTCGGTTCAGGCTTCTGAAAGATGTTCTCCATAGCTTCACTGTGAAGCTGACAGCCAGGTTCATAGAGATCTCCAGGAGTGGGCAGACCAGTGAGCTCAATGATATCAAAGGCTTTGGCTTCGTGATGAACATTTCCTGTCATCCACTCCAGGACCCAAGTCTTCGGATCTCTGTTGTAGCCACGTATGTGAAGTGTGGCATAAAATTGGAGCAGCAACTCTTCGTTCCAGTGCTCTTGGTCGGTAACAAAAGGCAACAGTCCAACCTCTTTGAAGCAATCCAGAGCTTCTTCCAGACAGGGCAGACCAGCTATTGCTTCGGTGTCAAGACGCTTATGTGGGAAGATGCGACCTTGATTGTACAGAATGCAGGAGTAATAGCTTCGCTGTGGATAGCTCCAGAACCGATCAGAAGATATTCGTTCCCTTGAGTAGGGGTTCTTGGAGCTGTTGAAGAAAGTGTTGTCTGCTTTGAAGCTGTTGACATTGAAGGATCCAGGTGCTGATGCAGGACCTGGAAACCTGGGCAACCTTGGAATTGGCTTCTATACCTGAGGCCTGTGCTCAACATGATAGTCAAACTGAGGACCAGCAGCAGGCGCAGGAACAGGAGCAGTGGCATTATTTGCTTCACTGACTTCTGGCTCATTGGTTGGTGCAGGCTCCACATTTGCTTCAGTCATGACAACGTCATTGGCTTCATTTGTTTTGGTGGTGGCAGCCTCAAGATTCTCAACCTCCACTTGATGAGCTGGAGGGTCGGTCACAGTCACGTTCTCCTCGAGAACAACTTCTTGGTGAGACGGGGGTGTAGCAACTCTTGGGGTTTCTTCTTCATTGGCTGATGCAGCCGGAACATCTTCAGCAACTTTAGCTTCAGATTCAGAGACTGGAGGCCTTGGTCCTTTGCGAAGCCTGCGTAACGCTGGCGACGCTTTTGGAGAAGGAGTTGGCTGGGCCTCAAGGTCATCTTCTTCTTGTTCTTGTGGGTGATCATCCCATGATGCATCCTGAGCAATTGGCGTCAGAGGACGACCAATGCTGATGAGTTCACTGTGCGTAAGCACAGGCAATGATACCTGTTGGTGCTCGATCTGAAGAAGAACTGCATCATCTTCAACATGGTCATGGTGACCAATGTCTTCAGCAGCAATGAGATCAGCTGCTGGAAAGTCTTCAGCTTCATGAGACTCTGTGGAAGCAGGCTCATGGACAGTCAGTTGGCGCTCTTGATGTTCAGCGGCAGGGCGAACCATGGAGATGGGTTCAACAATTAAGGGCTCTGTGGGAGCAGCCCGTTCCTTCTTGGTCTTCCGCTTCTTCTTGGAGGGAGCAGCATCAGAGGCTTCAGAATGTTTCCTCTTTCTGGCTTCAGCCTCACCAGTCCTTGTCTTCTTCAGTTCTGAAGCGGTAGACCTGGCTTTTGGCTTCGAGCCAGTCATGCTGGTTGGGAAGATAATGGGATGTGCTTCCTGCCTTGGTGCGTCGGGTTCGGCCATAGCGGGCTTCTTCTTCTGCTGCTGCTTTGCAGCCATCCTGGGGTCGATGCCAGGATGACCAAGGGCCTTGCGCTTCTTAGCCTCATTGTAGGCTTGCACACTCTTGTCAGCCAGGACCTTCATGCGCTCACGAGAACCTTGAGCTTCTGCATGTTTCTTGAGAAAGGCTTCTTTGAGCTCGTCCAGCATAATCTTGAAGTTTTTCACCTCTTGCACACTGAGCTTGGCCATATGCTTCTTGAACTGAGCTTTCTCAAAGTCAATCTTCTGCTTTAGTTCGACGATGCGCTGAGCTAGAGCTAGCTCTGAAGCAATGGCGCCATGGAAGGCGACACTGAGGCCAATTGGAAGTTGCAGATCTTTGAAGCTGAGGTTGGGCGTGTCAAACCACTCATCAATGAAGTTGTGGATGATTGCCACGTCAAAGAGAGGCAGATCATTGAAGATTTCTGCTTCTTCTTTGCTCTTGATCAGTTGCTCAAGAGCGTCATCTGCAAGATCTTCATCACTGGACAGATCAATGGCATCGTTGCGCAGAATAGCAGCAGCAGTCAGTTCTTAGCTGGTGTGTGGCAGAGGCATCTTGACTTTCTGGGGCTTGGACATGCGTGACAGATCTTCAGACTGCACACTGTCTTCAGGAGGTGCAGTAGCCAGTGGCTTCGCCCGTGAGATTTTTGGTGCTGAGGCAGGCTTTGAAGCTTTAGGCTGCTTCAGTTTGTTTGGCTTCGGTGCTGCAGGCGCTTCATCTGATTCAGTGTCATCTGCAGGCTCATCCACGGCTGTCCCTTGAACCACGATATGAGTGATGAGACCTTCCATGTTGTAGAAGGGCCCAACAAGATTGGGTTCAGCTTCGCGGGTGCCATCGGCACGTGGAGCAGAGGGACCAGGGTTCAAGTCTAGTCCCAAAGACTTCTTGTTCGGCTTCACCGGATTCTGGGCAAACTGGAAGTTGCGCTTGAATAGATTGTCGTCTCGACACCATAGCAGTGACGATGGGTCAGCATCCGCAGGCTGTGGTCCACGGACCATGCAGGGATAGAAGCTTTGTTCAATGGCTGCATCTCTGGACCTGGGTTGAAGATTTTTGTATAGGATGTCTCCCCAAGGTCGCATGATGGCATTTTTCTCAGCATATTCCTTTGTCACAAATCTGTACTTGAACCACTGTTCTGCCCAATATCGTCGAATCCATTGGATTCGTGTCTTGCTCTGATTATAATCCTCTTCAGGATCTGTCTTGTAAAGCTCTGAGAGGTCATCAGGCAAATCTCTTGATGTTCCCCCACGACGCTGTCTGCCACCCTTCCTTGCTGATTTCTCTGCAGCCATGAACTTCAAACTGAATGGCTTCAACACGTTCAAAGGCTTTAAAGGCTTTCGCTTGCTGGACAAACAGGAACTGGCTTCGGGAGAATTTATATGATACTGTAAGAATTCTGCAAATGAATGCAGACTATGAGAACCAAGGGATTCTCCCACGGACATGTACCTGTGATAGCA
Organism: Triticum urartu; assembly: GCF_056163025.1. Lineage (NCBI taxonomy): Eukaryota > Viridiplantae > Streptophyta > Magnoliopsida > Poales > Poaceae > Triticum > Triticum urartu. Next base: position 156,629,093 of record NC_141874.1, on the reverse strand, counting down.
TTAAGGTGCGAGGGAAGGGGAAGAGGTCATATGCATTCTCAGAAGATTTTGAAGATAAATCAGTTTAGAAGACATTGACCTCATCATGCAAAGACATTCACTCATAGATAAGGAGTTGGTTCCAGATTTGTACGAATCCACGGATCAGTACAAGTGAGGAATCTAACTACTTTGTGAAGCATAAGTGAACATACTAGGCATAATATGAGATGCAGTATGAAGTGGATCCAACATGTGTGAACAAAAACCACTTGTGGTAGAAAGTGACGAATCTGTAGGATCAAAGGGGCCGTAAAAAGGAGGTTTTTATTTACCACACAAGGAACTGCTAGACAGAGTGGAAGAGGAGGCCGAGCAGTTCGATCGTCCGTGCCCTAACTTGGCGATAGAGGACACCTACAGCGATGGCGGAGAGGATGATGTCCGCGGTCGGCGTGAAGACGGCGTCGGAGAGGTTGCGGCAGCTAAGCGCTTAGTCGCTGGCGTCGTCGAGGGCTAGCGGTGGCGCTAGGGTTCGTGCAAGAGTGAAAGAAGAGATAATGACTGTGGTGTGGCATGTATTTATAGGGACAGGGGCGGCTCTGTGTTATTACACAGGTGCCCCTGGCGATTCACATCTGAGGAACACGTGGCCATCATGCAGCATATTGGAGGTTGTTCCACGTCCCACGCACGCCTGGGTTGTCGGGTGGTCGTTCCCACTTCTCCGGGTTTCAGGTGAATGAATTAGCATTGAAAGCAGACTTAATGTTTGTCTCTGTATCTTTTGCTGATAAGGATGCAGAGAAGACATTTGATAGTTTCAAAAGAATGCATACGATTTGGAGATATAGAGTTTGAGATAGAAAGCATAGAGAGGTTAGGGTCCGATCACATTCACTTAGTTCAAAAAATTCAACAAGAAGACATAGCTATAAGTGAATGCTGTAGAGGACAGAACACTAGTATATATATAATCAACATAGTGAAGATAATCATGAAGACATGTTGAGATTGAAGCCAAACCAAATGTGAAGACATAGCAAATGTAACGCCATGAGTGAAACACTTCAAACAAAACATTTGGTGGTGGCGTTACCCACCGTATAGGAAGTATTAGACCCAGACACGGCACACAATTATCGTGGCGCTCCGAAGTCAAATTCCTCATTAATGTATTCACACTTAGAATGCATGTCTTCATTGATTGAAGATATACTTTACTTCGTGTGTTGCACATCTAAGTCATCAATATGCATAAGTGTTAGGATGTGTGCCTGATCACGGGACATTTGAGGATTCCAAGATATTTAGCTCACACCGTAACTTGCAAAATCTCTTCTCATCCAAGGGCTTGGTGAAGATATCTTCCAATTGCTCTTCAGTGTTGACGTGTATGATATCAATATCTTCCTTCACAACATGATCTCTGAGAAAGTGATGACGAATCTCAATGTGCTTTGTCTTCGAGTGCTGAACTGGGTTGTTGGCAATCTTGATGGCGCTTTCGTTGTCGCAGTAGAGTGGCACTTGCTTCAGATGAATGCCATAGTCTTTGAGTGTTTGCTTCATCCACAGAAGCTAAGCGCAGCAAGATCCAGCAGCAATGTATTCAGATTCAGCAGTGGAGAGAGATACACAGTTCTGCTTCTTTGAAGACCAACATACAAGTGATCATCCCAGAAAATGACATGTGCCTGATGTAGACTTGCGATCAACCTTGTCACCAGCATAATCAGCATCCGAGAATCCAACTAGATCAAACTCTGAGCCCTTTCGATACCATAATCCTAGAGTTGGGGTGTAAGACAAATATCGAAGAATTCGCTTCACAGCTAAGTGATGCGATTCCTTTGGTGCCGCTTGGAATCGAGCACACATGCAAACACTAAGCATAATATCTGGCCTAGATGCACATAGATAAAGTAAAGAACCAATCATGGAGCGGTATACCTTTTGATCGAACTCTTTACCATTGTCGTCGGGACCCAGATGATGTTTGGCTGGCATTGGCGTCGTGAAGCCTTTGCAGTCTTGCATACTGAACTTCTTCAGGCAATCTTTGAGGTTCTTCTCTTGAGATATAAAGATGCCGTTGCGTTGCTATCGTATTTGAAGACCAAGGAAGAACTTCAGCTCTCCCATCATGGACATCTGGTATTGCTCTTGCATCATATATCCAAATTCTTCACTGTATTTCTGATTGGTGCAGCCGAAGATAATGTCATCCACATATATTTGGCACACAAACAGTTCACCATTATATGTCTTCGTGGATAGAGTGGGGTCGAGGGAACCAGGTGTGAAGCCTTTGCTCTTCAGGAAGTATTTGAGTGTGTCATACCAAGCCCGAGGGGCTTGTTTGAGGCCATACAGTGCCTTGTTGAGCTTGTATACCATGTCAGGATGTTTTGGATCTTCAAAGCTAGGCGGTTGTGCAACATACACTTCTTCTTCAATCTTGCCATTGAGAAAAGCGCTCTTCACATCCATTTGATATAGAAGTATGTTATGATGATTTGCATAGGCCAGCAGTATGCGTATGGCTTCAAGTCGAGCCACAGGAGCAAATGTTTCATCGAAGTCAATCCCTTCAACTTGAGTATATCCTTGAGCAACGAGACGAGCTTTGTTTCTGACAACTTGACCATGCTCATCTTGCTTGTTGCGGTATATCCATTTGGTGCCTATTATATTGTGCTTCCGAGGATCAGGACGCTTAACCAGTTCCCATACATTATTCAGCTCAAACTGTTGAAGCTCTTCTTGCATAGCTTGAATCCATTCAGGTTCCATGAAGGCTTCTTCAACTTTCTTGGGTTCTGTTATTGAGACGAATGTGAAGTGCCCACAGAAATTTGCTAGTTGTGTTACCCTTGAACGAGTGAGCGGACCGGGTGCATTGATGCTATCAATTATTCTCTCAATCTACACTTCATTGGCAACACGAGGATGTACAGGGCGAAGATTTTGTTCTTGCTGATCATTGTCATTGTTAGAGGGTTTGTCTTCAGGCTGAGCATTGTCTTCAGGTTGATCAGGTGCGGAGATGATAAGTTCCTCTTCAGGTTGAGCTTCAGAGGGTATAATTTCTCTAGTTCCCATAAGTTTGATTGATTCACTGGATGGAACTTCATCTAGCACATTTGGCAGGTGCTCTCTTTGTGAACCATTAGTCTCATCGAACCGCACATCCACTGTTTCAACCAATTTATAATGAAAGAAATTGAAGACTCTGTAGGAGTGCGAATCCTTTCCATATCCAAGCATAAAACCCTCATCTGCTTTTGGTGCAAATTTTGAAGTGTGATGTGGATCCTTGATCCAGCACCTTGCGCCAAATACTCTGAAGTAACTGACATTTGGCTTCTTACCAGTAAGGAGCTCATAAGATGTCTTGTTCAGAAGCTTGTGAAGATAAACACGGTTGATTGTATGGCATGCAGTATCAATGGCTTCAGGCCAGAATTTTCTTGGAGTCTTGTATTCATCAAGCATCGTTCGGGCCATCTCAATGAGTGTTCTGTTCTTGCGTTCGACGACGCCATTCTGCTGTGGCGTGTACGGAGCTGAGAATTCATGTGTGATGCCCAAAGTATCAAGATATGTATCGAGGCCAGTGTTCTTGAATTCAGTGCCATTGTCACTTCTGATGTGCTTTATCTTGGCGCCATAGTTGTTCATTGCTCGATTGGCGAAGCGTCTGAAGACATCCTGCACTTCAGTCTTGTAGAGGATTTTGTGCACCCAAGTATATCTAGAATAATCATCAACAATGACAAACATCAACAATGACAAAGCCATAGGGACAAGCAGTAGTAGTAAGAGTTGAGTAATGAGTGGGACCGAAAAGATCCATGTGGAGCAGTTCGAAGGGTCGAGTTGTTGTCATGATTGTCTTTGAGGGATGCTTGGCCCTCGTCATCTTTCCTGCTTCACAGGCACCGCATAAGTGATCTTTCTTGAACTTGACGCCCTCGATGCCTATGACATGCTTCTTCTTTGCAAGGGTGTGGAGGTTCCTCATGCCAGCATGCCCTAGCCTCCGATGCCAGAGCCAGCATTCTGAAGCTTTTGCCAGAAGACATACGGCAAGATGTGGTCCTGCTGAGAAATCTACCTGAAAGTGCGTTATATCGACTAGAGGGGGGTGAATAGGCGATTTTTATGAAAGTCTTCAAAACGTGGAAGTTATGAAGACAAACGGTAGAAATAAACCTATTACCATGCAGCGGAAGGTAGACTACACTAGGCAAGCCATAGTCAAGTATTCAATGAAGTGAAAGCACAATGACTTAATAGCAGCAATGTAGTAAGGATCAGGTAGGAAGATATTATGAAGCCATACAGAACATGCAGTCACTCAGTGAAGACAAAAGATAGTGCAAACATACAATGACTTCACAAGGAGCAATAGTAAGTAAAGGGAAGGGAAGATGAAACCAGTGACTCGTTGAAGACAATGATTTGTTGGACCAGTTCCAGTTGCTGTGACAACTGTACGTCTGGTTGGGGCGGCTAGGTATTTAAACCTTAGGACACACAGTCCCGGACACCCAGTCCTGAACACGCAGCTCAGGACACCCAGTCCTCACCGTATTCCCCTTGAGCTAAGGTCACACAGACCTCACCCAATCACTCGAGTAAGTCTTCAAGGTAGACTCCCAAACCTTCATAGACTTCGTTCACCAACTATCCACAATGTCTCTTGGATGCTCAGAATGCGATGCCTAACCGGCTGGAGGATGCACAGTCCTCAAGTGTAATAAGTCTTCAGATCACACAGACAATAAGACTTAAGTGATGCCCAATTCTCTTTGGCTCTGGGTGGTTAGTGAAGGAAATATGCCCTAGAGGCAATAATAAAGTTATTATTTATTTCCTTATAATCATGATAAATGTTTATTATTCATGCTAGAATTGTATTAACCGGAAACATAATACATGTGTGAATATATAGACAAATAAAGTGTCACTAGTATGCCTCTACTTGACTAGCTCGTTAATCAAAGATGGTCATGTTTCCTGACCATGAACAATGAGTTGTTATTTGATTAACGAGGTCACATCATTAGTTGAATGATCTGATTGACATGACCCATTCCATTAGCTTAGCACCCGATCGTTTAGTATGTTGCTATTGCTTTCTTCATGACTTATACATGTTCCTATGACTATGAGATTATGCAACTCCCATTTACCGGAGGAACACTTTGGGTGCTACCAAACGTCACAACGTAACTGGGTGATTATAAAGGAGCATTACAGGTGTCTCCAAAGGTAGATGTTGGGTTGGCGTATTTCGAGATTAGGATTTGTCACTCCGATTGTCGGAGAGGTATCTCTGGGCCCTCTCGGTAATACACATCACATAAGCCTTGCAAGCATTACAACTAATATGTTAGTTGTGAGATGATGTATTACGAAACGAGTAAAGAGACTTGCCGGTAACGAGATTGAACTAGGTATTGGATACCGACGATCGAATCTCGGGCAAGTAACATACCGATGACAAAGGGAACAACGTATGTTGTTATGCGGTCTGACCGATAAAGATCTTCGTAGAATATGTAGGAGCCAATATGGGCATCCAGGTCCCGCTATTGGTTATTGACCGGAGACATGTCTCGGTCATGTCTACATTGTTCTCGAACCCGTAGGGTCCGCACGCTTAAGGTTACGATGACAGTTACATTATGAGTTTATGCATTTTGATGTACCGAAGGTTGTTCGGAGTCCCGGATGTGATCACGGACATGACGAGGAGTCTCGAAATGGTCGAGACGTAAAGATTGATATATTGGAAGCCTATGTTTGGACATCGGAAGTGTTCTGGGTGAAATCGGGATTTTACCGGGTTACCGGGAGGTTACCGGAACCCCCCGGGAGCCATATGGGCCTTCATGGGCCTTAGTGGAAAGGAGAAAAGGGCAGCCCAAGGGGGCTGTGCACCTCCCCCCTCCCCTAGTCCTATTAGGACTAGGAGAGGTGGCCGGCCACCCTTCTCCCTCTTTCCCCCTCGGGGAATCCTAGTTGGAATAGGATTGGGGGGGAGTCCTACTCCCGGAAGGAGTAGGACTCCTCCTGCGCCTCTCTCCCTGGCCGGCGCCCCTCTCCCCCCTTGGCTCCTTTATATACTAAGGTAGAGGCACCCTAGAACACACAAGTTGATCCACGTGATCTATTCCTTAGCCGTGTGCGGTGCCCCCTGCCACCATATACCTCGATAATACTGTAGCGGAGTTTAGGCGAAGCCCTGCTGCTGTAGTACATCAAGATCGTCACCACGCTGTCGTGCTGACGAAACTCTACCTCGACACTCTGCTGGATCGGAGTCCGGGGATCGTCATCGAGCTGAACGTGTGCTCGAACTCGGAGGTGCCGTAGTTTCGGTACTTGATCGGTTGGATCGTGAAGACGTACGACTACTTCCTCTACGTCGTGTCATCGCTTCCGCAGTCGGTCTGCGTTGGGTACGTAGACAACACTCTCCCCCTCATTGCTATGCATCACATGATCTTGCGTGTGCGTAGGAAATTTTTTGAAATTACCACGAAACCCAAAAGGGGCATCCGAGCCTAGGTTATTTATGTTGATGTTATATGCACGAGTAGAACACAAGTGAGTTGTGGACGATACAAGTCATACTGCCTACCAGCATGTCATACTTTGGTTCGGCGGTATTGTTGGACGAGACGACCCGGACCAACCTTACGCGTACGCTTACGCGAGACCGGTTCCCTCGACGTGCTTTGCACATAGATGGCTTGCGGGCGACTGTCTCTCCAACTTTAGTTGAACCGAGTGTGGCTACGCCCGGTCCTTGCGAAGGTTAAAACGGAGTCTATTTGACAAACTATCGTTGTGGTTTTGATGCGTAGGTGAGATTGGTTCTTACTTAAGCCCGTAGCAGCCACGTAAAACTTGCAACAACAAAGTAGAGGACGTCTAACTTGTTTTTGCAGGGCATGTTGTGATGTGATATGGTCAAGGCATGATGCTGAATTTTATTGTATGAGATGATCATGTTTTGTAACCGAGTTATCGGCAACTGGCAGGAGCCATATGGTTGTCGCTTTATTGTATGCAATGCAATCGCGATGTAATGCTTCACTTTATTACTAAACGGTAGTGATAGTCGTGGAAGCATGAGATTGGCGAGACGACAACGATGCTACGATGGAGATCAAGGTGTCGCGCCAGTGACGATGGTGATCATGACAGTGCTTCGGAGATGGAGATCACAAGCACAAGATGATGATGGCCATATCATATCACTTATATTGATTGCATGTGATGTTTATCTTTTTATGCATCTTATCTTGCTTTGATTGACGGTAGCATTATAAGATGATCTCTCACTAAATTATCAAGAAGTGTTCTCCCTGAGTATGCACCGTTGCCAAAGTTTGTCGTGCCCAGACACCACGTGATGATCGGGTGTGATAAGCTCTACGTCCATCTACAACGGGTGCAAGCCAGTTTTGCACACGCAGAATACTCAGGTTAAACTTGACGAGCCTAGCATATGCAGATATGGCCTCGGAACACGGAGACCGAAAGGTCGAGCGTGAATCATATAGTAGATATGATCAACATAAACAATGTTCACCATTGAAAACTACTCCATCTCACGTGATGATCGGTTATGGTTTAGTTGATTTGGATCACGTAATCACTTAGAAGATTAGAGGGATGTCTATCTAAGTGGGAGTTCTTAAGTAATATGATTAATTGAACTTAAATTTATCATGAACTTAGTCCCTGATAGTATCTTTCTTGTTTATGTTGATTGTAGATAGATGGCTCGTGTTGTTGTTCCGTTGAATTTTAATGTGTTCCTTGAGAAAGCAAAGTTGAAAGATGATGGTACCAATTACACGGACTGGGTCCGTAACTTGAGGATTATCCTCATTGCTGCACAGAAGAATTACGTCCTGGAAGCACCGCTAGGTGCCAGGCCTGCTACTGGAGCAACACCAGATGTTATGAACGTCTGGCAGAGCAAAGCTGATGACTACTTGATAGTTCAGTGTGCCATGCTTTACGGCTTAGAATCGGGACTTCAACGACGTTTTGAACGTCATGGAGCATATGAGATGTTCCAGGAGTTGAAGTTAATATTTCAAGCAAATGCCCGAATTGAGAGATATGAAGTCTCCAATAAGTTCTATAGCTGCAAGATGGAGGAGAACAGTTCTGTCAGTGAGCATATACTCAAAATGTCTGGGTATAATGATCACTTGATTCAATTGGGAGTTAATCTTCTGGATGATTGCGTCATTGACAGAATTCTCCAATCACTGCCACCAAGCTACAAGAGCTTCGTGATGAACTATAATATGCAAGGGATGAACAAGACTATTCCCGAGCTCTTCGCAATGCTGAAAGCTGCGGAGGTAGAAATCAAAAAGGAGCATCAAGTGTTGATGGTTAACAAAATCACTAGTTTCAAGAAAAAGGGCAAAGGGAAGAAGAAGGGGAACTTCAAGAAAAACGGCAAGCTAGTTGCTGCTCAGGAGAAGAAACCCAAGTCTGGACCTAAGCCTGCAACTGAGTGCTTCTACTGCAAGCAGACTGGTCACTGGAAGCGGAACTGCCCCAAGTATTTGGCGGATAAGAAGGATGGCAAGGTGAACAAAGGTATATGTGATATACATGTTATTGATGTGTACCTTACTAGAGCTCGCAGTAGCACCTGGGTATTTGATACTGGTTCTGTTGCTAATATTTGCAACTCGAAACAGGGACTACGGAATATGCGGGCACTAGCAAAGGACGAGGTGACGATGCGCGTGGGAAACGGTTCAAAAGTCGATGTGAACGCGGTCGGCACGCTACCTCTACATCTACCTTCGGGATTAATATTAGACCTAAATAATTGTTATTTGGTGCCAGCGTTGAGCATGAACATTATATCTGGATCTTGTTTAATGCAAGACGGTTATTCATTTAAATTAGAGAATAATGGTTGTTCTATTTATATGAGTAATATCTTTTATGGTCATGCACCCTTGAAGAGTGGTCTATTCTTATTGAATCTCGATAGTAGTAATACACATATTCATAATGTTGAAGCCAAAAGATGTAGAGTTGATAATGAAAGTGAAACTTATTTGTGGCACTGTCGTTTAGGTCATATCGGTATAAAGCGCATGAAGAAACTCCATACTGATGGACTTTTGGAGCCACTTGATTATGAATCACTTGGTACTTGCGAACCGTGCCTCATGGGCAAGATGACTAAAACACCGTTCTCCGATACTATGGAGAGAGCAACAGATTTGTTGGAAATCATACATACCGATGTATGTGGTCCGATGAATATTGAGGCTCGTGGCGGATATCATTATTTTCTCACCTTCACAGATGATTTAAGCAGATATGGGTATATCTACTTAATGAAACATAAATCTGAAACATTTGAAAAGTTCAAAGAATTTCAGAGTGAAGTTGAAAATCATCATAACAAGAAAATAAAGTTTCTACGATCTGATCGTGGAGGAGAATATTTGAGTTACGAGTTTGGTGTACATTTGAAAAATTGTGGAATAGTTTTGCAACTCACGCCACCTGGAACACCACAACGTAATGGTGTGTCCGAACGTCGTAATCGTACTTTACGAGATATGGTGCGATCTATGATGTCTCTTACTGATTTACCGCTATCGTTTTGGGGTTATGCTCTAGAGACGGCCGCATTCACGTTAAATAGGGCACCATCAAAATCCGTTGAGACGACGCCTTATGAACTGTGGTTTGGCAAGAAACCAAAGTTGTCGTTTCTTAAAGTTTGGGGCTGCGATGCTTATGTGAAAAAGCTACAACCTGATAAGCTCGAACCCAAATCGGAGAAATGTGTCTTCATAGGATACCCAAAGGAAACTGTTGGGTACACCTTCTATCACAGATCCGAAGGCAAGACAATCGTTGCCAACAATGGATCCTTTCTAGAGAAGGAGTTTCTCTCGAAAGAAGTGAGTGGGAGGAAAGTAGAACTTGACGAGGTAACTGTACCTGCTCCCTTACTGGAAAGTAGTTCATCACAGAAAACTGTTTCAGTGACACCTACACCAGTTAGTGAGGAAGCTAATGATAATGATCATGAAACTTCAGATCAAGATACTACTGAACCTCGTAGATCAACCAGAGTAAGATCCGCACCAGAGTGGTACGGTAATCCTGTTCTGGAAGTCATGCTACTAGATCATGATGAACCTACGAACTATGAAGAAGCGATGGTGAGCCCAGATTCCGCAAAAGTGGCTTGAAGCCATGAAATCTGAGATGGGATCCATGTATGAGAACAAAGTATGGACTTTGGTTGACTTGCCCGATGATAGGCAAGCAATTGAGAATAAATGGATCTTTAAGAAGAAGACTGACGCTGATGGTAATGTTACTGTCTACAAATCTCGACTTGTCGCAAAAGGTTTTCGGCAAGTTCAAGGGATTGACTACGATGAGACCTTCTCACCCGTAGCGATGCTTAAGTCTGTCCGAATCATGTTAGCGATTGCCGCATTTTATGATTATGAAATTTGGCAGATGGATGTCAAAACTGCATTCCTGAATGGATTTCTGGAAGAAGAGTTGTATATGATGCAACCGGAAGGTTTTGTCGATCCAAAGGGAGCTAACAAAGTGTGCAAGCTCCAGCGATCCATTTATGGATTGGTGCAAGCCTCTCGGAGTTGGAATAAACGTTTTGATAGTGTGATCAAAGCATTTGGTTTTATACAGACTTTCGGAGAAGCCTGTATTTACAAGAAAGTGAGTGGGAGCTCTATAGCATTTCTGATATTATATGTGGATGACATATTACTGATTGGAAATGATATAGAATTTCTGGATAGCATAAAGGGATACTTGAATAAAAGTTTTTCAATGAAAGACCTCGGTGAAGCTGCTTACATATTAGGCATTAAGATCTATAGAGATAGATCAAGACGCTTAATTGGACTTTCACAAAGCACATACCTTGACAAAATTTTGAAGAAGTTCAAAATGGATCAAGCAAAGAAAGGGTTCTTGCCTGTGTTACAAGGTGTGAAGTTGAGTAAGACTCAATGCCCGACCACTGCAGAAGATAGAGAGAATATGAAAGATGTTCCCTATGCATCAGCCATAGGCTCTATCATGTATGCAATGCTGTGTACCAGACCTGATGTGTGCCTTGCTATAAGTTTAGCAGGGAGGTACCAAAGTAATCCAGGAGTGGATCACTAGACAGCGGTCAAGAACATCCTGAAATACCTGAAAAGGACTAAGGATATGTTTCTCGTATATGGAGGTGACAAAGAGCTCACCGTAAAAGGTTACGTTGATGCAAGCTTTGACACTGATCCGGACGATTCTAAATCGCAAACCGGATACGTGTTTACATTAAACGGTGGAGCTGTCAGTTGGTGCAGTTCTAAAAAAAGCGTCGTAGCGGGATCTACATGTGAAGCGGAGTACATAGCTGCTTCGGAAGCAGCGAACGAAGGAGTCTGGATGAAGGAGTTCATATCTGATCTAGGTGTCATACCTAATGCATCGGGTCCAATGAAAATCTTTTGTGACAATACTGGTGCAATTGCCTTGGCAAAGGAATCCAGATTTCACAAAAGGACCAAACACATCAAGAGACCCTTCAACTCCATCCGGGACCTAGTCCAGGTGGGAGACATAGAGATTTGCAAGATACATACGGATCTGAATGTTGCAGACCCATTGACTAAGCCTCTTCCACGAGCAAAACATGATCAGCACCAAGACTCAATGGGTGTTAGAATCATTACAGTGTAATCTAGATTATTGACTCTAGTGCAAGTGGGAGATTGAAGGAAATATGCCCTAGAGGCAATAATAAAGTTATTATTTATTTCCTTATAATCATGATAAATGTTTATTATTCATGCTAGAATTGTATTAACCGGAAACATAATACATGTGTGAATATATAGACAAATAAAGTGTCACTAGTATGCCTCTACTTGACTAGCTCGTTAATCAAAGATGGTCATGTTTCCTGACCATGAACAATGAGTTGTTATTTGATTAACGAGGTCACATCATTAGTTGAATGATCTGATTGACATGACCCATTCCATTAGCTTAGCACCCGATCGTTTAGTATGTTGCTATTGCTTTCTTCATGACTTATACATGTTCCTATGACTATGAGATTATGCAACTCCCGTTTACCGGAGGAACACTTTGGGTGCTACCAAACGTCACAACGTAACTGGGTGATTATAAAGGAGCATTACAGGTGTCTCCAAAGGTAGATGTTGGGTTGGCGTATTTCGAGATTAGGATTTGTCACTCCGATTGTCGGAGAGGTATCTCTGGGCCCTCTCGGTAATACACATCACATAAGCCTTGCAAGCATTACAACTAATATGTTAGTTGTGAGATGATGTATTACGGAACGAGTAAAGAGACTTGCCGGTAACGAGATTGAACTAGGTATTGGATACCGACGATCGAATCTCGGGCAAGTAACATACCGATGACAAAGGGAACAACGTATGTTGTTATGCGGTCTGACCGATAAAGATCTTCGTAGAATATGTAGGAGCCAATATGGGCATCCAGGTCCCGCTATTGGTTATTGACCGGAGACATGTCTCGGTCATGTCTACATTGTTCTCGAACCCGTAGGGTCCGCACGCTTAAGGTTACGATGATAGTTACATTATGAGTTTATGCATTTTGATGTACCGAAGGTTGTTCGGAGTCCCGGATGTGATCACGGACATGACGAGGAGTCTCGAAATGGTCGAGACGTAAAGATTGATATATTGGAAGCCTATGTTTGGACATCGGAAGTGTTCCGGGTGAAATCGGGATTTTACCGGGTTACCGGGAGGTTACCGGAACCCCCCGGGAGCCATATGGGCCTTCATGGGCCTTAGTGGAAAGGAGAAAAGGGCAGACCAAGGGGGCTGCGCACCTCCCCCCTCCCCTAGTCCTATTAGGACTAGGAGAGGTGGCCGGCCACCCTTCTCCCTCTTTCCCCCTCGGGGAATCCTAGTTGGAATAGGATTGGGGGGGAGTCCTACTCCCGGAAGGAGTAGGACTCCTCCTGCGCCTCTCTCCCTGGCCGGCGCCCCTCTCCCCCCTTGGCTCCTTTATATACTGAGGTAGAGGCACCCTAGAACACACAAGTTGATCCACGCGATCTATTCCTTAGCCGTGTGCGGTGCCCCCTGCCACCATATACCTCGATAATACTGTAGCGGAGTTTAGGCGAAGCCCTGCTGCTGTAGTACATCAAGATCGTCACCACGCCGTCGTGCTGACGAAACTCTACCTCGACACTTTGTTGGATCGGAGTCCGGGGATCGTCATCGAGCTGAACGTGTGCTCGAACTCGGAGGTGTCGTAGTTTCGGTACTTGATCGGTTGGATCGTGAAGACGTACGACTACTTCCTCTACGTCGTGTCATCGCTTCCGCGGTCGGTCTGCGTTGGGTACGTAGACAACACTCTCCCCCTCGTTGCTATGCATCACATGATCTTGCGTGTGCGTAGGAAAAATTTTGAAATTACCACGAAACCCAACAGTTAGGGCTTTATCCTCGCAAGGAATTCTCTCTCAAAGGCTTCGAGGTGGGTTGCTCTCAAACGACAAAAGCCGTACTCTCAATCTGAGCAGCCAACCGTTTATGGTTGTGGGGGGTGGGCTATTTATAGCCACTTGGCAACCCGACCTGATTTGTCCGAAATGACCCTGGGTCACTAAGGAACTGACACGTGTTCCAACGGTCAGATTTCGAACTCACACGGCAACTTTACTTGGGCTACTAGCAAAGTTGACTTGTCCGACTCTAGACAAGATTCGCTCTCATAGTCTTCACTCGAAGACATAGGTTTTTGGTTAGGCATCACTTCAGTCAGTCTGAGTGGTTCTCTTGGACCCCACTTAACAGTACGGTGGTTCCTATGACTCAACACAAAAGAAAAAGAACTACGAAAGATCTAAGTCTTCGAGCTCCATAGGCTTCATGTGGTGTCTTCTCTTGTCATAGTCTTCAATGTGAATATCTTCATATACCACCTTTGACTTCAATGTCTTCATACATTTTTAGGGGTCATCTCTGGTAGGAAAACCGAATCAATGAGGGACTTCTACCTGTGTTATCCTGCAATTCTCACAAACACATTAGTCCCTCAACTAGGTTTGTCGTCAATACTCCAAAACCAACTAGGGGTGGCACTAGATGCACTTACAATCTCCCCCTTTTTGGTGATTGATGACAAACTAGTTGAAGTTTTCAACGGGGAATATAATCTGTGAAATTGTAAAGGATAAGGAATTGTCTTCATAAGTTGCAAGGGCTCCCCCTAAAGATGTGCATATAGGTAATTTGCTTTTGGAATGCAAATGCACATGGCAGGTTGTACTTGTGGAGATCCACTTCAACTTATGATGACAATCCACTATGCATGTGAAAGTATATGAAGATAATGACATGCATAATGGAAAATGGACGTCTGCAGAATGATCTAAGTGCGGAATTTATCATCGCACATGCGGAATTTATCATCGCAAAACAAAGTGGCAGATAAGTAGCAGATGACCATCGAGTTTAAGTGTTACAACTCAAAGAACCAAATGTAGCAAAATGGGAGTTGTAAGAACGAAGCAAAATATAAAGCACCCGCCCAGATGGACCCGCTTGAAGACTATCAACCTCATATGCTTCTCCCCCTTTTGTCAGTAAGGACCAAAAAGGTTTGAAGACATAGAGCATCTACTCGTTCCCATGCGGAGTAGGTGAAGTAGCAGGGTCGTTGGTGGTGTTTGGCGGTGCTGAAGAGCTTGGAGCAGAGTTGACGCGTGCTGAAGGAGGTGGTGGTGAAGTAGCATCATCTTCATCCTCGATAACTCTGGCAGTCACTGTTGCAGCAGATGAAGAGAACTCAGAGTCTTCAAGGGGTGGAGTTCCTAGTAGCACAGCTCTTCGAGGAGGTGTGGAGTCAAACTTGAATCGCTCAGTGAAGCCATCCTCTTAGAGATCATCTTCAGAACACATCATCGTTAGCCCTTTCCATGTACGGCGACAGGTTTCATGGGCAACGAAAGCATTCTTGGTGGCAAGATTGCGAATGCGATTAACTTCCACCAAGAGGCTTTTCATCTGACGCTTCAGCCAGTCATGACGCCTATCCTGTTTTTGATGAAGAGCCACAAGAAGCTCTCGGTCGTTGAGAACACGGGTGCGCTTCTTGGGTCTTGGAGCAGTTGTACTATCAGTGGCTTAAGTAGATGCAGGGTGTGGTGCACGTGTAGTGCCAGCCAAACGATACACCCGAGTGACTGCTTCAACTCCTTCAATGTTCTGGGAGAAACTCTGATGCTCTGCATTCTGAAGACTTAGAGGTTCCTTTGCAGGCTCAAGATAGATGGCTTTAGTAGAGATATCCACATTAGGCAGAAAAATCCTATGATTGCGAGCAGATGGCTGATATGAGATATCGGAGTGAAGTTTAATTAGCCGCATTACCCATGGGGCGTAGAACTTCAAGACAAACAGATCAGAGCCCGATGCAGCAAGTTAGCGGATGAATAAGTCATGTGCATTGAAGCATTTTCCATGAAGAATATAGAAGACCAAAGTCTTCATTGCACCCTCAAGCTTGGCATTTGGAGAGTGCCCTTTGTGAAGGAAATATGCCCTAGAGGCAATAATAAAGTTATTATTTATTTCCTTATAATCATGATAAATGTTTATTATTCATGCTAGAATTGTATTAACCGAAAACATAATACATGTGTGAATATATAGACAAATAAAGTGTCACTAGTATGCCTCTACTTGACTAGCTCGTTAATCAAAGATGGTCATGTTTCCTGACCATGAACAATGAGTTGTTATTTGATTAACGAGGTCACATCATTAGTTGAATGATCTGATTGACATGACCCATTCCATTAGCTTAGCACCCGATCGTTTAGTATGTTGCTATTGCTTTCTTCATGACTTATACATGTTCCTATGACTATGAGATTATGCAACTCCCGTTTACCGGAGGAACACTTTGGGTGCTACCAAACGTCACAACGTAACTGGGTGATTATAAAGGAGCATTACAGGTGTCTCCAAAGGTAGATGTTGGGTTGGCGTATTTCGAGATTAGGATTTGTCACTCCGATTGTCGGAGAGGTATCTCTGGGCCCTCTCGGTAATACACATCACATAAGCCTTGCAAGCATTACAACTAATATGTTAGTTGTGAGATGATGTATTACGGAACGAGTAAAGAGACTTGCCGGTAACGAGATTGAACTAGGTATTGGATACTGACGATCGAATCTCGGGCAAGTAACATACCGATGACAAAGGGAACAACGTATGTTGTTATGCGGTCTGACCGATAAAGATCTTCGTAGAATATGTAGGAGCCAATATGGGCATCCAGGTCCCGCTATTGGTTATTGACCGGAGACGTGTCTCGGTCATGTCTACATTGTTCTCGAACCCGTAGGGTCCGCACGCTTAAGGTTACGATGATAGTTACATTATGAGTTTATGCATTTTGATGTACCGAAGGTTGTTCGGAGTCCCGGATGTTATCACGGACATGACGAGGAGTCTCGAAATGGTCGAGACGTAAAGATTGATATATTGGAAGCCTATGTTTGGACATCGGAAGTGTTCCGGGTGAAATCGGGATTTTACCGGGTTACCGGGAGGTTACCGGAACCCCCCGGGAGCCATATGGGCCTTCATGGGCCTTAGTGGAAAGGAGAAAAGGGCAGCCCAAGGGGGCTGCGCACCTCCCCCCTCCCCTAGTCCTATTAGGACTAGGAGAGGTGGCCGGCCACCCTTCTCCCTCTTTCCCCCTCGGGGAATCCTAGTTGGAATAGGATTGGGGGGGAGTCCTACTCCCGGAAGGAGTAGGACTCCTCCTGCGCCTCTCTCCCTGGCCGGCGCCCCTCTCCCCCCTTGGCTCCTTTATATACGGAGGCAGGGGACACCTCTAGACACACAAGTTGATCCACGTGATCTATTCCTTAGCCGTGTGCGGTGCCCCCTGCCACCATATACCTCGATAATATTGTAGCGGAGTTTAGGCGAAGCCCTGCTGCTGTAGTACATCAAGATCGTCACCACACCGTCATGCTGACGGAACTCTTCCCCGACACTTTGCTGGATCGGAGTCCGGGGATCGTCATCGAGCTGAACGTGTGCTCGAACTCGGAGGTGCCGTAGATTCGGTGCTTGATCGGTTGGATCGTGAAGACGTACGACTACTTCCTCTACGTCGTGTCATCGCTTCCGCAGTCGGTCTGCGTTGGGTACGTAGACAACACTCTCCCCCTCGTTGCTATGCATCACATGATCTTGCGTGTGCGTAGGAAAATTTTTGAAATTACTACGAAACCCAACAGTGGTATCCGAGCCAGGTTATTTATGTTGATGTTATATGCACGAGTAGAACACAAGTGAGTTGTGGACGATACAAGTCATACTGCCTACCAGCATGTCATACTTTGGTTCAGCGGTATTGTTGGACGAGACGACCCGGACCAACCTTACGCGTACGCTTACGCGAGACCGGTTCCCTCGACGTGCTTTGCACATAGATGGCTTGCGGTCGACTGTCTCTCCAACTTTAGTTGAACCGAGTGTGGCTACGCCCGGTCCTTGCGAAGGTTAAAACGGAGTCTATTTGACAAACTATCGTTGTGGTTTTGATGCGTAGGTGAGATTGGTTCTTACTTAAGCCCGTAGCAGCCACGTAAAACATGCAACAACAAAGTAGAGGACGTCTAACTTGTTTTTGCAGGGCATGTTGTGATGTGATATGTTCAAGGCATGGTGCTGAATTTTATTGTATGAGATGATCATGTTTTGTAACCGAGTTATCGGCAACTGGCAGGAGCCATATGGTTGTCGCTTTATTGTATGCAATGCAATCGCGATGTAATGCTTCACTTTATTACTAAACGGTAGTGATAGTCATGGAAGCATAAGATTGGCGAGACGACAACGATGCTACGATGGAGATCAAGGTGTCGCGCCGGTGACGATGGTGATCATGACGGTGCTTCGGAGATGGAGATCACAAGCACAAGATGATGATGGCCATATCATATCACTTATATTGATTGCATGTGATGTTTATCTTTTTATGCATCTTATCTTGCTTTGATTGACGGTAGCATTATAAGATGATCTCTCACTAAATTATCAAGAAGTGTTCTCCCTGAGTATGCACCGTTGCCAAAGTTCGTCGTGCCCAGACACCACGTGATGATCGGGTGTGATAAGCTCTACGTCCATCTACAACGGGTGCAAGCCAGTTTTGCACACGCAGAATACTCAGGTTAAACTTGACGAGCCTAGCATATGCAGATATGGCCTCGGAACACGGAGACCGAAAGGTCGAGCGTGAATCATATAGTAGATATGATCAACATAAACGATGTTCACCATTGAAAACTACTCCATCTCACGTGATGATCGGTCATGGTTTAGTTGATTTGGATCACGTAATCACTTAGAAGATTAGAGGGATGTCTATCTAAGTGGGAGTTCTTAAGTAATATGATTAATTGAACTTAAATTTATCATGAACTTAGTACCTGATAGTATCTTGCTTGTTTATGTTGATTGTAGATAGATGGCTCGTGCTGTTGTTCCGTTGAATTTTAATGTGTTCCTTGAGAAAGCAAAGTTGAAAGATGATGGTAGCAATTACACGGACTGGGTCCGTAACTTGAGGATTATCCTCATTGCTGCACAGAAGAATTACGTCCTGGAAGCACCGCTAGGTGCCAGGCCTGCTACTGGAGCAACACCAGATGTTATGAACGTCTGGTAGAGCAAAGCTGATGACTACTCGATAGTTCAGTGTGCCATGCTTTACGGCTTAGAATCGGGACTTCAACGACGTTTTGAACGTCATGGAGCATATGAGATGTTCCAGGAGTTGAAGTTAATATTTCAAGCAAATGCCCGAATTGAGAGATATGAAGTCTCCAATAAGTTCTATAGCTGCAAGATGGAGGAGAACAGTTCTGTCAGTGAGCATATACTCAAAATGTCTGGGTATAATAATCACTTGATTCAATTGGGAGTTAATCTTCCGGATGATTGCGTCATTGACAGAATTCTCCAATCACTGCCACCAAGCTACAAGAGCTTCGTGATGAACTATAATATGCAAGGGATGAACAAGACTATTCCCGAGCTCTTCGCAATGCTGAAAGCTGCGGAGGTAGAAATCAAAAAGGAGCATCAAGTGTTGATGGTTAACAAAACCACTAGTTTCAAGAAAAAGGGCAAAGGGAAGAAGAAGGGGAACTTCAAGAAAAACGGCAAGCTAGTTGCTGCTCAGGAGAAGAAACCCAAGTCTGGACCTAAGCCTGAAACTGAGTGCTTCTACTACAAGCAGACTGGTCACTGGAAGCGGAACTGCCCCAAGTATTTGGCGGATAAGAAGGATGGCAAGGTGAACAAAGGTATATGTGATATACATGTTATTGATGTGTACCTTACTAGAGCTCGCAGTAGCACCTGGGTATTTGATACTGGTTCTGTTGCTAATATTTGCAACTCGAAACAGGGATTACGGAATAAGCGGGCACTGGCAAAGGACGAGGTGACGATGCGCGTGGGAAACGGTTCAAAAGTCGATGTGATCGCGGTCGGCACGCTACCTCTACATCTACCTTCGGGGTTAATATTAGACCTAAATAATTGTTATTTGGTGCCAGCGTTGAGCATGAACATTATATCTGGATCTTGTTTAATGCGAGACGGTTATTCATTTAAATCAGAGAATAATGGTTGTTCTATTTATATGAGTAATATCTTTTATGGTCATGCACCCTTGAAGAGTGGTCTATTCTTATTGAATCTCGATAGTAGTAATACACATATTCATAATGTTGAAGCCAAAAGATGTAGAGTTGATAATGAAAGTGCAACTTATTTGTGGCACTGTCATTTAGGTCATATCGGTATAAAGCGCATGAAGAAACTCCATACTGATGGACTTTTGGAGCCACTTGATTATGAATCACTTGGTACTTGCGAACCGTGCCTCATGGGCAAGATGACTAAAACACCGTTCTCCGGTACTATGGAGAGAGCAACAGATTTGTTGGAAATCATACATACCGATGTATGTGGTCCGATGAATATTGAGGCTCGTGGCGGATATCGTTATTTTCTCACCTTCACAGATGATTTAAGCAGATATTGGTATATCTACTTAATGAAACATAAGTATGAAACATTTGAAAAGTTCAAAGAATTTCAGAGTGAAGTTGAAAATCATCGTAACAAGAAAATAAAGTTTCTACGATCTGATCGTGGAGGAGAATATTTGAGTTACGAGTTTGGTGTACATTTGAAAAATTGCGGAATAGTTTCGCAACTCACGCCACCCGGAACACCACAGCGTAATGGTGTGTCCGAACGTCGTAATCGTACTTTACTAGATATGGTGCGATCTGTGATGTCTCTTACTGATTTACCGCTATCATTCTGGGGTTATGCTCTAGAGACGGCCGCATTCACGTTAAATAGGGCACGATCAAAATCCGTTGAGACGACGCCTTATGAACTGTGGTTTGGCAAGAAACCAAAGTTGTCGTTTCTTAAAGTTTGGGGCTGCGATGCTTATGTGAAAAAGCTTCAACCTGATAAGCTCGAACCCAAATCGGAGAAATGTGTCTTCATAGGATATCCAAAGGAAACTATTGGATACACCTTCTATCACAGATCCGAAGGCAAGACTTTTGTTGCTAAATTCGGAAACTTTCTTGAGAAGGAGTTTCTCTCGAAAGAAGTGAGTGGGAGGAAAGTAGAACTTGACGAGGTAACTGTACCTGCTCCCTTGTTGGAAAGTAGTACATCACACAAAATTGTTTCTGTGACACCTACACCAATAAGTGAGGAAGTTAATGATAATGATCATGAAACTTCAGAACAAGATACTACTGAACCTCGTAGATCAACCAGAGTAAGATCCGCACCAGAGTGGTACGGTAATCTAGTTCTGGAAGTCATGCTACTAGATCATGATGAACCTACGAACTATGAAGAAGCAATGGTGAGCCCGGATTCCGCAAAGTGGCTTGAAGCCATGAAATCTGAGATGGGATCCATGTATGAGAACAAAGTATGGACTTTGGTTGACTTGCCCGATGATCGGCAAGCAATTGAGAATAAATGGATCTTCAAGAAGAAGACTGACGCTGATGGTAATGTTACTGTCTACAAAGCTCGACTTGTCGTGAAAGGTTTTCGACAAGTTCAAGGGATTGACTACGATGAGACCTTCTCACCCGTAGCGATGCTTAAGTCCGTCCGAATCATGTTAGCGATTGCCGCATTTTATGATTATGAAATTTGGCAGATGGATGTCAAAACTGCATTCCTGAATGGATTTCTGGAAGAAGAGTTGTATATGATGCAACCGGAAGGTTTTGTCGATCCAAAGGGAGCTAACAAAGTGTGCAAGCTCCAGCGATCCATTTATGGACTAGTGCAAGCCTCTCGGAGTTGGAATAAACGTTTTGATAGTGTGATCAAAGCATTTGGTTTTATACAGACTTTCGGAGAAGCCTGTATTTACAAGAAAGTGAGTGGGAGCTCTGTAGCATTTCTGATATTATATGTGGATGACATATTGCTAATTGGAAATGATATAGAATTTCTGGATAGCATAAAGGGATACTTGAATAAAAGTTTTTCAATGAAAGACCTCGGTGAAGCTGCTTACATATTAGGCATTAAGATCTATAGGGATAGATCAAGGCGCTTAATTGGACTTTCACAAAGCACATACCTTGACAAAATTTTGAAGAAGTTCAAAATGGATCAAGCAAAGAAAGGGTTCTTGCCTGTGTTACAAGGTGTGAAATTGAGTAAGACTCAATGCCCGACCACTGCAGAAGGTAGAGAGAATATCAAAGATGTTCCCTATGCATCAGCCATAGGATCTATCATGTATGCAATGCTGTGTACCAGACCTGATGTGTGCCTTGCTATAAGTTTAGCAGGGAGGTACCAAAGTAATCCAGGAATGGATCACTGGACAGCGGTCAAGAACATCCTGAAATACCTGAAAAGGACTAAGGATATGTTTCTCGTATATGGAGGTGACAAAGAGCTCACCGTAAAAGGTTACGTTGATGCAAGCTTTGACACTGATCCGGACGATTCTAAATCGCAAACCGGATACGTGTTTACATTAAACGGTGGAGCTGTCAGTTGGTGCAGTTCTAAACAAAGCGTCGTAGTGGGATCTACATGTGAAGCGGAGTACATGGCTGCTTCGGAAGCAGCGAACGAAGGAGTCTGGATGAAGGAGTTCATATCCGATCTAGGTGTCATACCTAATGCATCGGGTCCAATGAAAATCTTTTGTGACAATACTGGTGCAATTGCCTTGGCAAAGGAATCCAGATTTCACAAAAGGACCAAACACATCAAGAGACCCTTCAACTCCATCCGGGACCTAGTCCAGGTGGGAGACATAGAGATTTGCAAGATACATACGGATCTGAATGTTGCAGACCCGTTGACTAAGCCTCTTCCACAAGCAAAACATGATCAGCACCAAGACTCAATGGGTGTTAGAATCATTACAGTGTAATCTAGATTATTGACTCTAGTGCAAGTGGGAGATTGAAGGAAATATGCCCTAGAGGCAATAATAAAGTTATTATTTATTTCCTTATAATCATGATAAATGTTTATTATTCATGCTAGAATTGTATTAACCGGAAACATAATACATGTGTGAATATATAGACAAATAAAGTGTCACTAGTATGCCTCTACTTGACTAGCTCGTTAATCAAAGATGGTCATGTTTCCTGACCATGAACAATGAGTTGTTATTTGATTAACGAGGTCACATCATTAGTTGAATGATCTGATTGACATGACCCATTCCATTAGCTTAGCACCCGATCGTTTAGTATGTTGCTATTGCTTTCTTCATGACTTATACATGTTCCTATGACTGAGATTATGCAACTCCCGTTTACCCGGAAGGAGTAGGACTCCTCCTGCGCCTCTCTCCCTGGCCGGCGCCCCTCTCCCCCCTTGGCTCCTTTATATACGGAGGCAGGGGACACCTCTAGACACACAAGTTGATCCACGTGATCTATTCCTTAGCCGTGTGCGGTGCCCCCTGCCACCATATACCTCGATAATACTGTAGCGGAGTTTAGGCGAAGCCCTGCTGCTGTAGTACATCAAGATCGTCACCACGCCGTCGTGCTGACGGAACTCTTCCCCGACACTTTGCTGGATCGGAGTCCGGGGATCGTCATCGAGCTGAACGTGTGCTCGAACTCGGAGGTGCCGTAGATTCGGTGCTTGATCGGTTGGATCGTGAAGACGTACGACTACTTCCTCTACGTCGTGTCATCGCTTCCGCAGTCAGTCTGCGTTGGGTACGTAGACAACACTCTCCCCCTCGTTGCTATGCATCACATGATCTTGCGTGTGTGTAGGAAATTTTTTGAAATTACTACGAAACCCAACACTTTGATGGGCTAGAGAGTTCGCCTGATGATGTGATAGATGGTTCGTGGCAGATACTCAAGGTCTTCAACAAAGAACACTGTTGTATAAGCAGCATCTTGGGGCAATGGCTTCATCATGCTGAGCATCTGACTCATATCAGGTTCCGGCCTCTTAAAGATGCTCTCAATAGCTTCACTATGCAGCTGACAGCCATGCTCGTAGAGATCGCCAGGAGTGGGCAAACCAGTGAGCTCAATGATGTCAAATGCATTGGCTTCGTGATGAACATTTCCGGTCATCCACTCCAGGACCCAAGTCTTCGGATCTCTGCTGTACCCGCGGATGTGAAGTGTGGCATAGAATTGGAGTAGCAGCTCTTCATTCCAATGTTCTTGATCAGTAACGAACGGCAGCAGTCCAACTTCCTTGAAGCAATCCAAAGCTTCTTCCAGACAAGGCAGACCAGCTATGGCTTCAATGTCAAGGCGCTTTTGTGGGAAGATGCGACCTTGGTTGTAAAGAATGCATGAGTAATAGCTTCGCTGAGGATAGCTCCAGAACCGATCAGATGATATCCTTTCCCTTGAGTAGGGGTTCCTGGAGCTATCGAAGAATGTGTTGTCTGCCCTGAAGCCATTGATATTGAAGGAGCCAGGTGCTGATGCAGGACCTGGGAACCTTGGCAATCTTGGGATTGGCTTCTGTACCTGAGGCCTGTGCTCAACATGATAGTCAAACTGTGGACCGGCAGCAGACTCAGGAACAGAAGTGACGGGATCAGTGGCTTCGCTGTCTTCTTTTTCCATTGGGGAGGGCTCCACATTAGCTTCATTGGTGGTTGTGGCAGCCGCAAGATTTTCAAGCACGTTCTCCTTGAGAACTGCTTCCTGGTGGGACAGTGGAGTGGCAACTTGTGGGACTTCATCTTCCGCGGCTGATGCAGCCGGATTGTCTTCAGCAGAGACTTGAGGCCTTGGACCTTTGCGAAGCCTACGCAATGCGGGCGACGCCTGTGGAGTTGGAGTGGGTTGGGCCTCATAGTCTTCTTCCTCTTGTGGGCGATCTGCCCATGAAGCATCCTGTGCAATTGGCGTCAGTGGACGACCAATGCTGATGAGTTCGCTGTTTTGAGGAAGGACTGCACCATCTTCTACATTGTCATGTTGACCAATGTCTTCAGCAGCGATGGGATCAGCTGCTGGAAAGTCTTCAGCTTCATGAGCCTCTGTGGAAGCAGGCTCATGGATAGTCAGTTGGCGTTCATGGCGTTCAGCTTCAGGATAGACCATAGAAATGGCTTCAACTATCAAGGGCTCTGTGGGAGCTGCCCGATCTTTCTTGGTCTTCCTCTTCTTCTTGGAGGGGGCAGTTGGAGAGGCTTCAGAATGTTTCCTCTTCCTAGCCTCAGCCTCAGCAGTCCTTGTCTTCTTGAGCTTTGAAGCTGTTGACCGGCTTTTTGGCTTCGAGCCAGTCATTTTAGTTGGGAAGACAATAGGAACTGGTTCCTGCCTTGGTGCGTCAGGTTCAGCCGTAGCAGGCTTCTTCTTCTTCTTTGCGGCCATCCTGGGGTCGATGCCAAGACACCCAAGGGCCTTGCGCTTCTCAGCCTCATTATAGGCTTGCACACATCTGTTAGCCAGAGTCTTCATGCGCTCACGCGAACCCTGAGCTTCTGCACGTTTCTTTACAAAGGCTTCCTTGAGCTCGTGCATCATACTCTTGAAGTTCTTCACTTCCTGCACGCTGAGCTTGGCCATATGCTTCTTGAACTGAGCCTTTTCATAGTCAATCTTTTGCTTCAGTTCAACAATGCGCTGGGCAATAGCGAGTTCTGAAGCAATGGCGCCTTGGAAGGCGACACTCAGGCCTATTGGTAGCTGCAGATCTTCAAAGCTGATGTTTGGCGTGTCAAACCACTCGTCAATGAAGTTGTGGATGATGGTCACATCAAAGAGAGGCAGATCATTGAAGATTTCTGCTTCTTCTTTGCTCTTGATGAGTTGCTCAAGAGCGTCATCTGCTAGATCTTCATCACTTGACAGATCAATGTCGTCATTGCGCAGAATGGCAGCGGCAGTTAGCTCTTGTCCAGTGTGAGGCAGAGGCATCTTGACTTTCTGGGGCTTGGAGATGCGAGATAAGTCTTCGGACTGCACACTGTCTTCAGGAGGTGCAGTTGCTAGTGGCTTCGCCCTTGAGATTTTTGGTGAGGGGGCAGGCTTTGAAGCTTTAGGCTTCTTCATCTTCTTTGTCTTCGGTGCTGCAGGAGCTTCTTCTGATTCAGCGTCAGCTGCAGGCTCATTCACTGCAGTCCCTTGAACTAAGATGCGGGCGATGAGGCCTTCAAGGTTGGAGAAAGGACCGATGACATTTTGTTCTGCATCTCGTGTGCCATCTGCCCTTGGAGTTGAGGGACCAGGGTTGAAGTCTAGTCCCAAAGTCTTCTTGTTCTGCTTCGCTGAGTTCTGGGCAAACTGGAAGTTGCGCTTGAACAGATTGTCGTCACGACACCATAGTAGTGACGATGGGTGTGCATCAGCTGGCTGTGGCCCATGGACCATGCAGGGATAGAAGCCTTGAGCAATGGCTTCATCTTTGGACCTGGGTAGAAGATTCTTGTATTGGATGTCTCCCCATGGTCTCTTGATGGCATTTTTCTCAGCATATTCTTGGGTTACAAATCGGTATTTGAACCATTGTTCTGCCCAATATCTTCGAATCCATTGGATTCGGGTCTTGCGCTGATTGTAATCCTCTTCAGGATCTGTCTTGTACAGTTCTGAGAGTTCATCTGGCAGATCTCTGGATGTTTCTCCACGATGCTTTCTGCCACCCTTCCTTGTTGCTTTCTCTGAAGCCATAAACTTTAACTTGAAAGGCTTCAACACGTTCAAAGGCTTCAAAGGTTTTCACTTGCTGGACCAACAGGAACTGGCTTCGGGAGAATTAATGTGATGTTGTAAGAATTCTGCAAATGAATGCAGACTATGAGAACCAAAGGATTCTCCCATGGACATGTACCTGTGACAGCATTAAGGTGCAAGGGAAGGGGAAGAGGTCATATGCATTCTCAGAAGATTTTGAAGATAAATCAGTTTAGAAGACATTGACCTCATTTTGTGAAGACATTCACTCATAGATAAGGAGTTGGTTCCAGATTTGTACGAATCCACAGATCAGTACAAGTGAGGAATCTAACTACTTTGTGAAGCATAAGTGAATATACTAGGCATGTTATGAGATGCAGTATGAGAGAGATCTAACTTGTGTGAATAGAAACTGCTTGTGGTAGAAAGTGACAAATCCATAGGATCAACGGTGCTGTAAAAAGGAAGTTTTATTTACCACACTAAGAACTGCTAGACGAAGTGGAAGATGAGGCCGAGCAGTTCGATCTTCCGTGCCCTAACTTGGTGACGGAGGACACCTACGGCGACGGCGGAGAGGACGATGTCCGCGGTCGGCGTGAAGACAGCGTCGGAGAGGTTGCGGCAGCGAAGCGCTTCGTCGCCGGCGTCGTCGAGGGCTAGCGGTGGCGCTAGGGTTCATGCGAGAGTGGAAGAAGAGATAACGACCGCTGTGAAGTGTGTATTTATAGGTACATGGGCGGCACTGCGCTATTACACAGGTGCCCCTGGCGATTCGCATATGAGGAACACGTGGCCATTATGCGGAACTTTGGGGTTTGTTCCACGTCCCACGCACGCCTTGATTGTCGGGCGGTCATTCCTACTTCATGTGGAGGAATGAGCATTGAAAACGGACTTAATGGTTGTCTCTGTATCTTCTGCTGACAATGACGCAGAGAAGACATTTTTCAGTTTCAATAGAATGCATATGATTTGGAGAGATAGAATTTGAGATAGAAAGCATAGAGAGGTTAGGGTCCGATCACATTCACTTAGTTCAAAAGATTCAACAATGAAGACATAGCTATAAGTGAATGCTGTAGAGGACAGAACACTAATATATATATATATATATATATATATATATATATATATAATCAACATAGTGAAGATAATCATGAAGATATGTTGAGATCAAAGCCAAACCAAATGTGAAGACATTGCAAGGTAACGTCATGAGTGAAACACTTCAAAATAGAACATTTGGTGGTGGCGTTACCCACCATATAGGAAGTATTAGACCCAGACACGGCGCACAGTTATCGTGGCGCTCCGAAGTCAAATTCCACATTAATGTATTCACACTTAGAATGTATGTCTTCATTGATTGAAGATATACTTTACTTCGTGTGTTGCACATCTAAGTCATCAATATGCATAAGGGTTAGGATGTGTGCCTGATCACAGGACATTTGTGGATTCCAGGATATTTAGCTCACACCGTAACTTGCAAAATCTCTTCTCATCCAAGGGCTTGGTGAAGATATCTGCCAATTGCTCTTCAGTGTTGACGTGTATGATATCAATATCATCCTTCACAACATGATCTCTGAGAAAGTGATGACGAATTTCAATGTGCTTTGTCTTCGAGTGCTGAACTGGGTTGTTGGCGATCTTGATGGCGCTTTCATTGTCGCAGTAAAGTGGCACTTGCTTCAGATGAATGCCATAGTCCTTGAGTGTTTGCTTCATCCACAGAAGCTGAGCGCAGCAAGATCCAGCAGCAATGTATTCAGATTCAGCAGTGGAGAGAGATACACAGTTCTGCTTCTTTGAAGACCAACATACAAGTGATCGTCCCAGAAAATGACATGTGCCTGATGTAGACTTGTGATCAACTTTGTCACCAGCATAATCAGCATCCGAGAATCCAACCAGATCAAACTTTGAGCCCTTTGGATACCATAATCCTAGAGTTGGGTGTGAGCCAAATATCGAAGAATTCGCTTCACAGCTAAGTGATGCGACTCCTTTGGTGCCGCTTGAAATCGAGCACACATGCAAACACTAAGCATAATATCTGGCCTAGATGCACATAGATAGAGTAAAGAACCAATCATGGAGCGGTATACCTTTTGATCGAACTCTTTACCATTGTCGTCGGGACCCAGATGATGTTTGGCTGGCATTGGTGTTGTGAAGCCTTTGCAGTCTTGCATACCGAACTTCTTCATCCAATCTTTGAGATACTTCTCTTGAGATATGAAGATGTCGTTGCGTTGTTGTCGTATTTGAAGACTGAGGAAGAACTTCAGCTCTCCCATCATGGACATCTGATATTGCTCTTGCATCATATATCCAAACTCTTCACTGTACTTCTGATTGGTGCAGCCGATGATAATGTCATCCACATATATTTGGCACACAAACAGTTCACCATCATATGTTTTCGTGAAGAGAGTGGGGTCTAGGGAACCAGGTATGAAGCCTTTGCTCTTCAGGAAGTATTTGAGTGTGTCATACCAGGCCCGAGGGGCTTGTTTGAGGCCATACAGTGCCTTGTTGAGCTTGTATACCATGTCAGGATGTTTTGGATCTTCAAAGCCAGGCGGTTGTGCAACATACACTTCTTCTTCAACCTTGCCATTGAGAAAAGCACTCTTCACATCCATTTGATATAGAAGTATGTTGTGATGATTTTCATAGGCCAGCAGTATGCATATGGCTTCAAGTCTAGCCACAGGAGCAAATGTTTCATCGAAGTCAATGCCTTCCACTTGAGTATATCCTTGAGCAACGAGACGAGCTTTGTTTCTGACAACTTGACCATGCTCATCTTGCTTGTTGCGGTATATCCATTTGGTGCCTATTATATTGTGCTTCCGTGGATCAGGACACTTAACTAGTTCCCATACATTATTCAGCTCAAACTGTTGAAGCTCTTCTTGCATAGCTTGAATCCATTCAGGTTCCATGAAGGCTTCTTCAACTTTCTTGGGTTCTGTTATTGAGACGAATGCGAAGTGCCCACAGAAATTTGCTAGCTGAGTTGCCCTTGAACGAGTGAGTGGACCGGGTGCATTGATGCTATCAATTATTCTTTCAATCTGCACTTCATTGGCAACGCGAGGATGTACAGGGCGAAGACTTTGCTCTTGCTGATCATTGTCGTTGTTAGAAGGAATGTCTTCAGGCTTAGCATTGTCTTCATGTTGATCAGGTGCTGAGATGATAAGTTCTTCTTCAGGATGAGCTTCAGAAGGTATAATTTCTCCAGTTCCCATTAGCTTGATTGATTCACTGGATGGAACTTCATCTAGCACATTTGGCAGTTGCTCTCTTTGTGAACCATTGGTCTCATCGAACCGCACATCCACTGTTTCAACCACTTTGTAATGGAAGAGATTGAAGACTCTGTAGGAGTGCGAATCCTTTCCATATCCAAGCATAAAACCCTCATGTGCTTTTGGTGCAAACTTTGAGGTGTGATGTGGGTCCTTGATCCAGCACCTTGCGCCAAATACTCTGAAGTAACTGACATTTGGCTTCTTGCCAGTAAGGAGCTCATAAAATGTCTTGTTCAGAAGCTTGTGAAGATAAACACGATTGATTGTATGGCATGCAGTATCAATGGCTTCAGGCCAGAATTTTCTTGGGGTCTTGTATTCATCTAGCATCGTTCTAGCCATCTCAATGAGTGTTCTGTTCTTGCGTTCGACGACGCCATTCTGCTGTGGCGTGTACGGGGCTGAGAATTCATGTGTGATGCCCAAGGTATCAAGATATGTATCAAGGCCAGTGTTCTTGAATTCAGTGCCATTGTCACTTCTGATGTGCTTTATCTTGGCGCCATAATTGTTCATAGCTCGATTGGCGAAGCGTCTGAAGACATCCCGCACTTCAGTCTTGTAAAGGATTATGTGCACCCAAGTGTATCTAGAGTAATCATCAACAATAATGAAGCCATAGAGGCATGAAGTAGTAGTAAGAGTTGAGTAATGAGTGGGACCGAAAAGATCCATGTGGAGCAGTTCGAAGGGTCGAGTAGTGGTCATGATTGTCTTCGAGGGATGTTTGGCCCTCGTCATCTTCCGTGCTTCACAGGCACCGCATAAGTGGTCTTTCTTGAACTTGACGCCCTCGATGCCTATGACATGCTTCTTCTTCGCAAGGGTGTGGAGGTTCCTCATGCCAGCATGCCCAAGCCTCCGATGCCAGAGCCAGCATTCTGAAGCTTTTGCTAGAAGACATATGGCAAGCTGTGGTCCTGCTGAGAAATCTACTACGTACAGATCATCTTTTTGATACCCTTCAAACACTAGAGACTTGTCAGATTCCATTAGTACAAGGCAATGATATTTTCCAAATATTACGATCATGTTAAAATCGCAAAGCATTGAGACAGACATTAAGTTGAAGCCAAGGGATTCAACAAACATGACTTTGTCCATGTGTTGATCCCTTGAGATTGCAACTCTACCTAGACCCAATACCTTACTTTTACCAGTGTCAGCAAATGTGATGTGGCTCTTGTCGGATGGACATAAGATTGAGTCCATAAGAAGACTTCTTTTGCCAGTCATGTGATTTGTACACCCACTATCAATAATCCATTCTGAAGATGCTGGTGTCGTACCCTACAGTGCAGTTAGGGGGATAGGCTTCACCAAGAGCATTGTGAAGCAAAAACATTTGACGAACCAATGGGTTATGAAAGCTTAGATCCAGATTAGGACTAATAGGGAGAGTAGCAAGCAATTTAGGAACAAAGTACATAGTAAGACCATTCGGGCATTTGATCTTGCGCCCTACAAGATGTTTAAGGTCCCCAGCAATGGCGTCAGATGATTTTGGTTTTCTGCTGGAGACCTTTCCCTGCAAAAGAGAGTTAAGCATTCTTAGCCACCCACATCTTCAAGGGTGGCTGAGAAGCAATAAGTCTAAGTGCAGCATCTGAGAATTTTGGCTTTGGAGCCCTAGCAAACAGTCTTGCAGGCCGACAATAGTACTCATAAGAATAAGCAGAATAGTTCTTGGTCTTATGAACATGGCGGTTTGATGAACCGCTCTCATATTCATATGCCTGAGTATGGTTTCCCTGCAAAACATTTGCGTTAGTGCGACTCGGGTGAGTCCTCTGTCTGTATGAAGCCTTTGGACCGTATGAAGCCTTTGGTCTGAGGTTTATCTTCTTCACGTGAGGTGTCATGATGACATTCACAGGAAGATTCTCCAGACACCTTTTCGGAACCCAGTTCTTCTTCATAGGTGGTCCATTCCTGCAGTTAGTACCAATGTACCTGGCAAACACTTCACCATTCTGATTCTTAAACAGTATATAGTTTGCATCAAAGGATTCATCAATGATAATGGGGTTAGCACAGATGAAGCCAGATAGATTGGATGGGTCTGCTGAAGGTTCCTTTGCAGCAACCCACATGGTTTTGGGGTACTGCTCAGGTTTCCAGTAAGAGCCATCAACATTCATTTTCCTTACGAACCCAACACCCTCTTTCCTCGGGTTTCGGTTCAGAATCTGCTTTTTGAGGACATCACATAGTGTCTGATGCCCTTTAAGACTTCTGTACATCCCTGTTTCAAGCAATGTCTTCAACCTAGCATTCTCATCAGCAATAGCAGTGGTATCCTCAGCAGAGGGGTTAGTTACCACATCAACAGTTGAAGACATTGCAACAGTAGTAGCAGTAGAACTTTCAGCAATAGAAGTAGCATTATCACGCTCAATGCATTTAAGACATGGTGGTTCAAATCCTTCCTAAGCAGGACTGGTCTGTTTGGAGTGAAGTGACTCGTTTTCCTTTTGAAGATCTTCATGAACCGCTCTCAATTTCTCAAGATCTTGCTTCCTTTGAAGATAATCATAGGAAAGCTTTTCATGAGTTGTTGAGAGAGTTTCATGACGACTTTCAAGTTCCTGATACTTAACGTGAAGATTTTTTATGTCTTCAATTAAGGATTCAGATCGAGTCATTTCAGCACCTAACAGATCATCGCTTCTGTCTAACAGTTTTTGAATATGTTCCATAGCTTTCTGCTGTTCAGTTGCAATTTTAGCAAGCGTTTTGTAGCTGGGTTTTGAATCACAATCAGAGTCATCGTCACTAGATGTTTGATAGTGAGTAGTGCATGTGTTTACCTTGGCACCGCGAGCCATGAAGCAATAGGTAGAAGCGGAGTAGTCCTTGTCATTTGCATCAGTGTCGGTGACGAGGTCATTGTCTTCAGTATTGAAGATGGACTTGGCAACGTATGCTGTAGCCAGACTTGCGACCCCTGAATCGGACTCCTCCTCAGACTCCACCTCCGCCTCCTCAGAAGCAGACTCCTCCTCTGAGTCCATTTCCTTGCCAACAAACGCACGTGCCTTGCCAGATGAGCTCTTCTTGTGTGATGAAGACTTTGAGGAAGACTTGGACGAAGACTTTGAGTATTTCTTCTTCTTCTTGTCGTCAGAGTCATATTCCTTGCTCTTCTTCTTCTTTTTGTTCTCATTGTCCCACTGTGGACACTCAGAGATGAAGTGGCCAGGTTCCTTGCACTTGTGACATGTTTTCTTCTTGTAGTCGTGAGCAGAAGCTTCATCATTCCTTGAGCTTGATCGGGAAGACTTTCTGAAGCCTTTCTTCTTGGTAAATTTTTGGAACTTCTTCACAAGCATAGCAAGTTCTCTTCCAATGTCTTCAGGATCATCAGAACTGCTGTCAGATTCTTCTTCAGATGAGGAGACAGCTTTTGCCTTCAAGGCACGAGCTCGCCCATAGTTTGGACCGTAGATATCTCTTTTCTCAGAAAGCTGAAACTCATGTGTGTTGAGCCTCTCAAGTATGTCAGATGGATCGAGTGTCTTGAAATTAGGACGTTCTTGAATCATCAGGGCTAGGATGTCAAACGAACTATCAAGTGATCTCAGTAGTGTCTTGACGACTTCATGTTTGGTGATCTCAGTAGCACCGAGGGCTTGAAGCTCATTTGTGATGTCAGTGAGTCGGTCAAAAGTGTGCTGGACATTCTCATTGTCATTTCGCTTGAAGCGGTTGAAGAGGTTGCGAAGGACACTGATTCTCTGATCTCTCTGGGTTGAGATGCCTTCATTGACCTTGGAGAGCCAGTCCCATACCAGCTTAGATGTCTTCAAAGCACTCACACGGCCATACTGTCCTTTGGTCAGGTGACCACAGATGATATTCTTGGCAGTAGAGTCCAGTTGAACAAATTTCTTGACGTCAGCAGCAGTGACACCTTCTCCAGCCATGGGAACGCCGTTTTCGACGACATACCATAGGTCGACATCAATGGCTTCAAGATGCATGCGCATCTTATTCTTCCAGTAGGGATATTCAGTTCCATTGAAGACGGGGCACGCAGCGGAGACTTTAATTATCCCTGCAGTCGACATAGCTAAAACTCCAGGTGGTTAAACCGAATCACACAGAACAAGGGAGCACCTTGCTCTGATACCAATTGAAGGTGCGTTATATCGACTAGAGGGGGGGTGAATAGGCGATTTTTATGAAAGTCTTCAAAATGTGGAAGTTATGAAGACAAACGATAGAAATAAACCTATTACCATGCAGCGGAAGGTAGACTACACTAGGCAAGCCATAGTCAAGTATTCAATGAAGTGAAAGCACAATGACTTAATAGCAGCAATGTAGTAAGGATCAGGTAGGAAGATATTATGAAGCCATACAGAACATGCAGTCACTCAGTGAAGACAAAAGATAGTGCAAACATACAATGACTTTACAAGAAGCAACAGTAAGTAAAGGGAAGGGAAGATGAAACCAGTGACTCATTGAAGACAATGATTTGTTGGACCAGTTCCAGTTGTTGTGACAACTGTACGTCTGGTTGAGGCGGCTTGGTATTTAAACCTTAGGGCACACAGTCCCGGACACCCAGTCCTGAACACGCAGCTCAGGACACCCAGTCCTCACCGTATTCCCCTTGAGCTAAGGTCACACAGACCTCGCCCAATCACTCTGGTAAGTCTTCAAGGTAGACTCCCAAACCTTCACAGACTTCGTTTACCGGCAATCCACAATGTCTCTTGGATGCTCAGAACGCGACGCCTAACCGGCTGGAGGATGCACAGTCCTCAAGTGTAATAAGTCTTCAGATCACATAGACAAGAAGACTTGAGTGATGCCCAATTCTCTTTGGCTCTGGGTGGTTAGGGCTTTATCCTCGCAAGGAATTCTCTCTCAAAGGCTTCGAGGTGGGTTGCTCTCAAACGAAAAAAGCCGTACTATCAATCTGAGCAGCCAACCGTTTATGGTTGTGGGGGTGGGCTATTTATAGCCACTTGGCAACCCGACCTGATTTGTCCGAAATGACCCTAGGTCACTAAGGAACTGACACGTGTTCCAACGGTCAGATTTCAAACTCACACGGCAACTTTACTTGGGCTACAAGCAAAGCTGACTTGTCCGACTCTGGACAAGATTCGCTCTGATAGTCTTCACTCGAAGACATAGGTTTTTGGTTAGGCATCACTTCAGTCAGTCTGATTGGTTCTCTTGGACCCCACTTAACAGTACGGTGGTTCCTATGACTCAACACAAAAGAAAAAGAACTACGAAAGATCTAAGTCTTCGAGCTCCATAGGCTTCATGTGGTGTCTTCTCTTGTCATAGTCTTCAATGTGAATATCTTCATATACCACCTTTGACTTCAATGTCTTCATACATTTTTAGGGGTCATCTCTGGTAGGAAAACCGAATCAATGAGGGACTTCTACCTGTGTTATCCTGCAATTCTCACAAACACATTAGTCCCTCAACTAGGTTTGTTGTCAATACTCCAAAACCAACTAGGGGTGGCACTAGATGCACTTACACTACCACGTACAAATCATGTTTCCTATACCCTTCAAACACTAGAGACTTGTCAGATTCCATTAGAACAAGGCAATGATATTTTCCAAACATCACGATCATGTTTAAATCGCAAAGCATTGAGACAGACATTAAGTTGAAACCAAGGGATTCAACAAGCATGACTTTATCCATGTGTTGATCCTTTGAGATTGCAACTCTACCTAGACCCAATACCTTACTTTTACCAGTGTCAGCAAATGTGATGTGACTCTTGTCGGATGGACGTAAGGTTGAGTCCATAAGAAGGCTTCTCTTGCCAGTCATGTGATTGGTACACCCACTATCAATAATCCATTCTGAAGCTGCTGGTGTCGTACCCTACAGTGCAGTTAGGGGGATAGGCTTCACAAAGAGAATTGTGAAGCAAAAACATTTGACGAACCAGTGGGTTATGAAATCTTAGATCGAGATTTGGACTGATAGGGCGAGTAGCAAGCGATTCAGGAACAAAGTACATAATAAGACCATTTGGGCATTTGATCTTGTGCCCTACAAGATG
Source organism: Triticum urartu (assembly GCF_056163025.1). Classification (NCBI taxonomy): domain Eukaryota; kingdom Viridiplantae; phylum Streptophyta; class Magnoliopsida; order Poales; family Poaceae; genus Triticum; species Triticum urartu. The sequence goes on along the minus strand of NC_141874.1, from coordinate 156,593,377 downwards.
TTTAAGGTCCCCAGCAATAGCGTCAGACGATTTTGGTTTTCTGCTGGAGACCCTTCCTGCAAAAGAGAGTTAAGCTTTCTTAGCCACCCACATCTTCAAGGGTGGCTTAGAAGCAATAAGTCTATGTGCAGCATCTAAGAACTTTGGCTTTGGAGCCCTAGCAAAAAGTCTTGCAGGAGGACAATAGTACTCATAAGAATAAGCAGAATAGTTCTTGGTCTTATGAACATGGCGGTTTGATGAACCGCGCTCATATTCATAGGCCTGAGTATGGCTTCCCTGCAAAACATTTGTGTTAGTGCGACTCAGGTGAGTCCTCTGTCTGTATGAAGCCTTTGGACCGTATGAAGCCTGTGGTCTGGGGTTTATCTTCTTCACCTGTGGTGTCATGATGACATTCACAGGAAGATTCTCCAAACACCTTTTCGGCACCCAGATCTTCTTCATAGGCGGTCCATTCCTGCAGTTAGTACCAATATACCTGGCAAACACTTCACCATTCTGATTCTTAAACAGTTTATAGTTTGCATCAAAGGATTCATCAATAACGATGGGATTAGCACAAGTGAAGCCAGATAGGGTGGATGGATCCGCTGAGGGTTCCTTTGCAACAACCCATGTAGTTTTGGGGTACTGCTCAGGTTTCCAGTAAGATCCATCAGCATTCATTTTCCTTTCGAACCCAACATTCTCTTTCCTAGGGTTTCGGTTCAGGATCTGCCTTTTGAGGATATCACATAGTGTCTGATGCCCTTTGAGACTTTTGTACATCCCTGTTTCAAGCAGTGTCTTCAACCTAGCATTCTCATCAGCAATAGCAGTGGTATCCTCAGCAGAGGGGTTAGTTACCACATCAACAGTTGAAGATATTGCAATAGTAGCAGCAGTAGAACATTCAGCAACAAAGGTAGAGTTATCAAGCTCAATGCATTTAATACATGGTGGTTCAAATCCTTCCTGGGAACTGATCTGTTTGGCGCGAAGTGACTCGTTTTCCTTTTGAAGATCTTCATGAGCCGCTCTCAATTTCTCAAGATCTTGCTTCCTTTGAAGATAATCATAGGAAAGCCTTTCATGAGTTGTTGTGAGCGTTTCATGACGACTTTCAAGTTCCTCATACTTAACATGAAGATTTTTTATGTCTTCAATTAAGGACTGAGATCGAGTCATTTCAGCGTCTAACAGATCATCACTTTTGTCTAATAGTTTTTGAATATGTTCCATAGCTTTCTGTTGTTCAGTTGTAATTTTAGCAAGTGTTTTGTAGCTGGGTTTGGAATCACAATCAGAGTCATCTTCACTAGATGTTTGATAGTGAGTAGTGCGTGCCATGAAGCAGTAGGTAGGAGCGGAGTAGTCCTTGTCATTTGCATCGGTGTCGGTGATGAAGTCGTTGTCTTCAGTGTTGAAGATGGACTTGGCAACGTATGCTGTAGCCAGACTCGCAACGCTAGAATCGGACTCCTCCTCAGACTCCACCTCCGCCTCCTCAGAAGCAGACTCCTCCTCTGAATCCATTTCCTTGCCAACAAACGCACGTGCCTTGCCAGATGAGCTCTTCTTGTGTGATGAAGACTTGGAAGAACAATTTGAGTATTTCTTCTTCTTCTTGTCGTCAGACTCATACTCCTTGCTCTTCTTCTTCTTGTTGTTCTCATTGTCCCACTGCGGACACTCAGAGATGTAGTGGCCAGGTTTCTTGCACTTGTGGCATGATCTTTTCTTGTAGTCATAAGCAGAAGCTTCATCATTCCTTGAGCTTGATCGTGAAGACTTTCTGAAGCCTTTCTTCTTGGTGAATTTTTGGAACTTCTTCACAAGCATAGCAAGCTCCTTTCCAATGTCTTCAGGATCATCAGAACTGCTGTCGGATTCTTCTTCAGATGTGGAGACAGCTTTTGCCTTCAAGGCACGAGTTCGCCCATAGTTGGGACCGTAGATGTCTCTTTTCTCAGAAAGCTGAAACTCGTGTGTGTTGAGCCTCTCAAGTATGTCAGACGGATCGAGTGTCTTGAAGTCAGGACGTTCTTGAATCATCAGGGCTAGGGTGTCAAACGAGCTGTCAAGTGATCTCAGGAGTGTCTTGACGACTTCATGCTTGGTGATCTCAGTGGCACCGAGAGCTTGAAGCTCATTTGTGATGTCAGTGAGTCGATCAAACATGAGCTGGACATTCTCATTGTCATTTCTCTTGAAGCGGTTGAAGAGGTTGCGAAGGACACTGATTCTATGATCTCTCTGGGTTGAGACGCCTTCATTGACCTTGGAGAGCCTGTCCCAGACTAGCTTAGATGTTTCCAAAGCACTTACACGGCCATACTGTCCTTTGGTTAGATGACCACAGATGATGTTCTTGGCAGTGGAGTCCAGTTGAACGAACTTCTTGACATCAGCAGCGGTGACACCTTCACCAGCCTTGGGAACGCCATTCTTGACGACATACCATAGGTCGACATCAATGGCTTCAAGATGCATGCGCATCTTATTCTTCCAGTAGGGATATTCAGTTCCATCGAAGACGGGGCACGCAGCGGAGACTTTAATTATCCCTGCAGTCGACATAGCTAAAACTCCAGGTGGTTAAACCGAAACACACAGAATAAGGGAGTACCTTGCTCTAATACCAATTGAAAGTGCGTTATATCGACTAGAGGGGGGTGAATAGGCGTTTTTTATGAAAGTCTTCAAAACGTGGAAGTTTCGAAGACAAACGATAGAAATAGACCTATTATCATGCAGTGGAAGGTAGACTACACTAGGCAAACCATAGTCAAGTATTCAATGAAGTGAAAGCACAATGACCTATAGCAGCTAGGTAGTTAGGATAAGGTAGGAAGATATTATGAAGCCAAACAGAATACGCAGTCACTCAGTGAAGACAAAAGATAGTGCAATCATACAATGTCTTCACAAGGACCAACAGTAAGTAAAGGGAAGGGAAGGATGAAACCAGTGACTCGTTGAAGACAATGATTTGTTAGACCAGTTCCAGTTGCTGTGACAATTGTACGTCTGGTTAGGGCGGCTAGGTATTTAAACCTGAGGACACACAGTCCCGGACACCCAGTCCTGAACACGCAGCTCAGGACACCCAGTCCTCACCGTATTCCCCTTGAGCTAAGTTCACACAGACCTCGCCCAATCACTCTGGTAAGTCTTCAAGGTAGACTCCCAAACCTTCACAGACTTCGTTCACCGGCGATCCACAATGACTCTTGGATGCTCAGAACGCGACGCCTAACCGGCTGGAGGATTCACAGTCCTCAAGTGTAATAAGTCTTCAAATCACACAGACAGGAAGACTTAAGTGATGCCTAACACTCTTTGGCTCTGGGTGGTTAGGGCTTTATCCTCGCTGTAAGTGCATCTAGTGCCACCCCTAGTTGGTTTTGGAGTATTGACGACAAACCTAGTTGAGGGACTAATGTGTTTGTGAGAATTGCAGGATAACACAGGTAGAAGTCCCTCATTGATTCGGTTTTACTACCAGAAATGACCCCTAAAAATGTATGAAGATATTGAAGTCAAAGGTGGTATATGAAGATATTCACATTGAAGACTATGACAAAAGAAGACACGTTATGAAGCCTATGGAGCTCGAAGACTTAGATCTTTCGTAGTTCTTTTTCTTTCGTTTTGAGTCATAGGAACCACCGTACTGTTAAGTGGGGTCCAGGAGAACCAGTCAGAATGACTGAAGTGATGCCTAAACTAAAAACCTATGTCTTCGAGTGAAGACAATGAGAGCGAATCTTGTCCAGAGTCGGACAAGTCAGCTTTGCTTGTATCCCAAGTAAAGTTGCCATGAGAGTTTGAAATCTGACCGTTGAGACACATGTCAGTTCCTTAGTGACCCAGGTTCATTTCGGACAAATCAGGTCGGGTTGCCAAGTGGCTATAAATAGCCCACCCCTACAACCATAAACGGTTGGCTGCTCAGATTGAGAGTACGGCTTTTATCGTTTGAGAGCAACCCACCTCGAAGCCTTTGAGAGAGAGAATTCCTAGCGAGGATAAAGCCCTAACCACCCAGAGCCAGAGAACATTGGGCATCACTTAAGTCTTCTTGTCTGTGTGATCTGAAGACTTATTACACTTGAGGACTGTGCATCCCCAGACAGTTAGGCGTGGCGTTCAGAGCATCCAAGAGACATTGTGGATTGCCAGTGAACGAAGTCTGTGAAGGTTTGGGAGTCTACCTTGAAGACTTACCAGAGTGATTGAGCGAGGACTATGTGACCTTAGCTCAAGGAGAATACGGTGAGGACTTGGTGTCCTGAGCTGCGTGTTCAGGACTGGGTGTCCGGGACTGTGTGTCCTAAGGTTTAAATACCTAGCCGCTCCAACCAGACGTACAGTTGTCACAGCAACTGGAACTGGTCCAACACATCATTGTCTTCAACGAGTCACTGGTTTCATCTTCACTCCCTTTTACTTACTGATCACTCATTATGAAGTCATTGCGTGTTTGTTCTATCTTTTGTCTTCACAATGTGAGTGTATGATCTGTTTGGCTTCATAGTATCTTCCTACCTTATCCTAATTACACTAGAGCTATTTGTCACTGTGCTTTCACTCTGTTTCTACTTGACCATGGCTTGCCTAGTGTAGTCTAACTTCTGCTGCATAGTAATAGGCATATCTCTACTGTTTGTCTTCATAACTTCCACGTTTTGAAGACTTTCATAAAAATCGCCTATTCACCCCCCCCCTAGTCGATATAACGCACTTTCAATTGGTATCAGAGCAAGGTGCTCCCTTGTTCTGTGTGATTCGGTTTAACCACCTGGAGTTTTAGCTATGTCGACTGTATGGATAATTAAAGTCTCCGCTGCGTGCCCCGTCTTTGATGGAACTGAATATCCCTACTGGAAGAATAAGATGCGTATGCATCTTGAAGCCATTGACATCGACCTATGGTATGTCGTCGAGAACGGTGTTCCCAAGGCTGGAGAAGGTGTCACTGCTGCTGATGTCAGGAAATTTGTTCAACTGGACTCTACTACCAAGAACATCATTCTGTGGCCATCTGACCAAAGGACAGTATGGCCGTGTGAGTGCTTTGAAGACATCCAAGCTGGTCTGGGACTGGCTCTCCAAGGTCAATGAAGGCATCTCAACCCAGAGAGATCAAAGAATCAGTGTCCTTCGCAATCTCTTCAACCGCTTCAAGCGAAATGACAATGAGAATGTCCAGCACACATTTGACAGACTCACTGACATCACAAATGAGCTTCAAGCCCTCGGCGCCACTGAGATTACCAAACACGAAGTCGTCAAAACGCTGCTGAGATCACTTGATAGTTCGTTTGACATCCTAGCCCTGATGATTCAAGAACGTCCTGATTTCAAGACACTCGATCCATCTGACATACTTGAGAGGCTCAACACACATGAGTTTCAGCTTTCTGAGAAAAGAGATATCTACGGTCCAAACTATGGGCGAACTCGTGCCTTGAAGGCAAAAGCTGTTTCCTCATCTGAAGAAGAATCTGACAGCAGTTCTGATGATCCTGAAGACATTGGAAGGGAACTTGCAATGCTAGTGAAGAAGTTCCAAAAATTCACCAAGAAGAAAGGCTTCAGAAAGTCTTCACGATCAAGCTCAAGGAATGATGAAGCTTCTGCTCATGACTACAAGAAGAAAACATGCCACAAGTGCAAGAAAACTGGACACTTCATCTCTGAGTGTCCACAGTGGGACAATGAGAACAGAAAGAAGAAGAAGAGCAAGGAATATGACTCAGATGACAACAAGAAGAAGAAATACACAAAGTCTTCTTCCAAGTCTTCCTCAAAGTCTTCATCACACAAGAAGAGCTCATCTGGCAAGGCACGTGCGTTTGTTGGCAAGGAAATGGATTCAGAGGAGGAGTCCGCTTCTGAGGAGGCAGAGGTGGAGTCTGAGGAGGAGTCTGATTCTGGCATTGCAAGTCTGGCTACAGCATACATCGCCAAGTCCATCTTCAACACTGAAGACAATGATTTCATCACCGACACCGATGCAAATGACAAGGACTACTCCACTCCTACCTACTGCTTCATGGCACGCGGTGCCAAGGTAAACAAACGCACTACTCACTATCAAACATCTAGTGACGATGACTCTGATTGTGATTCAAAACCCAGTTACAAAACACTTGCTAAAATTGCAACTGAACAACAGAAAGCCATGGAACATATTCAAAAACTGTTAGACAGAAGCAATGATCTGTTGGGTGCTGAAATGACTCGATCTGAATCCTTAATTGAAGACATAAAAAATCTTCAAGTTAAGTATCAGGAAATTGAAGATCGTCATGATACTCTCTCAAGAACTCATGAAAAGCTTTCCTATGATTATCTTCAAAGGAAGCAAGAACTTGAGAAATTGAGAGCGGCTCATGAAGATCTTCAAAAGGAAAACGAGTCACTTCACGCCGAACAGATCAGTTCCGCTCAGGAAGGATTTGAACCACCATGTCTTAAATGCATTGAGCGTGATAATGCTACTTCTGTTGCTGAATGTTCCACTGCTACTGCTGTTGCAATATCTTCAACTGTTGATGTGGTAACTAACCCCTCTGCTGAGGATACCACTGCTATTGCTGATGAGAATGCTAGGTTGAAGACATTGCTTGAAACAGGGATGTACAAAAGCCTCAAAGGGCACCAGACGCTATGTGATGTCCTGAAAAAGCAGATTCTGAACCGAAACCCTAGGAAAGAGGGTATAGGGTTCGTAAGGAAAATAAATGCAGACGGCTCTTACTGGAAACCTGAGCAGTACCCCAAAACCAAGTGGGTTGCTGCAAAGGAACCTTCAGCAGATCCATCCAATTTATCTGGCTTCACCTGTGCTAACCCCATTATCATTGACGAATCCTTTGATGCAAACTATGTACTGTTTAAAAATCAGAATGGTGTAGTGTTTGCCAGGTACATTGGTACTAACTGCAAGAATGGATCGCCTATGAAGAAGATCTGGGTTCCGAAAAAGTGTCTGGAAAATCTTCCTGTGAATGTCTTCATGACACCTCACTTGAAGATGACAAACCTCAGACCAAAGGCTTCATACGGTCCAAAGGCTTCATACAAACAGAGGACTCACCTGAGTCGCACTAACGCAAATGTTTTGCAGGCAGACCATACTCAGTCATATGAATATGAGAGCGGTTCATCAAACCGCTATGTTCATAAGACCAAGAACTATTCTGCTTATTCTTATGAGTGCTATTGTCCACCTGCAAGACTGTTTGCTAAGGCTTCAAAGCCAAAATTCTCAGATGCTGCACTTAGACTTATTGCTTCTAAGCCACCCTTGAAGATGTGGGTGGTTAAGAAGGCTTAACTCTCTTTTGCAAGGAATGGTCTCCAGCAGAAAACCAAAATCGTCTGACGCTATTGCTGGGGACCTTAAAAATCTTGTAGGGCGCAAGATAAAATGCCCGAATGGCATCATTATGTACTTCGTTCCTGAATCACATGCTACTCTCCCTATTAGTCCTAATCTGGATCTAAGTTTTCATAACCCACTGGTTCTTCAAATGTTTTTGCTTCACAATTCTCTCCGTGAAGCCTATCCCCCTAACTGCACTGTAGGGTACGACACCAGCGTCTTCAAAGTCTTCAGAATGGATTATTGACAGTGGGTGTACAAATCACATGACTGGCAAAAGAAGCCTCCTTATGGACTCAACCTTACGTCCATCCGACAAGAGCCACATCACATTTGCTGACACTGGTAAAAGCAAGGTATTGGGTCTAGGTAGAGTTGCAATCTCAAAGGATCAACACATGGATAAAGTCATGCTTGTTGAATCCCTTGGCTTCAACTTAATGTCTGTCTCAATGCTTTGTGATTTGAACATGATCGTAATGTTTGGAAAATATCGTTGCCTTGTACTAATGGAATCTGACAAGTCTCTAGTGTTTGAAGGGTATCGAAAAGATGATCTGTACGTGGTAGATTTCTCAGCAGGGCCACAACTTGCAGTATGTCTTTTTGCAAAAGCTTCAGAATGCTGGCTTTGGCATCGGAGGCTTGGGCATGCTGGCATGAGGAACCTCCACACCCTTGCGAAGAAGAAACATGTCATAGGCATCGAGGGCGTCAAGTTCAAGAAAGATCACTTATGCGGTGCCTGTGAAGCAGGGAAGATGACGAGGGCAAAACATCCCTCGAAGACAATCATGACCACTACTCGACCCTTCGAACTGCTTCACATGGATCTTTTTGGTCCCACTCACTACTCAACTTTTACTACTACTGCTTGCCTCTATGGCTTTGTCATTGTTGATGATTACTCTAGATATACTTGGGTGCACATAATCCTTTACAAGACTGAAGTGCAGGATGTCTTCAGACGCTTCGCCTATCAAGCTATGAACAATTTTGGCGCCAAGATAAAGCACATCAGAAGTGACAATGGCACTGAATTCAAGAACACTGGCCTTGATACATATCATGATACCTTGGGCATCACACATGAATTCTCAGCTCCGTACACGCCACAGCAGAATGGCGTCGTCGAACGCAAGAATAGAACACTCATTGAGATGGCCAGAACGATGCTAGATGAATACAAGACTCCAAGAAAATTCTGGACTGAAGCCATAGACACTGCATGCCATACAATCAATCGTGTTTATCTTCACAAGCTTCTGAACAAGACATCTTATGAGCTCCTTACTGGCAAAAAGCCAAATGTCAGTTACTTCAGAATTTTTGGCGCAAGGTGCTGGATCAAGGACCCACATCACACCTCAAAATTTGCACCAAAAGCACATGAGGGTTTTATGCTTGGATATGGAAAGGATTCGCACTCCTACAGATTTTTCAATCTCTTTCATTACAAAGTGGTTGAAACAGTGGATGTGTGGTTCGATGAGACCAACGGATCACAAAGAGAGCAGCTGCCAAGTGTGCTAGATGAAGTTCCATCCAGTGAATCAATCAAGCTAATGGGAACTGGAGAGATTATACCTTCTGAAGCTCATCCTGAAGAAGAACTTATCATTTCAGCACCTGATCAACATGAAGACAATGCTCAGCCTGAAGACATTCCTCCCAACAACAACACAGATCAGCAAGAGCAAAGTCTTCGCCCTGTACATCCTCGTGTTGCCAATGAAGTGCAGATTGACAGAATAATTGACAGCATCAATGCACCTGGTCCACGCACTCGTTCAAGGGCAACTCAGCTAGCAAATTTCTGTGGGCACTTCGCATTTGTCTCAATATCAGAACCCAAGAAAGTTGAAGAAGCCTTCATGGAACCTGAATGGATTGAAGCTATGCAAGAAGAGCTTCAACAGTTTGAGCTGAATAATGTGTGGGAACTGGTTAAGCGTCCTGATCCATGGAAGCACAATATAATAGGCACCAAGTGGATATATCGCAACAAGCAAGATGAGTGTAAGTGCATCTAGTGCCACCCCTAGTTGGTTTTGGAGTATTGACGACAAACCTAGTTGAGGGACTAATGTGTTTGTGAGAATTGCAGGATAACACAGGTAGAAGTCCCTCATTGATTCGGTTTTACTACCAGAGATGACCCCTAAAAATGTATGAAGACATTGAAGCCAAAGGTGGTATATGAAGCTATTCACATTGAAGACTATGACAAAAGAAGACACGTTATGAAGCCTATGGAGCTCGAAGACTTAGATCTTTCGTAGTTCTTTTTCTTTTGTGTTGAGTCATAGGAACCACCGTACTGTTAAGTGGGGTCCAAGAGAACCAGTCAGAATGACTGAAGTGATGCCTAAACCAAAAACCTATGTCTTCGAGCGAAGACAATGAGAGCGAATCTTGTCCAGAGCCGGACAAGTCAGCTTTGCTTGTAGCCCAAGTAAAGTTGCCATGAGAGTTTGAAATCTGACCGTTGAGACACGTGTCAGTTCCTTAGTGACACAGGGTCATTTCGGACAAATCAGGTCGGGTTGCCAAGTGGCTATAAATTGCCCACCCCCTACAACCATAAACGGTTGGCTGCTCAGATTTCAGTGCACGGCTTTTGTCGTTTGAGAGCAACCCACCTCGAAGCCTTTGAGAGAAAATTTCTAGCGAGGAGAAAAGCCCTAACCACCCAGAGCCAGAGAACATTGGGCATCACTTAAGTCTTCTTGTCTGTGTGATCTGAAGACTTAGTACACTTGAGGACTGTGAATCCTCCAGACGGTTAGGCGTCGCGTTCAGAGCATCCAAGAGACATTGTGGATTGCCAGTGAACGAAGTCTGTAAAGGTTTGGGAGTCTACCTTGAAGACTTATCAGAGTGATTGGGCGAGGACTATGTGGCCTTAGCTCAAGGAGAATGCGGTGAGGACTTGGTGTCCTGAGCTGCGCGTTCAGGACTGGGTGTCCGGGACTGTGTGTCCTAAGGTTTAAATACCTAGCCGCTCCAACCAGACGTACAGTTGTCACAGCAACTGGAACTGGTCCAACACATCATTGTCTTCAACGAGTCACCGGTTTCATCTTCACTCCCTTTTACTTACTGATCACTCATTGTGAAGCCATTGCATGCTTGCTCTATCTTTTGTCTTCACAACGTGAGTGTATGATCTGTTTGGCTTCGTAACTTCTTCCTACCTGATCCTTATTACACTGCAGATGTTTGTCTTTGTGCTTTCACTCTATTGAATACTTGACCATGGCTTGCCTAGTGTAATCTAACTTCTGCTGCATAGTAATAGGCAAAATCTTCGCTGTTTGTCTTCATAACTTCCATGTTTTGAAGACTTCCATAAAAATCGCCTATTCACCCCCCTCTAGTCGATATAACGCACTTTCAATTGGAATCAGAGCAAGGTGCTCCCTTGTTCTGTGTGATTCGGTTTAACCACCTGGAGTTTTAGCTATGTCGACTGCAGGGATAATCAAAGTCTCCGCTGCGTGCCCCGTCTTCGATGGAACTGAATATCCCTACTGGAAGAATAAGATGCGCATGCATCTTGAAGCCATTGACGTCGACCTATGGTATGTCGTCGAGAACGGTGTTCCCAAGGATGGAGAAGGTGTCACTTCTGCTGATGTCAAGAAGTTCACTCAATTGGACTCTACTGCCAAAATATCATCTGTGGTCATCTGACAAAAGGACAGTATGGCCGGGTGAGTGCCTTGAAGACATCCAAGCTGGTCTGGGACTGGCTCTCCAAGGTCAATGAAGGCATCTCAACTCAGAGAGATCAGACAATCAGTGTTCTTCGCAACCGCTTCAAGCGAAATGACAATGAGAATGTCCAGCACACATTTGACCGGCTCACTGACATCACAAATGAGCTTCAATCCCTCGGCGCCACTGAGATCACCAAGCATGAAATCATCAAGACGCTGCTGAGATCACTTGATAGTTCGTTTGACATCCTAGCCCTGATGATTCAAGAACGTCCTGATTTCAAGACACTCGATCCGTCTGACATACTTGAGAGGCTCAACACACATGAGTTTCAGCTTTCTGAGAAAAGAGATATCTACGGTCCAAACTATGGGCGAACTCGTGCCCTGAAGGCAAAAGCTGTTTCCTCATCTGAAGAAGAATCTGACAAGTCTCTAGTGTTTGAAGGGTATCGAAAAGATGATCTGTACGTGGTAGATTTCTCAGCAGGGCCACAACTTGCAGTATGTCTTCTTGCAAAAGCTTCGGAATGCTGGCTTTGGCATTGGAGACTTGGGCATGCTGGCATGAGGAACCTCCACACCCTTGCGAAGAAGAAGCATGTCATAGGCATCGAGGGCGTCAAGTTCAAGAAAGATCACTTATGCGGTGCCTGTGAAGCAGGGAAGATGACAAGGGCAAAACATCCTTCGAAGACAATCATGACTACTACTCAACCCTTCGAACTGCTCCACATGGATCTTTTCGGCCCCACTCACTACTCAACTTTTACTACTACTGCTTGCCTCTATGGCTTCGTCATTGTTGATGATTACTCTAGATATACTTGGGTGCACATAATCCTTTACAAGACTGAAGTGCAGGATGTCTTCAGACGCTTCGCCAATTGTGCTATGAACAATTTTGGCGCCAAGATAAAACACATCAGAAGTGACAATGGCACTGAATTCAAGAACACTGGCCTTGATACATATCTTGATACCTTGGGCATCACACATGAATTCTCAGCTCCGTACACGCCACAGCAGAATGGCGTCGTCGAACGCAAGAACAGAACACTCATTGAAATGGCCAGAACAATGCTAGATGAATACAAGACTCCAAGAAAATTCTGGACTGAAGCCATTGACACTGCATGCCATACAATCAATCATGTTTATCTTCACAAGCTTCTGAACAAGACATCTTACGAACTCCTAACTGGCAAGAAGCCAAATGTCAGTTACTTCAAAGTATTTGGCGCAAGGTGCTGGATCAAGGACCCACACCACACCTCAAAGTTTGCACCAAAAGCACATGAGGGCTTTATGCTTGGATATGGAAAGGATTCGCACTCCTACAGAGTCTTCAATCTCTTTCATTACAAAGTGGTTGAAACAGTGGATGTGCAGTTCGATGAGACAAATGGTTCACAAAGAGAGCAACTGCCAAATGTGCTAGATGAAGTTCCAGCTAGTGAATCAATCAAGCTTATGGGAACTGGAGAGATTATACCTTCTGAAGCTCATCCTGAAGAAGAACTTATCATCTCAGCACTTGATCAACATGAAGACAATGCTCAGCCTGAAGACATTCCTCCAAACAACAACACAGATCAGCAAGAGCAAAGTCTTCGCCCTGTACATCCTCGTGTTGCCAATGAAGTGCAGATTGACAGAATAATTGACAGCATCAATGCACCTGGTCCACTCACTTGTTCAAGGGCAACTCAGCTAGCAAATTTCTGTGGGCACTTCGCATTCGTCTCAATATCAGAACCCAAGAAAGTTGAAGAAGCCTTCATGGAACCTGAATGGATTCAAGCTATGCAAGAAGAGCTTCAACAGTTTGAGCTGAATAATGTATGGGAACTGGTTAAGCGTCCTGATCCATGGAAGCACAACATAATAGGCACCAAATGGATATACCGCAACAAACAAGATGAGCATGGTCAAGTTGTCAGAAACAAAGCTCGTCTCGTTGCTCAAGGATATACTCAAGTGGAAGGCATTGACTTCGATGAAACATTTGCTCCCGTGGCTAGGCTTGAAGCCATACGCATTCTGCTGGCCTATGCAAATCATCATAACATACTTCTATATCAAATGGATGTGAAAAGTGCCGTTCTCAATGGCAAGATTGAAGAAGAAGTGTATGTTGCACAACCGCCTGGCTTCGAAAATCCAAAACATCCTGACATGGTATGCAAGCTCAACAAGGCACTGTATGGCCTCAAACAAGCCCCTAGGGCCTGGTATGACACACTCAAATACTTCCTGAAGAGCAAAGGCTTCATACCTGGTTCCTTAGATCCCACTATTTTCATGAAGACATATGATGGTGAACTATTTGTGTGCCAAATATATGTGGATGACATTATCTTCGGCTACACCAATCAGAAGTACAGTGAAGAGTTTGGATATATGATGCAAGAGCAATATCAGATGTCCATGATGGGGGAGCTGAAGTTCTTCCTTGGTCTTCAAATACGACAACAACGCAATGGCATCTTCATATCTCAAGAGAAGTATCTCAAAGATTGCCTGAAGAAGTTCGGTATGCAAGACTGCAAAGGCTTCACAACACCAATGCCAGCCAAACATCATCTAGGTCCTGACGACAATGGTAAAGAGTTCGATTAAAAGGTATAGCGCTCCATGATTGGTTCTTTGCTCTATTTATGTGCATCTAGGCCAGATATTATGCTTAGTGTTTGCATGTGTGCTCGATTTCAAGCGGCACCAAAGGAGTCGCATCACTTAGCTGTGAAGCGAATTCTTCGATATTTGGCTCACACCCCAACTCTAGGATTATGGTATCCAAAGGGCTCAGAGTTTGATTTGGTTGGATTTTCGGATGCTGATTATGCTGGTGACAAAGTTGATCGCAACTCTACATCAGGCACATGTCACTTTCTGGGACAATCACTTGTATGTTGGTCTTCAAAGAAGCAGAACTGTGTATCTCTCTCCACTGCTGAATCTGAATACATTGCTGCTGGATCTTGCTGCGCTCAGCTTCTGTGGATGAAGCAAACACTCAAGGATTATGGCATTCATCTGAAGCAAGTGCCACTTTACTGCGACAACGAAAGCGCCATCAAGATTGCAAACAACCCAGTTCAGCACTCGAAGACAAAGCACATTGAAATTCGTCATCACTTTCTCAGAGATCATGTTGTGAAGGAAGACATTGATATCATACACGTCAACACTAAAGAGCAATTGGCAGATATCTTCACCAAGCCCTTGGATGAGAAGAGGTTTTGCAAGTTACGGTGTGAGCTAAATATCCTGGAATCCTCAAATGTCCTGTGATCAGGCACACATCCTAACCCTTATGCATATTGATGACTTAGATGTGCAACACACGAAGTGAAGTATATCTTCAAATCAATGAAGACATACATTCTAAGTGTGAATACATTAATGTGGAATTTGACTTCGGAGCGCCACGGTAATTGTGCGCCATGTCTGGGTCTAATACTTCCTATACGGTGGGTAACGCCACCACCAAATGTTCTGTTTTGAAGTGTTTCACTCATGGCGTTACCTTGCAATGTCTTCATATTTGATTTGGCTTCGAACTCAACATATTTTTATGATTATCTTCACTATGTTGACTACATATATATATATATATATGCTAGTGTTCTGTCCTCTACAGCATTCACTTATAGCTATGTCTTCTTGGTTGAATCTTTCTGAACTAAGTGAATATGATCGGACCCCAACATCTCTATGCTTTCTATCTCAAACTCTATCTCTCCAAGTTATATGCATTCTATTGAAACTTTCGAATGTCTTCACTGCGTCCTTGTCAGCTGAAGATATAGAGACAACCATAAAGTCCGTTTTCAATGCCCATTCCTCCACATAAAATCCGGAGAAGCAGGAACGACCGCCCGACAATCCAGGCGTGCGTGGGACGTGGAACAAACCCCAAACTTCCGCAAACTGGCCACGCGTTCCTCAGATGCGAATCACCAGGGGCACCTGTGTAATAGCACAGTGCCGCCCCTGTGCCTATAAATTCACACTTACCGCGGTCATTATCTCCTTCTTCCACCCTCGCACGAACCCTAGCGCCACCGCTAGCCCTCGACGACGCCGGCGACGAAGCGCTTCGCTGCCGCAACTTCTCCGACGCCGTCTTCACGCCGATTGCGGACATCGTCCTCTCCGCCGTCGCCGTAGGTGTCTTCCGTCGCCAAGTTAGGGCACGGAGGACTGAACTGCTCGGCATCATCTCCCACTTCCGTCTAGCAGTTCCGAGTGTGGTAAATAAAACTTCTTTTTACAGCCCCTTTTGATCTTATGGTTCTGTCACTTTCTACCATAAGAAGTTTATCTTCACACAAGTTAGATCTCTCAATCTGCATCTCATAACATGCCTAGTATATTCACTTGTGCTTCATGAAGTAGTTAGATTCCTCACTTGTACTGATCTATGGGTTCGTACAAATCTGGAACCAACTTCTTATCTATGAGTGAATGTCTTCGCATGATGAGGTCAATGTCTTCTAAACTGATTAATCTTCAAAACCTTCTGAGAATGCATATGACCTCTTCCCCTTCCCTCGCACCTTAATGCTGTCACAGGTACATCTCCGTGGGAGAATCCTTCGGTTCTCATAGTCTGCATTCATTTGCAGAATTCCTACAGCAACACATAAATTCTCCTGAAGCCAGTTCCTGTTGGTCCAGCAAAATAAAGCCTTTGAAGCCTTTCAAGTTAAAGTTTATGGCTTCAGAAGCAGCAGCAAGGAAAGGGGGCAGACAGCGACGTGAAGGAACTTCCAAAGATCTGCCTGAAGACCTGGCAGAAATGTATAAAACAGATCTAGAAGAGAATTATGGGCAGTGCAAGACCCGAATCCAATGGATTCGACGCTATTGGGCAGAACAATGGTTCAAATACCGCTTCGTCACCCAGGAGTATGCTGAGAAAAGTGCCATCAAGAGACCATGGGGGGACATCATTTACAAGAATATCATACCCAGGACCAGAGATGAAGCCATTGCTCAAGGCTTCTACCCATGCATGGTCCGAGGACCACAGCCTGATGATGCGCATCCGTCGTCACTCCTCTGGTGTCGTGACGACAATCTATTCAAGCGCAACTTCCAGTTTGCCCAACAATCAGCGAAGCAGAACAAGAAGAAATTTGGGTTAGACTTCAACCCTGGTCCCTCAGCTCCAAGGGCAGATGGCACACGCTACGCAGAACCCAATATCATCAGTCCGTATGCCAATCTTGAGGGCCTCATCACCCGCATCTTAGTCCAAGGGACTGTCGTGAGTGACCCTCCCGCTGACTCTGAGTCTGATGAAGCTCCTGCTGTACCGAAGCCGAAGCAGTCGAAGAAGCCAAAAGCTTCAAAGCCAGCCCCTTCATCAAAAATCTCAAGGGCGAAGCCATTGGCAACTGCACCTCCTGAAGACAGTGTGCAGTCTGAAGACGTATCCCGCGTCTCCAAGCCCCAGAAGGCCAAAGTGCCTCAGCCACTCACCGGCAAAGAGCTCACAGCTGCTGCCATTCTGCGTAGCGAAGCCATTGATCTGTCAAGTGATGAAGATCTTGGAGATGACGCTCTAGAGCAGCTCATCAAGAGCAAAGAAGAAGCTGAGATCTTCAACAATTTGCCGCTCTTTGATGTCGCCATCATCCACAACTTCATCGACGAATGGTTTGCCACACCGAACATAAGCTTCGAAGATCTGCAGCTGCCTGTTGGCCTCAGCGTCGCCTTCCAAGGCGCAATTGCTTCAGAACTTGCCATTGCCCAGCGCATTGTTGAACTGAAGCAGAAAATTGATCATGAAAAGGCTTAGTTCAAGAAGAATATGGCCAAGCTCACCGTGCAAGAAGTGAAGAGCTTCAAGACCATGTTGCATGAGCTAAAAGAAAATTTTCTGAAGAGCGTGCAGAAGCTCAAGGTTCACGTGAGCGGATGAAGTCTCTGGCAGAACGATGTGTGCAAGCCTACAATGAGGCCGAGAAGCGCAAGGCACTTGGGCGTCCTGGCATCGACCCCAAGATGGCCGCGAAGAAGAAGAAGAAGCCTGCTATGGCTGAACCAGAGGCATCAAGGCAAGAAGCAGTTCCAATTGTCTTCCCAACTACAACGAATGGCTCGAAGCCAAAGAGCCGGTCAACAGCTTCAGAGCTCAAGAAGACAAGAACTGCTGAGGCTGAAGCCAGGAAAAGGAAAAGCTCTGAAGCCTCTCCTACTGCCCCCAGCAAGAAGAAGCGAAAGATCAAGAAATCTCGGGCTGCTCCCACAGAGCCCTTGATAGTTGAACCTATTTCCATGGTTCGCCCCAACACAGAACGACAACTGACAGTTCATGAGCCTGCTTCCACAGAGGCTCCTGAAGCTGAAGACATACCAGCAGCCGACCCCATTGCTGTTGAAGACATTGGTCATCAGGACAATGTACAAGATGATGCAGCCCTTCCTCAGTATGAACAAAGCGAACTCATCAGCATTGGTCGTCCTTTGACGCCAATTGCACAAGATGCGTCATGGGCGGATCGCCCTCAAGAGGAAGAAGACAATGAGGCCCAGCCCACTCCAACACCACAGGCGTCGTCTGCATTCTGCAGGCTTCGCAAAGATCCAAGGCCTCAAGTCTATGCTGAAGACATTCCGGCTGCATCAGTCGAAGAAGAAGCACCATAAGAGCCCACTCCAATGCTCCACCAAGAAGCAGTTCTCCAGGATAACGTGCTTGTGACTGACCCTCCAGCTAGTCAAGCGGAGGCTGAAAATATTGAGGCTACCACAACCAACACTGAAGCCAATGTGGAGCCCTCCCCACCAAAAGCTTCAGCAAACAGCGAAGCTACTGATCCAGACACTTTTGTTCCTGAGTCTGCTGCTGGTCCTCAATTTGATTACCATGTTGAGCACAGGCCTCATGTCCAGAAGCCAGTCCCAAGGCTGCCAAGGTTCCCAGGTCCTGCATCAGCACCTGGCTCCTTCGACATCAATAGCTTCAAGGCAGACAATACGTTCTTCAACAGCTCTAAGAACCCCTATTCAAGGGAAAGGATTTAATCAGATAGGTTCTGGAGCTATCCTCAGCGTAGCTACTATTCATGCATTCTATACAACCAAGGTCGCATCTTCCCGCACAAGCGCCTTGATGTTGAAGCTATTGCTGGTCTGCCCTGTTTAGAGGAAGCGCTGGATTGCTTCAAGCAAGTGGGTCTGCTGTAGTTCATAACTGATGAAGAGCACTGGAATGAAGAGCTTCTGTTGCAATTCTATGCCACCCTACACATCAAGGGATACAACAGAGATCTGAAGACTTGGGCCCTGGAGTGGATGACCGGCAATGTCCATCACGAAGCCAATTCATTTGATATCATTGAGCTCACCGGCCTGCCCACTCCTGGCGAACTCTTCGAGGAAGGTTGTCCACTACACACTAAAGCTCTTGAGAGCATATTCCACAGGCCTGAACCAAATATGAGTCAGATGCTCTCCATGATGAAGCCACTACCTCTCGATGCTCCTTATCCAACAGAGTTCTTCATTGAAGACTTTGAGTACCTGCCCAGAACAATCTATCACATTATCCGGCGGACTCTCTGGCCTATTAAAGGGCACTCTCCAAATGCCAAGATTGAGGGTGCAATGAAGACTCTGATATTCTGTATCCTTCATGGCAAATGCTTCAACGCACAGGATTTCTTCATACGCCAACTCGCTGTATCAGGCTCATATCTGTTTGGTTTAAAGTTCTATGCTCCTTGGGTAATGAGACTAATCAAGCTTCACTCTGCGATCTCATATCAGCCCTCAGCCCGCAACCATCGGATCTTCTTGCCAGATGTGGATACCTCTGCTGAAGCTATATATCCTGAGCCTGCCAAGCAACCTTTGAGTCTTCAGAATGCAGAACACCAGAGCTTCACTCAAAACGATGAAGGTGTTGAAGCCATCTCCAGGGTGTATCCTTTGGCTGGCACTATACGTGCGCCACACCCTGCTTCAACTGAAGCCACTGATAGTGCAACTGCTTCCAGACCCAAGAAGCGCGCTCGTGTTCTCAATAACCGAGAGCTTCTTGTGGCCCTTCATCAAAAACAAGATAAGCATCACGACTGGCTAAAGCATCAGATGAAAAGCCTCTTGGTGGATGTTAATCGTCTTCGAAATCTTGCCACCAAGAATGCTTTCATCACTCATGAAACCTGTCGTCGTACATGGAAAGGGCTATCAATGATGTGTACTGAAGCTGAACTTGAAGAGGATGGCTTCACTGAGCGATTCAAGTTTGACACCACACCTCCTAGAAGGGTTGTGATGCGCAACACACCATCACTTGAAGACTCTGAGTTTTCTTCATCTGCTGCCACAGTCACTGCCAGAATCATTGATGAAGAAGACGATGCTACATCACCGCCACCTGCTTCAGCACCTCCAAGCTCTTCTACACCGCCAAACACCTCCAACGACCCTGCTGCTCCTGGGAATGAGCAGACACTCTATGTCTTCAAATCTTTTTGGTCCTTGCTGACAAAAGGGGGAGAAGCATATGGGTTGATATTCTTCAAGTGGGTCCATATGGGCGGGTGCTTTATGTTTTGCTATATTTTGCTTCGTGCTTACAACTCTCGTTTTTGCTTCATTTGGTTCTTTGAGTTGTAACACTAAAACTCGATGGTCGTCTCCTACTTGTTTGCCACCCTGTTTGCGAAGATAAATTCCGCATGTGCGACGATAAATTCCGCACTTATCTCATTCTGCAGACGTCCATTTTCCATTATGCATGTCATTATCTTCATATACTTTCACATGCATAGTGGATTGTCATCATAAGCTGAATTGGATCTCCACAAGTACAACCTGCCATGTGCATTTGCATTCCAAAAGCAAATTAACTTATATGCACATCTTCAAGGGGAGCCCTTGAAACTTATGAAGACAATTCCTTATCCTTTACAATTTCACAGACTATATTCCCCGTTGAAAACTTCAACTAGTTTGTCATCAATCACCAAAAAGGGGGAGATTGTAAGTGCATCTAGTGCCACCCCTAGTTGGTTTTGGAGTATTGACGACAAACCTAGTTGAGGGACTAATGTGTTTGTGAGAATTGCAGGATAACACAGGTAGAAGTCCCTCGCTGATTCGGTTTTACTACCAGAGATGACCCCTAAAAATGTATGAAGACATTGAAGCCAAAGGTGGTATATGAAGATATTCACATTAAAGACTATGACAAAAGAAGACACGTTATGAAGCCTATGGAGCTCGAAGACTTAGATCTTTCGTAGTTCTTTTTCTTTTGTGTTGAGTCATAGGAACCACTGTACTGTTAAGTGGGGTCCAGGAGAACCAGTCAGAATGACTGAAGTGATGCCTAAACCAAAAACCTATGTCTTCGAGTGAAGACAATGAGAGCGAATCTTGTCCAGAGCCGGACAAGTCAGCTTTGCTTGTAGCCCAAGTAAAGTTGCCATGAGAGTTTGAAATCTGACCTTGAGACACGTGTCAGTTCCTTAGTGACACAGGGTCATTTCGGACAAATCAGGTCGGGTTGCCAAGTGGCTATAAATTGCCCACCCCCTACAACCATAAACGGTTGGCTGCTCAGATTTCAGTGCACGGCTTTTGTCGTTTGAGAGAAACCCACCTCGAAGCCTTTGAGAGAAAATTTCTAGCGAGGAGAAAAGCCCTAACCACCCAGAGCCAGAGAACATTGGGCATCACTTAAGTCTTCTTGTATGTGTGATCTGAAGACTTATTACACTTGAGGACTGTGAATCCTCCAGATGGTTAGGCGTCGCGTTCAGAGCATCCAAGAGACATTGTGGATTGCCAGTGAACGAAGTCTGTGAAGGTTTGGGAGTCTACCTTGAAGACTTACCAGAGAGATTGGGCGAGGACTATGTGACCTTAGCTCAAGGAGAATACGGTGAGGACTTGGTGTCCTGAGCTGCGTGTTCAGGACTGGGTGTCCGGGACTGTGTGTCCTAAGGTTTAAATACCTAGCCGCTCCAACCAGACGTACAGTTGTCACAGCAACTGGAACTGGTCCAACACATCATTGTCTTCAACGAGTCACCGGTTTCATCTTCACTTCCTTTTTCTTACGGTTACTCATTGTGAAGCCATTGCATGCTTGCTCTATCTTTTGTCTTCACAACGTGAATGTATGATCTGTTTGGCTTCGTAACTTCTTCCTACCTGATCATTATTACACTGCAGCTGTTTGTCTTTGTGCTTTCACTCTATTGAATACTTGACCATGGCTTGCCTAGTGTAATCTAACTTCCGCTGCATAGTAATAGGCAAAATCTTCGCTGTTTGTCTTCATAACTTCCAAGTTTTGAAGACTTTCATAAAAATCGCCTATTCACCCCCCCCCTCTAGTCGATATAACGCACTTTCAATGAGCATGGTCAAGTTGTCAGAAACAAAGCTCGTCTTGTTGCTCAAGGATATACTCAACTGGAAGGCATTGACTTCGATGAAACATTTGCTCCTGTGGCTAGGCTTGAAGCCATACGCATACTGCTGGCCTATGCAAATCATCACAACATTCTTCTATATCAAATGGATGTGAAGAGTTCCTTTCTCAATGGCAAGATTGAAGAAGAAGTGTATGTTGCACAACTGCCTGGCTTTGAAAATCCAAAACATCCTGACATGGTATACAAGCTCAACAAGGCGCTGTATGGCCTCAAACAAGCCCCTAGGGCCTGGTATGACACACTCAAATACTTCCTGAAGAGCAAAGGCTTCATATCTGGTTCCCTAGATCCCACTCTTTTCACGAAGACATATGATGGTGAACTGTTTGTGTGCCAAATATATGTGGATGACATTATCTTCGGCTGCACCAATCAGAAGTACAGTGAAGAGTTTGGATATATGATTCAAGAGCAATATCAGATGTCCATGATGGGGGAGCTGAAGTTCTTCCTTGGTCTTCAAATACGACAACAACGCAATGACATCTTCATATCTCAAGAGAAGTATCTCAAAGATTGCCTGAAGAAGTTCGGTATGCAAGACTGCAAAGGCTTCACAACACCAATGCCAGCCAAACATCATCTGGGTCCTGACGACAATGGTAAAGAGTTCGATCAAAAGGTATACCGCTCCATGATTGGTTCTTTACTTTATCTATGTGCATCTAGGCCAGATATTATGCTTAGTGTTTGCATGTGTGCTCGATTTCAAGCGGCACCAAAGGAGTCGCATCACTTAGCTGTGAAGCGAATTCTTCGATATTTGGCTCACACCCCAACTCTAGGATTATGGTATCCAAAGGGCTCAGAGTTTGATTTGGTTGGATTCTCGGATGCTGATTATGCTGGTGACAAAGTTGATCGCAAGTCTACATCAGGCACATGTCACTTTCTGGGACGATCACTTGTATGTTGGTCTTCAAAGAAGCAGAACTGTGTATCTCTCTCCACTGCTGAATCTGAATACATTACTGCTGGATCTTGCTGGGCTCAGCTTCTGTGGATGAAGCAAACACTCAAGGACTATGGCATTCATCTGAAGCAAGTGCCACTTTACTGCGACAACGAAGCGCCATCAGGATTGCCAACAACCCAGTTCAGCACTCGAAGACAAAGCACATTGAAATTCGTCATCACTTTCTCAGAGATCATGTTGTGAAGGAAGACATTGATATCATACACGTCAACACTGAAGAGCAATTGGCAGATATCTTCACCAAGCCCTTGGATGAGAAGAGGTTTTGCAAGTTACGGTGTGAGCTAAATATCCTGGAATCCTCAAATGTCCTGTGATCAGGCACACATCCTAACACTTATGCATATGATGACTTAGATGTGCAACACACAAAGTAAAGTATATCTTCAATCAATGAAGACATACATTCTAAGTGTGAATACATTAATGTGGAATTTGACTTCAGAGCGCCACAATAATTGTGCGCCGTGTCTGGGTCTAATACTTCCTATACGGTGGGTAACGCCACCACCAAACGTTCTATTTTGAAGTGTTTCACTCATGGCGTTACCTTGCAATGTCTTCACATTTGGTTTGGCTTCGAACTCAACATATTTTCATGATTATCTTCACTATGTTGATTATATATATATATATATGTGCTAATGTTCTGTCCTCTACAGCATTCACTTATAGCTATATCTTCGTGTTGAATCTTTTGAACTAAGTGAATGTGATCGGACCCCAACTTCTCTATGCTCTCTATCTCAAACTCTATCTCTCTAAGTCATATGCATTCTATTGAAACTGTCGAATGTCTTCACTGCATCCTTGTCAGCAGAAGATATAGAGACAACCATAAAGTCCGTTTTCAATGCTCATTCCTCCACATAAAATCTGGAGAAGCAGGAACGACCGCCCGACAATCCAGGCGTGCGTGGGACGTGGAACAAACCCCAAACTTCCGCAAACTGGCCACGCGTTCCTCAGATGCGAATCACCAGGTGAAAGCACAAGTGCTCCCTAGGTGGTTTTGATAATCGATGACAACATATCTCTTGTTGGACTAACATCTCAATCTAGCATGTTTCAGATAAGTTCAACAATGGAGTGGCATGGACTAAAGGTTGTGGGAACTCCTTCAAGATGCTAGGGACAAAGGATTGGCTAAAGCTTCAAGCTCAAGACTCCTCATTTTACATTTTAGTGATCCAAGATCACATTGAGTCTTTAGGAAAAGCCAATACTATTAAGGAGGGATGAGCTGTTGCTTAATGAGCCTCTTGCTTCATGTGCTTAGTGATATGCTCCAAAACCCTCAGCTACTTTCCCACTTCCACATATGACCTAAACCCTAAGCCAAACTCGGTCCTACCGATTTTTCCTATCCGGCGCCACCGAGTTTCACTTGTCATAAGCCACTGCCAAACCCTAATCAGTTCGGTCTCACCGATGGGATCTCGGTCTCACCGAGATGGGCTTGCAAACTCTCTGTTACCCATTGCAATATTCTCGGTCCCATCGAGAAATGCAATCGGTTCCACCGAGTTTGCTTGGCCAAATCTCAGTCTCACTTATTACCCAAATCGGTCCCACCGAGTTTGAGTAATCGGTCAAACCGAGTTTTGGATCTTCCCTAACCCTAGCACATCGGTCCCACCGAGTTGATCCAGTCGGTCCCACCGAAATCTCTAACGGTCACTAGGTTTACATTTTCGGTCCGACCGAGTTTGTTGATTCGGTCCCACCGAGATTGGAAAATTGTGTGTAACGGTTGGATTTTGTGTGGAGGCTATATATACCCCTCCACCTCCTCTTCATTCGAAGTGAGAGCCATCAGAACACACACACCATTCCAACTTATATGTTCTGAGAGAGAACCACCTACTCATGTGTTGAGACCAAGACATTCCATTCCTACCATATGAATCTTGATCTCTAGCCTTCCCAAGTTGCTTTCCACTCAAACCCTCTTTCCACCAAATCCAAATCCTTTGAGAGAGAGTTGAGTGTTGGGGAGACTATCATTTGAAGCACAAGAGCAAGGAGTTCATTACCTTCACACCATTTGTTACTTCTTGGAGAGTGGTGTCTCCTAGATTGGCTAGGTGTCACTTGGGAGCCTCCAACAAGATTGTGGAGTTGAACCAAGGAGTTTGTAAGGGCAAGGAGATCGCCTACTTCGTGAAGATCTACCGCTAGTGAGGCAAGTCCTGTGTGGGCGTTGGCCATGGTGGGATAGGCAAGGTTGCTTCTTCGTGGAACCTTTGTGGGTGGTTGCTTCTTCGTGGACCCTTCGTGGATGGAGCCCTGTGTGGACTCGCGCAACCGTTACCCTTGGGTGGAGCCCTGTGTGGACTCGCGCAACCGTTACCCTTCGTGGGTTGAAGTCTCCATCAACGTGGATGTAGGATAGCACCACCTATCCGAACCACGGGAAAAACATTCGTGTCTCCAATTGCGTTTGATCTCTCCAAACCCTTCCCGTTACATTCTTACAAGTTGCATGCTTTACATTCCGCTACTCATATACTCTTTGCATGCTTGCTTGATATGTATCATGTGTGTTGAAATTGTGCCTAAAACTCCACTTAAACCGAAAAAGCTTAAAAATTGCAACTTGAGCGTCATGTGTCTAATCACCCCCCTCTAGACACATCTACTTCTAGATCCTACAAGTGGTATCAGAGCCTTGGTCTCCATTTCTTTGGTTTAATCACCATTGGAGGAAGATGGATGTGTCTACTCTAGGGAGTCTTAGACATAGAGTGCATATTCTTGATGGAAAGTACTTTCATGAATGGAAAATGAGATGCTTGTAATCTTCAATCAATATCATTTGAACAAGTATATTGCTAGCCCTTGTGCACCCCATATTGATCCCTTGCATCCTACCCTAGATGAAGATATTGACATGATTCGCAATCTTAGAACTATTGAGCTCATCATTAGAGGATTGCCCAAAAATTTGATTGTTAGTTTGCCTACTCAAAATTGCGCCTATACTATATGGAAATTTCTTGAGGAACGGCTTCCCAATCATTCCTTGAAAACTTTGGATGAAATTCTCCATAAATCTATTGCCTTGAGTAAGATGAACTCTAGTGATCCTAGTTTTGGTAAATGTCTTCTTGAACTTGCCAATCTTAAGCATGCTAAAGGAGATGTTGGAATCATTAATGATATCATACTCAAAGCTATAAGAATTCATAAAAGTGACCACTTTGATGATCATTTATCTGATGAATTACCCTCTCTAGGAAATGATGAATCATAAGATCATGATGAACATGAATATTACATTGAGGATGATAGTGGCTTCGATCTTGATGATGCAATGAGACATTTTGGTATTATGGCAAATCTTCGGGGATATGAATCAGGAGGAAAGGAATGGGTTCTTGATAGTGGATGTACTGATCATATGACCGGAGATGAAGAGATGTTCCGTGAGCTTGCTGAAAATGACGGCCCTCGAAAATATGTCACCTTTGGTGATAATTCAAAGGGTAAAGTGATTGGCCTTGGTAAGGTGGCCATCTCACATGATAGTTCCATTCAAAATGTCATGCTCGTTGAATCTCTTGGCTACAACTTGCTCTCAGTATCTAGACTTGCTGATTTCGGTTTGAATGTCCTATTTACTGAGGTAGATTGCCAAGTATTTCATCGAGACAATCATAAAATGGTCTTTACGGGTATGCGTAGAGGTGATCTTTACATTGTCGATTTCTCTAAAAAGGTACAACCTAAAACTTGCTTTGTTGCTAAATCCTTAAAAGGTTGGTTGTGGCATAGACGACTAGGTCACGTTGGCATGAGAAACCTTGACAAGCTTATTAAAGGAAATCATATCCTCGGAATTAATGATGTCATATTTGATAAGGATAGACTTTGCAGTGCTTGTCAGGCAGGTAAACAGGTTGGAGGAAGACATCCTGTGAAGAACATCATGACCACAAGGAGGCCACTCGAGCTACTTCACATGGATCTTTTTGGTCCTAACGCCTACAAGAGTCTCGGTGGAAATTCTTTTGGTCTAGTTATAGTTGATGACTTTTCAAGATTTACGTGGGTGTTCTTTCTTAATGACAAGTCGCAGGTCCAGAAGATCTTCAGAAACTTCGCTAGGAAAGCCCAAAATCAGTTTGATGTGAAGATCAAGAAGGTTCGGAGTGACAACGGAACGGAATTCAAGAACGCAAATGTGGACACTTTTCTTGACGAAGAAGGGATTTCACACGAGTTCTCGGCTACGTACACACCTCAACAAAATGGAGTTGTTGAGAGGAAGAACTGGACGCTCATCGAAATGGCAAGAACGATGCTTGATGAATACAAGACGCCAAAGCACTTTTGGGCAGAAGCGGTTGAGACAGCTTGTCACGCAACAAATCACTTATATCTTCACAAGCTACTCGGCAAGATGGCATATGAGCTCCTCACCGGTAACAAGCCTCAAGTTGGATACTTTCGAGTATTCGGCTCAAAGTGCTACATTCTTGATAAGCATCGTCGTTCAAAGTTTGCTCCTAAATCTCATGAAGGTTTTCTACTTGGTTATGGCTCAAACTCTCACACTTACCGTGTCTACAACAATTTCACCCGAAAGGTTGAAGAGACGGTAGATGTGAAGTTTGATGAATCTAATGGCTCGCAAGTAGAGCAATTGCCAATTGATGTAGGAGACAAAGACCCTTCAGAAGCAATCCAAGACTTGTTCATTAGCAAAATTCGTCCAATGGAGGTGAAGGAGAGTACTTCATCCGTCCAAGTGGAAGCTTCTACTTCACGACAAGGTGAACCAAGAATCGACACGGAAGCATCCACAAGTGGGACACATCAAGATGAAGAAAACGAGGAAATACGTCAAGACGAACATCAACAACCTCCTTCTCCACCACGACAAGAGAACGACGACGTCAACAATGAAGAAGGCCAACAAGAAGAACAAGATGAAGAAGATGTTCAACGAAGACCCAAGCAAAAGCTCTCACGAGTTCGAGCAAGAATTGCCAAAGATCATCCCGTCGAGCAAATCCTCAATGATATACAAACCGGGAGAATCACTTGCTCAAAAACTCGTTTAGCTAACTTTTGTGAAAACTATTCATTCATCTCTAGCATTGAACCAATGAAGGTTGAAGAAGCATTGGAAGATCCGGATTGGATAAACGCTATGCATGAAGAGCTACATAATTTTGAGAGAAACCAAGTTTGGACATTGGTTGAGAAGCCCGACAACAACCACAACATCATTGGTACCAAATGGGTGTTTCGCAACAAGCAAGATGAAGATGGACAAGTGGTTCGCAACAAAGCACGTCTCGTCGCCCAAGGGTACACACAAGTCAAAGGTATGGACTATGGTGAGACGTATGCTCCCGTTGCTAGACTTGAGTCCATTCGCATCTTACTTGCCTATGCTAATCACCATAATATCACCTTGTACCAAATGGACATTAAAAGCGCTTTTCTAAATGGTGAAATAGAGGAGGAAGTTTATGTCAAACAACCTCCGGGCTTTATCAATCCCAAGAAACCAAATCATGTTTACAAACTTCACAAAGCTCTTTATGGTCTTAAACAAGCTCCTAGAGCATGGTATAAGTGCTTGACCAAGTTCCTTACTACAAGTGGTTTTGAAATTGGTAAAATTGATTCTACTCTTTTTACTAAAAGGGTTAATGGAGAACTATTTGTATGCCAAATTTATGTTGATGATATCATATTTGGTTCAACTAACCCTCTCTTTAGTGAAAAGTTTGGAAAGCTAATGTCAGAGAAGTTTGAGATGTCTATGATGAGTGAACTCAAATTCTTTCTCGCGTTGCAAATCAAGCAAACTAAGGAAGGTACATTTGTCTCTCAAACAAAGTACACCAAGGACTTATTCAAGAAGTTCAATATGCAAGAATGCAAAGGTATGTCTACACCCATGCCTACTAGTGGACATAATGATTTAACCAAAGATGGTGAACCGGTTGATCAAAAGGTTTATCGTTCTATGATTGGTTCATTGTTATACCTATGTGCTTCACGTCCCGATATTTGCTAAGTGTATGCATGTGTGCACGATATCAAGCTGCTCCTAAAGATTGTCATCTTAAGGCTGTGAAAAGGATAGTGAGATATTTAATCCATACACCAAATTTTGGCATTTGGTATCCTAAGAGGTCTTCTTTTGATCTTGTTGGCTATTCCGACTCGGATTATGCCGGAGACAAGGTTGATAGAAAGTCCACTTTGGGAACTTGTCAATTTCTTGGTAGATCTTTGGTGTCTTGGTCTTCCAAGAAATAAAACTCGGTATCCTTATCCACCGCCGAAGCTGAATACATTGCCGCTGGTTCATGTTGCGCTCAATTACTTTGGATGACTCAAACTCTTAAAGATTATGGGATTTATGTGAAACATGTTCCACTGCTTTGTGACAATGGAAGTGCTATCAAAATTGGTCATAATCCTGTACAACATTCTCGAACTAAGCATATTGAAGTTCGTCATCATTTCATTCGAGATCATGTTGCTAAGGGTGACATCAATCTTAAGCATGTTCGCACCGACAAGCAATTAGTGGATATATTTACTAAACCACTTGATGAGAAAGCGTTTTGCAGGTTGAGAGGAGAATTGAACATCATTGATGCTTCGAACTTGGAGTAGAAACTCCATTGGATACATGCAAGACATGAGCTTATGACTAACCCATGATATATCTCTCATGATAACTATCTTATGTCTTGGATACATTTGTACCTTGCATGTTGTCTAACCCATGTAGGTGCTTGGTTGAATCTAATTCCATGAGATTGCGATTCACTCATATCCTGAGCGATCTCTACATCACCAAGACTCTACACAATAGTGGTTGAAGACAAGGAAGCCCAAAACCATACAAACATATCCTTTGACAAATTCTATGATTGAGCTTCATGATTGTCATTTTTGGATACACAAGTGCTCTTCCTTGCAAAAACTAACCCGTGTAGGTAGATGAACCCAAACTCCAAATGGTGCTCCCAACTCTCGATGAGCTACATCAACCTTGAGCACCCACACAAGTTCAACTACATGAGCAAGAACCACATCACCACCCAAGGTATGTTATTCCATCTTAGAGAAGCTTTACTCCAAGACATGAGTCAAAGCAACTCAACAAGATGTGAATACATCAAGATGCTTAAACGAAAAATGGTAACCCCATTTTGAGCTTAAACGATGAGTATGACCTATGATCAAGTGTTCTAACTTGACTCCTAAGTCAATATACTCTAACATAGGTGACTATGTCACCGCCCAATTCTAGATGAAGTTCTCTTGTGTTCCTTTCTGAGTTATTGCATTTGTCCCTTGCATATTTGTTTCATCTAGAAACCTTTTACCTTTTTTTATTTTTGTTTCGCATATTTCTGCATTAAATTCCTTGCAAATCTTTCAGCTATTCATTGCAAATCTTTGTGAGATCTTACCTGACTAGTGAGCTAAGGTGACAAGTGTTTTTCTCTGTGATGAACTCGGTTTCACCGAATTGCCATTTTCGGTCCAACCGAATCCCTTCGGTACTACCGAAACATGCCACTCGGTGCCACCGATTTCGCAACAGGAAAAATAGTTTGCCACATATTCTATATTTCTTCTGATCCAGCTCCACTCAATGAATCTTGTCCTCTACAAGCATCACAGTTTTATTCCCTACTTTGTACTGAATCTCAAGGACCAAACCTATTCGACGGATTCCAGGAGAAACCTTCTTGGAAATTGATGTCAAAGGGGGAGAGAGAGATCACATCAAAGCTTGTAGGAGAGAGAGATCACATCAAGGGAGAGAAACAGTCTCAAGGACCAAACCTACAAGAGAGAAAATATTAAGGGGGAGAGAGAGACCTCAAGGGGGGAGAGAATACTCAAGGATCCCATATATTAAGGGGGAGAAAGAAATCTCCAAGGGGGAGAGAATACTCAAGGATCCCAGATGCTTGATGTTCAAGAGGAGAGATGCCACATGTCTTTTTGGGGGAAAGACATGTTCATATGAACTCATTTGAATTTAGTTCTATTCATAACCTTCAGCTCTGATTTTCTGTTTCCTATCTTCTCCCAATATCCCATGTAAGATTCAGGGGGAGCAAGACACCTAAGGGAAAGAAATCAGTCAAATTCATTGCATATCTTTATTCTTGGGTACATGTTGAATTCAATATGGTACCTTGTACTCACCCTCTACATGTCATCCCAATCTTGGTATTCTTGTGGTTTCTTTTGTTTGCTCTGGCTAGTGGACGTACCTGTGTTATCTAACCTTGTTTGTGCAGGTCCATTCCATCCTAAGCCAACTCAAGACCACAAGGTAAGTATATGCATCAAAATCATGAGTATGAGGAGTTCTTGCTTATGTACATACTGTTTGCAAGAAGGACTCATGAGCATGGAGGTATTTTCCTTGATAATCTTTTGCTCTGATGCATATGGCCAAGATGCATGTAACACATTGCCTACTCTGTCATGGTTATGCTCTCACATGCCTCTACATTTCATATTTACATGAGTGCATACATGTAGGGGGAGCCTATGCTTGTTACATGTCCTTCCAAAGCTTTACTTGATGTTCTTTATATCTTTATCTAAAGCTTTGATGTATGTTGCCATCAATTACCAAAAAGGGGGAGATTGAAAGCACAAGTGCTCCCTAGGTGGTTTTGATAATCGATGACAACATATCTCTTGTTGGACTAACATCTCAATCTAGCATGTTTCAGATAAGTTCAACAATGGAGTGGCATGGACTAAAGGTTGTGGGAACTCCTTCAAGATGCTAGGGACAAAGGATTGGCTAAAGCTTCAAGCTCAAGACTCCTCATTTTACATTTTAGTGATCCAAGATCACATTGAGTCTTTAGGAAAAGCCAATACTATTAAGGAGGGATGAGCTGTTGCTTAATGAGCCTCTTGCTTCATGTGCTTAGTGATATGCTCCAAAACCCTCAACTACTTTCCCACTTCCACATATGACCTAAACCCTAAGCCAAATTCGGTCCTACCGATTTTTCCTATCCGGCGCCACCGAGTTTCACTTGTCATAAGCCACTGCCAAACCCTAATCAGTTCGGTCTCACCGATGGGATCTCGGTCTCACCGAGATGGGCTTGCAAACTCTCTGTTACCCATTGCAATATTCTCGGTCCCACCGAGAAATGCAATCGGTTCCACCGAGTTTGCTTGGCCAAATCTCATTCTCACTTATTACCCAAATCGGTCCCACCGAGTTTGAGTAATCGGTCAAACCGAGTTTTGGATCTTCCCTAACCCTAGCACATCGGTCCCACCGAGTTGATCCAGTCGGTCCCACCGAAATCTCTAACGGTCACTAGGTTTACATTTTCGGTCCGACCGAGTTTGTTGATTCGGTCCCACAGAGATTGGAAAACTGTGTGTAACGGTTGGATTTTGTGTGGAGGCTATATATACCCCTCCACCTCCTCTTCATTCGAAGTGAGAGCCATCAGAACACACACACACCATTCCAACTTATATGTTCTGAGAGAGAACCACCTACTCATGTGTTGAGACCAAGACATTCCATTCCTACCATATGAATCTTGATCTCTAGCCTTCCCAAGTTGCTTTCCACTCAAACCCTCTTTCCACCAAATCCAAATCCTTTGAGAGAGAGTTGAGTGTTGGGGAGACTATCATTTGAAGCACAAGAGCAAGGAGTTCATTACCTTCACACCATTTGTTACTTCTTGGAGAGTGGTGTCTCCTAGATTGGCTAGGTGTCACTTGGGAGCCTCCGACAAGATTGTGGAGTTGAACCAAGGAGTTTGTAAGGGCAAGGAGATCGCCTACTTCGTGAAGATCTACCGCTAGTGAGGCAAGTCCTGTGTGGGCGTTGGCCATGGTGGGATAGGCAAGGTTGCTTCTTCGTGGACCCTTTGTGGGTGGTTGCTTCTTCGTGGACCCTTCGTGGGTGGAGCCCTGTGTGGACTCGCGCAACCGTTACCCTTGGGTGGAGCCCTGTGTGGACTCGCGCAACCGTTACCCTTCGTGGGTTGAAGTCTCCATCAACGTGGATGTAGGATAGCACCACCTATCCGAACCACGGGAAAAACATCCGTGTCTCCAATTGCGTTTGATCTCTCCAAACCCTTCCCATTACATTATTTCAAGTTGCATGCTTTACATTCCGCTGCTCATATACTCTTTGCATGCTTGCTTGATATGTATCGTGTGTGTTGAAATTGTGCCTAAAACTCCACTTAAACCGAAAAAGCTTAAAAATTGCAACTTGAGCGTCATGTGTCTAATCACCCCCCTCTAGACACATCTACTTCTAGATCCTACACCAGGGGCACCTGTGTAATAGCACAGTGCCACCCCTGTGCCTATAAATACACACTCACTGCGGTAACTATCTCTTCTTCCACCTTCGCACGAACCCTAGCGCCACCGCTAGCTCTTGACGACGCCTGCGACGAAGCGCTTCGCTGCAGCAACCTCTCCGACGTCGTCTTCACGCCGACCGCGGACATCGTCCTCTCCGCCGTCGCCGTAGTCTCCTCCGTCGCCAAGTTAGGGCACGGATGAGTGAACTGCTCGGCCTCATCTCTCGCTCCGTCTAGCAGTTCTCAGTGTGGTAAATAAAACTGCCTTTTTACAGCAACGTTGATCCTATTGATTTGTCACTTTCTACCACAAGCAGTTTCTGCTCACACAAACTAGATCTCTCTCAAATTGCATCTCATAACATGCCTAGAATATTCACTTGTGCTTCAAAAGTAGTTAGATTCCTCACTTGTACTGATCTGTGGATTCGTACAAATCTGGAACCAACTTCTTATCTATGAGTGAATGTCTTCGCACGATGAGGTCAATGTCTTCTAAACTGATTTATCTTCAAAATCTTCTGAGAATGCATATGACCTCTTCCCCTTCCCTTGCACCTTAATGCTGTCACAGGTACATGTCCGTGGGAGAATCCTTTGGTTCTCATAGTCTGCATTCATTTGCAGAGTTCTTACAGCATCACATAAATTCTCCTGAAGCCAGTTCCTGTTGGTCCAGCAAAAGAAAGCCTTTGAAGCCTTTGAACGTCTTGAAGCCTTCCAAGTTAAGGTTTATGGCTTCAGAAACAGCAGCAAGGAAGGGGGCAGACAGAGACGTGGAGGAACATCCAAAGATCTGCCTGATGAACTGGCAGAAATGTACAAAACAGATCCTGAAGAGAATTATGGTCAGCGCAAGACCCGAATCCAATGGATTCGACGCTATTGGGCAGAACAATGGTTCCAATACCACTTCGTCACCCAGGAGTATGCTGAGAAAAGTGCCATCAAGAGACCATGGGGGACATCCTTTACAAGAACCTCATACCCAGGACCAGAGATGAAGCCATTGCTCAAGGCTTCTACCCATGCATGGTCCGAGGACCACAGCCTGCTGAAGCACATCCGTCGTCACTACTCTCGTGTCGTGACGACAATCTGTTCAAGCGCAACTTCCAGTTTGCCCAGAACTCAACGAAGCAGAACAAGAAGAAGTTGGGGTTAGACTTCAACCCTGGTCCCTCCGCACCAAGGGCAGATGGCACACGCGACGCAGAACCCAATATCATCGGTCCGTATGCCAACCTTGAGGGCCTCATCACCCGCATCTTGGTCCAAGGGACTGCCGTGAATGACCCTCCAGCTAACTCTGAGTCTGATGAAGCTCCTGCTGTACCGAAGCCAAAGCAGTTGAAGAAGCCAAAAGCTTCAAAGCCGGCCCCTTCACCAAAAATCTCAAGGGCGAAGCCATTGGCAACTGCACCTCCTAAAGACAGTGTGCAGTCTGAAGACGTATCCCGCGTTTCCAAGCCCCAGAAGGCCAAGATGCCTCAGCCACACACCAGCAAAAAGCTCACAGCTACTGCCATTCTGCGCAGCGAAGCCATTGATCTGTCAAGTGATGAAGATCTTGGAGATGACGCTCTCAAGCAGCTCATCAAGAGAAAAGATGAAGCTGAAATCTTCAACAATTTGCCTCTCTTTGATGTCGCCATCATCCACAACTTCATCGACGAATGGTTTGCCACACCAAACATCAGCTTCGAAGATCTGCAGCTGCCCGTTGGCTTCAGCGTCGCCTTCCAAGGCGCTATTGCTTCAGAACTTGCAATTGCCCAGCGCATTATTGAACTGAAGCAGAAAATTGATCATGAAAAGGCTCAGTTCAAGAAGCATATGGCCAAGCTCAGCGTGCAAGAAGTGAAGAGCTTCAAGATCATGTTGCACGAACTAAAGGAAAACTTTCTGAAGAAGCGTGCAGAAGCTCAAGGTTCGCGGGAGCGAATGAAGACTCTGGCAGACAGATGTGTGCAGGCCTACAATGAGGCTGAGAAGCGCAAGGCACTTGGGCGTCCTGGCATCAACCCCAAGATGGCCGCAAAGAAAAAGAAGAAGACTGTTCCAGCTGAACAAGAGACACCAAGGCAGGAAGCAGTTCCGCTTGTCTTCCCAACTGCAACGACTGGCTCGAAGCCAAAGAGCCGATCAACAGCTTCAGAGCTCAAGAAGACAAGAACTGCTGAGGCTGAAGCCAGGAAGAGGAAAAGCTCTGAAGCCTCTCCTACTGCCCCCAGCAAGAAAAAGAGAAAGACCAAGAAATCTCGGGCTGCTCCCGCAGAGCCCTTGATAGTTGAACCTATTTCTATGGTTCACCCTGACGCAGAACGTCAACTGACGGTGCATGAGCCTGCTTCCACAGAGGCTCCTGTTCCTGAAGACATTCCAGCAGCTGATCCCATCGCTGCTGAAGACATTGGTCATCATGACAATGTAGAAGATGATGCAGCCCTTCCTCAATTAGAACACAGCGAACTCATCAGCATTGGTCGTCCACTGACGCCAATTGCACAGGATGCTTCATGGGCGGATCGCCCTCAAGAGAAAGAAGACTATGAGGCCCAGCCCACTCCAATCCCACAGGCGTCGTCTGCATTCCGCAAGCTTCGCAAAGGTCCAAGGCCTCAAGTCTATGCTGAAGACATTCCGGCTGCATCAGCCGCAGAAGAAGCACCACAAGAGCCCACTCCTCTGCTCCACCAAGAAGCAGTTCTCCAGGAGAACGTGCTTGTGACCGACCCTCCAGCTAGTCAAGCGGAGGATGAAAATCTTGAGGCTGCCACAACCAACAACAAAGCTGATGTGGAGCCCTCCCCAGCAAAAGCTTCAGAAGACAGCGAAGCCACTGAACCTACAACTTCTGTTCCTGAGTCTGCTGCAGGTCCCCAATTCAACTATCATGTTGAGCACAGGCCTCAGGTCCAGAAGCCAATCCCCATACTGCCAAGGTTCTCAGGTCCTGCATCAGCACCTGGCTCCTTCAACATCAATGGCTTCAGGGCAGATAATACTTTCTTCAATAGATCCAAGAACCCCTATTCAAGGGAAAGGATTTCATCAGATAGGTTCTGGAGTTATCCTCAGCGCAGCTACTACTCATGCATACTGTACAACCAAGGTCGCATTTTCCCGCACAAGCGCCTTGATGTTGAAGCTATTGCTGGTCTGCCCTATCTAGAGGAAGCGTTGGATTGCTTCAAACAAGTGGGTTTGCTATAGTTTGTTACTGATGAAGAGCATTGGAATGAAGAGCTCCTGCTACAATTCTATGCCACACTGCACATCAGAGGATACAACAGAGATCCAAAGACTTGGGTCCTGGAGTGGATGACCGGCAACGTCCATCACGAAGCCAATGCATTTGATATCATTGAGCTCACAGGCCTGCCCACTCCAGGCGAATTCTTCGAGCAAGGTTGTCGGCTACACACTGAAGCTATTGAGAGCATATTTTAGAGGCCTGAACCAAATATGAGTCAGATGCTCTCCATGATGAAGCCATTGCCCCACGATGCTCCTTATCCAACAGAGTTCTTCGTTGAAGACTTTGAGTACCTGCCCAGGACCATCTATCACATTATCCGGCGGACTCTCTGGCCTATCAAAGGGCACTCTCCAAATGCCAAGATCGAGGGTGCAATGAAGACTCTGATATTTTGTATCCTTCATGGCAAATGCTTCAATGCACAGGACTTCTTCATACGCCAACTTGCTGCATCAGGCTCAGATTTACTTGGTTTGAAGTTCTATGCTCCTTGGGTAATGAGACTGATCAAGCTTCACTCAGCGATCTCATATCAGCCCTCAGCCCGCAACCATCGGATCTTCTTGCCAGATGTGGATACCTCTGCTGAAGCTATATATCCTGAGCCTGCCAAGCAACCTTTGAGTCTTCAGAATGAAGAACACTAGAGCTTCACTCAGAACGTTGAAGGTGTTGAAGCCATCTCCAGGGTGTATCCTTTGGCTGGCACTACACGTGCGCCACACCCTGCTTCAACTGAAGCCACTGACAGTGCCACCGCTTCAAGACCCAAGAAGCGCACTCGTGTTCTCAACGACCGAGAGCTTCTTGTGGCCCTTCATCAAAAGCAAGATAGGCATCATGACTGGTTGAAGAGACAGATGAAAAGCCTCTTGTTGGATGTAAATCGCATCCGAAATCTTGCCACCAAGAACGCTTTCGTTGCCCATGAAACCTGTCGCCGCACATGGAAAGGGCTAACGATGATGCTTTCTGAAGCTGATCTTCAAGAGGATGGCTTCACTGAGAGATTCAAATTTGACTCCACACCTCCTCGAAGAGCTGTGCTGCTGGGGACTCCATCTCTTTAAGACTCTGAGTTTTCTTCCTCTGCTGCCATAGTCACTGCCAGAATTATTGATGAAGAAGATGATGCTACCTCACCGCCACCTGCTTCAGCACCTCCAAGCTCTTCTGCACCGCCAAACAACGCCAACAACCCTGCTACTTCATCTACTCCTCATGGGAACGAGTAGAGGCTCTATGTCTTCAAACCTTTTTGGTCATTACTGACAAAAGGGGGAGAAGCATATGAGATTGATAGTCTTCAAGCGGGTTCATATGGGCGGGTGCCTTATATTTTGCTTCGTGCTTACAACTCTCGTTTTTGCTTCATTTGGTTCTTTGAGTTGTAACACTAAAACTCGATGGTCGTCTCCTACTTGTTTGCCACCCTGTTTGCGAAGATAAATTCCGCATGTGCGACGATAAATTCCGCACTTATCTCATTCTGCAGACGTCCATTTTCCATTATGCATGTCATTATCTTCATATACTTTCACATGCATAGTGGATTGTCATCATAAGCTGAATTGGATCTCCACAAGTACAACCTGCCATGTGCATTTGCATTCCAAAAGCAAATTAACTTATATGCACATCTTCAAGGGGAGCCCTTGAAACTTATGAAGACAATTCCTTATCCTTTACAATTTCACAGACTATATTCCCCGTTGAAAACTTCAACTAGTTTGTCATCAATCACGAAAAAGGGGGAGATTGTAAGTGCATCTAGTGCCACCCCTAGTTGGTTTTGGAGTATTGACGACAAACCTAGTTGAGGGACTAATGTGTTTGTGAGAATTGCAGGATAACACAGGTAGAAGTCCCTCGCTGATTCGGTTTTACTACCAGAGATGACCCCTAAAAATGTATGAAGACATTGAAGCCAAAGGTGGTATATGAAGATATTCACATTAAAGACTATGACAAAAGAAGACACGTTATGAAGCCTATGGAGCTCGAAGACTTAGATCTTTCGTAGTTCTTTTTCTTTTGTGTTGAGTCATGGGAACCACTGTACTGTTAAGTGGGGTCCAGGAGAACCAGTCAGAATGACTGAAGTGATGCCTAAACCAAAAACCTATGTCTTCGAGTGAAGACAATGAGAGCGAATCTTGTCCAGAGCCGGACAAGTCAGCTTTGCTTGTAGCCCAAGTAAAGTTGCCATGAGAGTTTGAAATCTGACCGTTGAGACACGTGTCAGTTCCTTAGTGACACAGGGTCATTTCGGACAAATCAGGTCGGGTTGCCAAGTGGCTATAAATTGCCCACCCCCTACAACCATAAACGGTTGGCTGCTCAGATTTCAGTGCACGGCTTTTGTCGTTTGAGAGCAACCCACCTCGAAGCCTTTGAGAGAAAATTTCTAGCGAGGAGAAAAGCCCTAACCACCCAGAGCCAGAGAACATTGGGCATCACTTAAGTCTTCTTGTCTGTGTGATCTGAAGACTTAGTACACTTGAGGACTGTGAATCCTCCAGACGGTTAGGCGTCGCGTTCAGAGCATCCAAGAGACATTGTGGATTGCCAGTGAACGAAGTCTGTAAAGGTTTGGGAGTCTACCTTGAAGACTTATCAGAGTGATTGGGCGAGGACTATGTGGCCTTAGCTCAAGGAGAATGCGGTGAGGACTTGGTGTCCTGAGCTGCGCGTTCAGGACTGGGTGTCCGGGACTGTGTGTCCTAAGGTTTAAATACCTAGCCGCTCCAACCAGACGTACAGTTGTCACAGCAACTGGAACTGGTCCAACACATCATTGTCTTCAACGAGTCACTGGTTTCATCTTCACTCCCTTTTACTTACTGATCACTCATTGTGAAGTCATTGCGTGTCTGTTCTATCTTTTGTCTTCACAACGTGAGTGTATGATCTGTTTGGCTTCATAGTATCTTCCTACCTGATCCTAATTACACTAGAGCTATTTGTCACTGTGCTTTCACTCTGTTGCTACTTGACCATGGCTTGCCTAGTGTAGTCTAACTTCCGCTGCATAGTAATAGGCATATCTCTACTGTTTGTCTTCATAACTTCCACGTTTTGAAGACTTTCATAAAAACCGCCTATTCACCCCCCCTAGTCGATATAACGCACTTTCACTCGCAAGGAATTCTCTCTCAAAGGCTTCGAGGTGGGTTGCTCTCAAACGACAAAAGCCGTACTTTAACTCTGAGCAGCCAACCGTTTATGGTTGTAGGGGGTGGGCTATTTATAGCCACTAGGCAACCCGACCTGATTTGTCCGAAATGACCCTGGGTCACTAAGGAACTGACACGTGTTTCAACGGTCAGATTTCAAACACACACGACAACTTTACTTGGGCTACAAGCAAAGCTGACTTGTCCGACTCTGGACAAGATTCGCTCTCATAGTCTTCACTCGAAGACATAGGTTTTGGTTAAGCATCACTTCAGTCATTCTGACTTGTTCTCTTGGACCCCACTTAACAGTGCGGTGGTTCCTATGACTCAATAAAGAAGAAAAAGAACTACGAAAGGTCTAAGTCTTCGAGCTCCATAGGCTTCATGCGATGTCTTCTCTTGTCATAGTCTTCAATGTGAGTATCTTCACATACCACCTTTGACATCAATGTCTTCATACATTTTTAGGGGTCATCTCTGGTAGGAAAACCGAATCAATGAGGGACTTCTACCTGTGTTATCCTGCAATTCTCACAAACACATTAGTCCCTCAACTAGGTTTGTTGTCAATACTCCAAAACCAACTAGGGGTGGCACTAGATGCACTTACAATAGGCTTAAGGCCAAAAGGAAATTATGTGGGGCCAAAGAGAGTGTTGCACCAGCACAACTCAAACATAGGCACCCACCGAGCATAGCTCACATGTTGCTTGGGGGCTCTTTGCTTCTCAAAGAACAAAGAGTCTGCACCCTTGCAATAGGCTATCAAGTCAGGCTTGGAAGCTAGGTGTATTCACCTAAAACCCTGGGTTATCCTGCCTCTTTAAGTAAGCCACTCCATCCAGGTAAACCTGGTATGACCCGTCGAACGTTTGACAAGTCAATCTTATAGACCTTGAACTTGTCAAAGTTAAAACGGTGATTGGTTAAAGATTGAGGTCCATCTTAAAAGGCTTTGAAAAATGGTTTAACTCAGTCGGCTGGCAGCCCATGAAAAGCCTCGATTTAGAGCCTGTCAGCCCATGAAAAGCCTTGCATATTCTTTTTGTGTGTTTTACAAAGTTTTTCTCTTTTGACAATATTCATAAGTATTTTCTGATAAACCAGCGTTTATTACAACCCGGCGTGGCTTACAATGCTAAATTGTTAAAGTCCATGATCAGCTATAATCTAGCGTTTATTGCTCCGGTCTGGTTTTGACTACAAGTCACCAATTTTATATGGATAAAGCTGGTGTTTATTATAACCCGGTATGGTTTTATCATAAACCGGCAAGTTTGGACGGAGTCATCAATACTCCAGATAGGTGTTAATCACCCCTATTTCAAACAACCATGGGTCAAGCAAACGAGGTAGCAGGTATTTTCTATGCTATACCAGCCTTGGTTCTACATCCGGGTTATATATTTGGGCATCATGACCCATCCAGCGGTAAACCGCCAGGACCCTTTTCATTATCTTATATGCAGGAACAAGTTAACATACACCCATTGTGGATTATGCATATAATAAAAATCCCAAAAGCATGGCGAGTTATCAGTATCCAGCAACATAAGTATGCTCGATGGCATAACAGACAAATTTGTTTCAGCATATAAGATGATTGTTTTAGCAAAAATGGTAGGCTGCAACGACTTAAACCGCCTCCGGTTTAGGATTCATCACCAGGACGACTTGAAGTTTGCGGGTCATCTTGAGTCGGTGCATCCTCCTCATCTCTACCCAGTGGCTGGAAGTCAATTGTTGTCCAATCGATTCCAGTTAAAGCTTGGAAAGCGGCTTCTTCACTTATAAGGGGGGAATGATCAATGTTAGGGGAATAAGTGTGCTTACGAATTGGTGGAACAAGATCCTCTACATCATGCATCGGCGCCGGATATCTTTTCTGATCAACATCATAAAGCGGCTAATAATGAGACAGATCCATTTCATCCGCCAATTTGCTAGCTATGGGTTGCATTTCCCTTGTCAGCCTTCGGAGATCATCAATATTAAATTATGTACCATCTTCCTTCATGCTAGGGTAGCCTTGGCCAATATCTACCAGTTCAAGATCTGGAATCCATGCCTTGGCCCGGATTAGCGCAATCAGTGCGCCGGACCTTGCAGCTGATCTTTTGAGTTCATCTAACCGGGCAGGCAACATGGACAACTTCTCAAGTTTCTTTTATCAGTTTTGGAGGAGGCCTTTTATAAGCAGCAGTGCAGATAGCCCGTTGAGATCCAGAATACAACTGCTCTATCAAGGTGTAGGCTTCCTTCAGCTTCATCCACATGTCAGAACCCAGATGGGTAATGCGGGTCCCTGTGACATTACAAGCATCAGTAAACCGGTAATTGATACATTAGAATGACTTGAAAAATATCAGATGAGGATACTCACCAAATACAGCAGAGGTCATAGCGTTTAATTGCCGCTTTAAACCGGCCAGTTCTTCGACCACCGGTTTAAGGGATGTCTCTGCGTCTTCGGCCTTCTTTACTAAAGCAGCCTTCTCCATGTCCTAATCTGCACGTTCCTTCTTGAAGTTTTCTTTTAGCTTCTCCATGGTTGTTAAGGCATTGGTCAGTTCCTCTTTGGCTTTAGAAGCCTCCGCTTGTTGAGATTTGATGTTCTCTTGAAGATCAGTGGTTTGAGAGTCCTTTTTGCTTAGCTCAGCCTATAAAGAACAGACAGGTCATCAACAGGTTGTCTATATTTGAAGTACCAAGTGTATAACAAGTTATGCACTTTGCCCTTGGGGGCTAATGCCTACGAGCTTCATTCTGGAAAATTATTTCAAGTCCCAAGTATAATACAAGCATTATTCTTGACACTTGGGGGCTAATGTACATCTGCTCAAAAGTAACAGTGATTAAAGTCCCGGTTCACCTTGGAAAGGTAAACCGGCCCTTTGGGATTACACAGGCGAAAGTTACAAGGATACAATGCTAAAGTATCGGTTTACTTTTAAGAAAAAGGATCAACCGACCCTTGGAGGATAAGTATGCAAAAATATGGTATTATGAAGTCCCGATTTTTTATTACTATCATAAATAGGCCCTTGGGAGCTACTGGAATTGATACTTACAATTGGACTTAAGAGAGAAAAGGATTTGTACTTACTTCATAACATTGCTTCATCAAATTCACTAAACCGGCTTCATAGTCACGATTTGAGTACAGACGGTTCAGAAAACCAGAATGGAGCTCTTGGGTGTTAAGGTGGGCATAGCTTGATAAATCGGTGCTCCACTTGCCTTTCTCCATCGCAACACGTTCTTCTTTGGCACTATGTTTTGCCAGTACAACAGGATGGCCAGGGGATGTGTGGCCAGCGCCAGTGATGATAACCTCAT
Source organism: Triticum urartu (assembly GCF_056163025.1). Taxonomy (NCBI): domain Eukaryota; kingdom Viridiplantae; phylum Streptophyta; class Magnoliopsida; order Poales; family Poaceae; genus Triticum; species Triticum urartu. Next base: position 156,550,685 of record NC_141874.1, on the reverse strand, counting down.
CTTCCTTCTCGCCAGCGGCTTTTTCTGGAGTTGATGGAATATCAGTAGCCTTAATTGGATTAGAAGGTCCATCATCAGTTCGGACTGGACTTGCCAGTTTATCAGCTTGCACAGCGGTATCAACTTGTACTTGTTCATCAACATTATGATTTTGAGGGGGCGGTTCATCAAACATGGCTTCAGTATTTTGACCTTCCGGTTCGGTAGTCGGCTCTAGTTCAATCACCACATGGTCGTTATTCACCCGAGCCTTCTTACTGGGTCTGGCATTGGCTCTAAAAAAAGGAGAACAGATGCAAAGGTTAACATAGCATACAAAGTATAAAGCGTCAAAAGATTGAGTTGAAATACTTACCCAGCAACGGTCTTAAGAGGAGGGAGTTGTGTGGCCGTTGATTCGTCGGATGATGAAGGAGGTGTTACATAATAATTCGAATCGGACGGATTAAGAGGTTGTTGGAAATAGCCTGCCTTGGGATAAGAAGTGTCAGAAGTGGGTGAGACCTCAGGTCAGCATTTTCGAACCGGGGTGTTTGGTAAATCGGTTGAAGTGACCGTTTGGCCGCTGTGCCGGGTTGTGCGGCGAGCCTCGTGCTGCTGCTTCTTCAAAAGAAATTTTGGATCCAAGTAAGCAAGAGGGTGAGAAAATCTTACTTTCTGGACTGCTTGACGGATTTTTTGTGTTGGCAGAGGGTCTGAACCGGAGGAAAGGATAATTACCTCTGCATCGTCAGCTTGGCTTCCCTCAACGTCCTCCTGATAAATATCATTGTCAATGAGGTGCATGAAAAGTGAACCAAGTGAATCAAGTTCTACCTTTGCTTCCGGTTCATCAGGGTCATCATCAAGCTCTAAATCGATGGGTTCAGTTGCCCTCTTCTTCATAGTTTTCTTGACAACTTTCGTTTTAGGATGAGAAGGCTTCACCGCTTTCTCCTGTGATTTCTTTTTCTAGAACAAATCATCACCCTGTTTAAAACATGGGCAGAGGGTATTAAAAGTTGCACAGTTCAAAAATACCAGGTGTAAAGCGGAAGCAAAACAATTATTACAGCAGGCGGTTTGTTCTATGTGTAAAAGGGACTTAACCCGGTCTTGCTACAGACAGCTTCCGGTTCATTCAGCATTTTCTTGGCAGACTCAGTAACTTCCTCATCTGTTAGTTGAATGTCAATATGACGTTGGGAGTGTTTTACATCACCGGTGTACTCGCACATTAAACCGGAGCGGCGACTTAACGACAAGATACTCCAGGACATCCAGCAACGAACGAAGTCCACACCTGTTAAACCGTTGGCCATGAAAGCTCTAAGTTTGGCGAGTTGTGGTGCATATGATGCCCATTCCTTGGCACTTAGTCATTGCGGAAGCGGATGAGTATTGGCAAGCCGGTGAGTACGGTAACCCGGTAGAGGATTCTCATCTTCAGGAGAGGTGTCTTTGCAATAGAACCAAGTTTGATTCCACTCCTTTGGGTGACCGTGAAGTTTGGCATGAGGAAAACTAACATCCTTCCTTTTCTGAATGGAGACGCCACCGAGTTCAGTATTGGGCCCGTCTACGTATTCAGTGCGACGATTTAAGTGGAAGAAATCTCGGAACAACTCGACAGTCGGCTCTTCTTGTAGATAGGCTTCACAAAACACCTGAAAGTTGCAGATATTGGATACAGAGTTGGGTCCAATATCTTGAGGGTGGATCTGAAAGCTGGCAAGTACATCCCGAAAAAACTTGGATCCAAGCGGTTTAAAACCACGGCCTATATGATCAGCAAACACTACTACTTCACCATCTCTGGGGGTAGGAGGATTTTCTGGCCCAGGAACTCGCCATCGGATTTCATTTTTCTTCGTTAAGTTACCAATTTTGACCATTCCATTCAGTCGTTCTTCAGTAACCCGGGAAGGAGCCCAGTTACAAGAATAGAATTGCTTGGCCATTGCAAGTGAAGAGCTGGAAAGGAATAATGTCGGTTTATGGTTCATTAATGACAATGCATAAAGTACAACAGGTTGAGGAAAAAGGAATTCAAGCATGCGAAATTGATAAACCAGAGGAAGTTATAAACCGCCTACGACAGAGTGTTTATAAGTGGTAAAGCGATGAACGGTTTACAAGGGGACTAATGGCATATGACAGATTATTTTCTACAGAGATAAACCGCCTGTGTAGGTAAAAAAAGTACAGATCTGAAGCAAAAAATGGCTAAGTGAAGAAAAACAGGTTTCACAGAATCACGTTCGCGTTTTGGATCTACCGCAAGTCAAGAAAAGGGAAAAGATTTCGACCTAAAAACAGTATGGTCCTGAAGCAGTTCACAAAAGGTCTAGATCAAAGTTCTTACGTGTACAAGGTTTCGTTTAATGGCTGAGATAAGGACTACCATAGTTACTACACGAAACGCATCAAGTCTTAGGTCTGCTATATACGGACTGACGAAGAACAGGAAGGGAGCACCATGAACTCGTATGAACCCTAAGTGGATCTACAGGGAAAGAGGAGAAGGCTTACAAGAGCTATCGAAGTAGCGGAGGTGAGCCGCGTCTCTCTGGAGCGATCAGGTCGATGCAGCGGCCAACGATGAGGCAGAGACGAAGCTCGACGACGGCGGCAGTGCTCGGGTGCGTAGGCGTCGCGAGGAGGAAGAAGAGAGAAGAAGGCAACGGAAAGAAAAGGAAGGGGTCCTCCGCCCTATTTATAAGGACAAAGAGATAAGCGACACGCGCGGGAATCGAGGAGCCCAAAAATGGATAGATCACGAGATTGTTGCCTCAATTGTTGGATGCTCATTAATAAAAGGGGTATCTTCAGCTTTAAATGAACAGGTGATGTCACGGCGGTTTACTACAAATCCAGAGGATGACGTCAGGGCGGTTTACAAGCTCTATGCGAAAGTGCAAGGGAAGGAATTTTCCTAAGTGTTGAAGATTGACATGAACAAGTTCAAATCAATCTGCGGCCTAATGTTGGGGATATTATTACTGGCCGTAAACTGGCCAAGAGTGGCCGGGTTAACTCTATGATGATTACTATTTGAAGCCCAGGAAGACAAAGGATGATGGCGCTTCATGAAGGCCCAAGGCCCAAAGGCGGGTTAAGGCCTGTAGACATAAACCGACATTATCATGTAACTTGTATTATAAGATAGAAAGAATAGAGACCGAGTTGGATACGTTGATGATTCGGCCTCGGGACTCTGTAAACCGGCGGGCGTCGACCTATGTATATAAAGGGGTGACCCGGCGACAGTTTAGGGACAACACACAACAACTCGAGAGGCAGGCAAAGCGGATTCGCTCCTTGGTCATTGAAATCCTAGCAATACCATCACAACTGGAGTAGGCTTTTACCTTCATCGTAAGGGGCCGAACGAGTATAAACTCTTGCGTCCTTTGTCCGCTTTAACCCCTTTAAGCTAACCCGTAGCGATGGCTCCACGACTAAGTCCTTTCACGAGGACATCTGCCGTGACAAAACCACGATAAGAGGTTGGTTATTTCCTTTGTTCGTTTTTGTTCCGAGTCGAGTCCCACCTGCGACGCCTCTTTTTTTCTCCTTGGGTGTATCCCACCAGTAAGAGAACACGACACCACATTTATTTAGTGGGCCCACATGTAAGGAGCAGCGGAATGGTCCACAAATGCCCAGGTTACGGTCAAATGCCTTTGATTGGATGAAAGGGAGGAGATGTGTATTTCCATAAGAGTACACAATAGATTGAGGCAAAATTGATCATAGATGAAAACTAAGGGTAGAACCATCGGCTAAGAACCAACCGAGTAGAAGGATCTGAAAAACCTAGTAAAGAAAAATCTATGAATAGGAAATATATATATAAGAATCCAATGTCATGACAATTCCAATCCTATAGAAATAAAAACTGAAAACACATGAATTGGTAGCAGTATTTGTTTGGTTGGCCATATGATTTTTTTTCCAATAAAATATTAAGTATGTTATAATTTCCAATGAAATAAAGAAGATTTCCACAAGGTTGCATTATATGGATTTTATTCCTTTAAAAATACATACAAAATATACCACAAGAAACAATGATTTATTTCCAGTCACACGAATCCAAAATTTTAAGAAATTAACTCCTCCAATATTGCTAGCAGAATATTCAAACCAAAATAGACCCTAAATTCCAGAAAAAAAACCCCTTCTATGTGAGTTTTATCACCTCTAGACTGGAGGGAGCATTTCTGTTTGAGAAAAAGAAAAAGACTAGAAGGAGCAGAGATTCAAAAGCCAAAGGTCAATCGGCAGTTCTCAAAAGCTCCCAGCAGGTCCCACCGCCCGCCCACATGAACAAGTTCAGATCAATCTGGGGCCTAATGTTGGGGATATTATTACTGGACGTAAACCGGCCAGGAGTGGCCGGGTTAACTCTATGATGATTACTATTTGAAGTCCACGAAGACAAATGATGATGGCGCTTCATGAAGGCCCAAGGCCCAAAGGCGGGTTAAGGTCTGTAGACATAAACCGACATTATCATGTAACTTGTATTATAAGATAGAATGAATATAGACTGAGTTGGATACGTTGATGATCCGCCCTCGGGACTCTGTAAACCGGCGGGCGTCAACCTATGTATATAAAGGGGCGACCCGGCGGCAGTTTAGGGACAACACACAACAACTCGAGAGCCAGGCAAAGCGGATTCGCTCCTTGGTCATCGAAACCCTAGCAATACCATCACAACTGGAGTAGGCTTTTACCTTCATCGTAAGGGGCCGAACTAGTATAAACTCTTGCGTCCTTTGTCCGCTTTAACCCCTTTAAGCTAACCCGTAGCGATGGCTCCACGACTAAGTCTTTTCACGAGGACATCTGCCGTGACAAAACCACGACAAGAGGTTGGTTATTTCCTTTGTTCGTTTTTGTTCCGAGTCGAGTCCCACCTGCGACGCCTCTTTTTTTTCTCCTTGGGTGTATCCCACCAGTAAGAGAACACGACACCACATTTATTTAGCGGGCCCACATGTAAGGAGCAGCGGAATGGTCCACAAACAGTGGCGGAGGCAGGAATCGTAAATTTATGATCTTGAGGGGGGCCCGATTAAGAAAACATAACAAAAAAATACTGTTCACGCCCAAAATACAAAGAAGTGACTAATGTTGGGGAGGGCCCGGGCCCCTGCCACCCCCCCCCCCCCCCCCCCCGCCTCCGCCACTGTCCACAAATGCCCAGGTCACGGTCAAATGCCTTTGATTGGATGAAAGGGAGGAGATGTGTATTTCCATAAGAGTACACAATAGATTGAGGCAAAATTGATCATAGATGAAAACTAAGGGTAGAACCATCGGCTAAGAACCAACCGAGTAGAAGGATATGAAAAACCTAGTAAAGAAAAATCTATGAATAGGAAATATATATAAGAATCCAATGTCATGACAATTCCAATCCCATAGAAATAAAAACTGAAAACACATGAATTGGTAGTAGTATTTGTTTGGTTGGCCATATGATTTTTTTCCAGTAAAATATTAAGTATGTTATAATTTCCAATGAAATAAAGAAGATTTCCACAAGGTTGCATTATATGGATTTTATTCCTTTAAAAATACATACAAAATATACCGCAGGAAACAATGATTTATTTCCAGTCACATAAATCCAAAATTTTAAGAAATTAACTCCTCCAATATTGCTAGCTGAATATTCAAACCAAAATAGACCCTAAATTCCAGAAAGAAGCCCCTTCTATGTGAGCATTTCTGTTTGAGCAAAAGAAAAAGACTAGAGGGAGCAGAGATTCAAAAGCCAAAGGTCAACCGGCAGTTCCCAAAAGGCTCCCAGCAGGCCCCACCGCCCGCCCGCCCACAGATCGTAGCATATCCATCCATCCAGTCCAACCGTCCCGTCGTCCTGCAAGGCTGCAACCAGGCCGCGCAACTGACCACCAGCCGCGGCAGTGCGACGGACCCCTCAATTTCCACGACGCTTCCTTTCCTCCCGTTCCCCCCTCCGGGTGCGGAACGACGCGACGCGACGCGACCCGCCTCACCTCATCAAAGCCTCCCTCCCCTTCCTCCATCTCCCCCCTCCCCTCCTCCCAAATCTCCCTCCCCCAAATTCCTTTCCCACCCAAACCAAACCCTCGGCGCCTCAAAACCCTCGCCTCCGCCGGCGCCCCCTCCCCCATGGCCTCCGCCGCCGCCCCCGCCTCCTCGGAGGAGGCCGTCAAGGTAGGCCCCGCCGCCAGCCCTCTCCCTCCGCCCCGCCCCGTCCCCCGTGCTCCCGCCGCCGCGGGCGCTCGTGGGGATCTCCGCGGCCCGTGTTCTTTCCCCCCCTTCCTGTTCCTGGGATTTCGGCGCCTGATTCGGTCCGTACGGTTGGTGCCGGTGTTCGCTTTGTGCGCAGGCGGCGAAGGTTCTGATGGTCGGGGCTGGAGGCATCGGGTGCGAGCTCCTCAAGACCCTCGCGCTCTCGGGCTTCAGCGACATCCACGTCGTAAGTTTGTTATCTACTATACTACATGGCCCCTTGCTTCGGCGCCCTTTGTTGACACCGCGCCTAGGTTTAGTTCGAATCTAGCTTGCACATTAGCTGTTGTCGGCAGCACCGCGGTGGATGGCCGGTGCGTCTCTTTGTCGGTAGCGGGATCTGTGATGGTGTTAGCGTTGACTTGAAGCTGAAAAATAGATGCATAAACTGCTTCTGCAGCTAATCTATCCAAGGTTTTCCTCTAGGCTGCGCTTACTTGCATCTGCGCTGGCGTGATTGTATTGATTTTATGGCGCTGGTACTGCCTTCTTAGATTGTGCATTAGGAATTTGATAACACACCTTTGTTTGGCTTTTGATAAAATGACACACACTTGTTTCACTTACATATAGTCAATGGCCGCAAAGTGTGTCATTTGTATCAAAGTTACAGACAAAGGTGTGTTGTTTTGTCAAAAATTTCATTGTGCATAGGGCGAGCCCAGTTGGCTCATGTTTTATGCACTGTCATGAAAGGTGATATCTTCGCGGTACTTCCTTGAGGTTGATGTACCTTGTATGCAAAATAGTTTTAAAACAGGCAGGGAGTAATCCTTGTTCAGGCAACCAGAGCTACACAAATCAATTTGCTTGACACACTTATGAAATGGTTCATCTTGCTGCTTTTATTATGCAGATTGACTTGGACACGATTGAGGTCAGCAATCTGAACAGACAGTTTTTGTTTCGGAAGAGTCATGTGGGACAGTCAAAAGCCCATGTAAGTATATTTTCTACATGAACATATGATGGGTATAGTTATCTTGGGGACTTCTTCATAATTGATGCCTGCTTATGATGTTTCCACCATTGATTTTGTCAGGTTGCTCGTGATGCTATTCTGAAATTTAGGCCAAACATCAATATAGAATCACACCATGCAAATGTTAAGGATGCCCAGTTCAACGTTGACTTTTTCAAGCAGTTTAATGTAGTTTTGAATGGCCTTGATAACTTGGATGCTAGACGACATGTGAATCGCCTCTGCCTTGCTGCTGAAGTTCCATTGGTTGAGAGTGGGACCACTGGGTTTCTCGGACAGGTCAGTTGACCAAATATCATGGTTTTTGTCTCTTTATCTTTGCATCTCCCTTGTCACTAATGCCTGTGGGTATTGTTATGTTTGTCTTTTGTCTTTTGCTTGTAGTACTCCTGCTACAAGGTATTCCATGATATTTGATTGTTGGCCAGTGTGCTAACCGCTGGTGGTCCCTTTTCATTTTCTTAGTAAGATAGCAGTAATATTTACCCTAGGTGTACAACCTTCCACTTGAGATGGCCATCGTGTACTTTCTGATAACATGGCTAAATGTTTGGTCTGGGCCTTTGCACAATTACGTAAGGACACATGCAGAAATGCATTGTCATTTTGAAACTGGACCTTCTGGGTGTATATAAGCTCACATGTATAACAGAAAGTAGGCATCTGCCCACTCTCTTCCACAAGAGCTGCTTATGCATGCTTTAAAAAAATGACGAATTTAAATCCTATATACAACCCGCAGCATGTCGTGCTGGTATTTATGCTATATTTTGTGTATGCTTTGCATATGGTTGACATTTGTTTGATAGTCGTGTACATATCATTGCATTTTGTAGTTGACTTGAAGCTGAAAAATAAGAGCCGAATAAGAGACATAATCTGGAAACTTGTACATCAAATAGTTGTGCCACGAGCATGCAATATGAGTCAACATTTGATCATGTACATCAATTGCCAAAACCCAAGTGTTATTTTGATATAAATGCATGCCATTTAGTGGCCAGGCCTAAACTGCTTGGTATAAAACAAGTTTTCTGTACCTCACTGTTGTTTTAAACATACTCGTTATTTATAGCGCATCTGTCAACTGTGAAACCAATGTTTCAACCAATGTTTCACGGTCACTGAACTAATCAAGGAGTCTGGCTCTCTGCTGAATAGGTCAAATTAATGCTTTACTAAAAGCAATTGTCATTCTATTTTGCAGGTTACCGTTCATGTCAAGGGTAAAACAGAATGCTATGAATGCCAACCTAAGCCTATCCCAAAATCATATCCAGTCTGCACAATTACAAGCACTCCATCAAAGGTTCCTCTTTTTGCCTCTGCATGTTGATTATTTTCATGTCTGCTTTTCTTATTGTGATATTAGTTAAGTTCTGCTATTTCTTCTGAGGCTAAGTATCATGTTGGTTTGTATGTTCTTAATATGCATAGTTAGTTTTGTTTAATGTGGGAAGGAATATTTCTTATATAGTTAGTTAGTATTTTTTGTATTAAATTATTAATGGCTTCATACCCCTGTAACCCTGTTTATATCTAGAAATAAGCTTATTTATTCGGCCTTTGTTTCTTGGATTAGTTCTGATGGAACCTTGCAAGAAAAGTCATTTAAACTGGATGCTGTTTGACCTAGTTGCCTAATATTGTACTCCCTCTGTCCGGGTTTATTGGGCCCGGAGACAAGATCGGCAGGACCAAGGAACCTAGTAACTGCCCTTGATTAAGGTGAAAATTTCCAGTGTTTAATTGTGACGCACGTTTTGGTAGCCACGTAATTTAATGCACACTCTAGGTAATCCAGCCAGCAGCCCAGAGTTCACGCGCATGCTGATGCTTGGCCGTTAGCATGGCCAATCTGAAGACTAGGAGAAGCGCATGCGTCTGTTTAGGTCGCTGCATGCAATGGGCTAGTTAATTTCCCTCGGTCCTCTGGAACTGAATGAGTTTGATTTCAAGAAAATTAATTAGAAGGGCCTTATAAATCGGGACGTAGTATTGTGGCTGAGAGGCCTAATAAACCCGGACGGAGGGAGTACTCCCTCCATCCAGAGTTACTTGTTGCTCAAACAGATGTATCTAGCATTGAAATACATCTAGATACATCCATTTCAATGACAACTAATTCCAGACGGAGGTAGTATCATTTATGAATGCTGCATATCTTGGAATCCTCAAAATGTGAGTTTAATGCACAGAAGATACATTCTAACAAACATTCATTTGCTTGCTTTTGGTAGTCACAGTTCTCATGTAATTAGTATTTGAAGTATCAACATTTTTTACTTGGTAAATTTTGTAATATTTTTCAAAACACACAACGAGCTTTAATGGCATTATTTAATTTCCTGTTTGCAGTTTGTTCATTGCATTGTTTGGGCAAAGGAGCTTCTTTTTGCTAAGCTATTTGGTGATAAGAACCAAGATAATGACCTTAATGTGCATTCAAAAGATGGCAGCAGTTCAAAGTCAGATGTCTTTGAAAGGGATGTTGATGAAGATCTTGATCAGTATGCTCAGAGGATTTATGATCATGTATTTGGTTATAATATCGAAGTTGCCTTAGAGAATGAAGAAACCTGGAAGAATCGGAGAAGACCAAATCCAGTATACATTAGAGACACATTACCTGAAGCAGTAAAGCAAAATGGTAGCTCGCGGGACTGCAGTAATGATCATGAAGAGCCTTCTGCTATGGCATCTTTAGGTCTTACAAATCCTCAAGAGATATGGACTCTGGCTGAAAATTCAAGAGTGCTTTTGGAGGCTTTTAAATTGTTTTTTGAGAAAAGAGAGAAGGTCTGTATATGTTAAGTTCAAGTTCTGTAAACTTTTAAGAAATATTTTTTTTGTATATGATTCGTTTTTTCTGATCTCAGGAAATAGGGAACTTGGTTTTTGACAAGGATGACCAGTTAGCAGTTGAGTTTGTTACTGCTGCGGCTAATATCAGAGCTCACTCTTTTGGTATACCACTACATAGCCTATTTGAAGCTAAAGGTGTTGCTGGAAACATAGTTCATGCTGTGGCAACAACAAATGCTATAATAGCTGGTCTCATTGTTATCGAAGCAATCAAAGTTCTCCGGGATGATTACAAGAACTACAGGTGACTATACTTAATTTGTGCTGCTGTTGTTACAGTTCAGTTTACCTGCTTTCTGGATATGGTAGTTCGAAAAGAGTGCTGCTGTTGCCACTTTTCTGGCACCCCTTTTTACATGGTATCATATGTTATTCATGCATTTCTGTGCCTATCTCACCGGCAATACAGTAAATACTGTAACTTCATTTTTTGACATGTTACAGAATGACATATTGTCTTGAACATCCTACAAAGAAGTTGCTCCTGATGCCTGTAGAACCTTTTGAACCTAATACATCATGCTATGTCTGCTCTGAGGTATTTTGCACTGTCTAAGATGTCTCGGTTCTTATATGTTATTCCCATCTTTTGTATCTGACATGAAACTAAAACTGAATGCATCAGACCCCTCTTCTGCTGGATGTTAACACTAAGGTCACAAAGCTTAAGGAGGTTATCGACAAGATTATAAAAAGCAAACTTGGAATGAACCTACCGTTGGTAATGATTGGCTCTACACTTGTTTTTGAGGATGGCGATGGCTTAGAGGAAGACGAGGCTGCAAACTATGCTTTAAACCTTGAGAAGGTACTATCCTCGTATACTCATAATGTTTCATGTTCAAGGCAAGGGCCAATGGAACAATGCACTCCCATGTCATTTGTCCCCTTTCTAGTCTGTGGCCCTCGTGTTTCCATATTTTCGATTACAATATATTTATTGCCAGCTTGGTGTTGATCAACTATTACAGGTCTTGGCTGAACTGCCAGCTCCAGTTATTAATGGTACAAAGCTTACCGTTGAGGATTTCCAGCAGGAGCTGTCATGCAGCATCAACATCAAGCACAGGTTCATATCTGTATTTTCCTTGTATTAATGCCAGTTATGTCTTCTAAAACTATACCTTAGCTGGATGTTTGCATCGTATATAAAATTATTGGGTTCCCCTTGCCTTCCAAGTTCCAACAGCGTTTATAAAGTACGAGTATTAGTTATGACGACTCTTGTGCAATAAAAACTGGTTGTAGATTTATACAATATACATAGAACACCTTCATACAATTTTGCTAATTAAAGTTAGCTGATGATTTCCCACTGTCCCAGAGTGGTAGCATGATGCTAAAACTGACGTTGTTTTACAAAATGTTTTCACATACAAATTGGTTTTATCATGTAATGTTCTTCACACATTCCATGCTTAATATCATACCTCATATACATTGATAGATTGCTCTAGCAGAGGCAAATGTGACCTGAATACTGTATTTCTGTCATATGCATACTTTTTCACTTCAGTACCTCTGTCAACAACTAGAGCTTAATTTCTTCTGTGATCCATGCAGGGAAGAGTTTGACGAGGAGAAAGAGCCTGACGGAATGGTTTTATCTGGATGGTCTGCTCCGGTGGAGAAACAGATTAATAGTAACGGGGAGAACAAGTCGGCAGCTTCTTCATCCAGTGCGCATGCCACTGATGACACCGTTGAGGATCCATCTAAACCTGGGATGAAGCGCAAGCTGGATGAACTGTTGGAAACAAAGGAAAACTGTGATGCATCCAGTAGTGCTCAGGTTGTTGAAGACGATGATGATTGTACAATGCTTGACGGGAACCCAGCGTTAATCAAGAAAAAGAGATTGCAATAGCAGTCGATCCTGTCTTGCTCGTCTAGAGATAATAGCTGTTGACCCCTGCTGTCATGGCTAACTCATTGTTCCAACGTAGCATCTTTGGTAACTTATCTATGTGGTGATGTTAGGCTGATGATGATATTGAGCTATCAGTGACTACCCCTGGGACATATTTTTTGGCTTTAGATACCGCGCCGTAGGAATGTAATTTGTAGTTGAGTTTGTAGGCACAGGAGCGACTAATGCCCTGCTGACAGTCAGCTGTAAGGGTAAAATTGTGTTTCTCTGCTAAGGAGAATGGATTATAATTTTTGCTCTTCTTTCTGTATCGTATTGGTAATGTTGTCGGGGGAACGTCAGCTGGAAGGGGAATGACAAGCGAATGCTTTATCTTGAGCTCAAACGCGCGAGATCTTGCTGGCTGTTTTAGTTGCTGATGAGATCAAATGGTGGCAGTTTTAAAGGAAAAATATCTTCTTTGAAGAAACTGTCAATGTTGTCCCGAAGAAGTTCTTCGAAATGCCACCGGCCTACCTCATCTCACCGAATCGTTCGCCAACTAAGAGGGTCCTATTTTGGTTATGTTTTGTTTCTTTTAACAGTTCCCTGGTAAAAAATCAAACAATCTGCATCCAATTTGCCAAGATCAAGAGTTGATTCTAAGAAAAACCTTCAAACTACCATTTGCGGCAGCAAACAACTGAACTGCCATTTTAGAACTCCCTCCGTTCTGAATTACTTGTCTTGGATTTGTCTAGATACGGATGTATCTAGACTCATTTTAGTGCTAGATGCATCCGTATTTAAATAAATATAAGACAAGTAATTCGGAATGGAGAGAGTAATACACATACCCAATGCAACAGATGAGCAAGGTCGCTCGTTGACGCTTTCCATCTCAGCAAGCAAAACCAGACGAACAAGATACTCCAAATTAACAGTCCAGTTCATCAAATGCCTTCCAGCAGAACAGCAGCCGCAACACACAATCCATCCGCACAAGGAAACCTACAATTCTGACGCCGTTTCGGGCAAATGCATCCTCAAGAAATCGAACAGGGAAACTAAATCAATCAGTGCAGGAAAATCCGCGCTAATTTCCGGCTGCCGCCCGTCTTCCGGAGGCCTTCCAGGAACGCTGCCCCTCTGAAATGCGACGCGAGCGCGCAGAACGCGATCCCGAGCAGCAGCGCCGCGAGCCTCCGGAGCCCGCTCGTCCTCTTCCTCCTCCTCGCTCCTCCCCACACCGCCGCCCAGATGCCGAGCGCCTGGCCCAGCCCCGACGCGCGCCAGGCCTCCGCGAGGACGGCGAGCCTGTCGCCCAGGGCCAGGGAGAGGACGAGCAGCACCACGTCCTCGGCGGGCGCCTTCCGCCTCCCCCTTCGCCCGAGCCATCCGCCGCGGAGAGGGCGCGGGCGCGGGAGGAGGCGGCGGAGGGAGGAGGAGACCAGGCGGCGGAGAGGCGGGGGCGGGAACACGATGGGCTTGGGCTTCGCACGGCGGCGGCGGCGGGAGCGGCCGCTGCAGCTGATGGCGAAGGAGGCGGTGACGGCAAGGGCGAGCGGGAGGTGCCCGGCGGGTCCGGGGAGTTGCGGCGGGAGCATAGTGATCCGCGGAGTCGAGCGGAGGGGAGGGGGCTCGCGTCCTCGGATGTTCCCTTTTGATTTTGGAGGCCCCAAATAGCCGGAGGCGCAACGGCACAAGGATGACGTCTACCCGCCTGACACGTGTGTTCTATCTGCAGGTTTTAGAGGTAATTGCTCTGCTTCATAGATAAAGATTAACTAATCTGCATACCTAAAGAAAAAAAGATGACCAATGTGCAAAGTATAAGCTCAAAATCGTGTTATCCAGAAATCAAGAGTGCATATAATGCTCAGAGGGTGGTCACAGGCAAAATCAAATTGTTCTCCAACATTCCATCAGCAAATCCAATTATCCATACGTCCATAGCTCTCCCAAAATTTCATCAACAATTTGTGTTACACTTTCCTATGATCTATCATCAACAATGTTGTTTACAACATGAACAACAAATCAACACCTTGTAAAATTGAATAAACAGCAACTTCAAAATCTGTATCAGAAATGCTATTACAACACACAACAGGATCAATGGGGCAATGTTTTTATTTGACGGATGGCGTGGAGGCGCAGCACGCTCTTTGACCTTTGTGCAACGCACATCTCTTCCTCCCCGCGATTGGCTGATTCTTGCAAGGTGAACCATCGGATGCTCGAGCTCCACAGACAGATGGCCATCCCGACCTTCCGGAACATGGTGCCGATGAAGCACCAGTGACCTCAATTCCTCTGTGCTCCTCGCATCTTTCCCTTCCTGCCACTGGTGCCAGTTTGCAGTACCCATTATCTGTCACTGCTCCACATATGGCTGATGCGTTGTCGTTTGCTTCTCTTGTCTGACATCCTTGGCCTCTCAACGATGGTGCGCTGGCTGATTTCTGTGCTTTGAGCAGCTCAAACCACTTTCTTCCAACAGGCTCATCTTGGTGGAACTGAGATTCTGCATGGGAGGTTCCATATGCTTCATCTTCTGTAGGAGCTTCTCCGATTTTCATCTCCTTTGCTTCCAAGCTGCTCCTTTGCAGTGATGGTTCTTTAGCATTTGTCGACAGATTTTTGGACTGGTCTGCACTGGTTTGCCATGCTTGATCAGGTTTGCTTGGATTAGCAGTTTGTTGAGGTATAGATTCAACAGTTGGAATAGCAACTGGGCAAGTGGAGCTAGAAGAAGATACTTTGCGACTGTATGCGACTCTGACTCTTCTACCATTGTGCAACTCACACCTCTTCCTTCCTTCCAATGGGTCCTCCAGACAAGAAGAACCATCTTCTAGCATTACTCCACAAACAGCTTCGGCTTCTCTTATCGGCGCAGTTCGCCGTTCAATAACATCGACCTTTTTCACCTTGTATCCTTCAGACCTTCTATGTGCTTGTTTATTACCAGCAGTATTGGCCTGAGGTGTGCATTTCCGGTGAATATCAATTGCCTCGTTCAAATCGTCACCAGAGTTAACTAAACGAGGTCTGAAGCCGACAAACGTGCGGACTCTTGGAAGCATATTTTTCATACTGCCAGATGAAATCTCAACAGACCCAGTACTGTTAATCTTTATACCTGCTTTCTCTCCAAACACCCTCTGTTTTAAGTGCCGAACTCTGCCAAGCAAAGATAATCTATGGCTTCCCTGTTCTAACTTGAGCAGTATTTCTTCGCGACGGCACGCACCATTCTGAAGTTTGTTCCATGCATAATCAAATACTCCCAGTAGCTGAGCTTCAGTCTTCTCAGCTGCTTTTTTGGAACCCATCTGTTTTTGCCCACAGTAACGAAGACATTAGGCACAATGGCAAGTATATTTTCAACATAATCACAATACAAACGGCTAGAGATAAAAATGATCTGTTCTGTTTCTATACAAGCTACTAAGAAGCATTGTTATGGATCTCCCTTCATACATTACTTTCGAAGGAAGATTTCACATACTCACTTCAAACCACTACTTACCAAATATGGCTAGGTAAATGCGTACAAATCAATTTCCATGAACAGTGTGCATGATTTAATTAGGTTATGCATATTGCCAGGTACCAACTACAGTCCATTCGGTGCTGAAGGCAATATTGTGGAAACAGTTAAGACAAGACTACTCATGGATTAATAGAGTATATGTAGTATGTCTGCACCAAACAGCCAACATGTAAACTTTATAACTAAAAACATTAGCAAGGGTTCAAACTTCAAAGGAAAGGACATATTAACACGACACTCTTATATGCAAATTTGAACAGCATGAGTATGAGAATTTGCAGAAACTTCAAAAGGAAGTCTTCGACACATTATCAACACAGAAGAAGACCAAGTAACTACTTTGCAGGAGGCTATGATGCTGTTCTTAAACCTAAAGGGCACGAGAACTTGCAGCCTGGATTGACATATTTTAATAACTCTCAGACACAATAGATGCGTGTACTCGTATATCATCAAACTATGAGACATCATTGGTGTGTTAGAGCACACTTGTGTATGACAGTTCAACAAACCCCTTCTCATCTTAAGAAGTGGAAAACAAGCATGAAAACACTTACCAGCGCACATCGAAACATCACGGAGTAACCTCTGGAGAAGACTTCCCTGAACAATCCAGGTCCTGCCGTGAACGTGTTCACCTCAGCTTTACCGACAGTAGCCAATGGATTCCCGGCGTCCAGGTGTGACCCTGTCCGTCCGTACTGCTGGAGCCTCGCCCTGACATTATCGGCCTGCCCGAGGTACACCACCACGACGACAACTGATCGATTTCTGCGAGCCCTGACACCATCATAGGAAGGCCTTGCAATGCCCAGCTCGTAGAGGCCAGGGAAGTTGTCCGGTAGGTTGCGTGTGTGATACCTCTGGACCCCCTCCTTGCCGGCGGAGTGGTCCTCCCAGTCCGACGGCCCGACAAGAACCTGCGAAGAGAATTCAGGAGCAAATCAAGCTAGAATCAAGAACCCAAGATTTTACAATCCGACCCTAGAATTTGAATTTGAGGCGCGGGGTGGAAATCGCGTAGCAGTATGGATGGAAGCCACGGGCCGGATCTCGTCAACTACGTTCCAATCAGGAAAGCTCGCGGCGGCCGCGGCCAGTAGCAGATGGCAAGCAGAGAGGGGGGAGCACGCACGCACCTTCCACGGGGAGAAGAGGGAGTCGTGTTTGGTGCGGGGGCAGTCCTCCCGCTTCAGTCTGGCGGCGGCGACCAAAGGCATCGCTAGGCCGCCCTTGCCTAGCGTGCTCTCTGGTGTCTGGCAGGTAGGCTCAGCGCCGCCGCCGGTCGCATCACCGCCGGGAGAGGGGCTGTCGTCTTTCGAAAATCCCGGCCTGATTTGGAATTTTGGACTAGGCACGCATCGGCGCGTTCCGACCCTAGCCGGGCTCTATCCCTCGGTCGGGATCGGTCCAGCCGTTCACACAGATGCGGCTCAGAGCAACTCATAGTTTGACAATCAAATAAATATCTTATACTTTACACGACAAATAAATGTTCAATTGTCTCAACCATTTGAAAGAAAAATAGACAATACGTTCATTGATTGCCTGCAGTTAAGTATGAGTTTCCCGATCACGTATTTGATGATGAAATTTAATGAACTGTGTAAATATTGCTGCTCTTCCATGCTCAAGCACACCATTTTCACATTGAAACGAAAACCCTTGGTCGTAGATATCATCCGGACGCTCATTCTCTACGATCATACTGTGCATGATCACACAAGCACTCATCACTCCCACAACTTCTTGGTGCTTCAAATTCTACCACCGAACGATGCCCCATCAAAATTAAAGAACACCAAAGGCATGCTTCACATCCTTCCTAACACTTTGTTGCTCTTGGAAAAATCTCTTCCTCTTCTCTCCTACATGGTTGGAGATTGTCTTCACAAGAGTAGTCCACTTAGGATAGATACCGTCAGCTAGGTAGTATACTTTGTTGTAGTGGTGGCCACTGATCTCAATATTGATCTTGTTGGGAAATGTAGCATGCAATTTAAAATTTTTTCTAGGCTCACGCAAGATCTATCTAGAAGATGCATAGCAACGAGAGGGGGAGAGTGTGTCCACGTACATAGATCGAAAGCGGAAGCGTTTGACAACGCGGTTGATGTAGTCGAACTTCTTCTAGATCCGACCGATCAAGCACCGAACGTACGGCACCTCCGAGTTCTGCACACGTCCAGCGCGATGACGCCCTCGCCTTCTTGATCCAGCAAGGTGTCGAGGAAGTAGATGAGTTCCGTCAACACAACGGCGTGGTGACGGTGTTGGTGAAGTGATCTGCGCAGGGTTTCGCCTAAGCACTGCGAGAACATGACCGGGGGTGTAAACTATGGAGGGGACGCCGCACACGGCTAACAATTGATGTTATGTGTTCTAGGCGCCCCCTCTCCCCGCGTATATATAGATGGGAGGGGGAGGGGAGCAGCCATAGGAAGCGCCCAAGTAGGAGGAATCCTACTTGGAGTCCCTCCCAAGCCACGCGCCCCCTACCAAAGGGGAAGGAAAGAGGAGGGAGAGGGAAGGAAGTAGGAATCCTAATCCACACTTTCCTTGCCCTCCTCTCTTTTCTTCTCCTCCTTATAGGGCTGGCCTCTGTAGGGGTGCACCAGGGCTAGTGTGTTCCCTCACTTGGCCCATATCTTTGTCGGGGGTGCCCGAAACTTCTTTCTAGTGACTCGGTAAGTACCCGGTACCCTCCGGAATACTTCCGGTGTCCGAATACCATCGTCCTATATATCAATCTTTACCTCTTGATCATTTCAAGACTCCTCGTCATGTCCGTGATCTCATCCGGGACTCCGGACAATATTCGGTCACCAAATCACATAACTTATAATACTATATCGCCAACGAACATTAAGCGTGCGGACCCTACGGGTTCGAGAACTATGTAGACATGACCGAGACACCTCTCTGATCAATAACCAATAACAGAATCTGGATGCTCATATTGGCTCCTACATATGCTCATATTGGTATGTTACTTGCCCGATATTCGATCATCGGTATCCACATACC
Organism: Triticum urartu; assembly: GCF_056163025.1. Lineage (NCBI taxonomy): Eukaryota > Viridiplantae > Streptophyta > Magnoliopsida > Poales > Poaceae > Triticum > Triticum urartu. The sequence goes on along the minus strand of NC_141874.1, from coordinate 156,532,130 downwards.
TAGTTCAATTTCGTTATCGGCAAGTCTCTTTACTCGTTCCGCAATACATCATCCCGCAACTAACTCATTAGTCACTTTGCTTGCAACGCTTCTTATGATGTGCATTACTGAGAGTGCCCATGTAACACCCACGATGCGGCTATATCTCCCACGTGTCGGAGCACGACTTAGAGACATAAACCGCATAGTAGACATGTCTCAAGAGGTGTAATCTTTACACATCCCATGTACTGAATAAGAAAGAGATAAAGAGTTGGCTTACAATCGCCACTTCACACAATACATAAATATAGCATTACATCATCCAGAATACAATCAAGGTCCGACTACGGAACCAAAATAAAGACAACCCCAAATGCATAGATCCCCGATCGCCCCAACTGGGCTCCTCTACTGATCGTCCGGAAAAGAAACATAGTAACGTCCTGAATCCTCGTCGAACTCCCACTTGAGTTCGGTCGCGTCCCCTGCACTGGCATCGTCGGCACCTGCATCTGGTTTTTGGAAGTAATCTGTGAGTCACGGGGACTCAGCAATCTCACACCCTCGCGATCAAGATTATTTAAGCTTATGGGTCGGAAAAGGTAGTGAGGTGGATTTGCAGCAAACACTAGCATATATGGTGGCTAACTTACGCAAATGAGAGCGAGAAGAGAAGCAAAGCACAGTCGAGAAGCTATAATGATCAAGAAGTGATCCTGAAACTACTTACGTTCAAGCATAACACGAGACCGTGTTCTCTTCCCGGACTCTGCCGAAAAGAGACCATCACGGTTACACACGCTGTTGACATCACAAGCTCTCACAGTCAATGAAGGATATTCCTTCTCCCAGGACGACCCGATCAGACTCGGAATCCCGGTTACAAGACATTTCGACAATGGTAAAACAAGACCAGCAAAGCCACCCGAATGTGCCGACAAATTCCGATAGGATCTGCACATATCTCGTTCTCAGGGCACACCGGATAAGCAATCCGTACAACTAAAACCAACCCTCATGGTTTCCCGACGTGGCGCTACACGGGGCTCTAGTTTGGACCAACACTCAGAGGAGCACTGGCCCGGGGGTTTAAAATAAAGACGACCCTTGAGTCCGCGGAACCCAAGGGAAAAAGGCTTAGGTGGCAAATGGTAAAACCAAGGTTGGGCCTTGCTGGAGGAGTTTTATTCAAGGCGAACCGTCAAGGGGTTCCCATTATAACCCAACCACGTAAGGAACGCAAAATCAAGGAACATAACACTGGTATGACGAAAACTAGGGCGGCAAGAGTGGAACAAAACACCAGGCATAAGGCCGAGCCTTCCACCCTTTACCAAGTATATAGATGCATTAAAATAAACAAGATATACTAATGATATCCCAACAATAAACATGTTCCAACAAGAAACAAACTCCATCTTCACCTGCAACTAGCAACGCTATAAGAGGGGCTGAGCAAAGGAGTAACATAGCCAAACAACAGTTTGCTAGGAAAAGGTGGGTTAGATGCTTGTCATGGCAATATGGGAGGCATGATATAGCAAGTGGTAGGTATCGCGGCATAACAATAGAGCGAACAATTAGCAAGCAAAGATAGAAGTGATTTTGAGGGTATGGTCATCTTGCCTGCAAAGTTCTCCGAGTTGACGAAAGCCTGATCCTCGTAAGCGTACTCAATGGGTTCCTCCATCACAAACTCGTCTCCTGGATCTACCCAAGGCAAGCACACAAGCAAAAGACCAACAATCAATCACGGTGCAATGCGCAAGCAACATGATGCAAAACATGACATGACATGCAGGATGTGATATGCAATGCGTATGCATGCTCTGTGAGGAAAAAGATTGAACCAGGCCTCAACTTGGCAAACCAAGTGCGCCGCTGGAAAGATGAGTTGATTTCGGTCGAAATCGATATAAAGATCACCGGAATCGGATGCACGGTTTGCAAATGGCAAGCAAAACAAGAATGGCACAATTCTGTGATTAACAGCATGATGCCATCTAAAATGCAACAAGAAACTAAGCTACTGCACTCCAACATAGCAACAAAGCACATGGCAGTGATCTACTCAAGATGCTTGACAAAAGGTGAACACTGAGCTACGGCTAAATCACACAAGAGAAGGTTCAAACAAGCATGGCAAAAGTGTAAAAGATATCAGCATCACAGACTTAGTGAAAATAACATGTCAGGAATTAACATCAGGAAGCAATGTTTAGAGGAAGATAACAACATGCTACAGGAACAAAACAAAGCAATACAAGGCATGGCATGGATCTACTCAAACCATATAACAAAAGTCCCTTACTGACCATAAGCCAAAAGGGCACTGAAAATATGATGGCACCTATGTAAACATAGCAAGTTTCGTTAACAGATTCAGACTTAGCAGGAAACTGGACATGGCATAAACAGAGTTATGAAGGCCGCTTTGCGAGCTCGATTCACTCACCACAAGGCATTGCATGACAAGATAAGCATAGCAATAGTAAGAAGACATGTTCATGAAGCTAAACATGGCAAGAACAATCTCATAACATGCATGGATCAACTACAACAACCTTGGCAAAATTGATTAACTTGTAAACAATCTGCTAGGACATTTTTATAGCAAAAGTAGAGTAAGATTGAGTCATGCTAGGGCACTCCATAAATGCAAACAGGGGCATGGATGGATAGAGCATAACCATATGTCAAAATCATCCTTACTGAACATACTCAAAAGAAGCATGGATCTCACTGTAGCAACATGAATACATGGCATAAAAATAACAGCAGAGCAATGACTTAGTGAAATTCTAAGTCCCTGAAAACAACAATATTACGAAAATACATGGCATACACCCCTGTAAAAATGGCATGGCATAGCCCAAAACACATGTAGAGCTCATGCCCATATGCAGCACACAATAATCATGGCAAAAATGACAAATGCTCATAATCTGATAAGAATCAGGAACTAACATTTTATAGCACTCTTGCAACATTCATTTGGGCATCAAGATGGACTGAAACAAGCATGGCACAATGGAACAAAATGAAGAGCACATCCTGATGAACATTTTGATATATTGCACGCACAAAATGGAGCTACGGATGCGGACTTATGATGCAATGAATATGAGCTGAAAATGTTAGGGACTTGGGGAAAACGGGGTCAACCTAAGGGTTTTCCAGATCTGGATCTGGCGCGGATTCCGAGGATGATCGGAATCTCGTCGGAGTTCGCCGCCGGAGTGGAGGGAGAGGACGAGGAGCGGTGGCTGGAGCTTGCCGGACTTCAGGAGGGACGGCGAGGTTGACGAGGCGCGGCGAGGGGGCGGCGAGGTGGCGCGGAGGAGGCGGCGCGGCGGAGTGGCGATGGCGGCGGCTGGCGAGGAGCTGCGGGCGGCGACCGGCGCGCGCGGACGCGGGCGGCGGGGCCGGCGCGGGTCGCGGGCCCGGTCGGCGGAGCGGGAGGGCCGGCGGCGGCGGGGCTCGCGGGGTGCCACGTGGCGCCCTCTGGTTGGTTGAGGGGGGTGGCGGACGCGTCCGCCGGCGCGGAGGAGCGGGGCTAGGGTTTTGGACTGCGGGATTTCGGGGGAAGGCATCAATTTATAGGTAGAGGGAGCTAGGAGAGTCTAAATGAGGTGCGGTTTTCAGCCACGCGATCGTGATCGAACGGCTGAGAGGATGGAGGGGGTTTGGATGGGTTTGTGGGCTGCTTTAGAGGGGTGTTGGGCTGCAACACACACGAGGCCTTTACGGTTCCCCGGTTAACCGTTGGAGTATCAAGCGGACTCCAAATGGCACGAAACTTGACAGGCGGTCTACCGGTGGTGTACCAAGGCCGCTTGGCAAATCTCGGTCCATTCCAAGAACGTTTAGTACCCGCTCACGAAAAGAGGCAAAAGGGGGCGCCGGAGGACGTAGGAGTGTCGGATTGCAAAACGGACAACGGGGAAAATGCTCGGATGCATGAGACGAACACGTATGCAAAAGCGATGCACATGATGACATGATAAGAAATGCATGACATGAACAAAATGCAAAACAAAGTCAAAACCCAACCACGGGGAAATCTCATAACTTAGAGCCGAAAATGGCAAGAGTCGGAGTACAAATATGGTAAGTTACATCCGGGGTGTTACAACACTCCACCACTACGAAAGGATCTCGTCCCGAGATCTAGTACTGAAAGAACTCCGGATATTTGGAACGGAGGTTGTCCTCGCGTTCCCAGGTGGCTTCTCGGTCGGAATGGTCTGACCACTTCACTTTTAGGAATTTGATAGACTTGTTGCGAGTCTTGCGCTCAGTTTCTTCAAGAATAGCAACGGGATGCTCATGATAAGACATGTCTTCTTGGAGATCAATCTCTTCGAAGTTGACGGTGCGCTCAGGCGTCTTGAAACACTTGCGAAGCTGTGACACGTGAAACACGTCGTGCATATTTGCAAAGTTGGACGGAAGCTCAAGTTGATAGGCGAGGTCACCTCTTTTGCCAATGATCTTGAAAGGACCCACGTATCTAGGGGCAAGCTTCCCTTTGATACCGAAGCGACGAGTACCTTTCATTGGAGAGACGCGGAGGTAGACATGGTCTCCGATCTCGAAAGCCAAGTCACGATGATTGCTATCATAGTAACTCTTCTGACGCGATTTGTAGGATCGAAAGTATGTCTAGAGGGGGGGGGGTGATTAGACTACTTGACCAAATAAAAACTTAACCTTTTCCCAATTTTAGTTCTTGGCAGATTTTAGCTAATTTAGGACAAGTCAAGCAATCATCACATAATTCAAGCAAGCATGCAAAGAGTATATAGGCAGCGGAAAGTAAAGCATGCAACTTGCAAGAATGTAAAGGGAAGGGTTTGGAGAATTCAAACGCAATTGGAGACACGAATGTTTTTCCCGTGGTTCGGATAGGTGGTGCTATCCTACATCCACGTTGATGGAGACTTCAACCCACGAAGGGTAACGGTTGCGCGAGTCCACACAGGGCTCCACCCAAGGGTAACGGTTGCGCGAGTCCACACAGGGCTCCACCCACGAAGGGTCCACGAAGAAGCAACCACCCAGAAAGGGTCCACGAAGAAGCAACCTTGTCTATCCCACCATGGCCATCGCCCACACAGGACTTGCCTCACTAGCGGTAGATCTTCACGAAGTAGGCGATCTCCTTGCCCTTACAAACTCCTTGGTTCAACTCCACAATCTTGTCGGAGGCTCCCAAGTGACACCTAGCCAATCTAGGAGACACCACTCTCCAAGAAGTAACAAATGGTGTGTAGGTAACGAACTCCTTGCTCTTGTGCTTCAAATGATAGTCTCCCCAACACTCAACTCTCTCTCATAGGATTTGGATTTGGTGGAAAGAAGATTTGAGTGGAAAGCAACTTGGGAAGGCTAGAGATCAAGATTCATATGGTAGGAATGGAATGTCTTGGTCTCAACACATGAGTAGGTGGTTCTCTCTCAGAACATATGAGTTGGAATGGTGTATGTGTTCTGATGGCTCTCTCCAAGAATGAAGAGGAGGTGGAGGGGTATATATAGCCTCCACACAAAATCCAACCGTTACACGCAGTTTTCCAATCTCGGTGGGACCGAATCAACAAACTCGGTCGGACCGAAAATGTAAACCTAGTGACCGTTAGAGATTTTCGGTGGGACTGACATGCAACTCGGTAGGACCGATATGATTAGGGTTTGGGCATAAGGTAATCTCGGTGAGACCGATTACACAAACTCGGTGAGACCGAATTTGGTAATTAGCTAACCAGAGAGTTGGTCAGGCAAACTCGGTGGGACCGATTTGCTCTTTCGATGAGACCGAAAAGTTACAAAGGGGAAACACTGAATTTACATTGCAATCTCGGCGGGACCGATTCGCTCTTTCGGTGAGACCGAAAAGTTACGAAAGGGAAACAAAGAGTTTGCAACCCCATCTCGGTGAGACTGAGATCCCTATCGGTAGGACCGAATTGCTAGGGTTTGGCAGTGGCTTATGACAAATGAAAACTCGGTGGCGCCGGATAGGAAGAATCGGTAGGACCGAGTTTGGCTTAGGGTTTAGGTCATATGTGGATATGGGAAAGTAGTTGAGGGTTTTGGAGCATATCACTAAGCACATGAAGCAAGAGGCTCATTAAGCAACACCTCATCCCTCCTTGATAGTATTGGCTTTTCCTGAAGACTCAATGTGATCTTGGATCACTAAAATATAAAATGAAGAGTCTTGAGCTTTTGAGCTTGAGCCAATCCTTTGTCCTTAGCATTTTGAGGGTTCCACTTTCACATCCATGCCATGCCAATCATTGAGCTTTCCTGAAATAATTATCTTGGAATAGCATTAGCTCAATGAGCTATATGTTGTTATGAATTACCAAAACCACCTAGGGATAGTTGCACTTTCAATCTCCCCCTTTTTGGTAATTGATGACAACATATATATCAAAGCTTCGACAAATGATAATAAGGATGAAATATATCGTTGCTTTGAGAAGTATGTGATAAGTAAGAGCTCCCCCTAAATTTGTGCATATTTAAAATTTGCTTTGGACTGCAAATGCACAAAGAGTTAGAGTCATGGGTTACTCTTCCATGTCACACACATCTTGGTGGAGCGCTTAAAATGATAAGAATGAAATACATGCACTCATCACCAAGAATAGTGAATGATCACATAAGATAGATAAGATAATAGCATTAAGCAAACATTAAGTGTAGCTTATGATCAAACACATGATCATCAATGTCTCACAAATAATGACGTAGTATCTCAAGCACTCAAAAGCAAACAAGTTCGAAAAACCACCAAATAAAGCAAGAGAGAAAAGCAACACTCTCTCTCTCGAAGCCTATGATCTATACATCTTCTCCCCTTTGGCAACAAGTTACCAAAAAGTTCCTAGAAAATGCATAGTGCTAGATCGACGCTCAGGCTTGATCTTCTGGTGAAGGTGGAGTCCGGATCACTCCAAGGACGAAGGCTTCGGTAGACGCTGAAGTAGACGCTGGAGTTGGAGCTGAAGTAGATGCTGGAGCTGGTGGAACTGAGGCTGTAGCTGGTGCTGAAGTGGTGGCTCTGGTGTCAGCAACTGGCACGGCAGATGACCTCGGGCCTCGTGGCACTCTGGCAAAGGCATGAGTGGTAGTCCTGCCTCTCCTCTCCTGCATGTCCTCCTGGAGCTGCTCCACTGCAGACTGAACTTCCGTTACTTTGACATCCAAGTCATAGAACTTCTGTTCCATGATTCTCTCTAGGCTCTGCTGATTCTGAGTGAGGGTGGCCAGACTTTGCTCAATCCTCAGCGTGGATGCAATCAAGTAACCAAGCTGCTCTTGTTTAGTCTTCAAGAAATACTCAGATGCCTCCTCTTGAGTTGGCATCTTGGCAGCTTTCTCCTTTCTTGCCTTCTCCTTCTTTGCTTGTGCTTGAACTGATGATGGCTCATTCTCAGTCATGACCACTTGGTTATCCTCAAAATCTGGACGGATGGGCAGGTGTTCCTTGTCCAACAAGTATATGCCTGTGCCCATCTTAGAGTTGATGAGCTCCTGGATCTGAGGGGCATATCCGTAACTCCTCTTCTGATCTGCTGCAGTCCTTTTGATAGTTTCCACTATGAGGCTCATCACCTTGAACTTCTGAGGCACATCAAATACATGTAGCTGATCGCATGGCCTCTGATCATCTTGTGATCACCTGACTTGGGCAACAAGGTGTGCCTCAAGATCCAATTGATGGTTGGCAGTCCTGACAGAAGATAGTGCACTGAGCCAAATTTGAAAGTGTCAAGTGCCTCATTTGGAATTTCCTTATACATATTGGACATGGAATTGTGGTCCATTTTCTTCTTGGCATATATGTCCAAGTCATCTTCATGCTCCTCTGGGGCATTAATGAGCTGTGCCCACTCAGCCACTGTAGATTGGTACCTTGTACCCTCAGACATCCATGTGATCTTTCCATCTGGGTAAAAGTGTGCGTGGAGTAGAATTGCATGATCAGTTCCTCGTTCCACTTTGTGAGCTTCTGCCCAACAAAGTCAGCAACTCCACAAGCACTAAAGCTGTCACATACTCCCGGGTAGTGTTCCTCCTTCTCCCTCATGTAGGTCCAGTCGACCCATCTCATGTCACAGACAATGGGCTTCTTATCTAGCAGCACTGTCTCATAGAAGTCCTGCTGTTCCTTGGTGTGAAATCTGTAATCCACGGCAGTCCTTCTCCTTGAAGCATACGGATATGCTTCTCTCCACTTCCTCAGCCCTGAATCTCTCCTGAGCTTCATGTCCTCAGCCACAGGATGAGCATCATTGTGGTCTGGGATCTTGGGCTTGAGCTTTCTCAGAACATTCTCTTCCTCTTCTTCAGCAACAGTCTCAGGCACTGGGGCCTTGTTCTTCTCAGCTGCAGGAATGCTCCTTGTATTCCTCTTGGGTGCAGACTTGGGCTTGGAGGCAGCTTTGGGCTTAGATGCAGTAGCCCCTGATCTTATGGCATCACCCATCAGCTTGGGTGCCTTGGGTGCTGGTGCAGCTACCTCTTCTTCCTCTTCCTCTTCCATGATGGAAGCCTTTCCTAGCACTCTGGCTACGGTCTTCTTGACCCTTTCCTTCCTCTTCTTGCCTTCTGCAGCAACTGGCTCTTGGGGAGTGGGCTTCTCAGTTGAGGCTCTTGCCTTTGACATGGGTTGCCTGCCTGCTGGCCTTTTGATCTTTAGGCCTGGCTTTGTGCCTTGAGCTGGCTCAACTCTCTTGGAAGTGGCCTCTTCCTCTGCCACATAGTCTTCATCTTCGGAGTCTGAAGTTCTCTTCTTCCTCTGTCTCATGGCAGCCTTTGGCAAGTTGCTAGGGGTGCTCCTGCTGCCCTCATCTGAAGAACTTGAGGGACTAGTGCCCTCACTCATGTGCACCTGCTGCTCTGACATGTTCTGGCTATCACTTTGATCAGACATGCTGCAAACTCTGACTGCTGACCCTGTGAATAGGTTATAGATGAGATAGAGTGGATGAGCATCACAAAATGCAGAGATTTTTTGCAAAAGAATGATCCAAAAAAACTTAGTTTTAGTTTCCCACTGAAATCATCTCGGATCTATCGATTTTTAAACTCGGTGATGCCGAAGCAGTTTTGGCACCTGAACTGGTGAACTCGGTTGGACCGAGTCACAGTTCGGTGGCACCGAGACTGCTAGGGTTTCACAGAGTTCCAAAATCGGTCACACCGATAAGTAATTCTCAGTCAGACCGAGTCTCACTTGTGCAATGGCATAAGCCAAATCGGTGGGACCGAGTTTTTCAACTCGGTGGGTCCGAGATGGTTTCGGCGGAAACCTAAACCTAGAATTTTTGAATCAAACCTAATCTATGAGTTCATTGACTGGATAGAAGTTTATCAAACGTGGCTAGAATCAATATGATCACAATGTGCTAGGAATCAGATTGGGGAATAGCACAAAGATCGAGTCCATACCCTAGTTTGGCGGAGACTCGCTACGGCGGCAACGGTGGGGCAGAATTCCCGTTGACGGCAACGGAGACCAGCGACTGGAGGCGGCTGGCGGCGAGAAGACAATCCGGAGACCATGAGGGCAGAGCAGGCTATCGCGCGGGCGAAGGGGTTCGGAGAAATTTCCAAAATTTTGCCCGTGATATATATAGCCCGACCCTGTCGGTGTGACCGAGTGGAACAACTCGGTGGCACCGGGATTCATAACTGCAGGCAGTTACTGAAACTCAGTGTGACCGAAAGGTTCAAATCGGTTGCACTGAGATCGAAAACCTAGATCAACTTAATGAACTCGGTAGGACCGAAAGTGGGGTATCAATCAGACCGAGAATCATAAAGAGGTTTTGGAAGTTTAAGTCTATGACGAATCGGGGACTCCGAGCGCTCCTCACACAGAGTGGTTCGAATCTGACTTGATCAAATTTTGTGATGCAGCATGAATAGAGTTTGAGACGAGAAAAGCATAGATAGCTAGAGGAGGTTCTTAGGCATTCTTGTCCATCCACTTGGCAGAAGAAGATAAAACCAAACAATCAAAACAACAAGTGGATGTCCTCGAATGAGTAAAAGATGCAACCAGCATGCTCACACAATAAGATGGCAAATGAAATATGTGACAAGGCATGCACAACCAATTCTAGCATCTATCAAGCAATTTGCGATGACTAGGTCATCTATATATGAGTATATTAACTTAGGAGTCAAGTGAGAACACTTGATCATAGGTCATACTCATCGTTTAAGCTTAAGTGGGGTTACCACTTTTACATAAAGCATTGTTGTGTTCACATCTTTAGAGTTGCTTTAGCTCAAGTCTTAGAGTAAAGCTCCCCCTAGATGTGATATCCCCCTAAGAGGGATGAACTAACCTTGGGTTTTGTCGATGATGACTTCATGTAGATGTTGAAGATGTGGATGCTTAATGTTGATGTAGATCACTTGGAGCTATCCATTTGAGTGAATTGCACTTTCAATACCTACATGGGTTAGTCCCACAAGGAACAAACAAGGATATCCATAGACATAGAGTGATGCACACACAAGATGATGTCCATGAAAACTTTTAGGTTACCTTGTCCCTTGTCTTACCAACAAGAGGGTTTGTGACTCCTTGAACTAGTTCAAGATGTGGAAGTTGATTGCACTCGTTCTTGCCAAAATGATAAGAGTGAAGTATGTTGGCGGAGTCACCCTCAAGAACTCTCTAGTTCTTCTTCTTTTGGATCCACATCATCTTGATGGGAATCCTTGGAGTTGTAGTCGTACTTGATGAAGTGGAACTTGAAGTAGTCTTGGGAATCCACTTGACTAAGGTCTTTGGAGCTTCTTCAAATGCGTCAATTTGCTCTTGAAGCTTGTCCTTGCCTTTTTGCTTGTAGTCTTGTGGTGGAAGATCATCTTGAGCTTGTGTCCCCTTGAAAGAAGTATCATACTTCTCTTGTTGAGGAATAAACTTTGTCTTGGGGTATTGATCTTCTTCCCACTCAACTCCATTGACATTGAACTTTCGTTCAAAACCAACACCTTGATTCTTTCGGTGCATTCCTTGCTTGCGCACAATTTCCTCGAATTGCTTACTCCCGGCAAGGCTTTTGTACACTCCTTTCTCTATAATTCCCTTCAATAAGCTATTTTCTTGCTCAAGTGTAACTTGGCTAAGAGAATCATTAGTAGAATCAAGAGAACTACTAGAAGCAACAATATTGGATTTAACATGATCATTGTTACTACTAGAGGAAGAATCTTTCTTGTTCTTGTTACTAGACTTGACTTGAGGCATGTAAGTGGATAAGAGTAAACGCTTGGCAATGTAAGAAGAAATTTTCTTGCGGAGATCATCATTGATTGCTTTTAAGAACTCATGCTCTTGCTCAAGATTGAGCTTTTCAAAGCGTAATTTCTCATGAGCTCTTAAAAGTTCTTGATGATCTTCGAAGATAGTTTCATGAGCTAACTTAAGAGTGTTTAGTTCTTTAGTTAGAGCCTCAATCTTCTCCTTATCATTGTCATTCGTTTTATCTTGATTAGCATGATTAATTGACGTTTCATCGTAGTATTCATCACTAGAGTTGTCAACAAGCAAATCATCACCTAACAAGTCATCTTCATCACTATTGAAATCAACATACTCGGGGTGTGTTACCTTAGGACCTTTGGCCATGAAGCATCTTCCAATTCCTTCATTTGGTGAGTCAAATATGTCGTAGGAGTTGGTTGACACAAGTGCTAGACCGGCAACACCTTCATCTTGAGTATCTTCGGAGTCGGAGTGATAACTTCTCTCGGAGTGGCTGTCGGAGTCGGAGCCGGATACCCATTCACCAATATGAGCTTGATGTCTTCGTCTTGTGTAGCTCCTTGATGATTTTTCCTTCCTTTCCGAATCCTTGCTTCTCCGTGAGTATCTTCGTTCATAACGATCATCTCTACTCCTTCTCTCTCTTGGTGGTGATTCTTTGCTTCTTCTTCTTGGAGAATCTTCTCTTCTCTTGTAGGGAGCTGTACACTCATTGGAATAGTGTCCGGGTCTTCCACAATTGTAGTAGTTTCGCTCTCGACTAGAAGATCTTTTGTCATTGTAGGACCTTGGCTTGAAGCTTCTATCTTTGCTTCTACTCTTGTAGAACTTGTTGAAGTTCTTCACCATTAAGCTCAATTCTTCATTGAAGTCTTGTTTCTCACTTGATGATGTAGGGGCTTCACATGAGGCTTTATAGGCACCACTTGATTTGTTGTGAAGTTCCTCTTTATCCTTAAGTGACATCTCATGAGCAACAATTCTTCCAATCACCTCCGTTGGCTTGAGATCTTTGTAATTTGGCATCATTTGGATCAATGTGCACACGATATCATATTTTCCATCCAAGGCTCTTAGAATCTTCTTGATGATGAATCTATCGGTCATCTCTTCACTTCCTAAGCCGGCAATCTCATTTGTGATGAGAGCAAGCCTAGAGTACATTTCAGCGACACCTTCACCATCCTTCATCTTGAACTTGTCAAGTTGGCTTTGAAGCACATCCAACTTGGATTCCTTGACGGAGTCGGTACCTTCGTGCATATCAATCAAAGTGTCCCAAATTTCCTTTGCATTCTCAAGACGGCTGATTTTGTTGAATTCTTCGGGGCACAATCCGTTGAAGAGAATATCACAAGCTTGAGCATTGTATTGCAACATCTTCAACTCAACCGCGGTAGCTTCACGGTTTGGTTCTCTCCCATCAAAGAAGTCACCTTGCAAGCCAACACACATAATAGCCCAAACGGCGGGGTTATGTCCAAGAATATGCATTTTCATTTTATGCTTCCAACTAGCAAAATTAGTACCATCAAAGTAAGGACCTCTACGGTGATAATTTCCCTCGCTAGACGCCATACTCTCCTAGGTTGTGAAACCAAGGATATGACCACCAAGCTATGGAGATCAAAGCAAATGGAGACCAAGGCTCTGATACCACTTGTAGGATCGAAAGTATGTCTAGAGGGGGGGGGGTGATTAGACTACTTGACCAAATAAAAACTTAACCTTTTCCCAATTTTAGTTCTTGGCAGATTTTAGCTAATTTAGGACAAGTCAAGCAATCATCACATAATTCAAGCAAGCATGCAAAGAGTATATAGGCAGCGGAAAGTAAAGCATGCAACTTGCAAGAATGTAAAGGGAAGGGTTTGGAGAATTCAAACGCAATTGGAGACACGAATGTTTTTCCCGTGGTTCGGATAGGTGGTGCTATCCTACATCCACGTTGATGGAGACTTCAACCCACGAAGGGTAACGGTTGCGCGAGTCCACACAGGGCTCCACCCACGAAGGGTCCACGAAGAAGCAACCACCCACAAAGGGTCCATGAAGAAGCAACCTTGTCTATCCCACCATGGCCATCGCCCACGAAGGACTTGCCTCACTAGCGGTAGACCTTCAGGAAGTAGGCGATCTCCTTGCCCTTACAAACTCCTTGGTTCAACTCCACAATCTTGTCGGAGGCTCCCAAGTGACACCTAGCCAATCTAGGAGACACCACTCTCCAAGAAGTAACAAATGGTGTGTAGGTAATGAACTCCTTGCTCTTGTGCTTCAAATGATAGTCTCCCCAACACTCAACTCTCTCTCATGGGATTTGGATTTGGTGGAAAGAAGATTTGAGTGGAAAGCAACTTGGGAAGGCTAGAGATCAAGATTCATATGGTAGGAATGGAATGTCTTGGTCTCAACACATGAGTAGGTGGTTCTCTCTCAGAACATATGAGTTGGAATGGTGTATGTGTTCTGATGGCTCTCTCCAAGAATGAAGAGGAGGTGGAGGGGTATATATAGCCTCCACACAAAATCCAACCGTTACACGCAGTTTTCCAATCTCGGTGGGACCGAATCAACAAACTCGGTCGGACCGAAAATGTAAACCTAGTGACCGTTAGAGATTTTCGGTGGGACTGACATGCAACTCGGTAGGACCGATATGATTAGGGTTTGGGCATAAGGTAATCTCGGTGAGACCGATTACACAAACTCGGTGAGACCGAATTTGATAATTAGCTAACCAGAGAGTTGGTCAGGCAAACTCGGTGGGACCGATTTGCTCTTTCGATGAGACCGAAAAGTTACAAAGGGGAAACACTGAATTTACATTGCAATCTCGGCAGGACCGATTCGCTCTTTCGGTGAGACCGAAAAGTTACGAAAGGGAAACAAAGAGTTTGCAACCCCATCTCGGTGAGACTGAGATCCCTATCGGTAGGACCGAATTGCTAGGGTTTGGCAGTGGCTTATGACAAATGAAAACTCGGTGGCGCCGGATAGGAAGAATCGGTAGGACCGAGTTTGGCTTAGGGTTTAGGTCATATGTGGATATGGGAAAGTAGTTGAGGGTTTTGGAGCATATCACTAAGCACATGAAGCAAGAGGCTCATTAAGCAACACCTCATCCCTCCTTGATAGTATTGGCTTTTCCTGAAGACTCAATGTGATCTTGGATCACTAAAATATAAAATGAAGAGTCTTGAGCTTTTGAGCTTGAGCCAATCCTTTGTCCTTAGCATTTTGAGGGTTCCACTTTCACATCCATGCCATGCCAATCATTGAGCTTTCCTGAAATAATTATCTTGGAATAGCATTAGCTCAATGAGCTATATGTTGTTATGAATTACCAAATCCACCTAGGGATAGTTGCACTTTCACGATTGCGCGACTTTGAGATTTTCACGGATGACTTTACACATTTCTTCAGCTTCTGTGATTAAGTCATTGCCAAGAAGTTGGCGTTCACCAGTCTCTGACCAATTAAGAGGAGTACGACACTTTCTGCCATAGAGAATCTGGAATGGGGTCTTGCCCGAACTCGCTTGGAAACTGTTGTCGTAGGAGAACTTAACATATGGAAGACAATCTTCCCACTTCATACCGAAAGAAATGACACAAGCCCTGAGCATATCTTCAAGAATTTGATTAATTCGCTCGACTTGTCCACTAGTTTGAGGATGGAAGGCTGTGTTGAAGCGAATGTTGGTGCCCATGGCCTTCTGGAAGGAATCCCAGAACTTAGAAGTGAAGATGCTTCCACGATCTGAAGATATCAACTGCGGAATGCCATGCAAGGAGACAATCCTGGAGGTATATAGCTCTGCCAACTGAGCTGCTGTGATAGATTCTTTGATAGGAAGAAAATGAGCCACTTTAGTAAGCTTGTCGATGACAACAAAGATATCATCATTTCCACGCTTGGACTTAGGAAATCCAGTCACGAAATCCATTTCAATATGGTCAAACTTACATTCTGGAATGGCAAGAGGTTGGTGGAGACCAGCTGGCCGTTGGTGTTCTGCTTTCACTCTTCTGCAGACATCACATTCATTCATGAACTGAGCAATTTCTCGCTTCATTCGAGTCCACCAATACGATTTCTTGAGGTCATGGTACATCTTTGTACTTCCAGGATGAATAGATAGGAGTGAATTGTGAGCCTCATTCATAATGACTTTACGTAGATCACCTTTAGGAACCACAATTCGATCCTCGAAGAAAAGAGTATCATTGTCATCAAGGCGATAACACTTGTACTTGGGTTGGCTCTTGGCAATCCCAATCTTCACCTTCTTCACCATTGCATCAAGAAGTTGTGCCTCACGAATTTGATCTTCCAAAGTAGGGGAGGCTTGGAGGTTGGCAAGAAATCCTTGAGGAACAACTTGGAGATTAAGTTTGCGGAAAGCTTCACAAAGAGACGGAAACGTATGAGCCAAATAACAATGAGATTGGGAGGGGCTAAAAGGGTACTCGTCTTTAAAAAGGGTGTGTGGGTCGACACAAAGCCATACGTATTTACGAGTGAAGACTTGTTCAAAATGTTGAAAGATCAGCCTACTGGCAGTCTAATATTACAGCTGTGGGAAGATAATAAAAGGCTGAAGGATGCGGCTGAACTAAGCCCTCTGCTCTCGATAAAACAAGTCAGAATCAATTGGCAAGGGGTCGACGATTCCTCAACCGCGCACACGGATAAGACGCGAGACAGTTTCTGAGGGATAGAAGTCTTGATCGGGCCAAGCCGGCATAACAGTTAGTAGTTCGCATTACTTTCTCTTCCGATGGGAATCTCCGGATCTATGCTTATTTTCAACTCCCCGAAGCATTTCGTCGCTTGCTACGCCCTTCCTCGTCTCTGGGTGCCTAGGTATCCACCGCAAGCCTTTCCTCTTTTGAACCTCGCCATTAACGTTAAGGCTATGCCATCCTAAGCCTGGGCAAACCAAAACCCTCCTCCAAGAAGAATTGTGCTATGCCCCCCCGATATCCCTATAGAGCGAAAGAGCTGCCTGGTGATCCCTAGGTTGCAGCACGTCCGATCGTTAACTCCTCGCTAGCTGCCGCCGTTTCTAGGACCGACCGACGCCTCTGATGATAACCTGATCTCAAATCAAGTTTGGAAAACAGTTGTGCACCATGTAGCTCATCTAATAGATCCTCAATGACAGGAATATTGAATTGATTTTCTGCACTTAACCCGAAAGCAAGAGAAGGCTTCGCCTTTTCTTATCTTCTTCCTGGCACAAAAAGAGGGATTAGCATTATTGACCCCATGGGAAAGCACTAACACCTTCCTCATCGGGGCTCCACGCACTGGGAAAAGGCTTTGGAACTCGAATTTGTATTTGAGTTATGATGAGGAGTGAGGTAGATTCGCATTGTTGAAGAAAGCGAAGAAAAAGGATGCTGCTATGGCTTGCTTGTGGCTCTTTCTTCTATTGGCTAGTCTCAGGCATGATAGTTTCAATTTCATGCAGCCATTGACAGCAACTCACTCTTTTCGAACTGCACTTTGAAAGCCAAACCCAAGAAAGAGAAGATAGGTCTGTTTTCATTCGTGGTTGTGGTGGTGGAGGTGCAGGATTAGGTCTAATATTATCATGTTTTGAGCTGTGAGGAAGGCCATAGGTGGCTGGAAACAAGTGTTCGTGCCAAGGTTTCGAGGGGGATAGAGAGGGTTATTTTTGTGATTGGGTCTTTTAGTTGCTTTGCTACTAGAGGTCTAGGTGGTCAGGGGTTTAAAGGTCTGGAATAGGTGTGAGTGGTGGTCGTATTCAGTACCAATGGTACGGTAATTGGAGGTTCAGGCAGTTCATGCCTAGGATAAGAGCTAGAGGCTTGTTGAGGGGTAGCCATGGTTTCAGCTTCACTGGCAACAGCTGGTAGGGACATTTGTTGTGGTGTTCTAGGAAAATGAACCATATTGCCCCTAGTTGTGTTAATCGAGCTATGCTCTTCTTCAACGCTCCGCGCCTTTAAAAAAGTAGTTTTGTTGCTTGCGCTTTAATTTAGGAGTTTCAACGATTGCTGCTTTCTCCAGACCGCCGGGAAAAGCATGAAAAAAAGGCTCGAATGGTACGATCCCTCCGTCACCCCAGAATGAAAGGGGTGGTTTGCCCCCCATTCGCCGCCGTCCAGCCGGCGGCTACTCTGGGATGGATCGAGGTTTAGGCCAGGGGGCTTGCTCCCTTTCTTCTGGAGCTAAGGAAGGACCTGCGGGTGGCAGTCCTCGATAACGGGACATGAAGACTCCTTTTTTTTATTTTATTGAAATTTCATTTTACACAATTAATTTCATTGTATTTACATTACAGACATCCACACTTGATTAGCTACTGTGCACTTCACCAGAACATGGTCTATGTCCTCCACTACCCCTTCACAAACATAAAAAAACACTGAGACAATGGGAGCAAATTCCTTGAGACAAGAAGTTCGTTCTCTGCACGGAAGTCTATTCCAATAAGCTTTCCACCAAAAAAAGGAATGCAGGGAATGACCTTAAGCTTCCATACGCAAGAGAAATGAAGACCACCTTCCTCATTAAATGGCTGATAGACCTGGTTGGAAGGGCTTGAGAATCAAACTGTTGCAGTAAGCCTTCCTGCTCAAAGCGTCTGCAATGACATTGGCCTTGCCTGGAGTATATTCAATACTCGGATTATACTCTTGAATCATTTCGACCCAACGAGTCTGCCTGAGGTTGAGGTTGGGTTGAGTGAAGATGTACTTGAGGCTCTTATGAGCAGTGAAGATGTCCACTTTCCTTCCCAATAATAGATGTCTCCATGTTAAAAGAGCATGGACAACTGCTGCCAACTCGAGGTCATGAGTGGGGTAGTTCTTTTCGCTGGGCTTCAACTGGTGAGAGGTATAGGCCACAACTTTCTTCTCTTGCATTAACACAGCACCGAGACCTCGAAGGGAAGCATCACAGAAAACCTCGAATGGTTTGGATTCATCAGGAGGAGTCAGAACTGGAGCTGTGACTAACTTCTCTTTGAGGGTGTTGAAAGCGATGTCACATTCAGGCGTCCAGACATACTTCACATGCTTTTGGAGGAGGTTGGAAAGAGGTTGAAAGCGATCTTAGAGGTCGGAGTTGGGCAGACGGCAAATCCATTCCCGGCAGCGGTGCGGGAAGCCGGCGGTGGCTTGAGGCGTCGGTGAAGGAGGCAGCCCCCGCGGCAGGTCGAAGAGTGGTCAGGCGATGCAGGACGAGCACGTGCGTGAAGCAGAGGGCTCCTGGCGTGGCTCATGTGAAGCGGAGGCAACGACGACGAGGCTCGAGCGGCTTGCTCGCCGGCAACGGCTGGAGGCGGAGGTCGCCGGCGCAGGCGCATGGAGGCGGCGCGGGTTGGTGGTTCGGGTAGAAGGCCATGGAGGGGCACGACTGGCCAGGAGGAAGAGATGGGGATCGAGCGAGGAGGTCGGGCTGAGCGAGGGCGCTCGCTGGCGGCGCGAGGGAGGAGATCGAGAGAGAGGGGGATCGGGTCGAGGGGAGATGGGGATCGAGCAGAGCTCTCCCTTGCTCTTTGCGTGCGTGTGTGGGTGGCGGCGGAGGGGAACGAGAGGGGTCGAACGAGGCTAGGGTAGCGAGGGGAGAGGCTGGGCCTAGGATTAGGTGGGAAACGGGCAGGCCTGGCTATGGGCTTAGAGGTAAATGGGCCGGCCTGGCTCTCTCTTCTCACTTCTCTTCTCACCTTTTCCCATTTTAAAACAAAACGGAAAAGAGGAAGAAAAGAAAGAGAAGGTAGCGGTGGAATCTAGGCATGGGGATAATTTTTACGGACTCGTAAAAATGTGCACGATCCACGAAAAATAGGAGAGACATGATTGAAAGATGTAATTCAAACTCATTTGAATTTAATTCAAATGGGTTTGAACTAGGACTTGGTTAACGGGTGGTCCAAAATGTTCGGATTTTTGGTGGAGCACCGGAATAAGATGAACGAATATATGACAAGGTTGGAGTCCAAGACTTAAGAGAACAAAGGTATTGGGATAATTTGCAAGTGTGTTAGAATATTTATTATAGCTCCCTAATATCGGGAGGATATGTTATAAAGAGAATCACCATGTGAATTCCCTCGATTTAAATGGATCGAAGATCCATACGGTTTATTTGGTTGAGTTTTAAAACGGGTTGCATGATGACATGATGCAATGCACATGATGCAATGATGAATGCAACAAACCAACAACTCACACGACGAAAAACTCGGAAAACATGGAAGGCGTCTGAAGCCCCGGTCTTGGGGCGTCACAACACTCCACCACTACGAGAGGATCTCGTCCCGAGATCTAGGATGGCACCGGAGGGAAACGGAAGAGGAAGTGAAGAGGTAAACTAAGTTGCTTCTTGGACAAACGAGTGAAACCACGAACCTTGATAGGTTAATCAATTTCGAGAAAAGAATACAACTGAAATGAACGAAGTTGATAACTCTCCGTTAGAAAAGAGGAACAAGGAAGAACAAATTCGGACAACACTCTAGTTGAAAAGAGATAAGATAAAAAGAACTTGAGCAGAGGGCACAACACTCCGGTTAAATGGATAAGCATGAAAAGAACATGATCCTCACAACTCGAGAATATGAGAGAAAAGAGCAACATCACAATGCCTCCGGAAGAAAAGAAAGAATGGAATGGCATGAACGGAGGGAAACAAGGTCTTGAGAGAGCACACTTACAACAAATGCTAGAACGGAGTTGTTGGATTAACAACAAGAAAGGATAAGCTTCAAGTGGGCTTATGGAAAACATCTCAAAACTGAGGTGAAATTCTGCCACTAACGGAAACAAAAGATTAGATTGATATAACCAAGGAGACAAGAGGCTTTTTCACCGGGAGGATAAATGAAGAACTTGGGTCATTTATAATCACCCTAAATAGCAACAATCCTTAGGGAAAGCTTTAGGTGAAATATAACTCAAGATAACTCCAATGAAGAGATTGATGGGTTTCAAAGGATCTCATGAACGAATTGAAAATGATGGGTTTAGAATATGTCATACCGGACAACTTGTCAATCATGAACACGAAGGAAAATTATCACCAATGACATAACACCACCTCAAAAGATGAGATATGAAGAACTGCACTTAGAATTGCAAGATGAAGAATGCTTAAACTCCTCAAGACAAAACATGTGCTGAGCACCATGTTTATATTAGAGTATAGCTTGGTGGATCTTAGCTCCGAGAGAAATCTTGAACAACAATTGAAGAATGAAAGGAATCCTTGGCGAACCACCATGTAGAGCCTCCGTGAAGAACTCCGGTAACAAAATGATGATAAAAGAAAGAGAAGTTGACAACACAAGGTGAAGCCTTGCGAAGATTTAGATGGATCTTCGTGGAGACATACTTGAAAGATCTTGGAACTCCGGGAAAAGAGAAGATAAAGCATCTCAAACCGAGAATGTGATATGATGAACCACTCCGAAAAGAAGAAATTAGAATGCTTGGATGAAACAAGAATAAGAATTATGTTATGCGTATCCTTCACCAATTTAGATTGATGACAAGCAATGGATTTGGCATACTACTTATTCTCGTAGAAAGGATTAAGAGAGATATAGCGCAAACTTGAGAAGGTCTTCAACGAATCACCGGTCGGGTTTGGGAAGAACAAATGAATTGATATGATAACGAAGGAAGAGAGATCTTGAACGAACCACCGTAAGAATTGAAAAAGAGAGTAGCAAAGGCACAAATCACCGGGTAGAATTGGAAAAACGAATGAAGATACTTGAGGGAATTAGATACATGAGAACGAATAGATCACGAACTGATTAGAGAATATTTGAATGATGCACCGGTATGATTTGGAGAACGAGAGCTGAAAGCTGAGAATGAATAAATCTTCTGAAATGATGGGCTTCAGAGAATCGAACTGAAAAGGCTCTTGAATTTCTCCGGATGGGTGAAAATAATTCTCTCAATTGAAAACAATTATGAGAGGATAGCACGAAGCTAGAGCCATGAATCTTGAAGAGAATGGAGCAAGATTGAGAGAGAAAAATCTTCTTCGGTCTGCAAATGTTGAGAATGATGATGAGAACACCACCATGAATTTTTGAGATACTCCGGGATGAAAATTAGAAAGGTTGAACCGACGATGACAAGAATTTGAAAGATCTTGGAGAAACCATTTGACTGATGATGAATCATTCTTACGTCAACCTTTGAAATGAATTTGAGAATAACTCCGGTAAAATTAGAAGAGTCAGGTAAGATCCTGGAAAAAGACCTGTGGGTTAGGGCCCACTCAAAAGATACACCGCAGAACGATTGCTTGAAAAGAGAGATTGCACCAGTTGAATTAAATGGCTTGAATGAGATAACAACCTCGAAAGAGCTTGAACGAAAAACAGAGTGGAAACACGAATCTTCGAGATATCTTGAGCACTACGGAACAATTGAATAGCGAGAAATTTTTGATTAAGAGGTGCGCCGGCATGAGAAAAACATTTGAAACAATGAAAGGAATATGATCAACACCGAAAACTTGAATTGCATCCATTGGAGAAGAAAGAGAACGAAGAATGATGAACTTAAGCTCCGTTAGTATCTTCCTGAGAATCACTGGATAAGAATATTGAAAGAGAGGAGTAAAGAGGCTTCACATCCATAAGATGGCTACTTGATAAAGAAATCCGAGTCCTTGAAGAAAAGGGTGGGAGGGCGGGAAAACAAAGGCAAGCTTGGGACGAATGAAATGAACACCGTTGAGAAGAACTGATAATTAATCTTGTTGATGTTGAAGTGATCGGATCCACTTGAAGGGAAGCTCACCGGTTGAGAAGAAATTGAAATGACAAACTCGATGATCGAGAAGGATTAGTATTCACATAGGAATATGAGAACACCGCTTAGGAAAGGTATGGAATCAACACTTGACTTCGAAGCAAGTCGAATACCACAATCAAAACAAAACAAGGATTGGCTTGCAGAATAAGCCAGAACAAACATATGATAGAGATTTCGTCCGAAGTTTTCGTGGTGGGGCCCACATGGGCTCGATCGTACAGCACCATCGTGTACAAGGCAGTGCACATGACATACGAAGCATCCCCGAGTCAGCATAGCCAAGGACTCTTTAAGACACAACGAGACCACTGTAAAACCAACCGTGGATAGGCGGACCACTAGACGTCGAACCCCAATTTCATATCATACATCTGTCGGAAAGATATTCTAGGAGCTACTTGAATTCCCACTTATAAACTCCCGAAATTTTCTGGTTATGCAATCAGGTGTTGGGGATACAGGGGAAGCATAATATCTCACCCAAAACTAGCAAATCCTACATCCAGCTGTATCCATCCTTCAACACATAACCAAGAAACCTTCCGAAATCATTTTCCTCAACCTTCAAAAAGCATCCATTATACAACTTATGGCAATACTCCCGAACTCCCGCCCCAGTACTGGGTGGCGTCGAGGTTATCTCACCAACAACTGCATAAAAGAGATTTTCGATGTCGGCGAACTCAAGTATTCCAGAACTGCAACGATAAAATTGTGACGACAACACTTCGGAGCTCAACTCCCCGGGACACTGCCACAACCCCTAAATGTCAGGAGGCACCAAGAACAATGTTCTCGTCACAAAACCATCAGAACGATTCCAAGATACCCGTGTGATCCTAAAAAAAATTCATGAAATTTGAGAAGAGAAGAGTCAAAACTCTACGTCAGGAGGCCTCACCAGAGCGACGAAGGGACTGAGGAGTAAAAAGGATCCTACTCTCCGATATATATAATCCTATAAGACTCAAAACATTTTTCTAGACTCAACAACGCCATCGATTCGATCAAGCAGGGGGCTCCTAAGTCGGGGAAGGCTCTGATTACCAACTTGTAACACCCACGATGCGGATATATCTCCCACCTGTCGGAGCACGACTTAGAGGCATAACCGCATTGTAGGCATGTCGCAAGAGGGGTAATCTTTACACATCCCATGTACTGAATAAGAAAGGGATAAAGAGTTGGCTTACAATCGCCACTTCACACAATACATGAATATAGCATTACATCATCCAAAATACAATCAAGGTCCGACTACGGAACCAAAATAAAAGAAGACCACCCCTAATGCTAGATCCCCGATCACCCTGACTGGGCTCCACTACTGATCAACTGGAAACGAAACAACACAACGAACACAATCTTCATCAAGCTCCTCCTTGAGCTCGATTGTGTCACCTGCACGGTTATCATCGGCACCTGCAACTGTTTGAAGTAATATGTGAGTCACGGGGACTCAGTAATCTCACACCCTCATGATCAAGACTATTTCTTATGGGTAGGAAAATGTAGTGAGGTGGAGCTTCAGCAAGCACTAGCATATATGGTGGCTACCTACGCAAATCAGAGCGAGAAGAGAAGCAAAGCAACGGTCGTGAACTAGAAGTGATCAAGAAGTGATCCTGAAACTACTTACATTCAAACATAACTCCAAAACCGTGTTCACTTCCCGGACTCCGCCGGAAAGAGACCATCACGGCTACACACGTGGTTGATGCATTTTAATTAAGTTAAGTGTCAAGTTCTCTACAACCGGACATTAACAAATTCCCATCTGCCATAACCGCGGGCACGGCTGTCAAAAGTTCAAAACCCTGCAGGGGTGTCCCAACTTAGCCCATCACAAGCTCTCACGGTCAAAGAAGGATATTCCTTCTCCCAGGAAGACCCGATCAGGCTCGGAATCCCGGTTACAAGACATTTCTACAATGGTAAAACAAGACCAGCAAAGCCACCCGATGTGCCGACAAATCTCGATAGGAGTCGCACGTATCTCGTTCTCAGGGCACACCGGATGAGCAAGACGTCGGGTTGGCATAGACCCTGGTTGCCCAGGGGGCACCGGACATCGCTCAGGTCGGACCAACCCTTAGAGAAGCACTGGCCCGGGGGGGTTAAAATAAAGATGACCCTTGAGTCTGCAGAACCCAAGGGAAGGTGGTAGGTTGTTAGTGCAAATGTAAAACCAAGGTTGGGCCTTGCTGGAGGAGTTTTATTCAAGGTGAACTGTCAAGGGGTTCCCATTATAACCCAACCGCGTAAGGAACGCAAGATCAAGGAACATAACACCGGTATGACGGAAACTAGGGCGGCAAGAGTGGAAAAAAACACCAGGCATAAGGCCGAGCCTTCCACCCTTTACCAAGTATATAGATGCATTAATTAAATAAGAAATATTGTGATATCCCAACATATCCATGTTCCAACATGGAACAAACTTCATCTTCACATGCAACTAACAACGCTATAAGAGGGGCTGAGCAAAGCGGTAACATAGCCAAACAACAGTTTGCTAGGACAAGGTGGGTTAGAGGCTTGACATGGCAATATGGGAGGCAAGATATAGCAAGTGGTAGGTATCGCAACATAGCAATAGAGCGAGCAACTAGCAAGCAAAGATAGAAGTGATTTCGAGGGTATGTTCATCTTGCCTGAGATCCCGCAAGGAAGAAGAACGAGTCCATGAAGAAGACAAACGGACGTAGTCGAACGGATTCTAACAACTCCGGAACGGAACCGAAGCTAACGAGAGAAGCAACCCGGAAAGAAGCAAACAACAGAGTAAACAACCATCACATAAACATGGCATGATGCACAATCAAGTATGATGCATGTCCGGTTTAAATATGCATGGCATGGCAAAGTGCATAAACAAAACTACAAGTTAAGTGGGGCTCAATATGCTACGGAGTTGCATATTGAAGAAAACACCACATGACTTATTTAGTTCTCTCTCGTTTAGGTACCCAACAATTTTAAATGTTGTCAAACATGGCAAGAGGTGAAACATGAGCAAAATACATAGTTAGGCATTTTAAATGAGGCCGGAAACATCAAACAACAAATCCGGTAAACCCTCATGTGCATTAGTAATTTAATGCAACAACAATTTGTAAACATTTTTAATGTTATTATCATGATGCGGATGACATGTTCAAGTTTTATGCAGTATTTATGAAAATGTCGACATGATAAGATATGAGGCATTTGTCATCGTGGCGGAAATGAAAGGGGTACCATGACAACGAATCTGAACATGGTGCCACGGCAACATATCGGTGATCCGGTAGCTCACAGGGATACCGGTGCAAAAGGAAGTGGGTGTGAGTGTGTCATGCAAGAAGATGGGGTGATCCCGGTTGCCGGGTTCCCACGGGTGGACGACATGGCAACGAGGAGGAACATGCAAGATGGCAAATTCAGACATGGTGCAAACGCGAGGTTCATCTCATTCAACATACATGCATTCGGTCCACGGACGGTCGTCTCGAGGTTATACCTTTCAAAGCGTGCATTATCAAAGCGGTTCGAGTTCGATGCGGTGTAGGGGAAGTAGACGTTCTCGAGACGTTCGTAGTGGAAGTAGTCGTTCTCGCATGCTCTAGGGTCGACGGAAGAGGTTCCCGCGATCTCGGTGACGGTAGTTGTACATGTTGGCGGTAGTTGAACTTGACGGTTCCGTTACACGCTTCTTCGGAGACGGTAGTGGTATACGGTTCTTCAGAGACGGTAGTAGTCGTTCAACGTTTTCGTAGATGTTCAGGGTCACGGCGAGAAACTTGGCATCCACGGAGTCTTCGAGGGTCGACGGTAGTGATACACACGTCATCGGGGTCCTTGTCGGATCCAAGAGGTACTTGGCGAAATGCACGTTGACGGTAGTTGTACTCGGTAGGAAACGGTAGTTGAACATGGTTCGTAGATGTTCATGTCGCCGTAGTGGTACTGTGAATCCCGAAATGGTCTTGGCGTCTTCGCGCGTAGGGGTACTTGGCGTTTTCGTGTGGTACTTGTCGAGCAAGAAGCAAAGTCATGGTACTTGGGTCGTCGTGGAACTTGGCGCATCATCATGGTACTTGGCAAAATTCTCGGAGAAAAGCTTGACGGTCCGGGTACGGTTCCTGGTGTCTCATCCTTGCTGATCCAAAACAAACGCGAGACAAAAGGCCTCTAGTGGGTAGCAGCAAGGCAGGGTGGCGCGCGAGCAGCGAAGGAAATGGGCACGGGCCTCGATCATAAAAGTGTTGCCGGGATGCGGCTGTCATAGCCACATGAACATGAGCATTATGATGGACACAAACAAGGCAGGAGGAGGGCAACGAGGTGTTGTGCGGGGCTGCAGGCCGTGGTGGTACTTGTCGGTCTCGGTCACGGCGTTCCTGGTCTTGAGGAGGTCCTCGAAAGAGAGCTTGGCGTCCGCAGGGACATGAAGCTGCGGTCTTGGCGTCGGGAAGGGGATCGAAGCCTCGAAGGTGAACGAGGACTGCGTGCGAGACTGCAGCAGGAGAGGCCGGAGTTGGGCGGACGGCAAACCCGTTCCCGGCAGCGGTGCGAGAAGCCAGCGGTGGCTTGAGGCGTTGGTGAAGGAGGCAGCCCCGCGGCAGGTCGAAGAGTGGTCAGGCGATGCAGGACGAGCACGTGCGCGAAGCTTTTGGCTCAACGGCATTGACAACCCTTTTGTGAAGCTTTTGGTCCCTCTTGCACAAGCTAGTGGTAAATACATGATATTGTCCACTATTCAACTGTTTTGGGTTGCTCTGATATCCGGATTGCTGCTGATTACCTTGGCCGGGTTGTGGATTATAACCTCCTTGGTTACCCGTATGCCCCTGACCTTGAAAAACGCCTCCACCTGAACCGGCGCCCGGGCCATGAAAGCTGCCTCCGCCTGAACCGCCGCCAGGGCCATGACTTCCATCAAACGCATTTGAATTCTTGAATGCCTTCATGATTGTACAGTCCTTCCACAGATGGGTGGCTAGCTTCTCCCGGGTGCCGTGTCCTGGACAAGGTTCATTCAATAGTTGCTCAAGGGTGGGACCTGACCTGCCCGACCGAGGGGGTTGCCTACCCTTGCGCCGTTGATTGTTGCCCTGCGCATTGGTGTTAGCCACAAATTCGTCATCCTTACGCTTATTACCTCCTTGATTTACCGGGTTATGCTGGTGACCCTTGCCGTTGCCATTCTTCTTTCCCTTCCCTGTCTTTTCTTCACCAGACATAGGGTCCTTGGTACTATCAGAATCGGCATACTTGACGAGAGCCGCCATCAACTGGCCCATGTCATGGCAGTCACGTTTAAGCCGCCCAGCTTCTGCTTCAGAGGTTCAAAACGGCAATTTTTCTCCAACATTAAGACTGCCGAACCGGCATCCATCTTATCAGATGAATGAATTATCTCCTTGACCCGGCGCACCCAATGGGTTGTGGACTCACCTTCCTCTTGTTTACAATTAGTCAAGTCCACGATTGACATAGGTTGTTTGCATGTGTCCTTGAAGTTCTGAATGAACCGGACCTTTAACTCCGCCCATGAGCCGATGGAATTGGGGGGCAACTCTTTTAGCCAAGTACGAGCCATTCCATCCAACATCATGGTGAAATATTTAGCCATTGCTGCGTCGCTGACCTCCAACAGCTCCATGGCCATCTCATATCTCTCAATCCAGGCCCCAGGCCGCAAATCGGCCGTGTAATTAGGCACCTTATGAGGCCCCTTGAAATCCTTTGGCAAACGCTCATTACGTATGGCCGGAACCAGGCAAGGAACACCTCGGTCCTTGTGGCCACTCCTGCCTCAACCGAGGTTGCTGGATAAGCCGGAAACATTTGATGAGCTGCCTGTTCCGCCGCCAGTTGAACCGCTCGCTCAGCCTCTTGTCGGATCCTCTCCTGATCCGCCAAGTTAAGGGCTCCAGCCTGTCCCGGCTCATGCCTGTGCGGCCGATTGCGGCGTTGAACATTGCTTGACATGTCAGCTGAATCCATACGCCTACTGTAGCTTGGGCTCCGGCTCGGGCGAGGGGTTGAATGGATCCTATCTCGACTGTAAGAGTACGCATCCTGCTGCGCCAGAGCTGTTTGAAGAAGTTCCCTCACCCTTCGTGTTTTGATCGCCGCCGGAGAGTCACCCTCCATCGGGAGAGCCGTCATACGAGCCGAAGCTGCAATGAGGTTTTCCAAGGGATTGGAGAAGTGACCCGGCGGTGTTGGTACATAATGAGGCAGAGTGGTATGTATACGAGGCGGTTCCATGGCACGCGGCTGAACCGGTGCCCCGGGTGTCGTGATCCGATTTGCCTCTGGCGGGTTACTTGTCTCGGCCCTGGGCATATGAAAAAGGTTCCTAGGATCGAGCGTCAGAGGTAGATGTGACTGAGTTTTCTGGTGCCCTTCTTCTCATGACCTCGTTTGACGCGTTCAGATCCACCGAGAACCGGAAAGTCTCTGCTTGAAGCTGCTGAGCACGAGCGTCCAAAGCCGCCCGCTCCGCGGCCATCCTGACCTCTTCTGCTGCTAAATTTTCTTTAGCTTGTACCATCTCCTCACGTATGCGTGCCACCTCTGCGTCATGCTGAGTTTGATTCGCCAGCTCTACCATGACAGTCAACAGGGTCGTCAGTTTATCCATGAGGTCCATCAGAATCTGAGCCGGGGGGCGCGTGGGGTCTCCTGACCCGGCTGCGGCCGACCCGGTGGTTGTTGCTGCCGCTGCTGTGAAGTTCTGCCCCGGCTGTGTTCCTGCCATGAAGACTCCGACCCAATTCGGCGGCTCAAGGGGGTCCGGAATACTGCTGCCATCGGAACAGCCCCCGAGCATGCCATCCTGCAGCTGATACAAAGAGTCTGTCTCTCCCGTTGATGATGTGGCGTCAGAATAGACGGCCGTCTCACCGCCATCTACCGATTCTTCTGAGTATTCACCGCCGTGGATGCAACCTACGAAGGCATGCTTCACGACAGATTGAACACGGGTGGACCTCGCGCGCTGAGTCGTTTCGATGAGGTTGGTGTGGACGTCCGCTCAGGGCCCGACTCGCCGATCCGGCCGATGAAGACATGAATTCCGCCGAAGGGGACCCGGTACCCGTACTCAATTGAGCCGACCTCGGGGCCCCAGCCTTCGTCGTCGATGTAGAGCTTGCCGCGACGACTCTTGGTCATCCGGCCCACAGCGTATCCTTTGAGCCCTTCGAAGTTGCCCTTCAAGAATTCAAATCCACCGTGCGCTGGCCCCACGGTGGGCGCCAACTATCATGGAATTGTCACGGCAGATGTCCTAGCAAAAGGACTTAGTTGTAGGGCCATCGCAACTAGGAAGCTTAAAGGGGTTAATCAGGACAAAGGACACGAGAGGTTTTATACTAGTTCGGCCCCTTACGATGAAGGTGAAAGCCTACGTCTAGTTGTGTTGATATTGCTAGGGTTTCGATCGCCAAGAGGCTAGTTCGCCGGCTTGGTTATCGATCTCTTGTTTTCTTGCCCTAAGCCGCCACCGGGTCATCCCCTTATATACACGGGTTGACGCCTGGTGGCCTACAGAGTCCCTGCCGGCTCATAAATCGCGCCCGGCTCGGTGACTTCTTTACATGCCTTTCTTTACAAGTCTTTCCTTACATACGGCGGTTTACAATATTGGGCCTTAAACCGCCTCTATGCCTTTAGGCCTTCTATAAGATTTAACAGACTATCGCCTTGAGTGTTTACTGGGCTTCCTTTGTGACCCGCCATAGGGTCTTGACCCGGCCCCTCCTGTGCGGGTCATAACTGATAGCTATATCCCCAAGAGGTTCCTCGATCACGAACTCGTCTCCCGGCTCTACCCAAGGCAAGCACACAAGCAAAAGACCAACAATCAATCACGGTGCAATGCGCAAGCAACATGATGCAAAACATGACATGACATGCGGGATGTGATGTGCAATGCGTATGCATGCTCCGGGAGGAAAAATATTGAACCAAGCCTCAACTTGGCAAACCAAGTGCGCCGCTGGAAAGATGAGTTGATTTCGGTCGAAATCGATATAAAGATTACCGGAATCGGATGCACGGTTTGCAAATGGCAAGCAAAACAAGAATGGCACAATTCTGCGATTAACAGCATGATGCCATCTAAAATGCAACAAGAAACTAAGCTACGCACTCCAACATAGCAACAAAGCACATGGCAGTGATCTACTCAAGATGCTTGACAAAAGATGAACACTGAGCTACGGCTAAATCACACAAGAGCAGGTTCAAACAAGCATGGCAAAAGTGCAAAAGATATCAGCATCACAGATTTAGTGAAAATAACATGTTAGGAATTAACATCAGGAAGCAATGTTTAGAGCAAGATAACAACATGCTACAGGAACAAAACAAAGCAATACAAGGCATGACATGGATCTACTCAAAGCATATAACAAAAGTCCCTTACTGACCATAAGCCAAAAGGGCACAGAAAATATGATGGCACATATGTAAACATAGCAAGTTTCGTTAACAGATTCAGACTTAGCAGGAAACTGGACATGGCATAAACAGAGTTATGAAGGCCGCTTTGCGAGCTCGATTCACTCACCACAAGGCATTGCATGACAAGATAAGCATAGCAATAGTAAGAAGACATGTTCATGAAGCTAAACATGGCAAGAACAATCTCATAGCATACATGTATCAACTACAACAACCTTGGCAAAATTGATTAACATGTAAACAATCTTCCAGGAACATTTTTATAGCAAAAGTAGAGCAAGATTGAGTCATGCTAGGGCACTCCATAGATGCAAACAT
This sequence comes from Triticum urartu, assembly GCF_056163025.1. Taxonomy (NCBI): domain Eukaryota; kingdom Viridiplantae; phylum Streptophyta; class Magnoliopsida; order Poales; family Poaceae; genus Triticum; species Triticum urartu. The sequence continues at coordinate 156,501,253 of NC_141874.1, read as the reverse complement.
GGGAATGGATGGGTAGAGCATAACCATATGTCAAAATCATACTTACTGAACATACTCAAAAGAAGTATGGATCTCACTGTAACAACATGAATACATGGCATAAAAATAACAACAGAGTAATGACAGTGAAATTCTAAGTCCCTGAAAACAGCAATATTACGAGAGCTACTTTGCATGCTTGTGCTAGTCACCACACTGATCACAAAAATACATGGCATACACCCTTGTAAAGATGGCATGGCATAGCCCAAAACAAATGTAGAGCTCATGCCCATATGCAGCACACAATAATCATGGCAAAAATGACAAATGCTCATAATCTGATAAGAATCAGGAACTAACATTTTATAGCACTCTTGCAACAGTCATTTGGGCATCAAGATGGTCTCAAACAAGCATCGCACAATGGAACAAAATGAAGAGCACATCCAGATGAACATTTTGATATATTGCACGCACAAAACGGAGCTACGGGTGTGGAGTTATGATGCAATGAACATGAGCTGAAAATGTTAGGGACTTGGGGGAAAACGGGGTCAACCTAGGGGTTTTCCATATCTGGATCTGGCGCGGATTCTGAGGATGACCGGAATCTCGCCGGAGTTCGCCGCCGGAGTCGAGGAAGAGGACGAGGAGCGGTGGCCGGAGCTTGCCGAACTTGAGGAGGGACGGCGAGGTCGACGAGGCGCGGCGAGGAGGCGGCGAGGTGGCGGCGCACCGGAGCGGCGATAGCGGCGGGCGGCGGCCGGCGAGGAGCTGCGGGCGGCAACCGGCGCGCGCGGGCTGCGGGGCCGGCGCGGGGAGGCGCAGGGCGTGGGCCCAGTCGACGGAGCGGGAGGGCCGGCCTCGGGCCAGGCGGGCCGGCGGCGGCGGGGCTCGCGGGGTGCCACGTGGTGCCCTCTGGTTGGTTGAGGGGGACGGCGGACGTGTCCGGCCGGCGGCGGACGTGTTCGCCGGCACGGAGGAGCGGGGCTAGGGTTTTGGACTGCGGGATTTCGGGGGAAGGCATCAATTTTTAGGTAGAGGGAGCTAGGAGAGTCCAAATGAGGTGCGGTTTTTGTTGGAGATATGCCCTGGAGGCAATCATGTATGATGATATTTCCTATGTGTTTATGAATAAAGATAGTCCTTGGACATTATCAATGATGTGTATTAGCAAGTACGTGACTTGTTTGTGGGACTATGCATTGTATGATGACTGTCCTAAAAGGTCCCTAGTCGAAAGGGTTGTGTGGACGCGCAGCCAACTAGACTAGCATATGACACGGTCGATGGCTTGGTCTCACTAGCCATGGAGCATTGGATGCTAACCGGATAATATGGACTTGGAAGGATCTGGTCGGATTCGACGTAGTCGGATCCGAGTCGAGATAAGGTCCAAGTCGGACATACCCAACTATGAGATGCAGCGATATGCCATCTGTGAGTGTCTAGTACAACATATGTTCTATGCCCTAAGACCTGAGCTGACGCATGTACTCGGGATGGTGACAGACTTGCTTTGGACCGACCAAACGCTACTCTGTAACTGGGTAGTTATAAAGGTAGGTTTCGGGTTTGTCCAGAACCATGCTGCGAGACGTGGTCGAGCAAGATGGGATTTGCCCCTCCGATCAGGAGAGATATACTCTGGGCCCCTCGTGTGATCCGACCAGGATAAGTATGGCCTTGCGACAAGGATTATGAGATAATCTAGTTTGTGGTCGGCATCACTGGAACGAGAAAGAGGTCGGGGTAGCACAAGGATGACAGACTCGCCTTGAGCTCGACAACATATATCGTGTGGAAAAAGGAATGGAAGTGTGATGTACAGGTTCGCTAACCAGCTTCATAGTCAGCTTGGTGTTTGGCATGCCTTGCTAGAGGCCGCTACCAACCGTGCAGTTTGGAGGTGATCCGAACTGCGACCAAGCCGACTTGAACCTAAGGGGTCGCGCGCTTAAGGGAAGGAACCTACGAGGTCAGATCCGAGGACACTGGTCGGATGTGATCCGAACTGTATTCGGATTATGGCCGAGTAGACTTATGGGCTTTAGGGTCCGTGCGAGGCCCAAGTGTTGAGCCCGTGATGGACGCCTATATATATAGTGGAGGTGCCGCACACTCACGGTGTTGATCACTTCGGCGCTGTCACTAGGGTTTGCATGTGTTGCGAATAGACACCTCCACTCGCCGTCGGTTGTGTGATCGGACCTAGCAGTCCGCCGCACGATGTTTCTCCTGCACGCACGGATACCGTTAGAGGCGGTGCACTTGCGCCGCTCCGGCGAACCTGTACGTGGGAACCGACCACCGGTTGTACGAGGGAGATCGGACGAGGAGGAGACGATCCACGCGGACGCGCTGCCCCAACTCTTCTTCCGCTGCACGGCACTGCGCGTCTAGTGGTAACGAACTATGATCCATCTCCCGTAGCATGTTCTTGGTTGTTCTGCGCGTAGGAAATTTTAATTTGCAGTCGACGCATCCTACCGTAGATCCCAACACGGCCACGCGATCGTGATCGAACGGCCGAGAGGATGGAGGGGGTTTGGATGGGTTTGTGGGCTGCTTTAGAGGGGTGTTGGGCTGCAACACACACGAGGCCTTTACGGTTCCCCGGTTAACCGTTGGAGTATCAAATGGACTCCAAATGGCACGAAACTTGACAGGCGGTCTACCGGTGGTATACCAAGGCCGCTTGGCAAATCTCGGTCCATTCCGAGAACGTTTAGCACCCGCTCACGAAAAGAGCCAAAAGGGGGCGCCGGAGGACGTAGGAGCGTCGGATTGCAAAACGGACAACGGGGAAAATGCTCGGATGCATGAGACGAACACGTATGCAAAAGCGATGCACATGATGACATGATAAGAAATGCATGACATGAACAAAATGCAAAACGAAGACAAAACCCAACCACGGGGAACTCTCATAACTTAGAGCTGAAAATGGCAAGAGTCGGAGTACAAATATGGTAAGTTACATCCGGGGTGTTACATCCCAGAGATAACTCTCCGATACTCGGAGTGACAAATCCTAATCTTGGTCTATGCTAACCCAACAAACACATTCGAAGATATATGTAGAGCATCTTTATAATCACCCTTGTGATGTTTGATAGCACACAAGGTATTCCTACGGTATCCGGGATTTGCATAATCTCATAGTCAAAGGAATATGTATTTGACATGAAGAAAGCAATATCAATAAAGTTGAACGATCAATATGCTAAGCTAACAGATGGGTCTTGTCGATCACATCATTCTCCTAATGATGTGATCCCGGTCATCAAATGACAATACATGCCTATGGTTAGGAAACTTAACCATCTTTGATTAACGAGCTAGTCTAGTAGAGGCTTACTAGGGACATGGTGTTTTGTTTATGTATCCACACATGTATCAAGTTTCCGGTTAATACAATTCTAGTGTGAATAATAAACATTTATCATGATATAAGGAAATATAAAACAACAACTTTATTATTGCCTCTAGGACATATTTTCTTCAGATATCTGAGCAGTTGCCTTATGCAAGCCTTGCGAACACCGGAGAGCGCTGAAGCACGTTCATATCATTGCGAGATCTGGCCATGTCAAAGAAAGAGTGCCAAATCCAGAGATCTTGTGAAGCCACGACCGCGAGTATGGCAGTGCAAGCTTTTAGATGGCTCCTATACTGCCCCTATCAAGCAGGACAATTCTTCCACTCGCAGTGCATACAATCTACCTAGCATCCTCGAAAAGCCCTTGCTGGCATTGATCGCCAACAAGCAGGCTCTATCTGCAGCAATCGACTCTCTCAAGTACTTTGCGCCAAACATTGCTATCACAACTAAGGCTGGACCAAAAGCTCGTAGCTCGCGACCTTAATGAATGCTCGATAGTTCGACTCGTTAAGCTCGTAGCTCGCTTCTTAATGAATAGAGCCAATCATTGCTTTCAGCTCATTAAGCTTAACGAGCTTAATGAGCGAGCTAACGAGTTTCATGAGTAGCTCGTTAAACTCGTTAGTAACAACACAACACATATTTTCATCGTACGTGACAAACTTTTTGTAGCACCTCAGCGCATCTATACAATCTAATCGACATGTGAGGAAACAAACTACTGTGAATTTTTTTGTAGTCACCATATTTCATATTGAAAACCACACATACACATTCATCATGTATATCGTAGCACATCATAATCTGTTAACGAGCGCTCATGAGCTTAACGAGCTTCAAACGAGCCGAGCCAAGCAGGGTTTTCTGCTTGTTAATATTAATGAGCTTAACGAGTCGAGCCTGAACAAGCACGAGCTTAACGAGTCGAGCTGCTCGTTAGTCCACCCCTAATCACAACCTTGCAGAACCTATACATGGAGTCTAGGCACGTGGCCTCGCTTATTCGAACATACTCATCAATGAGATCACCAGGAACTCCATATGCAAGTATCTGAATACCTGCAATGCATTTCTGATAAGAGGAGAAGCTAATCTTTCCAAGGGCATCCTCCTTGCACTAGAAATACTTATCGTATGCCACCCCCTCCCGGATACGGTTGAATACATGTCTAGCCATTCAAAAACGGCACCGGAATATGTGGTGCTTGAAGAGCGGGTTAGGAGACTCAAAGTAGTCCTGCCAGAGTAGGCAATGGCCACTCTCTCGGTTGCAATTCAACGCTGGAGTGTGCCCGAAATGTCCATGCTACAAAAGAAAATAATATGTGATAACTATGATGGGTAGTATCCCACATAAAAAATTATGTTTTTATTATTTACCTACTCAAGGACGAGCAGGAATTAAGCTTGGGGATGCTGATACGTTGAAAGTATCTATAAGTTTTCATTGTTCTATGCTAGTAAAGTATCATTCTTGGATGTTTTATATTCATTTACTAACAACTTTATATCATTTTTTGGGACTAATCTATTGACATAGTGCCCAGTGCTAGTTGTTGTTTTCTGCTTGTTTTTTTACTTTGCAGAATACCAATACCAAACGAAGTCCAAATGCCATAAAACTTTTTGAAAAAAAATCTCGACAGAAGACACCCAAGGAGCCAAAGAAGTGCACCATAGGAGGCCCGTGGTGCCCACTAGACACCAGGGCGCGCCAGAAGGCCTAAGCGTGCCCTGGTGGGTAGTGGGGCCCACGGGAGGCTTCTCCACCGACTATCAGCTCTATAAATACTCTAAAATCTCAAAAACACCTAGGGGAGTCGATGAAGCACAATTCCAGTCGCCGCAAGTTCCAGAACCACGAGATCCAATTTAAAGGCCTTCTTCGGCACTTTGCCAGAGGGGCCAACGATCACAGAGGGGTTCTTCATCATCACCCTTGCCCCTTCGATGATGCGTGAGTAGTTTACCACACCTACGGGTCCGTAGATAGTAGCTAGATGGCTTCTCTCTTTTTGATCTTCAATACAATGTTATCATCGATGTTCTTGGAGATCTAATTGATGTAATGACTTTTTGCGGTGTGTTTGTTGGGATTCAATGAATTGTGAGTTTATGATCAGATCTATCCATAAATATTATTTGAGTCTTTGTTGAACTCTTTTATGCATGATTGTTATAGCCTCGTATTTCTTCTCTAAAACTTTGGTTTGGTTTGGCCAACTAGATTGATTTTTCTTACCATGAGAAGAGGTGATTTGTGATGAGTTCGATCTTGCGGTGCTCAATCTCAGTGACAGAAGGAGACATGACACGCATGTACCGTTGCTATTAAGGATAAAAAGATAGGATCTATTCCTACATGAATAGATCATGTCTACATCATGTCATCATTCTTATTTCATTACTCCGTTTTTCCATGAACTTAATACACTATATGCATGCTGGATAGCGGTCGATGTGTGGAGTAATAGTAGTAGATGCAGGCAGGAGTCGGTCTACTAATCTTGGACGTGATACCTATATACGTGATCATTGCCTTGGATATCATCATAATTATTTGCTCTTCTATCAATTGCCCAATGGTAATTTGTTTACCCACCATATCCTATTTTATCGAGAGAAGCCTCTACTGAAATCTATGGCCTAGGGTCTATTTCCTATCATATTATTTTCAGATCTATTGATCCAAAAATACATCGCTGCACTTTTTCTTTACTTATTTTATTTTGTGTTTTCGCTAGATCTGTTTGTCCACTCACACAATTTGATCTATCTCAATACCGAGAGGGATTGACAACCCCTCTTACGCGTTGGGTTGCAAGTTTTTGTGGTTTGTCTGCAGGTGCTATTTACATACTGTTGCTTGGTTCTCCTACTGGATTGATAATCTTGGTTTCATAACTGAGGAAAATACTTACCGTTGTTGTGCTGCATCATTCTCTCCTCTTCGGAGAATTACCAATGCATATACAAGCAATTGATGGCATACTCATGTTCTCTTATTAGTCTCCTTAAAGTTGCTAGACCGTGGACCCTTGTTCTTGCCTTCAAACTTGTCGTTGCCCTCATATTTGTTCTTATTGAACTTGTGGGACTGCAAACTATTCTTTTGTACTTTGAAAAACCTATTCCTTTGTACCACATGAAGGAAATATGCCCTAGAGGCAATAATAAAATTGTTATTTATATTTCCTTATATCATGATAAATGTTTATTATTGATGCTAGAATTGTATTAACCGGAAACTTGATACATGTGTGAATACATAGACAAAAGAAAGTGTCCCTAGTATGCCTCTACTTGACTAGTTCGTTAATCAAAGATGGTTAAGTTTCCTGACCATAGACATTTGTTGTCATTTGATGAACGAGATCACATCATTAGAAGAATGATGTGATGGACAGGACCCATCCGTTAGCTTAGAATAATGATCGTTAAGTTTATTGCTATTGCTTTCTTCATGACTTATACATATTCCTTTGACTATGAGATTATGCAACTCCCGAATACCGGAGGAACACCTTGTGTGCTATCAAACATCACAATGTAACTGGGTGATTATAAAGATGCTCTAAGGTGTCTCCGAAGGTGTTTGTTGGGTTGGCATAGATCGAGATTAGGAGTTGTCACTCCGAGTATCGGAGAGGTATCTCCGGGCCCTCTCGGTAATGCACATCATGATAAGCCTTGCAAACAATGTGACTAATGAGTTAGTTACGGGATGATGCATTACAGAACGAGTAAAGAGACTTGCCGGTAATGATATTGAACTAGGTATGAGGATACCGACGATCGAATCTCAGGCAAGAAACATACCGATGACAAAGGGAATGACGTATGTTGTCATTGCGGTTTGACCGGTGAAGATCTTCGTAGAATATGTAGGAACCAATATGAGCATCCAGGTTCCGCTATTGGTTATTGATTGGAGATGTGTCTCGGTCATGTCTACATAGTTCTCGAACCCGTAGGGTCCGCACGCTTAACGTTCGATGACGATTTGTATTATGAGTTATGTGTTTTGGTGACCGAAGATTGTTCGGAGTCCCGGATGAGATCATGGACATGACGAGGAGTATCGAAATGGTCGAGAGGTAAAGATTGATATATTGGACGATATTATTCGGACACCGGAATAGTTTCAGAGCATTTTAGATATTTTTCGAAGTATCAAGGGGTTACCGGACCCCCCCTCCCGGAAAGTAATGGGCCAACATGGGCCACAGGGGAGAGAGAGAGGGGAGCCCACAAGGGGTGGCGCCCCCATGGGCAGTCCGAATTGGACAAGGGGAGGGAGCGCGACCCCCCTTTCCTTCTCCCTCTCCCTCTCCTTCCCCTTTCCCCCTCCGAAAGAAAGGAAGCGAGGCCGACTAGGACTAGGAGTACTAGTCGGTCCCCCCCACTTGGTGCGCCCGGTAGGGCCGACATCCTCCCCTTCTCCTTTATATACGGGGGCAGGGGGCACCCCAAAGGACATCAATTGTTCTCTTAGCCGTGTGCGGTGCCCCCCTTCACAGTTTACTCTTCCGGTCATATTGTCGTAGTGCTTAGGCGAAGCCCTGCGTGGATCACATCACTATCACTGTCACCACACCGTTGTGCTGACGAAACTCTCCATCGACACTTTGTTGGATAAAGAGTTCGAGGGACGTCATCGAGCTGAACGTGTGCCGAACTCGGAGGTGCCGTACGTTCTATGCTTGATCGGTTGGATCACAAAGACGTTTGACTACATCAACCACGTTAAACTAACGCTTCCGCTTTCGGTCTACAAGGGTACGTGGACACACTCTCCCCTTCTCGTTGCTATGCATCTTCTAGATGGATCTTGTGTGATCGTAGGAATTTTTTTGAAATTGCATGCTACGTTCCCCAACACCACATTGGCACTAGAATTTTCTTCATTGACTAGAGCACATGTGTCTTTTGCCCTCACCTATTCTTCAGCATTAAGAGTCCCAATGAGATTCACAACAAAATACTCATGTCTGTGTTTCGGGAAAGTGGAAAAATTTCTCTACGAGGGAGGAAGCTTGGCAATATTGTCGTCAACAATAAACTTGTCTGTGTGGGGCTTTGCCTCACAGTAAATATTCAAAAAAAAAACAATAGACTTGTCTGGTAACACACACAAAAAGCGCTCATGTTCCTTGGCAAGTGACTGGATCTCATTTGCCTGCTCAATAACCAAGCAGTCATCGATCGATTTATGATAGAGCTCCATGAGATACAACTCACAACCTACATCCGAGACCCCAAACTTGGCGTGGTCCCACCTTTCTCTGCTATTAAATATAATCATGTAAGGATTAAGTATATTTGTCGCCAAGAACACTGAGAACAGTATCTTTGAAGAGGTTATCGACAACCTCAGACGCTTCCTCCTGTTGAGAAGTGTGCCTTCAGGTTTTCCCTTGGAGGCATGAAAACAGTTTTTGGCTGTTGGCGAAAGCATAGTCTTTGTGCACCACGTCTTGTAATTCACACCCTCATGTACATGAGGTTTGAGGAATGCAAAGCCAATTGATGAAAAACTGCCCATAATTTTTTGGGGATTCTTGAAAACTGAATTTTTGTTATTATAATTAATCCCAAAATAAAGTAGACAATGCAACAGGAACCTAATATACAAAATAATCCAACCACTGCTAGTGCTCAACAATCTAGACTTGCAATTTGGTAGATAAGGAAATTATAGCATGCCAACATTAACACCAAAATTAACACCAAAAGCAATCCTTAAGAGAGGGATAAGAACACATACGTGGCAGATGAAGAAGAAACACCCTTGGTAGCAACATTGGCAGCAATCATAACGGCCTCAATGGTGGCATCGTTGGAGCCATTTGAAGCCATGAAGACGAAGTAGACAATGTCGAGGAAGTGGACGAATCAACAAGTAGTCAGGTGAACACTCCCCAAAGCCTTATCAGCTCTCTTCCGTAAGTGATCGCAAGATACACAGTTCGAGTGGTCTTCTCTCCTCTCTCTCTCTCTCTCTCTCTGGATGTAGGAGCGACCCCTTATATACTTAGCGGTCGAAACTGAACCATTATAGAAGATGAAAGGAGAGGGGCAGGCCATGAAACTGCTCGGATTAATCTTTCACTATCACACAAAATGTTTCGACTTCTGCCACACACGTAAAAAAGACGACGCACACACTTAGCATGGGCTCGAGCCCATCTTATTTTGTTCACAAAACACGGTGTGCGAGGCGAGGCGGAAGAAAATGCACGTGTATGTATGTTCTTCTCATACGTACTCTTAGCGGTAGAAGGAAATTTGTCGAAAAATATACGGGTCTAACTCCATTTCGAGTAGCAATATGGGCTAAAGTTCCACCTAGACTTATTGAATTTTCCGCTTAATACCTGACCTACATAGTTCCAACAATCACTTGTGTGCAAGGAGAATTCTCCGAATTTCATAAAGAAAGCAAAGCATTCACGGGCCAGAGTTATTTTGATATGATAGCATGCTTCCTGCAGTATGTACAAAGCACGGCACGGCACGCAAGACAAGCGTGTCACATGAGCGGCTCGTCGACCAAGCAGCAGCAACATAGCGCGGCGAAACTGCAACATCACACAGGAAACAGGCACCAGGAAATTAGATACGTATATTAATCAACGCAAGGATGAAACTAATTTATCATGGTGGTGCGTTGATTGAGTAGCATCTTACAATCCTAATATGAAGCATGTTGTGGACACCGGAGGCTTACGGGGAGGCTCCTCCTCCTCCTCGCCCTTGGACGGAGGCATCATCGGCCCAGGAGTTCCTGAAAATAACAATTGGATGTTGATTCAGATTTTCATAAAAACTGCGAATTATGCGAGTCAGAAAAAAGGGCTTTAAATCGGGACTCCGCAACAAATCTGATGTCACATTTTTGTACCATGGTAAACCAGACGTTTCTCAAGACAAATTATGTTATCCGAGGATGACAAGTTTAATTGGCAAGCTTGAAAAATCGGCCTCAGTTCTTTTTATCAGAAATTTGCCATGCTTGCAAACTAAATTTTGCCTTCATCGCGCCAATACAATGCCATGAAAAATGACATATTTGGCATGCCTAAAAGTCTGACGTCATTTTTTCAGTGTTTTCGCTAAATTGTGCCTGCGAAAATTTCAGTTGCATTGCATTCATGGATAATTCTATTTTTTTTCTTTAGGGGAAAGGGCGTTGGATCCATTGCCACAATGAAACCACGGGAACACATAGATAATCTGCAAAGGTGGGGATAGAGATCCGGAATGGTTACCTTGCTCCCTGTCGCGATGATAACTGTCCTGATCATGATGCATTTTGCGGACAATGTGGTAATGGATGGATTATCTCTCGACAAAAGGGGATGGCCGAGGGATGATGGATTATCCTATCTTTCTACAAATGTAATGGGAGGAGAGGATGAATTGTTGTCTCTACAAATGAAATGCAAGATCCCTCGCAAAAAAATGCAAGAGGCTGGACTATCTTATCTGTCAACAAATGAAATGGGAGAGAGGTTGAATTCTCCCTTGGCAAATGGATCGAGAAAGGGAATCAATCATCTCCCAACAAACGGATCAATGAATGAATCTCTCTTCTTCTTTTGCGAGGGGAGAATGAGTATCTGTTGATCAACAAATGAGAGAGAGAGAGAGAGAGAGAGAGAGAGGAGGAGGAGGAGGAGGAGGAGGGGAAATGGTAGATCCAGAAAAATGGCAGATCCAGAAATATCTTGTGGACGAAGCAATCGATTTGTTCAAAGCAGTAAACCCAAAAATAGGAGTAGTAGTATCGGCGCATTGAACACCCGGAAAGTTCCAGCTGTCGGTTACGATGTGTTTTCAGAGGTTATATCAGTTCTGTGAGCTGCCGGCTACGATGTACTATTTCAGAGGTTGCATCAGTTCCTTGAGCTGTCGGCCACTCCAAGTCACGCACTGCAGCTCAGATTTTTTGTTTCTTTTCTTTCTCTCATTTCGGGACAGAAGTGAAAGAAACGGGAGCACCCTGTCTCTCCCCACGCTACAACGGTACAGGTCCGGCGACATGCATGATGCAGAGTTGCAGACTGCAGATGCACACACCCAACCTGCACTTTCACGGCGAAAGTTAAGTTGCGTGCGGTCATGCTCGTGCGTGCTTGCCACGCGGTTCAGTTCACCGGTTGCTTAGCCATGGCTTCTCCGCACGTTTCTCCGATCGTCGGGTGTGAAAAGGTAGCCTTCCTTTCATTTTTCGTCGTTGTTTGTTTCCTCTCTCTCTCCGTGTGTGCGTCGCGCATGTGATTAGATAAACTTTCTTCTTCTTGGTGCCGTTTTTCTAATGAACCGACACAAATCTTAGCGGTCGATGAGTCCCTGACGATGGTGGAATGTGGGGGCACCCCACGATTCGCCAAAAAGGAGGAAGAATGAGATACGATACGACCGGCCGGGCCGCTCTCATGAACGGATTACGGGTGGATGTATGCACAGGGCAATCGGGCAAAAGTCCATGGAAAATGCATACATGGAGTAGCTCATAAGTAATAGTATAATTCACAATTGACAGTGGAAAAGCGATTAACATGTACAGACTAGAGAGCAAGCATGCAGGCTAATGAGCTAGCTACCTAAGCCGTGCATCCCCGGGCCGGGCAGGATGCTTATTGTCTCCTTCAAATTGAATCCTACTAGTAGTACAAGCTGGTAGATAGATCGTTCGTTCGTTCGGGATCATGGCCTCCATGATCGAGATACGTGCCGCGTGTTTGGGATTTTCAGTACAGTCGCACGTTTTCAGCGCTGGATCCCTCCCTCTCTTCAGGCGAGTCATGGCGTCAGTCATGGATGTGGCAGATCAGTTGCAGTTGCGGCATGGTCTCTTCTCATCACTCGAACAACCTCCTGCCGTCGCTGTCGAGGCGCGTGTAGCCGAGCACGCAGTTGGCGTAGGCGACGTTCTTGAGCGCCTTGCCGTGCCACCTGCCGACGGCGGCGACGCCGGTGCGGACCGTCTTGAGCAGGCAGTCGGCCGTCCTCACCACCCTCCGCACGCCCGTGGGCAGCGACAGGTAGGGCGCGTTGAAGAGGTGGAACTCGAGCGCCGCGGCGGGGTTCTGCTGCTGCGGCTGCGGCGGCTGCTGCTGGCGCGACGCCATGAGCATCCTGCCGACCTGGCGCGCGAAGCCGGCGCCGAGGGAGTGGCCGCAGAGGCACACGTTCTCGGAGCCGAACCTGTCGATGGTGGCCCTGAGCGCCTGCAGCGCGCCGTGGAGCCTGGCGGAGCCGCGGAGGCTGTTGCAGGCCAGCAGGCGCAGCTCGTCCTCCACGTCCCGCCGGATGGTGGGCGCGCGCAGCAGCGTGCCCCGGAACGCGATCACCGCGCTGGGCGCGCCGGTGGGCCTCTCCTCCTCCCCGCGGCGGTCGAGCAGGTGGCGGTCCTCCCACTCGAAGATGGCGCCGAAGACGGAGCCGTCGCGCTCGTCCACCAGCTCGTGCGCGAGGCGGTAGCTGAAGGGCTTCCACCACTGCTGCGCCACCTCCGCCGCGTCCCGCCGCTCCTGCCTCTCCAGCTCCAGCAGGTACACCGCCTCGATCAGGCTCGCCATCACCATCCTCCTGTAATCGTCATCCCTCCTGCAAACCAACAGCAAAAACACAACATGAGACACGCATTCCTCGACCTCGACCTCGACGCAAGAATCAACAGCCTTGCAAACCCAAACCAATCAGTGGCATAAGCAACCGAGCACATGCTTACCAGCTGGTGTGTGTGAGCTCTCTCCAGGAAGTGGAGCAGGGCAAGTTGTCACGCACCCCCATGTCCGCCATGCGCTAGAAGCTGAAGGTCGAAGCTAACCAGCACAGGGCACTCAGGCAGTAAGCAACCAGTCCCCCTCCCTCTGCGTCTCTTTGCTGCTTGTGCTTGGTCGAATGTCGTAAGGGAAATGTGTAGGGGGAGACGGGAAATATATACCCGGGACGGGAGCCTCGGGCTCGCAGGCAGCCTGGCAGGATCTTTATCTGGAGGGGAGGGACGGACGGAAGGTGGTGGCGGTGTACGGGCAGGAAAGAAGGATTGGGCCGAATTTGCTGGCTAGTGGAACGAAGGCATAGTTTAATGGGGGGAATAAAGGGGGCTTAGCAAAGAGAACAAAGAGAACAAAGAAAGGTCGCTAGTATAGGGGATAGCCAGCTCGCGCTTTCCGGTTCCCCGCAGCAACTTGACTGAATCGGAATTGGGGGCGATCGATGGACCGATCTCAGACGGATGGCCGCCAGTTGCTTGCTTGCTGCCTGCCTGCGAATAGTTGCGCTCCAGGCTGTGAAAGGGCGAAGGCCGCGGATCGGGCGGACTCCGTCGATCGCAAGCTTTAGGGGAGCATATATTCCGTCCGTCGCCCACGGCCTGCCTAAATCAGCCTGGACCATGCATGCATCGCCCTCGTCCCTGCGGACGGAGATGTCCCTCGCTAAGCATCGAATCTCGTCTCGTGTGCTGTACTTGTGCGTCGTATTGGTCGTGTGTGTAGTGTGTATGACAGGTTGGGTTAGGCGGCCCGACGCGTCGATGGCCGCGGGGACAGGGTGCGTGGGGGTGGCTGTCGTCAGGGGGAAGGCTGGTTGATTATTTAGGCGCCGTGGTTAGCCACCGGTGATTTGGTCACGTTTTGTTACGCTAACCAGGGGAATTTGTTCCCTCTCGGGTGTGGGTGTGGCTAGTGCGGTCGTGCTCCGCGTGTCCGGTTCGTTCACACCGAGGGGTGGTGCCGCGTTCGTTTTCCTGACTGTTACTCGACTGGACGGCATGGATCGACGATCTGGGTGCGTAGGTTAAGGTCAGCTATTGCAGACGTCGGGCCACCTCGCACTCATTTTCCAAAGAAATGTTTCTTTACGCCTCAAAATTCGTATGGCTCTTCTATGTGTTATATATATAATCCAACATGCTGGTACCAAATTCTGGTGGTGTCAAATCACGTTGTGATCCTCAGTTTACTTTACTTACCGTTCTTACCACAAGCAATGAAGGGCATACAAAGCGAATCAACCTGTGGTTGAGTTGGTTAGGTGGACAGTGGTAACCCCAACCTACCAGGGTTCAAATCCTGGTGCTCGCATTATTTCTGGATTTATTTCAGGATTTCCGGCGATGTGCTTTCAGTGGGAGGAGACGTTCCCGTCGACGACGAAGCGCCTACGGTGACTTTGTAAATCTCAAGATGATATGCCGACTCAGTCTTTCGAAGGTGCTCATAGGGATAGGGTGTGCGTGTGTGCATTCATAGAGTGAGTGTATGCACGTGTATATGAGCGCTTTGTGTCTGTACTGATGCTTAAAAAAAATGAAGGACATATAAAGGCTTTGTAATATTATTTTCAGACACTAAAGTGAAACCCGTTCTTACCACAAGCTTTTAATAATATGGATGTGATATGTCAATACATGCAATTATCTCTGCTATATAAAAAGATGGACATTCTCGGCCTGCAAGCCGTGGAGGCAAATGATGGCTTGCAAGTGCACAGAGTTTAATTGTACCTTTTGTATTGATCCCATAGGGAGCACAAGAAATAGACTTTGTCTTTTGTAGTGGTTTACGATGTTGTGCGTGCAAATTAGTTACGATCCAATGCAAAGCGAAAACAGAAGTTTGAAATATTGCAAGGTTTATCGTAAACACACTAATAAAATGCACTAGTAAAATGAAAGAGTGCAAGACGTCAAATAATGGTTGTTGGTATCGATATGGTTAAAGCCTTTTCAGGGAGTGTGTATTCCCCACTAGTATGTATGTAAAGGGACCTATGCCTAAGCATAATTTAAAGTTCGGATTCCTAAGCCACTTTATATATTTCTATAAGTGGGCGGAACCAAGTACAAATACGTGCATATATTCCATAGCCTCATATCACATACGCCGCTGCCGTTCATCCCCACTCTGGCTACCGAACTGTGATTACGGGTTTCCCATGGATGTAGCTAAGGCGGTCTCCGTGTATCCCCTATTGCCATGATCAGGGAAGGCGGGAGATAGGTATAGTCACTACAAAGCTCCGCAAACCCACCATCACACAATTAGCAATGACCTTTCGTCCCAAGTGTGCTATTTGTGAGCTGCGTTGGGATTTCATCGAACAGGATAGGATGATGCAGTATAGTAGAGATAAGTATTTCCCTCAGTTAAGAACCAAGGTTATCAATCCAGTAGGAGAATCACACAAAGCCTAGTGAACAACACATGCACACACAAAAGCAAATACTTGCACCGAACACAAATAAGAGGGTTGTAAATCCCTTTGACGTTTACTTGCAAGGATTAAATCTCGTACTCGTAGATAGATAAATGATACGTCCATTTTGCATCATATTTTCTTACTATTATTTATAATGTTTTTATCCATAATAATGCTTTTTGAGTCATTCTAATGCCTTTTCTCTCATAATTTGCAAGGAATACATCAAGAGGGAAAATTCTGGCAGCTGGAAATTTGGACCTGGAAAAGCTACGTCAGGCCACCTGTTCTGCACAACTCCAAATGGGCTGAAACTTTATGGAGATTTTTATGGATTATTTAAGAAATATTGGAGTCAATAAACACCAGAGGGGGGCCACCAGGTGGGCACAACCCACCTGGACGCGCCAGGCCCCCCTGGCGCCCCCTGGTGGGTTGTGGCCTCCTTGGCACACCTCCGGTGCCCATCCTTTGGTATATAAGTGGTTTTGACCTAGAAAAAAATAAGGGGAGGACTTTCGGGACGAAGCGCCGCCACCTCGAGGCAGAACTTTGGCAGGAGCACTTTTGCCCTCCGGCGGAGCGATTCTGCCAAAGGAACTTCCCTCCCGGAGGGGGAAATCATCGTCATCATCATCACCAACAAATCTCCCATCTTGGGGAGGGCAATCTCCATCAACATCTTCACCAGCACCATTTCATCTCAAACCCTAGTTCATTCTTGTATGCAATCTTGTTACCGGAACTATGAATTGTTGCTAGGGGGTGACTAGTAGTGTTGATTACATCTTATAGTTGATTGCTATATGGTTTATTTTGTGGAAGATTATATGTTCAGATCCAATATGCTATTTAATATCCCTCTGATCTTGAGCATGATTATTATTTGTGAGTAGTTACTTTTGTTCTTGAGGTCACGGGAGAAATCATGTTGCAAGTAATCATGTGAATTTGACATGTGTTCGATATTTCGATAGTATGTATGTTGTGATTCCATTAGTGGTGTCATGTGAACATCGACTACATGACACTTCACCATATTTGGGCGTAAGGGAATGCATTGTGGAGTAGTAAATAGATGGTGGGTTACGAGAGTGACAAAAACTTAAACCCCGGTTTATGCACTATTCCGTAAGGGACCGATTGGATCCTAGAGTTTAATGCTATGGTTAGAATCTATTTTTAATACTTTTCTCGTAGTTGCGGATGCTTGCGGGAGGGTTAATCATAAGTAGGAGGCTTGTTCAAGTAAGAACAACACTTAAACACCGGTCCACCCACATATCAAATTATCAAAGTAGCGAACACAAATCAAACCAACATGATGAAAGTGACTAGATGAAATTCCCGTGTACCCTCAAGAACGCTTTGCTTATTATAAGAGACCGTTTTGGCCTGTCCTTTGCCTAAAAAGGATTGGGCTACCTTGCTGCATACTTGTTACTATTATCGTTACTTGCTCGTTACAAATTATCTTGCTACCAAACTACTCGCTACTTACAATTTCAGCACTTGCAGACATCACCTTACTGAAAACTACTTGTCATTTCCTTCTGCTCCTAGTTGGTTTCGACACTCTTACTTATCGAAAAGAGCTACAATTGATCCCCTATACTTGTGGGTCATCAAGGCTATTTTCTGGCGCTGTTGCCGGGGAGTGAAGCGCCTTTGGTAAGTGGAATTCGGTAAGGAAACATTTATATAGTGTACTGAAATTTATTGTCACTTGTTACTATGGAAAACAATCCTTTAAGGGGTATGTTCGGGGTATCTTCACCTCGTCCAGAACAACAATTAGTTACCCCTCAACCTACAACACCTACTGAAAATATTGAATATGAAATTCATTCAGGTAAGATAGAACAACTGCTAGCTAATCCTTATGCAGGAGATGGAACCGAACATCCCGATATGCACTTGATATATGTGGAACAAATTTGTGGATTGTTTAAGCTTGCAGGTTTACCCGGAGATGAGGTGATGATAAAGGTTTTCCCTTTATCTTTGAAGGGAAAAGCATTGGCATGGTATAGGCTATGCGATGATATTGGATCATGGAATTGGAATCGTTTGAAATTGGAGTTTCACCAAAAAAATTATGCTATGCATCTAGTTCATCGTGATTGGAATTATATATATGATTTTTGGCCTCGTGAAGGAGAAAGTATCGCTCTATCTTGGGGGAGGCTTAAGTCAATGTTATATTCATTCCCCAATCATGAGCTCTCAAGACAAAATTATTATCCAGAATCTCTATGCTCGGCTTTCTCGTAATGATCAACCATGCTTGATACTTCTTGTGCTGGTTCTTTTATGAAGAAGACTATTGAACTCTGGTGGGATCTTTTGGAAAGAATTAAACGCAACTCTGAAGATTGGGAACTCGACGAAGGTAAAGAGTCAGGTATTAAACTTAAGTATGATTGTGTTAAATCTTTTATGGATATCGGTGCTTTTCAAAAGTTTAGCACTAAATATGGACTTGATTCTGAGATAGTAGCCTCCTTTTGTGAATCATTTGCTACTCATGTTGAACTCCCTAAAGAGAAGTGGTTTAAATATCACCCACTTATCAAAGAAGAAATTAAAGAACCGGCACCAGTTAAAGAAGAAGCTATACTTTATAATGTTGATCCAGTTGTACCTACTGCTTATTTTGAGAAACCTCCTTTTCCTGTTAGGATAAAGGAACATGCTAAAGTTTCAACTATGGTTAACAAAAGCTCTGTTAGAACACCTAAAACAGATGAACAAATTAGAGTTGAACCTAATGTTGCTATGGTTAAAGATCTCTTGGAAGAAGATGTGGATGGGCATGTTATCTACTTCTGTGCAGAAGTTGCTAGAATTGCCAAACCTGAAAAAGGGATAAAAATAGACCAGTTGTTGGCCTGTGTGTCATTTTAGTTAAAATAGGATATCACTATTATCATGGTTTATGTGACATGGGTGCTAGTGTGAGTGCTATTCCTTACAAGTTATATCAAGAAATTAGGGAAGACATAGCACCTACAGAGTTAGAAGACATAGATGTCCCTTTTAAACTTGCAAATAGATACACCATATCACCTTGTGGGATTATTAGAGATGTTGAAGTCTTGTGTGGGAAAATAAAATACCCTATTGATTTTATTGTTCTTGGTTCCCACAAGATGACTTTTGTCCCATTATCTTTGGTAGACCTTTCTTGAACACCGCTAATGCTAAGATAGATTGTCAGAAACAAACTGTGGGTGTTAGCTTTGGTGACGAGTCTCATGAGTTTAATTTTTCCAAGTTTAGTAGGAACCATCATGAAAAAGAATTGCCTAGCAAGGATGAATTAATTGGTCTTGTTTCTATTTTTGTGCCACCTACTGATCCTTTAGAACAATATTTGCTAGACCATGAGAATGATTTACATATGCATGAAAGAAATGAAATAGATAATATTTTCTTTGAACAATGTCCTCTGCTTAAACACAATTTACCTATTGAAACTCTTGGAAGTCCTCCTCCACCTAAAGGTGATCCTGTGTTTGAATTAAAACAATTGCCAGACACTTTGAAATATGCTTATCTTGATGAAAAGAAGATATATCCTGTTATTATTAGTGCTAACCTTTCAGAACATGAAGAAGAAAGATTATTGAAAGTTCTAAGGAAGCACCGGGCTGCTATTGGATATACTCTTGATGATTTAAAGGGCATTAGTCCCACTCCATGTCAGCACAAAATTAATATGGAACCTGATGCTAAACCAGTTGTTGATCACCAATGTCGGTTAAATCCGAAGATGGAAGAGGTGGTAAGAGCGGAAATATTAAAACTTCTGGAAGCAGGTACAATTTATCCTATAGCTAATAGTAGATGGGTAAGTCCCGTTCATTGTGTTCCTAAGAAAGGAGGCATTAATGTTGTTTCTAATGATAAGAATGAACTCATTCCACAAAGAATTGTTACAGGCTATAGAATGGTAATTGATTACAGAAAATTAAATAAAGCTACTAGAAAAGATCATTACCCTTTGCCTTTTATTGATCAAATGCTTGAAAGATTATCTAAGCACACACACTTTTGCTTTCTAGATGGATATTCTGGCTTTTTACAAATACATGTTTCTCAACCTAGTCAAGAAAAGTCCACTTTTATTTGTCCATTTGGAACCTATGCTTATAGGCGTATGGCTTTTGGTTTATGTAATGCACCTGCTACCTTTCAAAGATGTATGACTGCTATATTCTCTGACTTTTTTGAAAAGATTGTTGAGGTTTTCATGGATGATTTTTCTGTTTATGGGAAGTCTTTTGATGATTGTTTAAGCAACCTTGAGCGAGTTTTACAGAGATGTGAACAAACAAATCTTGTCTTGAATTGGGAGAAGTGTCACCTTATGGTTGATGAAGGCATTGTCTTGGGTCATAAATTTTTTGAAAGAGGTATTGAAGTGGACCAAGCTAAGGTTGACGCAATTGAGAAAATGCCATGTCCTAAAGACATCAAAGGTATTCGTAGTTTCCTAGGTCATGCTGGTTTCTATATGAGGTTTATTAAAGACTTATCTAAAATTTCTAGGCCTCTCACCAGTCTTTTGCAAAAGGATGTTCCTTTTGTTTTTGATGATGATTGTTTAGAAGCCTTTGAAACACTCAAGAAAGCCTTATTATCTGCACCTATTGTTCAACCACCTGATTGGAACTTGCCTTTTGAAATTATGTGTGATGCTAGTGATTATGTTGCTGGTGTTGTTCTAGGACAAAGAGTTGATAAGAAACTTAATGTTATTCATTATGCTAGTAAAACTCTAGACAGTGCTCAAAGAAATTATGCTACTACTGAAAAATAATTCTTAGCAGTGGTGTTTGCTTCTGATAAATTTAGACCTTATATTGTTGATTCCAAAGTAACTGTTCACATAGACCATGTTGTTATTAAATATCTTATGGAAAAGAAAGATGCTAAACCTAGACTTATTCGTTGGGTACTCTTGTTACAAGAATTTGATTTACATATCATTGATAGAAAAGGAGCTGAGAACCCCGTAGCTGATAATTTGTCTAGGCTTGAAAATGTGCTTGATGACCCACTTCCTATTGATGATAGTTTTCCTGATGAGCAGTTAGCTGCAATAAATGTTGCTAATAGTACTCCTTGGTATGCTGACTATGCTAATTACATTGTTGCCAAATATTTACCACCTAGCTTCACATATCAACAAAATAAAAAATTCTTTTATGATTTAAGACATTACTTTTGGGATGACCCACATCTTTATAAAGAAGGAGTAGATGGTATTATTAGATGTTGTGTACCTGAGCATGAACAGGGACAAATCCTACGGAAATGTCACTCCGAGGCTTATGGAGGGCATCATGCTGGAGATAGAACTGCTCACAAGGTATTGCAATCTGGATTTTATTGGCGTACTCATTTCAAGGATGCCCGTAAGTTTGTCTCTTCTTGTGATGAATGTCAAAGAATAGGTAATATTGGTAAGTGTCAAGAAATGCCTATGAATTATTCACTTGCTGTTGAACCATTTGATGTTTGGGGGTTTGATTACATGGGACCTTTTCCTTCCTCTAATGGGTATACACATATTTTGGTTGTTGTTGATTATGTTACTAAATGGGTAGAAGCTATTCCAACTAGTAGTGCTGATCACAACACCCCTATTAAAATGCGTAAGGAAGTTATTTTCCCAAGGTTTGGAGTCCCTAGATATTTAATGATTGATGGTGGTTCACACTTTATTCATGGTGTTTTCCGTAAAATGCTTGCTAAGTATGATGTTAACCATAGAATTGCATCACCCTATCATCCTCAGTCTAGTGGTCAAGTTGAACTTAGCAATAGAGAAATAAAATTAATTTTGCAAAAGACTGTTAATAGGTCTAGGAAGAATTGGTCTAAGAAATTAGATGATGCACTTTGGGCTTATAGAAAAGCTTATAAAAATCCTATGGGTATGTCTCCTTATAAAATGGTTTATGGAAAAGCTTGTCATTTACCTCTTGAGTTAGAACATAAAGCTTATTGGGCAGTTAAAGAACTCAATTATGATTTCAAACTTGTTTGTGAAAAGAGGTTATTTGATATTAGCTCCTTAGATGAATGGAGAACCCAAGCTTATGAGAATGCAAAGTTATTCAAAGAAAAGGTTAAAAGATGGCATGACAAAAGAATCCAAAAGCGTGGTTTTAAAGTTGGAGAATATGTTCTTTTGTACAACTCTCGTTTTAGATTTTTTGCAGGAAAGCTCCTCTCGAAATGGGAAGGCCCCTATGTCATCGATGAGGTTTACCGGTCTGGAGCCATCAAAATAAATAATTTCGAAGGCACTAACCCGAAGGTTGTCAATGGGCAACAAATAAAGCATTATATCTCAGGTACGCCTATTAATGTTGAAAGTAATATTATCCAAACTTTGACACCGGAAGAACACATAAAACAGTCCTCCTGGAACACTCCAGAATCGTGAAAATAAGGAGGTACGTGATACGGTAAGCAAACGGACTCCGAAAAATCTACAAAAATATTTTTATCAGTTTTGGAATATTTTAGAATTTCAAAAATAAAGAAACTGCCAGGAAGCGTCCCTTGGTGGGCACAAGACACCAGGGTGCGCCAGGCTGGTGGGTTGTGCCCACCTGGGACACCTCCCGTACTCCGTTTTTCTACCATATACTTGTCTTGCAATATATAAAAAATCTATATATACTTCCCAAACCTCTTGATCACCGTATCGCGGAGAAATCCTCTGTTCTCTTTTTCCTTGTTGTTTTATGTAAGATCCCATCTACCATGGCCTCTTCAAGCTCCTCTAAGGATAGGATATCTCTTTCACCACCAAAAGGAGAATTGAGTATCGGGTATGGGCACTCCCCTTGGCTTCCCTTCAAGCTTGTGG
Organism: Triticum urartu; assembly: GCF_056163025.1. Classification (NCBI taxonomy): domain Eukaryota; kingdom Viridiplantae; phylum Streptophyta; class Magnoliopsida; order Poales; family Poaceae; genus Triticum; species Triticum urartu. Next base: position 156,478,781 of record NC_141874.1, on the reverse strand, counting down.
GGGGGGGGTGCCCGGTATTGTATCACCCCCACTGTCCTTTCGCTTTTATTTATCTTATTTCAATATTTTGCTTTCAGATGAAATAAAGTTTAGTTCGATCCTTTCTTCTTTTGAGAGTTTGCTTAGTGATCTATCCTTGTAATCGTGTGCAAGTTATATAATGAAGTTAGTTTTATTTTTTGCTTTCTTTACTTTCATGTTTCAAATAAAGAAAAGAAATAAGAAAGAAAGAAAAAGAGAAAGGAAATAAATGAAGAAAGGAAATAAATAACGAAAAGATTATATACTAATCCTATGGTAGGTGATGGCACCACATAAGGAAAAGTATAGGTAGAAAATTTTATTAGAGATTGACAAACATAGCATTAGTCAATGATGCAAGTCATGAAAGAAATAATAAGGGAATATAAGATTCACATATAGATATACTATCCTAGAAATCTTTTGTGATTGTGAGCCCTCATCAAAATATTAAATGCCAAAATTGTTGACGTTGGACAAGGAAGACAACTTAATGGTTTATGTTTGTTTATATTCACATAGAAGTCATATTGTCATAGATGCTTTAACATGTGATGCTTGCCCCCATCTTTGCTAGCCAAAAATTCTGTACTAAGTAGAGATACTACTCGTGCATCCAAAAACCCTTAAACCCAAATCTTTTTCAAGTGTCCACCATACCTACCTATGGATTGATAAAGATCCCTCAAGTAAGTTGTCATCGGCACAAAAAGGCAATAAAAATTGCTTCTAAAAGTGTGAGATCATTTAGGGTAAGAGAAAATTGAGCGTTATAGGAACTTGGGTGACAAAGAATAAAAGCGATATACTGCATAATAAAGGTTGTCATCTTAAGGGGCAATACAACGTGATGTTCTCTTGCACTAAGGGGTTGAGCATACAAACAAATAAGCGCATGGCAACCTCTGCTTCCCTCTGCGAAGGGCCTATCTTTTACTTTTATGCAAAGAGTCAAAGTTTTTCCCTCCATTCCTTTTATTTTTTCTCTTTTGGAAAGCATCATGTGGTGAGGAAAGATCTAGGCACATATGTCCAGTTGAATATAGATAGCATGAGTTATTATTGAAGGAAATATGCCCTAGATGCAATAATAAAGTTTTTATTTATATTTCCTTATATCATGATAAATGTTTATTATTCATGCTAGAATTGTATTAATCAGAAACTTAGTACATGTGTGAATACATAGACAAACAGAGTGTCACTAGTATGCCTCTACTTGACTAGCTCGTTAATCAAAGATGGTTAAGTTTTCTAACCATAGACATGAGTTGTTATTTGATAAATGAGATCACATCATTAGAGAATGATGTGATGAACATGACCCATCTGTTAGCTTAGCACTATGGTCGTTTAGTTTATTGCTATTGCTTTGTTCATAACTTATACATGTTCCTATGACTATGAGATTATGTAACTCCCAAATACCAGAGGAACACTTTGTGTGCTATCAAACGTCACAACGTAACTGGGTGATTATAAAGATGCTCTACAGGTGTCTCCGATGGTGTTTGTTGAGTTGACATAGATCAAGATTAGGATTTGTCACTTCGATTGTTGGAGAGGTATCTCTGGGCCCTCTCGTTAATGCACATCACTATAAGCCTTGCAAGCAATGTGACTAATGAGTTAGTTGCGGGATGTTGCATTACGGAACGAGTAAAGATACTTGCCAGTAACGAGATTGAACTATGTATGATGATACCGACGATCGAATCTCGGGCAAGTAACATACCGATGACAAAGGGAACAACATATGTTGTTATGCGGTTTGACCGATAAAGATCTTCATAGAATATGTAGGAACCAATATGAGAATCCAGGTTCCACTATTGGTTATTGACCGGAGATGAGTCTCGGTCATGTCTACATAGTTCTCGAACCCGCAGGGTCCGCACGCTTAACGTTCGATGATGATATGTATTATGAGTTATGTGATTTGATGTACCGAAGGTTGTTCGGAGTCTCGGATGTGATCACGGACATGACGATGAGTCTCTAAATGGTCGAGATATAAAGATTGATATATTGGAAGGTTATGTTTGGACACCGGAAAGGTTTCGGATAGGTTCGGGCATTTTCCGGAGTACCGGGGGGTTACCGGAACCCCCCCAGGGGGTTAATGGGCCTTCATGGGCTTTAGTGGAAGAGAGGAGGAGGCGGCCAAGAGGAGGGGTGCGCCCCCCAAGCCCAATCTGAATTGGGAAGGGGGCCGACCCCCCTTTCCTTCTCTCCCTCTTCCCTTTCCTTCCCCTCCTAGTTCGACTAGGAAAGGGGGGAACCTACTCCTAGTAGGAGTAGGATTCCCCCTTGGGGCGCACCCCATGAGGCCGGCCGCCCCCCTCCTCCACTCCCTTATATACGGGGGAGGGGGCACCCCATAGACACACAAGTTGATCTCTTAGCCGTGTGCGGTGCCCCCCTCCATAGATTTCCACCTTGGTCATATTGTCGTAGTGCTTAGGCGAAGCCCTGCGTCAGTAACTTCATCATCACCGTCACCACGCTGTCGTGCTGACCAAAATCTCCCTCGGCCTCAACTGGATCTAGAGTTTGAGGGACATCACTGAGCTGGACGTGTGCAGATCGCGGAGGTGCCGTGCGTTTGGTACTTGATCGGTTGGATCCCGAAGACATTCGACTACATCAACCGCGTTACTCAACGCTTCCGCTTTCTGTCTACGAGGGTACGTGGACTCACTCTTCCCGCTCGTTGCTATGCTTCTCCTAGATAGATCTTGCGTGATCGTAGGCAAATTTTTTGAATTACTACGTTCCCCAATAGTGGCATCCGAGCCAGGTCTATGCATAGATGTTATATGCACGAGTAGAACACAAAGGAGTTGTGGGCATGGGTATATACATATTGCTTGCCGTCACTAGTTGTTTCCTGATTCGGCGGTATTTTTGGATGAAGCGGCCCGGACCAACATTACATGACCGCGTTCATGAGACTAGTTCTACCGACGTGCTTTGCACACAGGTGGCTGGCGGGTGTCAGTTTCTCCAACTTTAATCAAATTCAATGAACAGGGTTCTTTCTAAAGATCAAAAAGCAATCGCTATACCACATTGTGGTTTTTATGCCGTAGGTAAGAACAGTTCTTGCTAGAAGCCCGTAGCAGCCAAGTAAAACTTGCAACAACAAAGTAGAGGACGTCCAACTTGTTTTTGCAGGGCATGTTGTGATTTGATATGGTCAAGACGTGATGATATATAAATTGTTGTATGAGATGATCATGTTTTGTAACAGTTATCAACAACTGGCAGGAGCCATATGGTTGTCGCTTTATTGTATGAAATGCAATCGCCATGTAATTGCTTTACTTTATTACTAAGCGGTAGCGATAGTCCTAGAAGCAATAGTTGGTGAGACGACAATGATGCTTCGATGGAGATCAAGGTGTCAAGCCGGTGACGATGGTGATCATGACAGTGCTTTGGAGATGGAGATCAAAGGCACAAGATGATGATGGCCATATCATATCACTTATTTGATTGCATGTGATGTTTATCCTTTATGAATCTTATTTTTCTTAGTTCGGCGGTAGCATTATAAGATGATCTCTCACTAAATTTCGAGGTACAAGTGTTCTCACTGAGTATGCACCGTTGCTACAGTTCGTCGTGCCAAGACACCACGTGATGATCAGGTGTGATAAGCTCTACGTTCACATACAACGGGTGCAAGCCAGTTTTGCACATGCAGAATACTCGGGTTATACTTGACGAGCCTAGCATATGCAGATATGGCCTCGGAACACTGAGACCGAAAGGTCGAGCGTGAATCATATAGTAGATATGATCAACATAGTGATGTTCACCATTGAAAACTACTCCATCTCACGTGATGATCGGACATGGTTTAGTTGATATGGATCACGTGATCACTTAGATGATTAGAGGGATGTTTTTCTAAGTGGGAGTTCTTAAGTAATATGATTAATTGAACTTTAGTTTATCATGAACTTAGTACCTGATAGTATTTTGCATGTCTATGTTATTGTAGATAAATGGCCCGTGCTACTGTTCCATTGAATTTTAATGCGCTCCTAGAGAAAGCTAAGTTGAAAGATGATGGTAGCAACTACACAGACTGGGTCCGTGATAACCCACAAGTATAGGGGATCGCAACAGTTTTCGAGGGTAGAGTATTCAACCCAAATTTATTGATTCGACACAAGGGGAGCCAAAGAATATTCTCAAGTATTAGCAGCTAAGTTGTCAATTCAACCACACCTCGAAACTTAATATTTGCAGCAAGGTATTTAGTAGCAAAGTAATATGATAGTAGTGGTAACGGTAATAGAAGTAACGGTAGCAAAAGTAATATTTTTGGTGTTTTATAGTGATTGTAGCAATAGCAACGGAAAAGTAAATAAGCGAAGAACAATATATGGAAAGCTCGTAGGCATTGGATCGGTGATGGAGAATTATGCCGGATAAGATCGATCATGTAACAGTCACAACCTAGGGTGACACAGAACTAGCTCAAGTTCATCAATGTAATGTAGGCATGTATTCCGAATATAGTCATGCGTGCTTATGGAAAAGAACTTGCATGACATCTTTTGTCCTACCCTCCCGTGGCAGCGGGGTCCTATTGGAAACTAAGGGATATTAAGGCCTCCTTTTAATAGAGTACCAGACCAAAGCATTAACACATAGTGAATACATGAAATCCTCAAACTACGGTCATCACCGGTAGTGGTCCAGATTATTGTCACTTCGGGGTTAATGGATCATAACACATAATAGGTGACTATAGACTTGCAAGATAGGATCAAGAACTCACATATATTGATGAAAACATAATAGGTTCAGATCTGAAAGCATGGCAATCGGGCCCTAGTGACAAGCATTAAGCATAGCAAAGTCATATGAACATCAATCTCAGAACATAGTGGATACTAGGGATCAAACCCTAACAAAACTAACTCGATTACATGATAAATCTCATCCAACCCATCACCGTCCAGCAAGCCTACGATGGAATTACTCACGCACGGTGGTGAGCATCATGAAATTGGTGATGGAGGAAGGTTGATGATGACGATGGCGATGGATTCCCCTCTCCGGAGCCCCGAACAGACTCCAGACCAGCCCTCCCGAGAGAGTTTAGGGCTTGGCGGCGGCTTCGTATTGTAAAACGCAATGAATCCTTCTCTCTGATTTTATTCTCCCCGAACACGAATATATAGAGTTGGAGTTGAGGTCGGTGGAGCGTTAGGGGGCCCACGAGGCAGGGGGCGCGCCCTCGTGGATAGGTGGAGGCCCCCCTGACGCGGATTCTTCTTCAAGTATTTTTATATATTCCAAAATAATTCTCCGTTGATTTTTAGGTCATTCCGAGAACTTTATTTCTACACAAAAATAACACCATGGCAATTCTGCTGAAAACAGCGTCAGGCCGGGTTAGTTCCATTCAGATCATGCAAGTTAGAGTCCAAAACAAGGGCAAAAGTGTTTAGGAAAGTAGATACGACGGAGACGTATCAACTCCCCCAAGCTTAAACCTTTGCTTGTCCTCAAGCAATTTAGTTGATAAACTGAAAGTGATAAAGAAAACTTTTACAAACTCTGTTTGCTCTTGTTGTTGTAAATATGTAAAGCCAGCATTCAAGTTTTCAGCAAAGATTATGAAATAACCATATTCACAATAACACTTAGGTATCATGTTTAGTCATATCAATGGCATAATCAACTAGCGAGGAATAATAATAAATCTCAGATGACAACACTTTCTCAAAACAATCATGATATGATATAACAAGATGGTATCTCACTAGCCCTTTCTGAGACCGCAAAACATAAATGCAGAGCACCTTTAAAGATCAAGGACTGACTAGACATTGTAATTCATGGTAAAAGAGATCCATTCAAGTCATACTCAATGTAAACTAACAATAATGGATGCAAATGACAGAGGTGCTCTCTAACTGGTGCTTTTTAATAAGAGGATGATGACTCAACATAAAAGTTAAATAGATAGGCCCTTCGCAGAGGGAAGCAGGGATTTGCATAGGTGCTAGAGCTCGGTTTTGAAATAGATATGAATAACATTTTGAGTGGTATACTTTCATTGTCAACATAACAACCGAGAGATCTTGATATCTTCCATCCTACACACATTATAGGCGGTTCCCAAACAGAATGGTAAAGTTTATACTCCCCCTCCACCAACAAGCATCAATCCATGGCTTGCTCGAAACAACGAGTGCCTCCAACTAACAAGAGTCTCGGGGGAGTTTTGTTTGCAATTATTTTGATTTGATTTGCTTAAAGCATGGGACTGGGCATCCCGGTGACCAGCCATGTTCTCGTGAGTGAGCAGCGGAGTCCACTCCTCTTGAGAATAACCCGCCTAGCATGGAAGATATAGACAACCCTAGTTGATACATGAGCTATTCGAGCATACAAAACAGAATGATTATTTGAAGGTTTAGAGTTTGACACATACAAATTTACTTGGAACGGCAGGTAGATACCGTGTATAGGTAGGTATGGTGGACTCATATGGAATAACTTTGGGGTTTATGGAATTGGATGCACAAGCAGTATTCCTGCTTAGTATAGGTGAAGGCTAGAAAAAGACTGGGAAGCGACTAACTAGAGAGTGACAACAGTCATGAACATGCATTAAAATTAATCAACACCGAATGCAAGCATGAGTAGGATATAATGCACCATGAACATAAATATCATAGAGGCTATGTTGATTTTGTTTCAACTACATGCGTGAACATGTGCCAAGTCAAGCCACTCGAATCGTTCAAAAGAGGATACCACCCTATCATACCACATCACAACCATTTTAATAGCATGTTGGCACGCAAGGTAAACCATTACAAACTCCTAGCTAATTAAGCATGGCATAAGCAACTATAATCTCTAATTGTCATTGCAAACATGTCTATTCATAATAGGCTGAATCAGGAACGATGAACTAATCATATTTACAAAAACAAGAAAGGCCGAGTTCATACCAGCTTTTCTCATCTCAATAAGTTCATCATATAATCATCATTATTGCCTTTCACTTGCAGGACCGAATAGTGTGGATAATAATAATAGTGCACATGCATTGGACTAAGCTGGAATCTGCAAGCATTCAATTCAAGAGAGAAGAGAAGGTAATATGGGCTCTTTGTTAGATCAACAATAATTCATATGAGAGCCACTCGGCATTTTAATCATGGTCTTCTCCTCTCGACCCCCCAAAGAACAAGAAAGAAATAAAACTATTTACACGGGAAAGCTCCCAACAAGCAAAAGAAGAGCGAGAAATCTTTTTGGGTTTTCTTTTTAATTACTACTACAAGCATAGAAAGTAAACTAGCTGAAAACTACAACTATTTTTTTGGTTTTTATTAAGGTTTATCAAACACACAAGAAGAAAGCATAAAAAGGAAATAAACTAGCATGGATGATACAATGAAAAAGTGTGAGCACTGACAACTAGCATGAGTGTGTGAACAGGAATGTAATGTCGGTGAGAAATACGTACTCCTCCAAGCTTAGGCTTTTGGCCTAAGTTGGTCTTGAAGGAAATATGCCCTAGAGGCAATAATAATGTTATTATTTTATTTCCTTATATCATGATAAATGTTTATTATTCATGCTAGAATTGTATTATCCGGAAACATAATACTTGTGTGAATACATAGACAAACCAAACGTCACTAGTATGCCTCTACTTGACTAGCTCGTTAATCGAAGATGGTTATGTTTCCTAACCATAGACATGTGTTGTCATTTGATTAATGGGATCACATCATTAGGAGAATGATGTGATTGACATGACCCATTCTATTAGCTTAGCACCCGATCATTTAGTATGTTGCTATTGCTTTCTTCATGACTTATACATGTTCCTATGACTATGAGATTATGCAACTCCCGTTTGCCGGAGGAACACTTTGTGTGCTACCAAACGTCACAACGTAACTGGGTGATTATAAAGGATCTCTACAGGTGTCTCCAAAGGTACATGTTGGGTTGGCGTATTTCGAGATTAGGATTTGTCACTCCGATTGTCGGAGAGGTATCTCTGGGCCCTCTCGGTAATGCACATCACATAAGCCTTGCAAGCATTACAACTAATGAGTTAGTTGCAAGATGATGTATTATGAAATGAGTAAAGAGACTTGCCAGTAACGAGATTGAACTAGGTATTGAGATACCGACGATCGAATCTCGGGCAAGTAACATACCGATGACAAAGGGAACAACGTATGTTGTTATGCGGTCTGACCGATAAAGAACTTCGTAGAATATGTGGGAGCCAATATGAGCATCCAGGTTCTGCTATTGGTTATTGACCGGAGACGTGTCTCGGTCATGTCTACATTGTTCTCGAACCCGTAGGGTCCGCACGCTTAAGGTTTTGATGACAGTTATATTATGAGTTTATGCATTTTGATGTACCGAAATTTGTTCGGAGTCCCGGATGTGATCACGGACATGACGAGGAGTCTCGAAATGGTCGATACATAAAGATTGATATATTGGAAGCCTATATTTGGATATCGGAAGTGTTCCGGGTGAAACCGGGATTTTACCGGAGTACCGGGAGGTTACCGGAACCCCCCGGGAGGTATATGGGCCTTAGTGGGCTTTAGTGGAAGAGAGGAGAGGTGGCCAGGGCTGGGCCGCGCGCCCCTCCCCCCTAGTCCGAATAGGACAAGGAGAGGGGGGCGGCGCCCCCCTTCCTTCTCTCTCCTCTTTCCCCCTTCCCGAATCCTATTCCAACTAGGAAAGGGGGGAATCCTACTCCCGGTGGGAGTAGGACTCCTCCTGGCGCGCCCTCCTCCTGGCCGGCCGCACCCCCCCTTGATCCTTTATATACGGAGGCAGGGGGCACCCCATAGACACAAGTTGATCCACGTGATCATATTCTTAGCCGTGTGCGGTGCCCCCTTCCACCATAATCCTCAATAATATTGTAGCGGTGCTTAGGCGAAGCCCTGCGACGGTAGTACATCAAGATCGTCACCACGCCGTCGTGCTGACGGAACTCTTCCCCGACACTTTGCTGGATCGGAGTCCGGGGATCGTCATCGAGCTGAACGTGTGCTAGAACTCGGAGGTGCCGTAGTTTCGGTGCTTGATCGGTCGGGCCGTGAAGACGTACGACTACATCAACCGCGTTGTGCTAACGCTTCCGCTGTCGGTCTACAAGGGTATGTAGATCACACTCTCCCCTCTCGTTGCTATGCATCACCATGATCTTGCGTGTGCGTAGGAATTTTTTTAAAATTACTACGTTCCCCAACAGTGGCATCCGAGCCTAGGTTTTATATGTTGATGTTATATGCACGAGTAGAACACAAGTGAGTTGTGGGCGATATAAGTCATACTGCTTACCAGCATGTCATATTTTGGTTCGGCGGTATTGTTGGACGAAGCGGCCCGGATCGACATTACGCGTACGCTTACGCGAGACCGGTTCTCCCGACGTGCTTTGCACAAAGGTGGCTAGCGGGTGACAGTTTCTCCAACTTTAGTTGAACCGAGTGTGGCTACGCCCGGTCCTTGCGAAGGTTAAAACAGCACCAACTTGACAAACTATCGTTGTGGTTTTGATGCGTAGGTAAGATTGGTTCTTGCTTAAGCCCGTAGCAGCCACGTAAAACTTGCAACAACAAAGTAGAGGACGTCTAACTTGTTTTTGCAGGGCATGTTGTGATGTGATATGGTCAAGACATGATGCTAAATTTTGTTGTATGAGATGATCATGTTTTGTAACCGAGTTATCGGCAACTGGCAGGAGCCATATGGTTGTCGCTTTATTGTATGCAATGCAATCGCGCTGTAATGCTTTACTTTATCACTAAGCGGTAGCGATAGTCGTGGAAGCATAAGATTGGCGAGACGACAACGATGCTACGATGGAGATCAAGGTGTCGCGCCGGTGACGATGGTGATCACGACGGTGCTTCGAAGATGGAGATCACAAGCACAAGATGATGATGGCCATATCATATCACTTATATTGATTGCATGTGATGTTTATCTTTTATGCATCTTATCTTGCTTTGATTGACGGTAGCATTATAAGATGATCTCTCACTAATTGTCAAGAAGTGTTCTCCCTGAGTATGCACCATTGCGAAAGTTCTTCGTGCTGAGACACCATGTGATGTTCGGGTGTGATAGGCTCTACGTTCAAATACAACGGGTGCAAAACAGTTGCACACACAGAATACTCAGGTTATACTTGACGAGCCAAGCATATACAGATATGGCCTCGGAACACGGAGACCGAAAGGTCGAGCATGAATCATATAGTAGATATGATTAACATAGTGATGTTCACCAATGAAACTACTCCATCTCACGTGATGATCGGACATGGTTTAGTTGATTTGGATCACGTAATCACTTAGAGGATTAGAGGGATGTCTATCTAAGTGGGAGTTCTTAAGTAATATGATTAATTGAACTTTAATTTATCATGAACTTAGTCCTGGTAGTATTAGCATATCTATGTTGTAGATCAATAGCTCGCGTTTAGCTCCCCTGTTTTATTTTTGATATGTTCCTAGAGAAAATTGTGTTGAAAGATGTTAGTAGCAATGACGCGGATTGGATCCGTGATCTAAGGTTTATCCTCATTGCTGCACAGAAGAATTATGTCCTTGATGCACCGCTAGGTGATAGACCTATTGCAGGAGCAGATGCAGACGTTATGAACATTTGGCTAGCTCAATATGATGACTACTTGATAGTTTAGTGCACCATGCTTAAACGGCTTAGAATCGGGACTTCAAAGACGTTTTGAATGTCATGGACCATATGAGATGTTCCAGGAGTTGAAGTTAATATTTCAAGCAAATACCTGAGTTGAGAGATATGAAGTCTCCAACAAGTTCTATAGCTAAAAGATGGAGGAGAATCGCTCAACTAGTGAGCATGTGCTCAGATTGTTTGGGTACTACAATCGCTTGAATCAAGTGGGAGTTAATCTTCCAGATAAGATAGTGATTGACAGAATTCTCTAGTCACCATCACCAAGTTAGTAGAACTTCGTGATGAACTATAATATGCAAGGGATAACGGAAACGATTCCCAAGCTCTTCGTAATGCTGAAATTGACGAAGGTAGAAATCGAGAAAAACATCAAGTGTTGATGGTAGATAAGACCACTAGTTTCAAGAAAAGGGCAGAGGGAAGAAGGGGAACTTCAAGAAGAACAACAAGCAAGTTGCTGCTCAAGTGAAGAAGCCCAAGTCTGGTCCTAAGCCTAATACTAAGTGCTTCTACTACAAAGGGACTGGTCACTGGAAGCGGAACTACCCCAAGTGATTGGCGGATAAGAAGGATGGCAAAGTGAACATAAGTATATTTGATATACATGTTATTGATGTGTACTTTACTAGTGTTTATAGCAACCCCTCAGTATTTGATACTAGTTCAGTTGCTAAGATTAGTAACTCGAAACGGGAGTTGCAGAATAAACAGAGACTAGTTAAGGGTGAAGTGACGATGTGTGTTGGAAGTGGTTCCAAGATTGATATGATCATCATCGCACACTCCCTATAATTTCGGGATTAGTGTTGAACCTAAATAAGTGTTATTTGGTGTTTGCGTTGAGCATGAATATGATTTGATCATGTTTATTGTAATACGATTATTCATTTAAGTAAGAGAATAAATTGTTGTTCTGTTTACATGAATAAAACCTTATATGGTTACACACCCAATGAAAATAGTTCGTAGGATCTCGATCGTAGTGATACACATAATCATAATATTGAAACCAAAAGATGCAAAGTTAATAATGATAGTGCAACTTATTTGTGGCACTACCGTTTAGGTCATATTGGTGTAAAGCGCATGAAGAAACTCCATGCTGATGGGCTTTTGGAATCACTTGATTATGAATCAGTTGATGCTTGCGAACCATGCCTCATGGGCAAGATGACTAAGACTCTGTTCTTCGGAACAATGGAGCGAGCAACAGATTTGTTGGAAATCATACATACTGATGTATTTGGTCCGATGAATATTGAGGCTCGCGACAAGTATCATTATTTTCTGATCTTCACAGATGATTTGAGCAGATATGAGTATATCTACTTGATGAAACATAAGTCTAAAACATTTGAAAAGTTCAAAGAATTTCAGAGTGAAGTGAAAAATCATCGTAACAAGAAAATAAAGTTTCTACGATCTGATCGTAGAGAAGAGTATTTGAGTTACGAGTTTGGCCTTCAGTTAAAAACAATGTGAAATAGTTTCACTACTCACGCCACCTAGAACACCACAATGTAATGGTGTGTCCGAACGTCATAACCGTACTTTATTAGATATGGTGCGATCTATGATGTCTCTTACCGATCTACCACTATCGTTTTGGGGTTATGCATTAGAGACAGCTGCATTCACGTTAAATAGGGCACCATCTAAATCCGTTGAAACGACACCGTATGAACTATGGTTTGGCAAGAAACCTAAGCTGTAGTTTCTTAAAGTTTGAGGTTGCAGTGCGTCTTCATAGGATACTTCTATCACAGATCCGAAGGCAAGATATTCGTTGCTTTGAATGGATCCTTTCTAGAGAAGGAATTTCTCTCGAAAGAAGTGAGTGGGAGGAAAGTAGAACTTGATGAGGTAGCTGTACCTGCTCCCTTATTGGAAAGTAGTTCATCACAGAAATCTGTTCCTGTGACTACTAGACCGATTAGTGAGGAAGCTAATGATGATGATCATGTAACTTCAGATCAAGTTACTACCGAACCTCGTAGGAAAAAACAGAGTGAGATCCGCACCAGAGTGGTACGGTAATCCAGTTCTGGAGGTCATGTTACTTGACCATGACGAGCCTACAAACTATGAGGAAGCGATGATGAGCCCAGATTCCGCGAAATGGCTTGAGGCCATGAAATCTGAGATGAGATCCATGTATGAGAACAAAGTATGGACTTTGATTGAATTGCCCAATGGTCGGCGATCCATTGAGATTAAATGGATCTTCAAGAGGAAGACGGACGTTGATAGTAGAGTTACTATCTACAAAGCTAGAATTGTCGTAAAAGGTTTTCGACAAGTTCAAGGTGTTGACTACGATGAGAGTTTCTCACTCGTATCTATGCTTAAGTCTGTCCGAATCGTGTTAGAAATTGCCGCATTTTATGAAATCCGGCAAATGAATAAACAAAACTGCATTCCTTAATGGATTTATTAAAGAAGAGTTGTATATGATACAACCAGAAGGTTTTGTCAATCCTAAAGGTGCTAACAAAATGTGCAAGCTCCAGCGATCCATCTATGGACTGGTGCAAGCATCTCGAAGTTGGAATATGCGCTTTGATGAGATGATCAAAGCATATAGTTTTATACAGACTTGCGGTGAAGCCTGTATTTACAAGAAAGTGAGTGGGAGCACTACAACATTTCTGATAAGTATATGTGAATGACATATTGTTGATCGGAAATAATGTAGAATTATTCTGCAAAGCATAAAGGAGTGTTTTGAAAGAAGTTTTTCAAAGAAATACCTCGGTGAAGCTGCTTACATATTAAGCATCAAGATCTATAGAGATAGATCAAGACGCTTGATAAGTTTTTTTCAGTGAGTACATACCTTGACAATATTTTGAAGTAGTTCAAAAATTGGAACGGTCAAAGAAAGAGTTCTTGGCTGTGTTACAAGGTGTGAAATTGAGTAAGACTCAAAGCCCAACCACGGCAGAAGATAGAAAGAGAATGAAAGTCATTCCCTATGCCTCAGCCATAGGTTCTATAAAGTATGCCATGCTGTGTACCAGATCTATTGTATACACGACACTGTGTTAAGCAAGGGAGTACAATAGTGATCTAAGAGTAGATCACAGGACAGCGGTCAAAATTATCCTTAGTGGAATAAGGAAATATTTCTCAATTATGGAGGTGACAAAAAGGTTCATCGTAAAAAGTTACGTCGATGCAAGTTTTGACACAGATCTGGATGACTCTAAGTCTTGATCTAGATACATATTGAAAGTGGGAGCAATTAGCTAGAGTAGCTCCGTGCAGAGCATTGTAGACATAGAATTCGCAAAATACTTACGGATCTGTATGTGACAGATCCGTTGACTAAAATTATCTCACAAGCAAAACATGATCACACCTTAGTACTCTTTGGGTGTTAAGCACATAAATGATGTGAACTAGATTACTGACTCTAGTAAACCCTTTGGGTATAGGTCACATGACAATGTGAACTATGGGTGTTAATCACATGGTGATGTGAACTATTAGTGTTGAATCACATGGCGATGTGAACTGGATTATTGACTCTAGTGCAAGTGGGAGACTGAAGGAAATATGCCCTAGAGGCAATAATAATGTTATTATTTTATTTCCTTATATCATGATAAATGTTTATTATTCATGCTAGAATTGTATTATCCGAAAACATAATACTTGTGTGAATACATAGACAAACCAAACGTCACTAGTATGCCTCTACTTGACTAGCTCGTTAATCGAAGATGGTTATGTTTCCTAACCATAGACATGTGTTGTCATTTGATTAATGGGATCACATCATTAGGAGAATGATGTGATTGACATGACCCATTCTATTAGCTTAGCACCCGATCATTTAGTATGTTGCTATTGCTTTCTTCATGACTTATACATGTTCCTATGACTATGAGATTATGCAACTCCCGTTTGCCGGAGGAACACTTTGTGTGCTACCAAACGTCACAACGTAACTGGGTGATTATAAAGGATCTCTACAGGTGTCTCCAAAGGTACATGTTGGGTTGGCGTATTTCGAGATTAGGATTTGTCACTCCGATTGTCGGAGAGGTATCTCTGGGCCCTCTCGGTAATGCACATCACATAAGCCTTGCAAGCATTACAACTAATGAGTTAGTTGTAAGATGATGTATTACGAAACGAGTAAAGAGACTTGCCAGTAACGAGATTGAACTAGGTATTGAGATACCGACGATCGAATCTCGGGCAAGTAACATACCGATGACAAAGGGAACAACGTATGTTGTTATGCGGTCTGACCGATAAAGATCTTCGTAGAATATGTGGGAGCCAATATGAGCATCCAGGTTCTGCTATTGGTTATTGACCGGAGACGTGTCTCGGTCATGTCTACATTGTTCTCGAACCCGTAGGGTCCGCACGCTTAAGGTTTTGATGACAGTTATATTATGAGTTTATGCATTTTGATGTACCGAAATTTGTTCGGAGTCCCGATGTGATCACGGACATGACGAGGAGTCTCGAAATGGTCGATACATAAAGATTGATATATTGGAAGCCTATATTTGGATATCGGAAGTGTTCCGGGTGAAACCGGGATTTTACCGGAGTACCGGGAGGTTACCGGAACCCCCCGGGAGGTATATGGGCCTTAGTGGGCTTTAGTGGAAGAGAGGAGAGGTGGCCAGGGCTGGGCCGCGCGCCCCTCCCCCCTAGTCCGAATAGGACAAGGAGAGGGGGGCGGCGCCCCCCCACTTCCTTCTCTCTCTCCTCTTTCCCCCTTCCCGAATCCTATTCCAACTAGGAAAGGGGGGAATCCTACTCCCGGTGGGAGTAGGACTCCTCCTGGCGCGCCCTCCTCCTGGCCGGCCGCACCCCCCCTTGATCCTTTATATACGGAGGCAGGGGGCACCCCATAGACACAAGTTGATCCACGTGATCATATTCTTAGCCGTGTGCGGTGCCCCCTTCCACCATAATCCTCGATAATATTGTAGCGGTGCTTAGGCGAAGCCCTGCGACGGTAGTACATCAAGATCATCACCACGCCGTCGTGCTGACGGAACTCTTCCCCGACACTTTGCTGGATCGGAGTCCGGGGATCGTCATCGAGCTGAACATGTGCTAGAACTCGGAGGTGCCGTAGTTTCGGTGCTTGATCGGTCGGGCCGTGAAGACGTACGACTACATCAACCGCGTTGTGCTAACGCTTCCGCTGTCGGTCTACAAGGGTACGTAGATCACACTCTCCCCTCTCGTTGCTATGCATCACCATGATCTTGCATGTGCGTAGGATATTTTTTGAAATTACTACCCTCCCCAACAGGTCTATGGCCACGGCTGGCCCGGCGGATATCCAAAGTTGTAGTTGGGGTCGTACTGAGATGCAGCAGCAATTGCCTGATGAGCTGCAGCTTGGAGGCGAGCTGTCTCCGCCCTCCTCTTGTACTCGGTCGCCTCCTCCCTGGTTATAACATATCTCCCTTTTGCCTGAAAGTCAAAGAAGGCAGGAGCAGGGAGAGCGACGCGATAGGTGCGTCGTCTGTCAAGATTAGTCAGTACTGGAGGAACTGGTCATTCCTCTCAACAAACTAATGATGAACCATAGCCTCATAATCTAAATAAACAGGAAGCAATTCAATAGCATACCCACGTATGGGTATATCAAGAAAATTAGCTAGACGGGTTGCATAAATTCCACCGAAGAAATCCCCATTAATTCTATTATTATGCAACCTACGCGTAACAATGGCTCCCAAATTAAAATGTTTATCTTCTAATACAGAACTCCTGAGAACACTGAGGTCAGGGACACACATATGACATGCTTCATCCTTACCATTTATGCACCTACCTACGAAGAGAGCAAAATAATGTATAGCAGGAAAATGAATGCTCCCTATGGTAGCTTGTGTTATATCTCTAGATTCCCCCACAGTTATACTAGCAAGAAAATCTCTAAACTCAGATTTGCGAGGTTCACTAGTGCTACCCCATTATGGAAGTTTGCAAGCAGTATTAAAATCCTCTAAGTCCATAGTATAAGAATTTTCATAAAGATCAAACAGGACAGTTTGAGAATTGCGTGATGATGTAAATTTAAACCTTCTCACAAAGGAATCAGTGAGATAGTGGTACTGATGACACTTATCTGCCTCGAAGCTCTCAAGATCAGCGTTATGCACATATGTGTCAAATTCCTCCTTGATTCCTGCTCGAACCATAAAGTCCTCTTACGGCCATTCACAAGCCCGCACTTGAGCTTCCCTCGGTGGTTCCTCGTCCAC
This sequence comes from Triticum urartu, assembly GCF_056163025.1. NCBI lineage: Eukaryota > Viridiplantae > Streptophyta > Magnoliopsida > Poales > Poaceae > Triticum > Triticum urartu. The sequence continues at coordinate 156,461,760 of NC_141874.1, read as the reverse complement.
ATCGCGTATTGCGAGCCTGGGTCCTTGCTTCCTTGAAGGACCACCTTGGTACATTTTCCTAAACATATTTCTTCCTTTGAAAAATTTCTGAAATTTTTAGTAACTTCAAAATAAAAGTGAACCAAGCTCAACAAAATTGATAGCAACTACTCCCACAAGTGCCTAGAGGATATATCATGCATTAAAACTACTTGGGACCATATAAATTTGACATGCAAGCTCAAGAACAGGGTCACCTAAGCAGCAAAAATTTGCAATGAATAAAAAACTAGAACAAAAACTAATTGGACCATTGGAGGAGTCACATACCAAAGAACAATCCACCAAAGCAGTTTTGTGAATGGAGCTTTGAGCAAGGAGATCGAAAATGGCAGCAAGATGAGCTAGAACTCGGGTTTGAGCTGGTTGGTGATTTTTTTGGGAGGAAGAAGGAGTGTGTGGTGGCTGGGATAAGTGGAGGGGAGCCATCGTGGGCCCACGAGGCAGGGGGGCGCCCAGTTCTCAGTGCCAGCTATTCTCAAATATTCCAGAAAAAATCATATTTAAATTTCAGGGCATTTGGAGAACTTTTATTTTTGGGGTATTTTTTATTGCATGGATAATTCATAAAACAGACAGAAAATAATATTTTTGCTTTATTTAATATAAATAACAGAAAGTAAAAAGAGGGTACAGAGAGTTGTGTTTTCTAACTTCATCCGTCTCATGCTCATCAAAAGGAATCCACTAACAAGGTTGATCAAGTCTTGTTAACAAACTCATTCCGAATAACATGGAACCGAAGAAATTTCGAATAACACTATGTTACCTCAACGGGGATATGCACGTCCCCAATAATAAGAATATCATATTTCTTCTTGACAGTAGGTAGAGGAAATTCAAAACCTCCAAAAATAATTGATTGAATATTTCCAATAGAGTTTATACTATGAATTTGAGGTTGTTTCCTCGGAAAGTGTACCGTATGCTCATTACCATTAACATGAAAAGTGACATTGCCTTTGGTGCAATCAATAACAACCCCTGCAGTATTCAAAAAGGTTCTTCCAATAATAATAGACATACTATCATCCTCAGGAATATCAAGAATAACAAAGTCCGTTAAGATAGTAACATTTGCAACCACAACAGGCACATCCTCACAAATACCGACAGATATAGCAGTTGATTTGTCAGCTATTTGCAAAGATATTTCAGTAGGTGTCAACTTATTCAAATCAAGTCTACGATATAAAGAGAGATGCATAACACTAACACCGGCTCCAAGATCACATAAAGCAGTTTTAACATAGTTCATTTTAATGGAGCATGGTATAGTTGGTACTCCTGGATCTCCAAGTTTCTTTGGTATTCCACCCTTAAAAGTATAATTAGCAAGCATGGTGGAAATTTCAGCTTCCGGTATCTTTCTCTTATTTGAAACAATATCTTTCATATACTTAGCACAAGGATTCATTTTAAGCATATCAGTCAAACGCATACGCAAAAGGATAGGTCTAATCATTTCAGCAAAGCGCTCAAAATCCTCATCATCCTTTTTCTTGGATGGTTTAGGAGGAAAGGGCATGGGTTTCTGAACCCATGGTTCTCTTTATTTACCGTGCTTCCTAGCAACAAAGTCTCTCTTATCATAACGTTGATTCTTTGATTGTGGGTTATCAAGATCAACAACAGGTTCAATCTCTACATCATTATTATTACTAGGTTGAGCATCAACATGAACATTATCACTAGGTTCATGTTCATTACCAGATTGTGTTTCAGCATCAGAAATAGAAATATCATTGGGATTCTCAGGTGTGTCAACAATAGGTTCACTAGAAGCATGCAAAGTCCTATCATTTTTCTTTTTCTTCCTTTTAGAAGGACTAGGTGCATCTATATTAGTTCTCTGAGAATCTTGCTCAATTCTCTTAGGATGGCCCTCAGGATACAGAGGTTCCCGAGTCACTTTACCTCCTCTAGTTGCAACTCTAACAGCAAATTCATTATTTTTCTTACTATTTAATTCATTGAGCAAATCATTCCGAGCCTTAAGTACTTGTTCTACTTGAGTGGTAACCATAGAAGCATGTTTACTAATAAGTTTAAGTTCACCTTTAACATTAGCCATATAATCACTCAAGTGTTCAATCATATAAGCATTATGTTTCAATTGTCTCCCAACATAAGGATTAATATCTTCTTGCTTAACCATAAAGTTATCAAATTCATCCAAGCATTGGCTAGCAAACTTAGTAGGAGGGATTTCAGCTTTATCATATCTATAGAGAGAATTTACCTTTACTACCTGTGTCGGGTTATCAGGGACATGTATTTCTTTAACAGGCGGCAAATTAAGACCATGTATTTCTTCAATAGGAGGTAAATTCTTAACATCTTCAGCTTTAATACCTTTTTCTTTCATAGATTTCTTTGCCTCTTGCATATCTTTAGGACTGAGAAATAGAATGCCCCTTTCTTCGGAGTTGGCTTAGGAGTTGGTTCAGGAAGTGTCCAATTATTTTCATTAGTCGGCATATTATTCAATAGAATTTCAACTTGATCAACAGTTCTTTCCCTGAAAACACAACCAGCACAACTATCCAGGTAATCTCTGGAAGCATCGGTTAGTCCATTATAAAAGATATCAAGTATTTCATTTTTCTTGAGAGGATGATCAGGAAAAGCATTAAGTAATTGGAGAAGCCTCCCCCAAGCATGTGGGAGACTCTCTTCTTCAATTTGCACAAAATTATATATATCCCTTAAAGCAGCTTGTTTCTTATGAGCGGGGAAATATTTAGTAGAGAAGTAATAAATCATTTCCTGGGGACTACGCACACAACCAGGATCAAGAGAATTAAACCATATTTTAGCACCACCCTTTAATGAGAACGAAAATAACTTAAGGATATAATAGTAGTGAGTTTTCTCATCATTAGTGAACAGGGTAGCTATATCATTTAATTTAGTAAGATGTGCCACAACAGTTTCAGATTCATAGCCATAGAAAGGATCAGGTTCAACCAAAGTAATTAACTCAGGATCAACAGAGAATTCATAATCCTTATCAGTAAAAAAGATAGGTGAAGTAGCATAAGCAGGATCATATTTCATTCTAGCATTTAGAGATTTTTGTTTCAGCTTAGCTAATAGTTTCTTAAGATCACTCCTATCATTGCAAGCAAGAAAGTCTCTAGCAGTTTCTTCATCCATAACATAGCCCTCAGGCACAACAGGTAATTCATATCTAGGGGGAGAATCTTCATCATCACTTTCATCAATATTATCGGTTTCAATAATTTCATTCTCTCTAGCCCTAGCAAGTTGTTCATCAAGAAATTCACCAAGTGGCACAGTAGTATCAAGCATAGAAGTAGTTTCATCATAAGTATCATGCAAAGTAGAAGTGGCATCATCAATAACATGCGACATATCAGAATTAATAGCAGAAGCAGGTTTAGGTGTCGCAAGCTTACTCAAAACAGAAGGTGAATCAAGTGCAGAGCTAGATGGCAGTTCCTTACCTCCCCTCGTAGTTGAGGGATAAATCTTAGTTCTTGGATCTTTCAAGTTCTTCATAGTGATAAACAGATATAAATCCCAAGTGACTCAAAGAATACAGATATGCTCCCCGGCAACACCGCCAGAAAATAGTCTTGATAACCCACAAGTATAGGGGATCGCAACAGTTTTCGAGGGTAGAGTATTCAACCCAAATTTATTGATTCGACACAAGGGGAGCTGAAGAATATTCTCAAGTATTAGCAGCTGAGTTGTCAATTCAACCACACCTGGAAACTTAATATCTGCAGCAAGGTATTTAGTAGCAAGGAATATGATAGTAGTGGTAATGGTAACAGAAGTAACGGTAGCAAAAGTAATGTTTTGGTGTTTTATAGTGATTGTAACAATAGCAACGGAAAAGTAAATAAGCAAAGAACAATATATGGAAAGCTCGTAGGCATTGGATCGATGATGGAGAATTATGCCAGATGCGATCAATCATGTAACAGTCATAACCTAGGGTGACACAGAACTAGCTCCAGTTCATCAATGTAATGTAGGCATTTATTCCGAATATAGTCATACGTGCTTATGGAAAAGAACTTGCATGACATCTTTTGTCCTACCCTCCCGTGGCAGCGGGGTCCTATTGGAAACTAAGGGATATTAAGGCCTCCTTTTAATAGAGTACCGGACCAAAGCATTAACACATAGTGAAGACATGAACTCCTCAAACTACGGTCATCACCGGTAGTGCTCCCGATTATTGTCACTTCGGGGTTAACGGATCATAACACATAATAGGTGACTGTACACTTGCAAGATAGGATCAAGAACTCTCATATATTGATGAAAACATAATAGGTTCAGATCTAAAATCATGGCACTCGGGCCCTAGTGACAAGCATTAAGCATAGCAAAGTCATAGCAACATCAATCTCAGAACATAGTGGATACTAGGGATCAAACCCTAACAAAACTAACTCGATTACATGATAAATCTCATCCAACCCATCACCGTCCAGTAAGCCTACAATGGAATTACTCACGCACGGTGGTGAGCATCATGAAATTGGTGATGGAGGAAGGTTGATGATGACAACGGCGACGGATTCCCCTCTCCGGAGCCCTGTACGGACTCCAGATCAGCCCTCCTGAGAGAGTTTAGGGCTTGGCAGCAGCTCCGTATCGTAAAACGCGATGAATCATTCTCTCTGTTTTTTCTCCCCGAACACGAATATATAGAGTTGGAGTTGAGGTCGGTGGAGCGTCAGGGGGCCCATGAGGCAGGGGTGCGCGCCCAGGGGGGTAGGGCGTGCCCCCCACCCTCGTGGTCAGGTGGAGGCCCCCCTGACATGGACTCTTCTTCCAATATTTTTTATATATTCTAAAATAATTCTCCGTTGATTTTCAGGTCATTCCAAGAACTTTTATTTTTGCACAAAAATAACACCATGGCAATTCTGCTGAAAACAGCGTCAGTCCGGGTTAGTTCCATTCAAATCATGCAAGTTAGAGTCCAAAACAAGGGCAAAAGTGTTTGGAAAAGTAGATACGATGGAAACGTATCAGTCCGTAACTTGAGGATTATCCTCATTGCTGCATAGAAGAATTACGTCCTGGAAGCACTGCTAGGTGCCAAACCCGCTGCAGGTGCAACTCCAGATGTTATGAACACCTGGCAGAGCAAAACTGATGACTACTCGATAGTTCATTGTGTGTGGCACCCCGGCTCAGAGAAACCGGAACGCCCCGTATTCCATCCCAGAGATCGAGGAGAAGTCTCTAGAATACGACACTGCTTGACATAGAACAAATCAGCTCTTATTACAAGAATAATAATACAAGGGTCTGATGTCACAAAGATGCACATCAGCACGGCGACACTACGCCTGCGATACTACACTTGCTCTATGCTGGCAGTGAAACAACTCGTAGCAGCGGAATACTTCTAGCAGCAGAACAACGATGAAGGTGATGAACTCCACTCCGCGGGGACTCTGGCTTGGACACGATCTAGCTTGCACGCATGGCAACCATTGACAAGCAATCAAGCAATCATGGCATCACCTGCAATCTGGCATGACACGCCAGGTCAGTACATTGAATGTACTTGCAAGCTCACAACAACCATAAACATCAAGGCAAAACAATAACATAGCATTAACAGGTTAATTAAATTAACAACTATTATGATGAAACAACTACTAAGCATGACATGAAACTACTACAATACTGATAAATCACCATCTTAGATCTCCATAACCATATCTCTCTTGGCTAACCGGCCAAGCAATATACCATCTCGATTAACTCGTGATCAAAGCCAAACGGTGATCATTCAGGCGATCACAGCCATGACCAACACTTGGTCTCAAACGTGATCCTTCCAGCGATCACTACCATGACCAACACTTGGTCTCAAACGTGATCCATCCAGCGATCACAACCATGACCAACACTTGGTCATCATCATCAACATCCTACCAATCTGTACTGCATCAAAATATCAACATATATATATATATCACCTATAAGTCATTCCGTCATGTGAGTGTTGATCGAACGGTGGGACCTAGTACGAACCCATGCTATCGATAGATTAAATACACTCTGCAGAGGTAGCACACTGTACCCACACCACAGAACCCATGGCCTCGTACTCCCATTCGGGTGGACCAACGGTGCTCCGATAAAACCGATCTACTGCCATGACACTCTCCCGGCCACTCCAACCAACACCCCTTCTGGGTTTAGTCCTGGGTGGCCCCGTGTCTACCAAAGGCACAAAGACCACCGTCGTGGCCAAAACATAAACGTCCCAAACGGGGACAAAAAGGCGCCTAACAACTACGGGCGCACAAGGTTATGTCTGCTTACCGGGCCAGGGTACGCATGCCCATAACCTTCCCTCGTTGGAGGCACCGGCAAGAGACATGATAATATACCGCATTAGGGCCTTCCCATAAGGCAAATGTGGTTGCACTAGAAAAGCCCGGTTCGGTGGCACCTGACCAACTTAATGACGGAATTTATCCCCAAAAATATAACTGTGGTAACTGATACTCCAATATCAACTATCAACTATAATCCAAGTCATAGCAATATCCAACAAATAATCCAAGCATAATATCATCTCAAAATACTCCAAGGGTAGCACTACACTACTGTCATGATGAATCCGAAAATCAAAATCCTACTACTCCAATAACAAGAATAAAGCTATTCGGCTAAGATCCACATGTAAACATCATTTCCGAAAATAATACTCCAAGCAACAGAACATCAACTAGCATCATGAAAATAATCATACTAACCACTAATAATCCAAAGGCAGCATGATATCCAAAGTAATACTCCAAAATATAATAACAGATACCATCATGGAAATAATCATAATAGCCACTAAGAATCCAAAGGCACATGTCATCCAAAATAATACCCCAAAGCATAATATCAGATACCACCATGAAAGTAATCATAATAGCAACTAAGAATCCAAAGGCACATGTCATCCAAAATAATACTCCAAAGCATAATATGAGATACCACCATGAAAATAATCATAATATAAGCCAATAATAATCCAAAGGCAACATATCATCCGCACAATCATCAAAATATAAGTCCTAAAACTCCAAGCAATATCATGGAAATATCAAGCTCTAATCAGAACTCCAAGAAATGCCATGAACAGATCGCACATGCAATATTTTAAACAAGTTCAAATAAATAAACCATGTCACTGCATTGCAATCATGCAAATGGAGGGTGTGGCTTGCCTGGGGTGGAAGAATACACCGGGAGAAAGTGCGAGAAGCTCGCGGAAAGAATAGCCGGAAACACTTTCTCTCTTGAAAGGGGCTGATTCATGGCAAGGGCAAAATGGTCATTTTCAGAATGAAAAAACATGGTGAAAATGATACCAACAGAACAGGCTTGACAAAACAAAGAAGTGGGCTTTGGAATCACCTCATTTGGAGTTGTGGTTGAAAAGATATAAGAGTTTTTCTGCCAGGGACCTATCTGTAATAAAATCATCACAAACAGGCCCTCAGCAGGAAAAACAGAACGCGCCTTTTTCGATAATACGTTTTCCAGAGAGGAAAATGCATTCTCGCCCGAAGAAGAAAAGGAATACGCTTTCGGTTAAGGGAAAGCGCATTCCGGGAAAGACGCGGCCACCTATCCACGTCAGCGAGGGGGCGGGGCCGGGAGTTGTGTCGCTGACATTTGGGTCCATAGCATCTCTTCTCTCTCCTCCCGCCTCCATCTTATTCCCCCCGATGCAGGGACGCAGCGCAGAGGAGGGATCGCTGGCGCCGGCGTGAGCCCGGCCGACTGGGACAACGGCAGGCTAGGGCGCCGTCGGGGATGGATGCGCCAGTCCATCCCGCGCCTGTGGGTGGTCGCGCTGGCCTTGGGAGCTGCCGAAGATGGACACGCTCCTGGCTCGGGCGGGAGACGGCCACGGGGAGCTTGAGGCCACGGCAAGAGGGCACCGAAGGAGTAGGCGAAGGGCTAGAGGCCTCCGGAGTGGTGGTGGTGGTCTGCTGGAGGAGAAAGTGGGAGGGGAAAAGCTCGGGCCTACCCGAATTTGAGAGGGCCGAGCCGATGGCCATGGCGGTGATGGAGGAGCAGGAGGGCCGTTAGAGCTCAATGGAGAGGTTGGGGAGGGAGCTGGGAGGTTTGTGGGGAGGCTGGTGAGCTCGGGAGGGCCTCGGGGTAGCCTTATATAGGCGGGGGCGAGGGGGATGGGCTCGGGTGCCGCCGGGCACGTCCGGCCGAGGCTCTGGCGACAGCCAGCGAGCACCGGGAGGCGCGGTAACGCGATGAGGGGGGTGCGGACGAGCCGCAGAGGTCACGGAGACGAGCGGAGCTCGGGGTCAAGAAGAGGAAGAAGCCACGACGCCATTAATGCTCGGTCGGCCATAGTGCGCCCGTGGGAGAGCGTCGGAAAGCGTCGGCGAGAGGTTTTACGCAGAGGGAGAGAGGTCCAGGAGGACGACGACGACGCGGTAAAACAGTTGGACACGCTCACGCGCCCGAAGCCAACGAGAGGAGGAGGTGCCGAAGCACAAACGGCCACTAGACTCGGCGACTGTACGCAGAGCGCGCGCGTAGTGATGCCATTAACACGGTCACCGCGTGCACTGGCATGTAGCGGGGGAAATGAGCTGGAGCGTGTTGTCCAGTGGAAAGTTCATCCAGGGTAGGTTTCAACTACGGTGGTAGCTCGGTTAAAAGTGATCTGGTTAAACGGTAAGAAGTCTCTGAAGTTTACTGCAGTAAAGTTGGTTGAGCACTAGTGATCAGCAGGAAAGGGTTTGTAACCATTGATTTCGTTTGCGAGGTTGAGGTAAATAAAGACTTTCATCCTGGTAATTTTGAGAAGATTGGGATCAAGGTTTAACATAGTTGCTTTGCAACTGCCCCAAATGGTCCAGAAAATGGATCAAGATGATGCACTCAAATGGTGTGGCCACTTGAGCTCAAATTTGTCAAGGCTTGATGATTTGATCATATAAATATTATGTATAAGATTCATACCAATTGGATTCACCAAAATGGTACTTGCTTCACAGACATCCTTGCTGACCAGAAACTTGCAATAATTGTGGAAAAATATTGGCTAAGTGAAATGGTGCCAAATTTGGTGGAGAGAAGTTATACAGGTAGTCGAACAATCTGGTATTTTCTTAGAATTAATGAAGCAATATAAAATTGCTTCACAACCTAAAAATATTGCCAGAATCAAAGATTTGGTCCTGTGCTCACATAGATGATTGGATGGAGCTGAAACTTGGAGGAGGGGGTTAATATGGGCATATTAAGTAGTGTGCCAAATTTCATCTCATTGGGATAGCCCTAGATAGTACTTTGTTTACAAAGCCTTCTGTTTGACAGAAACTTTGAAAAATTGCTGAGGAAGATTGGCTAGGCAAATAAAGTTTAATTTTGGCATGAGGCAATTATTTGGACATAAAAGAATGCCCAACAAGTTTGGGAGCAAACAAGATTAGATAGGTGGCACTTCCTTCACAAAGTGCCACTCTGGATAGAATGGAAGAATGAATTTTGGAGAATTATTCTTGGGCTAGGATAGGAAAGTGTGGGCATATTTGAGCAACATATGACCCAAAGGAATTATGAGAATTATTTAGGAATTATTGGATGGACAGAAATATAGGTTGCTTCACAACCTATGGCCATTAAGGTTATTCCTTTAATAGAAAAAGGAATTTTCCCTAGACAAAGGAATTAGGGTTTGGTCAAGCAGTGGAGTGACATGGTCTTGTAAAGGCTTTGAGAATGATGAGCCACTTGGGAGAGGAAATGAAGCTGATTTCCCATGTGACAAGGCCACAGAACCACTCCAAAAAGAAAAAACGGAGCAAAAACCAAATAAATCATAAAGAAAAAGGAAAGGGCCAAAATCCAGGCTGTTACAACTCTTACCCCCTTAAAGAAATCTCGTCCTCGAGATTTAGTTGCTCTGGGAACAAGTATGACTTGAGGGTACTGTTTCAAACTCGGGTATCGTTTTTTCCTTTATTTGTTGTTCCCCCAAGAATTTCAGATGATCAACTTACCTTGCTCTGGGGTTGGCTTGCTTCACCTTTCCCCAAATTCTGACGGGTTTTTGCTCATATACCACTTCCTTTTGCTGACGTGAATTTTCTCATATCTGCGGTGATATCCAATGGATCTGAGCATAAATTTCCTTTTGTCCTAAAAACCTTAATACTTTTGTCACGGGTTTGCTTCAAATAAATGCAGGCCTTCTGGGTTCAATAAATGCTGAGAATTAATCATGGCCATCTTCTAACGGGATCTGACTGCTCATAGGTGGTACTGATTTTTATTTATTTCTTTGGCTCCAAAGATCTGACTGCCTTTTGTCAGGAGCAATATAACGGTGTATGGAGTTATAACTGTGTCAGACCTCAAATATTTACATCTTGAGATTGGCCCGACAGGGGGCTGATGTACAAATGCTTTTCCTGACAGTCTGACCATGTACTTGATTCCATCGGTGAGTATACTGGGTGTGAGCTCAATGGAGAGGTTGGGGAGGGAGCTGGGAGGTTTGTGAGGAGGCTGGTGAGCTCAGGAGGGCCTCGGGGTGGCCTTATATAGGCGGGGGCGAGGGGGATGGGCTCGGTTGCCGCCGGGCACGTCCAGCCGAGGCTCTGGCGACAGCCAGCGAGCACGGGGAGGCGCGGGAACGCGATGAGGGGGGGTGCGGACGAGCCGCAGAGGTCACGGAGACGAGCGGAGCTCGGGGTCAAGAAGAGGAAGAAGCCACGACGCCACTAATGCTCGGTCGGCCACAGTGCACCCATGGGCGAGCGTCGGAAAGCGTTGGCGAGGGGTTTTACGGAGAGGGAGAGAGGTCCAGGAGGACGACGACGACATGGTAAAACAGTTGGACACGCTCACGCGCGCAAAGCCGACGAGGGGAGGAGGTGCCGAAGCACAAACGGCCACTAGACTCGGCCACTGTACGCAGAGCGCGCGCATAGTGATGCCATTAACGCGGTCACCGCGTGCACTGGCATGTAGCGGGGGAAATGAGCTGGAGTGTGTTGTCCAGTGGAAAGTTCATCCAGGGTAGGGTTCAACTACGGTGGTAACTCGGTTAAAAGTGATCTGGTTAAATGGTAAGAAGTCTCTGAAGTTTACTGCAGTAAACTTGGTTGAGCACTAGTGATCAACAGGAAAGGGTTTGGAACCATTGAGTTTGTTTGCGAGGTTGAGGTAAAGAAAGACTTTCATCCTGGTAATTTTGAGAAGATTAGGATCAAGGTTTAACATAGTTGCTTTGCAACTGCCCCAAATGGTCCAGAAAATGGATCAAGATGATGCACTCAAATGGTGTGGCTACTTGAGCTCAAATTTGTCAAGGCTTGATGATTTGATCATATAAAGATGTTGTATAAGTTTCATACCAATTGGATTCACCAAAATGGTACTTGCTTCACAGACATCCTTGCTGACCAGAAACTTGCAACAATTTTGGAGAAATATTGGCTAAGTGAAATGGTGCCAAATTTGGTGGAGAGAAGTTATATAGGTAGTCGAACAATCTGGTATTTCCTTAGAATTAATGAAGCAATATAAAATGCACTTGCTTCCATCGGTGAGTATACCGGGTCTGAGCTCAATGGAGAGGTTGGGGAGGGAGTTCGGAGGTTTGTGAGGAGGCTGGTGAGCTCGGGAGGGCCTCGGGGTGGCCTTATATAGGCGGGGGCGAGGGGGTGGGCTCGGGTGCCGCCGGGCACGTCTGGCCGAGGCTCTGGCGACGGCCAGCGAGCACGGGGAGGCGCGGGAACGCGACGAGGGGGGGTGTGTGCGGACGAGCCGCAGAGGTCACGGAGACGAGCGGAGCTCGGGGTCAAGAAGAGGAAGAAGCCACGACGCCATTAATGCTCGGTCGACCACAGTGCGCCCATGGGCGAGCGTCGGCGAGGGGTTTTACGGAGAGGGAGAGAGGTCCAGGAAGACGGCGACGACGCGGTAAAACAATTGGACACGCTCACGCGCGCGAAGCCGACAATAGGAGGAGGCGCCGAAGCACAAACGGCCATTAGACTCGGCCACTGTATGCAGAGCGCGTGCATAGTGATGCCATTAACGCGGTCACCGCGTGCACTGGCATGTAGCGGGGGAATGAGCTGGAGCGTGTTGTCCAGTGGAAACTTCATCCAGGGTAGGTTTCAACTACGGTGGTAGCTCGGTTAAAAGTGATCTGGTTAAACGGTAAGAAGTCTCTAAAGTTTACTGCAGTAAACTTGGTTGAGCACTAGTGATCAACAGGAAAGGGTTTGGAACCATTGAGTTTGTTTGCGAGGTTGAGGTAAAGAAAGACTTTCATCCTGATAATTTTGAGAAGATTAGGATCAAGGTTTAACATAGTTGCTTTGCAACTGCCCCAAATGGTCCAGAAAATGGATCAAGATGATGCACTCAAATGGTGTGGCCACTTGAGCTCAAATTTGTCAAGGCTTTATGATTTGATCATATAAAGATGTTGTATAAGTTTCATACCAATTGGATTCACCAAAATGGTACTTGCTTCACAGACATCCTTGCTGACCAGACACTTGCAATAATTTTGGAGAAATATTGGCTAAGTGAAATGGTGCCAAATTTGGTGGAGAGAATTTATATAGGTAGTCGAACAATCTGGTATTTTCTCAGAATTAATGAAGCAATATAAAATGCACTTGCTTCACAACCTAAAAATATTGCCAGAATCAAAGATTTGGTCCTGTGCTCACATAGATGATTGGATGGAGCTGAAACTTGGAGGAGGGGGTTAATATGAGCACATTAAGGAGTGTGCCAAATTTCATCTCATTGGGATAACCCTAGCTAGTACTTCCTTTACAAAGCCTTCTATTTGATAGAAACTTTTAAAAATTGCTGAGGAAGATTGGCTAGGCAAATAAAGTTTAATTTTGGCATGAGGAAATTATTTGGACATAAAAGAATGCCCAACAAGTTTGGGAGCAAACAAGATTGGATAGGTGGCACTTCCTTCACAAAGTGCCACTCTGGACAGAATGGAAGAATGAATTTTGAAGAATTATTCTTGGGCTAGGACAGGAAAGTGTGGGCATATTTGAGCAACATATGACCCAAAGGAATTATGAGAATTATTGGATGGACAGAAATATAGGTTGCTTCACAACATATGGCCATTAGGGTTATTCCTTTAATAGAAAAAGGAATTTTCCCTAGACAAAGGAATTAGGGTTTGGTCAAGAAGTGGAGTGACATGGTCTTGGCAAGGTTTTGAGAATGATGAGCCACTTGGGAGAGGAAATGAAGCTGATTTCCCATGTGACAAGGCCACAGAACCACTCCAAAAAGAAAAAACAGAGCAAAAACCAAATAAATCAAAAAGAAAAAGGAAAGGGCCAAAATCCAGGCTGTTACAGTGTGCCATGCTTTACGGCTTAGAACCGGGCTTCTACGACGTTTTGAACGTCATGGAGCATATGAGATGTTCCAGGAGTTGAAGTTAGTATTTCAAGCAAATGCCTAGATTGAGATATATGAAGTCTCCAATAAGTTCAGCTGCAAAATGGAGGAGAATAGTTCTGTCAGTGAGCACATACTCAGAATGTCTGGGTACCACAATGACTTGACTCGGCTGGGAGTTAATCTTCCGGTTGGTAGTGTCATTGACAAAGTTCTTCAATCACTTCCACCAAGCTACAAAAGCTTCGCGGTGAACTATAATATGCAAGGGATGGATAAGACTATTCCCGAGCTCTTCGCGATGGTAAAAGCTGCAGAGGTAGAAATCAAGAGGGAGCATCAAGTGTTGATGGTCAACAAGACCACCAGTTTGAAGAAGAAGGGCAAAGGGAAGAAGGGGAACTTCAAGAAGAACGGCAAGCAAGTTGCTGCTCAAGTGAAGAAGCCCAAGTCTGGACCTAAGCCTGAGACTGAGTGCTTCTACTGCAAAGGGACTAGTCACTGGAAGCGGAACTTCCCCCAAGTATTTGGCGGAAAAGAAGGATGGCAAAGTGAAAGGTATATTTGATATACATGTTATTGATGTGTACCTTACTAATGCTCGCAGTAGCGCCTGGGTATTTGATACTGGTTCTCGTTGCTAATATTTGCAACTCGAAACAGGGGCTACGGATTAAGCGAAGATTAGCTAAGGACGAGGTGACGATGCGCGTGGGAAATGGTTCCAAAGTCGATGTGATCGCCGTCGGCACACTACCTATACATCTACCTTCGGGATTAATTTTAGACCCGAATAATTGTTATTTGGTGCCAGCGTTAAGCATGAACATTATATCTGGATCTTGTTTGATGCGAGACGGTTATTCATTTAAATCAGAGAATAATGGTTGTTCTATCTATATGAGTAATATCTTTCATGGTCATGCACCCTTGATGAGTGGTCTATTTTTACTAAATCTTGATATAGTGATACACATATTCATAGTATTGAAGCCAAAAGATATAAGTTTAATAATGATAGTGCAACTTATTTGTGGCACTGCCGTTTAGGTCATATTGGTGTAAATCGCATGAAGAAACTTCATGTTGATGGGCTTTTGGAATCACTTGGTGCTTGCGAACCATGCCTCATGGGCAAGATGACTAAGACTCCGTTCTCCGGAATAATGGAGCGAGCAACAGACTTGTCGGAAATAATACATACTGATGTATGCGATCCGATGAGTGTTGATGCTCGCGGGGGGTATCGTTATTTTCTGACCTTCACATACGATTTGAGCAGATATGGGTATACCTACTTGATGAAACATAAGTCTGAAACATTTGAAAAGTTCAAAGAATTTTAGAGTGAACTGGAAAATCATCGTAACAAGAAAATAAAGTTTCTACGATCTGATCGTGGAGGAGAATATTTGAGTTACGAGTTTGGTCTTCATTTGGAACAATGCAGAATAGTTTCGCAACTCACGCCACCCGGAACACCACAGCGTAATGGTGTGTCTGAACGTCGTAATCGCACTTTATTAGATATGATGTGATCTATGATGTCTCTTACTGATTTACCGCTATCGTTTTGGGGTTATGCTTTAGAGATGACTGCATTCACATTAAATAGGGCACCATCTAAATCCGTTGAGACGACACCATATGAACTGTGGTTTGGCATGACACCCAAGTTGTCGTTTCTTAAAGTTTGGGGCTGCGATGCTTATGTGAAAAAGTTTCAACCTGATAAGCTCAAACCCAAATTGGAGAAATGTGTCTTCATAGGATACCCAAAGGAGACTGTTGGGTACACCTTCTATCACAGATCCGAAGGCAAGATATTCGTTGCTAAGAATGGATCCTTTCTAGAGAAGGAGTTTCTCTCGAAAGAAGTGAGTGGGAGGAAAGTAGAACTTGATGAGGAAACTATACCTTCTCCCTTATTGGAAAGTAGTTCATCACAGAAATCAGTTCTAGTGATTCCTACAACAATTAGTGAGGAAGCTAATGATGATGATCATGAAACTTCTGATCAAGTTACTCCGAACCTCGTAGGTCAACTAGAGTAAGATCCCCACACAGTGGTACGGTAATCCTGTTCTGGAGCTCATGTTACTTGACCATGACGAACCTACGAACTATGAGGAAGCGATGATGAGCCCGGATTCCGTGAAATGGCTTGAGGACATGAAATCTGAGATGGGATCCATGTATGAGAACAAAGCGTGGACTTTTGTTGAAATGCCCGATGATCGGCAAGCCATAGAGAATGAATGGATCTTCAAGAAGAAGACTGACGCTGACAGTAATGTTACTGTCTACAAAGCTCGACTTGTTGCGAAAGGTTTTCAACAAGTTCAAGGAGTTGACTACGATGAGACCTTCTCACCGTAGTGATGCTTAAGTCTGTCCGAATCATGTTAGAAATTGCCGCAGTTTATGATTATGAAATTTGGCAATGGATGTCAAAACTGCATTCCTTAATGGATATCTTAAAGAAGAGTTGTATATGATGCAACCAGAAGGTTTTGTCGATCCAAAAGGTGCTAACAAAGTGTGCAAGATCCAGCAATCCATTTATGGACTGGTGCAAGCATCTCGAAGTTGGAATAAATGCTTTGATAGTGTGATCAAAGCATATGGTTTTATACAGACTTCTGGAGAAGCCTGCATTTACAAGAAAGTGAGTGGGAGCTCTATAGCATTTCTGATATTATATGTAGATGGCATATTGTTGATTGGAAATGATACTGAATTTCTGAATAGCATAAAAGGATACTTGAATAAGAATTTCTCAATGAAAGGCATCGGTGAAGTTGCTTATGTATTGGGCATCAAGATCTATAGAGATAGATCATGACGCCTAGTTGGACTTTCACAAAGCACATACCTTGATAAAGTTTTGAAGAAGTTCAAAATGGATCAAGCAAAGAAAGGGTTCTTGCCTGTGTTACAAGGTGTGAAGTTGAGTTAGACTCAATGCCCGACCACTGCAGAAGATAGAGAGAAAATGAAAGTCATTCCCTATGCTTCGGCCATAGGTTCTATCATGTATGCAATGCTGTGTACCAGACCTGATGTGTGCCTTGCTATTAGTTTAGCAGGGAGGTACCAAAGTAATCCAAGAGTGGATCACTCAACAGCGGTCAAGAACATCCTGAAATACCTGAAAAGGACTAAGGATATGTTTCTCGTTTATGGAGGTGACAAAGAGCTCGTCGTAAATGGTTACGTCGATGCAAGTTTTGAAACTGATCCGGATGACTCTAAGTGTCTTACCTAGTGTGTAGGGTCCAATGAAAATCTTTTGTGACAATACTGGTGCAATTGCCTTGGCAAAGGAATCCAGATTTCACAAGAGAACCAAGCACATCGAGAGATGCTTCAATTCCATCCGCGATCAAGTCAAGGAGGGAGACATAGAGATTTGCAAGATACATACGGATCTGAATGTTGCAGACCCGTTGACTAAGCCTCTCTCACGAGCAAAACATGATCAGCACCAAGACTCCATGTGTGTTAGAATCATTACAATGTAATCTAGATTATTGTCTCTAGTGCAAGTGGGAGACTGAAGGAAATATGCCCTAGAGGCAATAAAGTTGTTATTTATATTTCCTTATATCATGATAAATGTTTATTATTCATGCTAGAATTGTATTAACCGGAAACTTAGTACATGTATGAATACATAGACAAACAGAGTGTCACTAGTATGCCTCTACTTGACTAGCTCGTTAATCAAAGATGGTTAAGTTTCCTAACCATAGACATGAGTTGTTATTTGATAAACAAGATCACATCATTAGAGAATGATGTGATTGACATAACCCATCCGTTAGCTTAGCACTATGATCATTTAGTTTATCGCTATTGCTTTCTTCATAACTTATACATGTTCCTATGACTAAGAGATTATGTAACTCCCGAATACCGGAGGAACACTTTGTGTGCTATCAAACGTCACAACATAACTGGGTGATTATAAAGATGCTCTACAGGTGTCTCCGATGGTGTTTGTTGAGTTGGAATAGATCGAGATTAGGATTTGTCACTCCGATTGTTGGAGAGGTATCTCTGGGCCCTCTCGGTAATGCACATCACTATAAGCCTTGTGAGCAATGTGACTAATGAGTTAGTTGCGGGATGTTGCATTACGAAATGAGTAAAGAGACTTGATGGTAACGAGATTGAACTAGGTATGATGATACTGACGATCGAATCTCGGGCAAGTAACATACCGATGGCAAAGGGAACAACGTATGTTGTTGTGGGGTTTGACTGATAAAGATCTTCGTAGAATATGTAGGAACCAATATGAGCATCCAGGTTCCGCTGTTGGTTATTGACCGGAGATGAGTCTTGGTCAAGTCTACACACTTCTCGAACCCGTAGGGTCCACATGCTTAACGTTCGATGATGATATGTATTGTGAATTATGTGATTTGATGTACTAAAGGTTGTTCGGAGTCCCGGATGTGATCACGGACATGACGAGGAGTCTCAAAATGGTCGAGACATAAAGATTGATATATTGGAAGGTTATGTTTGGACACCAGAAAGGTTTCGGATAGGTTCGGGCATTTTCTGGAGTACGCGGGGGGGGGGGGGTTACCGAAACCCCCAGGGGGTTAATGGGCCTTCATGGGCTTTAGTGGAAGAGAGGAGGAGGTGGCCAAGAGGAGGGGCGCGCCCCCCAAGCCCAATCTGAATTGGGAAGGGGGTCGGCCCCCCTTTCCTTTTCTCCCTCTTCCCTTTCCTTCCCCTCCTAGTTGGACTAGGAAAGGGGGGAACCTACTCCTAGTAGGAGTAGGATTCCCCCTTGGGGCGCACCCCATGAGGTCGGCCGGCCCCCTCCTCCATTCCTTTATATACCGGGGAGGGGGCACCCCATAGACACACAAGTTGATCTCTTAGCCGTGTGCGGTGCCCCCCTCCATAGATTTCCACCTCGGTCATATTGTCGTAGTGCTTAGGCGAAGCCCTGCGTCGGTAACTTCATCATCACCATCATCTCGTCGTCGTGCTGACAAAACTCTCCCTCGGCCTCAGCTAGATCTAGAGTTCGAGGGACGTCACCGAGCTGAACGTGTGCAGATCGCGGAGGTGATGTGCATTCGGTACTTGATCGGTTGGATCACGAAGACGTTCGACTACATCAACCATGTTACTTAACGCTTCCACTTTTGGTCTACGAGGGTACATGGACTCACTCTTCCCGCTTGTTGCTATGCTTCTCCTAGATAGATCTTGCGTGATCGTAGGCAATTTTTTTCAATTACTACGTTCCCCAACAATTATTGTTGACATTACCCTTGAGGTGAGTATGTTGGGAGGCGAAACTATAAGCCCGTATCTTTCTTTGTGTCCGGTTGAAACGTTTTGCTCATGGGTACAAGGTAAGTGTTAGCAATCATAGAAGACTATATGATGGTTGAGTATGTGGACTTGCCTAAAGGCTCCGACACGTGACTCTTACTAAAAAGATGATGAATTGTAGTTGCAAAATTGACTGAGAACATAGTTTGTTGGTTTCTAATAGAGTCTTTGCTTTACACTTCGATTGTGTGGTGAACTATTACTTATTCATGAAAAGTGTATGATAAAAGTTCTATGATAAAAGTCCTATGTTTAATTTTGTTGCTACTATAATAATCAACATGATGCTTCATGTCCGTATTTTGTTTTTTTAGACACGTCTCTCTCAAAGCATGTGGACATGTTTTTCGATTTCGGTTTTCGCTTGAGGACAAGCGAGGTCTAAGATTGGGGGAATTGATATGTCCATTTTGCATCATGTTTTCTTGCTGTTATTTATAATGTTTTTATCCGTAATAATGCTTTTTGGAGTAATTCTAATGTCTTTTCTCTCATAATTTGCAAGGAATACACCAAGAGGGAGAATTCCAGCAACTGGAAATCTGGACCTGGAAAAGCTACATCAGGCCACCTATTCTGCACAACTCCAAATGGGCTGAAACTTTACGGAGATATTTTATGGATTATTTAAGAAATATTGGAGTCAATAAACACCAGAGGGGGGCCACCAGGTGGGCACAACCCACCTGGGCGCGCCAGGCCCCCTGGCGTGCCCTGGTGGGTTGTGGCCTCCTTGGCCCACCTCCAGTGCCCATCTTTTGGTATATAAGTGGTTTTGACCTAGAAAAAATAAGGGGAGTACTTTTGGGATGAAGCACCGCCGCCTCGAGGCGGAACTTGGGCAGGAGCACTTTTGCACTCCGGCGGAGCGATTCTGCCGGGGGAACTTCCCTCCCGGAGGGGGTAATCATCGTCATCATCATCACCAACAACTCTCCCATCTCGGGGAGGGAAATCTCCATCAACATCTTCACCAACACCATCTCATCTCAAACCCTAGTTCATGTATTGTATGCAATCTTGTTATGGGAACTATGGATTGTTGCTAAGGGTTGACTAGTAGTGTTGATTACATCTTGTAGTTGATTACTATATGGTTTATTTGGTGGAAGATTATATGTTCAGATCCAATATGCTATTTAATATCCCTATGATCTTGAGCATGATTATTATTTGTGAGTAGTTACTTTTGTTCTTGAGGTCAAGGGAGAAATCATGTTGCAAGTAATCATGTGAATTTGGCATGTGTTCGATATTTTGATAGTATGTATGATGTGATTCCCTTAGTGGTGTCATGTGAACGTCGACTACATGACACTTCACCATATTTGGGCCTAAGGGAATGCATTGTGGAGTAGTAAATAGATGGTGGGTTGCGAGAGTGACAGAAACTTAAACCCCAGTTTATGCACTATTCCGTAAGGGACCGATTGGATCCTAGAGTTTAATGCTATGGTTAGAATCTATTCTTAATACTTTTCTCGTAGTTGCGGATGCTTGCAGGAGGGTTAATCATAAGCAGGAGGCTTGTTCAAGTAAGAACGACACCTAAGCACCGGTCCACCCACATATCAAATTATCAAAGTAGCAAACACAAATCAAACCAACATGATGAAAGTGACTAGATGAAATTCCCATGTACCCTCAAGAACGCTTTGCTTATTATAAGAGACTGTTTTGGCCTGTCCTTTGCCTCAAAAGGATTGGGCTACCTTGCTGCATACTTGTCACTATTATCGTTACTTTCTCGTTACAAATTATCTTGCTATCAAACTACTCGCTACTTACAATTTCAGCACTTGCAGACATCACCTTACTAAAAACTACTTGTCATTTCCTTCTGCTCCTTGTTGGGTTCGACACTCTTACTTATCGAAAAGAGCTACAATTGATCCCCCATACTTGTGGGTCATCAATAAATTATAAAGATAAGATAAAATAAAATAAAATAGAAAATTGCAGCAAGGTATTTTGTGTTTTTATATATGATAAAAGTAGACCCGGGGGCCATAGTTTTAACTAGAGGCTCCTCTCTCGAGCACATAACATACGGTGGATGAACAAACTACTATTGGGCAACTGATAGAAAAGTGCATAGTTATGATGATATTCAAGGCAATGATCATGTATATATGTATGACATCTGAGACAAGTAGACCGACTCCTACCTGCATCTACTACTATTACTCCACCCATCGTCCGCTATCCAGCATGCATCCAGGGTATTAAGTATAAAACGGAGTAACGCCTTAAGAAAGATGACATGATGTAGACAAAGTAAACCCAGTCAATATGAATAAACCACATCATTTTACCCTTAATGGCAACAATAAAAATACGTGTCTTGTCCCTTTCTGTCACTGAGATATAGAGCACCGCAAGATTGAACCCATTACAAAGCACCTCTCCCACTGAAGATAAATCAATCTAGTTGGCCAAATCAAACGGATCGATCAGAGAGAAATACAAAGCTATAAGAATCATGTATAAAAGAGTTCAGAGAAGACTCAATTAATATTCATAAATATTCATACCGTAAACCCACAATTCATGTGATGCCCTCTCGATGGGATGCTGCTGCAGCGGAGACCTTTTATCAATTCCCCCTCTGGTTTCCTTCCGGAGGCTAGTGTTCTTTATTCTGGAGCAGTTTCTGGTGGTTGCGGTCATCCTTTCCCTGATCCGATTGCACATGGGTCAAATACAGGGGAGGGCGTGTGGCTCCCCGGCTCAGAGCAACCGGTTTACCTTGCATTGCCATCCCAGAGATCTTATCTTCTAGCAATACACAACATCTTGGTACAGAAAGCAACCGATTTATTAATACTAGCGGAACATAGTCATATTAAAACAAGTTGCGAGGCCAAGCGGCACACAGGGTGCTGCTGAACAATATGTACATTATTTAGTGAACATAAAGGGGCCTCGATCAAGACAACTACGCGGCAGCGGAACGACGACGAAGCGGGACTCCATAGCATAGGGACACCGATGTGGACATGATCTAGACTCGGACAACACTCCTTTCCAACGAGACTTTCCTGAAAGCTGGCATGACACGCCAGGTCAGTACATTGAATGTACTTGCAAGCTCACAACAAGCATAAACATAATGACAAACAATATCATGATAATTAAACCATATAATCATTCATGAAAAATCATACGTGGGATGCAGTGCTCATGATCTCATGACTTAAGTCCCTCGGACTTGCTTACCAGACGGTGATCCTTCTTGGACCACAAACTGACCAACATCTTGGTCTTTATTCGGGTTACCTCGTAGCCAAACCGTGATCATACTCGGATGACAAACTGACCAAAAACTTGGCCTCCAGCATCAAGATGATTTCTCAACCATCCTCTCTCCAACAGTGCAAGGTTATTATCTTAGTGTGCAAAATTATTTAAACATTGATCCATGGTGTGACCTACGTTCGAGCTTGTCCGTAATCGTGGACTCGGCTATTGATAGATTTAACAAACTCTGTAGAGGTAGCGCACTATACCCACACCTCGGAACCCATGGCCTCGCACTCCCATTCGGGTGGACCAACGGCATTCCAACAGAACCCCTCCATTGCCATGACACTCTCCCGGCCACTCCGACTCACCCCCCACCGGGCTAAGTCATGGGTGGCCCCATGCCTACCAAAGACACCAAAGGCCACCGTCGTGGCAAAACATAAACGGTCCCAAATGGGGACAAGGTACCATAACAACAACGGGCACACAAGGTTATGTCTGCTTACCGGGCCAGGGTAACGCACGCCCATAACCTTCCCTCGTTGGAGGCACCGACCAGAGGCATGGCAACGGACCGAATAAAGGCCTTCCCACAAAGGCAAATGTGGTTGCATCGGGGAAGATCTCAATTCAGTGGCACCATGACCCAATCAACGATATGTTCAAGTTGAATTATTATCAGGTTCAACTTAAAGTGAAAGTAATCGGTGTCATGATATGCCATGAAAATGCAACACTAATATATATGCACCACATATCATCGGAAATAACTGAATCATCTTCATCAAATGCTAAGCATAGATCTCAACAACTCACAACACCTCTCTGGTTATGTTTATTTAGCAAATTAACCATGAAAATATCTTGGCATAAATCTTCTCTCTCTTAAGAAAATATTAAACCAACTAATTCCTTTTGCATAAACATATTACTTCTTCATAAGCAAACATTACTTCTAATGACTTAAACTAACTTAGTTAGTTGTAAACTTCTGTAACTAACATATCAACTTAAACAAGCATCCAATAGAATATAAATATATACTTTAGTGGATTAAATCATTTATTCAAGTTGAAAAATCACAAATATTGCAATGGCACCATGAAAATGTTGTTGTGGCTTGCCTTAGTGCAGGTGAGGGTCACACTCCTCCTAGTGATCCTCAAGACAAGCTTCACCTTCTGGAAACAAATATAAACACAAAAAGAAAACATCAAGAACCACTCTCAAATTCACCAGAAAATCTAGATAGCAGAGAAAAATCTCGGGTGTGCTGCTAGATCTTTTCACTAAGAACACAATGCAAAAAGAATCAATTCATTTGGACTTGTGGTTAAAAAGTTGTGGCTATTTGAAGATCTCTGGAATATTTTGAATTTGATTTAAATAAACAGAACTAGGGATGACGTCGAAGGCGTAAACCCCGCGGGGCGCTACCACTCGTACCGCTTTGGGCGTGGCCAGAGTGGCTGACTACCGGCCCCCGCTAGCCAGGTGAGAGGGAGGGGAAGGGTAAAACAGGCATCTTGGCCCGAGCTAAAGGGATGGATTGAAGGAGAAGACGAAGGCGCACCTGCCCGTACCCGTAGAGTAGCTAGGGGTGGTCGGACGGCGTTGGAAACGACCTCTCCAGCGGCGATAGAGAGCGGGGTCGCCGGAGTTGGAGATGATGGCGACCAGAGGCGGCACCAGAGGCTCCAATCGGGCGGGACGGCACCACCGAAGCACGGCGGAGGCCCTGGAAGGGTGGACCGAGCCTGGGAGGGGCTGGAGCTGCGGAGACGGCCCGAGGGGATCACCGGCGAGCTCGAGATCGGGGACGGCGGCCCGCGGCCTGCCCGACCGGGCTACGGCTTCTTACTGGCTGGTGGCGTGTGTGAGAGGAGTGGATGATGCTCGAGAAGGCTGGGGAGGGTTGTATTTATAGCCGAGCGAGGGGAGGGGTTCGGGCTCTGCCGGAGGACACCCGGACACGGCGCCCGGCGACGAAGGCGCCAGTGAGCGAGGGAGAAGGCGACGCAGCTCACGCTGGCATTGTGGGCAAGCGGAGACGAGCACATGAGCGAGGGGGTGGCGACGAACACAGTGTGCGGCGCACTGTTGGGTTGGTCGGACCACGCCCGTGCTCTCTGCGGCAAGCTCCGATGTCGGCGAGCGCCAAGAGGGAGTTAAGGGGGTTGGGACGATGGTCGTGGTGAAGTTTGGCAAGGAGCGGCAGGCGGGGAAGCGAGCATGCACTCAACAGTGGCTCGGGCGCGTCGTAGAGCGTGTCGGTCGTATGCCAGCACGCCTGGACGAACGTGGTCACCACGTGAACTATGACATCAGGCCGCGCTAAGCTTAAACTTCATATCTGGCGTGTAGTCCTTGGTAGTTTGAGTAGTTACCACACTCTGGGTTGAGCTCACGCGCAGTAAGTTGGAGTTTCACTTCCTGGTAAGTTTCTAGACATTAACTTTGAGAGCTTACTGTGGTCAAAATACTAAGAGTTGGAAGCTGAGCTTTGGACGTTAGCAATCATCTAGGAGGGTGGTGATGCACAAGAAAATTCAGCAGCATTGGAGCAAGTAAAATGGTAGTTTTTGTAGAAACTACCATTTCTATCCAGAACAGAAAATATTTTCTATAGCTAAAATACTCCAAAAATTGATGCAATATTTTTGCTCAGGAAGGAGCCCTAGGGTTCAAAGAATATTTGTGAATTTTCTCAGATTTTTGTGGGCAAGAAAAATTGGGGTTGCTTTGGAACACATAGGGCTAGTTAGGGTTTTGGGAGGGAAAATGAATATTTTTCATTTAAGAAAAATATTCATAATATTATTTTGAGGTGGATCAGAGAAGAAATGATGGCTAGAGAGAGAAATGGGTCACTTGGGTGAAAGTCAAGGTGGTACCCAAGTGCTTAAGTCTAACTGAAGAGATTCAAAACCCTAAATTCAAATCCAAACCAAATGAAAGTCAGACAAGGAAGAGAGGGCAAAAACCAGGTTGTCACAAGGCGGTGGCAGCGCCGAGTGGTATGACCGGCGGTACAAGCGCGCGTGGTAGTATCATGCACCATCGATCGCCCATGTCTTCTATGTTGCACATCTTTCTTCTTCCCTTTATTTATTATTTTATGGTAAGCCTTTATTATCCCAATTAAAATGATTTTTGCACTATATCATTGGGATTCTTCCCTTGCGCCTCCAAATACTTCTGCGAAAAAAATCCCATCCAAAATAGATAAAAGGGTGCGCAATCACGGCAATCGAAATAATCCTAACACGAGGGAACAAAATAAAAGGTGTAAATCAACACACAAATTTGACTCATCAACTCCCCAAGCTTAAAATTTTGCTAGCTTCCAAGCAAATGTTGCAGCTTCTAAGAACAAGGTCATCATGTTCATGAGGTGCGGATAAAAGTGAATGAATGAGTCTATTGTATGAATTGAAACCCACATGACATACACGATCACACTGAGTATTAGCACATTCTTACTATTAAGATGATCATGAAGGCTTCCACACCTTTGCTACTCTATTGATTAGCAAATGTACTACTTTTTTAAGAACAGAGGTTACTATCCCCCCTTTTTCTTTTAAAGGCAATCTTACGTGCCCATGTCACCTTTGTTTATTTTAACATGTGACATGCAAGCTAAGCATGCGTCCTTGTTATAATATCGGTTTTTTAAAAAGGCTTAATTTATTTAGAGAGTTTCAGCTTGTTGCTACTTGCTCTATTTAATTTAATTCAATGGTTGGTTGGGCTAATATCACACACCTATCTTTCAATTTCTTTTCAAAACATTAAAGATAACAATTGAAATTAGTAACCTATTCCATGTGATTGTTCACCTTTACTACGCGACAGACACCAAAGATATAAAGACTTATAATCATAAACTAGTGAAAATACACTAACACGCATTTGATCACGCATCTAATATAATTTTCAAGGTGATGCAACAAAACTATTCATGAATGTTATCCATTACTCATTTGATAGAAGTCTTCCCTTGATAAAAAAAGGAACTAGATGATCCACTTTATTAAATGAAAGCAAATTCAAGTTTAACTAGGAATCACCATGTAAGGCGATGTAAAGAAGATACAAGTGCTTCAAAGTCTCTCAATATTAATATTCTAAGCCAATGAGATTCATTCACCCCCCTTATTGTTTATACTAGGGTTCTTGGAAGGTGCAGGTGTGGGGAAGCGGGCGATTGTCGCATGAAGGAATTCATTGACCTCCTCTAAGTTAGTGATGCGAAGCTTGAGCACATCCACCATATCCTCCAAGTTTGTGGTGACCCTCAAACTCGTGGCCCAAGGTGTCTTGGTGCCCTGAGCAATCCTTTCCTCCATCTCCTTTCTTATAGAGTGACATCTATTTGTGTTCCCATTGAATTTGTATTGGGCTATGGACATATAACTAATCAAGCCTAGAATGCCATCTAATATCCTAGTGGTAGAAGTCTAATTGTTTGATAAAAGTTATGATCATTGCAAGTCCATTTGCATGAAGTAATGTAGTAATTACACTGCATCAAAGTGAACCCAGCAAACTTATATCAAAATGGTGTTATTGGGAAAAACATGTGACTTCAGACACAAAATAATGATATAAATGGGTATGAGTGCTTCCACAATAAACAAATAATGTGTATGGTTCATTGTCAATGTATATGAATATTTGCATAATAGGTGCATCGGTCTCATGCACCATTGCAATAGCTGACAATGCCATTGTGCGAGCATCAGTTTTCCGAACTCTATCTAAAAGAGATTCAGAAGATGCAGACTGTAATTGATCCATCATTTCTAGCACAAAATGAAGTTGCACTGAACGTTTAAACATAGGGCATGTACAATTATGTTATCTTAGGTGTGCCACATAGGACAAATGTTGAGGTGGAGGAGAAAGAATCCATATGAATAGGCTTGTCTTCTCTTATTTAAGAGATGATCTCTTAGCACAAATTCAAGATGGGAATGGGCCGGGTCAGCCCACTAGGTCACTGACCTGATCCAAAAAGTCGAGGCCAATGGG
Source organism: Triticum urartu (assembly GCF_056163025.1). Classification (NCBI taxonomy): domain Eukaryota; kingdom Viridiplantae; phylum Streptophyta; class Magnoliopsida; order Poales; family Poaceae; genus Triticum; species Triticum urartu. The sequence goes on along the minus strand of NC_141874.1, from coordinate 156,434,634 downwards.
CCAAGTGGGTAAGCCAAGCACACATGAGACTAGATCGTCCTATTTTGGTTCTTGGTCAGTGTGTATATGTGTAGATTCTATAGCAGGAGTTTTAGTTTAGAAGATTGTATAAACTACTAAAGAATTCAATGTAGCTCTAGTAGGATTTTCAGTGCGTATAAGGATTCTGAAGTTTCAGCGCGTACAAGGATTCTGCACAGGTGAGACTACTATAGCTTCAGTGTAGATTCTGTAGTAGTTTCAGTGTTGGTTCTATAGTAGACTGCGTATATGTGTAGGAGTTTTTTTGTCAATCTCGTAGACTGCACGAATTTTTTGGTTGCTGGTAAAGACCACTCCTTTCTTGCAGCTTGGTGGTGTACCGCATTTTTTCAAGAGAATAAGCATGAATTTGATGAATTCTGGGTCGACCTCATGTACCCAATGGGTCAGTGAGGCCACAAATTTCTAATGAAATGGGTCGACCCATGGCCTCACATATTGACCTTGGGGCCACAGGGCAGGTTCGGGTTGTCCCATTCCCATCTTGAAGCACGATATATCTCACCATGTTTGTAGGAATATCTAGTTATCTTAGATAAGGCTAAGAAGTAACCCATCGTAGACATGCTTTTATTGTCATCTCTAATTTACATGCAAGATTTAAGATAAGACTATCTTACCAACCACTGTACACAACCTTATCTTCTTTAGACCAACACTCTTCGTAGACAAAGCAAATGCCCTTAGCCTTATGAAAAATTGATAGAGTAGGTCATTTTTCATCGAGTGATAAAGTGTGTTCAGTGAGTTTCCTTTCTTCAGTTGGTCACCAAGGAGGAGGTGGAGGCAGTGGCAACGCTTGGGCTTAACGACTGTTGCCAGGATTAGGTGGGGGGATAACTCATGCATCCAGATCTTCATGTAACAATGTTAGCTTATTAGTAGTAGTATCCAAATCTCTCGATTTCTATATAGCTACATGAAAACAGACAATAGAGTGCAGGCCATCGAGGAAAGGAGTAGTGTAATCCAGATATCGTAAGAAGATAGTTGATCATATAGCTTAATGAAACACACTACATAATCTTCAACTAAATTAGTTTGAGAAATGTGAAACATATGACAAATATAAGGTCTCATGTTGGTTGCGACCAAGTCTACTCTAAACCAGTTGGTTGATAGAACTATATCTAGGTCACTCATGGAGTACGACATTGTACAGGTTCCAACCGATGAGCCACCCCCTCAAACTGAGAAGATGTATAAGCATTCCTCTATGTATGCAGAGTGATCCAGAACTAAAAATAATCCTCACACCTATTCTATTAGATGTGGGGATTTATACCATCGAAGGGGGGTATTTGACACAAGGAAAAAACGGTTGGTGGTCAGTGATATCACGATGAGGAATTTCAACATGAGGGGTAAAATTATTTAGGAAAATTGCTCACACACACCTCTAACCGGAGGAGGTACGTATATATACCTTCCCTCGATGTTCCTTGTCGGGTCTATGGTTGTCCGCTACACCATCAGAGGCGTTGATGATCGACAATTTGGGGGAGATGTGGCATCATCCCTTGGAAGTTGGATCTACACGCGCTTCATGTTCTCCCTTGATCCAGATCTTGTTGATGTCAATGTTCAAGTCCCCTCGAGTTTTGTCGAGCTTTGATACGTCTCCAACGTATCTATAATTTTTTATTGTTCCATGTTGTTATATTATCATTCTTGGATGTTTTACAATCATTTTATAGCAATTTTATATCATTTTTCGGGACTAACCTATTGACATAGTGCCCAGTGCCAGTTGTTGTTTTTTACTTCGCAGAAAATCAATACCAAACGGAGTCTAAATGCAGCGAAACTTTTTGGAGAATTTTTTTTGAACCAGAAGACACAAGATGGGCCGAAGAAGTACCAGAGGGGTTCCCCGAGGGGGGCACAACCCACCTGGGCACGCCTGGGGCCCAGGCGCGCCCTGGTGGGTTGTGCCCACCTCGGCCGCTTCCCGCACCGTCTCTTTGCTCTATAAATACCCCGAAAATGCAAAAACCCTAGGGGAGTCGATGAAACACAATTCCAACCGCTGCAAGTTCAAGAAACCACAGATCCAATCTAGACACCATCATAGAGGGGTTCATCATCCTCATTGGTGCCTCTCCGATGATGCGTGAGTAGTTTATTGTAGACCTACGGGTCTGTAGGCAGTAGCTAGATGGCTTCCTCTCTCTCTCTTTTGATTCTCAATAAAATGATCTCTTTGAGATCTATTTGATGTAACTCTTTTTGCGACGTATTTGTTGGGATCCGATGAACTTTGAGTTTATGATCAGATCTATTTTATCCATGAAAGTTATTTGAGTTTTGATCTCTTATATGCATGATTGCTTATAGCCTCGTATTTCTTCTTTGAATCTTTGGTTTAGTTAGGCCAACTAGATCGATTTTTCTTGCCATGGGAAAAGGTGCTTTGTGATTGGTTCGATCTTACGGTGCTCAATCCCAGTGACAGAAGGGGACATGACATGTATGTATTGTTGCTATTAAGGAGAACAAGATGGGGTTTATTCCTACATGAATAGATCTTGTCTATATCATGTCATCGTTCTTATTGCATTACTCCATTTTCCATGAACTTAATGCACTATATGCATGCTGGATGGCGGTCGATGTGTGGAGTAATAGTAGTAGTTGCAGAAAGGAGTCGGTCTACTAATCTTGGACGTGATGCCTATATAATGATCATTTCCTGGATATCGTCATAATTATTTGAAGTTCTATCAATTGCCCAAGAATAATTTGTTTACCCGCCGTATGCTATTTTTCTCGAGAGAAGCTACTAGTGAAATCTACGGCCCCCAGTTCTCTTCTTTATCATATTTGCCTTTGAGATCTATTTTATTTGCTTTTATTTTCATATCTATTAATCCAAAAACCCAAAAATACCTTGTTGCAATTTTTTATTATTTATTTTATTTCGTGTTTCTACGAGATCTATTTATCCAATCTACTACAAATTTATATATCTTTTTACCCGGGAGGGATTGACAACCCCTCTTAGACGTCGGGTTGCAAGTGTTTGTTCTTTGTGTATAGGTACCATTTACATAGTTTTGCGTGGTTCTCCTACTGGTTTGATAACCTTGGTCTCATCACTGAGGGAAATACCTACCGTAGTTGTGTGCTGCATCATCCCTTCCTCTTTGGGGGAATACCGACGTAGTTCAAGCCGCATCAAAAGGAATTTCTAGCGCCATTGTCAGGGAGACATCATCAACATCTATCAGGTTTCTAATCACAAATCTCATCTCCTTGCAATTTACATTATTTGCCATTTGCCTCTCGTTTTCATCCCCCCCACTTCACAAAAATTTGTTGTTTTATTCGCTCTCTTTTTCGTTCGCCTTTTTATCATCAGATCTTTTTTTTGCTTGTGTTGCCATGTGCCTTCTATATGCTTGCATCTTTGCTTGCTAAAAATATATTTATGTGGATCCCCATCCAATTGCTAATCCTTTTAAAAGATCCAATCATGATGAACTAATTGCTAGTGAGTTGAGTGCACTAGTTTATCTTTATGAAGTTTTGCTTGAGATTCATGAATCTGAAAATTGTGATGAAGAAATTTATGAAGTGATTCATGATAGCTCCTTGAATGAAAAGCATGATTGCAATGATTTTACTATAAATTCTATTAATATTAATTGTGCTAATAATATGCAAAACCCCAAGCTTGGGGATGCTAATTTTGATATTTCCACTACTTATTGCCATGATCATGATTGGGGTGATTCTTCTTATGATGTTGAAATTTTATTTAAGCCTCATGATGAATATGTTTTCAATAATATTGAAAGTGGGTTTGGAAGAGTCTCAACTCTAGGTAAAAATAACCCCATATATTTGGAGAATGTTCAATCTTATGATTTTTTTTTGATAAAAGTGGGTTTGGAGAGGTCATGGCTTTATTTGATGATAATCCCACTATTTTGGAAGAGTGTCAACTTTGCATGCATGTGGATCATGAAGAGAAAATTTTATATGATAGCTATATTGTTGAACTTGATAATGATCTTACATGCAATTATTTTGTGAGAGGGAAATATGGTTGTAGAAAATTTCATGTTAATAAATTACCTCTCCTTATGTTGAGATCGTTAATGTTTTATTCCCCTTCTTTGCATATGTTAGATGTTTCTTGTCTTGATAATTTGTTTTCTTAGAATATTCCTATGCATAGAAAGTATTAGACTTAAATGTGTTTGTCATATGTTTCATGATGCTCTCTTTGTGTTTCAATTCTTATATTTTGTGTGAGCATCATTCAAATCTTATGCCCCCTAACTAGGGGCATAAAACAATAGCGCTTGTTGGGAGGCAACCCAATGAATAAAATTTATTTTTGTATTTTTCTTTCTGTTCTTGAGTGTTTGCACAATTATGCTACTGGTATGATTGTTTTTTTATGGTTTAATTGGTTTTTGTGCCAAGCAAAGCCTTTGGGATAATGTTGGGTAATATTTGATTTGATCTTGTTGAAAAACATAAACTTTTGCACCCAGTAAAATCATTTTAATTTTTTAGAGAAGCTCGATAAAATCCTGATTTTTGTACACAAGATTTATATAAAAATTTCCCACGTTGTCCCAATTTTTCAAAATTGTTTGAGTTACAAAAGTATTCGAAGTTTTCAGATTGCTACAGACTATTCTATTTTTGACAAATTCTGTTTTCTTTGTGTTATGTGCTTATTTTGATGATTCATGGTTTGTATTGGAGGGTATAAGCTATAGTAAAGTTGGAATACAGTAGATATAATGCAAAAAAAATATGAATGGGTTTCCAACAGTACTTAGAGTAGTGATTTGCTTTATTATACTAACGGATCTCACAAAGGTTTTGTTGAGTTTTGTGTGATTGAAGTATTCAAGTTTTGGGTGAGATCATGATGGATGAAGGAATAAGGAGTAAGAAGAGCCTAAGATTGGGGATGCCCATGGCACCCCAAGTTAATATCCAAAGAGGAACAAGCAACTAATCTTGGGGATGCCCCCGAGTGGCATCCCCTCTTTCTTCTAACGACCATCAGTATTTTACTTGGAGCTACATTTTTATTCATCACATATCATGAGTTTTGCTTAGAGCATCTTGTATTATACGAGTCTTTGCTTGTTTTGCCTTTTGTTTTGAGTCAAGCATCCTTGTTGGACACACCTATTTGAGAGAGCCAAAATTATTCTATGATTTGTTAGAATTACTCTGTGTGCTTCACTTAAATCTTTTTGAGCTATGGAATTGCTCTAGTGCTTCACTTATATCTTTTTTAGCATGGTGTGCTTTAATATTTTTGAAGAAATTCTCTCATGCTTCACGTAAATTATTACGAGAGAAGATTTTTTTATGCTCATGTTCTTCACTTAGATTTGTTTGAGCTATCAAAAGCAACATATGAAATTAGTCCCAAAGTGATAGATATTCAAGAGGGATGTAATAAAAACTTTCATGAAGATCATTGGACAAAATAAACTTGATTCTTTGTAATAGTTTTGCGTGTCATGATATAATATGTGAGTCATGTTGATGAGTAATTATGCTTTAGTAAGAATATTGATGTTAAGGTTTGTGATTCCTTATGCAAGCACAAAAGTCAAAAGTTATGCAATGAAATTACATCCTACTTGTGGTGCAGTATTTGGTGTTAGTTATGCTTAATGATCGCTTATGAGATTTTCCGTTTCTTGGTTTGATGCTTCTCAATCTTTTGCTAGCCTTCACTTGTACTAAGTGGGATTACTACTTGTGCATCCAAAACCCTTAAACCCAGTTTTTGCCATATGAGTCCACTATACCTACCTATATGCGGTATTTCTGTGCCGTTCTAAGCAAATTTGTATGTGCCATCTCTAATCTTCAAAATAAATTACCTTTTTGGTGCTCGTACTGCTCATGAAACGGTAGGGGGTGGCTAATATTTTTCCATGCTAGATGTGTTATTCTCAAGATGAGTGTTTATTCACTTGGAATTGCACGAGATTACGGCAAAGGTATTAGGGATGCCCAGTCCCGAAATGAAAAATGAATTTACTTTATGTTGTCAAATAATAAATTCCTTGAAAAGTGTTGGTATGGATGGTACCCATGGATTCGTTTAGTCGTGAATGTGAAAGTATGGTGGAGAAAGGAATAAACTTTATTTTCTGTTTGGGAATCTCCTATGATATATCTAGCATGGAAAGTACTGGGAACTACTCGATCGTTTTTGTTGACAGGAAAGGCATGCCACCCAAAATGTTTTACCTCTAGCTTTTTTCGCTTTGAGCTTTGGCACCTCTACAAATCCCTACTTCCCTCCGCGAAGGGCCTTTCTATTTACTTTATGCAATTTTTATTTTATTTGAGTCTCCATCTTCTCTTATAAAGCACCAACTAAGGGGCACTATGTTCGTACTTGAGCACTGGGTGTAGCTAATATGCGAGTGTGTTTCATGAATGGATCAACGATTGAGCATAATGGGCTAGGGATAACTTGCTTTAGTGTTGTTATTTTGAAAGACATGGTTGCTTGTTAGTATGCTTGAGTATTGAAATCTTCATTTCAAAACTAGACTATTGCTGAATCATATAAAAGTCCAAATGTCCATGCTACAAAAGAAAAGAATATGTGATGATCATGTTAGGCAGTATTCCGCATCAAAAATTCTGTTTTTATCATTTACATACTCAAGGACAATCAGGAATTAAGCTTGGGGATGCTGATACGTCTCCAACGTATCTATAATTTTTATTGTTCCATGCCATTATATCATCATTCTTGGATGTTTTACAATCATTTTATAGCAACTTTATATCATTTTGGGGGACTAACCTATTGACATAGTGCCCAGTGCCAGTTGTTGTTTTTTGCTTGTTTTTTACTTCGCAGAAAATCAATACCAAACGGATTCCAAACGCAGCGAAACTTTTTGGAGAATGTTTTTGGACCAGAAGACACAAGACGGGGCGAAGAAGTACCACAGAGGTGACCCGAGGGGGGCACAACCCACCTGGGTGCACCTGGGGGCCCAGGCATGCCCTGGTGGAATGTGCCCACCTCAGTCGCCACTCGCAACGCCTCATTGCTCTATAAATACCCTGAAATTCCAAAAAAACTAGGGGACTCGACGAAACACAATTCCAGCCGCCGCAAGTTCCAAAAACCACAGATCCAATCTATACACCATCATGGAGGGGTTCATCATCCTCATTGGTGCCTCTCCGATGATGCGTGAGTAGTTCATAGTAGACATAGGGGTACATAGGCAGTAGCTAGATGGCTTCATCTCTCTATCTCCTTTGATTCTCAATACAATGGTCTCTTGGAGATCTATTTGATGTAACTCTTTTTGCGAATTGTTTGTTGGGATCCGATCAACTTTGAGTTTATGATCAGATCTATTTTATCCATGAGAGTTATTTGAGTTTTTATCTCTTATTTGCATGATTACGAAAAAGGGTTTCCCCCCGCTTTAGATTATAAAGCAACATCCAACCGATACAACCAGCTTGTTGGGGCCGCAGCACAAACAAGCCCAAAAGAAAAAGGAGAGAAAGAAAAAAAACAAATGCCGACGCCGGCAGCTCAACTAAGCAAAGATGGCCGACACCCACTGCACCCTCCGAAGAAGTACCACCGCCCGCCAAGCACTCCGAAACCTCGCTACCAAGCAACATCTTCATGAAGAAATGCGACGACGACGCTGCTGCCCGGACAAGTCCTAGGGTTTCCCCCGGTACGCGGATGGCAGTGGGGAAGGGGTATCACCGACGCCCCTCAGGAGGGTCCGGTGACGCCCACGGGCGTAGTCGCACCGGTGGCGAACGAGCCGCCAGAGATTTCTCTCGCCCCGAAATCACCACCGCCACCCCAGACAAACGGAGGCGCACCACCCAACATGCCGCCCACCAGCCTGTGCCACCATAGATACCGCACCATCTTCATCGTCTCGGTGAGGCCACCAACACGACACCTGGAGGTAGGACGAGAAGACACCAGGGTCGGTGGCAACTGCAACGCAGCCGATAAGAGGGAACAACCTCCACCGCCGCGTGGAGCCGACCGGACATAGTGACAGGGACTTGCCAGGCCACCACTGGCCCACCCGGACCCCAACGGGTCCGGACAGTCCCTGCAGCCACGCTGCAGCACGCCAGTCGTCGAAGCCATCACCATTGCATCCACGGCCGCCTCGCCTCACCACCAGGGAGCTATGTGGTCGCGCCCCGGACCGCAGGCCCGACTCAGCCCAGATGGGGCCCAAAAGGGCCCAGATCTGGGCCGAGCGGGCGCCGCCGGCCAGCTGCCCCGCAACCAACGGCCACGCCGCCGCGTCGAGAGCACCCAAGGCCCGCAGAACTCCGCCGCCGGGCCCCACCGCCGCCGGGCAGGAGGGAGCCCCGACTCCTCCTCCAGGCGCGCGGGGAAGGGATGTCTGCCGGCGCCAGTGCCACCCGAGCACGCTGGAGGCCGCTGCCGTGGTGGCGAAGGGAGATGGAGGAGGAGGGGGTCTGGACGGGTAGGCGTGCAGGGGGGCGCTCCGCCGCCTCGGGGGGCGACGGGAGCGCCGAGGGAGGGGGAGAGGAGAGAGGAGAGGGAGGAAGGCCGGGGGCGCGCGCGCCGGCGACCGCCGTCAGTGGGAGGAGGCGTGGGAGGCCGGCGGCGACGGGGGGAGCAGGGGAGGAACCCTAGCTCGGGGTCGCTCCCACCTCGTTTTTCTTCTTCTTCTTTTATTTATATGCATGATTGATTATAGCCTCGTATTTCATCTTCGAATCTTTGGTTTAGTCGATTTTTCTTGTCATGGGAAGAGGTGCTTTGTGATTGGTTCAATCTTACGGTGCTCGATCCCAGTGACAGAAGGGGACATGACACGTATGTATCGTTGCTATTAATGATAAAAAGATGCGGTTTATTCCTACATGAATAGATCTTGTCTACATCATGTCATCGTTCTTATTGCATTACTCTGTTTTTTCATGAACTTAATACACTAGATGCATGGGATAGCGGTCGATGTGTGAAGTAATAGTAGTAGATGCAGGCTGGAGTCGGTCTACTAATCTTGGACGTGATACCTATATAATGATCATTGCCTGGATATCATCATAATTATTTGAAGTTCTATCAATTGCTCAATGGTAATTTGTTTACTCGTCGTATGCTATTTTTCTCGATAGAAGCCACTAGTGAAATCTACGGGCCCCGGGTCTCTTCTTATAATATTTGCCTCCGAGATCTATTTTTATTTGCTTTTATTTTCAGATCTATTAATCCAAAAACCCAAAATACCTTGCTGTATTTTTTTTATTTCATGTTTCCATGAGATCTATTTATCCAATCTACTACAAATTTATCTATCTTTTTACCCGGGAGGGATTGACAACCCCTCTTACACGTTGGATTGCAAGTATTTGTTCTTTGTGTGCAGGTACCGTTTACATAGTGTTGTGTGGTTCTCCTACTGGTTCGATAATCTTGGTCTCATCACTGAGGGAAATACCTACCGTAGTTGTGCTGCATCATCCCTTCCTCTTTGGGGAAATACCGACGTAGTTCAAGCCGCATCAAGCTTCCCGGGATTTTTTCATCGAAAGTCTTGCATACCACCTTGAGGTATCTTTTCGCTGCTCTAGCTACTTATTGTGTTGATGAGCTTCTCGAAGTTGCGCTTGAGTAGCTCATAGATTGGTATTCCTTTGATATAGATCTCCTCTATAGCCACCGCACGTTGATGGACCTTGTGTTAAGTAAAGTGGCTATGCCCAGGAAAAACAAGGACCGTTGGCCCAGGTGCCAAATTTTCAGTGCACTGCTGTAGCTTGAGGTGCAAGAAGCAAGGGTAATGGGGAAGATGAAGATCTAGGTCTAAAATGTGTCAATTTCATATGTATTCCATCCAACCTCCCTCAATTTTGTATATAGCCAAAATGAGACAAGCCAGTGACCATTTCCTTCCTTCCCAAGAATAAATGATGGATATGGCTAGTGCTCTTTATACAGAAAACGATTACAGGTTACTGGACCCATTTTAGGCCCGCAAGCCGTGGAGGCTGGCACCTATCTTAAATGGGTAGGTTCACAAGCCTATCGTTTGAACGTGTCATTGGCTTTGGAACATCTAGGGCTTATTGGATGCATTCGCATATATATATATATATATATATATATATATATATATATAAACTAAATCAAAATTCAAGTTAAAACAAATTATTAGGGAGTTTGACGGTTTAGCAATAGGCTTTGTAATATTGACATTGCAATGTTTGTGTCGTATGGCTTTTATGTTTGTTTTCTTTGTATGACTTGGTGGGCCTGGACTTTGTAATGTGTGCCTTCTCATGTGCGTATGACAGGAGAGTTTTTTCTTCCTTTGTAAAAGTACATATATGGTTGGTAACTAATTACATGAAAATTTGCTATGTCCACAATCATTGTTGTGTACACGGAATCTATGATGGTTCCGACTAGTTTTAGGACAAGTCTATTCAAAGGGGGAACCATTATTCATTCATGGTCCAATAAAAACTCATATGTATTACTATGACTGTGAGATTGAGGATTAATTGTGTGTTGCTTTTTTATGAAAGTAAAGTAAATCTCACATGCACATAACATGGCTTGCGGTAGCTTAGAGTGTCTTTGGATCAGGATGTCAACACGTCATGCTAATCTATGGCAAGTCAGAAGCACAGTGGACGATTCGTCCGCCACACTTTAGGTACAGAAAAAAGTGAGGTGCGATAGTTTAGTTTGGTTTGGCATGGTAGAATGTGGCAGAAATCAAATGTTTCGGCTCGGCAACGCAAGGCACGATCCAAACATACCCTTAGTTTTCAGCATTGTAGTACAAGATTTGGTTGTTTTCTTCCAATGCATTTGACTAAATACATCACTGTTATTACAAAATAGACTACTAAATTGTAGTTTATTGTTTTAAAACGACTTCACTTACATTCGCATTATGGTTCTACGTTTTCATGTTATGGCAATCTGACTTTTAAAATATGGCCTATTATTATGCACATATGTGCATAGATAAGAAATCATACTCATACAAATTATAAGGCATGTGGGTGTCTACAACATCCTCCTCATTCGGTCTGCCTTCTCTTCTTCAATGCAGGTGATCATTAGGTCCATGCGGTAGACTCACGGTGATACAACCTCTTCAAGAAAAAGGAACACTTATTTGTGGTAGGCAGCGGAGTCACGTGGGAACCACTAGTGATCTAGTTATAATTTGTGAAAATCTCTACTTGCTTTTGTAAATGCAAGTTCTCTTTTATTCTTTACAATATTTAGGTGATGTTTTACACTGTATCAAAATATAAGAGCATCTCCAACAGGCGCCGGTCGCGCCGTGCGTAAAAAACAGATATGCCGCGCGCGCATCGCCTGGTTTGGTGCGGCGCGCAGCCAGCCGCGCTCAAATGCAGCACGCGCGCGCCGCTCCAGCAGCGCGTCAAAATGCAACGCGCGCGACTCGCACAAACAACATATGCATTTGAAACAAAAGCAAAAAAATCAAAAACAAACAAAAATAAATAGTTTAATTTCGTTTATTACAACTCAAACAAACAGCTTATCGTTCAATACAACAAATAGTGCAATTAAACACAACAAATAGTTCAACAATACAATAACGAACGCACAAATCATGATGCTCTTTGTCGTCCGTTCCATGCCCACCACTCCTTAATGAGATCCTTCTGAAGATTATTATGCGCTGCGGGACGTCGAATGGCATGATAGGAGGCAACAAAACGGGCCACCCTTTCAGCCCTCCGTCGCACTCGCACGGGATATCCCAAGAGCTCATACCGAGAGTAGTCTACATCTTGGCCACACTCATTCTCGATGATCATGTTGTGCATGATCACACAAGCGTGCATTATGTACCAAAGCATCTTTTGATCCCAAAATCTAGCCGGTCCTCTCACAATAGCAAATTGGGCTTGCAAAACCCCAAAAGCTCTCTCCACATCTTTTCTAGCCGCCGCCTGAGCATTGTGGAAATCAAGATTTTTCTTACCTTCTGGCTTTTTCAACGGCTTGACAAAGGTTTGCCACTTTGGATAGATACCATCCGCTAGATAATAGCCATAGTAGTATGTACGGCCATTTGCTACAAACTACACCGGTGGCAACTCCCCATTTGCAATCTTACTCATCAGTGGTGACCGGTTGACAACATTGATGGCATTCAAAGATTCAGGCATTCCAAAGAATGCATGCCAAATCCAAGTCTCTTGATCGGCCATCGCTTCAAGGATTATAGTGGAACCCTTTTTTTGGCCGTGGAATTGCCCATGCCATGCCTTTGGACAATTCTTCCAAGTCCAATGCATGCAGTCTATTGAGCCAAGCATGCCAGGAAAACCGCGAGCTTTGTTCATCGCTAAAAGCCTTGCGACGTCTTCAGCGTTGGGAGATCTCAAATACTCCTCGCCAAAGACTTGCACAATTCCGACTGCGAAGCGCTTGACACACATGATGGCTTGGCTCTCACCCATAGCCAAGTGATCATCAACTAGATCAGCCGGTATACCGTATGCCAACATACGCAAAGCGGCTGTCACCTTCTGAAAGGTGCTATGCCCGAGCTCTCCGGCGGCATTCCTTCTTTGCTGAAAAAAGCGGTCATGGCTCGCTAGTTTCTCTGCAATGCGCCTGAGCAACTCGGTGCTCATCCTAAACCGGCGACGAAAATACGACTCGGGGTATGTGGGATTCTCCGCAAAATAATGCCTGATCAATCTGTTGTGGACATCGATCCTATCCCTCCAAATTTTTTGCCGACCCATAACCGAACCACCGTGCTTCGGTTTTTTATTAATATGCATAGCTAGGATCATTGCAAGATCCTCCTCCTCTTCCATATCAAATTCTTCTTCGGAAGAATCATACGACAAACTCATCTACAATGTTGAATACTATGCTATAAATAAAAAACTACAATCAACATGCACGAAATTTATGGCTTTTGGGCAATACATACCTTCTAGGCGTTTTGTCGAACACCTTGCGGGCGCCGAGCGGCAGCGAGCGCGCGGGTGTTGTTCATCGGTGGACCAGCACGCGCGCGGGGCGGCGGGCCTAGAGGGGGCCGGAGAAAGTGCGCGCGGGGCGGGATAGGCCGGGGAAGCGCCGGAACGGTCGCCGGGTGGCGCGGTCGGCGGCGGCGGCGCGGCTGGATGGGGGGTGGGAGGTGCGAGCGAGCGCGCGAGAGTCCAGCGCGCAGGAGTGGGCGCAGCAAATAAGCGGCGCGCGATTGCGTTTCGGCCCGCGCGCTGGACTACGTATGCCGCGCGCGCGGTTTTCGCACGCCCGCTGGAGCAACTATTCCGGTTGCGCGCGCTAAAAGGGGGGATTTTGCGGCGCGGCGCTAGTTTGGCGCGCCTGTTGGAAATGCTCTAAGACGTTTTTTGACACTGATAGGAGCAGTTTTTATTTTGCGGGCAATATCTAGGTGATGGTTAGAAATCTTTAGTGAAAAGGGCAGTTTCACAATAAAAAGAAGAATATGGTGTTGCTGTTTTCTTTGTTTAGTAGATCAATTCGATCTACAACTATGTGCCCTACTCAAAGTATAATTTGATGCTCCTTTTTTCTTCTCATGTCCAACTTGTGATCATGTGGTGCTCTAGACATTAAATATCAGCATGATCATCACGAATCCAATTATTGCGAGCTGAAACGAGCATAGCTCTACTATAATATGTTATCTCCCTATCTATCTACTTGGAGACCCGGGTCACTAACCGTAAGTGGAATTCAGTCATTGTCGACGGCGATGTTTGGCACCACAACTGAAAAAACGCCCATCCTATCTAGTGCCTCACGTCCTACAAGCAAGTGGTTAGCAAGAATAAATCTGAAGTAAGCTGGATTTGATGTTTGGGACGATAGAATAGATATTCCGGCCCTAACCAGCAGGGGCACTGTTGTGACATGGGCGTCAAGGCGGTCTACGAAAATGCGCTCCCGATGAGATGTGTGGTTGGCAAGAAAATTCACGTGGTAGAGCCTAGAAGGATCTGGCAGGTGCGTAAACTTATAAACTAGGAGTGATAAAATCAGGAGAAGAATCATCTAGGTAGGTGGAAAGATAGGAGTCGGATCAAGGTAAAGTGGTAGCAATTGTTCATGTCTATCTTCAGTCGCGCGGAGAACATTTATCTGCGGGGAGGAATATGTGCGGAGACTGACCCTGACTCGACCCAGTCCATGGAAACAAAATCTGTGTCAGCGTGCACCACCGGCATCGTGGTCATGCGGGAACAACTGCCAACCCTTGTAACATCGGCACGCCAGTCCTGGATGACCCTGCGGTACCACGTACCACCTGTGGTAATTGTTAGCACACCACCGACAGCGCCTACTCGGCGCCTTCAGCGCCGCCGAAGGCAGCTGGCGCCTGCGGCAGCTCCTCGTGGGCCGACCCACGAACGCGCGCGCAGAAAAAAATATACTATTATGCGAAAAAGATTTGACTCTCTGTGGATCAAACACGCAACCTAACGGTCGTCTTCGCGTTCAGCCAACCGGTACACCTACTGGTTGATAGTGATTCACTTCAGCGTGACTGCAGCCCTACTTATCTCGCTTAGAATTTTTAATTATTTGAAGACATTAATGAAAAACGTGAATGTATGTAAAAAATGAACATTGACGAAAAATGTAAAAATGTATGGAAAAAATGTAAAGCAAATTGGATAGTTGACGAACATGCATAAAAAAGTTGGCCAATGTAAAAAGGTTCATGTATTCAAATAAGTTCACGAATTCGAAAACAAAAATTCATGAAATGAAAAAAAGAAGTGCACAATATTTTTTTAAAAGTTCACAACAATGAAAACGACCATGAGTCTGAAAATAGTTCACAGATTTTAAAAGAGTTCATGGAATTTGAAAAAAAAATCATTGGATTTGGAAAAAGTTCACCAAATTTTAAAAAGTTCATCAGCACTGAATTTGGAAAAAGTTCACCAAATTTTAAAAAGTTCATCAACTTTTCAAAAAAGTTAACCAGATTTTAAAAAGAGTTCATCAAATTTAAAAAAAAGTTCACCGAATTCGAAAATAAGTTCACCGAGTTTGAAAATAAGTTCATCGGATTTGAGAAAAGTTCATCAAATTTGAAAATAGTTCTTCGAATTTGAAAAAAAGTACATCGGATTGAAAAATGTTCATTTGAAGAAATTTCATCGAATTTGAAAAAAATCATCATTTTTTAAAATAGTTAACTAAAAATAGAAAAAAGTTCATGGATTTTGAAAAAACAGTTCATCAAATTTGAAAAGTAAAACACCATCGATTTGAAAAAGTTCACGCGTTTAAGAAAAGGAAAAACGATGAGGGAATAAACCAGGAAGAAGAAGAAAGAAAAAACAGAAAACAAAAATGGAAAAAAGGAAAACGAAAAAAAGAAAAAAAAGAGAGGCAACGAATGAAAGACTTGAAGAGTTGAAAATTAACAGATCCCTCTCATGGTGTGGTGGTTGTAGGAACAAAGCTGCGCCAGGGAGGTCTCCGGTTCAATCCACAGCAAGCGCGCCCATATTTTTGCGTACGACGAGATTAAACAGTAATGGGCCGGCCCAGCGCGGGGCGCCCAGCACCCGTTTGCAAATTTGCCTATAACGGGCGCCTGCAGCGCTAAATAGGAAATGCCCACACAGTGGGTTTCCTACCTGTTCGACCCGAGCAGCGTACCCACCTACTGATAAGAGAGGACTCTGTAATGCCGATCCCCTCCTCATCTCCTTCCTCCAGTGTACTGCTACCTGATTGAGATCACCATAATTGAGGGGAGAAGAACTAGTGTGTTCCTAACACGTGGTATCAATCGCCATCCCACCCCTCTTCCGCACGCTGGAGACGCGCAAGCAGACTGCCGATCGTCAACGACTTCTCGCTACCATGGATCCGGCCCTCAAGTCCTACCTCGACAAGCTCACGGAGACCTTAACGAAGGCCAACGAGGACACCCGAGCTGACATCAAGGACCTCTCAGCGCGGATCAACTCCCAGTCCGCGCAGGTGGACGCGCTTACGGCATGGAAGCCAGACCTCGAGTCCCGTCTCTCCAAGCTCCAGGAGACGGTGGGCATGCTCCAGAGCGAGCGGCTGCCCACGCCGAACGCGATAGATGGTGGATCAAAGGGGGTGGATCTCTCCGATCCGCCGCTCCACGGCATGGTCCACGGGCCCGCTGGCCGCGGCGAGTCGCATCAACTACGGGGCGGGTCGTCGGCGGGCGGCATCCCGCCGGCGGCCTCTTCGGCCAATGGTACCCTGAGCTTTCACAACCCTCCCCTGTTACCCGTGGTAGACACCTCCATCACACCTGGTTCTGCTTCGGCCCTTGTTCATACCGGACTGGGTCCAAATTCCCCACCTCTTGCGTTTCCCCAATTTTCGGGTGAAAATCCCAAAATCTGGAGAACCATGTGTGAACAGTATTTCTCTATGTTTCAAATTCCAGAGCCCTATTTTGTTCCCATGTCTACATTGCACTTCACGGGTCCTGCGGCCATCTGGCTGCAGTCGATCTAGGGGAAACTGAGCACGCTAGATTGGGAGGCTTTCTGTAATTTGCTATGTGCACGATTCGATCGCGATAAGCATCAGCTACTTATCCGCCAATTTTACTCCCTTCGTCAAACTAGCTCTGTATCTGACTACATTGAACAATTTGAGAACCTTATGAGCCATCTTATTTCTTATTCTGATGTTGTACACCCACTGTATTTCTTGACGAGGTTTATTGAGGGCCTGCGCACCGACATCCGTGCGGTGGTGATGGTGCAGCGACCCAAGGATCTGGACACCGCTTGTGCCCTGGCGATTCTGCAAGAGGAAGTCGCAGAGGGACAAAAGGGACCCTTGTACAGCAACCATGAAGGGGCACCCTATCTGGGGAAGACTCACTCAACGGGTCCTCTGCGGTTGCCCCCTCCTCCAGCACGGGCAACAGCTATCTCCCCAGCAGCAGATGATCGCCGCAACACTGAAGCCGCCCGCGCGGGGAGTGATCAGTCCAAAATCACAGCCCTGCGTAACTTTCGTCGAGCCAAAGGAATGTGTTTCAAGTGTGGAGAGAGATGGGGTCATGATCACGTATGCCCGCCGACAGTTAAATTGCACGTGATCGAAGAAATGTTCAGCATGTTCAGTTTGGACGCTCAAGGAGAAGAGACAGTGACCAATGCATAGCAGCAGGGGCAGACAGATACAGGGGAGCAAGTGTGGCAGCTCTCTATCAACGCCATGTCTGGAACTGAAGCACCCAGTTGCTTACAATTACATGGCTGGCTCCAGGGGCGCGAAGTCCTTATGCTGGTGGACCCAGGTAGTTCATCCTCGTTCATGTCTCAACATTTAGCAGCTCATCTACAGGGGGTACAATCTATGCCCAAGTCTGTTAAAGTTGTTGTAGCCAATGGGTCAGAAATGTGGTGCACTCAGGAAGTACTAGGCTGCTCTTGGTTTGCCCAGGGTCATGTGTTTTCAACCAATTTCATATTGCTGCCTTTGGGATCTGACAATGTCATATTGGGGATGGATTGGCTAGAGTATCACAGCCCCATGCTCATCGATTGGCCGAAACGGTGCATGCAAATCGAACATGACGGATTCACGGTTGTATTGCAGGGGGTTACATCTCAAGCACACAAGTGTGAAACTCTGAATACGGTGCAGCTAGCAAGTATGGAAAAACAAGAAATGGTGGCCTATGCAGTGCACATTTGTTATGCTCAAGATTCTGACACTGTCACCGATCTCAAGTGTACTGAACTTCCACTAGAGATTGTGCAAGTGTTGTTAGATTATGAGGATGTATTCCTGGAGCCGACCGGATTGCCACCACGGCGCGAATGTGATCACACCATCCCATTGATGCAAGGCACCCAGCCGGTCAACATACGAGCGTACAGACACAAGCCAGAATTGAAGACAGAAGTGGAAAGGCAAGTCGCGGAAATGTTGAAGGCTGGTATCATTCAAAAGAGCAGCAGCCCATTCTCCTCTCCTATTATTCTGGTCAAGAAGAAGGACGACACCTGGCGCATGTGCGTTGATTATCGGAGGCTGAATGCGATGACTATCATCAACAAGTACCCCGTGCCTGTCACTGAGGATATTTTGGATGAGCTGGCAGGGGCGTGTTGGTTCTCCAAGCTTGATTTGCGCTCCAGCTATCACCAAATCAGATTAGCAGAAGGGGAGGAATACAAAACTATATTTCAAACACACTCGGGCCGTTTCGAATTCAAAGTGGTGCCATTTGGTCTCGGGGGAGCACCTCCAACATTTCTGGGGGCTATGAATGTGACGCTGCATCCAGTCCTACGGGTCCGCGCAATGGTTTTTTCGACGATATCCTAGTCTTCAGCCGGTCCTTTGCCTTGCACTTGCAACACCTGAGGCAAGTGCTAGATCTCCTCCGAAGGGACCAGTGGTATGTGAAGAGGTCCAAATGTGTCTTTGCTCAACAGGAAATCAAATACCTCGGTCACACCATTTCTGCAAAAGGGGTCTCGACAGATTCAGACAAGATTCAGCAAGTGACTGCGTGGCCGGTACCAACATCTGTCAAGGAGGTTCGATCTTTTCTAGGATTGGCTGGATACTACCGATGATTTGTTCGGCAATTTGGCATGCTGGCTTGTCCACTCACCAACCTTTTGCGCAAAAATACACCATTTCAGCGGACAGAAGCCACCCAATCAGCCTTCGACGCTCTCAAAACATCACTGACGACAGCACCAACACTAGCACTCCCAGACTTCACAAAACCGTTCACAATTGAGACTGACGCCTGCGAGTATGGAGTGGGAGCTGTTTTGCAACAAGATGGGCACCCAATAGCGTACCTCAGCAAAGCGTTGGGCCCACGGACTAAGGGGCTATCCACTTATGAGAAGGAGTACCTGGCCATTGTCTTGGTCGTCGAGCAATGGCGTCCATACCTGCAGTTTGGCGAATTTATGGTTAAGACAGACCAACGCAACTTAGTCCACTTGGAAGAACAACGTCTTCACACCCCGTGGCAACAAAAAGCTTTCACAAAGATGTTAGGGCTCCAATATCGGATCTGCTATCGCAAGGGTACAGAAAATAGTGCTGCTGATGCTCTATCGAGACGACCTGTTGAGAATTCTGCTCACCTCCATGCCATTTCAGTGTGTCAGCCAGCCTGGCTTCAGGAAATTGTCAAAGGGTACGACAGCGATCCCGAGACACAACAACTCATCACTCAGCTCGCCGTGGCACCGGTCGCTGATGGCAAGTTCACTCTGACCAAGTGGATTGTAAGATTCAAAGGGCGTGTATGGCTAGGCAACAACACAAAACTCCAGCAGCAGATCATGCGAGCTTTACATGACAGCGCTGTAGGGGGACACTCCGGGTTTCCAGCCACCTATCGCAGAATCAAGCACTTGTTTGCCTGGCCGGGTATGAAGCATCAGATCAAAGAGCATGTCCAAACATGCCAGGTGTGTCAGCAAGCTAAGCCAGACCGAGCTCAATACCCCGGGCTACTACATCCCTTGCCGGTAGCCAAGCGATGTTGGGATCTAGTCTCGCTGGATTTCATCGGAGGTCTACCCCAATCCAGGAATTACAATTGCATATTGGTCGTCGTTGACACCTTCTCCAAGTATGCGCACTTCCTCCCAGTAAAGCACCTGTACACTGCTCAGACAATTGCCCAATTATATATTGATCAGGTTTACAAGTTGCACGGGATGCCCGAAGCCCTCATCTCGGATCGTGATGCCATCATCACTAGCAAAGTTTGGCAAGAAATCTTCAAGCTACAAGGGGTTGAACTTAAAATGAGCTCTTCTCATCACCCTCAAACGGACGGCCAGACCGAACGGGTCAATCAATGTGTGGAAACCTATCTGCGCTGCTTTGTCCATAGCACCCCAACTAATTGGAGTCGTTGATTGGCCCTCGTGGAGTTCTGGTACAATTCCACCTATCACTCTACCTTGGGCAAGACACCTTTCTTGGTGGTATATGGTCAGGAACCGCGCCATCTGAGGATAGTACCTGACCATGCAACTCCACTACTTGAGCTGAATGAGTGGCTCGAGGAGCGTCAACAAATGCAAGACATCTTTCGACATTACCTGGTCCGGGCAAAGCAAATCATGAAAGCACAAGCAGATAAAAACAGATCAGTTCGCGAATTTCAAGTGGGAGATCAGGTTTTCTTGAAGTTGCAACCATATATTCAAACCTGTGTGGCAAGGAGAGCTAATCATAAGCTCAGCTTCAAGTACTTTGGGCCCTACACCATCATCAGGCGCGTGAACGAAGTCACGTATGAGCTCTAGCTCCCGGAAGGATCATCCATTTTCCCTGTCTTTCATGTCTCCTAGCTCATGCGGGCATTAACACCAGGTGCAAGTGCTTCCTCTTCATTACCATCATATACTGATGAGGTTAACATTCCTGTGAAGATCTTGGAAAAACGATGACGTCGGGGTTCCCGTAAGATGTGTGAACAAGGCCTGGTGCATTGGCAGAACACTCAAGCAACTCCGGACACCTGGGAGGATCTCGAAGATCTGCGGCGTCGCTTCCCGGCTGCAACGACTTGGGGACAAGTCGTGTCTGAAGGAAGAGGGGGTGTTAGCACACCACCTGCAAGTGGAGCACCGAGCCAGCGAACAGAAGTGGCCCAGCAAGGCCGGCCCAGGAGGGAGCGACGACCATGCCATAAGTTCACGGGCCCCCAGTGGGTTTCCTACCTGTTCGACCCGAGCAGCGTACCCACCTACTGATAAGAGAGGACGCAGCAGGTGGGGAGGGGCATCCCGGCTAGGATTAGGCGGCGGCGGTGACGTGTGTGTGTGTATCTCCCTGTAATCCCGATTCCCTCCTCATCTCCTTCCTCCAGTGTACTGCTACCTAATTGAGATCACCATAATTGAGAGGAGAAGAACTAGTGTGTTCCTAATAGTAATGTTGCCTTGTTGACTGTCAGCGGAATGCGCATGGACACGCGAGTGCGGGGACACTCATCTGCCATGCCACACACTTGTTTTGCCTCGGGATTCGTGCGGTAGTTCAATCCCGTATGAGGGTACAATAAAAATGAAAAATCGCTCAATTTTTTTTAAGTTTCAACGATGAAATTTACAGTTTTTGGAACTAAAACTGCCAAGTTTCAATCAGTCCAGAAATATAATTTCAAGAATTTTTTCTGTCGGTCGTAGACACAAAATAATTGATTTTTATCGATCACTCGTACTAAGTTTCAACATTGAAACTTAACAAATTTTTGAAAATGTTGTCAGAATATATTTAAAATGGGTCTTATTTGAAAGCGCTGGTCATGAAAAACATGAATGTGAAAACATAACTTCATTTGAAATTTTCGTTTAACAGATATACAACGTTGAAAATCGGAAGCCAAAATAAAACGCGGGCACCAGGGACATGCACACCCCGCACTTATGTGCCACAAATCTTGTCCGACTTTGAGCGTCAACGGTGTTATTGGATATATGGTCTGCATAGCGATGTAACTATTGCCTGGGTTTTTGAACCAGGAATTTCCAGATCCAGGCTCTTTTATGCATCACTCATTTCTGCAGATATATGCCTATGTTTGTTGTATTTACGAGTAGTTTTTAAGAAAGTTGTACAAATAATTTGAATGTTATTCTTTTTCTGCTTGTGCAACGTAGATAGTTATGAATGTGTGTGTATACTATTGTATATCCGTACTACAAATATATTTTTATAGATCATATATGTATTACAAATAATCACAATTTCTGATGTTTTTTTTTCTGAATCACAATTTCCGATGGTGGGGAACTGGGGATGATGGTTATTAGCCCACCTGAACGAGAGTGCTCCTATTGCGCGCCTAAGCGAGCTGAATTCGGGAAGCACACTAACTCGCACGTGTTACGACTATTTCTTTCGTTCGGTAGTTCCCGTTTCTTTTGATCAGTAGTTTCTGTTTTTTTTCGTTCGCTAGTTCCTGTTGCGTTCGTTCGTTTCTATTACTATTAAGTTTGCATATGCAATGCACGTCTCAAGTGCAATCAAAATATTTGTTTACTCCTATTTACATAGGTTTCCACTTAATAGTGTTTGTTCTGGTAGAAGAAAACCAAATCTCATCTGCAAATGAAGAAGCTGCAAATAGATTAAAGATCAATGTGTTATGTAACATCGTAGCTTATACCAATAAATCAATTATTAGCTATTTTTGTGTTCTTATTATCCATGTGCTTCTACCCTTGATGCCTATTAGACTTTGGCCTAGATCCATGAATGCATTCACAAAGATTTTGTATTATAAATCCCCTACTCGTTTTTTTATCTATATCCATGAACATATTCATAGAGATCTTTATATTATAAGTTCTGTTGTCGAAATAGACAAATCCATATGGCTCGGACTTATTTGCACAAACAGACATGTCTTGCAATTGTAATCTCCACCCGTAATTCATGTTGAACACTCTTATCTCTTCGTTTTTGTGTTTGGAGATTTTAGTTCATAAGAGCATCTCCAACAGGCGCGCCAAACTAGCGCCGCGCCGCAAAATCCCCCCTTTTAGCGCGCGCGCAACCGGAATAGCTGCTCCAGCGGGCGCGCGAAAACCGCGCGCGCGGCATACGTAGTCCAGCGCGCGGGCCGAAACGCAATCGCGCGCCGCTTATTTGCTGCGCCCGCTCCCGCGCGCTGGACTCTCGCGCGCTCGCTCGCACCTCCCCCCCCCTCCAGCCGCGCCGCCGCCGCCGACCGCGCCACCCGGCGACCGTTCCGGCGCTTTCCCGGCCTATCCCCGCCCGCGTGCGCTTTCTCCGGCCCCCCTCTAGGCCCGCCGCCCCGCGCGCGTGCTGGTCTGCCGACGAACAGCGCCTGCGCGCTCGCTGCCGCTCGGCGCCCGCTGCCGCTCGGCGCCCGCTAGGTGTTCGACAAAACGCCTAGAAGGTATGTATTGCTCAAAAGCCATGAATTTCGTGCATGTTGATTGTAGTTTTTTATTTATAGCATAGTATTCAACGTTGTAGATGAGTTCGTCGTATGATTCTTCCGAAGAAGAATTTGATATGCAAGAGGAGGAGGATCTTGCAATGATCCTAGCTATGCATATTAATAAAAAACAGAAACACGGTGGTTCGGTTATGGGTCGGCAAAAAATTTGGAGGGATAGGATCGATGCCCACAACAGATTGATCAGGCATTATTTTACGGAGAATCCCACATATCCCGAGTCGTATTTTCGTCACTGGTTTATGATGAGCACCGAGTTGTTCAGGCGCATTGCAGAGAAACTAGCGAGCCATGACCGCTTTTTTCAGCAAAGGAGGAATGCCGCCGGAGAGCTCGGACATAGCACCTTTCAGAAGGTGACAGCCGCTTTGCGTATGTTGGCATACGGTATACCGGCTGATCTAGTTGATGATCACTTGGCTATGGGTGAGAGCCAAGCCATCATGTGTGTCAAGCGCTTCGCAGTCGGATTGTGCAAGTGTTTGGCGAGGAGTATTTGAGATCTCCCACCGCTGAAGACGTCGCAAGGCTTTTGGCGATGAACAAAGCTCGCGGCTTTCCTGGCATGCTTGGCTCAATAGATTGCATGCATTGGAGTTGGAAGAATTGTCCAAAGGCATGGCATGGGCAATTTCACGGCCAAAAAAAGGGTTCCACTATAATCCTTGAAGTGGTGGCCGATCAAGAGACTTGGATTTGGCATGCATTCTTTAGAATGCCTGGATCTTTGAATGCCATCAATGTTGTCAACCGGTCACCACTGATGAGTAAGATTGCAAATGGGGAGTTGCCACCGGTGCAGTTTGTAGCAAATGTCCGTACATACAACTATGTCTATTATCTAGCGGATGGCATCTATCCAAAGTGGCAAACCTTTGTCAAGCCGTTGAAAAAGCCAGAAGATAAGAAAAATCTTGATTTCCACAATGCTCAGGCGGCGGCTAGAAAAGATGTGGAGAGAGCTTTTGGGATTTTGCAAGCCCAATTTGCTATTGTGAGAGGACCGGCTAGATTTTGGGATCAAAAGATGCTTTGGTACATAATGCACGCTTTGTGTGATCATGCACAACATGATCATCGAGAATGAGCATGGCCAAGATATAGACTACTCTCAGTATGAGCTCTTGGGATATCCCATGCGAGTGCGACGGAGGGCTGAAAGGGTGGCCTGTTTTGTTGCCTCCTATCATGCCATTCGACATCCTGCAGTGCATAATGATCTTCAGAAGGATCTCATTGAGGAGTGGTGGGCATGGAATGAACGACAAAGAGCATCATGATTTGTGCATTCGTTATTGTATTGTTGAACTATTTGTTGTGTTTAATTGCACTATTTGTTGTATTGAACGATGAACTGTTTGTTTGAGTTGTAATAAATGAAATTGAACTATTTATTTTTGTTTGTTTTTGATTTTTTTGCTTTTGTTTTTGATTTTTTTGCTTTTGTTTGTGCGAGTCGCGCGCTGCATTTTTACGCGCTGCTGGAGCGGCGCGCGCGCGCTGCATTTTAGCGCGGCTGCTGGAGCCAGCGCCGCGCGCCGCGCCAAACCAGGCGATGCGCGCGCGGCATACATGTTTTTGCGCGCGGCGCGACCGGCGCCTATTGGAGATGCTCTAAGCTAAGCTCAATAGAAGGAGATATAACCATTTAGCTATAAATCAGTGCACTTCTCGACCCTTATAAATCAGTGAGCTTTGAAGCAGATGAGTTAGCTTGGAATTCCTAGATTTGAGAGAGAAAAAAAATAGGAGTAAGACTGAGCTGAGGGGATGCTTCTTTTAAGTAACTGAGCAAGGCAGATGGTGAAGCATGTAGATACTGAATAAGACAGAGCAATATGGAATGTGGGCATTTTTGGAGGCAAGGGAAGCAATAGCATCAATCAGTGCAGAGAATACAGATTGTTCGATGAATTTTGCCTCCTTCGACGTCTCTCCTACTTCATTTTTAGCGAAGTGCTCACTTCCAGCAAGGTCAACCAACCACATGTGGCTTTTACTACTTTACCCAGTCACCAAATGCTCACTCCTGACAGTCACCAAGCCACAAGTTCCATAGTGAAGGTTTTCTCTATTCAAGTTCACCCATATGTAAAGGTGCATACATTGAGTCATTGATCTCACGACGGCAAGATCTTAGCAAATACAACCTGTGAACAAAACAATTAGAATACGACCAATTAAATTAAAAACCCTCTAACAATAGAAGCATATCAAAAATATATTCAGCAAAGAATGCATATGCTTATTATCACACTGAAAGACTCTCCTATTCAAAATTTTAATATGTCAGGGTGTCTAGAAGCAAATACAAATTGAAAAATTATCATGAATGTGGTATCGATAAAATTCAGTTTGTAAGAACCTTTTGAAAATCCAAATTTTGATGCTCCATGTTATTTTATAGGGAAGAAATTGCCTGAGATTTTGGGACAAAAGTTAGATCAAAGAGCGGTGCTGACGGCCAGCTCCCGTGAGCTGCTCAACCTAGGTTGTTTGCTCAAAGATGCAAATGTAGATAGAGGCTATAGAGAGAGATGGGGTGCAGAAGCAAGGCTATTGTGTGAATATAGTGTACATGTTAGACTGAGAAAATATTTTTCAAAATAGCCACTTACCAAATCACCATCTAATGTTGACAACAAGTAAGCATCTGCAACAACTATCCCTTCATGCATTTATCTATTTGTAAGGACAAAACATGGATTGGATCATGGGTTTTGCAAAGTGAAATTCTAGCAAACCTGCAATCAGTATATACATATAAGTAAGAAATCAATGAAATTAACACTTCTAAAACATAAGAATAATGGTAGACATATAGGAACACATTTTAACATCTCGTACAAGCCTGTTGATTTATAAAGGATGATTAGTCGAGTATGTGTTGTTCTAAACAATTATATTGTGTAGAGTGGTATTTTTTTACAGAAGAAATGGACAATGTATGCCCGCCTACTCCTCCTTGGGGATCTACCAGCTCCACCAGATGCTCTTGCGCTGGCTGGTAAGCACGTCCCTGCTCTCACTGATCATCCTCACAATCTTCCTCTGCACCCATATCATCGACACGAGCATGTTGCGCTGAGTGTTGTCTTTCTTCGGTTTGATCTCCTGCACAGGGAAAGAATACCACAACTGATCAGTGTACACCAGGCCAGCATTCAAAAAACAAAATGAAATGTGTTTTGACAAAAAGAACTTATCCAACAACTCCAGTGCGTGCTGGCATACATACCCTGAGCTTTTGAAGTCATGCTTATATGAAGCCTCCTCCCTCCTCCGTCCCCAATTTTGCCATGAGGCCAATGATCCATCAAGCCGCCTCACTGTAATCAGAAGCAGTACTTTCAGTTGCAAGAGAAGAAGTATCTACAACATAGGAAAGGAAGAATTGAACTTTATCAAAATAATAACAAGGAAGGCAACAAACAAAAGATATGGTTAAAAGCCAAATATGTCCAAGTAGGCAGCTCTGTCCTCTATGAAAAACAAGTCAGACCTGGATATGTCCAATTTTAATATATCTCGGAGCCAAACAGACAAAATGAAACATCATTTTTTCCTTGTTACTGTCAACGCTGCATATTCGTACATTTTCCACCGTCATGTAGGCATCACTAATACGTAACACATGAGAGAGGATGATCCTCGAATCTGATCTGATCACCAACTGTAAAAAATAAATGACCAGATAAGCATCACATTCATACAATTAATCCATCAAACTTTAATTAGTACGTAGGAGACATGTGGTCACCACAATCTTAGCATATACATGCGCGGATAAGTTATAAAAAGTATCTTGTTATGTTATGTTAAATCAAGGAAACCAGAAAGAAACATTTCTGGATGAAGTAATAAAGAATAGTTGAATGATGCAGCATGGTGCACAACTGTGTGTTTACATGGGAAAAATGAATAGATGGAAATGTATTCAGAATACAATAAGTTCGAGCCTCTGTATTAAAAGGGAACTCATATGCTCCTCATGAGCTTTGCTGGAGAATGTTTCAATGGGTTTATGAAGAACTTTATCGTTTCTAGAAAAATACAAGCTTAGTTTGGAAAAATAAATATCAAAATTACCATTTAAAAGAATGCATATATAATATATACACGTATGCACTTAGTTTATCCATTGAGTGGATTAAAACTCCAGTAAAAAAACATGGGTTCAATCCAGAGTTTTCAGCCATCCGCCCTCATCGGTTCCTCAGATCATGAATACAATCTTTGACCATACCTTCGCTATAAATATCAGTTGTTCACAATTTAATCTTGGTTTGGCTGCAAACATCAACAGATGTTGTAGCTAAATATTGATGCTTTATGACTGACCATGGTAGGAGCTTAAACTGAAGAACAAAAATATCAGAAAAAGGAAACATGTTAATTATAAGGCAAAAAAGTAGATCAAATGAGCATTGAAAGTATTTCTACTTGTTCTTGTGTGAGTACCATCTAATCTCTACACATTCACTGTAGTAAATTATCTATGTAACAGAGACCAAAATTTTGCCTCCCAGAATCTAACCAGAGACCAATCAAATACACAAAGAGGATCCCAGAGTTAGTAATATTACGACAAAAAATTCTGGTATTAGAAAACTATTATTTTCATGAAAAAAATGATGATACAGTTTTACCTAACAAATTTGAATGACCTCTTTTCTAAAGGAAACAATCTGAATGCTCTTTTGTATGTCATGAGCCAAACTTAGACTGCCCGCTATCTAATATGCCATCTATTTACTAACAGATATAGTAGTTCATAACCAGCCAATGGGCAATACCTGATAACATCATGGTGGAACATTGATGTAGGCACCGACATTGAAACCAAGAGGACATTCACGCAAGAGATAGCGGTGCCAGGAATAGCCGTATTTGAAACTGTGAAGATCCTACACACTACCCCAAATATACGACTTGTTAGCCGGATCGCCTCTTGCTCCTCCCGCAGAAATCACCTTCCCTTCTATGTTTCCTCATCTCATACCTGCAATACAAATAACCTCCTCCCTGTGAGGTAATTCCTGGAACACTTGAAGGGTAGGAAAACAAACTGTCCCGGAGGACGGTTTACTTACATGTCAATGACGCCCGAACCGAGCCCAACGGACAGGGCATCAGCGCCTTCCACACCATCACCGTGGAGAAGCTCCATGGATACTCACTGAAGCACGACGACGATGTTGCTGACCTTGATGATGGAATCGAGCGGTAGTGCCTACTGCGTGAGGTTGGAGATGAAACGCCTAGCAGATCGCCTTCGCTGCTAGCTGCCCGCACTTCCAGAGAAGTGTGCATATGAGGCGGGGGCAGCAGAGGAGGACCAGCGGGGGGCCTGCTCGTCTGCTCACGCTCGCGGCAACGTGGGCGGCGGCGGGGGCGAACCGCGCGCGGCGGGGCGGCGGCGGACCACGTGGGGCACGGAGTACGGCGGGGCGGCGGCGAACCGCGCGGGTCGCGGGAGGACGGGGGCTGCGAACCGCACGCGTGCGTGGGCCGTGCTGTGGAGGCCGATGGGAGGAGGAGGAGCAGGAGGGGGCGTGCGTGCCTGTGTTGGCAGTTTTTTCTTTTCTTTTTCGAACGCCTGGCTTAATTAGCGATCGATGGATCAGTTATTGGGTCAATGTGTGGCTTGTAGCGTTAAACACGAGATGATTAGGAGCCATTAGATCTCGTAAATAAATGGGTTAGATTGTTTGGATCTGCCCCTCTTTCTTTTATAGTGGTAGTAGAAAAATGTCTCATTCAAGAAAAGTTCATCATTTTGTAAAAAAATCAATTTTCTCTAAAAAAATCATCGAATTTTAAAAATAGTTCATTGATTTTAAAAAAATATTATCGAATTTGGAAAAAAATCATCGAATTTGCAAAAGTTCGCCAATTTTGAAAAAAGTTTATCAAATTTGGAAAAAAAATCATCAAATTTGGGGGCAAAAGTCCATGAATTTTTTGAAGAAAATTCACAAATTTAAAAACGTTATCAATTTTGAAACAGAAATTTACGAATCTGAAAAAAGTACACCGAATTTAATAAAATATTCATGGATTTGAAAAAGTTTGTCGATTTTGATAAAAACAGTTCACGCATTCTGAAAAAAAGGAAAAAAAACAAAGGAACAAGAAAAAATAAAATAAAAAAAGGTGAAAGAAGAAAAGAATGAAAATGATGTAACTAATCACATCGAAGGGGCTGTCTTTTTTTAGGGGTATCGAAGGGGTTGTCTAGTTGGCTGCCGTGGCTAACACTAGATGTGGAGGTCGTCCCCAAGACATGAAATAGTGGCTCGTAGTTCTAGTTTTCTTTCCTGTAGTTTTGTGTATGAGCGTAGAAATCATAATTTCAAGGCTCACAATCTTATCAAAATTACTTGTAATTTAGACATAGGTAGACATATTTGGTTGAGTGTCCCTCATGACCTAAATCTTATACCTACGAACATCATTGCAAATCAATAAAGTCGGCGAGATTTCTCAAAAAAAAAAGATGTGGAGGTCGTGGGTTCTAATCATACCTAACGCACATTTTTGAGGGTTAAAGCACTGGAAAAAAGAGAGTAGGCGGGCTGGCCCAGAGGGGAGCTCCTATTCGCCGCATTCTGTGGCAAATAGACGTCCCTTCGCACGGCTTGCCGGCCTATGTCACGCCCGGCTGGGCCGGCCCATTCCAGTTGAATTGAAGCGAGCTGTCAGGCGAAAACTGCGCAAAAATTATAGTTGTGCGCAAGCTGGGATTCGAACTTACAGACTGGGTATCCTATTTGAGGCATACTTCGTCAGAATTTTCTATTGGACGCACGTTGCGTCATACTGTCGAGGTTTCGCACAGGGGAGACCGAGCGATCGTTCGACTGGGCCAGCCCGTTTAAGCTTTCATCGTCCCTTGTTTTGGGAACCTTCTAGAAGTTTCCAGCCAGTTTTTTTTTCTGGTTTTGGGAACTTCTAGAAGGTTCCTGAACCGGTTTTCTTCCATGTTCTGTTTTTTTCGTTTCTTTTTCCTGTTTTTTCTTTGTTTTTTTTCTTTTTTTGTACATCCACATGTTTTTTCTTCTGTCCTGCTTTTTTTCATAAAATGGTTTAAAACTTGTTCACATTTCCAAAATTTATTCGGAATTTTAATTATTCACAAAATTTTAGGATATTTTCAAATAAAGACTGCATTTTCTGTAAAAAAATGTTCGTGTTTTAAAAAATATGTTCAGAGATTTCAAAAAAGTTTCTGGATTTCAATTTTTTTGTTCATGTATTCAAAAAATGTTTGTGCTTCCATATGTTTTCAGAAATTTCGAAATTGTTCTCCGTTTCAAAATTTGTTCCCAAATTTTAAAAAATGTTCTTGCTTTAGAAAATTGTTCACAAATTCTGAAAATGTTCATGTTCTCAAAAAATGTTTGTGCTTCCATATTTGTTCAGGATTTTCGAAATTGTTCTCTATTTCAAAATTTGTTCTCACATTTTAAAAAACGTTCTTGCTTTAGAAAATTGTTGATAGGTTCTGAAAGTGTTCATGTTTTCAAAAAATGTTTGTGCTTCCATATTTGTTCAGGATTTTCGAAATTGTGCTTCGTTTCAAAATTTGTTCCCATATTATAAAAAATATTCTTGCTTTAGAAATTTGTGCGGAAATTCTGAAAATGTTCATGTTTTCAAAAATGTTTGTGCTTCCATATTTTTTCAGGATTTTCGAAATTTTTCTCCATTTGAATATTTGTTCTCAAATTTTAAAAAATGTTCTTGCTTTAGAAAATTGTTCATAAATTCTGAAAATGTTCATGTTTTCGAAAAAAATCGGAAATTCAAAATTTGTTCGTGATATCATAAATTTTTTGCTCTTGTCAAAACAAAATCATACGTTCAAAATTTAATTAAAACTTGGAAAATCATAAAGGTTTTTTTTAATAGTGTTAAGTCTTATACTTTCTTTAGTTCTTATAGTTGTCCGCTGTATATTGGTCAGCTGAGCCCTTCCGTCATTGTTGCTATTAGCGTGCGCGCACAAGACGGCAGTCCAGTGTTCGATTCCCATCCATCACGTGCTAATTATTATTTTGGCAATATTTCACCTGCTATTTTTGCCACAGTGCAATGGGCCGGCCCAATCGGCGCACCGCGAGGACGTGCCTGTGCGAAACGGCAGCACTCGCATTTTGACGTAGAACGCGTCATATAGGACTTTCGCATAGGCCGGCAATCGAAGCGCTAAGCTGGGCTGGCCCGTTAACGTGTTGCAGCGATTCCGGTTTTACGAACCTTCGATAGATTCCCAGCCGGTTTTTATCGGTTTTAAGAACTTTCTAGAAGGTTCCTGAACCAGGTTTTCTATTTTTTTACTTCTTACTTTTTCTTTTTTGCTTTTCTTTTCTACTTATGCATACTTTTCGTTTTACTTTCTTTCCTTTTCTGTTTTTTTTCTTTTGTTATTCTTTCTTTTCCCTGTTTCTTCTGTTTGGAAATTTCAAATCTTGTTTGAAACTTAAAAAATGTTCTTCTTCTAATTTTTTAAATATTTTCAAAAAGTGTTTATGTTTCGAAAAATCTTCAGAAATTCAAAAACAATTATCATTTTCCAAATCTGTTCACAATTTCAAAAAAATCTCATTTATAAAATTTGTTCACAATTTCAAAAAATATTCGTGTTTCAATAAATGTTCTCATTTTCAAATTTGTTTACAGTTTTAGGAAAAAAAAATCATGTTTCAAAAAATGTTCCAGAATTTCAAAATATGTTCATGTTTTCAGAATTTGTTCACCATTTTATAAAGATGTTCATGTTTCAAAAAATGTTTGCGGTTTCAAAATTTTGTTTGCAATTTGAACAAATATTCCCATGTTTCAAATGTTGGTCGCATTTCCAAAAAAGCATACAATACAAATTTTGTTCGCATTTGAATTTTTTTCCATGTTCACTTTATTGGTGCTTAATTTAAAATGTGTTCCTGTTTTCCATTTTTCTAAAAACTAAAAACTGTCCGTGATCTCAGAAAATATTAGAAAAATTCCAATAATGTTCATGCTTTTCGTATTTGGTTCGTTTTTCAGAAAATGTTGTTTTTGGAAAAATTGTTCGCGTTTTTGGAAACTGTTTGAGATTTGTAAATTTTGTTTGTGTTTCAATTATAAATTGGAACTGCAAAAGATCTTCACTTTTTCCAAATAAACTGTAATACAAAAAATGTGGTATTTCAAAACTGTTCGCAATTTTCGTCCGCCTGTCGACCCATTTCCGGCCCAATTTTAGGCCTGAGTTGCGTTGGCACGGACCTGAGGCAGAGACGCGCGGCACGCGCCTACTCCTCCCCCTGGTCCGCCAGTCGATGGCAAAGCGACCAGCATTTCCCTCCAATTTCCCAAAACCTCCCGCCCTGCTCGCGCTCACAGCCGCTCACCATGGACGACACCCTCGATGTCGCTGCCGGCCTCGCCTCCCTCGCCTCGTCTGGCCTCACCTCCGCCCCTCCTGCAAAGGCAAGCACCGCGCCCCCCCGCATGATGAGCAAAAGGGACTCAAGGGAGGATAAGCACAGACAAGACAACGAAGAGTAAATGAGCGTCTTCATGGAGATCCAAAGGAGGAGGCTTGAGATAGAGGCGGATAAGCAAGTGAGGACACTTGAGATGGAGGCGAAGAAGCAAGTGACTACACATGAGATGGAGGCGGAGCAGCAAGCCAAGATGCTCGAGATCGAGGCTGCCAATGCCAAGACCATGGCAAAAGAAGTGGCGCTCACTAGCATGATGACGGGGGTGGAGATCATGAAGGTGGACCTGAACACCGTGTCTCCGAGGAAGAGGTCATGGTTCGAGAAGATGCAGGCTGACATGCTCAAGTTCGACGACGAGTGATCCATGGCAGCGAGCGCCATCCCTTTTTTGTATGCCGGCAAGTGTGCTGGTGAGGGAGTCCTGGATTAGGGGGTCTCCGGATAGCCGGACTATATCCTTTGTCCGGACTGTTGGGCTATGAAGATACAAGATTGAAGACTTCGTCCCGTGTCCGGATGGGACTCTCCTTGACGTGGAAGGCAAGCTAGGCAATACGGATATGTAGATCTCCTCCCTTGTAACCGACTCTGTGTAACCCTAGCCCCCTCCGATGTCTATATAAACCGGAGGGTTTAGTCCGTAGGACAACATACAATCATACCATAGGCTAGCTTCTAGGGTTTAGCCTCTACGATCTCGTGGTAGATCAACTCTTGTAATACCCATATCATCAAGAACAAACAAGCAGGACGTAGGGTATTACCTCCTTCAAGAGGGCCCGAACCTGGGTAAACATCGTGTCTCTTGTCTCCTGTTACCATCCGCCTTAGACGCACAGTTCGGGACCCCCTACCCGAGATCCGTCGGTTTTGACACCGAAATTGGTGCTTTCATTGAGAGTTCCACTGTGTCGTCACCATAAGGCTTGATGGCTCCCTCGATCATCGGTAGCGATGCGGTCCAGGGTGAGGTTTTCCTCCCCGGACAGATCTTTGTATTCGGCAGCTTCGCATTGCGGGCCAATTCGCTTGGCCATTTGGAGCAGGTCGAGAGCTACGCCCCTGGCCATCAGGTCAGATTCAGAAATTTAAACTACACTGCCGACATCCGCGGAGACTTGATCTTCAACGGATTCGAGCCTGTGTCAGGTGCGTCGCACAGTCACCACGAGCACAATGTAACTCTGCCGTCGCACAGTGTTCGGGAGATCGCATCTGCAACTACTCCGGCCGTCAATCCGGAGCAAATCATGCCATCCGAGAGCGGAGGGATAGACCCCGCCATGGAGGCCGCACTCTTAGTGGCGATAGAGCCGGATACTAACTTCACCTCTTATGAGAGCCGTGTCGCCGAACCACTGGATTCATCTCTGGCCACGGACTCCGAGCCGCCTACATCTGTGCCCGTCGAATCCGACTGGGCGCCGATCATGGAGTTCACCTCCGTGGATATCTTTCAGCACTCGCCCTTCGGCGATGTGCTAAATTCATTGAGGTCCCTCTCCCTGTCAGGAGAACCTTGGCCGAACTATGTCCGGCTAGAATGGGATGCGGGGGACGAAGAAATTCACTGCCCACCCACCATCCACTTAGTAGCCACTGTCGACGATTTAACCAACATGCTCGACTTCGACTCCGAAGACATCGACGGTATGGAAGACGATGCAGGAGACGAGTAGGAACCACCGCCCACAGGGCGCTGGACCGCTACCTCATCATACGACATATATATGGTGGACACCCCTAAAGAAGGCAATGGAGACGAGACAACGGAGGATGACCCCTGCAAGAAGCAACCCAAGCGCCGACGTCAGCGGCGCTGCTCTAAGTCCCGCCATAGCAAAAGAAGTGATACCGGCACAGGAGATAATAACACTCCGGATAGTGCCGAAGACAACCATAATCCCCTCCAGCATGATTTAGAGCCGGAGGATGAACAAGCCAGCCCTCCAGAGCAGGCAGCAGATGGAGAACCAGAGGAGGACAATTACATGCCTCTCTCTGAAGACGAGGCGAGCCTCGGCGACGAAGAATTTATCGTGCCTGAGGACCTCGTCGAACAGGAGCGCTTCAAGCGCCGGCTTATGGCCACATCAAATAGCCTGAAGAAAAAGCAACAACAGCTTCAAGCTGATCAAGACTTGCTAGCAGACAGATGGACCGAAGTCCTTGCGGCCGAGGAATACGAACTCGAGCGCCCCTCCAAGAGTTACCCAAAACGTAGGTTGCTACCTCACCTCGAGGAGGAAGCATTGAAACCTCATACACCAGTGTACGATGCGGCTGACCGGTGATAACCCACAAGTATAGGGGATCAATTGTAGCCTCTTTCGATAAGTAAGAGTGTCGAACCCAATGAGGAGCTAAAGGTAGAACAAATATTCCCTCAAGTTCTATCGACCACCGATACAACTCTACGCATGCTTGGCGTTCGCTTTACCGGAAACAAGTATGAAACTAGAAGTACTTTGTAGGTGTTTTTGGGTAAGCTTGCAAGAAAGTAAAGAGCACGTAAATAAAAGCTAGGGGCTGTTTAGATAAAGACACAACTAAATTAGTTTTAGTAGAGAGCTTTTGTCAACAAGAAAGTTATTTGTCCCTAGGCAATCGATAACTAGACCGGTAATCATTATTGCAATTTTATTTGAGGGAGAGGCATAAGCTAACATACTTTCTCTACTTGGATCATATGCACTTATGATTGGAACTCTAGCAAGCATCCGCAACTATTAAAGATTCATTAAGGTAAAACCCAACCATAGCATTAAGCATCAAGTCCTCTTTATCCCATACGCAAACAACCTACTTACTCGGGTATGTGCTTCTGTCACTCACGCCACCCACCATAAGCAAATCACAAACATATTGCAACACCCTACAACGGGAATCCCTCACGCTTGCGCGACACGGAGAGCACCATAGGACAGCACCAATAATAAAACATACAACTCAAACCAATCACGATCATCAAATAGCCATTAGGACAAAATAGATCTACTAAAACATCATAGGATAGCCATACATCATCGGGAAATAATATATAGCGTTGAGCACCATGTTTAAGTAGCGATTACAGCGGGTAAGAGAGAGGTTACACCGCTGCATAGAGGGGGGAAGAGTTGGTGATGATGGCGGTGAAGTTGTTGGTGAAGATGGCGGTGATGATGATGGCCCCGGCAGCGCTCCGGCGCCACCGAAAGCAAGGGGGAGAGGGCCCCCCTTCTTCTTCTTCTTCTTCTTCTTCTTCCTTGACCTCCTCCCTAGATGGGAGAAGGTTTCCCCTCTGGTCTTTGGCTCCCATTGCGTGGGAGGGGCGAGAGCCCCTCCGAGATTGGATCTATCTCTCTGTCTCTCTCTGTTTCTGCGTTTTCTCCTGGCTCTGTTTCACCGTTTCGTATATATGCGGAGATCCGTAACTCCGATTGGCCTGAAACCTTCGCCGTGATTTTTTTTTCCGAATATTAGCTTTCTTGCGGCAAAATAAGAGCGTCAACCGCCTTACGGTGGGCTCACGAGGGTAGGGGGCGCGCCCTAAGGGGGGCCCCTGCCTCGTGACCACCTCGGGCACTGGTTCGCGTTGATTTTCCTTCTGAATTTTCCAAAAATAAGCTCCGTCAGTTTTTATCCCGTTTGGACTCCGTTTGATATGGATATTCTGCGAAACCAAAAACATGCAACAGACAGGAACTGGCACTGGGCACTGGATCAATATGTTAGTCCCAAAAATAATATAAAAAGTTGCCAAAAAGTATATGAAAGTTGAATAATATTAGCATGGAACAATCAAAAATTATATATACGACGGAGACGTATCAGCATCCCCAAGCTTAATTCCTGCTCGTCCTCGAGTAGGTAAATGATAAAAAAGATAATTTTTGAGGTGGAATGCTACCTAGAATAATCTTGATCACATATCTAATCATGGCATGAATATTAAGATACGAGTGATTCAAAGCAATAGTCTATCATTTGACATAAAGACAATAATATTTCAAGCATACCAAGCAAGCAATTATGTCTTATTGAAATAACATAGCCAAAGAAAACTCATCCCTACAAAATCATATAGTCTGGCTATGCTCCATCTTCACCATACAAAGCATTCACATCATGCACAACCCCGATGACAAGACAAGCAATTGTTTCATACTTTGACGTTTCTCAAACCTTTTCAACTTTCACGCAATACATGAGCATGAGCCATGGACATAGCACTATAGGTGGAATAGAATATGATGGTGGGGTTACGTGGAGAAGACAAAAAAGGAGAAAGTCTCACATCAACTAGGCGCATCAACGGGCTATGGAGATGCCCATTAATAGATATCAATGTGAGGAGTAGGGATTGCCATGCAAAGGATGCACTAGAGCTATAAGTATATGAAAGCTCAAACTGAAACTAAGTGGGTGTGCATCCAACTTGCTTGCTCATGAAGACCTAGGGCATTTGAGGAAGCCCATCGTTGGAATATACAAGCCAAGTTCTATAATGAAAATTCCCACTAGTATATGAAAGTGATAACTCAAGAGACTCTCTATATGAAGAACATGGTGCTACTTTGAAGCACAAGTGTGGTAAAAGGATAGTAACATTGCCCCTTCTCTCTTTTTCTCTCATTTTTTTTTGTTTTTTGGGCCTTCTCTTTTTTTTGCCTTTCTCTTTTTTTAATATTTTTTATATTTTTATATTTTTTTCGTCCGGAGTCTCATCCCGACTTGTGGGGGAATCATAGTCTCCATCATCCCTTCCTCACTGGGGCAATGTCCTAATAATGATGATCATCACACTTTTATTTACTTACAACTCAATATTACAACTCGATATCTAGAACAAAGATATGACTCTATATGAATGCCTCCGGCGGTGTACCGGGATGTGCAATGATCTAGCGTAGCAATGACATAAAAAAAATGGACAAGCCATGAAAACATCATGCTAGCTATCTTACGATCATGCAAAGCAATATGACAATAAATGCTCAAGTCATGTATATGATGATGATGGAAGTTGCATGGCAATATTCTCGGAATGGCTATGGAAATTCCATGATAGGTAGGTATGGTGGCTGTTTTGAGGAAGATATAATGAGACTTATGTGTGACAGAGCGTATCATATCACGGGGTTTGGATGCACCGGCGAAGTTTGCACCAACTCTCGAGGTGAGAAAGGGCAATGCACGGTACCGAAGAGGCTAGCAATGATGGAAGGGTGAGAGTGCGTATAATCCATGGACTCAGCATTAGTCATAAAGAACTCAGATACTTATTGCAAAAATCTATTAGTCATCGAATCAAAGTACTACGCGCATGCTCCTAGGGGGATAGATTGGTAGGAAAGACCATCGCTCGTCCCCGACCGCCACTCATAAGGAAGACAATCAATAAACACCTCATGCTCCAACTTCGTTACATAACGGTTCACCATACGTGCATGCTACGGGACTTGCAAACCTCAACACAAGTATTTCTCAATTTCACAATTACTCGACTAGCATGACTCTAATATCACCATATTTATATCGCAAAACTATTGCAAGGAATCAAACATATCATATTCAGCGATCTACAAGTTTATGTAGGATTTTATGACTAACCATGTGAATGACCAGTTCCTGTCATCTCTCTAAATAGATATAAGTGAAGCACGAGAGTTTAATTCTTTCTAAAAAAGATATGCCCGTGCTCTAACAAATATAAGTGAAGCAAAAGAGCATTCTACAAATGGCGGTTGTCTAAGTGAAGAGAAACAGGCAATCCAAACTTCAAATGATATAAGTGAAGCACATGAAGCATTCTATAAAGCCATACTCAAAAGATATAAGTGAAGTGCAATGAGCATTCTATAATCAACCAAGGACTATCTCATACCAGCATGGTGCATAAAAAGAAAAACCTAAATGCAAAAGACGCTCCAAGACTTGCACATATAGCATGAACGAAATGAATCCGAAAACATACCGATATTTGTTGAAGAAAGAGGGGATGCCTCCCCAGCATCCCCAAGCTTAGACGCTTGAGTCTCCTTGAATATTTACTTGGGGTGCCTCGGGCATCCCCAAGCTTGAGCTCTTGCCTCTCTTCCTTCTTCTCACATCGAGACCTTCTCAATCATCGAACACTTCATCCACACAAAACTTCAACAGAAAACTCGGTAAGATCCGTTAGTATAATAAAGCAAATCACTACTACAAGTACTGTTGCAAACCAATTCATATTTTGTTTTTGCATTGTGTCTACTGTAATATAAATTTTTCATGGCTTAATCCACTGATATAAATTGATAGTTTCATCAAAACAAGCAAACTATGCATCAAAAACAGAATCTGTCTAAAACAGAACAGTCTGTACCAATCTAAACATTAACCATACTTATGATACTTGAAAAATTCTACCAAAATTAGTAAAAATAAACAATTTGTATACGAAGACAGTGCAGAAAGAATCAGAACCATTTGACATTCCAGCTAAAAATGTAAAATCACGCACTACAGCCAAAGTTTCTGTCCTGCACCGTACAGACCATCAAGCAAATGTAAACATCCTAAAGGCAAACCTTGGCACATTATTTTTATAATACAATGGAATTGTACAAGGGTATAATTATTTTTATTGAAAAGTTTCTGTAATTAAGATTCACAAAGTTTCCGTGAGCATGAACAAAGTTCAAGGCTAGCTCCCACTTCAACAATGCTTGTCTTTCTCACTTTCGCTTTCCTTTTTGAAATTTTTTTGGGTTCCCCTCTTTATTTTTGATGTTTTTAAACTATATGAAAGCACTCAACAGAAATAAATGACTCTCTAAAACTTCCGGGTTGTCTCCCTGGCAACGCTTTCTTTAAAGCTATTAAGCTAGGCATATAGTGCTCAAGTAGTGAATCCACCCGGATCCCAAGGTATATCAAAGCCAATTTTAATTAGCAATGATTTGTAATTTAGTAGTGAGCACAAAGCAACATATATCATGTAATGATGAAGTCTAACTCTCTTCCTATGCATCGGCATGTCATAAAAGAACAATTCATGCACACCTAGTAAAGGCCAATGCATAGTATAAACAGTTTCTTGCAATTTTATCATGTTGGAAACATAGAGAGGTGGAGATATAGTTCCTCTCTCATAATAATTACAAGTAGGAGCAGAAATTACACGTATATTATGTCTATCAAAATCATCATGTGCAATGGTAGAAGGCAACCCATCAATGTAATCCTTAATAAGTGCAAACTTCTCCGATATAGTGTAGTTTGGAGAATTCAAAAAGATAATAGGACTATCATGCGTGGGTGCAATAGCAACAATTTCATGTTTAACATAAGGAACTATAGCAAGTTCATCTCCATAAGCATAATTCATATTGGCATCTTGGCCACAAGCATAGCAAGAATCATCAAAAAGGGATATTTCAAGAGAATCAATGGGATCATAACAATCATCATAGCAATCATCCTTCGGTAAGCACGAAGGGGAATTAAACAAGGTATGAGTTGAAGAGTTACTCTCATTAGAAGGTGGGCACGGGTGATCAATCCGCTCTTACTCCTTTTGTTCTTCGCTCTCCTCATCATCTTTTTCATCCAATGAGCTCACAGTTTCATCAATTTCTTCTTCCATAGCTTCCTGCAAAATATTAGTCTCTTCTTGGACAGCGGAGACTTTCTCAATAAATGCATTAATATAGTAATTGTATTCATAATTTTCATAGCAATATCTAAGTATAGCAAGATTTTCAGGCCTATAAACATCATCATCTAAAGCTTCATACTTTTCAAACAAAGATTCAATTTCATAAGCAGCCTTAAAAGCAACAAATTCTTCTATTTGTTCCACATCATAGTAATCATATATACCATTAGCATAAGAAGCTAAGGTTTCATTAACATTAAATTTGCATGAAAAGGGAAGGTGTGGAGCCTTCATCCTAGAGCAACAAGTAATATCATATCTCAAGCATAGTTGCCAAGCATACCAACGCAACATAATAAATTGGTCCCATAATAGTTTCCCTTTTTGTGTCAAGCGATAATCCCTAAAGTATTCACGTTGATCCAACGTGTCTCTCATTATAAAGTTGAATGGGGGTTTCTCAGGATTATCAAAGTAGTACTTAATATCTTTCACATAATGAGAATCGAGGGTTTTAGGAGTTACCCTATCTCCATGAGTAGCGAGTACATCTAATTTCTTTGGTATTTTGCGTTCCATATCCATAACTAAAGATAGAGAACAACTTAGAACAGCAAATAAAAATTACTTAGTGATAAAGCAAACAAGCACACACGAGAATATTCACCCCATGCTATTGCTCCCCGGCAACGGCGCCAAAAAAAGGTCTTGATAACCCACAAGTATAGGGGATCAATTGTAGCCTCTTTTGATAAGTAAGAGTGTCGAACCCAACGAGGAGCTAAAGGTAGAACAAATATTCCCTCAAGTTCTATCGACCACCGATACAACTCTACGCACGCTTGACGTTCGCTTTACCGGAAACAAGTATGAAACTAGAAGTACTTTGTAGGTGTTTTTGGGTAAGCTTGCAAGAAAGTAAAGAGCACGTAAATAAAAGCTAGGGGCTGTTTAGATAAAGACACAACTAAATTAGTTTTAGTAGAGAGCTTTTGTCAACAAGAAAGTTATTTGTCCCTAGGCAATCGATAACTAGACCGGTAATCATTATTGCAATTTTATTTGAGGGAGAGGCATAAGCTAACATACTTTCTCTACTTGGATCATATGCACTTATGATTGGAACTCTAGCAAGCATCCGAAACTACTAAAGATTCATTAAGGTAAAACCCAACCATAGCATTAAGCATCAAGTCCTCTTTATCCCATACGCAAACAACCTACTTACTCGGGTCTGTGCTTCTGTCACTCACGCCACCCACCATAAGCAAATCACAAACATATTGCAACACCCTACAGCGAGAATCCCTCACGCTTGCGCGACACGGAGAGCACCATAGGACATCACCAATAATAAAACATACAACTCAAACCAATCACGATCATCAAATAGCCATTAGGACAAAATAGATCTACTCAAACATCATAGGATAGCCATACATCATTGGGAAATAATATATAGCGCTGAGCACCATGTTTAAGTAGAGATTACAGCGGGTAAGAGAGAGGTTACACCACTTCATAGAGGGGGGAAGAGTTGGCAATGATGGCGGTGAAGTTGTTGGTGAAGATGGCGGTGATGATGATGGCCCCGGCAGCGCTCCGGTGCCACCGGAAGCAAGGGGGAGAGGGCCCCCTTCTTCTTCTTCTTCTTCTTCTTCTTCCTTGACCTCCTCCCTAGATGGGAGAAGGGTTTCCCCTCTGGTCCTTGGCTCCCATGGCGTGGGAGGGGCGAGAGCCCCTCCGAGATTGGATCTATCTCTCTGTCTCTCTCTGTTTCTGCGTTTTCTCCTGGCTCTGTTTCACCGTTTCGTATATATATGGAGATCCGTAACTCCGATTGGCCTGAAACCTTCGCCGTGATTTTTTTTCTGAATATTAGCTTTCTTGCGGCAAAAGAAGAGCGTCAACCGCCTTATGGTGGGCTCACGAGGGTAGGGGCGCGCCCTAAGGGGGGGCGCCCCCCTGCCTCGTGACCACCTCGGGCACTGGTTCGCGTTGATTTTCCTTCCGAAATTTCCATATTTTCCAAAAATAAGCTCTGTCCATTTTTATCCCGTTTGGACTCCGTTTGATATGGATATTCTACGAAACCAAAAACATGCAACAGACAGGAACTGGCACTGGGTACTGGATCAATATGTTAGTCCCAAAAATAATATAAAAAGTTGCCAAAAACTACATGAAAGTTGAATAATATTGGCATGGAATAATCAAAAATTATATATACGATGGAGACGTATCAACCGGCCACTACGTGGCCGAGCCCAAGAGGCGTTTCAGCCTGAAGTTCAGCCTGCACCCCGCCGCCACTCAATCAAAAATACCAAGGCCCGGGCAACACACGAGACCTGTGAGATGTATGGGACATCAGGGCAAAACTCGCAAGGTCAATATATGGGTCACGGGCGTGTGCGCCAACGCGGGACAATGATCATCGCGCCGGATACACCAAAAGTAAATCCGTCCAGGCCAAATACAGCAGACAAGACTCATATGAACTGCGTCGTGATATAGCCCGGCACAGAGGCGCCGCACACCCCCTATGCTTCACGGATGAAGTTATGGATCATGAATTCCCGGAGGGTTTCAAACCCGTAAATATCGAATCATATGATGGTACAACAGATCCCGCTGTATGGATTGAGGATTTCCTCCTTCGCATCCACATGGCTCACGGTGATGATCTACATGACATCAAGTACCTCCACTAAAACTCAAAGGACCATCTCGGCATTGGCTGAATAGCTTGCCAGCAGACTCCGTCGGTAGTTGGGAGGATCTGGAAGACGCATTCCTTGACAACTTACAGGGCACTTATGTGCGACCACTGGACGCTGATGACTTGAGCCATATAACTTAGCACCCCGGGGAATCGGCCAGGCAATTCTGGACATGATTCCTAACAAAGAAAAACCAAATTGTCAACTGTCCGGATGCAGAGGCCTTAGCTGCATTCAAGCATAACATCCGCGACGAGTGGCTTGCCCGACACCTCGGCCAGGAGAAGCCGAA
Organism: Triticum urartu; assembly: GCF_056163025.1. Taxonomy (NCBI): domain Eukaryota; kingdom Viridiplantae; phylum Streptophyta; class Magnoliopsida; order Poales; family Poaceae; genus Triticum; species Triticum urartu. Next base: position 156,391,438 of record NC_141874.1, on the reverse strand, counting down.
GTCTATGGCAGCCCTGACGACACTCATGACCCGCTTTTGCGTGGGCGAGGATAGCTAGCTGGCTCGCAGCAACAACACATCCAGGAATCCGGGCACTCCGGATAACAAAGATGCCAACGGAAAATCACGACGCAACAAACACAAGCGCCGCAAATATGGTGATAAAACCAATAATACGACAATTAATGCCGAGTTCAAGGTCTCAAAGCCCGGTCAGCGGAAAGGGCCCCACAAAAGTACAACTCCGGGTCCATCCAGTCTGGACCGCATACTCGCTCGCCAATGCCAAATTCATGGCACCCCAGAAATGCCAGCCACCCATACCAACAGACAATGCTGGGTCTTCAAACAAGCCGGCAAGGCAGGCGCCAAACACGAAGAGGGGTCTCAAAGCGACGATAGCAACGAAGAGCCCAGTTTCCGAACACAGGAGGGCAAAAGAAATCCCCCCATACTCAATCGGTGAATGTGGTAAATACCACCAAACCGGCCCACTTGATATAAGCTAGGGCCAGTCACCTTCAACCGCACGGATCGTCCGGTTAAAGCCAATTGGGACAATCCAGCCGCACTAATCCTTGACCCAATAGTAGACAGGTTCCACCTCACTCGAGTCCTTATGGACGGAGGTAGCAGTTTAAACCTTCTTTACCAGGATACAGTGTGCAAGATGGGCATCGATCAGTCAGCGATCAAGGCCACTAAAGCCACTTTTAGAGGCATCATACCAAATATCACTACAAAAAAATACACTTCCGTGATGATACGTGTTTGTCATAGTAGGTCATGTTTTTTGTCATGCGTGTACATCCATGACAAATTTATGATAGAATCAAGACAGTCATACCTGTGCTGTCGTAGAAGTGTTCAATGACATTACCAAAATTATCATCACGGAAGTGTCCACTTCCATGACGATAAATCGCGCGTCACAGAAGTGCTTTCGTCAAGGGTGACCGACACGTGGCATCCACCGTAACGGAACGTCGTTAAGCTATCAGGTCGGGTTTTGGATATGATAACCCGTTAACAGCCCCGACCAATGGGGATTTTCCACATGTAAAATCATCATTGGCTGGAGGAAACACATGTTGGCTCATCGTCGGGACAGATGTCATCCACTCATTGGACAGAAGGCACCTATGATACGTTGACACGTGGCACGACCCAACAGAGGCCCATTCCTGTGAAAAGGCCGGCCCGTTTGACTTGGTCAAAAGGTGGCGGGTCGGCCCATGGAAAGTCTGTTAACGGCCTGTTCGCATATAGCCCATTTACAACCCGCTAACCGAAGGCCCGTTACGCCCTATCCGAATTAGGCCCAGTAGCGTCATCTGGGCCATCCAATATGATTCCAGCCCGTTTTCACTTCTGGCCCATGTATGGCCCATGACGTCTTTCGGCCCATATGAGGCCCTATGTAACTCTTGGCCTATTAACGGCCCGTGGTGAAACTGGCCCGTAATGAACAGTGTATCACTTTACACCCATTAACAACCCGTGGTGAAACTGGCCCGTAATGAACAGTGTATCACTTTATACCCATTAACGGCCCATTATTCCGTTGGGCCGTCTCCAGCCCATGTTATCTTTCGGCCTTCTCAGAGCCCATTTATTCTTGGGCTCATTTCCAGCATTCGTTTACTTACGACCCGTTACTGTCATTTTCTGCTTGTGGGCCAAATTCAGCCCGTGGTTACAGTCGGCCCGTTTGTGGTCCATTAATACGTTGGGCCGTTTTCATAGCGTCATCAAATACGACCTATTAACGATGGCCCGTTATGGTCGGCCCATGAACGGACGATTCCAACTCTAGCCTATTTACGGCCAGAATGCGGTCTATTTGACCCATGTTTGGCCAATCGATCATACGGCCCGTATAAGGCCCATTGATGATACGGCCCGTAGAAGGCCCATTGATGATACAGCCCGTAGAAGGCCCATTGTTTCTACGGCCCGTAGAAGGCCCACTGTTTCTACGGCCCGTAGAAGGCCCACTGTTTCTACGGCCCGTAGGAGGCCCAGTGTCACTACAGTAAATATTAGCCCATGGTTATTGTGGCCTAGTTTTAAAAAATAGGTTATTGCAGCCACTAGCAAACCGCGGAGAAAGAACTGCACTGACTACAAGCAAACAAATAAACAAGACAACAAGGAAATAAATAAGCAAGCAACTTACACTAGGCTATCACGGCTATTACACATATTACATCCACTGGGCATCAAAGTTCGCCACCAGTGCAACTATAGGGAACACAACAGCATATAAACGCCGCAGCAAAACAAGTCCAGAACTGAAACCACTTCAGAAGAGCTCAAGAAACAATATCCTGGGTACCCATAATGCTGGCAAGATGCTTAGCAAGCTTATTAAGTTTCTCTTATTTGGCACTGAAGTCCTCCAGCGCTTGTTGTTGCACCAGAAAGTATGCATCTGAATTCTGCAGGGACTTCCTCAGTCCTTCGGCTTCCTGTCGCATAACATCTGATCGATGTCTTTCAACTTGAAGTTGAGACTCAAGAAGCCGAACTGATTCAGGCAATGAGTTCAAAGAGCTGGTGCCAGCAGTGGTAGCCAGTAACTCGAACACTACATCAAGACAGGACTTTGGGGTTGTCTCAGTGTCTTCAATATAGTTTTTATCATCTTTCTTGGAGACCAACAGGGATGTCTCACTATCTTGAACCTTATCTGCATTACTTCCTTTACCATTGCATAACAGGGTACTCTTCTCCAATATTTTATCCGCGTTCTAAAAGAGAAACAAACAAACACATCTCAGGTTTACAATGTAGTATATGAAACTCATTTTGGTAAACCAGTTCAGTAGTAAGGTGAACAGGATAACAACATGAAACAAACATATATCTATGTAGTATGGTCATTGTATGGTCTATATCATTCTAGTTTATGTTGCCAAATCAAGATAGATACAGTTCGAATCATATCTATTTAAGACAAAGTAGCATAGACAGAATATAAGTGTGGGAAACTACACAGCAATAACAACACTTGTAATGTGCATGGCATGAGAACATAACTGTTTATTCAATTGAAACTGAAATCAACATGGAGCAAGTTACAACAGCAAACAACCAAACACGTTGAAGAAACAAGTTTAAAACATACCTGTTGCGCCATTGGAGTTTCAACTGCATCCTTCAAATTTGAAATTAGTTGATATCAGTAAATACAGTGATGCAAGAGCAAAGTAGTATGAACCATAGCTATGGAACCTGACCTGAGAACAATTCTTCTTCTGCTTTAAGCATTGACTTCGGGTTCGGAGTGGTGGTCCTCGTGATTTGGGCACTGCAGTTGCCTTACTAACTGCTCGTGTTTGGGTGCTCTGTGGTGGAGACGGTGCTGTGTCAACGGGAACTGGGTGTCTATCTGCTGGGGTTGGGGTTAGAAGGGGTGTAGCTGGTTCTCTGCCCAACTGGGTAGGGGTACAATCTGCATGAGTGTGGGTTATGTGTGGTGGGGCTGGTTCTTGGGCAAGTACAACCGTGGTTCTATCTGCATCGACAGGTAGCACGATCTTTTCTGAAGACCATGTTTTTACTCCCACAGATACTGCCATCACTCCCTCCAATTGAAATGGCTGATAAACAAGAAAAGTAATTGAATGTACAGACATTGTAAGATAGACAGGTGCAATGGATAGTAGGGAAGAAAACAAGGCATGCAATAATTCACATTTATGTTGTCTAAGCAAACAGAATAGCAGGACATAATTTCACATATATGATGGCTAATTAAACAGGATAGCATGACACAATTTCACATGTATGATGGCTAACTAAATAGGATAGAATGACATACTTCAAAATATGATGACTATGTAAACAAGATGACATGATATAACTATACGATGTGTCGATTAAAGTGGTTGCCATGCCATAAATCACAAACATGCCGTCGATGGAAACATGATGGCATGATATAATTCACGGATAGAATGACATAATTTAAATATGATGACTATGTAAACAGGATGAGATGATATAACTATATTATGTCTTTAGAAAATGGGTTGGCATGCCATAGTTCAGATACATGCTGTCTATGTAAACATCATGGCATGGCATAATTCAAATATATAATTTATATACTAAGGAAGTGAGCAGAGGGCAATCGCATATATGATGTGTCAACTAAGGAGATGGCATTCAATATTGTGTATATGATGTAAAAACTAAGCATTGCAATACAACATATGCATTATATGAGTAATATAACCCTGCCAAGTTTGAGCATACACCTTAGGGGGATAATAGGACTGGTCATCTGCCTCCGAATCCTCCTCTGAAGAGCTATCTGTAACCAGAAAGATATCTGCTTCAGTAGGTAGCATTGTCTGCTCTGAAGACCTTGTTTTCACTCCAAATTTCTCCATCACCAATTCAAATGGCTGATGCATAGGAAGAGCAGTTGAATATACAAACATTGTCAACAAAAGCAATGGGAAATACAAAAAAAGGATGGCATGATATAATTCACATATATGACGCTTGCCTAAACAGCATGGCATTGCATAATTCACATACATAATGCCTTGCAACAAGATAACATTGCATAATTCACATATATAATGTCTTGCAACAAGATGGCATTGCATAATTCACATATATGGTAATTAGATACTAAACAGGTGGCATTCACACAAAGCATGTCTAAACTAAGCAAATGACATAGCAATGCAAGATACCATACGCACGATATGAGCAACATAACCCTGCCAAGTTAGGGCATGCACCTCGGGGGGGGGGGGATATGACTGGTCATCTGTCTCTGAATCCTCCTTCGAGGAGCTATCGGTAAGCAGCAAGACATGCGCTTCGTCAGATAGCATTGTCTGCTCTGAAGACCTTGTTTCCACTCCAGATTTTTCAACTTAGTTAATATGAGCAACATAACCCTGCCAAGTTGACGGGGAAGAAGGGCTTTGTCAACTTAGTCAATATGAATGATTCTAGCTCCAGTGACGTACGATGTCCATCCAACGGCCGTAGTGCTTCTTCAACCTCTGGTCTTCTTGCTCCAGCCGCCCAAAGCAGCGCCGGTCGTGTCGCATGCTCCTGCCTCCCGTGGCCGGCTGCGCTGCCGCAGAGGCCTCACCGCCCCCTACTATTCCCACCGCTGGCCAGGCCCTACGGCGACGGCAACCTCACACCGCAGCCGAACCAGTGAACCCTCGTAGTCCTCTCTGCGCGGGCTTCCACTGCCACGTCGTCCCCTTCCTAGGCCTCGCCGTCGTCCACCGCCGTGGTGCTCTCCACGCGGCGTGGTCAACGTGGTCAAGGAACGACTTCCATCGAAATAGTACTGTACGTGGAGAGGCTGACAGCTGGGTCCACGGCCACAACCCAGTTTTTTTGTGATTTGCCAAGTAAGTCGCTTTGTCAGGCCTGTTGGGCTGCAAATCTTTCAAGACGAGGAGAGCTTTCATTCAGTTGGCCGAGAAAATGGCCCATCAGTAATGAGAAATGGGTTGTATATTTTTAAAACACATCAAACCGGTAATTACTTTCAAATATCTTTCTTTTCATATCAAGATTTTAAATTACATTAATTTTTATGCATGGAGAATTTGTTGGATTTTATATTGATATACATTTATTTTTAAAATCAGTTTGAATGTGAGTCGAAATTTCGGGATTAAAAACAGTTTGGACCGCACCGAAATATGCAAAAATTCGTATAATTTTTTAACCGTTGCCACAATATGGGTTGTAATGCTAACAAAAAGAATATGGGCTCCAAAAAACCTTAAGAATTAGCAAATGGGCTGTAAATTATTAGAAATAATGGCAGATGGGCTGTATGCTGTTTTCCACAGATTTGAGGCTTTCCTAAAAAAAAGGTTGACGCACAAGCACTGACTGTTGGATGTCCATCCAACGGCCGTCGTGCTTCTTCAATCTCGGCTCTTCCCGCTCCAGCCGCTCAAACAAGCACCGGCGGGACTGCCTGCTCCCTCCTCCTCGCGGCCGGCTGTGCTGCCGCGCAGGCCTCACCGCCCGACCGTACTCCCATCGCTGGCCTAGCCATCCCTCTACTCACCCACACCTACTGTTATTCTCTGATGACGGCAGACGAACCAATAAACCCTCGTACAATCGTACTCCCCTCCGCGTGGGAAACAACTGCCGAGTCTTCCCTGCCTCTCCTAGGCCTCGCCGTCGTCCACCGCCCTGGTGCTCTTGGCGCGGCGTGGTCAACATGGTCAAGGAACGACTTCCATCGGACGTGGATTGTACGTGGAGAGGCTGACAGCCGGGTCCACGGTCGCAGCAAGGAAGTGCCTCCTTATTACGCGGAAAATAATGATTCCTCCACCTGACAGCTGGGACCCACCGGATGGGCCACTGTATTTCGCGAAAAAATATTTCCCCCTGACTGCTGGGACCTACCAGCTACATCTTCGCACGCAAGGAAGTGCGTCCGGGCAAAAAAAACGATTCGCCCCCTGACTGCTGGGACCGACCAGCTACATCTTCGCAGGCAAGGAAGTGCCTGACAGTCGGGACCCACCTGGTCGAAGCGTACGTAGCGTTGTCATTCTGGTCGCGAACGTGTACGTACATACTGGTCGATGTAGAGGCGCGCACGTGTCGTAGTAGAGGCGCGCACATGTCGTAGTAGAGGCGCGCACGTAGCATTTACACGTACGTACAGCGGCCATGGTGCAAGAAATAAAATACGGCCACGTATGTGTACATACAGGCGGGGTCTCGAACGCCTACTCTCGCATACATACGGCCAGGGCTCGTGTACATGGCTGGGTCGGAACAGAGAAACAACGTCGTTGTCGTGTTCATGGGGAGGCAACGGAATGCGTCGTGTTCATGGGGAGGCAACGGAATGCGTCGTGTTCATCGGGAGGGCTTGGACGGAACATGCGATGGAAACGAGGCCTGGCATACCGCAGAACGGAGGAAACGGCCTTGTGTTCGACCGGCCATGTTCAAAACGGGATCCTGTTCATCGGGAGGGGTCTGGCGTATTGCAAAACGGAGGAAACGGACCTCCTACGATCGAAACGGGGGTCCTGTTGATCGGGAGGGGTATGGCATACCGCAAAACGGACGAAACGGACTTGTGTTGGAGCGCTACGGTCGAAACAGGGGTCCTGTTCATTGGGAGGGGTGTGGCGTACCGCAAAACGGGACTCCACGAGATACTGTTCATCTCCACCGTCGACCTCCTCCAGCCTCCACGGGCTCCTGTTCATCCAACCTCCACCGCGCGCTACTCCACCGGCTACTATTCAACCACCCCTCCACCGTCTACTGTTCATCCAGCCCTCCTCACCACGGGGTCTTGTTCAACCACCCCTCCACGGGCACCCCTCCACCGTCTACTGTTCATCCAGCCCTCCACACCATGGGGTCCTGTTCAACCACCCCTCCACCATCTACTGTTCATCCAGCCCTCCACACCATGGGGTCCTGTTCATCCACCCCTCCACGGGCACCCCTCCACCGTCTACTGTTTATCCAGCCCTCCACCACACCACGGGGTCCTGTTCATCCAGAGGCAACGCCACCGCTCACTGTTCATCCAAACCCCCCGCAACGCTCACTGTTCATCCCATCGATCGGCTTCAGTTAGCAGTAGTAGCGAAGGAATCGCTCGATCGGGTTCAGTTAACAGCCATCGATCGATCGCTCGGGTTCAGTAACGCGTAGCCTGCAGTGCAATCGCTCGGGTTCAGTTAGAGCCAACGCCTCGCACACACACGCGTACGTGTATGAGAGAAACGCGCATCGCTCGGCCCCGACCTCCCACCGTAACTGGGAACTCCCCGAAATTTTCCTCCCCCTCGCTTCTACCACGGTTTTTTCTGTCATGGACATCCCAAAGAATGTCATGCAGCTGCGTCTCCGGCCCGCCCAGGACGAAAAGCCCATTTTCTGTCATGATTTTTTGTCATAGAAGTAGGAGCCCACCACATCTATGATGATACCGGGTTTTGTCACAATTATCATCATAGAAGTGTCATATGTATGACAGAAAAAAATTCGTTCGGCCCAAAATGTCACGGATGTGTCTTTTTTTGTAGTGTATGGAGTAACTATCAAGCACTTCTCGGGCGAACCGCTTTCGCTCGATTCAATGCGGTACCACATGGTGCCTACCGTAAGCTCACAATGCCCGGTCCACGCGGTGTCATCACGGTTCATGGCAAGGCCGAATTTTCTTTCGACGCCAACAAATACATCACTGCCTTAGGAGCAGGAACACCGAGCAGCACCTCGCAGCCGAACCTCGAGTCGACACCTAGGCTCCCGGGCACTGTCAAGGGGCTCTGAACTACTTCATGGAAGGATACTCTGGCTCGTCCAGGGTTCAATTAAACACTCCGGCGAAGGCCACGACAGGACGAACTCAGCGGCTCAACCGCCCTCCGGCACGCAAACATTTCTTATATTTCCTTCACAGGTCCACCTTCGCACCGACGAGGACGGACTCCACAGAGGCAGCTCGAACGCGCCTGGGGATCCTTAGACATTTCCCGCAACGACCGCCCGGGCACAATATGAACCCGCACTCAACCTTTTCCCCTGGTCACAGCAGGTTCTGCTATCACAACTCCTTTTTTTATTATTTATCACATTACTTGTACCATACACATAGACGTATTATTTATACAACATGTGGATCCATATGATGTTTACCTGCTGGTTATTTCTTATCGAAATCATTTCATCAAATGGCATTCGTACACAGCGGTATGCCCTATATATGCCAGGGGCTTCGTCTTCCCCGTAACACGGCAATAAAAGTCTGAACACCTTCACAGAAGTTCGGCACACGAACTTATAACATTATATGCATCAGCTCTGAATCATGTCTTGGGTCAATAGTTGGGTTTGCCCGTCTCCTATGTTTTGGTACCTTACATTCCGCTATATCGGCTAAGGTAGCACTGGGAGAACTACTGCGATTGTGTCCCGGTTCTTCCGGACGAGCACCTCAGTAGAGAAAGCCGAAAACTGACTGTCATGATATGGCGAGAGCTGGTCAGCTGTTCGAGCAGTCATAAAATCTTTAAGGATTTCTCCCGCACAATGCCATAACCAACGCAGCGTGCGACAGATCAGCTTTTTTTTCCCGATCAGGCGCTTATAGAGCCCCTAGTACGGTCTTCCGAACACAAGGGGCTGCGTCGACCATACTAAAGCTGCTCTGGGTAAGTGAGAGTGATAAAGCCCTATAGTCCGATTGCCTGGTTCGTTGTGCTGAGCACCTCCCTTGGAGGACCCAAAACTGGGATAAAGAGTGCTCAGGTTTATCCCAAACATCCCCGTACTCCATCCGTGGGGGCAGAAGCCGACGACTGGCAAACTCTCAACCTTAATATACAAACGGCCGCACAGGAGGGTAAACTTTTATATAACAGTCGACATATCAACGACCTTGTTTAAACATTACAACGGACAATATGATCCGCATTCAGGGAAATACAATGTCCTTGGTACATAGCTCCGCCGCAAGGTAGGATCCTTTCAGGACACTCTTATAATATGATTCGGGCTTGCGGTGCTCCTTCCCCTCCGACGGTCCTTCGGTCACCAGCTTTTCGGCATCCATCTTCCCCTAGTGCACCTTTGCAAGGGCGAAGGCCATTCGCGCTCCTTCTATACAGACCGACCGCTTGATGACGTCAAGTCGAGGGCAAGCGCTTATAAGCCGCCTTACGAGCCCAAAGTAGCTGATTGGAATCGGTTCGGCAGGCCATAGCCGGATAACCACATCTTTCATGGCTAGTTCCGCCGCCTTATGCAGTTCGATCAGCTATTTCAGTTGATCGGCAAAAGGCACCGGATAATTCAGTGCCAAATACTGAGACCAAAAAAGCTTGTCGGCGGTGTTCCTTCCTTCGGCTCGGTAGAAGTGAGCGGCATCTGATATACCGTGCGGCAACTCGGCAAATACACCTGAGAAGTCCAGATTCGTAATCAGTAACATAGTTTTCCCTTCAAATATTTTCTTTACATGGGAAAAACTTACCTGCCGCGATCTGCCTCACCTCTTGGATCCCCTGCAGCGCACTTTGGGTTTCCCCCTGGGCGTCGCTCGTGGCTTGGCGCGTCTTGGTGAGTTCGGACTCTTTCTCCGTTAAACTCTGCTCCAAGGCCTCGCATTTACTTACGGCCTCTTGCAACTCCTGCTCAGCTTTAATAACTCTGGCTCCGTGTTTCTCACGAAGAGTCCGCTCCGTGGCCGCCTTTTTCTCGGCCTCGGCAACGGCCCTTTTGAGGGCCTCGACTTCGTTCATAACTCCTAGCACAAATTATGCGACTTATTTCATACCAAACATCTATCTCGCAATAAATACACATAATACTGGTGCATACCTTGCTTATCCCTCAACTGCATTTGCAATTGGCAAATTTCTTCTCTGGCCCGCTCCGGACTTTGATTCAGTCCGGCAATCTCCGCAGTATGAGAGGCAACAGCCGCTACAGGTATCTGCTCGAAACAGGAAAGAAATCAATGTCATTTAGTAAGTCTTCCTGAGATCATGAATTCGATCCCCTGTCCGGTTCTTTCTTTCACCGAACAGTGTATCAGGCGCTAGTATCTATACTATGACACTCTTCGATTACTCATATAACATACCTCAAAGCCTTTTATAAGGCTGATACAGGCTTCGTTCAGTCCATTCTCGGTCGACTGAATTTTCTTAATCACCACGCCCATCAGGGCATGGTGTTCATCAACAATGGAGGCATCTCGTAGCGCCACCAGCAAAGCATCCGACACTTCTGGATGGACAGAGGTCGCCGGCAAAATCTTTTTCCCCACGTCTCCGGCCCCTGTGGTTCGACCTCCAGGCGCCGCCTTCACGGTTTTTTCCTTTTCTCCTTGTCCGGGATCCTGTCGGGACGAGGCCTCGGTGTTTGGCACCTGTTTGGAGGAAGGGTCCTTCGGGGGCGTCCCGCTCTCCATAGCGTTTGAGCTTAGCAAGTCCTCTGATGAGGATTGTTCGATACAGGACCTCGCCGGACTACAAGAAATATACGGCTTAGGTTAAAATGCTAAGCCATGATGAGTCCGGACGCTTAAACGTATTCAGATACTCACGAGTTCACCAGGGGCTGGGCCCTGGGATCCCATGTCGTGCCGCTGTCGGCGATGGCAGGAGACTCCTCTTGACGAGGAATATTTCCTCTTTTGGGTAGTTCGGCCTCCAAGGATGCGGAGGCCGTCCTCTTCCTTCTTCCCTCCGCAGGGGATTTATCTCCCTCCTCCTTTTTGTCCTCTTCGAAGGCGGAATGGGCTTCAGAGCCTTCAGGTATTGTGCCCGAAGTGCCGCAACGACGAAGGCCGCCCCAAGTCTTTTTAGCCCCCTTCTCGGTCGTCTTCTTCGGCACCTTGTAAGGCGCCAGGACCAGCATCTTCGTCAGAAGTGGGATGGCCGGGTCTTCGGGCAGCGGGACCGGATAATGGATCCGCTCCGCCTTCTTCGTCCAGCTCTGGGAAAGTTGAATAAACACGCGTCAAGCGCGTCCATTGGGTCATGCGGATGGAAAAGTTTGATAAACTCACCGAACTTGTAGGGCGGGACAGTTGGTACCCGCGGTCTTCGGCGGAGTCCGGCCACGATTTGCTGGACTTAAAAAGCACCTTCCAAATATCCTCGTGCGATGAGCCGAAGAGCCTTCGCAAGGTTTGGTGCCTGACCGGATCAAACTCCCATTGATTGTGAGTCCGGTGTTCACAAGGCAGTATCCGGTGGACTAACATCACCTGGACTACGTCGACGAGTTCAATGTTCTTACCCCCCATATCCTTAACGTGCGTCTGGAGCACCGATAGTTCGTCGGATGAGGACCAATCCAGTCCTTTCTTGACCCAGGACGTAAGCCGCAGAGGGGCGCCAGATCGAAACTCGGGAGAAGCAGGCCGCTCCTTGCCGCTCGGCTAAGTGATGTAAAACCACTGTTGTTTCCACTCCTTGACAGAATCATTAAAGGTTCTTGTTGGCCATATGATGTTGGGCATCTTGCTCACCATAGCGCCCCCACACTCGGCGTGCTCGCCGCCCACGATCTTGGGCTTCACATTAAAGACCTTCAGGCATAGACCGAAGTGTGGCGAAACACAGAGAAAAGCCTCGTGCACGACAATGAATGTCGAGATGTTGAGGAAGGAATTAGGGGACAGATCGTGAAGATCGACCCCATAATAGTACATGATACCGTGAACGAATGGGCGAAGGGGAAATCCCAGCCCGCGGACAAAGTGAGGGAGGAATACAACCCTCTCGTGGGGTTCCGGAGTGGGGATGATCTGTCTCGCCGTCGGGAGACGGTGGCCGATTTTCTTGGCCAGATACCCGGCCTCCCGAAGCTTTTTTATATCCTTCTCTCGGACAGTAGAGGCCGTCCATTTGCCTCCTGCTCCGGATCCAGACATCTTTGGAAGACCTCTTGTGGGTAGAGGAGGTGAACGCTCGCGCGTTGGAGCCTGACCAGAATGGAATGAGTTGGGAAGAAGGTATGGGTGAAGAGGGTGAATTCTTGTCCCTTTATAAGGGCGGAAGAGGCGATACGCCCCCCTCGCTTGGTAAAACCTCTTATTCCCCAAGCACCGTAAGTAATGGCGCGGTTGGGTTACCCGCGTCCGTATTGATGAGAATCCCGTAATAAGGGGAACACGACCTCTGCTTTGACAAGACATGTCAAGAAAACCGCCCCATGTTATGTGCGGTGCTGGTTGAGAAAAACGGTTCGAATAATGACCGGGCCATGATGTAACGTCGTGCTATCTAAACATGTCAGCAGATTAGATTTGTGGAAATATTATTCTCTCTACGGTGGTATGTGGAAATTATTTTGCAGAGCCGAACACTATTCTGGTGTTCAAAATCTTCTATGGAGTATTCGGAGGAAGAACCCGCCTTGCAATGCCAAAGACAATACTGTGCGCCGGACTCATCGTCATTGAAGCCTGGTTCAGGGGCTACTGAGGGAGTCCTGGATTAGGGGGTCTCCGGATAGCCGGACTATATCCTTTGTCCGGACTGTTGGGCTATGAAGATACAAGATTGAAGACTTTGTCCCGTGTCCGGATGGGACTCTCCTTGGCGTGGAAGGCAAGCTAGGCAATATGGATATGTAGATCTCCTCCCTTGTAACCGACTCTGTGTAACCCTAGCCCCCTCCGGTGTCTATATAAACCGGAGGGTTTAGTCCATAGGACAACATACAATCATACCATAGGCTAGCTTCTAGGGTTTAGCCTCTACGATCTCGTGGTAGATCAACTCTTGTAATACTCATATCATCAAGAACAATCAAGCAGGACGTAGGGTATTACCTCCTTCAAGAGGGCCCGAACCTGGGTAAACGTCGTGTCCCTTGTCTCTTGTTACCATCCGCCTTAGACGCATAGTTCGGGACCCCCTACCCGAGATCCGCCGGTTTTGACACCGACAGCTGGCATGACTACGACCAAGATGGCATGGTCGAATGCCCGCCCCTTTTTGTGTGCTGGCATGTGTGTCAGCCGCTGGCAAGTGCGCCAGCATGAACTGTGTGGTATTTTTTTGAAGGCTGGCATTGTATGTTGGCCGCTGCCATGGTGCCGACATGAAGTTTGGGCAACGACATGGACGTTGGCATGATCTATGGCCGCGGGCCTTTCAAATTTCTGAGCAGACATGAAATGGATTGCGGACGTTGGGCGCACGGCCGACTGAGGGAGTCCTAGATTATGGGGTCCTCGGGTGTCCGGGCTATGTGATGTGGGCCAGACAGATGGGCCGTGAAGATACAAGATAGAAGGCCTTCCCTCGTGTCCGGATGGGACTCTCCTTGGCGTGGAAGGCAAGCTTAGCGTGCGGATATGAATATTCCTTTCTGTGTAAACCGACTCTATACAACCCTAGCCCCCTCCAGTGTCTATATAAACCGGAGGGTTTAGTCCAAAGAGACAGTCATAATCATACAGGCTAGACATCTAGGGTTTAGCCATTACGATCTCGTTGTAGATCAACTCGTGTAACCCTTATACTCATTAAAGTCAATCAAGCAGGACGTAGGGTATTACCTCCATCAAGAGGGCCCGAACCTGGGTAAACATCGTGTCCCTTGTCTCCTATACCATCGATCCTTAGACGCACAGTTCGGGACCCCCTACCCGAGATCTCCCGGTTTTAACACCAACATTGGTGCTTTCATTGAGAGTTCCACTGTGTCGTCGTCGAAAGTCTCAATGGCTCCATCAATCATCTACAACAATGCTGCCGCGAAGGAGATTTTCCTCCCTGGCCAGATCTTTGTATTCAGCGGCTTCGTACTACGGGCCAACTCGGTTGGCCACCTGGAGCAGATCGACAGCTATGCCCCTGGTCACCAGATCAGTTTTGGAAACCTGAACTATGTCGCTGATATCCAAGGAGACTCGATCTTCCAAGGGTTCGTGGCCTCAACCACCGCTCCGGCCTTAGATCCGGAGCGCGTCATCAGGTCCGAAGACGGGAGTCTAGAGCTCGTCGGACTCTCTGCGGCCTTAGAGCTCAACACCGAAAAACCAGAGAGAATAGTGTCTCCGGCAATCATTACAAATCCGGACTCTTCTCCGGATGCCAATTCCGAACCCTGGAGGCCCGCGTCATGCGAGCTCGGCCCAAAAACTTCCGACCCCGTCCAAACCTCGCTCTTAAATAAGGCTCTGGACTTAATGTGATCCCTCATCATCACAGAGGAACCGCTTCTGAATCACGCCCATCTCGGACTAGGGGCTGGAAATAGGGAATTTTACCTCCCAGCCACCACCCACTTCATAGCCACTGTCGAGGATTTGACCGACATGCTTGATTACGCCTCTGAAGACATCAACGGTATGGACGATCATGCCGGAGAGGAGCAGGCCCAAAACCCGCCAGTCACCGGATGTTGGACGGCCACCTCCTCGTATGACGTATACATGGTGGATATACCTAAAAACAACGACAGTGATAATGAGAAAAACCCAGTCGAGGACGAACCTCTTGAGATACCGCAAAAACATCGACGTTAGCGGCGCCACTCTAAATCGCATCACGGTAAGAACAGCAATACCGGCACCGAAGACAATGATACTCCAAAGAACACCGAAGACCAAGAAAATCCCATCGAACAGGATGATCGGGAGGACGGGCAAGTTGACCCTGACGAACAAACAGGGAACAACGACTCGGAGGACAGCAATTATCTGCCACTCTCCGAAGATGACGTAAGCCTCGGCGACGAAGATTTTATCGTGCCGTAGGAACCCCTCGAACAAGAGCGCTTCAAGCGCTGGCTAGTAGCCACGGCTAGAAGCCTAAAAAAGAAACAGCAACAGCTGCAAGCTGACTAAGATTTGCTCAACGGCAGATGGACTAAAGTTTTGGCAGCCGAAGAGTATGGCCTCGAACGCCCAACAAAGAGTTACCCGAAGCGTAAACTGCTACCCCAATTCGACGACGAGGCGCTGGAGCCCATACCGCCCGCACATAACGCGGCTGACGGACCCAACCGACCACTACGTGGCCAGGGCAGAACAGCAGCTCAAGCCAAACACCAGCCCGCTCCACCTCGCCGTAAAAGCAGAGAAACAACAGCTCGGGGGTATACATATGACATGCGGTAAGACCTGGAAAATAGAGCAGGTCAAACCAGATCAATCTATGGATCGCAGGGGCACGCCCCGGTGCGAGAGAGCGGTTACCAATCCCGGCGCGGCAAGTATAACCACGCCCCGGCCGAAAACCGCATACGGACTTCATCCGAACTGCGCTCTGACACGGCCCGATATAGGGGCGCCGCACACCCCCTATGCTTCACCGATGAGGTAATGGAGCACCAGTTCCCAGAAGGGGTCAAACCCATGAACATCGAATCATACGACGACACAACAGATCCCGCAGTATGGATTGAAGACTTTCTTCTCCACATTCACATGGCTTGCGGTGACGATCTACACGCTATCAAATACCTTCCCCTCAAACTTAAGAGACCAGCACAGCACTGGCTGAACGGTCTATCAAAAAATTCTATTGGTAGTTGGGAGGACCTCGAGGATGCATTCAGAGACAACTTCCAAGGTACCTATGTTTGCCCCCCAGATGCCGATGACCTTAGCCACATAATCCAGCAACCCGGGTGAAAGGATCGATATAGTTGACTAGAGGGGGGTGAATATGCAACTAACAATTTTTTAACTTTTCTTTACCAATTTAAACTTTGCATCAAAGTAGGTTGTCTAGATATGCAACTAGGTGAGCAACCTATATGATGCGACAAGAACAAGTACACAAGCAAGCAAGGGATTTAATACAAATAAGCTTGCACAAGTAAGGGCACGAGATAACCAAGAGTGGAGCCGGTGAAGACAAGGATGTGTTACCGAAGTTCCTTCCTTCTGAGGGGAAGTACGTCTCCGTTGGAGTGGTGTGGAGGCACAATGCTCCCCAAGAAGCCACTAGGGCCACCGTATTCTCCTCACGCCCTCACACAATGCGAGATGCCGTGATTCCACTATTGGTGCCCTTGGAGGCGGCGACCGGACCTTTACAAACAAGGTTGGGGCTATCTCCACAACTTAATTGGAGGCTCCCAATGATACCACCAAGCTTCACCACAATGGAATATGGCTTCGCGGTGACCTTAACAGTCTAGGGTGCTCAAACACCCAAGAGTAACAAGATCCGCAAGGGATGCGTTGGGGGAATAAAATTTCTCTTGGTGGAAGTGTAGATCTAGGCTTTCTCAATCAATCCCTAGAGAATCAACAAGTTTGATTGGCTAGGGAGAGAGATCGAGCGAAAATGGAGCTTGGAGCAATAATGGAGGTTGGGAAGGGAAGAGATAGTCAACTCAGAGAACAAGACACCCCTTATATAGTGTAAGAACAAATCCAACCGTTATCCATCAACCCAGCCTACGTAGCACGGTACTACCGTGCCAAGGCCGCGGTACTACCGCAGGGGCATGCGGTACTACCGCTGGGCCCCGCGGTACTACCGCCCGAGCAGCACAAACCAAGACAGCCCAAGTGCACTGAAGCAGAGGGCGGTAGAACCGCTGGCATGATACTACCGCTCCCCTTGCGGTACTACCGCAAGGCAGGGATGTTCCAAATTTTGGGAAGGCACGGACATATAAAAATACATCCGTGGCAACTTCCGCTGAGTTGGAGTCAATGCAAAAATCCGACACGCTAGTACCGTGAGCCAGGGGTGGTACTACCACGCGGGGTGCAGATGTAAAAAATTACATCCGCTCCTACTACCGCGCAGGCTGCTGAGCCAGACCAGAACGCACGGTACTACTGCGCACCAGGCGCGGTACTACGACATAGGGCGTGGATGTAAAAAATTACATCCGCTCCTACTACTGCACCCGCAGCAGCGCCTGGCCTGGGGCCACGGTACTACAGCTCCAAAGGAGCGGTACTACCGTGGGCGCTTGCGGTACTACCGCGCCTGGGCCCGGTACTACCGTGATACGTCCATTTTGCATCATGCTTTTATATCGATATTTATTGCATTATGGGCTGTTATTACACATTATGTCACAATACTTATGCCTATTCTCTCTTATTTTACAAGGTTTACATAAAGAGGGAGAATGCCGGCAGCTGGGATTCTGGGCTGGAAAAGGAGCAAATATTAGAGACCTATTCTGCACAGCTCCAAAAGTCTTGAAACTTCATGGAAGTTGTTTTCAGAATATATAAAAAATACTGAGCGCAAGAAGTTCCAGAGGGGGCCCACACCCTGGCCACGAGGGTGGGGGGGGGCGCCCTACCCCCTGGGTGCGCCCCCTCCCTCGTGGGCCCCCTGGTGGCCCTCTGATGCCCATCTTCTACTATATGGAGTCTTTCGTTGAGAAAAAAATTCATAAGTAAGCTTTCGGGACGAGACTCCGCCGCCACGAGGCGGAACCTTGGCGGAACCAATCTAGGGCTTTGGCGGAGCTGTTCTGCCGGGGAAACTTCCCTCCGGGAGGGGGAAATCATCGCCATCGTCATCACCAATGCTTATGTCATTGGGAGGGGGCTAATCTCCATCAACATCTTCACCAGCAACATCCAATTCTTGTCTCTAAGTCTAGGATTGGTACCTGTAGGTTGCTAGTAGTGTTAATTACTCCTTGTAGTTGATGCTAGCCGGTTTATTTGGTGGAAGATCATATGTTCAGATCCTATATGCATATTAATACCCCTCTGATTATGAACATGAATATGCTTTGTGAGTAGTTATGTTTGTTCCTGAGGACATGGGAGAAGTCTTGCTATTAGTAGTCATGTGAATTTGGTATTCGTTCGATATTTTGATGAGATGTATGTTGTCTCTCCTCTAGTGGTGTTATGTGAACGTCGACTACATGACACTTCACCATTATTTGGGCCTAGAGGAAGGCATTGGGAAGTAATAAGTAGATGATGGGTTGCTAGAGTGATAGAAGCTTAAACCCTAGTTTATGCGTTGCTTCGTAAGGGGCTGATTTGGATCCATATGTTTCATGCTATGGTTAGGTTTACCTTAATACTTTTGTTGTAGTTGCGGATGCTTGAAATAGAGGTTAATCATAAGTGGGATGCTTGTCCAAGTAAGGATAGTACCCAAGCACCGGTCCACCCACATACCAAATTATTAAAGTACCGAACGCGAATCGTATGAACGTGATGAAAACTAGCTTGACGATAATTCCCATGTGTCCTCGGGAGCGCTTTCCTTCACATAAGAGTTTTTCCAGGCTTGTCCTTTGCTACAAAAAGGATTGGTCCATCTTGCTGCACCTTATTTACTTTTATTACTTGTTGCTCGTTACAATTTATCTTATCACAAAACTATCTGTTACCGATAATTTCAGTGCTTGCAGAGAATACCTTGCTGAAAACTGCTTATCATTTCCTTCTACTCCTCATTGGGTTCGACACTCTTATTTATCAAAAGTACTACGATAGATCCCCTATAGTAGTGGGTCATCAAGACTCTTTTCTGGCGCCGTTGCCGGGGAGTGAAGCGCCTTTGGTAGGTGGAATTTGGTAAGGAAAAATTTATATAGTGTGCTGAAATTTACTGTCACTTGTTACTATGGAAAGTAATCCTTTGAGGGGCTTGTTCGGGGTATCTTCACCCGGACCAGTAGAGCAAAGAGTTTCCCCTCAACCTACTGAACCTACTGAAAATGAAAATGTCTACTTTGAAATTCCTTCAGGTATGATAGAAAAACTGCTAGCTAATCCTTTTGCAGGAGATGGAACATTACATCCTGATGAGCACCTAATATATGTGGATGAAGTTTGTGGATTATTTAAGCTTGCAGGTATGCCCGATGATGTTATCAAGAAGAAGGTCTTCCCTTTATCTTTGGAGGGAGATGCATTGACATGGTATAGGCTATGTGATGATATGGGATCATGGAACTACAAACGATTGAAATTGGAATTTCATCAGAAGTTTTATCCTATGCATCTTGTTCATCGTGATTGTAATTATATATATAATTTTTGGCCTCGCGAAGGAGAAAGCATCGCTCAAGGTTGGGGGAGGCTTAAATCAATGTTATATTCATGCCCCAATCATGAGCTCTCAAGAGAAATGATTATCCAAAAAAAATTATGCTCGGCTTTCTAATAACAATCACACCATGCTCGATACTTCTTGTGCTGGCTCTTTTATGATGAAGACTATTGAATTCAAATGGTATTTATTGGAAAGAATTAAACGCAACTCTGAAGATTGGGATCTCGATGAAGGTAAGGAGTCATGTATGACACCTAAGTATGATTGTGTTATATCTTTTATGGATACCGATGTTTCCCGTAAATTTAGCACTAAATATGGACTTGACTCTGAGATAGTAGCTTCTTTCTGTGAATCTTTTGCTACTCATGTTGATCTCCCTAAGGAGAAGTGGTTTAAATATAATCCTCCCATTGAAGTAAAAGTAGTTGCACCTATTAAAGTTGAAGAAAATACTATCACTTATAATGATCCTATTGTTCCTACTGCTTATGTTGAGAAACCACCTTTTCCTGTTAGGATAAAAGATCATGCTAAAGCTTCAAATTTGGTTCGTAAAAGCAACATTAGAACCTATACACCTCCTGAGCAAGTTAAAGTTGAACCTAATATTGTTATTGTTAAGGATCTCTTGGCTGATAATATTGATGGGCATGTTATTTATTTCTGTGATGAAACTGCTAGAATTGCTAAACCTTGTGCTAAAGATAAACATAGACCTGTGGTAGGCATGCCTATTATTTCTGTTAAAATAGGAGATCATTGCTATCATGGCTTGTGTGATATGGGTGCTAGTGCTAGTGCAATACCTATTGACTTATACGGAGAAATTATGCATGATATTGCACCTACTGACTTAGAAGATATTGATGTCACAATTAAACTTGTCAATAGAGATACTATTTCACCAATGGGGATTGTTAGAGATGCCGAAGTCTTCTGTGGGTCAACTAAATATCCTGTTGATTTTCTTGTTCTTGGTTCCCCACAAGATAGCTTTTGTCCCATTATATTTGGTAGACCATTCTTAAACACTGTTAATGCTAGGATATACTGCAAAAAGGATGTTGTTACTATTGGTTTAGGTGATGTGTCTCATGAGTTCAACTTTTCTAAATTTCGTAGACAACACCGTGAAGAAGAATTGCCTAGTAAAGATGAAATTATTGGTCTTGCTTCTATTGTCGTACCTCCAAGTGATCCTTTAGAACAATATTTGCTAGACCATGAAAATGATATGTTTATGAATGAAAGAAGGGAAATAGATGAGGTTTTCTTTAAACAGGGGCCTATTCTGAAACATAACTTGCCTGTTGAAATCTTAGGGGATCCTCCTCCACCCAAGGGTGATCCCGTGTTTGAGCTTAAACCATTGCCTGATACTCTTAAATATGCTTATCTTGATGAAAAGAAGATATATCCTGTTATTATTAGTGCTAAACTTTCAGAGAAGGAGGAAGAAAAATTATTGAAAACTCTGAAGAAGCACCGTACTGCTATTGGATATACTCTAGATGATCTTAAGGGCATTAGTCCCACTCTATGTCAACACAAAATAAATTTGGAGAAAGATGCCAAACCGGTTATTGATCACCAACGACGGCTGAATCCTAAGATGAAAGAAGTGGTAAGAAAATAAATACTAAAGCTCCTTGAGGCAGGTATAATTTATCCCGTTGCTGATAGTCAGTTGGTAAGTCATGTCCATTGTGTTCCTAAGAAGGGAGGTATTACTGTCGTTCCTAATGATAAAGATGAATTGATTCCGCAAAGAATTATTATAGGCTATAGGATGGTAATTGATTTCCGCAAATTAAATAAGGCTACTAAAAAAGATCATTACCCCTTACCTTTCATTGATCAAATGCTAGAAAGATTATCCAAACATACACATTTTTGCTTTCTAGATGGTTATTCTGGTTTCTCTCAAATACCTGTGTCAGCTGATGATCAATCAAAGACCACTTTTACTTGCCCTTTCGGTACTTTTGCTTATAGACGTATGCCTTTTGGTTTATGTAATGCACCTGCTACCTTTCAAAGATGCATGATGGCTATATTATCTGACTTTTGTGAAAAGATTTGTGAGGTTTTCATGGACGATTTCTCCGTTTATGGATCCTCTTTTGATGATTGCTTAAGCAACCTTGATCGAGTTTTGCAGAGATGTGAAGAAACTAACCTTGTCTTGAATTGGGAGAAGTGCCACTTTATGGTTAATGAAGGTATTGCTTGGGGCACAAAATTTCTGAAAGAGGCATTGAAGTTGATAAAGCTAAAGTTGATGCTATTGAAAAGATGTCATGTCCCAAGGACATCAAAGGTATAAGAAGTTTCCTTGGTCATGCCGGCTTTTATAGGAGGTTCATTAAGGACTTCTCAAAAATTTCTCGGCCTCTGACTAATTTATTACAAAAAGATATACCATTCGTCTTTGATGATGATTGTGTAGAAGCATTTGAAATACTTAAGAAAGCATTGATCTCTGCACCTATTGTTCAGCCACCTGATTGGAATTTACCTTTTGAAATTATGTGTGATGCTAGTGATTATGATGTAGGTGCTGTTCTAGGGCAAAGAGTTGATACGAAACTAAATGTTATTCAATATGCTAGTAAAACTCTAGACAATGCTCAGAGAAATTATGCTACTACTGAAAAAGAATTCTTAGCAATTGTATTTGCTTGTGATAAGTTGAGACCTTATATTGTTGATTCTAAAGTAACTATTCACACTGATCATGCTGCTATTAAATATCTTATGGAAAAGAAAGATGCTAAACCTAGACTTATTAGATGGGTTCTCTTGCTACAAGAATTTGATTTGCATATTATTGATAGAAAGGGAGCTGAGAACCCCGTTGCAGATAACTTGTCTAGGCTAGAAAATGTTCTTGATGACCCACTACCTATTGATGATAGCTTTCCTGATGAACAATTAAATGTCATAAATGCTTCTCATACTGCTCCATGGTATGTTGATTATGCTAATTACATTGTTGCTAAATTTATACCACCTAGTTTCACATACCAGCAAAAGAAAAAGTTTTTCTATGATTTAATACATTACTTTTGGGATGACCCACATCTCTATAAAGAAGGAGTAGATGGTGTTATTAGACGTTGTGTACCTGAGCATGAACAGGAACAGATCCTACGCAAGTGTCACTCTGAAGCTTATGGAGGACACCACGCTGGAGATAGAACTGCACATAAGGTATTGCAATCCGGTTTTTATTGGCCTACTCTCTTCAAGGATGCATGTAAGTTTGTCTTATCTTGTGATGAATGTCAAAGAATTGGTAATATTAGTAGACGTCAAGAAATGCCTATGAATTATTCACTTGTTATTGAACCGTTTGATGTTTGGGGCTTTGATTATATGGGACCTTTTCCTGCCTCTAATGGATATACACATATTTTAGTTGCTGTTTATTACGTTACTAAGTGGGTAGAAGCTATTCCAACTAGTAGTGCTGATCATAACACCTCTATTAAGATGCTTAAAGAAGTTATTTTTCCAAGTTTTGGAGTCCCTATATATTTAATGACTGATGGTGGTTCACATTTTATTCATGGCGCTTTCCGTAAAATGCTTGCTAAGTATGATGTTAATCATACAATTGCATCGCCTTATCACCCACAGTCTAGCGGTAAAGTAGAATTGAGTAATAGAGAACTCAAATTAATTTTGCAAAAGACTGTTAATAGATCTAGAAAGAATTGGTCCAAGAAACTTGATGATGCATTATGGGCCTATAGAACTGCATATAAAAATCCTATGGGTATGTCTCCGTATAAAATGGTTTATGGAAAAGCATGTCACTTACCTCTCGAACTAGAACATAAGGCTTATTGCGCTATTAAAGAGCTCAATTATGATTTCAAACTTGCCGGTGAGAAAAGGTTATTTGACATTAGCTTACTTGATGAATGGAGAACCCAAGCCTATGAGAATGCCAAATTGTTTAAAGAAAAAGTTAAAAGATGGCATGACAAAAGGATACAAAAGCGTGAGTTTAATGTAGGTGATTATGTATTGCTATACAACTCTGGTTTAAGATTTTTTGCAGGAAAACTTCTCTCTAAATGGGAAGGTCCTTACGTTATTGAGGAGGCCTATCGTTCCGGTGCCATAAAAATCAACAACTTCGAAGGAACAAATCCGAAGGTGGTGAATGGTCAAATAATCAAACATTATATCTCAGGTAATCCTATAAATGTTGAAACCAATGTTATTGAAACTGTAACCCCGGAGGAATACATAAGGGACACTTTACGGAACGTTTCACACTCCGAAAAGGAATAGGTATGTGCTACGGTAAGTAAACTGACTCCAAAATAGTTCTAATGGCAATTTTTCTCCGTTTTGGAATATTTAGAAAAATAGAAAAATAAGAATTAGTCCGGGAAGGACACGAGGGCTCCACGAGGGTGGAGGGCGCGCCCTACCCCCTGGGCGCGCCCCCTACCTTGTGGGCACCTCGTGCGCTCTCCGGACTCCGTTTTCTTGCACGTTACGTATTTTGGTCGGTAAAGATTCATTATATAATCTACCGGAGGTTTTGACTCCTGTATCACGCAATTGTCCTCTGTTCTTGTTTCGAGCTATTTTCTGTCAGGGTTGTCAAGGCCAGGCATCATGTCGTCCCCCTCCTCCAACAATGGTGACAACGATGCTTGGCTAATGAAGATGGAGCTGAAGAGGGAAGAACCCGTGGAGATCAACAATGATGAAGGGATCAAGAAGGCCACGGAGGACCAAGCTCCAGCAACAGAAGACATACTTCAACTTGATCACAATCTTCTTACCCCGACTGAAATCGAAGCTTTCAAGATGATTGAGTTAGCTCGTATACAAAACAAGTATCTCACACGTGAAAATATTTTGTTGAAGGAGCATATAGTTGCACTCAAGGGCATTATCCGCAAGTTGGAGGATCTCTTATGCTCGATGTGCGACTACCCATCATCACCACCATCTTCTTCACCAACCAAGGAGACATAATCATATGGGTATGGGCAGTCCCCTTGGCAACTGCCAAGCTTGGGGGAGGTGCCCCGGTATCGTATCACCATCACTTTTATCTTTACCGTTTTTCTTAGTTCGATCCTTTTGGTAATATCTTGATATAGTAGAATAAAGTTTTAGTATGATCTAGTGATGAGTTTTGCTTTATGATCCCTTTATGTAATCGAGTCCGTGAGCTATATAATAAAGATTAGTGTTGAGTCAAGGGCTTGATTATTTTGCCATGATCTTGAGTGAATAAAATAAAAGATAAAGAATAAAAATAAATAAAAGAGATCATATGGATCTTATGGAGAGTAATGAGCTCACATATAAAGAGTATGATGAATAAAAGCTGTTGAGAGTTGACAAACATAGTTTTGTTCATCGTTGCAATTAATAGGAAGTAATAAAGAAAGAGAGGTCTTCACATATAAATACACTATCTTGGACATCTTTTATGACTGTGAGCACTCATTAAAATATAACATGCTAAAGAGTTGACGTTGGACAAGGAAGACAACGTAATGGGTTATGTTTTCTTACATCTGAAATAAATTATATTGTCATGGATCATCCAACATGATTGAGCTTGCCTTTCCCCTCATGCTAGCCAAATTCTTTGCACCAAGTAGAGATACTACTTGTGCTTCCAAATATCCCTAAACCCAGTTTTGCCATGAGAGTCCACCATATCTACCTATGGATTGAGTAAGATCCTTCAAGTAAGTTGTCATCGGTGCAAGCAATAAAAATTGCTCTCTAAATATGTATGACTTATTAGTGTGGGAGAAAATAAGCTTTATACGATCTTGTGATATGGAAGAAATAAAAGTGACGAACTGCATAATAAAGGTCCATATCACAAGTGGCAATATAAAGTGACGTTCTTTTGCATTAAGATTTTGTGCATCCAACCATAAAAGTGCATGACAACCTCTGCTTCCCTCTGCAAAGGGCCTATCTTTTACTTTTATCTCCCACCTTACATAAGAGTCATGGTGATCCTCACCTTTCCTTTTTACATTTTATCTTTTGGCAAGCACAATATGTTGGAAAGATCCTGGTATATATGGCTAATTGGATGTGAGTTTTCATGGACTATTATTGTTGACATTACCCTTGAGGTAAAACGTTGGGAGGCAAAACTATAAGCCCCTATCTTTCTCTGTGTCCGATTAAAACTCCATACCCATAAGTATTGTGTGAGTGTTAGCAATGTGAAAGACTATATGATAGTTGAGTATGTGGACTTGCTGAAAAGCTCTTATATTGACTCTTTCCTATGTTATGATAAATTGCAATTGCTTCAATGACTGAGATTATAGTTTGTTAGTTTTCAATGAAGTTTATGATTCATACTTGAAATTGTGATTGAATTGTTACTTTAGCATAAGAGATCATATGACAATATATATATATATATGTTGCTGTTATAAGAATGATCATGATGCCCTCATGTCCGTATTTTATTTTTATCGACACCTCTATCTCTAAACATGTGGACATATTTTTCGATTTCGGCTTTTGCTTGAGGACAAGCGAGGTCTAAGCTTGGGGGAGTTGATACGTCCATTTTGCATCATGCTTTTATATCGATATTTATTGCATTATGAGTTGTTATTACACATTATGTCATAATACTTATGCCTATTCTCTCTTATTTTACAAGGTTTACATAAAGAGGGAGAATGCCGACAGCTGGGATTCTGGGCTGGAAATGGAGCAAGTATTAGAGACCTATTCTGCACAGCTCCAAAAGTCCTGAAACTTCACGGAAGTTATTTTCAGAATATATAAAAAATACTGAGCGCAAGAAGTTCCAGAGGGGGCCCACACCCTGGCCACGAGGGTGGGGGGCGCGCCCTACCCCCTGGGCGCGCCCCCTGCCTCGTGGGCCCCCTGGTGGCCCTCTGATGCCCATCTTCTGCTATATGGAGTCTTTTGTTGAGAAAAAAAATCATAAGCAAGCTTTCGGGACGAGACTCCGCCGCCACGAGGCGGAACCTTGGCGGAACCAATCTAGGGCTTTGGCGGAGCTATTATGCCGGGGAAACTTCCCTCTGGGAGGGGGAAATCATCGCCATCGTCATCACCAACGCTCCTCTCATCGGGAGGGGGCTAATCTCCATCAACATCTTCACCAGCACCATCTCCTCTCAAACCCTAGTTCATCTATTGTATCCAATTCTTGTCCCTAAGTCTGGGATTGGTACCTTTAGGTTGCTAGTAGTGTTAATTACTCCTTGTAGTTGATGCTAGCCGGTTTATTTGGTGGAAGATCATATGTTCAGATCCTATATGCATATTAATACCCCTCTGATTATGAACATGAATATACTTTGTGAGTAGTTACATTTGTTCCTAAGGACATGGGAGAAGTCTTGCTATTAGTAATCATGTGAATTTGGTATTTGTTCGATATTTTCATGAGATGTATGTTGTCTCTCCTCTAGTGGTGTTATGTGAACGTCGACTACATGACATTTCACCATTATTTGGGCCTAGAGGAAGGCATTGGGAATTAATATGTAGATGATGGGTTGCTAGAGTGACAGAAGCTTAAACCCTAGTTTATGCGTTGCTTCGTAAGGGGCTGATTTGGATCCATATGTTTCATGCTATGGTTAGGTTTACCTTAATACTTTTTTTGTAGTTGCGGATGCTTGCAATAGAGGTTAATCATAAGTGGGATGCTTGTCCAAGTAAGGACAGTACCCAAGCACCGGTCCACCCACATACCAAATTATCAAAGTACCGAACGCGAATCATATGAACGTGATGAAAACTAGCTTGACGATAATTCCCACGTGTCCTCGGAGCGCTTTCCTTCATATAAGAGTTTGTCCAGGCTTGTCCTTTGCTACAAAAAGGATTGGGCCATCTTGCTGCACCTTATTTCCTTTTATTACTTGTTGCTCGTTACAATTTATCATATCACAAAACTATTTGTTACCGATAATTTCAATGCTTGCAGAGAATACCTTGCTGAAAACTGCTTATCATTTCCTTCTGCTCCTCGTTGGGTTCGACACTCTTACTTATCGAAAGGACTACGATAGATCCCCTATACTTGTGGGTCATCATACCGCAAGGGCCTGCGGTACTACCGCTCCTAGGAGCAGTACTACCGCATGCCCAAGCTCAGCCTAACACGACAATTTGCATAGACGAGAAAAGACGGAGGATGCTCCAAAGTGCCAAAGGAAAGGTGGTGCAGCGGAGAATATGTGTACGTGATGATTCCACCCAAACCTTTCCAAAGCGGACCCCCTCTTAATAGTACGGCTTTCCTACGACTCAAATCCACCGAAAAGAAACGTAGAGAAACGCCGTCTTCAATAGTCTTCGAGGGGCACCAAAACATCTTGTGCCTAGTGATGAAATGTCTGAAACACTCAGTGCACATGATTAGTCCGCAAAAGCATTGTCATCAATCACCAAAACAACTAAGGGATAAATGTGCCCTTACAATCTCCCCCCTTTTGGTGGATTGATGACAATACAGGATTTGCATAAAAGGAGATAACATAGAACATGGGCAAACCCCATACCTCTAAAATATAGACGGGCTCCCCTAGATGTGTGCTATCTAGATGAGTGCTTTGGACTGCACGGCACACATACTAGGATCAACACTCCCCCTATATTTTAGAGACAAGGCATATCTTGCAACAAAAAGGCTAACACTAAGCAAGATAGTACATATGAGCATAATATAAATAGCACAAGATAGCATAAGCTCAATAAGGTACGATAGAGTGCATATGTCTTACACCATATGGTAGAACGGTCTCACAAACGCAAACCAAACCAAAGCAAATGAGGTTCAACGGAACAAAAGCAAACGACACAACGAAACAAACACGACTCGCAAATCCTACACTCTCTTCCCCTTTGGCATCGAGACACCAAAAAGGCAGAGAGGACGCCTACAACACAAGTGGTGGCTCAAGCGGAGTAATCACTCGCGTGCTCCTCGTCAGACTCGGCAGCTAGGACAGACTCCTCCTTGTCCTCCTCAGAATCAGTCCACCTATAGCCATGCTTCGCCATCCAGGCTGCTCTGGCGTGATGACCCTCTCAGATCCGCTGGATATCTGCTCACCAAACGTCCTCAAGATCCACTTGTCGCGGTGGTGACTCTCCTTCTGAGCAACATGAGACCGGTACTGCCCCTTGGCATGCATGCAGAACAGAGCCTTCATCTTGTTCTTCAGCTTCTTAGCCCAAGAGGGCTCAGACGATGAAGGCGAGTTGCTAGCAGAGCTTTCCTCATCAGCGTCCTCCTCCTCAACCTCCTCGGCATCCACATCCATCTGAGCTGCTGCTGCCTCAGCACGGGTAGTAGTGTTGACCCACTAGGGCTTGATACGGAGCCAGATGGGGTCATGACGAATCCAGGCAGGGGCAAGAAACTCATCATTGGGAAGGAGCTTCTCCCAAGTCCTCGAGATCAACAGAAACAAGTAAGGTCCATAGATGGGAACCTTACGGGTGAACACCACAAACCGAAGCTCGCACCACATGATGTGTGAGACATCAAGTGGCTGAGTCTGAGAGAGACGAGCCTCCTCACAGATGAGCATCATATCCACAAGATAGGCATGCACTTTGTCCTTGTCACCAATGTGGGGATAGAGAGAGTTGTGGAAGACGCGATAAATGATGTCAAGGAAGGGGTTCAACACCCATGTCTTCTTGCCACTAGGAAGCGATTTCTCAACATAGTAGGGTAGAAGCCTGTCCTTGTTGGCTGACTCGGGATTGGCATGAGGGCGTACACCAACGGGTGTGTTGAGCCCCTCATCAGGAACCTGAAGCAAATCCATGAAGTCCTTCCATGTAGCAGTCGGCCGCTGTCCGTTGGTCATCCAGGTCATCCTCCATGCCTCATCAGTATGGAAGTGGACCGTGGCAAAGAACTGGGCCACAATCTCAGGGTCATAATCTAAATGGAATGAGATCACATTCTCAATGCCAAAATGCTCCACGAGGTCCAGAGCCTCACCAAAGTAATCACAGTGCCTCTCATCTCACATGTGATGCATGTCAATCCACTGCACGTCCACATAGAGGTTCTGCTTGGCCTTGATCACATCCACATAAGTGATATACTACTGCTTGGTCTAGAACAGATCATTCCTGCTGAAGTTGGCACGAGGATTCACATAGGGGTTGATTTTTCTTCGAGTGGCAAACTCAGCAAGAGGAATCTCATCCATGCCCTTGGAGGGCTCCTTGAGCTTGGTGGCGGTGGTCTTGGTCCTGCGTTGGGGGCACTGGAGCCCTCAGGAGCTTCGTCTTGGTTGCGTAGACGCTTGGAGACCGTGTCACGACTTGGATTGGAACGGCGAGCAGGAGCACTGGTGCCACCACCTAAGACACAAAACACAAAAACACACATGAGAAGCGAGAAGGATCAATGCAAAGACCTCAGCAAAACAGGTGAAACAAGCAGAACTCACACTTGAGAGTTGCCACAAGAGAGATTTGACAGAAATGGTAGTACCTCATGGCTGCGCGATACTAAAATTCTAGTGCTGCTCCTAGTCATGGTAGTACCGTGCCAGGGGCACGGTAGTACCGTGTCTTGGAGCGGCAGTAAAATTTTAGTGCCGCGCCTCGCGCGGTAGTACCGCTCTGGAGGAGCGGCAGTACCGTACGAGCGGTAGTACCACACCAGAGATGTGGTAGTACCGCACGGCGGTAGATCCGAGTCCACAACTGCATCTGAGCACAACCGTGACAACAACGCGGTACTACGGTTGATCAAATCTACCACGGGGCAACAAAGCAAGTACAATCTCTACGCATTGCTATTCTCCTACCTCCTACTCTTGCATAGATTTGGCCTAAAATCCCAAGAACAACATGCATGTCCCCAAAAACCTAGAAGCAAACAAACGAACCAAAGAGAGAGGGATTTGGGGAGAAACCTTGTTCCATGGCAAGAGGAAGTGGTGGGGAACGATCCCACCGGTCGGAATCCGAGGAGAGCGGCTGGAGACGGAGATCCAGCAAGGACCTCCGGCGCCATTCTTGAGCAAGAGAGAGAAAGACGGCGTGGGGAGAAACAGATGAATGGATATGGGGGAGTTGGAACTCCCCCTGCCCGCCCTTAACCCCCATGCGCCCTCGACAGCACGGTAGTACCACATGTCATCGCGGTAGTACCACCTGGGCGGAAGTACCGCACCGAGGACGGTAGTAGCGCTCCCCCAGGCGGCAGTAAAAAATTACTACCGCGCTGGGTGCGGAAGTACCGTGCGCTGCTCACGCGGTAGTACTGTGGCAGGCCACAGTAGTACTGTGTGCTCAAGAAGATGCAAGTTTCAAGAACAAGGGAAAACAAAGGGCCTTTGCAAAGCAACCTTCAACCAAACGGACACGCCAAGACGGTGGCACACTAGAAACACACACAAGAACGACACGACGAAAGGAAGGCAAGAGACAACAAGGACTAAAACACTCAACACAACCTCTCTAAAAAGAGGGCGGTGGCCGGAGCCACCTATGTTTGAGTCAATTGGTATGGCACCGTGAAGAATTATCCTTGGGCCCATGACCAAAACTCATCTTTGAAGCACAAGTACCATCAACAATGGCTAATGTGAAAGAGTTGATCAATTTATGCATAATGGGGGGAGGGAGAGTTCATTGAGAGAACAACACTCCCCCTATGTCCATGCCTACACCTAAACAAGATAACAAGTTGAGTATGGTGGGGTGTGCATGGGTTCAAGCAACATTGCTCAAATCAATGATATTTAGCTCATGCCTTAACTCGTGAAATCTTGCTTCATCCAGGGGCTTCGTGAAGATATCTGCAAGGTTATCAAGAGTGTTGACATAGTTGAGCTTGATCTCCCCTCGCCTAATATGATCCCGGATGAAGTGATACCGAATCTCAACATGCTTCATCTTGAAGTGTTGCACCGGGTTGAGAGAAATCTTGATGGCACTTTCATTGTCACACCAAAGAGGCACTTTGTCACAAATGACACCGTAATCCTTTAAAGTTTGCCTCATCCATAAAAGTTGTGCACAACAACTACCGGCAGCCACATACTCCGCTTCCATGGACGAGAGAGACACACAACTTTGCTTCTTTGAAGACCAACTCACCAAAGAGCAACCAAGAAATTGGCACCCTCCGGAAGTTGACTTCCTATCCATGTTGTCTCCCGCCCAATCGGAGTCCGAATAGCCCACAAGATTGAAGTTAGATCCTCTTGGATACCATAAGCCAAAGTTTGGGGTATGAGCCAAATATCGAAAGATTCGCTTGACCGCCACACAGTGGCTTTCCTTATGTGCGGCTTGAAACCATGCACAAATTCCCACACTCAACATGATATCCGGTCTAGATGCACAAAGGTAAAGCAAGGAGCCAATCATGGAGCGATATACCTTTTGATCCACTGCTTTACCATTGGGATCTATGTCAAGTTGGCATTTGACGGGCATTGGGGTGGAAGCCGGCTTGACATCACTTAGCTTGAATCTCTTGAGCATGTCTTGAGTGTATTTGGCTTGGTTGATGAAGGTCCCTTCTCTTCGTTGCTTGACTTCAAACCCGAGAAAGAACTTCAACTCTCCCATCATGGACATCTTGAACTTGGAGGTCATGAGTGCGGCAAATTCCTCATTTAAAGCTTTGTTAGGGGAACCAAAGATAATATCATCAACATATAGTTGGCACACAAACAACTCCCCTTTGACCTTCTTAGTAAAAAGAGTGGGGTCGATTTTCCCAATTTCAAAACCACGATCTTGCAACAACTTGATACGTCTCCAACGTATCTATAATTTTTGATTGTTCCATGCTATATTATATCCTGTTTTGGACATTATTGGGCTTTATTATACACTTATATTATTTTTGGCACTAACCTATTAACCAGAGGCCCAACCCAGAATTGCTGTTTTTTTTACCTATTTCAGAGTTCACGGAAAAATAATATCAAACGGAGTCCAAACAGAATGAAACCTTTGGGAACGTGATTTTCGGAACGAACATGATCCAGAGGACTTGGACCGTACGTCAAGAAAGCAACTAGGAGGGCACGAGGGAGGGGGCGCGCCTACCCCCCCAGGCGCGCCCTCCACCCTCGTGGGGCCCATGTTGCTCCACCGACGTACTTCTTCCTCCTATATATACCTACGTACCCCCAAACTACCAGATACGGAGCCAAAACCCTAATTCCACTGTCGTAACTTTCTGTATCCGTGAGATCCCATCTTGGGGCCTTTTACGGAGCTCCGTCGGAGGGGGCATCGATCACGGAGGGCTTCTACATCAACACCATGGCCTCTCTGATGAAGTGTGAGTAGTTTACTTCAGACCTTCGGTCCATAGTTATTAGCTAGATGGCTTCTTCTCTCTTTTTGGATCTCAATACAAAGTTCTCCCCCTCTCTTGTGGAGATCTATTCGATGTAATCTTATTTTGCGGTGTGTTTGTTGAGATCGATGAATTGTGGGTTTATGATCAAGTTTATCTATGAACAATATTTGAATCTTCTCTGAATTCTTTTATGTATGATTGCTTATCTTTGCAAGTCTCTTTGAATTATCAGTTTGGTTTGGCCTACTAGATTGATCTTTCTTGCAATGGGAGAAGTGCTTAGCTTTGGGTTCAATCTTGCAGTGTCCTTTCCCAGTGACAGTAGGGGCAGAAAGGCACGTATTGTATTGTTGCCATCGAGGATAACAAGATGGGGTTTATTTCATATTGCATGAGTTTATCCCTCTACATCATGTCATCTTGCTTAAAGCATTACTCTGTTCTTTTGAACTTAATACTCTAGATGCATGCTGGATAGCGGTCAATGTGTGGAGTAATAGTAGTAGATGCAGGCAGGAGTCGGTCTACTTGTCTCGGACGTGATGCCTATATACATGATCATACCTAGATATTCTCATAACTATGCTCAATTCTGTCAATTGCTCAATAGTAATTTGTTTACCCACTGTAATACTTATGCTCTCGAGAGAAGCCACTAGTGAAACCTATGGCCCCCGGGTCTATTTTCCATCATATTAATCTTCCGTCAACAAGCTATTTCTTTTTCCGTTTATTTTGCTTTCTTTACTTTGCATCTTTATCATAAAAATACCAAAAATATTATCTTATCATATCTATCAGATCTCACTTTCATAAGTGACCGTGAAGGGATTGACAACCCCTTTACTGTGTTGGTTGCGAGGAGTTTATTTGTTTGTGTAGGTGCAAGGGACTCGTGCGTGGCCTCCTACTGGATTGATACCTTGGTTCTCAAAAACTAAGAGAAATACTTATGCTACTTTGCTGCATCACCCTTTTCTCTTCAAGGGAAAACCAATGCAGTGCTCAAGAGGTAGCAAGAAGGATTTCTGGCGCCGTTGCCGGGGAGTCTACGCAAAAGTCAACATACCAAGTACCCATCACAAACCCTTATCTCCAGCATTACATTATTTGCCATTTGCCTCTCGTTTTCCTCCCCCCACTTCACCCTTGCCATTTTATTCGCCCTCTCTCTCAATCCCCCTTCTCTTTCTCTACTTGCCTCTTTTTTCCCGTCTCTTGTTTGCTTGTGTGTTGGATTGCTTGCTTGTCACGATGGCTTAAGATAATACCAAATTGTGTGACTTTACTAATATTAACAACAATGATTTTATTAGCACTCCGATTGCTCCTCTTACCGATGTTGAATCTTGTGAAATTAATGCTGCTTTGTTGAATCTTGTCATGAAAGATCCGTTTTCTGGCCTTCCTAGTGAAGATGCCGCTACCCATTTGAACAACTTTGTTGATTTGTGTGATATGCAAAAGAAGAAAGATGTGGACAATGATATTGTTAAATTGAAGCTATTTCCTTTTTCGCTTAGAGATCGTGCTAAAGCTTGGTTTTCATCTTTGCCTAAAAATAGTATTGATTCGTGGAATAAGTGAAAAGATGCTTTTATCTCTAAGTATTTTCCTCCCGCTAAGATCATCTCTCTTAGAAACGATATCATGAATTTTAAGCAACTTGATCATGAACATATTGCACCAGCTTGGGAGATGATGAAATTAATGATACGTAATTGCCCTACACATGGTTTGAATTTATGGATGATTATACAAATTTTTTATGCCGGATTGAATTTTGCTTCTAGAAATCTTTTAGATTCGGCCGCGGGAGGCACTTTTATGGAAATCACTTTAGGAGAAGCTACCAAACTCCTAGATAATATTATGGTTAATTATTCTCAATGGCACACTGAAAGATCTACTAATAAGAAAGTGCATGTGATAGAAGAAATTAATGTTTTGAGTGGAAAGATGGATGAACTTATGAAATTATTTGCTAATAAAAGTGTTTCTTGTGATCCTAATGATATGCCTTTGTCTACTTTAATTGAGAATAATAATGAATCTATGGATGTGAATTTTGTTGGTAGGAATAATTTTGGTAACAACGCGTATAGAGGAAACTTTAATCCTAGGCCGTATCCTAGCAATTCCTCTAATAATTATGGTAATTCCTACAACAATTCTTATTGAAATTTTAATAATATACCCTCTGATTTTGAATCCAATATTAAAGAATTTATTACTTCGCAAAAGAATTTCAATGCTTTGATGGAAGAAAATTGCTTAAGATTGATGAGTTGGCTAGGAACGTTGATAGAATTTCTCTTGACATTGATTCTTTGAAACTTAGATCTATTCCACCTAAGCATGATATCAATGAGTCTCTCAAAGCCATGAGAATTTCCATTGATGAGTGCAAAGAAAGAACCGCTAGGATGCGTGCTAAGAAAGATTGCTTTATAAAAGCATGTTCTTCTAGTTTCCATGATAATAAAGATGAAGATCTAAAAGTTATTGATGTGTCCCCTATTAAATCTTTGTTTTGAAATATGAATCTTGATAATGATGGGACTGAATATGATCCACCTTTACCTAGAAGGCGTTCCAAAAATTCGGAGTCTTTAGATCTTGATGCTAAAATTATTAAAAGTGGGATTGAAGAGGTCAAAACTTCAAATATCAATGAACCCACTATTTTGGATTTAAAGGAATTTAATTATTATAATTGATCTTTGATAGATTTTATTTCCTTGTTACAATCTGTGCTAAATTCTCCTCGTGCTTATAGTCAAAATAAAGCCTTTACCAAACATATCGTTGATGCTTTGATGCAATCTTATGAAGAAAAACTTGAGTTGGAAGTTTCTATCCCTAGAAAACTTTATGATGAGTGGGAACCTACTATTAAAATTAAAATTAAAGATCATGAATGCTATGCTTTGTGTGATTTGGGTGCTAGTGTTTCCACGATTCCAAAGACTTTGTGTGATTTGCTAGGTTTCCGTGATTTTGATGATTGCTCTTTAAACTTGCACCTTGCGGATTCAAATATTAAGAAACCTATGGAAATAATTAATGATGTTATTATTGTTGCAAATAGGAATTATGTGCCCGTAGATTTTATTGTTCTTGACATAGATTGCAATCCTTCATGTCCTATTATTCTTGGCAGACCTTTCCTTAGAACAATTGGTGCAATTATTGATATGAAGGAAGGGAATATTAGATTCCAATTTCCATTAAGGAAAGGCATGTAACACTTCCCTAGAAATAAAATTAAATTACCATATGAATCTATTATGATAGCCACTTATGGATTGCCCACCAAAGATGGCAATACCTAGATCTATCCTTGCTTTTATGCCTAGCTAGGGGCGTTAAACGATAGCGCTTGTTGGGAGGCAACCCAATTTTATTTTTATTCCTTGCTTTTTGCTCCTGTTTAGTAATAAATAATTTATCTAGCCTCTATTTTTGTTGTGTTTTTTGTGTTTAATTAGTGTTTGTGCCAAGTAGAACCGCTGGGAAGACTTGGGAAAAGTCTTTTTAATCTTGCTGTAAAAAAACAGAAACTTTAGTGCTCACAAGAATTGCTGCCATTTTTATTTGAAAAGTGCTATTTTGTTAATTATTTTTGCAGATGATTAATAGATAAATTCCTCACGTCCAGAAAGTTATTTTAGAATTTTTGGGGTTACATAACTTGCGTTAGCTACAGATTACTACAGACTGTTCTATTTTTGACAGATTCTGTTTTTCGTGTGTTGTTTGCTTATTTTGATGAATCTATGGCTAGTAAAATAGTTTATAAACCATGGAGAAGTTGGAATACAGCAGGTTTAACACCAATATAAATAAATATTGAGTTAATTACAGTACCTTGAAGTGGTGTTTTGTTTTCTTTCGCTAATGGAGCTCACGAGATTTTCTACTTTAAGTTTTGTGTTGTGAAGTTTTCATGTTTTGGGTGAAAGATTTGATGGATTATGGAACAAGGAGTGGCAAGAGCCTAAGCTTGGGGATGCCCATGGCACCCCAAGATAATCTAAGGACACCTAAAAGCCCAAGCTTCGGGATGCCCCGGAAGGCATCCCCTCTTTCGTCTACTTCCATCGGTAACTTTACTTGGAGCTATATTTTTATTTACCACATGATATGTGTTTTTCTTGGAGCATCTTGTATTATTTGGGTATTTATTTGTTAGTTTTCCAAAATCATCCTTGCTGTACACACCTTTTGAGAGAGACACACATGATTCGGAAATTGTTAGAATACTCTATGTGCTTCACTTATATCTTTTGAGTTATATAGTTTTTGCTCTAGTGCTTCACTTATATCTTTTAGGGCACGGTGGTGGATTATTTTGAGAGTCCTACAAAACAGCGTGGTAATTTGCTTTAATTATGTTAGGCATTCAAGATTAATAATAAAAAATTCTTATGAGTGTGTTGAATACTATGAGAAGTTTGATACTTGATAATTGTTTTGAGATATGGAGATGGTGATATTAGAGTCGTGCTAGTTGAGTAGTTGTGAATTTGAGAAATGCTTGTGTTGAAGTTTGTGATTCCCATAGCATGCATGTATGGTGAACTGTTATGTAAAGAAGTTGGAGCATGAATTATTTATTGATTGTCTTCCTTATGAGTGGCGGTTGGGGACGAGCAATGGTCTTTTTCTACCAATCTATCCCCCTAGGAGCATGTGTATAGTACTTTGCTTCGATAACTAACAGATTTTTGTAATAAGTATGTGAGTTCTTTATGACTAATGCCGAGTCCATGGATTATACGCACTCTCACCCTTCCACCATTGCTAGCCTCTCTAATACCGCGCACCTTTCGCCGGTATCATACACCCACCATATACCTTCCTCAAAACACCCACCATACCTACCTATGATGGCATTTCCATAGCCATTCTGAGATATATTGCCATGCAACTTACCATCGTTCCGTTTACTATGACATGCTCCATCATTGTCATATTGCTTTGCATGATCATGTAGTTGACATTGTATTTGTGGCAAAGCCACCATTCATAATTCTTTCATACATGTCACTCTTGATTCATTGCATATTCCAGTACACCACCGGAGGCATTCACATAGAGTCATATCTTGTTCTAAGTATTGAGTTGTAATTCTTGAGTTGTAAGTAAATAAAGTGTGATGATCATCATTATTAGAGCATTGTCCCAAGTGAGGAAAGGATGATGGAGACTATGATTCCCCCACAAGTCGGGATGAGACTCCGGACGAAAAATAAAAAAATAAAAGAAAAAAAGAGGCCATAAAAAAGAAGAGAAAAGGCCCAAATAAAAAAATAAAAAATGAGAGAAAAAGAGAGAAGGGACAATGCTACTATTCTTTTACCACACTTGTGCTTCAAAGTAGCACCATGATCTTCATGATCACTACAAGAGATATGTCAACTAGTGACCTTCTGTCAGTGACCCTAGAATAATTGGTCGTAGATCTATAACCATTTCAGACCAATTGGTCAAAAGCTGTTCGGGGGGCTCCAAACCCTAAACTATAACGACCATTTTGGTCAGAAAGGTCGTAATTTCCTTACACAAAATGGTCATAAAGCAGATAGCACTGGTTTGCTGCCTTATTTCTAGCTGATCATGACCAATATAGATGGTCATAACCTTGTAAATTGTGGTGGGTTGCTATGACTAGGCGCCACCTCATCAGTTTTGCCTATGTGTCATGTCCATGTGGCAGTTTTTGCCCTAGGTTGTGAAGCAACCTATATTTCTGTCATTCCCAAAATTCCCAAAAAAATCTCATAAATTCTTTGGGTCATATCTTCGTCAAATATGTAAAAAAAACCTTCCTTGCCTAGTTCAAAAATAATTCAAAAATATTCATTTTCCTATTCTGTTCAGAACAACAGTTTGTGAAGGAAGTACCACTTTGGCATGTCCAAATAGTATCCATTTTCTACAGTGCTTTCCTATGCCCAAATAACCATCCTCCACCAAATTCCAACTCAATCCATTCATTATTTTGAGCCGAGTTTCAACATTCGTATTTAAGTCCAGTGTGGTAGTTTGCAAAGCAAGTACCACCTAGGCTCCTCCTTTTGAGCTGAAAATTTGTGAAGACGGTCCTCTTAGTAACTGATCATCCTCAGCCAAAACTCACGCCCATTAGCCATGTACATTTCCCATACCGCTAATCAAACACTTGGCTGCTAATTCATGTTTGAGCATCGATCGGTCTCCTCGTGAAAATCTTGTGTTGTAATTTTCTTCCTAGCACCTACCTGGGGAGTGCCCAACCCACTAGACATGCCTAGGCTGCCCAGAACACATGGCAACGCCACGGTCACGCGGCGAGCATGCGAGTTTACGCGCTCTAGAGTTGGGGGCCTCGGCCACCGCCCAAACCTCGACGTATCGCCACCAAACCATGTATTTATGATTAAATAGGTATTTATGTAACTAGAAATGTTTTTTTGGAAAAAATAAATAGCAAACTATGAGGCAGCTGCAGTTCAAATTTGACCCGCTTCCTGCTGAATCAGCGGGAATTTGTCTTTTTCACAAGAGGTGGATCAAAACTTTTGACACCCAACCATTTTGTCAATTGTGCATTATATATGGCCTAGTATTTTATAAAATTGATTAGGTCCAATTTTGCAACAAATATATGGTAGGTCCTTCACAAAAAAACTCATTTTGGGCACTCAGAAAAATGGAAAATGAATTTTTCGTGCAAAGAAAATGAAAACTTCCTTAGGAAACATTGTTTGTCATTCCAATATGCACCCTTGTGCACGATATGAGGTCATTTAAACAAACTATGCCATGAATGTGGCCATAAGATTGATCATTTGGCTTGATAGCCATGAATCTTCACGTATGATAGCTCATTTCTGAGAAAACTTTTTTAAAAGAATTGTCGTATTACAAGTTTATTATTTTTCCTGGAAACTTGGTCACATATAATGACACAATGCGAAGGTTTTCCAATTTTTTGATTTTTTTTTGAATTTTTTATGCCCGTTTCAAAATGCGGTCAAAACGGTGGGCTTGACCGTTCCTAGCTAGTGGTTGAATCTTGGAAAACTTTTGATGTTTCTCTGATTAAATAGATACTTATGTACCTAGAATTATTTTTGGAAAAAATAAAGAGCAAACTATGAGGCAGCTGCAGTTCAAATTTGACCCGCTTCCAACTGAATCGGCGGAAATTTGTCTTTTTCACCAGAGGTGGATAAAAACTTTTTACACCCAACCATTTGGTCAATTGTGCATTAAATATGGCCTAGTATTTTATAAAAATGATTTGGTCCAATTTTGCAATAATTATTTGGTAGGTCCTTCACAAAAAAACCTCATTTGGGGCACTCGAAAAAATGGAAAATAGCTCTTTTGTGCAATGAAAGTGAAAACTCCCTTAGGCAACATTGTTTGGAATTCCGAAATGCATCCTTGTGCACAATATGAGATCATTTGAACA
This sequence comes from Triticum urartu, assembly GCF_056163025.1. Classification (NCBI taxonomy): domain Eukaryota; kingdom Viridiplantae; phylum Streptophyta; class Magnoliopsida; order Poales; family Poaceae; genus Triticum; species Triticum urartu. The sequence goes on along the minus strand of NC_141874.1, from coordinate 156,351,096 downwards.
AACTATGCAATGAATGTGGCCATAAGATTGATCATTTGGCTTGATAGCCATGCATCTTCACGCATGATAGCTCATTTCTGAGAACACTTTTTTTAAAAGAATTTTCGTATTACAAGTTTATTATTTTTCCTGGAAACTTAGTCACATATAATCACACAATGCGAAGGTTTTCCAATTTTTTGATTTTTTTGAATTTTTTATGCCCATTTCAAAATGCGGTCAAAACGGTGGGCTTGACCGTTCCTAGCTAGTGGCTGAATCTTGGAAAACTTTTAATGTTTCTCTGATTAAATAGATACTTATGTACCTAGAAATGATTTTTGGAAAAAAATAAAGAGCAAACTGTGAGGCAGCTGCAGTTCAAATTTGACCCGCTTCCAACTGAATCGGTGGAAATTTGTCTTTTTCATCAAAGGTGGATAAAAACTTTTACACCCAACCATTTGGTCAATTGTGCATTAAATATGGCCTAGTATTTTATAAAAATGATCTGGTCCAATTTTGCAATAATTATTTGGTAGGTCCTTCACAAAAAAACCTCATTTGAGGCACTCGAAAAATGGAAAATAGCTCTTTTGTGCAATGAAAGTGAAACCCCTTAGGCAACATTGTTTGGAATTCCAGGATGCACCCTTGTGCACAATATGAGATCATTTGAAGAAACTATGCCATGAATGTGGCCATAAGACTGATCATTTGGCTTGATAGCCATGAATCTTCACGCATGATAGCTCATTTCCGAGAACACTTTTTAAAAGAATTGTTGTATTACAAGTTTATTATTTTTCCTGGAAACTTGGTCACATATAATGACACAATGCGAAGGTTTTCCAATTTTTTGATTTTTTTTGATTTTTTTATGCCCGTTTCAAAATGCGGTCAAAACAGCGGGAATGACCGTTCCTAGCTAGTGGTTGAGTCTTGGAATTTTTTTGGTGTTTCTCTAATTAAATAGATACTTATGTACCTAGAAATGATTTTTGGAAAAAATATAGAGCAAACTATAAGGTAGCTGCAGTTCAAATTTGACCCATTTCCAGCTGAATCGGCGGAAATTTGTCTTTTTCACCAGAGGTGGATAAAAACTTTTATCACCTGACCATTTGATCAATTGTGCATTAAATATGTCCTAGTATTTTAGAAAATTGATTTGATACAATTTTGCAACAAATATATTATAGGTCCTTCACAAAAAATTTATTTTGGGTACTCAAAAAATGGAAAATTGATTTTTCGTGCAAAGGAAATAAAAACTCCCTTTGTCAATATTGTTTGCAAATCCACGATGTAAACTTGTGCAAAATATGATATCATTTGAACAAATATTTGATAGGACTTTCACAAAAAAAACTCATTTTGAGCACTGAAAAATGGAATGAATTTTTTTATCTTGAATCGATCACGACCAATTTATATGGTGATAAGGTCATCAAATGGTTTGCTGCGTTCTGATTGGACCATGAGCATATCACGCGGATCACGCATCAACCACCGTCGGATGCTTCCAAATCTAGCGGCCCAAACCCACCCGAGCCGAAACCCTAGGTCAGTCCTCATAGACATTTTCCACCCCCCCGCCTCCATTCTTTCTCTCCCTCCCTCCCCCGCTTCCACCAACGAGCCCCTCTGCTCTCCCTCGCTCCGATCTGGTGGAGCCGCCACCCCCAACCTCTCTCTCCGACTTCGATCCACTGCCGCTTCCAACCGCTCCCACCCCACTCCTCTTCCCCTCCTCCTCAGGCAGCCCAGTCGTCGTCGCGACCGAGGACCAGAGACGCGGACAGTCGTTGGCGCCTACGCTTGGGAGAATCGAGGGCTGGCTCGCGCCGACGCGGCGTCGTGGCGAGATCCGGCCGGGCGCCACGTCGCTGGATCCCTCCCGACACGGCAGATCTGGCCAGCGTAGGGTAGGTGTCAGCCCGCCGCCGATCCACCCCGGCGCCCCCATGGCCAGGCGGGCAGAGGGTTTCGCTCCCCCGGGGCGGCCAGATCTCGCGTGGTGGCGAGCAGATCTTGGACTCGCGAGACGACCTCCGCCGCCGCCGACGCGCTCAGCTCCGTCGTCGCGGCCGTGGTGCGCGCGCTGTCCAAGGACTTCCTCGTCATCAGGCAGGAGTGGGCGGCCATCCGCATCCAGACCACCTTCCACGGCACCAGCTCCCGCTCCCGCACCCCCGCCTCCAATGACGTCGGCCAACGCCATCTCCACCGCCTCCCTCCTCCGCTCCTTCTCCTCCCAGGTAACCCCCGCGCGGTTGTTTAATGGGTTGTGGTTTCTTGCGAGATTACCTGCTCGAATTTGTCCCCATTTTCTCGTCGGGTTGATGTGAAATTGGGCTCGGTTTGTGACCTGTGCTGTTGGGTGTAATGAGCAGGGGAGGTTGAGGAGGTCCAAGAACGGCCGCTCGTCACGGTTGGTGGTGTGCGCGGACGCCAAGGAAATCGCCTTCGACCAGAAGTCCCGGGCCGCGCTCCAGGCCGACATCGAGAAGCTCGCCAGCGCCGTCGGCGTCACCCTCGGCCCGCGAGGTGATGCTCAGCTGCCTCTAACAAATAATTGCAGCTCGCGTTTCATGCCTGAACCACTAGCTTTTCCGTGTTTACTGTGGTGCCAAACCCTAGTTCCATGATAAGGTTGTCAGAGAGTTCCACATGTTCAGTATCTGCTGCAAAACCTGACTGCAAGCTAGCTAATTGCTCATTTCATCCGCATTTTCTACGCGCGCGGTCTGCTGTGTGACCCAATTTTGAGTTAACAGAGCCACAAAATAGAATGAAGCAAAAGAAATGAATATTGTAATTTTGGGGTTTGACACTGTCCCCTTGGTGATGGTGCATATTGCTTACTGGACTGCAAGACTCTGAATTAAAACTAAGTAGTGTACAGAATATGCCACAAGCATGGATCGAATTGAAACATGTATAGTTAAGGAATTCTAATCAATAATTGTACAATCTAGAAACAGTTTTAGACTCTAAGGCGTACCAAGATTGACACAACCTATCTTTCTAGATTTCTTTCACACTGTACCAAATTGCCGTACCATATCAAAGTCCAGGACATTAGTTTCCAGAAGAGTGTTATATAGAACCTAGGACTCGTTATAAGATAACTAAGCAATACTAAGACCAAAGAACACCTAACACACACACACTTGTTTGGAAATGGAAGGCTTGTGTTGTTTTAGCTATTCGTTGCCAATGATTAATCATCTTGTTTGTTTTTTGGCTGCATCTGACATACATTCTTATGCCTGTTTACTCCAGGTCAGGCTCATTTTTACCCAGGCTGGTGCTCGCAATTGCTTGGTTTGGTTTCGTTCGACTTAGCACTGAATCCCTCAGTTTATGCAGTTTCGTTGTGGTTGATTGACATCCCTATGAAGATAAAATTCAGGACCAAAGATGATTGATTACTGGTTTTAGCCCCAAGCCATCTTGTCTTGCCGTTTTTGGTGAGCTGGTGGCTTGGGGCTAAAACCACTATTTATGGTCGTCGGTGATGGTCATATTAGCTATGAGATGTGAGGGAAATACTTTAACCTCAAATGTGTGTCAGCATGTTACTGTTGTGACCCTTCATGTTATTTCTGTGCTGAGATTGTGAGATTCTTATAGGACCATAAAGTTCATTCTCTTTCAGTCTATCACACCTGTTTTGTACCAATATCATGATTATGCACCAAACATATTACCGTTAGTGGTTCATTCTATTTGATATGGATCATCTTCCACTTGAGAGCTGGCAGGAGGTCATGATAATTTTTTTGTTCCTTCTCAGGAATGCTCCCGTGCGGTGGCCTCCTTGAGACTTGGCACTTAGAAGCAGAATCTAATTAATTATACTGATTTTTTTGTTCTTCCAGAATCTTGGCACTTTGCTTGTCTATGGATCATCTTCCACTTGAGAGCTGGCAGGAGGTCATTATTCCGTTGCTGCCTCATCACTTACCTCCAGTTTTGAATTTGTGTGATAAATGCTTCTGAATTCCAATGACAAGTGCTACTGAAAATTTTCTATTCTTGTTTCTTTAATACACGTGTTCATGAATAATCGCTTCAGTTATTTGTTCTTCTGAAAACTTCAGTATGCAAGTACCTATTCCTGGTACAACAAGTACCAGTTCTTGAGCATTTGCACAGTTTTCCTCCAAAGTATTCTGCATAGAGCTCTAACTAACATTTTGAGACCTTATAGGTTTCACAAACAAAATATGCACTATCGAGACACTTGGGTATATAAACAAGTAGTAGTAGCAGTTGTACTGGACAACTGGTTATTTTGTATCTTTTCTTGTTCAAGTATTTCTTGAGTATCTGTTAACAAAACAACCATATTAGTCCTCTAATTCAACTCAGTTCAATACATACTATTTGCTGATCTTCCACTATATGCATGACTTGTCCTGTTTTCTTGCCATCTTCCACTTCACATTGCTTCATGACTTTGTAGATCTATTTGTATATGCCTTTACAATGTCGATTTATTTTGCTTTGTTTGCAATTTCCAACTATGCGTATCTGTTGCAACTTGCAAGATTTATATTATTTTTGTTCTTGTCTTGTTTCCTTCTTAATTTGTTCATATATGCATGACTTGTCCTGTTTTCTTGCTATCTTCAACTATTCAGATGTAGATCTTTGTGAAGACTCTCACCGGGAAGACCATCACACTTGAGGTCGAGTCCTCCGACAGAATTGACAACGTCAAGGCAAAGATCCAGGTCAAGGAGTGGCCCGTCCGCTGGTGCTGCTGATCCTGCTTGGACGAACATGCTGCCTCTTCCACATCGGCCACATGACAGCCATGGTGAGCTCTTTGCTGATCCTTCTTGTTCTCTGCTCTGCTTTCAATTGAACTTATTTCAGTTGGCAACTGTATACTGAGTTCAAGAGTATGGGTGCTTGCTTGTGAATAGTGATGTTGTTCCCATTAGATTAGATTAGGTTAATTACAGCCACAAGTATAGTAGGTTCTGTCCAAGTGCTCTTCGTCTTGTGTGTCATCTACAAGTCAATCAAGTTAATTAGATGTTGCTCTTTTCATGTTCTGCTTCATACATACATGCATATGTGATCATGGGGTGCTATATATAGAAATATTAGGGGATGCTATAGAAGAGTGTGCTAACAAAATTTGAATCACTATGATTCCACTAGTGAAAATACTCTTGAGTACTACTGCCATGTGCCGACGAGACAGATTCTAAATTGTGACCATCATCTAGCTAGCACCTATATTTATGCAGTAATAAAATGAAAATGAACAAATAACTATGTTGTATCGTTTGGCTTGTTAATTTCCCTTGGAAGAAAAGGATCTCTTAGTTGTGCAGTACTTGGTTCTTGGATGATTTTTCTGTTTGGAAACAAACATTAGTCAACAGCCGTATGTATAGTCACTAACACTTGGACTTGCCAAAACATTCATGCAGGCTGCTGGTGGACGTGGTGGTGATCCCCCTGTTGAAGGAGACGAGGTGGCACGCCTCCTGTGAGGAGGTAGAGGATGTGAGCTGAGCTGCTGTCTGGTTGAGGAAGAAAGTCGCTGTCTTTACTGGCGAAACAAACTGCTGCGGCAGCCATGCTTGTGAGCTTATGATGTGCCTCTAGTTTAGTTTGTCGGTTTGTGTGAACCGTTCTCTGTGATGTATGATGTATTGCTGATGTTAGCTGTACATGTGATGTATGATGAGTTGACTTGATGGTTTGTTTGAGGCTGTCTTGTGAAGGTTATTGTTAGTTAACATGAGTTAAACTAATACATACACTTGCTGCTGTTAGCTGTTAACATGAGTTGACTTGATGGTTCGTTTGAGGCTGTCTTGTGAAGGTTACTGCTAGTTAACATGAGTTAAACTATTACATGCACTGGGACCCATTTAACTAGTGGACCCATTTAAAAAAAGGAAAAGGAAATTGTTTAGACAAAATGGCCACGACCCAACAATAAAAAAATGTTGCAATGTTGGGCTAGGCCCATGAAATAGACCAAAAATTGACAGAAAATAATAATAATAAATGGGCTGAATTAATGGGCTCGACGCATATAGACACCTACTCGGACTGGGCTGAATCTTATCAGTGACCTTTTGAATAGGTCGCAATTTTGCCACGTCAGATTGCCACGTCGGATCCGACGTGGCCTGGACAGACAACCAGTGACCAAAACAAAAGGTCATGGGTTCAATGACCTTCTGTTTTGGTCATAAACGTCTATGACCTTCTCATAGAGAAGGTCGTTAATTTTAGTTTACGACCTCCAGCTTTTGACCTTCTGTTTTTGGTCACAAAAAGGTCGCAAATGAAAAACAATGACCTTTCAGTGACCAATAGTCAAGGTCACAAGTTGACATATTTCTTGTAGTGGATAGAGAGTCTCCTATGTTATCACTTTCATATACTAGTGGGAATTTTTCATTATAGAACTTGGCTTGTATATTCCAATGATGGGCTTCCTCAAAATGCCCTAGGTCTTCATGAGCAAGCGAGTTGGATGCACACCCACTTAGTTCTTTTTGTTGAGATTTCATATACTTATAGCTCTAGTGCATCCGTTGCATGGCAATCCCTACTCACTCACATTGATATCTATTAATGGGCATCTCCATAGCCCGTTGATACGCCTAGTTGATGCGAGACTATATTCTCCCTTTTTGTCTTCTCCACAACCACCATTCTATTCCACATATAGTGCTATGTCCATGGCTCACGCTCATGTATTGCATAAAGATTGAAAAAGTTTGAGAACACCAAAAGTATGAAACAATTGCTTGGCTTGTCATCGGGGTTGTGCATGATTTAAATACTTTGTGTGGTGAAGATGGAGCATAGCCAGACTATATGATTTTGCAGGGATAACTTTCTTTGGCCATGTTATTTTGAAGAGACATAATTGCTTAGTTAGTATGCTTGAAGTATTATTATTTCTATGTCAATATTGAACTTTTGTCTTGAATCTTTCGGATCTGAATATTCATACCAGAATTAAGAGAATTACATTGAAATTATGCCAAGTAGCTTTCCACATCAAAAATTCTGTTTTTATCATTTACCTACTCGAGGACGAGCAGGAATTAAGCTTGTGGATGCTTGATACGTCTGCAACGTATCTATAATTTTTGATTGTTCCATGCTATATTATATCCTGTTTTGGACACTACTGGGCTTTATTATACACTTTTATATTATTTTTGGGACTAACCTATTAACCGGAGGCCCAGCCCAGAATTGTTGTTTTTTTGCCTATTTCAGAGTTTCACAGAAAAAGAATATCAAACGGAGTCCAAACGAAATGAAACCTTCGGGAACGTGATTTTTGGAACGAACATGATCCAGAGGAATTGGACCCTACGTCAAGAAAGCAACCAGGAGGGCACGAGGTAGGGGGGCACGCCTACCCTCCAGGCGTGCCCTCCACCCTCATGGGGCCCATGTTGCTCCACCGATGTACTTCTTCCTCCTATATATACCTACGTACCCCCAAACTACCAGATACGGAGCCAAAACCCTACTTCCACCGCCATAACTTTCTGTATCCGTGAGATCCCATCTCGGGGCCTTTTCCGGAGCTCCGTCGGAGGGGGCATCGATCATGGAGGGCTTCTACATCAACACCATAGCCTCTCCGATGAAGTGTGAGTAGTTTACTTCACACCTTTGGGTCCATAGTTATTAGCTAGATGGCTTCTTCTCTCTTTTTGGATCTCAATACAAAGTTCTCCCCCTCTCTTGTGGAGATCTATTTGATGTAATCTTCTTTTGCGGTGTGTTTGTTGAGACCGATGAACTGTGGGTTTATGATCAAGTTTATCTATGAACAATATTTGAATCTTCTCTGAATTCTTTTATGTATGATTGGTTAATCTTTGCAAGTCTCTTCGAATTATCAGTTTGGTTTGGCCTACTAGATTGATCTTTCTTGCAATGGGAGAAGTGCTTAGCTTTGGGTTCAATCTTGCGGTGTCCTTTCCTAGTGATAGTAGGGGCAGCAAGGCACGTATTGTATTGTTGCCATCGAGGATAACAAGATGGGGTTTATTTCATATTGCATGAGTTTATCCCTCTACATCATGTCATCTTGCTTAAAGTGTTACTCTGTTCTTTTGAACTTAATACTCTAGATGCATGCTGGATAGCGGTCGATGTGTGGAGTAATAGTAGTAGATGCAAGCAGGAGTCGGTCTACTTGTCTCGGACGTGATGCCTATATACATGATCATACCTCGATATTCTCATAACTATGCTCAATTCTGTCAATTGCTCAACAGTAATTTGTTTACCCACTGTAATACTTATGCTCTCGAGAGAAGCCACTAGTGAAACTTATGGACCCTGGTTCTATTTTCCATCATATTAATCTTCCATCAACAAGCTATTTCTTTTTCTGTTTATTTTGCTTTCTTTACTATACATCTTTATCATGAAAATACCAAAAATATTATCTTATCATATCTATCAGATCTCACTTTCGTAAGTGACCGTCAAGGGATTGACAACCCCTTTATTGTGTTGGTTGTGAGGAGTTTATTTGTTTGTGTAGTTGCAAGGGACTCGTGCGTGGCCTCCTACTAGATTGATACCTTGGTTCTCAAAAACTGAGAGAAATACTTACGCTACTTTGCTGCATCACCCTTTCCTCTTCAAGGGAAAACAAACGCAGTGCTCAGGAGGTAGCACAACTCGATAAGGTGGTCATACCACGCACGTGGGGCTTGCTTAAGGCCATAGAGTGCCTTATCGAGTTGATACACATGATCGGGAAAATAGGGATCCTCGAACCCGGGGGGTTGCTTGACATATACCAACTCATTAATAGGACCATTAAGAAAAGCACTCTTCACATCCATTTTTTGTAGCTTAAAGTTATGATGAGAAGCATATGCAATCAACATGCGAATGGATTCAAGGAGAGCAATGGGAGCAAAGGTTTCACCGTAGTCGATACCCTCGACTTGGGAGTAGCCTTGGGCTACCAAATGAGGCTTGTTGTGAATGATAATCTCATGAGCATCTTGCTTGTTCTTGAATATCCACTTGGTTCCAATGACATTATGGTTCCCCGTTGGCCTTGGCACCAATCTCCACACCTTGTTGTGCTCGAAGTTGTTGAGTTCTTCATGCATGGGATTAAGCCAATCCGGATCCTCGAGCGCCTCATAAACCTTTTGGGGTTCAACACAAGAGACAAACGCGTGATGTTCACAATAGTTTGCTAATTGTCTACGAGTGCTTACCCCCTTTCTTAAGCTTCCAAGAACATTTGTCATGAGATGATCTTTGGTGGATAGCTTGGATGCGATCTTGGCGGCACGACGCTCTAATTCCTCCTCTAGAGAGAGTTGAGGAGCGGTCACTTGATCATCTTGAGCATCGTCTTGAGCTCGTTCTTGATCTTGAACTCGTTTGGATGATAGAACTTGTCCTTCGGCATCACTTGGTGATTCAACACCATCTTGAGGTTGATCTTGCCCTTGGTCTTGTTCATGAGGTTGAGGGCCTTCACTTTATTCTTCGGAAGCGTGTGGGCCTTGAGTTGGTGATGGCTCCACGTGAGTGGAACATTGTCCTTCTCCTTCGGCCACAAGGGGATCCTCAACGGGTAGGATAAAACCAACACCCATTCTTCTTATGGCTTGGGGAGGAATTTCATCACCTACATCACAAGTGCCACTTTGCTCCACTTGGGAGCCGTCATTCTCATCAAACTCCATGTTACATGTCTCCTCAATAAGTCCCGTGGACTTATTGAGGACACGGTAAGCATGGGAGTTTGGAGCATAACCAACAAATATGCCCTCATGAGCTCTAGCCTCAAATTTAGACAAACGAACACCTTTCTTGAGAATGAAATATTTACACCCGAACACCCGGAAGTACTTGAGGTTGGGCTTGTTACCGGTGAGTATCTCGTATGGAGTCTTGTTCAAGCCTTTCTAGAGGTAGATCCGATTGGATGCATGACACGCGGTGTTGATGGCTTCGGCCCAAAAGTTGTATGGAGACTTGAACTCCGCCATCATGGTCCTTGCCGCATCCATCAACGTCCGATTCTTCCTCTTCGCTACACCATTTTGTTGAGGGGTGTAAGGTGCAGAATATTGATGCTTGATCCCCTCATCACTAAGAAACTCATCCAAGGTGTAGTTCTTGAACTCGGTGCCGTTGTCACTTCTTATTGTCAAGATCTTTGCATTGTGTTGGCTCTGAGCTTCATTTGCAAAGTCAATGACGGTTTGTTGGGTCTCACTCTTCCTCTTGAAGAAATATACCCAAGTGTATCTTGAATAATTATCCACAATCACCAAGCAATAGTTCCTACCCCAAGACTATAAAAAGATGGAGGCCCAAAGAGATCCATGTGAAGGAGCTCCAAAGGCCTCTTCGAGTAAATGAAAGTAGTGGGAGGGTGAGCCTTTTCATGTAGCTTTCCTTCAATACAAGCACTGCAAGCACGATTTTAGCAAAACTAACATTTGTTAGTCCATGGACATGGTCCCCCTTGAGAATACTTTGCAAAGATCTCATATTGACATGGGCTAAACGGTGATGCCAAAGCCATCCCACGTCAACTTTAGCCATTAGGCATGTCGCGGTCTTAGTGAGTCGCTCCGAAAAGTTAATCACATAGAGACCGTTTTCGACATGCCCAACAAAGGCTACTTTAAGAGTCTTGCTCCACAAGAGGGCCACGGTATCAACATCAAATAAGTTGGCAAATCCCATGAGTGCAAGTTGACGAACGGAAAGTAAATTGTATGCAAGGGACTCAACAAGCATGACCTTCTCGATCGTGAGGTCATGAGAAATGACAACCTTGCCGAGTCCCAATACCTTAGAGGACGAGGCGTCACCCCAATCGACGTTGGTGGGCATAGATGGAATCTTTTGCACGTCCACAACCAAGTCCTTGCTTCTAGTCATATGATTAGTAGCTCCACTATCGAGCAACCATGATCCCCCACCGGAAGCAAACACCTACACGAAATCAATGCTTGGTTTTAGGTGCCCATTTTGTGATGGGTCCTTTGATGTTAGTAACAAGGATCTTAGGAACCAAAATAGACCATTCAATGTACTTATAAGAAGAAACAACAAATTTGGCATAGACATGTCCATCACTAGCACGGCATAACACATAAGAAGGGTTAAAGTCGCCGGCTTTGTTGGGAGGAGTAGCATTGCCCTTCTTGGCATCACTACTCTTCACATTGTTCTTATTCTTCTTAGAGGCACCTTCTCCCTCTTTGACAAAATTTTGCATGAGAGGAGGAGGTCGTTTGGTCTTGTAATTCTTCTTCTTGTTCTTGGACTTGGCTGCAAACCCAATCCCTTCCTTGGCCACAACTTCCTTTTGATTGCTCAAAAGGTCATTGAGGTTCTTCTCGCCTTGTATGCACGACACAAGGCCTTTCTCAAGTTGCTCCTCCAACTTAGCATTCTCCTCCACAAGATGCACATGCTCACAACATGGGTTAGTAGCATTTGCATTATCAATTAAGACCATATGAGGAAATGTGGCTTTCTCCTTGGTTAGCTTTACTTGGAGTTGATCATGAGACTCTTTGAGGCTAGCATGAGCACCCTTCAAGACCTTGTGAGCCTTGTCAAGTAAGTCAAACTCCTCTTTGAGTCTAGCAAGATCAACTCCAAGCTTGGCCTTCTCGGAGTTTAGCACACAAGAAACAACAAGAGCATGATCAAGATCTTTCTTTAGTTTAGCATGGTCATCGTTGTGTGACTCCTTGCTACCTCTTGAGCACTTGCGTTGGTTTTCCCTTGAAGAGGAAAGGGTGATGCAGCAGAGTAGCGTAAGTATTTCCCTCAGTTTTTGAATACCAAGGTATCAATCCAGTAGGAGGCCACGCACGAGTCCCTCGCACCTACACAAACAAATAAATCCTCGCAACCAACGCGATAAGGGGTTGTCAATCCCTACACGGTCACTTATGAGAGTGAGATCTGATAGATATGATAAGATAATATTTTTGGTATTTTTATGATAAAGAGAAATAAAATATGCAAAGTAAAATAAAAGGCAAAGGAAATAATTAAGTATTGGAAGATTAATATGATAGAAGATAGACCCTGGGGCCATAGGTTTCACTAGTGGCTTCTCTCGAGAGCATAAGTATTTCACGGTGGATAAACAAATTACTGTTGAGCAATTGACAGAATTGAGCATAGTTATGAGAATATCTAGGTATGATCATGTATATAGGCATCACGTCCGAGACAAGTAGACCGACTCCTACCTGCATCTACTACTATTACTCCACACATCGACCGCTATCCAGCATGCATCTAGAGTATTAAGTTCAAGAGAACAGAGTAACGCTTTAAACAAGATGACATGATGTAGAGGGATAAACTCATGCAATATGAAATAAACCCCATCTTGTTATCCTCGATGGCAACAATACAATACGTGCCTTGCTGCCCCTACTGTCACTAGGAAAGGACACTGCAAGATTGAACCCAAAGCTAAGCACTTCTCCCATTGGAAGAAAGATCAATCTAGTAGGCCAAACCAAACTGATAATTCGAAGAGACTTGCAAAGATAACCAATCATACATAAAAGAATTCAGAGAAGATTCAAATATTGTTCATAGATAAACTTGATCATAAACCCACAATTCATCGGTCTCAACAAACACACCGCAAAAGAAGATTACATCGAATAGATCTCCACAAGAGAGGGGGAGAACTTTGTATTGAGATCCAAAAAGAGAGAAGAAGCCATCTAGCTAATAACTATGGACCCGTAGGTCTGAAGTAAACTACTCACACTTCATCAGAGAGGCTATGGTGTTGATGTAGAAGCCCTCCATGATCGATGCCCCCTCCGACGGAGCTCCGGAATAGGCCCCAAGATGGGATCTCGTGGATACAGAAAGTTACGGCGGTGGAATTAGGGTTTTGGCTCCGTATCTAGTAGTTTGGGGGTACGTAGGTATATATAGGAGGAAGGAGTACGTCGGTGGAGCAACAGGGGGCCCACGAGGGTGGAGGGCGCGCCTGGGGGGGGGGTAGGCGCGCACCCTACCTTGTGGCCTCTTGGTTGATGTCTTGACGTAGGGTCCAAGTCCTCTGGATCATGTTCGTTCCGAAAATCACGTTCCCGAAGGTTTCATTCCGTTTGGACTCCGTTTGATATTCTTTTTCTGCGAAACCCTAAAATAGGCAAAAACAGCAATTCTGGGCGGGGCCTCCGGTTAATAGGTTAGTCCCAAAAATAATATAAAAGTGTATAATAAAGCCCAACAATGTCCAAAACAGAATATAATATAGCATGGAACAATTAAAAATTATAGATACGTTGGAGACGTATCACTCCTCAAGAGCCATGCGATGACCACACTCTTCCTCAAGAGCATTAGAGAGATCCACATCTCATCGGCATAGTCACGACTATGCCCCTCCATCTTAGAGATGGTGTCCTCGTGAGCCTCGATCATGTCATTGGCTTCACCAAGTTTTTCCAAGAGAGCAACGTAGTGCTTCTTGGATTTACCCTTAAGCTTACTCATAAAAGACTCAAACTCATTTTCCTCCACATTGGACCCCTCATGTTCATCAATGCAATCCGTCAAAGAAGGATTATTAATGATGGTAGTTTTGATGTTGGGGGTTACCTTGTTGGTGTCTTTAGCCATGAGGCACTTGGCAGTGATGTTCTCATTGGGTGAGTCAAAGAGAGACACCCGTGGAGTTGTCTCAATGGCAACGGAGGCCATGGCAACCGGCTCGTCGTCTTCTTCATCATCATCATCCTCGTTGTACTCTTCTTTGATGGGTTTCGTAGTAATTTCAAAAAATTTCCTACGATCACACAAGATCATGGTGATGCATAGCAACGAGAGGGGAGAGTCTGATCTATGTACCTTGTAGATTGACAACGGAAGCGTTTGGTTGATGTAGTCGTACGTCTTCACGGCCCGACCGATCAAGCACCGAAACTACGGCACCTCCGAGTTCTAGCACACGTTCAACTCGATGACGATCCCCAGACTCCGATCCAGCAAAGTGTCGGGGAAGAGTTCCTTCAGCACGACGGCGTGGTGACGATCTTGATGCACTACTGTAGCAGGGCTTCGCCTAAGCACCGCTACAATATTATCGAGGACTATGGTGGAAGGGGGCACCGCACACGGCTAAGAATATGATCACGTGGATCAACTTGTGTTCATGGGGTGCCCCTTGCCTCAGTATATAAAGGATGGAGGAGGAGGAGGCCGGCCAAGGCAATTGGTGCGGCCAGGATGTGGAGTCCTACTAGGACTCCAAGTCCTAGTAGGAGTCCACCAAGAGGGGAGGAAGGGAGAAGGAAGTAGAGGAGAAAGAAAGGTGGCCGGCCCCCTTTTCCCTAGTCCAATTCGGACCAGAGGGGAGGGGGGGCGCAGCAGCCCCTTGGCCCTTTCTCCTCTTCCCACTAAAGCCCATCAAGGCTCATTGCTTCTCCCGTAACTACCCGGTACTCCGAAAAATATCCGAATCACTCGGAACCTTTCCGATGTCCGAATATAGTCGTCCAATATATTGATCTTTACGTCTCGACCATTTCGAGACTCCTCGTCATGTCCCCGATCTCATCCGGGACTCCGAACTCCTTCGGTACATCAAAACTCATAAACTCATAATATAACTGTCATCGAAACCTTAAGCGTGCGGACCCTACGGGTTCGAGAACAATGTAGACATGACCGAGACACGTCTCTGGTCAATAACCAATAGCGGGACCTGGATGCCCATATTGGTTCCTACATATTCTACGAAGATCTTTATCGGTCAGACCGCATAACAACATATGTTGTTCCCTTTGTCATCGGTATGTTACTTGCCCGAGATTCGATCGTCGGTATCTCAATACCTAGTTAAATCTCGTTACCGGCAAGTCTCTTTACTCGTTCCGTAATACATCATCCCACAACTAACTCATTAGTTGCAATGCTTGCAAGGCTTCAGTGATGTGCATTACCGAGAGTTCCCAAAGATACCTCTCCGACAATCGGAGTGACAAATCCTAATCTCGAAATACGCCAACCCAACATGTACCTTTGGAGACGCCTGTAGAGCTCCTTTATAATCACCCAGTTACGTTGTGATGTTTGGTAGCACACAAAATGTTCCTCCGGCAAACGGGAGTTGCATAATCTCATAGTCATAGGAACATGTATAAGTCATGAAGAAAGCAATAGCAACATACTAAACGATCGGGTGCTAAGCTAATGGAATGGGTCATGTCAATCAAATCATTCACCTAATGATGTGATCCCGTTAATCAAATAACAACTCTTTGTCCATGGTTAGGAAACATAACCATTTTTGATTAACGAGCTAGTCAAGTAGAGGCATACTAGTGACACTCTGTTTGTATATGTATTCACACATGTATTATGTTCCCAGTTAATACAATTCTAGCATGAATAATAAACATTTATCATGATATAAGGAAATAAATAATAACTTTATTATTGCCTCTAGGGCATATTTCCTTCAGTCTCCCACTTGCACTAGAGTCAATAATCTAGTTCACATCGCCATGTGATTTAATAGCAATAGTTCTCATCACCATGTGATTAACACCCATAGTACACATCGATATGTGACCAACACCCAAAGGGTTTACTAGAGTCAGTAATCTAGTTCACATCGCTGTGTGATTAACACCCAAAGAGTACTAAGGTGTGATCATGTTTTGCTTGTGAGATAATTTTAGTCACCGGGTCTGTTATATTCAGATCCGTAAGTATTTTGCAAATATTTATGTCAACAATGCTCTGCACGGAGCTACTCTAGCGAATTGCTCCCACTTTCAATATGTATCTAGATTGAGACTTAGATTCATCTAGATTAGTGTCAAAACTTGCATCGGCGTAACCCTTTACGACGAACCTTTTTTCACTTCCATAATCGAGAAACATATCCTTATTCCACTAAGGATAATTTTGACCGCTGTCCAGTGATCTACTCCTAGATCACTATTGTACTCCCTTGCCAAACTCAGTGGTAGGGTATACAATAGATCTGGTACACAGCATGGCATACTTTATAGAACCTAAGGCATAGGGAATGACATTCATTCTCTTTCTATCTTCTGCCGTGGTCGGGCTTTGAGTCTTACTCAATTTCACACCTTGTAACATAGGCAAGAAACTCTTTCTTTGTCTGTTCCATTTTGAACTACTTCAAAATCTTGTCAAGGTATGTATTTATTGAAAAACCTTATCAAGTGTCTTGATCTATCTCTATAGATCTTGATGCTCAATATGTAAGCAACTTCACCGAGGTCTTTCTTTGAAAAACTCCTTTCAAACACTTCTTTATGCTTTGCGGAATAATTCTACATTATTTCCGATCAACAATATGTCATTCACATATACTTATCAAAAATGTTGTAGTGCTCCCACTCACTTTCTTGTAAATACAGGCTTCACCGCAAGTCTGTATAAAACTATATGCTTTGATCAACTTATCAAAGCGTATATTCCAACTCCGAGATGCTTACACCAGTCCATAGATGGATCGCTGGAGTTTGCATATTTTTTTAACACCTTTAGGATTGACAAAAACTTCTAGTTGCATCATATACAACTCTTCTTTAAGAAATCCATTAAGGATTGCAGTTTTGGTATCCATTTGCCAGATTTCATAAAATGCGGCAATTGCTAACATGATTCGGACAGATTTAAGCATAGATACGAGTGAGAAACTCTCATCGTAGTCAACACCTTGAACTTGTCGAAAACCTTTTGCGACAATTCTAGCTTTGTAGATAGTAACACTACTATCAGCGTCTGTCTTCCTCTTGAAGATCCATTTATTCTCAATTGCTTGCCGATCATCGGGCAAGTCAACCAAAGTCCATACTTTGTTCTCATACATGGATCCCATCTCAGATTTCATGGTCTCAAGCCATTTTGCGGAATCTGGGCTCATCATCGCTTCCTCATAGTTCGCAAGTTCGTCATGGTCTAGTAACATGACTTCCAGAACAGGATTACAGTACCACTCTGGTGCGGATCTCATTCTGGTTTACCTGCGAGATTCGGTTGTAACTTGATCTGAAGTTACATGATCATCATCATTAGCTTCCTCACTAATTGGTGTAGTAGTCACAGGAACAGATTTCTGTGATGAACTACTTTCCAATAAGGGAGAAGGTACAATTACCTTATCAAGTTCTACTTTCCTCCCACTCACTTCTTTCGAGAGAAACTCCTTCTCTAGAAAGTTTCCGAATTTAGCAACAAAAGTCTTGCCTTCGGATCTGTGATAGAAGGTGTATCCAATAGTTTCCTTTGGATATCCTATGCAGATTTACTTCTCCGATTTAGGTTCGAGCTTATCATGTTGAAACTTTTTCACATAAGCATCGCAGTCCCAAACTTTAAGAAACGACAGCTTAGGTTTCTTGCCAAACCATAGTTCATATGGTGTCGTCTCAACGGATTTAGATGGTGCCCTATTAACGTGAATGCAGCTATCTCTAATGCATAACCCCAAAACAATAGTGGTAGATCGGTAAGAGACATCATAGATTGCACTATATCCAATAAAGTACGGTTATGACGTTCGGACACACCATTATGCTGTGGTGTTCCATGTGGCATGAGTTTGTGAAACTATTCCACATTGTTTTAATTGAAGACCAAACTCGTAACTCAAATATTTGTTTCCGCGATCAGATCGTAGAAACTTTATTTTCTAGTCACGATGATTTTCCACTTCACTCTGAAATTCTTTGAACTTTTCAAATGTTTCAGACTTATGTTTCATCAAGTAGATATTCCCATATCTGCTCAAATCATCTGTGAAGTTCAGAAAATAACGATACTTGCCGTGAGCCTTAACACTCATCGGACCGCATACATCAGTATGTATTATTTCCAATAAGTCAGTTGCTCGCTCCGGAGAACGGAGTCTTAGTCATCTTGCCCATGAGGCATGGTTCGCAAGCATCAAGTGATTCATAATCAAGTGATTCCAAAATCCCATCAGCATGGAGTTTCTTCATGCGCTTTACACCAATATGACCTAAATGGCAGTGCTACAAATAAGTAGCACTATCATTATTAACTTTGCATCTTTTGATTTCAATATTATGATTATGTGTATCACTACGATCGAGATCCAACGAACTATTTTCATTGGGTGTGTAACCATATAAGGTTTTATTCATGTAAACAGAACAACAATTTATTCTCTTACTTAAATGAATAACCGTATTACAATAAACATGATCAAATCATATTCATGCTTAACGCAAACACCAAATAACACTTATTCAGGTTCAACACTAATCCCGAAAGTATAGGGAGTGTGCGATGATGATCATATCAATCTTGGAACCACTTCCAACACACATCGTCACTTCACCCTTAACTAGTCTCTGTTTATTCTGCAACTCCCGTTTCGAGTTACTAATCTTAGCAACTGAACTAGTATCAAATACTGAGGGGGTGCTATAAACACTAGTAAAGTACACATCAATAACATGTATAACAAATATACTTATGTTCACTTTGCCATCTTTCTTATCTGCCAATCACTTGGGGTAGTTCCGCTTCCAGTGACCAGTCCCTTTGCAGTAGAAACACTTAGTCTCAGGCTTAGGACCAGACTTGGGCTTCTTCACTTGAGCAGCAACTTGCTTGCTGTTCTTCTTGAAGTTCCCCTTCTTCCCTCTGCCCTTTTTCTTGAAACTAGTGGTCTTGTCTACCATCAACACTTGATGTTTTTCTCGATTTCTACCTTCGTCAATTTCCGCATTACGAAGAGCTTGGGAATTGTTTCCATTATCCCTTGCATATCATAGTTCATCACGAAGTTCTACTAACTTGGTGATGGTGACTAGAGAATTCTGTCAATCACTATCTTATCTGGAAGATTAACTCCCACTTGATTCAAGCGATTGTAGTACTCAGACAATCTGGGCACATGCTCACTAGTTGAGCGATTCTCCTCTATCTTTTAGCTATAGAACTTGTTGGAGACTTCATATCTTTCAACTCGGGTATTTTCTTGAAATATTAACTTTAACTCCTAGAACATCTCATACGCTCCATGATGTTCAAAACGTCTTTGAAGTCTCGATTCTAAGCCATTAAGCATGGTGCACTAAACTATCAAGTAGTCATCATATTGAGCTAGCCAAACGTTCATAACGTCTGCATCTGCTCCTACAATAGGTCCGTCACCTAGCGGTGCATCAAGGACATAATTTTTCTGTGCAGCAATGAGGATAAACCTCAGATCACGGATCCAATCCGCATCATTGCTACTAACATTTTTCAACACAATTTTCTCTAGGAACATATCAAAATAAACACAGGGAAGCAACAATGCGAGCTATTGATCTACAACAAAAATTGCAAAATACTACCAGGACTAAATTCATGATAAATTTAAGTTCAATTAATCATATTACTTAAGAACTCCCACTTAGATAGACATCCCTCTAATCCTCTAAGTGATTACGTGATCCAAATCAACTAAACCATGTCCGATCATCACGTGAGATGGAGTAGTTTCATTGGTGAACATCACTATGTTGATCATATCTACTATATGATTCATGCTCGACCTTTCGGTCTCCGTGTTCCGAGGCCATATCTGTATATGCTTGGCTCGTCAAGTATAACCTGAGTATTCCGCGTGTGCAACTGTTTTGCACCCGTTGTATTTGAACGTAGAGCCTATCACACCCGATCATCACGTGGTGTCTCAGCACGAAGAACTTTCGCAACGGTGCATACTCAGGGAGAACACTTCTTAATAATTTAGTGAGAGATCATCTTATAATGCTGCCGTCAATCAAAGCAAGATAAGATGCATAAAAGATAAACATCACATGCAATCAATATAAGTGATATGATATGGCCATCATCATCTTGACCATATCACATCACAACATGCCCTGCAAAAACAAGTTAGACGTCATCTACTTTGTTGTTGCATGTTTTACGTGGCTGCTACGGGCTTAAGCAAGAACCAATCTTACCTACGCATCAAAAACCACAACGATAGTTTGTCAAGTTGGTGTTGTTTTAACCTTCGCAAGGACCGGGCGTAGCCACACTCAGTTCAACTAAAGTTGGAGAAACTGTCACCCGCAAGCCACCTATGTGCAAAGCACGTCGGGAGAACCGGTCTCGCGTAAGCGTACGCGTAATGTCGGTCCGGGCCGCTTCATCCAACAATACCGCCGAACCAAAGTATGACATGCTAGTAAGCAGTATGACTTATATCGCCCACAACTCACTTGTGTTCTACTCGTGCATATAACATCAACATATAAAACCTAGGCTCTGATACCACTGATGGGTTTCGTAGTAATTTCAAAAAATTTCCTACGATCACGCAAGATCATGGTGATGCATAGCAACGAGAGGGGAGAGTCTGATCTATGTACCTTGTAGATTGACAACGGAAGCGTTTAGTTGATGTAGTCGTACGTCTTCACGGCCCGACCGATCAAGCACCGAAACTACGGCACCTCCGAGTTCTAGCACACGTTCAGCTCGATGATGATCCCGGACTCCGATCCAGCAAAGTGTCGGGGAAGAGTTCCGTCAGCACGACGGCGTGGTGACGATCTTGATGCACTACTGCAGCAGGGCTTCGCCTAAGCACCGCTACAATATTATCGAGGACTATGGTGGAAGGGGGCACCGCACACGGCTAAGAATATGATCACGTGGATCAACTTGTGTTCATGGGGTGCCCCTTGCCTCAGTATATAAAGGATGGAGGATGAGTAGGCCGGCCAAGGCAATTGGTGCGGCCAGGATGTGGAGTCCTACTAGGACTCCAAGTCCTAGTAGGAGTCCACCAAGAGGGGAGGAAGGGAGAAGGAAGTAGAGGAGAAAGAAAGGTGGCCGGCCCCCTTTTCCCTAGTCCAATTCGGACCAGAGGGGAGGGGGGGCGCAGCAGCCCCTTGGCCCTTTCTCCTCTTCCCACTAAATCCCATCAAGGCTCATTGCTTCTCCCGTAACTACCCGGTACTCCGAAAAATATCCGAATCACTCGGAACCTTTCCGATGTCCGAATATAGTTGTCCAATATATTGATCTTTACGTCTCGACCATTTCGAGACTCCTCGTCACGTCCCCGATCTCATCCGGGACTCCGAACTCCTTCGGTACATCAAAACTCATAAACTCATAATATAACTGTCATCGAAACCTTAAGCGTGCGGACCCTACGGGTTCGAGAACAATGTAGACATGACCGAGACACGTCTCTGGTCAATAACCAATAGCGGGACCTAGATGCCCATATTGGTTCCTACATATTCTACGAAGATCTTTATCGGTCAGACCGCATAACAACATACGTTGTTCCCTTTGTCATCGGTATGTTACTTGCCCGAGATTCGATCGTCGGTATCTCAATACCTAGTTCAATCTCGTTACCGGCAAGTCTCTTTACTCGTTCCGTAATACATCATCCCGCAACTAACTCATTAGTTGCAATGCTTGCAAGGCTTCAGTGATGTGCATTACCGAGAGGGCCCAAAGATACCTCTCCGACAATCGGAGTGACAAATCCTAATCTCGAAATACGCCAACCCAACATGTACCTTTGGAGACGCCTGTAGAGCTCCCTTATAATCACCCAGTTACGTTGTGACGTTTGGTAGCACACAAAATGTTCCTCCGGCAAACGGGAGTTGCATAATCTCATAGTCATAGGAACATGTATAAGTCATGAAGAAAGCAATAGCAACATACTAAACGATCGGGTGCTAAGCTAATGGAATGGGTCATGTCAATCAGATCATTCACCTAATGATGTGATCCCGTTAATCAAATAACAACTCTTTGTCCATGGTTAGGAAACATAACCATTTTTGATTAACGAGCTAGTCAAGTAGAGGCATACTAGTGACACTCTGTTTGTATATGTATTCACACATGTATTATGTTCCTGGTTAATACAATTCTAGCATGAATAATAAACATTTATCATGATATAAGGAAATAAATAATAACTTTATTATTGCCTCTAGGGCATATTTCCTTCATTCTTGTGCCACCAACCCCTTGGGAGGAGTCTTCTTGGCGAAGTTCCTATTGTTGGGAAAAGACATGGCCTTGTCCTTTCGGATGAGCTTGCCACCATTGTATTCCCTCTTCTCATAAGGACATTCCGCAACAAAGTGGCTCACATTGCCACAATTATAGCACGTCCTTACTTGTTGCTTGACCTTCGCGCCACTTGAGTGGTTTTTGTTGAAGTTGGGCCTTGTGTTCTTCTTGCTCCAAAATTGCCTTGAAGCAAGAGCCATGTGTTCATGATAGGCATACTTTGTATCTTCGGGGTTGCTCTCCTCTTCTTCCTCTTCGTCCTCTTCTTCCACACTAACCTTGGCCTTCAATGCAAGGTTGGGCTTATTTGCTCTTTGAGAACGTAACACCGCATTTTCGGCGGTCTTGTCCAAGATGCTCATAGACACAAAGTCATCCAACACTTCACTTGAGGACATGGTGTGGAAGTCCGGCCTTTGACGAATGACGGAGGACATTGCCTTGTGATAAGGCATCATGGCCTTGAGGAATTTGCACTTGATCCAATTGTCATCCATATCCTTGCTCCCATGATCTCGGAGTGAGACCGCGAGTTTGGTTAATCTCCGATAAAGCTCACGAGCTTCTTCATCTTCTTTCATTGCAAACTCACCGGCTTCATCTTGCACCACTTCATAGTTGGAGCGTTGAATGCTTGCGCTTCCCCTATAGAGGGAAACAACATGGTGCCATCCATCCTTGGCCATGGTGAAGGGCCGGAGATGAGCAAGATCTTCGGGTGGAATTGCATCCTGGATGATGAAGAGAGCATTCTCATTGAATTGATTATTCGCGGCTTCTCTAGGGGTGAAGTTGCTTTGGTCATGTGGATAAAAACCTTCTTCAATGATTCTCCAAAGGTTAGTATTAACATGGTTCAAACGACGCTTAAAGCGATAAACCCAAGAATCAAAGTCCTCATTTTTCACAATCTTAGGGGGAGGACCGGCATGATTCAAATGAGTGGAAGGAATCGGTCCACCATAAGTAAGCGGAGGTTCCACATGGGCAAAGATGCCGTTGCCAATTTTACCACTAGAAGAAGGAGCCTTTTCACTAGTAGCTTCCCCCTTGTCGGAGTTAGCATCTGTCACCTTGTTAGTGGGATCACCCACTTTCAACGGTGCGGTAGATAGTTTAAGCCCTTCTAAGAATTTATTAAACATGTTTTCAACCTCGGTCGTAATGGAGGTTTTCAATGTGTCCAAAGCTACATTGAATTCCTCACGAGAGACCCCGGTTCCCCCATCGGCCGTAGACGAGACCGGATTCACACCGGAGTGCTCCTCCACACCGTCTATGGTGTCAACCATACTCTTCGGACGCCAAAGTCCTTAATAAAGAGACGAGGCTATGATACCAATTGAAAGGATCGATATAGTTGACTAGAGGGGGGGGGGGGTGAATAGGCAACTAACAACTTTTAACTTTTCTTTACCAATTTAAACTTTGCATCAAAGTAGGTTGTCTAGATATGCAACTAGGTGAGCAACCTATATGATGCAACAAGAACAAGTGCACAAGCAAGCAAGGGATATAACACAAATAAGCTTGCACAAGTAAGGGCACAAGATAACCAAGAGTGGAGCCGGTAAATACGAGGATGTGTTACCGAAGTTCCTTCCTTTTGAGGGGAAGTACGTCTCCGTTGGAGCGGTGTGGAGGCACAATGCTCCCCAAGAAGCCACTAGGGCCACCGTATTCTCCTCACGCCCTCACACAATGCGAGATGTCGTGATTCCACTATTGGTGCCCTTGGAGGCGGTGACCGGACCTTTATAAACAAGGTTGGGGCTATCTCCACAACTTAATTGGAGGCTCCCAATGATACCACGAAGCTTCACTACAATGGAATATGGCTTCGCGGTGACCTCAACCGTCTAGGGTGCTCAAACACCCAAGAGTAACAAGATCCGCAAGGGATGAGTGGGGGAATCAAATTTCTCTTGGTGGAAGTGTAGATCTAGGCCTTCTCAACCAATCCCTAGAGAATCAACAAGTTTGATTGGCTAGGGAGAGAGATCGGGCGAAAATGGAGCTTGGGATGGAAGAGATAGTCAACTCGGAGAAGAAGACACCCCTTATATAGTGGAAGAACAAATCCAACCGTTATCCACCAACCCAGCTTGCGTAGCACGGTACTACCGCGCCAGGGCCGCGGTACTACCACAGGGGCATGTAGTACTACCGCTGGGCCCCGCGGTACTACCACCCGAGCAGCACAAACCAGGACAGCCCAAATGCATTGAAGCAGAGGGCGGTAGAACCGCTGGCGCGGTACTACCGCTCCCCCTTGCGGTACTACCGCAAGGCAGGGATGTTCCAGATTTTGGGAAGGCACAGACATATAAAAATACATCCGTGGCAACTTCCACTGAGTTGGAGTCAATGCAAAAAGCCGACACGGTAGTACCGTGAGCCAGGGGCGATACTACCGCGCGGGGTGCAGATGTAAAAAATTACATCCGCTCCTACTGCCGCGCAGGCTGCTGAGCCAGACCAGAACGCACGGTACTACCGCGCATCGGGCGCGGTACTATGGCGTAGGGCGCGGATGTAAAAAATTACATCCTCTCGTACTGTCGCGCAGGCTGCTGAGCCAGACCAGAACGCATGGTACTACCACGCACCGGGCGCGGTACTACGGCGTAGGGCGCGGATGTAAAAAATTACATCCGCTCCTACTACTGCACCCGCACCTGGCCTGGGGCCATGGTACTATAGCTCCAAAGGAGCGGTACTACCATGGGCGCTTGCAGTACTACCGTGCCTGGGCCCGGTACTACCGCAAGGGCCTGCGGTACTACCGCTCCTAGGAGCAGTACTACCGCATGCCCAAGCTCAGCCTAACACGACAATTTGCATAGACGAGAAAAGACGGAGGATGCTCCAAAGTGCCAAAGGAAAAGCGGTGCAACGGTGAAGATGTGTACGTGATGATTCCACCCAAACCTTTCCAAAGCGGACCCCCTCTTAATAGTACGGCTTTCCTACGACTCAAATCCACCGAAAAGAAACATAGAGAAACGCCGTCTTCAATAGTCTTCGAGGGGCACCAAAACGTCTTGTGCCTAGTGATGAAATGTCTGAAACACTCAATGCACATGATTAGTCCGCAAAAGCATTGTCATCAATCACCAAAACAACTAAGGGATAAATATGCCCTTACAATCTCCCCCTTTTTGGTGGATTGATGACAATACGGGATTTGCATAAAAGGAGATAACATAGAACATGGGCAAACCCCATACCTCTAAAATATAGACGGGCTCCCCCTAGATGTGTGCTATCTAGATGAGTGCTTTGGACTGCACGGCACACATACTAGGATCAACACTCCCCTATATTTTAGAGACAAGACATATCTTGCAACAAAAAGGCTAACACTGAAGAACGCAAGCCACGACAATGGCAAGCAAGGCATACCTCCGAAACCAGGGACGGCAATGGCAAGCCACGACGTGACAAGCATAAGCGTCGAAACAACAATGGAGAATGCAAGACATGACGGTTAATGCCGGATTCATCGGCTCCAAACCCGGTCAACGGAAAAAGCCATTCAAGGCAAACAGAGATGGCTCATCCAGTCTACACAGAATACTTGATCGGCCTTGCCAGATTCATGGCACCCCCAATAAACCCGCCAATCATACCAACAGAAAATGTTGTGTCTTCAAACAAGCGGGCAAGCTTAACTCCGAACACAAGGGAAAAGGGTTGCCAAGCGACAACGATGACCAAGAGTCTCATCAGCTGAACACAGGGGGACAGAAGCAATTTCCCCCCGGGGTAAAAAACGGTGAACATGATATATGTCACACATGTCCCTAGGAGGGAGCGCAAATGCGCAATACGGGACGTCTATGCCATAGAGTCAGACGCCCCCAAATCAAACCTATGGTCGGCTTGTCCGATCACCTTCGATCGAAAGGACCACCCAACCAGTATCAGTCACGGAGGTTCGGTAGCTCTAGTCCTCGATCCAATCATCGGCGGATTCCACCTTACGTGAGTCCTCGTGGATGGCAACAGCAGTCTCAATCTACTTTATCAAGACACTATCTGCAAAATGGGCATTGATCCGTCAAGAATCAAGCCCACTAGAACTACCTTCAAGGGAGTAATACCTGACAAAGAGGCCCGCTGTATGGGCTCAATCATGCTGGAAGTAGTCTTCGGCTCGCCGAGCAACTCCCGAAGTGAAGACTTGATCTTCAACATTGTCCCCTTCCGCAGCGGCTATCATGCATACTCGGACGAACCGCTTTTTCCTGCTTCAATGCGGCCCCGCATTACGCCTATTTGAAGCTCAAGATGCCCGGTCCACATGGTGTCATTACAATCAATGGAAACATGGAGCGCTCCCTCCATACTAAGGAGCACACAGTGGCCATTGCAGCCGAAGTACAAAGTGGCCCTATCAAGCCGCGCATCCCCTTGGCTATTAGGCCATTGGGCTTCTCCATGCAGGACCGATCAGTTCTACATACCGGTAGTCCGGCAACTTCAGGGCTGGATTAGCAACCCAGCCTCCATCGACCACCACATACATCAGTGAAATTCGTACCGCGCGTGCACAATATGCACTCAAAAATACCTTGGGCATCGGTGGAGGCAATATACGGACAGGCCTATACAAAGGTTCGACCTTACACGGCCTTGCCCTTTCTTTAATCATCTTTTCCTTTTTACCACAGGTGAATCAAAACCTACTCATTCTTCGAACCCGCGAGGACTCTTTCCGAGCCCGGTTCCATATACATGGCCGAAGACCATTCCTTTAAAGGAATCTTTCTTATTTGGGCAAAAGCGGCGCAAACGTGCGGCAGGAAGGTGCGAAGCATTTTTGCAGACCACAACTTCGCTCAAGAACCTGTATAGAGCTTTTTCCTTAGCCCTAGACCCCCGGCATGTAAAATGGCCTTGGTGATTATGGTACATTCTGTAAAGATTACATTTTGACATATCAATCAGATTTTAGTGAACCAAAATTCTTATTCGGTATCTTTTTTATTCCGCATGATTAAGTGGTCTCACGTACACACCTCGGCATAAAATTGCCAGGGGCTCTACAAGGAAACATATGTGTTGCCAAACAAAAGTCCGAACAGCTTTACAACACAATTCGGCATCCTGAGCTCGACATTATATGCATCGGTTCCGAATCATGTCTTTGGTCAATAGTTGGGTTGCCCGGCTCCTGCGCTTGCTGCCTTACGTTCCGTCTAAATGGCTAGGGTAGTAAAGGGAGAACTACCACGATTGTGTTTCTGGTTTGTTCGGTTAAGCACCTCAGTAGAGAAAGCCGAAAACTGACTGTCATGATGCGGCGAGAGCTAGTCAGCCACTTAGTGATTCACTACAATTGAGGGAGTCCTAGATTAGGGGGTATCCGGACAGCCGGATTGTATCCTTTGGCCGGACTGTTGGACTATGAAGATACAAGATTGAAGACTTTGTCCCGTGTTCGGATGGGACTCTCCTTGGCGTGGGAGGCAATCTTGGCAATACAGATATGTAGATCTCCTTCCTTGTAACCGACTCTGTGTAACCCTAGCCCCCTCCGATGTTTATATAAACTGGAGGGTTTTAGTCCGTAGGACAAAAATAATCATACCATAGGCCAGCTTCTAGGGTTTAGCCTCTTCGATCTCGTGGTAGATCAACTCTTGTACTACTCATATTATCAAGAACAATCAAGCAGGACGTAGGGTATTACCTCCATCAAGAGGGCCCGCACCTGGGTAAAACATCGTGTCCCCTGCCTCCTGTTACCATCCGCCTAGACGCACAGTTCGGGACCCCCTACCCGAGATCCGCCGGTTTTGACACCGACATTGGTGCTTTCATTGAGACTTCCTCTGTGTTGTCATCATTAGGCTTGATGGCTCCTTCGATCATCGATAGCGATGCAGTCCAGGCTGAGACTTTTCTCCCCGGACAGATCTTTGTATTCGGCGGCTTCGCACTGCGGGCCAACTCGCTTGGCCATCTGGAGCAGATCAAGAGTTACACCCCTGGCCACCAGGTCAGGTTTGGAAGCTTAAACTACACAGTCGACATCCGCGGAGACTTGATCTTCGACGGATTCGAGCCCCTGCCGAGCGCGCCGCACGGTCACGATGAGCATGATTTAGCTCTACCATCAGACAGTGTTCAGGAGATCGCACCGGCAACCGCTCCAACCCTCAATTCGGAGCCAATTGCGCCATCCATGGACGGAGGGATAGACCCCGCCACGGAGGCCGCATTCTTAGTGGCGATCGGGCCGAGTATCGACCTTACCCTTCACGAGATCCGTGATGCCAAATTGTCGGATTCTTCCCCGGCCACGGACTCCGAACCGCCTGTGCCCGTGCCTATCGAATCCGACTGGGCGCCGATCATGGAGTACACCTCTGCGGATATCTTTCAGCACTCGCCCTTCAACGACATACTGAACTCATTAAGGTCTCTCTCCCTATCAGGAGAGTCCTGGCCGAACTATGTCCGGCAGGATTGGGATGCGGATGACGAAGAAATTCGCCGCCCACCCACCACCCACTTAGTAGCCACTGTCGACAATTTGACTGACATGCTCGACTTCGACTCCGAAGACATCAACGGTATGGACGACAATGCAGGAGACGAACAAGAACCACTGCCCACAGGGCACTGAACAGCCACCTCATCATATGATATATATATATATATGGTGGACACACCCAAAGAAGGCAATGGCGACGGGACAGCGGAGGATGACCCCTCCAAGAAGCAACCCAAGCGCCAACGTCAGTGGCGCCGCTCTAAGTCTCGCCAAAGCAAAAGTGGTGATACCGGCACAGGAGATAACAGCACTCCGGACAGTGCCGAAGATGACAACAATCCCCTCCAGCAAGATTTAGAGCAGGAGGATGGAGAAGCCAGCCCTCCCGAGAGAGCGGCAGATGGAGAGGCGGAGGATGATAATTACATGCCCCCCTCCAAAGACGAGGAAAGCCTCGACGATGATGAATTCGTCATGCCTGAGGATCCCATCGAGCAAGAGCGCTTCAAGCGCCGGCTTATAGCCACGGCAAATAGTCTTAAGAAAAAGCAACAGCAGCTTCAAGCTGATCAAGATTTGCTAGCTGACAGATGGACTGAAGTCCTCGCGTCCGAGGAATATGAACTCGAACGCCCCTCCAAGAGTTACCCAAAGCGCAGGTTGCTACCCCGACTGGAGGAGGAAGCATTAAAACCTACATCTCCAGCGTATGACGCGGCTGATCGGCCACCTCGTGGCCGCGACAAAGAGGCATTTCAGCCAAAAGCTCAGCCCACACCCCGACGCCACTCAAATAAAAATGTCAAGGCACGGGGAAACACGCTAGACCTGCGAGACATATTGGAGGACAAAGCAAAACACGCAAGATCGATCTACGGATCACGAGGGCGCGCCACTATGCGAGACGATAGCCGTCATGCCGGATACACTAAAAGTAAATCCAGCCAGGCCGAACACAGCGGACAAGACTCATTTGAGCTGCGCCGTGATATAGCCCAATACAGAGGCGCCGCACACCCCCTATGCTTCACAAACGAAGTAATGGATCACCAAATCCCAGAGGGTTTCAAACCCGTAAATATCGAATCATACGACGACACAACAGATCCTGCGGTATGGATCGAGGACTTCCTCCTGCACATCCACATGACCCGCGGTGACAATCTACACGCCATAAAATACCTCCCACTTAAACTCAAAGGACCAGCTCGGCATTGGCTCAACAACCTGCCAGCATAATCCATTGGCTGTTGGGAAGATCTGGAAGCTGCATTCCTCGACAACTTCCAGGGCACTTATGTGTGACCACCAGATGCCGATGACTTGAGACACATAATTCAGCAGCCAGAGGAATCGGCCAGGCAATTCTGGACACAGTTCCTGACAAAGAAAAATCAAATCGTCGGCTGTCCGGATGCAGAGGCCCTAGCAGCTTTTAAGCACAACATCCGCGATGAGTGGCTCGCCCGGCACCTTGGCTAGGAAAAGACGAAATCTATGGCAGCTGTCACGACACTCATGACCCGCTTTTGCGCGGGAGAGGACAGCTTTGCTGGCTCGCAGCAATAACATATCAAAGAACCATGGTACTTCAGATACCAAGGATAGCAATGGCAGGTCACGTCGCAACAAACATAAGCACCGCGTCAACAGCGACAATACCGAGGATACGACAGTTAATGCCGGATTCAGAGGCTCTAAACCCGGTCAGCGGAAAAAGCCATTCAAAAGAAGCACTCCGGGCCCGTCCAGTTTGGACCGTATACTCGATCGCTTGTGTCAAATACATGGCACCCCCGACAAGCCAGCCAACCACACCAACAGGGAATGTTGGGTGTTCAAGTAGGCCGGCAAGTTAAATGCCGAAAACAAAGATAAGGGGTTACATAGCGATGACGAGGAGGAGCCCCGGCCGCCGAACACCGGAGGACAGAAGAGGTTCCCCCCACAAGTGCGGACGGTGAACATGATATACGCAACCCACATCCCCAAGAGGGAGCGGAAGCGTGCACTAAGGGACGCATATGCGTTGGAGCCAGTCGCCCCAAAGTTCAACCCATGGTCCTCCTGTCCGATCACCTTCGATCACAGGGACCACCCCACTAGTATCCGTCATGGTGGATTCGGCGCACTGGTCCTAGACCCAATCATCGACATATTTCACCTCACTCGAGTCCTTATGGACGGCGGCAGCAGCCTGAACCTGTTTTATCAGGACACAGTGTGCAAAATGGGTATAGACCCCTCAAGGATCAAACCCACAAAAACGACCTTCAAAGGCATCATACCAGGTGTAGAGTCCCATTGCACAGGCTCAGTCACACTGGAAGTGGTCTTCGGATCCCCGGATAACTTCCGAAGCGAGGATTTAATCTTCTATATAGTCCCGTTCCACAGTGGCTATCATGCACTGCTCGGGCGAACCGCATTTGCGAGATTCAATGCGGTACCACATTATCCATACCTCAAGCTCAAGATGCCAGGACCTCAGGGGGTCATCACAGTCAATGGAAACACATTGCGCTCTCTCCGCACGGAGGAGCACACTGCGGCCCTCGCAGCAGAAGCACAAAGCAGTCTCTTCAGGCAATCCACCAGTTCGGTGATTAAACACCCGGACACCGTCAAGCGCGCCCGGAGTAATCTGCAACAAGACCGCCTGGCACGCTCCGAGCTCGCATAGCAATGCGGCCCCCACCCCAGTCCCTGCCAAACGGCGAAATCTATGCCACGCGTACATAACTATGCATTGAAAATACCATGGGCATAGGTGGGGGGCACGACTATGGCACGCCCCAAAATGCGGCTCAACCGCACTAGGGGCTCCCCGCCTTTTCTCTCTTTCAGGACTTTACTCTCTGGAAACCTCGTCCGGCAGTACGATTGTCGGACACATGATACAACAACCAAGGAGGCAGAAAGCTACGTCGCATCATGGAATTCCCAGGTGGTCTCTGATAACGAGTGAAATACCTGCTTTAAATACCATTCCTCAGCTTGCCCTTGGAGGGGACATGTCAAATAGTCCTACTTTTTGCTTATCGCACTACTTGTATCATTCTACCTCGACGCACCTTTTTGAGTAAATAATGCATATCACTAGACTATTACCGCATTCTCTATTCTTATATATATATATATATATATATATATGTTCATTCATGACATTCAGCACCCGTACACTCTGGTACGGCCAATACGCCAGGGGCTTAAGCATACCCCGTAATACGGCATGAGAAGTCCGAACACTTTCGACAGTGCGGCACCCCGAACTTATAGCATTATATGCATCAGCTCTGAATCATGTCTTGGGTCAATAGTTGGGTTTGCCCGGCTCCCATGTTTTGGTACCTTACGTTCCGCTATATCGGCTAAGGTAGCACTGGGAGAACTACTGCGATTGTGCCCCGGTTCATCTGGGCAAGCACCTCAGTAGAGAAAGCTAAAACTGACTGTCATGATAAGGCGAGAGCTGGTCGCTGTTCGAGAGGTCTCGAGTCCCTAAAGACTTATGCTGCTTAGGGCGAGAAGTCGGCTTTGTCCGGCTTAGGCGTGTATAGCGCCCCGAATTCGGCCTTCCAAATACTAGGGGCTTCGCCAAAATTTAAAATTGTAGACTTCTATGGCTAAGTGAGAGTGATAAAGCATTATAGTCTGATTGCCTTGTTCGTTGCGCTGAGCACCTCCCTCGAAGGACCCAACAATGGGAAAAAGAGTGCTCAGATTTATCCCGAACACCCCAGCACTCGTGGCATGGGCGTAGAAGTCGACGACTAGCCATCTCTCATATTTGATAAACAGCCGCACAGAGGGTAATATTTTAAATTCAAACAAGCGTTGCATAGCGCACATGAACAAGTTTTCATAATACAGGATCACATGAGCAAGTTCATTCAAAAATTACATCCTTCGCACACTCGTCCGCCACAAGACGGGCACCCTTCAGGACACCCTCATAATACATTTCAGGGTGGCGATGCTCCTTGCCCTGCGGCGGCCCCTCCTTCACCAGCTTCTCGGCGTCCATCTTGGCCCAGTGCACCTTCGCACGGGCAAAAGCCCGGCGTGCACCTTCGATGCAGACGGACCGCTTTATGACTTCCAGCCATGGGCAGGCATCCACAAGCCGCCTCACCAGGCCGAAGTAGCTGTTGGGAAGGGAGTCGCCAGGCCACATCCGGACTATAAGGCCCCTCATGGCCTGTTCGGCCGCCTTGTGCAGCTCGACCAGTTGCTTCAGCTGGTCGCTCACAGGCATTGGGTGTTCGGTCCCAGTATACTGAGACCAGAACAACTTCTCCGTCGAGCTTCCCTCCTCGGCCTGGTAATACTTTGCGGCATCAGACACGCTGCGGGGCAAATCTGCGAACGCTCCTGGAGAGCTCTGGACTTGGGTAAGTAACAAGTAATTTACTTTCACATGCTTGCTTTGCATAATGAATGCCTTACCCGCAGCTATCTTCCTCATTGCCTTAATTTCCTGGAGGGCCTTTTGGGCTTCAGCCTTGGCATGCTTTGTGCTCTCGAGGGCCATGGCAAGCTCGGACTCTTGCGTCTTCGAGTCAAGCTCCAAAGTCTCGTGCTTCTTCACGAGAGCCTGGAGCTCTTGCTGCACCTCTCCCACCCGTGCCCCTTGTTTCTCCCGCTCGGTGCGCTCCTTGGCCGCTTTGTTTTCGGCATCGGATAACGCTTGCTTCAGGGTCGCCACTTCGGTCGTGGCCCCTGGCACATCCATGATGATCCTATCATTTTTGCAACCGCATCTTATATATATAGACAAGGTATTACTTACCTTTGTTCTCCTCGAGCTGCCTCTTGGCAAGACCGAGCTCTTTCTCAGACCGCTCGAGGTTCTGCTTCAGTGCAGCGACCTCCGCAGTCAGTGCGGCAGAGGTTAGCAGCGAAGCCTGCATACGCATATAGACATACTTATATTAGACTCCTGCAGATATTATTTGATCCTCTATTCGGCTTTTCTTTGTGAACACCAAACAGAGCATCAGGGGCTACTTTCTATGCGGTAATATTTTCCTATATTTTAAATACTTACCTCAAAGCCTGTTAGAAGGCTGGCACAGGATTCAGTCAGTCAGCTCTTGGCGGACCGAACCTTCTTGATCACCGCACTCATAATAGTGCGGTGCTCTTCGTCGATGGAAGCGCCGCGAAGCGCTCCCAGCAGGTTGTCCGGTGCCTCTGGATGGACAGAGGTCACCGGCACGGGCGGCTTGCCCCTCTTGGAAGGGGGCCGCCTGCCGGAGTCCGGAACCATTGGAAGTTCCGGCGCGGCGTTCGGCTGGGGGCCGAACTTGGAGCCCTTGGGAGTCTTGCTCGCTTCGTGCCTGGAGCCGGAAGGTCGCCTTGAGGCGCCTCCGGGACTATCTCCCCTGGCTCGATGCCCCTTGATACAATACCTCAACATTGTCCGTAGGGCAAGGAGAGGAGGCGGTTGGAAGTGTATCACTATTCATATCCGACGAATCCAAGGAACCGTCCGACGAGGATACGTCGATACGGGCTCGGGGCGGACTGCATAATCATATTTGACGTTAGGAGAAGTAGTGCAACAAAAGTATGCTATGAGTTACTCTGGTATCCGAATACTTACGACTTCTCCAGGGGCTTGGCCCTGAGTAACCACTCGTCTTCGCCGTCGGCGGCGGTGGTGGAACAGTCCGGAAGGAGAGTCCTTCCCTTCTTGGGCCCTTCGGCCTCCCCGGTTGGGGCGGCCTTCCTTTTCTTGTCCCCCTCCCCGGCTAGAGGGGGAGAATCTTCATCTTCCTCCTCCTCGTTTTCACGGGAGGAGTGCATCTTGGAGTTATCGGATGATCAGTCCGATACCACCTGGCGCCGGGAACTCTTTCGGGTTCCCGTGGCCTTCTTCTTGGTCTTCTCCGACACCTCATAAGGAGCCGGAGTCCGTATCTCCGTCAGGAGAGCATCTGCAGGGTCTTCGGGCAGAGGGGCCGGACAGTTAATCTGCTCCGATGTCTCCACCCAGTCCTGTCAAAGGCATGGGAGCTCAGACCCCGCACATGGTTAAGCTATGGGAAATAAATACCCTACCAAATGTACAGAACTTACCGGATTCGCAGGGCGCTTCGCGCTTAGCCCGCGGTCCTCGGTAAGAGAAGGGGGACCTCGGCGCCCTTGAACAGCACCTTC
The DNA here is from genome assembly GCF_056163025.1 of Triticum urartu. Classification (NCBI taxonomy): domain Eukaryota; kingdom Viridiplantae; phylum Streptophyta; class Magnoliopsida; order Poales; family Poaceae; genus Triticum; species Triticum urartu. Next base: position 156,316,334 of record NC_141874.1, on the reverse strand, counting down.
CAGACGTCCTTATGTGTCGTGTTGAAGAGCTCGGGTAGAGTCTGGTGCTGGGCTGGGTCGAACTCCCATAATTTGAAAGCCCGTTGTTGACACGAGAGGATCCAGCGGAAGAGCATGACCTGGACTATGTTGACAAGCTTAAGCTTCTTGCTTATCATGTTCCGGATACACTTCTGGAGTCCGTCCAGCTCCATCGATGAGCCCCAGGACAGGCCGTTCTCCTTCTAGGAAGTGAGCCGCGTGAGGATTCCGGATCGAAACTCAGGGGCCGCCACTCAGTTGGTGTCGCGCGGCTCGGTGATGTAGAACCACCCCGATTGCCACCCCTTTATGGTCTCCACGAAGGAGCCCTCGAGCCATGTAACGTTGGGCATTTTGCCCACCATGGCTCCGCCGCATTCTGCTTGTTGGCCGCCTACTACCTTCGGCTTGACATTGTAGGTCTTCAGCCACATGCCGAAGTGGGGCCAGATGCGGAGGAAAGCCTCGCACACGACGATGAACGCCGAGATGTTGAGGATGAAATTCGGGGCCAGATCATGGAAGTCCAGCCCATAATAGAACATAAGGCCGCAGACGAATGGATGGAGGGGAAACCCCAGTCCGCGGACGAAGTGGGTGAGGAAAACCACCCTTTCGTGAGGTTCCGGGGTAGGGACGATCTGCCCCGCGGCTGGCAACCGGTGCGCGATATCCACGGCTAAGTATCCGGCCCCACGTAGTTTTTTGATGTGTCCCTCTGTGACAGAGGAGACCATCCACTTGGCTCCCGCTCCGGACATGTTTGGAGAGAGTTGAGGAGAAGGATGTGGACTTGGGCGCTGGAGCTCGAGTGCGCGAGAATGGATGAGCAAGGAGGAAGAAGGCATGGGTAGAAGAAGGTGAAACCTTATCCCTTTATAAGGGCGGAGGAAACTATGCACCCCCACCAGCCTGGTAAAACTCGCTTATCCCCCAAGCGCCGTAATTGATGGCGCGGTTGGGTTACCCACGTCCGTATTGATGGGAATCCCGCAATAAGGGGACACGATCTCTGCTTCGACAAGGCGTGCCAAGGAAACCGCCTCGCGTAACACGCTGAGATGGGTTATGAAAAATGATTCGAATAAAGACCTGGCTGTGGTGTGATGTCATGCTACGGGGTACATCAGCAGATTAGATTTATGGAAATATTATTCTCTCTACGGTGGTGTGTGGAACTTGTTTTGCAGAGCCGGACACGATCCTCGTGTTCAAAATCTTCTATGAAGTATTCGGAGGAGGAACCCGCCTTGCAATGCCGAAGACAATCTGCACGCCGAACTCATCGTCATTGAAGCCTGGTTCAGGGGCTACTGAGGGAGTCTTGGATTAGGGGGTATCTGGACAGCCGGACTATATCCTTTGGCCGGACTGTTGGACTATGAAGATACAAGATTGAAGACTTCGTACCGTGTCCAGATGGGACTCTCCTTGGCGTGCGAAGCAAGCTTGGCAATACGGATATGTAGATCTCCTTCCTTGTAACCGACTCTGTGTAACCCTAGCCCCCTCTGGTGTCTATATAAACCGGAGGGTTTTAGTCCTGAGGACAACAACAATCATACCATAGGCTAGCTTCTAGGGTTTAGCCTCTTCGATCTTGTGGTAGATCAACTCTTGTACTACTCATATTATCAAGAACAATCAAGTAGGACGTAGGGTATTACCTCCATCAAGAGGGCCCGAACCTGGGTAAAACATCGTGTCTCCTGCCTCCTGTTACCATCCGCCTAGACGCACAGTTCGGGACCCCCTACCCAAGATCCGCCGGTTTTGACACTAACAACAATCCTTAGCGATTTTTCTGTATTACACGAAGGACCGTTTCCCGGTCTCATATGTAACGCATCTGCATCAGGGTAGCCGCGTACATATTAGGGGCTACCTAATAGACCCATTGTCAAACTCATATGGCTAAGTGAGAGCAATAAAACTGAATAGTCTGATTGCCTGGTTCGCCGCACTAACACCTCCTTCAAGGACCAAGACATTGGGTTAAGTGTAGTTATGTGCAATTCTGAACACCCTAGTAGTATCTACATGGGGGCTGAAGCCGACGACTGGGAACTGTCAGATACAATAAAACGGCCGCATAGGAGGATAAAAACTTTTCATCAAGGAATGAATATATTACAAAACACTTCGTTTATAACACAAATCCCCGGACAGTTCAGACTCTTTTATTCAAACACTACGTCCTTAGAGCATTGGCCCTCTATAAGGTGAGCACCTTTTAGCACGTCCTGAAAATAGCGCGTCGGTGTGCGGTGGGCCTTGCTTTCAGGAGGACCCTCGACCGCCACCTTTTCGGCATTCATTTTCACCCAGTGCATCTTAACACGGGCGAAAGCGATATGCGCTCCTTCCATGCAGGACCACCTCTTGACAGCGTCAATCCGGGTCAGTGCATCGACGAGACGCCGCACAAGGCCGAAGTAGTTTCCCGGAACGGCTTCAGCAAGCCACAAGTGGACTATGACATCCTTCATGGCCGCGCTAGACATCTTATGCAGCTCCACCCATTGTGCCATCCGGTCATTTAGCAGTAGGGGACGCTCCTTCTCCACAAACTGCGACCAGAAGAGCTTCTCTGACTCGTACCCCTCCTAGGCCTGGAAGAATTGGGCGGCGTCCGTAGTACTCGTTAGCAGATCCGCATATGCGTCTCGAGAACTCCATAGTCGATTAAGCAAGTCATACTTCCGGTCCCCAAATTTAGCCTGTAAAAGAAAAGGCTTACCAGCCACTATCTGACCGGCTTGACGGATTTCCTCACGCGCCGCACGGGATTCAGACCGTGCCTTTGAAGCATCTTGAAGGGCCTTGGCGAGTTCGGTCACCTTCGCTTTGTTTTCCGTTTCCAGGGACTCGCACTTGGCGGCAGTCTCCTTGAGCTTTTGCTCCATCTCAGTCACCCGTTCCTCAAAACGGCACCGAGCGGCCTCTTCGGCCATTAAGTCCATAGCCGCCTTGTCAGCAGCCGCCTGGCTTACCCTTGCCTACTCCTTGGCTTGAGCAAGCTCGCCCCTAAGGGTCTCCACCGCGGCGGCACCATTTGTACAACCATGCACAGTAAAGCTCTTCAACTTCCACAAAATCACGGAAATAAACACACATATAGCAAGATGTATCTTATACCTTGCGCTTGGTCGAGCCACGTGTTAACAAGGACTAGATCCTCATCGGCTCGCTCCAGTTTTCGTTTGAGTTAAGAAATCTCCGCTGACTGGGCAGTCGCCGCTAACAGAGAGGCCTGTTTTGAAATTCAAATAAAATAGCATGTTACCACCTGACAACTGATTATTGATCCTCTGCTCGCTTTTCTTTCAGAAAACCGAACAGAGTCTCAGGGGCTACTATCTATATATAGGCATATTTCTCGTAAAAAAAGATCAAAAACATTACATTGCGTACCTCGAAGCCTGCTAGCAGGCTGGAGAAGGCTTCGTTCAGTCCGCTCTTGGCGGACTGAATCTTCTCAGACACTGCACCCATCAGGATGCGGTGCTTGTCTAGGACAGATGCACTTTGAAGAGTGTCTGTCGTGGTATTCGACACCTCCAGATTAGCAGAGGTCGCCGCTCCCTTTTCTCCCGCAGGGGGTTGTTCACTAGACTTCGGGGCTGTATTGGTCTCCGGAGCAGTCTGCGGCTGGGGGATGGATTGATCGAGGCCCTCGTCGCCGGTCTCCATGACGACCGTCCTCCTCGACCCTCTGACAGCCGAGGTATTACCCTCTGGCATCGTTAAATCCCCCCCCCCCCCGTGTCTCTTCAAGGCTTGGGGAGGGCCTATGAGACAACACCTCGGCATCACCCGCCTTAGGCGGCGGGGAGGCTAATGGAGGCGACCCACTCTCCATCATCTCGGTGACAGATCCCCCGAGGATGAAGATAGTGGGGGAAGATCGCGAGCCAGACTAAAAGATAGAACTTAGAGTTATCATCATAGTTTATTGATTGAATAAGTGCAAAAAATCCTGGACCACTTACGAGTCGGCTTGGGGCCTAATCCGGCGCCGGTGCTTCGGGGCAACCTCGGCGTCTGACCTCGAGTCATCGGGGAGGGTAATTTTGTCCATCTTGGACGCTTCGGCTTCCAGGTCTTCGGAGGCCGCTCCCCTTTTACACTTGCGGGGAGGATCTTCTTCCTCCTCCTCCCCCTCGTGTCATCACCCTCGTGAGAGGACTGGGCATTAGCATCTCCAGACATTGCATCCGAAGTGCGCTCCTCCTTTTTCTTCTTCTTGTCCTTCTTTGTCGGCGCCTGGTATGGTGCTGGGACCAGCATCCTCATTAGAAGAGGATTGGTTGGGTCTTCGGGGAGTGGAGCCGGACACTGGATCTGCTCTGCCTTCTTAATCCTGACCTGTAAGGGGATGGACTACTTAGTACCTCTTCCTCGGGTTGTTGAAGCCTATTGGTGTTCGGAGTTTTTAGAATTTACCTCGGAGGACGGATGGTTGCAGTCGAGGCCGGTGTCGTCTGAGGACCTTGGCCACGATTTATGCTTCTTAAAAAGCAGCTTCCAGATCCCCTTATGTGTTGTGTCGTAGAACCATTGCAGGGTCCGCGGCCCTTCCGGATTGAACTCCCACATCTTAAGGGACCGCCTCTGGCAGGGAAGTGCTCGGCGGATCAGCATCACTTGGATTACATCGGCAAGGGTAATGTCCTTCGCTATCATCCTCTTGACGTGTTTTTGTAGCAGCAGAACCTTAGGGACCGACCCCCAGTCCGGACCCTTGTTGGTCCAAGATGTAAGCCTCAGCGGGGGTCCGGATCTAAAGGCTGGTGCGGCTGCCCACTTGGAGCTGCGGAGTTCTGTAATATAGAACCATTCCTGTTGCCATATTTTGACGGTGTCCACAAAGACTCCCTTTGGCCAATTGACTTTGGGGAGCTTGCTCACCATGGCGCCACCACAGTCGCGTGTTGCCCATTGACCACCTTTGGTTTCACATTAAAAATCTTGAGCCATAAGCCGAAGTGTGGAGGGGCACGGAGGAAGGCTTCACACACGGTGATAAACGCCGAGATGTGAAGGAACGAATTTGGGGCCAGATCGTGAAAATCCAGCCCGTAGTAGAACATGAGACCCCTTACAAAGGGGTGAAGGGCGAATCCGAGTCCACAGAGGAAGTGGGGGATAAACACCACCCTCTCACCGGTCCTCGGAGTGGGGATGACCTGCGCCGGATCAGGAAGCCTGTGCTTAATTTCCGCGGCCAAATACCGTGCTTCCCGCAACTCCTTGATGTTCTCCTCTGTGACATAGGAGGGCACCCACTTGCCTTGAGAACTGGACATGGTCGGAGGAGTTGCCGGGAAGGGAAGAGCTTGGAGTTTGGGCGCTGGTGCTCGGGGACGGAGAGGCAAAGAGAATGAGGCGTGGGGTGGAACAGATGGGTTCTATCCACTTATATGGACTGCGAATATCAAGCGTCCCCTCCCATGAGACTCAAAGCTCGCCTATTTTCAAGGGGCCGTGCGGCACGGTTGGGTTTCCCATGCCAGTATTGATGAGAATCCCATAATAAGGGGGCACAATCTCTGCTTTGACGAGACATGTCGTCGGTGGTTGGGTCTCGAAACGCGAAATGGGAGGCCGAAAAACGGTTTGAAATACTAGAATGGCCGGACGTAACATCTCACTAGTGAAATCTTCGAAGGACATAACTTATCTATATTCTAATTCGGAGGTATGACTGTTGTACAGAGCCAGATATAGTACTGAAAATCAACTGCTTTGAAGAATTCGGAGGAGGAACCCACCTTGCAATGCCGAAGACAATCTACGCGTCAGACACATCGTCATTGAAGACGGGTTCAGGGGCTACTGAGGGAGTCTTGGATTATGGGGTCCTCGGGTGTCCGGGCTACATGATGTGGGCCGGACAGATGGGCCATGAAGATACAAGATAGAAGGCCTTCCCTCGTGTCCGGATGGGACTCTCCTTGGCGTGGAAGGCAAGCTTAGCGTGCGGATATGAATATTCATTTCTCTGTAAACCGACTCTGTACAACCCTAGCCCCCTTCGGTGTCTATATAAACCGGAGGGTTTAGTCCGAAGAGACAGCCATAATCATACATGCTAGACATCTAGAGTTTAGCCATTATGATCTCGTGGTAGATCAACTCTTGTGACCCTTATACTCATTAAAGTCAATCAAGCAGGACGTAGGGTATTACCTCCATCAAGAGGGCCCGAACCTGGATAAACATCGCGTCCCTTGTCTCGTGTTACCATCAATCCTTAGACGTATAATTCGGGACCCCCTACCCAAGATCTGCCGGTTTTGACACCGACACCGACCAAAAGAAAAACAGGACGGACACTAAACGGGTGGCTGACCCAAACAGACGAAAAGTGGACAAAATCGCCGTCCGTTTGGGTCGGCGCATTATAGTTGCTCTCAGTAGACCGATTCCTGGTACGCGCTGTTGTTTTTTCAACTTTTTTGTGTCGTGCGGTAGGAAACGAAAAGCGAGTTGATGGGCTGGGCCAACCGTGCGTCGAGCTCCTATATGACGTAAAATGCGTCATATAGGAGGTCCCTATAAACCTACTGATTATAGGAAAACTCTATTTGACGCTGTTAGCGGTAAAGAGATGCGCTTTCGCTCAAGCGACGCCTTTGTCGCTCGACATGGGCCGGCCCACGACTTCGATTCTGTTTTGTTCACTGAGGGATCCCGGTTTGGGAACCTTCTGGAAGGTTCTTGGCCGGTTTTAGGAACCTTCTAGAAGGTTCCTGAACCATTTTTTTAGTTTTGTATTTAATATATTTTTGGTTCTCTATTCATTTTTTCTTTTCCTTTTTTTGTTTTTCTATTTTTCTTCACTTTTTTGTTTTTTATTCACACTTTCTGCCTTTTTTCCTTTCTCTGGTTTTATTATGGTTTTTTTCTTCCTTTATAGTGATTATGTTTATTTTTTTCCCTTTTTTGTGTGTATTATACAAAAAGTTATCGTGTATTAAAATAATCTTCAACGTGAACTTTAGAAACTATTCACTGTATATTAATAAAAATGTTCAACATATCTTTGAAAAATGTTGAATATGTATTTAGAATTTGTTCAGCGTATATCATAAAACTGTTCAATGTGTATTTAAACATATTTAGCGTATATATTTATATTTTTCACTGTATAATTATAAATTGTTCAGCATATATTGAAAAAATGTTCATTGTATTTTTTAAAAATGTTCAAGGCTTATAAAAATTTAACGTTTTTCAAATTTTGTTACTTTTAAAATGTTTTGTTTGAATTTTGAAAAAAATTCACATTTTGAATAGTGTTCGTATTTTTTGAGAAATATGTTCACAATTTTTCCCATAATGTTAAAATTGTTTGTAAAAAGGTGGATCTGCCACTGCAGCTAGTACTCAAATGTTTAGTGGTGCTATTAATCATGCCACCGTACAGAGTCCAAGTGGCTACCATGCTTGTTATGTAGCCAGAGCCCAGAGGTCGTAAGATCGTCTCCGTGTTCCACTTTTTTTTTTCCTTTTTCGTGAATGTTACGTTCGACGCTGCCAACGGGCCGGAATATTAGCACGCGAGGGCGTTCAATAGGAGCTCCCCTGATTATAGGTGTATCTGGATAACCAGTCCTCCTATGTTGATGTAATGAGCAGTGCTAACTCTAAAAAACTAAATTCAGCATGTAAAACTAAATCTTACTTAAAAATTCTCAAACAATGTTTCAAATTTTAAACACTTTATTGAACTTACAATTTTTTTAACAAACATGAACAAATTTTAAAATTTCTTGTCAACTTTTGAAACTATGAAGAAAATTTCAAATTCCATTTTTTTAATAAACGAAACTCAAAAAATGGAACATCTTTGAAATTATGAACAATTTGAGTAAAACTCGACATTTTCTAAATTTTTAGAACATTTTTGAAAAAGTGAATATTTTTCAAAATTCTATAAGATATTTTGAAAATGTGAATTTGTTTTTGTAATTTGTAAATGGGGAGAACTTCTAAAATTCAGAAATAATTTTTAAAATTGAGATTGGAAAATCATGAAATATTTTAAAAAGGAGAACAGTTTTTATATAGGTGAACAAAAAATTTGAAGGGAAACTTTTTTCTACACCTTTAAACATTTTTTGAATTGGTCAATTTTTATAAATGGGAACAACTTTGGAAATTCAGTACAAAATGATGAAATTAAGAACAATTGAAAACCCGATTTATTTTTTGAAAATGTGAAGATTTTGTGTATAGGTGAACAAAAAAAATTGAAAATGGAAACCCTTTTCTGAAACTTTGAATATTTGGGTAAAACGCCAACACTTTTTCAAACTTCAAACAATTTTTGAAAAAATGCATGCAGTTTTTAAAATGCCGAACAAGGTTTGGAACATATTTATTTTAATATTTTGAACAATTTGTTGAATTTATGGGCGACGCTACGCGTCCGCGGCAAATAAAACAAAAACATCGGCCGCCTTTAGGGTCATCAGATTGATGCAAAAAAAGCCAACGTGTGCCTCGTGAATTGCAACAAGCTGGTTGTTACGATGTTCACTCTGCAACTATGGCCTAATTGCAAAACCATCTAAAGCGTTTTTAGCGTGACGCATTAGCGCTATTTTTGCAACACAGGTCATGTTCCAAAAATATATTTGCAACAAGGGTTGTGTTGCAAAATCTTTTTTTCATGTTTCAACTTTCTGCAACAAAGTCAAGTTTCTACAACAAAGATGATGTCGGGGAAGTATTTTTGCAACAAGGAAGATGTTGTAGAAAAAAATTCAGTGAAAAAATGAACGTGTTGGCTACTTGTTGGGGCTACGTATGTGTTGTAACATACTATGTGTTACAAACTTGTATATGAAACATGCCCAATATTGCAAACTTGTTAACACATCCTGCGTAGCGCTATGTGGTGTATGATTAAATCAAATCGAATGGCCATGGAGGTGGCGGATATGCCCGAGTCATCAACGGGTTGAAAGGAAACGTTTCCCTAAATTTATACAATTAATACAGAAAATGGAAGGAAAAGAAAAAAACGAAAAATAGAAAAAGAAGAAGAAAGAAAATAAAAAACTGGTTCATGAGCCTTCTAGAAGGTACCCAATACAGGAAAAACTGACTGCGAACCATGTAGAAGGTTCCGAGAAACGGACCTCCCAGCTATGCGTATAGTGGGAGATGGGCCTGCCCAATTGATGGCGCTCGTGTGCGTTTGGTCAACTCTTTGACGTAGAGAGCGTCAAATAGGGTTTTCCGGCCGCGGGGGTGGGGGTGGGGGTGGGGGGGGGGGGGGGTGGAGTTGCAAAATACACGTTAACGGGTGCTTGAGGCACCGTATAGGAAATGCTTCTGAATGAGGCCCACTTCGCCGCTCACATTTAGTCGCAAAGTAAGTTTTATACGAAAAGGGGGGATAGCCCAATCTCCTCATCTCTTTAGCCTTCTATCTCTTGGGCCTTCATCTCTAGGCTTTCTTCTTACTCTTCTCTCCTTCGAAAGTTCAGAAGAGAGAAGATGGGATCAATCACGCCTCAGAATGACACATGAAAATGGAAGGGATCAGTCACAAAAAAACAAATTTACGTGAAATATAAAATAGTGACAGGAACGGCCCATGGGCCTGTTTTTTTTTCAAAAGAGGGATACCCTCGACCTCAGCATTTCAACAAAAAACTGCAAACATGATGTTCCAAGGGAAATCTTAAAAAAAAGTATAGAAAAATGAGCCTCGTGCATCACAAATTCTACTGGTAAGATGTCAACCAAATCAAAACTAAATCTCGAGAGACCAACTTCATGTGTTGCATTCAAAGATCATGGGTGCCCGGCCCTCCTCCTTGCATAGTAATGACCAAGTATGGATCCAGCTGATTGCCTTGAACATAACCTACAAAACATTTGGAACTTTTGTTATGTTAAAATACAATAATTACGAGTATTCCAAATGATCAAAAGTAAAGGTAAATTCTCACACAAATTTGAGACTTCAACTTTTGATGCACCCCCACTAGCCAATTTCCAAACATATTCATATTTCTCGTGGGTGAAGGTATCTTAGAAGCTATATGGACAGATCAAAATAAAAGCTTGACAAGTGCACAGTGAAGGAACAAATGCTGAATCGACTCCTCATCACCACAAAAGCAACACTTAGTGCATCCTTGCCATTTCCTTGTTTTTTCAGATTACCTTTTATCGGGATGACCATGCGATCTAAATGCTAGATGAAGATTTTTGTATTCAACATGACTTTCATTTTCCAAATACATCTGTGTTGGAAGGTTGTCCATCACTAATGAGGTTTTAATACATTAAACTATAAAGGTACCAAAAGTAGTCAACCTCCAACGTAATGTGTTTGATTCATTTGAAATGTTGACCATCATCAACTTTTCAACAAGGCTTAATCAGTTTGTCCATTTGTTCCCGACTAGTGGTCTTTCAAGACAACATTCAATGGTACACGCCCCATCAAAGAGGCAACAAAGACATATTTTTGGTGTACAATATGATAGAGTCACAAGTATTTCAACGCTAGTGGCATGTTCCCTAGCCATTTCCAACCATAAACGCCCCTCCACGGAAAAAGTCATTTTAGACCCCATGAGGCTTTTCCAGAAAGTCCATGGGTTTTCCTGAACCTTAGAGAGGGTTTTAGAATCAAGATACTTATTTCTAAGTAACTCTTGCTAATCTCTTTCCTCGGTAAGTATCTTGTATAGACATTTGCTCAACAAACACTTATTTTTAATCTCGCGGGCTTCCACTCGTATGCCACCTTGGTCTTTAGGGCCACATATCGCATCCCACCTCATCAGGCAGTGTTTACACTCATGTTCACCATACTAATAGAAAACCCGAACCTGTAGTAATATGATCTTTTCCAGAACCTTTTAGGTATTTCAACGAAAGATAATATGAGCATACGCAAACTTGCGAGGACATCATTGATTAGGTTGAGCCTTGCCTCATAAGACATAAGCTTACCAATCCAACAACCCAACTTTTTTCTCAAAGCAGTCCTTAAAAACTTCCAATCCTTATTAAAAAGTTTATGAAAATGCATTGGGATACCAAGGTATCTTCACATACAAATAGTTGTTTGTAGTGATTCACTACCCTTTGGTCTTTTCAAAGCAGAAGAGTTCACTCTTGTGGAAGTTAATCTTTAGACTAGATAATGGCTCGAATAAACAAAGAATAAGTTTCATATTTTTGATCTTTTCAGTGCCATGCTCCATGAAGACAATGAACAGCTCGAAGATTTTCAACTATGTCGAAAAGAATAGGTGATAGAGGCTCTCCCTTTTGCAACCTCTTTCAAATGGATTGAGATTAATCAGTACTCACAAGTTCAGAATGAGAAGTGTTGTGGCCTGGTCTCACTCCTGGCTTAGCGAGGGATGAAAGCACATAAGAGATGTCGACTCACTGCGGCTGATCGTGTGGACGCATGTGGATCATGCAATTTGGAGTTCGACCAGCCACAAACTTTTCAACAGAAGACCATGCTGCCCGAGGGACGAGACGTTTCAATATGGTCTGGCATTGGTGGGACTTTAGATAGATAGCTCCAGATTTTGATGATGAAGGGTATGTCTATGCCTCGTATCATGCGAGACGAACAACCCACTACTTGCCTTCTTTTTTTTGTTTTTCCTAGTGCGAGCCTTTTTGTTTTCTTTTTCTTACTCAAATTTAAATTCTAAAAATTCTCTCTCTCTCTCTCTCTCTCTCTCTCTCCCTCTCTATCTATCTATCTATCTATCACATACACACACAAACAAATTACTTTGTTTAGTTCTTCAAAAAAAGTTCAACACTTACTATAAAAATGTCCGCGGAGTGTTAAAATTTTGTTCACGCGGTATAGAAAAATGTTCGTACATTTCAAAAAATGTTTGCGACATTTAAAAATAAATAACACATATAAGAAATGTTTATGATATTTTTGAAAAAAGTTTATGAAATGTAAAAAATGTTCTTAATGTTTAAAACAAATTTCACACAATTCAAGAAATATGTTTGTGACATTTGAAAAATGTTATACAATGTAAAAATGTTCACGCACTATATAAAGTAGCTCATCCTGTTAAAAACCATATTTGTGACATTTAGAAATAAAATCTAACACTTACAATTTTTTGCACGTTTTAAAAAAATGTTCGAGACATTTATGCAAAATGTTCACGCTCAAATATGAGTCATAAAGATTAAGGCTACATGGCCTAAATTGTTTGAGGATATGAATCCAAACAATGTTCAAAAAAAATAATAAATCAGAAAAACAAGGCTTTCATAGGCCACCAAGCCGAAATTTCAAGTGCTTTCAAGGGCTGCCCAACCACTGAGTTAATCCTTCATTCAAACCCGTAAGCTGGCCCTCACATGACCAACCACCGTTTTAACCTCGACAAGTTCGGGGTCTTTATTACAAGATTGACTGTTGAGAGTACAATGGGTCATTCCAGGAATACCTGGGCGGAGTGACAAGGACATACAGGCAGGATAACCCGGAATTTGGTGTTTACACCTGGCATTCAAGCCGATCAAGAGGGTAAGTATAGCTATGTTCATTGAACAGGAAGCCCCCAAGTGACTTATAATAATCCCTCAAGGCAGGATACCTATGTTTGAACTGCGCACTGCAGCAAGTTCTCTTTGGTAACCTTTAACTTGGGAAGGATGCCCCCAAGTCATGTGTGACAAGGCGTGTAAGCCGGATCAAGAGGGTAGTCAGAGCTATGCTCAGTAAGCAGGAAGCCCCCAAGTGATCTGTAACAAGGCATGCAAGCCGGATTAAGAGGGTAATCCCAGCTATGCTCACTGAGCAAGAAGCCCCCAAGTGATCTTATGAACTGATAATAAAGACTCAGATACCTAGAAATGAAACGACAGAGGCCCTAAATTATCAAGGATGCTGGATTTATTATACTGATAATAATATATACATTGATGAAAGTATGTACAACACAAGAGCCGGTGGCTCGAGTGTAATAAGGCCGAAGATGAGCAATGCTCCAAGGCCGGCGGGTCTCCTCCTCCTATGTGTGTGAGTCCTTATGGTCTTGAATATCAATGAGGTAGTATGACCCGTTATTCAGTTTTTTGCTGACCACAAAACGCCCTTTCCAAGGTGGGGATAATCTGTGCATATTTGCTTGGTCCTGGATGAGCTGGTGCACCAAGTCACCTTCTTGAAAGGTCCGGGTTTTAAACCGTCGACTATGATAACGACGCAGATCTTGCTGGTAAATCGCCGAACGGGCCGCCGCAAGGTCACGCTCCTCATCCAAGAGGTCGAGATCATCCTGACGTGCGTTTTCGTTATCAGCTTCAACATAAGCCGCCACACGGGGCGAGTCATGCCGGATGTCACTGGGAAGAACCGCCTCTTCTCCGTAAACCATGAAGAAGGTCGTATAACCCGTGGATCTGTTGGGGCAGTATTGATACTCCAAAGCACTGAGGGTAACTCCTCCACCCAACAACCCGGCGTCCCCTACAAAGGGACCATAAGCCGGGGCTTTATGCCTCTCAAGATTTCTTGATTGGCCCTTTCAGCTTGACCATTGGATTGGGAGTGGGCCACTGATGAAACATCAAGACGAATATGCTCTCGTTGACAAAATTCTTTCATAGCACCCTTGGACAGATTAGTACCATTATCAGTTATGATGCTATGTGGGTAGTCGAAACGGAAAATCACCTTTTTAATGAATTGAACCGTTGTTGCCGCACCACACTTGCTGACCGGCTCTGCCTCAACCCACTTTGTAAACTTGTCAACCGCCACCAAAAGGTGGGTCTTTTTGTCCATGGATCTCTTGAAAGGTCCAACCATATCCAGCCCCCAGACTGCAAACGGTCAAGTGATTGGAATCATCCTAAATTCCTGAGCCGACAGATGAGCTCGTCTGGAAAATTTCTGACAGCCGCCGCACTTGCTAACCAGATCTTCTGGATCAGCATGAGCCGTCAGCCAATAAAACCCATGATGAAAAGCTTTAGCGAGAGACTTAGAGTCGGCATGATGGCCGCAATCTCCTTCATGAATCTATCTTAGAATCTCACGGCCCTCCTCAGGAGAAATACAACGCTAAAACACCCCTGTGACACTGCATCGGTGTAATTTGCCGTTGACAATGGTCATTGTCGGTGTCAAAACCGGCGGATCTCGGGTAGGGGGTCCCGAACTGTGCGTCTAGGCCGGATGGTAACAGGAGGCAGGGGACACGATGTTTTACCCAGGTTCGGGCCCTCTTGATGGAAGTAAAACCGTACGTCCTGCTTGATTAATATTGATGATATGGGTAGTACAAGAGTAGATCTACCACGAGATCAGAGAGGCTAAACCCTAGAAGCTAGCCTATGGTATGATTGTATGTTGTGATTGTTGCCCTACAGACTAAAACCCTTCGGTTTATATAGACACCGGAGAGGGTTAGGGTTACACAAGGTCGGTTACAAAAGGAGGAGATATTCATATCCGTATTGCCTAGCTTGCCTTCCACGCCAAGTAGAGTCCCATCCGGGCACGAGACGAAATCTTCAATCTTGTATCTTCATAGTCTAACAGTCCGGCCAATGGATATAGTCCGGCTGTCCGGAGACCCCCTAATCCAGGACTCCCTAAGTAGCCCCCGAACCAGGCTTCAATGACGATGAGTCCGGCGCGCAGTATTGTCTTCGGCATTGCAAGGCGGGTTCCTCTCCAAATTCTATGTACCTGTCGAAATAGTGTCCGGTTTCTTGTGAATGTTGCACTCCTTGGCTTCCACGCCCAATAATGGAGACTTTCCACGTGTCGAGCGAATGTGAAGAGCCAGGGTGTTTTCACATTTACCCCCGTAGCTGTGTGAATGAGCCACCTATTAAAAAGACGAGGATTCAGATCCAAATCACACCATCCTCCCTTGGCGAGCCTTCATCGGAGCGCACCCGACAGAGATCCATTCCATCATGGCCGGTCGACGCAGCTCCTCCTCTCGCTCCCCTAGCTCCAAGCCTGGAGATTGGGAGAGATGTTCCGTCCCGCACACCAAATTAGTGATGATTCAGACCAAGGGATTTCTTCCCCCGGCGTACATGGTCCCGGTTCGAGCCGGGCTCGCCACCTATAATGGCGGAGAGCAAGCGGAGAGCCTTCCCAATCCCTCCAAGGGAGAGCGGGTATGCCTTATCCCTTATTTGGTAAGAGGGCTCGAATTTCCAATTCATCAGTTTCTCCGGGGGCTCCTAGAGTTCTACGGCCTCCAGTTGCACAACCTTACGCCTGCCTCCATGCTGCATATCGCGGGATTCGTAGCCCTTTGCGAGTTGTTTTTGGGCTGTGAGGCTCATTTCGCTCTGTGGAAGAAGCTGTTCTGTCTTGTGCCCCGTTCTCAGAAGGGGTCAATATATCAAGTGGGCGGAGCCGAAGTGTGGCGTGTTGCCGGGACCGGATACCTGTCCGGAACCCCAAAGAAGACGTCCGAAGACTGGCCTTCAAAATGGTTTTATATAGAAGACGTCCCCCTCCCGGATCCTATTCGGATCGGCCTTCCTGAGTTCGACAACGCCCCTTTTGAAGAAGCGTCGGAGCTGGCGTCCACGGAGCTCCCTGGAGGAAGATGACAGGGACATTCTTTACCTGATGAGCCGGATAAGTTTTTTAGCTCGATCCGGATTGACCATGATCGAGGTCATGGCCATATGTATCATGCGGGGGGTGCAGCCGCTTCAGTATAGAGGCCACCCCATGTGGGATTTCAATGGGGACGATGACGCCACCCGCTACGGCCATAAAGGGCCGGGATCGGTTGCTGATCTAATAAAGATCTTATCCACTTTGTACAAGGGAGAAGAGGAGGAATTCCTTCGTGTCAACCCGCAGGGCGGATTTTCTATGTACAATCCTCCGAGCTGGGTAAGCGGAGACTTTTTCTCGCCCATCCGTTTCATACTTCCGCAGTTAAGTATTCAGCCTAGCGATTTCTACGCAGGAACTGCGCCAGGCTGTAAGGGAGATAAACAACCCCCCCTCCACAACCTGAGGACCCTGGACGGTCCCTCGACCTGGCCTCCCAGGAGGATCCAAACATATCTGTGGAGCTGATCGATGGGGTGTTTTACCAATTGAGCAATGATAATGCTTTGGTGGCCATTACGACCGATTACCCTGGGCTACTTCCAGCCTCACAGGTGACTGAGACCGAAGTCCCAACACTTCAAAAAGGGATCCGTCTTTGCGTGTTTTTGATTGCCGTATAACAGCTGTGTTTTGCAGGGGAGGTCCTCGAGGCAGAAGCTCGAGCCTGCGGCGACTAGCCAACAAGGGGCCGCGAGGCCAGGCAGGCTGAAAAGACCCGCAGTCTGGATTGAGACACCGGCACAGCGGTACGGCGCGCCGTCTTTATTGCAAGACATCATTCTCGGAGGCATATTAACGCCCATGCCTTCTTTTCAGGAAAAAGAGCGCTCGCCGGACTATACCCGGAGAGGCTACCAATCACGCCTCCACAAGCCAGGCTCCAAGGCCGGATTCGGAGGCGGGAACGAATACGAGGCGTGCGCCGGGTGCTCCTTCGACAGAGGATGCGGATAAACTGTCCGCCACCAATTCCAAGGTGGAAAGTGCCATGAACCACATGCATCGCCGGACTGTTCTTCGTGACGCTTGTTTCTCCCAAGAGGCATTGGATGCCTTCAACTCGGGAGACGCGCACCTCCGTGCCGCTCAAAATGGTCTAGACAGAGCCACAGAGCAGTATGTAAAAGACATACGGGTGAGAAAATTTGGTGATTATATATATCAGTAGCCCCTGAGACTTGAAACAGTTAGGATAACTGATTTAAGGATCATTTGTTATGCATGTTCTTACAGAAAAGAATACTCAACTGTCCCAGGAGCTGGAAGAGTGCAAAGCCCAACTTCAGGCCGCACTGGCCGCAGCAGGGGAGCCCAAAGAGACCCCCTCTGGTAACATATCCTTTGAATGATAAGTATCATATAGAATGCGGCGTATATGCAGATCTGACGATAAAATTGCAGATGACACTGGAGTAAATCTGGATAAGCAACAGCTCCTACGCCAGCTGAAGGCCGGTGAGAGCGTGCTTATGAGGGTGATGCAGGAGAAAAATGATCTCCTAGATGCCAACACCAAGTTGGGCGTGGAACTACAAGATGTTCGTGCCCAACCGTCGGACCCTGTTAAGGAAAATCGGCGGCTTCGACGCGGCATATTTAGTAAGTGATTGAATGAACTTTGAAAAGGAGTTCGGCGAGGAAGCTGGCTGACAGAGTTATGTCTGTAGGTATGCTAACAGGTCATCCTGCCGAGGAAATTCCCGGTTCAACGGGTGACCTTCTTCCTGAGCTCTCACAGCTGCACGAACGAGTTCGGCAGGTGATGCAAGGTGTCGCCCAGGCCTTGTGGCCATCCGTCTCCATACCCGAAGGCCTTGGAGAGCTTGTAGAAAAGCTAAAGGGAGCGCGGCGGCGCTTCCGATTATGGAAGATATCGGCCTGCCATCAGGGTGCCAGGGAAGCCTGGGCAATGGTGAAGACACGGTACACGAAGGTTGACTCGAACCATATGGCCGAAGTTGGACCTGTGGGGCCCGATGGGAAGGAGATCCCTGTGAGTTTAGTGTACGGCCAAGTAGAATTGGCCGCAAAGTATTCCTAACAGGACTGTAGACTAGACAGCCTATTGGATGGTATTGAAGAGGAATTCAACCAGTCAATTTGACTATGTAATTTTAAAGTGACATGTATAATGCCTTCTAGCCGGATTGTAGATCGTTTGTCGTGGCGGACCTTTTCGCTTCGACCTCGGAACCCGACGGTCCGGAGTGTATCCGAATACCCTCTCGGTTATGTAAGAACCAGGGCATGCGTAGAGACCAGGCGTAGGGGTCATTAGTGCTTTATCAGACAAGTGCCCAACTAGTTATGTTATATTACATGGGTAGTAAGAAACATCTTCCAGGGAGAATAGTTCCGTTAAGGGTTCCTTTCCCTGGGTAAGCATGCCCTAAAGTGTATGTCCGGACTGCGACAAGAAGCGCAGAAAAAGCATCTGGGGGCAGATATGGATAATAAATAAAAGTCATCTTTTGTTCACCGACCGAATATTCCCTTAAGAATGCTAGCTTTCGGCTTCACCCAGTCTGAGGTACACGTCCGACTGACCCGGCGGTAACAATCGCAAAGGTGCTCCCCTTATGCCCTAGCCGAATTAACAGGAACGTAGGGAATAAATACAAGAGCCAGGCAACCCAGCTTGGCCAAAACT
The DNA here is from genome assembly GCF_056163025.1 of Triticum urartu. NCBI lineage: Eukaryota > Viridiplantae > Streptophyta > Magnoliopsida > Poales > Poaceae > Triticum > Triticum urartu. The sequence goes on along the minus strand of NC_141874.1, from coordinate 156,298,032 downwards.
TAAGTCATATCGATGCATATAATGGTGAAAAAAGGTACATGCGGAAGTATAACACATGTGTTGGGCATGAGGCCCAGGTAAATAATTTAAGCTTCTGTGAAAGAAGCCCCCAAGTATGAAGAGTGCGGCTAGCGCATCTATAATGTATGAGTGAGGCACAAGGTGACCCTTGAAGGCCTAGATAAATAAAAGAAAGAAAGGGAAACAAGACGGATGATGCATATGCAGAAAATGGACAAAGGGAGGGGACTAACATAAAGTCCGATGCTAGGCGTAGAATCTTCGAAGCCTGGCTGCGTTCCATGGGTTCGGCTCGAGTCGACTAGTCGATGCATCCCGCAGTCGGTACGCTCCATCGGTCAGAACTTGGTCAATAATGAAGGGACCTTCCCATTTGGGCTCGAGCTTGTTCTTTTTCTTATCCGGCAGCCGTAGAACTAGTTCGCCAATGTTATAAGTTTTGGCCCGTACTTCTCTGCTTTGGTATCTGCGAGCCTGTTGCTGGTAAAATGCGAAACGGGCTTTGGCTACGTCGCGCTCTTCCTCCAAGGTGTGCAGACTGTCCTGCCGATCGAGCTCGGCTTCTCTTTCTTCATGCATGCGCACTCGAGGTGAGTCATGAATTATGTCACACGGCAGGACTGCCTCTGCGCCGTACACCATAAAAAACGGTGTATATCCGGTACTATGATTCGGCGTGGTCCGCAGCCCCCAGAGTACGGAGTCGAGCTCCTCTACCCAGTGCGTGTCAGACTCCGTTAAGGAGCGCACTAATCTGGGTTTAATGCCGCTCATTATAAGACCATTTGCTTGTTCGACTTGACCGTTGGTTTGTGGGTGATAGACTGAAGCATAATCGAGCTTGATGCCCATTTTGCTGCACCAGAGTTTTACCTCGTCGGCTGTGAAGTTTGTGCTGTTATCAGTGATGATGCTGTTGGGGGACGCCGTAACGGTGTATAAACCCCGGATATGAAATCTATCACCGGTCTGGATTCGGCTGTTTTAACCGGTTTAGCCTCTATCCATTTGGTGAATTTATCCACCATGACCAATAAGTATTTTTTCTTGTGGGTTCCCCCTTTAAGGGGTCCAACCATGTCAAGCCCCCAGACCGCGAAGGTCCATGTAATGGGGATTGTTTGGAGGGCGGTGGGTGGCATGTGGATTTGATTTGCAAAGAGCTGGCAACCGGCGCAACGTTGGACCAAGTCCTGTGCATCTGCCCGGGCCGTTGGCCAATAGAATCCTGTACGGAAGGCCTTGCTTACAAGAGCCCGGGCTGCGGCATGATGAACGCCGAGTCCGGCGTGAATTTCTGCCAAAAGGTTCCGCCCTTCCTCTTCGAAGATGCACCTTTGAAGGACTCCGGTAGCACTTTTTTTGTACAATTCTCCCTCATCGACCCTGTAGGCCTTGGATCGCCGCACTATGCAGCGTGCCTCATTTTGGTCCTCCGAAAGTTCCTATCTAGTTAGGTAGGCCTGGAATGGTTCTATCCACGGGGCAATGATGGCCATTATTTCATGGGCTGAATGTGTTATTTCGGTGGCATAGCCTCCGATTGTGTCAGAGAGTTCGATATCGGGTATTTTGGCCGGGTCCGGACTGTTGTTACCGGTGTCACCTTCCCATGCTACGGATGGCTTGAAGAGCCTTTCCAGAAATATGTTGGGAGGGACCGCTTCGCGTTTTGCGCCGATGCGGGCGAGGATATCCACCGCCTGATTGTTTTCCCGAGCCACATGGTGAAATTCGAGCCCCTCGAACCGAGCTGACATTTTTAGGACGACATTGCGATAAGCTGCCATTTTCAGATCCTTGGCATCAAAGTCTCCATTTATTTGGGATATCGCGAGGTTCGAATCCCCGCACACCTCTAGGCGTTGAATGCCCATGGATACAGCCATCCGGAGACCATGTAGGAGGGCCTCATATTCGGCTGCATTGTTGGAGTCCGTATACATTATTTGTAGTACGTATTGAACGGTATCTCCTGTTGGGGACGTCAAAACAACGCTAGCCCCCAGACCAGCCAACATTTTGGAGCCGTCGAAGTGCATGATCCAGTTTGAATATGTGCCATACTCTTTAGGGAGTTCGGCTTTCGTCCACTCAGCGACGAAGTCAGCCAAAACTTGCGACTTAATAGCTTGCTGTGGCTTGTAAGTTATGTCGAACGGGAGGAGCTCAATGGCCCATTTGGCAATCCGGCCCGTCGCGTCGTGGTTGTTTATAATATTGTTAAGTGGTACTTCCGAGGCTACCGTTATCGAACACTCTTGAAAGTAGTGTCGCAGCTTCCGGGATGCCATAAATACCGCGTATGCTATCTTTTGATAATGCGGGTACCGTGATTTGCATGGAGTAAGGCAGTGGACACATAGTAAACCGGCTTTTGAAGGGGGAATTTGTGTCCGTCCACTTGTCGCCCGACGACGAGCACTGCGCTTACTACTTGATGAGTTGCCGCAATGTATAATAGCATTGGTTCGCCAATGTTTGGCGCGGCCAGGACTGGGTTTGTTGCCAATATGGCTTTTATTTCGTTGAGTCCGGCCGTGGCGGCATCCGTCCACTCGAAGTGTTCGGTGCGCCGGAGGAGGCGATAAAGGGGTAATGCCTTTTCTCCCAAGCGAGAGATAAAGCGGCTTAGAGCCGCCACACATCCAGTCAATTTTTGTATTTGTTTGAGGTCTGTTGGGGTAGCCAACTGTGACAACGCTCGGATTTTGGCCGGATTAGCTTCAATACCTCTACTGGAGACAATGAATGCCAGGAGCTTTCCGGCTGGTACGCCGAAAACACATTTTTCCGGATTGAGCTTGATGTCATATGTTCGGAGGTTGTCGAATGTGAGCCTCAAGTCGTCTACTAGAGTTTCTACATTCTTGGTTTTAACGACCATGTCATCTACGTATGCCTCCACTGTTTTGCTGATCTGGTTTGCCAGACATGTCTGAATCATGCGCTGATATGTTGCGCCGGCGTTTTTGAGCCCGAAGGGCATTGTGTTGAAGCAGAATGGGCTGTATGGTGTGATGAATGCCGTTGCGGCTTGGTCTGGCTCTGCCATTTTAATTTGATGGTAGCCGGAGTATGCGTCGAGGAAACACAATGAATCGTGTCCTGCGGTAGCATCGATGATTTGATCGATGCGGGGGAGGGGGAAGGGATCCTTTGGGCAGGCCTTGTTAAGGTCCTTAAAATCGACGCACAAGCGCCAGGATTTGTCGATCTTTGGTACCATCACCAGGTTTGCTAGCCAGTTCGGATATTTTATGTCTCTGATGAATCCGGCCTCGAAAGCTTGGCTAGTTCCTCTCCCATGGCTTGTCTCTTAGGTTCGGAGAAACGTCGAAGAGCCTGCTTGACTGGCTTGAATCCTTTTAGGATATTTAGGCTGTGCTCAGCCAGCCTGCGTGGGATTCCTGGCATGTCTGAAGGGTGCCAGGCGAAAATGTCCCAGTTCTCGCGTAGGAACTCTCGCAGTGCGGCATCGACATCAGGGTTTAATTGTGCCCCGATGGAAGCTGTTTTTGTAGGGTCCGTTGGATGGACTTGGAATTTGACTATTTCGTCCGCCGGTTTAAAGGAGGTGGACTTGGATCTTTTATCGAGTATCACGTCGTCCCTGTTCACCATGGAGCGCAGCGCAGTTAGTTCCTCGGCCGCTAGGGCTTCGGATAGTGCCTCAAGGGCCAGTGCATCTGTCTTATTTTCGGCGCGGAGTGCTATGTCCGGATCACTAGCAAGAGTGATGATTCCGTTGGGCCCGGGCATTTTGAGCTTCATGTACCCGTAATGGGGTATGGCTTGGAAGATTGTAAACGCCTCCCGCCCTAATAGAGCATGGTATCCGCTGCTGAACGGGGCCACTTGGAATGTAATTTCTTCAGACCTGTAATTATCCGGCATGCTGAATACCACGTCTAGTGTGATTTTCCCAGCACAGCGTGCTTCCTGGCTGGGGATGATTCCTCTAAAGGTTGTGCTACTTTGCTCAATGCGGCTCCAGTCTATTTCCATCTTTTGAAGAGTTTCCTCATAGATGAGGTTTAATCCGCTGCCGCCGTCCATGAGTACCTTGGTGAGTCGAAAGCTGTCCATGATTGGACTGAGGACCAGTGCGGCTGGTGCTCGGGCTGTTCGGAATTTGGGTTCGTCACTGGCATTGAAGGTAATAGCCGTGTCACTCCAAGGATTTATTTCTGCTACGTGGCAGATTTCGGCCATGCTGCGGAGTGTTCGCTTGCGTCTATTATTTGACGCGAAGGTCTCAAAGACCGTTAACACCGTATTGTTGTCCACGGGATGGTGCTCTGTGGTATTTGGGAGGAGTAGATCCTCACCACTTTTGGCCACCTGCCGGAGTATCCATCATGCTCTAAGGCTGTGTGTTGGTATTGCATCCGCTGTACTATGAATTTTGCAGGGTCCGTTGAGCCATCCCTCCAGTACGGTTCCTTGCCCCGTAGAGGGCTTTTGCTTTTCGGTAGTTAACCCAGGTGTATTGTGATAATGCACCCTTTTATTTTGGACTGGGTTTGTATTCAGGGCCGGATTATCCCAAAATTTTATTTCGGTTTTCTAGGCGCTTTCCATCGCACAGTACTTTCGTACTATGGACACCAAGTCGGCAAAGCATGTAACTTCGCGGCGACTTATGGCGTTGAGGATTCCCTTGTCCGTGCAATTATTGCAGAAGAATGAAATTGCGTCCTCGCGGCAGTCCTTTATCCTGTTCATGACCAGGAGGAATCTGGCCCAGTAATGGTGTACTGTTTCTTCGGGCTCTTGCCTAATTTGGGATAGATTGCGTATGTTTGGGTGGGTGGGTGGAATTGAATCCGAATCCTCACCCAATCTGAGACTCAGGGGCCAAGGAGTTTCCGAACTCAGAAGTTTGGATTCCTGGATGTTTTCCGATAAATCTAGCCCACTGCCTGATTCTAGGTTCAGGCCTTGAGTGATGTCCTCCCCTCCGCGGGTATCTGGCTTGGAGGGATCGGGAATCCGGACATACCTAGTCCTTAATATAGATGAAGGGTTGCCGCATTGTTCCTCCACCACTGCAACGTGATGGGTGACCTGGGGAGAATTGATCTCTCTCAGATCGGGTTTAGGCCCAATCTGATCGTAGTCTGTAGCGACTCCTAGGGCGGCGATGCGATCCAAGAGCTCGTTCAGGGAAGAGAGCTCCATTGGATCTAACTTCTCGGCGAGTTCCGAGTTGACGTGAAGATTGTTTTCGATGACCCGAGAAGTCATCGTCGGCGCAGGGGCCGAACAGGCGGTCATAAGAAAACCACCTAGCCGGAGAGTTTGGCCGATAGCCAAAGCTCCCTCAGCAACAGTGCCGTCTTTAAAGACGGGATGAGACATCCTTCCTGGGGGCGACGACACAGCGGAACTCTCAATGAAAGCACCAATGCCGGTGTCAAAACAGGCGGATCTCGGGTAGGGGGTGCCGAACTGTGCGTCTAGGCCGGATGGTAACATGAGGCAGGGGACACGATGTTTTACCCAGGTTCGGGCCCTCTTGATGGAGGTAAAACCCTACGTCCTGCTTGATTAATATTGATGATATGGGTAGTACAAGAGTAGATCTACCACGAGATCAGAGAGGCTAAACCCTAGAAGCTAGCCTATGGTATGATTGTATGTTGTGATTGTTGCCCTACGGACTAAAGCCCTTCGGTTTATATAGACACCGGAGAGGGTTAGGGTTACACAAGGTCGGTTACAAAAGGAGGAGATATTCATATCCGTATTGCCTAGCTTTCCTTCCACGCCAAGTAGAGTCCCATCCGGACACGAGACGAAATCTTCAATCTTGTATCTTCATAGTCTAACAGTCCGGCCAATGGATATAGTCCGGCTGTCCGAAGACCCCCTAATCCAGGACTCCCTCAGTCATTAACTTAGATCGCCAGGTTATTTGCCTGGCCAAAGTTTCATCCTCAGGTAACTCACCCCGGGTCATATAAGCCAAATACGGAACTGTCCAATCAGGAATAGCATGAAGAGCCACCACCAACTGTTCCTCTGGGTCAGGGATAGCAAGATCCTCTTCCGTAGGCAATTTAACTGAAGGATTATTCAGAATATCAAGAAAGACATTAGGTGGTACCGGCTTACGCTGAGATCCCAGCCGGCTTAAAGCATCAACCGCCTCATTTTTCCTGCGATCAACATGTTCCACTTGATAACCCTTGAAATGACCGGCAATACTATCAAGCGCTCGGCGATAAGCCGCCATGAGTGGGTCTTTGGAATCCCAAGTTCCTGAGACTTGCTGACCCACCATATCTGAATCGCCAAAGCACCTGACCTGGCTTAAGTTCATCTCTTTGGCCATCCGAAGACCATGTAGCAAGGCCTCATATTCAGCTGCATTGTTAGTGCAAGGAAACATCAGCCTTAAGACATAAAAAAACCTATCACTTCGTGGGGAAGTCAAAATAACTCCAACCCCCAAGCCTTCCAACTGCCTGGATCCATCAAAATGAATAGTCCAATACGTATTATCAGGCTTCTCCTCAGGCATTTGCAACTTTGTCCAATCATTGATGAAATCCACAAGTGCCTGAGACTTGATTGCTGTCCGAGGCATATACTTCAAACCATGGGGTCCAAGCTCAATGGCCCCGGCCTGTAGCTTCTCTGTTTTGAATAATATCCCCTAGAGGAGCAGAGCTAACCATAGTGATGGGATGACCAAGGAAATAATGTTTCAACTTGCGACCAACCATGAACACTCCATAGACTAACTTCTGCCAATGTGGGTACCTCTGCTTAGACTCAATTAGCACCTCACTGACATAATAAACCGGCCTTTGAACCGGATATTCCTTGCCTGATTCCTTCCTCTCCACAACAACCGCTACAATAACGGACTTGCTGTTAGAAGCCATACATAAAAGCAAGGGCTCCTTATCAATAGGAGTTGCAAGAACCGGCGGCCCAACCAACTGTTTTTTAAGCGCCTCGAGCGCATGAATGGCAGCATCACTCCAGACAAATCGGTCTGTTTTCTTCATCATCTGGTATAAAGGGATAGCCTTTTCTCCGAGGCGGCTTATAAACCGGCTTAAAGCCGCAATACGACCCGCCAAACACTGGAAGTCGTTAATACATGCCTGTTTAGCCAAAGAAGTGATAGCCTTTATTTTCTCCGGGTTAGCTTCAATACCTCTCTCAGAGACAAAAAAACCCAAGAGCTTGCCTGCTGGCACACCAAAGACACATTTGGCCGGGTTAAGCATCATCTTGTAGACCCGGAGGTTGTCAAAGGTCTCCTTCAAATCATCTAACAAGGTCTCCTTCTTCCTGGATTTCACAATGATATCATCCACATAAGCATGAACATTGCCTCCAATCTAGCTGTGGAAGAAATTCTGAACACAACGACGATAAGTTGCCTGGGCACTCTTGAGCCCAAAAGGCATAGACATGTAGCAGAAGGCTCCAAAGGGAGTGCGTCCTTAACTACCATCTTGATCTGATGATAACCAGAATAAGCATCCAAAAATCTCAAATGCCCACAACCCGCCGTAGCATCAATGATCTGATCAATACGAGGGAGAGGAAAAGGATCAGCCGGACAAGCCTTGTTAAGGTTCGTGTAATCCACACACATACGCCAAGTGCTGTTTTTCTTAAGTACCAGCACCGGGTTAGCCAACCATTCAGGATGAAAAACTTCCACAATGAACCCGACCGCCAAGAGCCGGGCCACCTCTTCTCCAATGGCCTTGCGCCTCTCTTCATTAAAATAATGAAGGAGTTGCTTGACCTGTTTAAACTTTGGGTCGATATTGAGAGTGTGCTCAGCGAGTTCCCTAGGTACACCTGGCATGTCTGAAGGCTTCCATGCGAAGATGTCCCGGTTCTCATGGATGAACTCGTTGAGCGCACTTTCCTATTTCGGATCCATATTTGCACTGATAATGAACTGTTTGGACGAATCGCCGGGGACAAAATCAACCTGCTTGGTGTCATCTGCCGACTTAAACTTCAACACAGGGTCATGCTCTATAGTTGTCTTCTTCAAGGGGGTCATATCCGCCGGGTCAACATTATCTTTATAAAACTTCAACTCCTCTGTTGTGCAAATAGACTTAGCATCGGCAGCATCACCCTCTTCACATTCCAAAGCTATCTTCCTATCACCATGCACCCTGATGGTACCCTTACGACCTGGAGTTTTAATCTGCAGATAAACATTAACAAGGCAGTGCCATAAATTTGGCATAAGCCGGCCGTCCGAATAAGCCATGATAAGGGCTCTTGATCTTGACCACCTCAAAAGTCAATGTCTCGACCCTATAGTCATGCTCATCGCCAAAAGCCACCTCCAAAGCTATTTTACCCACCGGATATGCCGACTTACCAGGCACTACCCCATGAAAGACGGTAGAAGACGGTTTAAGATCTTTGTCAGTCAAATTCATACGACGAAAAGTATCATAATAAAGGATATTGATACTGTTGCCTCCGTCCATAAGCACCTTTGTGAACTTGTATCCTCCAACCTGAGGAGCAACCACCAAAGCTAGCTGACCCGGATTGTCAACCCGGGGAGGGTGATCCTCATAGCTCCATACAATGGGCTGCTCTGACCATTGCAAGTATCGAGAGACTGCCGGCTCAACCGTGCATACCGCTCGTTTATGAATCTTCTGGTCTCGCTGACATTGAACACTATTTAGCTGCTTTGGATTACTTTGATAGCCGGACTGCTGTTACTGATTACCTTGACTGGGCTGCTGATTAAAACCTGTTGGGGAACGAAGTAATTTCAAAAAAATTCCAACGCACATGCAAGATAATGGTGATGCATAGCAATGAGAGGGGACAGTGTCGTCCACGTACCCTCGTAGACCGTTAAGCGGAAGCATTATAACAACGTGGTTGATGTAGTCATACGTCTTCACGATCGACCGGTCCTCAGCACCAAACGTACGGCACCTCCGTGTTCAGCACACGTTCAGCTCGGTGACGTCCCGCGAACTCATGATCCAGTAGAGCTCGAGGAAGTGTTTCGTCAGCACGACGACGTGGTGATGATGTTGATGAAGCTACCGACGCAAGGCTTCGCCTAAGCACCGCTACGATATAACCGAGGTGGATTATGGTGGAGGGGGGCACCGCACACAGCTAAGAGATCAACATATCAATTGTTGTGTCTCCAAGGGGTGCCCTCCTCCCCGTATATAAAGGAGGGAGAGGAGGAGGGGGCGGCCAAGGAGGAGGAGGCGTGCCCAAGGGGGGCAATCCTACTCCAAGTAGGATCCCCCCTCTTTCCTAGTCCTAGTAGGAGAAGGGAAGGAAGGGGAGGAGAAGAAGAAGGAAAGGGGGGTAGTCCAATTCGGTTTAGGCTAGGGGCCACGCGCCCCTAGCTGGCCACCTCTCCTCTTCCTCCACTTGGGCCTATAAGGCCCAACAGCCCCCTGGGAGGTTCCGGTAACCTCCAGGTTCTCCGGTATTTATCCGATAACCCCCGGAACTCATCCGGTGTCCGAATATAACCTTCCAATATATCGATCTTTACGTATCGACCATTTCGAGACTCCTCGTCATGTCCGTGATCATATCCGGGACTCCAAACTACCTTCGGTACATCAAAACACAAAAACTCATAATACCGATCGTCACAGAACTTTAAGCGTGCGGACCCTACGGGTTCGAGAACTATGTAGACATGATCGAGACACGTCTCCGGTCAATAACCAATAGCGGAACCTGGATGCTCATATTGATTCCTACATATTCTACGAAGATCTTTATCGGTCAAACCGCATAACAACATACGTTGTTCCCTTTGTCATCAGTATGTTACTTGCCCGAGATTCGATCGTCGGTATCTCAATACCTAGTTCAATATCGTTACCGTCAAGTCTCTTTACTCGTTCCGTAATGCAACATCCCGCAACTAACTTATTAGTCACATTGCTTGCAAGGCTTATAGTAATGTGCATTACCGAGAGGGCCCAGAGATACCTCTCCGACAATCGGAGTGACAAATCCTATTCTTGACCTATGCGAACTCCACGAGCACCATCAGAGACACCTGTAGAGAACCTTTATAATCACCCAGTTACGTTGTGATGTTTGGTAGCACACAAAGTGTTCCTCCTGTATTCGGGAGTTGCATAATCTCATAGTCATAGGAACATGTATAAGTCATGAAGAAAGCAATATCAGTAAACTTAAACGATCAAGTGCTAAGCTAACGAAATGGGTCAAGTCAATCACATTATTCTCCTAATGATGTGATCCCATTGATCAAATAACAGCTCATGTCTATGGCTAGGAAACTTAACCACCTTTGATCAATGAGCTAGTCAAGTAGAGGCATACTAGTGACACTATGTTTGTCTATGTATTCACACATGTATTATGTTTCCGGTTAATACAATTCTAGCATGAATAATAAACATTTATCATGAAATAAGAAAATAAATAATAACTTTATTATTGGCTCTAGGGCATATTTCCTTCAGTCTCCCACTTGCACTAGAGTCAATAATCTAGATTACACAGTAATGATTCTAACACGCATGGAGTCTTGGTGCTGATCATGTTTTGCTCGTGGAAGAGGCTTAGTCAGCAGGTCTGCAACATTCAGATCCGTATGTATCTTGCATATCTCTATGTCTCCCACCTGGACTTGATCCCGGATGGAAGTGAAGTGTCTCTTGATGTGCTTGGTTCTGTTGTGAAATCTGGATTCCTTTGCCAAGGCAATTGCACCAGTATTGTCACAAAAGATTTTCATTGGACTCGATGCACTAGGTATGACACCTAGATCAGATATGAACTCCTTCATCCAGACTCCTTCATTTGCTGCTTCCGAAGCAGCTATGTACTCCGCTTCACACATAGATCCCGCCACGACACTTTGTTTAGAACTGCTCCAACTGACAGCTCCACCGTTCAATATAAACACGTATCCGATTTGTGATTTAGAATCGTCTAGATCAGTGTCAAAGCTTGCATCGACGTAACCATTTACGACGAGCTCTTTGTCACCTCCATAAATGAGAAACATATCCTTAGTCTTTTTCAGGTACTTCAGGATGTTCTTGACCCCTGTCTAGTGATCCACTCCTGGATTACTTTGGTACCTCCCTGCTAAACTAATAGCAAGGCACACATCAGGTCTGGTACACAACATTGCATACATGATAGAGCCTATAGCTGAAGCATAGGGAACACTTTTCATTTTCTCTCTATCTTCTGCAGTGGTCGGGCATTAAGTCTTACTCAACTTCACACCTTGTAATACAGGCAAGAACCCTTTCTTAGCTTGATCCATTTTGAACTTCTTCAAAACTTTTTCAAGGTATGTGCTTTGTGAAAGTCCAATTAAGCGTCTTGATCTATCTCTATAAATCTTGATGCCCAATATATAAGCAGCTTCACCGAGGTCTTTCATTGAAAAACTCTTATTCAAGTATCCTTTTATGCTATCCAGAAATTCTATATCATTTCCAATCAACAATATGTCATCCACATATAATATTAGAAATGCTACAGAGCTCCCACTCACTTTCTTGTAAATACAGGCTTCTCCAAAAGTCTATATAAAACCATATGCTTTGATCACACTATCAAAACGTTTATTCCAACTCCGAGAGGTTTGCACCAGTCCATAAATGGATCGTTGGAGCTTGCACACTTTGTTAGTACCCTTTGGATCGATAAAACCTTCAGGTTGCATCATATACAACTCTTCTTCCAAAAAACCATTCAGGAATGCAGTCTTTACATCCATTTGCCAAATTTCATAATCATAAAATGCGGCAATTGCTAACATGATTCGGACAGACTTAAGCATCGCTATGGGTGAGAAGGTCTCATCGTAGTGAACTCCTTGAACTTGTCGAAAACCTTTCGCAACAAGTCGAACTATGTAGACAGTAACATTACCATCAGCATCAGTCTTCTTCTTGAAGATCCATTTATTCTCGATGGCTTGCCGATCATCGGGCAAGTCAACCAAAGTCCACACTTTGTTCTCATACATGGATCCCATCTCAGACTTCATGGCTTCAAGCCATTTTGCGGAATCTGGGCTCATCATCGCTTCCTCATAGTTCGTAGGCTCGTCATGGTCAAGTAACATGGCCTCCAGAACAGGATTACCATATCACTCTGGCGCGGATCTTACTCTGGTTGACCTACGAGGTTCAGTAGTAACTTGATCTGAAGTTTCATGATCATCATCATTAGCTTCCTCACTAATTGGTGTAGGTGTCACAGGAACCGGTTTCTGTGATGAACTACTCTCCAATAAGGGAGCAGGTACAGTTACCTCATCAAGTTCTACTTTCCTCCCACTCACTTCTTTCGAGAGAAACTCCTTCTCTAGAAAGGATCCATTCTTAGCAGCAAATGTCTTGCCTTCGGATCTGCGATAGAAGGTGTACCCAACAGTCTCCTTTGGGTATCCTATGAAGACACATTTCTCTGATTTGGGTTCGAGTTTATCAGGTTGAAGCTTTTTCACATAAGCATCGCAGCCCCAAACTTTAAGAAACGACAACTTTGGTTTCTTGCCAAACCACAGTTCATAAGGTATCGTCTGAACAGATTTCGATGGTGCCCTATTTAATGTGAATGTAGCTGTCTCTAAAGCATAACCCCAAAACGATAGTGGTAAATTAGTAAGAGACATCATAGATCGCACCATATCTAGTAAAGTACGATTACGACGTTCAGACACACCATTACGCTGTGGTGTTCCGGGTGGCGTGAGTTGCGAAACTATTCCACATTGTTTCAAATGTAGACAAACTCGTAACTCAAATATTCTCCTCCATGATCAGATTGTAGAAACTTTATTTTCTTGTTACGATGATTTTCCACTTCACTCTGAAATTCCTTGAACTTTTCAAATGTTTCAGACTTATGTTTCATTAAGTAGATATACCCATATCTGCTCAAATCATCTGTGAAGGTGAGAAAATAACAATACCCGCCGCGAGCCTCAACATTCATCGGACCACATACATCAGTATGTATGATTTCCAACAAGTCTGTTGCTCGCTCCATTGTTCTGGAGAACGGAGTTTTAGTCATCTTGCCCATGAGGCATGGTTCGCAAGTACCAAGTGATTCATAATAAAGCAGTATGGAGTTTCTTCATGCGCTTTACACCAATATGACCCAAACGGCGGTGCCACAAATAAGTTGCACTATCATTATCAACTTTGCATCTTTTGGCTTCAACATTATGAATATGTGTATCACTACTATCGAGATTCAACACAAATAGACCACTCTTCAAGGGTGCATGACCATAAAAGATATTACTAATATAAATAGAACAACCATTATTCTCATATTTAAATGAATAACCGTCTCGCATCAAACAAGATCCAGATATAATGTTCATGCTTAATGCTGCCACCAAATAACAATTATTTAGGTCTAAAACTGATCCCGAAGGTAGATGTAGAGGTAGCGTGCCGACGGCGATCACATCGACTTTGGAACCATTTCCCACGCACTCGTCACCTCGTCCTTAGCCAGTCTTCACTTAATCCATAGTCCCTATTTCGAGTTGCAAATATTAGCAACATAACCAGTATCAAATACCCAGGTGCTACTGCGAGCTCTAGTAAGGTACACATCAATAACATGTATCACATATACCTTTGTTCACCTTGCCATCCTTCTTATCCGCCAAATACTTGGGGCAGTTCCGCTTCCAGTGACCAGTCCCTTTGTAGTAGAAGCACTTAGTTTCAGGCTTAGGTCCAGACTTGGGTTTCTTCTCTTGCGCAGCAACTTGTTTGTCATTCTTCTTGAAGTTCCCTTTCTTCTTCTCTTTACCCTTTTTCTTGAAACTAGTGGTCTTGTTGACCATCAACACTTGATGCTCCTTGATTTCTACCTCCGCAACCTTTAGCATTGCGAAGAGCTCGGGAATCGTCTTATCCATCCCTTGCATATTATAGTTCATCACGAAGCTCTTGTAGCTTGGTGGCAGTGATTGAAGAACTCTGTCAGTGACACTATCAACCGGAAGATTAACTCCCAGCTGGGTCAAGTGATTATGGTACCCAGACATTCTGAGTATATGTTCACTGACAGAACTAGTCTCCTCCATCTTGCAGCTATAAAACTTATTGGAGACTTCATATCTCTCAATCCGGGCATTTGCTTGAAATATTAACTTCAACTCCTGGAACATCTCATATGCTCCATGACGTTGAAAACATCGGTGAAGTCCCGGTTCTAAGCCGTAAAGCATGGCACACTGAACTATTGAGTAGTCATCAGCTTTGCTCTGCCAGACATTCATAACATTTGGTGTTGCTCCTGCTGCGGGTTTGGCACCCAGCGGTGCTTCCAGGACATAATTCTTCTGTGCAGCAATGAGGATAATCCTCAAGTTACGGACCCAGTCCATGTAATTGCTACCATCATCTTTCAACTTTGCTTTCTCAAGGTACACATTAAAATTCAACGGAACAATAGCACGGGCCATCTATCTACAATAACATAGACAAGCAAAATACTACCAGGTACTAAGTTCATGATAAATTTAAGTTCAATTAATCATATTACTTAAGAACTCCCACTTAGATAGACATCCCTCTAATCATCTAAGTGATCACGTGATCCATATCAACTAAACCATAGCCGACCATCACGTGAAATGGAGTAGTTTTCAATGGTGAACATCACTATGTTGATCATATCTACTATATGATTCACGCTCGACCTTTCGGTCTCAGTGTTCCGAGGCCATATCTGCATATGCTAGGCTCGTCAAGTTTAACCCGAGTATTCTGCGTGTGTAAAACTGTCTTACACCCGTTGTAGATGAACGTTGAGCTTATCACACCCGATCATCACATGGTGTCTTGGCACGACGAACTTTGGCAATGGTGCATACTCAGGGAGAACACTTTTACCTTGAAATTTAGTGAGAGATCATCTTATAATGCTACCATCAAACAAAGTAGAATAAGATGCATAAAGGATAAACATCACATGCAATCAATATAAGTGATACGATATGGCCATCATCATCTTGTGCCTTTGATCTCCATCTCCAAAGCACCGTCATGATCACCATCATCACTGGTGCGACACCTTGATCTCCATCGTAGCATCGTTGTCGTCTCGCCAACTAATTGCTTCTACGACTATCGCTACTGCTCAGTGATAAAGTAAAGAAATTACAGGGCGATTGCATTGCATACAATAAAGCGACGACCATATGGCTCCTACCAGTTGCCAATAACTCTGTTACAAAACATGATCATCTCATACAATAAATATAGCATCATGCCTTGACCGTATCACATCACAACATGCCCTGCAAAAACAAGTTAGACGTCCTCTGCTTTGTTGTTGCAAGTTTTACATGGCTGCTACGGGCTGAGCAAGAACCGTTCTTACCTACGCATCAAAACCAAAATGATAGTTCGTCAAGTTAGTGCTATTTCAACCCTCTCAAGAGGACCAAGCGTAGCCACACTCGGTTCAACTAAAGTTGGAGAAACTGACACCCGCCAGCCACCTGTGTGCAAAGCACGTCGGGAGAACCAGTCTTGCGTAAGCGTACGCGTAATGTCGGTCTGGGCCGCTTCATCCAACAATACCGCCGAACCAAAGTATGACATGCTGGTAAGCAGTATGACTTGTATCGCCCACAAATCACTTGTGTTCTTCTTGTGCATATAACATCTACGCATAAACCTGGTTCGGATGCCACTGTTGGGGAACGAAGTAATTTCAAAAAATTTCCTGCGCACATGCAAGATCATGGTGATGCATAGCAACGAGAGGGGAGAGTGTCGTCCATGTACCCTCATAGACGTTAAGAGGAAGCATTGTAACAATGCAGTTGATGTAGTCGTACGTCTTCACGATCGACCGATCCTCAGCACCAAACGTACGACACATCCGCGTTCATCACACGTTCAACTCGGTGACGTCCCGCAAACTCACGATCCAGTAGAGCTCGGGGAAGAGTTTCATTAGCACGACGGCGTGGTGACGATGTTGATGAAGCTACGGAAACAGGGCTTCGCCTAAGCACCGCTACGATATAACCGAGGTGGATTATGGTGGAGGGGGGCACCGCACACGGCTAAGAGATCAACAGATCAATTGTTGTGTCTCCAAGGGGTGCCCCCCTCCCCGTATATAAAGGAGGGAGAGGAGGAAGGGGCGGCCAAGGAGGAGGAGGAGGCGCGCCCAAGGGGGGCAATCCTACTCCAAGTAGGATTCCCCCCTCTTTCCTAGTCCTAGTAGGAGAGGGGAAGCAAGGGGAGGAGAAGAAGAAGGAAAAGGGGGGCCGACCCCCTAGTCCAATTCGGTTTGGGCTAGGGGGGCCGTGTGCCCCTTGCTGGCCGCCTCTCCTCTTCCTCCACTTGGGCCTATAAGGCCCAATAAACCCCCGGGAGGTTCCAGTAATGTCAGAACCCCGATTCTAAGTCACATAGATCTAGCCTGTAACACCTCATATCACTTTGCGGCCTCACGCACGGTATCCCCATGGGTGTCGCCTTACCATGGCCCGGGACCGTTTGCGCCTTTTGGCTCACGTATATGATAGTGTCGCTAGCATCCATATGACAGAGAACCCGCTCCAACATGACTAGTCGTGAACCCGAAGTGGCACTAACTTACGGGGACAGGCATACATGAATCAACATCGAGCATGTCGGTCAGCAGCGTGTGAATCCGGGCTGTAGCACTGGGCTAACAAGACTCCAGGAACCCGGGCTGTAGCAGGCTAGGCAGGACTCCAGATGTCATCGCGTGACATTTCCCCGAAGGGACAGACACAGGAACAAAGTGAATAACATGCCGGCCAGTCAAATGTTCCGGAGTAGTAGTGCTGGGCTAGCAGGACTCCGGTGAACCGGGTTGTAGCGGACTACTATGGCTCATGCAAGCACAACACTACATTTCCCCATAAGAGAGGCTACCAAGGATAAACAACTAGGTTGTCAGATCCCACACATACCAAGCATTTCAATCATTCACACAATATGCTTATCATGTGTAAATACAACATGGCATCACAACAAAACTCTACGACTTAAAGTATTTATTCAATAGGCTCCGAGGAGCGAGATATTACAAACATGGGTCTCATGACCCAACATTTAGAGCATACAAGCAACAAACACATGCGGAAGCTTAACTTGTCTGAGTACAGACAGCTATAAATGAAGAAGGCTCAGAAGCCTGACTATCTACAAGACCCTCCCAAGGGTACAAGATCGTAGCTGAGGTAACAAGCTAAACGTCGAAGTCCAAGTGGAACTACTAGTGAGGCTGAAGTCTCTCTGCAAAAACATAAATTAAGCAAACATGAGTACAAATGTACCCAGCAAGACTTACATTAGAACTAGCTACATATGCATCAGTATCAACAAAGGGGGGTGGTGGAGTTTGACTGCAGCAAGCCAGCTTTGACTCAGTGGCTATCCTAAACTATGACTGCAAGTAACTCTTTGAGGTGGCGCACACAAGTCCACATATTCACCATATCAGTACACCACTATGGATCCACTCCCGTCTCCCTACGAGAATGCCATCCATAGCACTCACGCTTATCTTGCGCATTTTAGAGTATCCACTTTCACTTGTCTATGAACTATGCAAGGGGTCCAGGTTTCCATATCCGAGGAATCCGGCTATTCTAATAGATAATGATAACCCTACAGGGGTGTACTTATTCACACACGCTCTCGCCACTTACCACCATGTACACGTCGTGTAACTCGGCAACCTTCAAGCGGAAGCCTGGTGAGAGAGTCGGCCATGACCCGACTAACCAACAAGTCTCTAGTCCAGGTTTATCGCCTATTCGGGTTCCATCCGCAAGGAGATCCGGCCGGGGTGTCGCTCACGGCCCCAAATGATGTGTACAGGGTTCCCAAGCCCACCATCCAGGTGCCACTTGGTACACTGGGCCACTGTGCCTAGTTTGTCCCAAGCCCACCTGTACCGGGTGCCACTTGGTAGACTACTAACACTACCTACAAACACCAGAAACTAGTTGCAACTCCTGGACAGAGATCAGGTTGATTAATAAGTCGAGAGGGGCACTTAAGCATTCCAATGCGTGGTAGTAGCTGTTCCTGGATCACAAACACAGAACTCAGTTCCTAAGGACGGCTGCAATGAGACAACCCACCATGTACTCCTACATGGCCTCTCACCGCTACCTTTACCAAATCATGTTCACACACTTAGCTCTCAACAGTAGTACATGTTCACAACTTTCTAATTCACCCTCGATGAATCAGACCTGACACAACTCTAAGCAATAGCAGGCATGACAAACAAGCATGAATGAGTAGGCACATCAGGGCTCAAACAAATCCTACTCATGCTAGTGGGTTTCATCTATTTACTGTGGCAATGACAGGTCATGCAGAGGAAAGGGGTTCAACTACCGCAGCATGTAACAGTTGAGTCGTTGTTGTTCTAATGTAGTAAAAGAGAGCATGAGTGAGAGAGTGGGATTAGATCGGAATGAACAAAGGGGTTTTGCTTGCCTGGCACTTCTGAAGATAGTATAGCTCTTCATCAGTGTCATCTATCACGTCGTCGGAAACATCGTCTACTGAGAGGGGATGGTTACCGGCAAAAAGAGAAGGACACAATCAATGAAATGCAACAATATGATGCATGATCATGATATGGAAATATGCTTGTGTTTGAGCTAATGCAACTAGAGTCCAGATTAGATGAAGTTGGTTTGAACCCAAGGTTCAAATTCAAACTTCATATGTGAATAATCAAATGCCATTTACATAGTTTGTCCTAGACAGTGATGTTAACTTGCTCAAACATGCATGAACATGGCATAAACAGATTCTTCATATTTTTCTGATCATTTTTCATATATAACTTATTTCCATTGGAGTTATAGATTATTTTCTATGATTTTTCAAAGTTTTGGATATTATCTGAAATAAATAAATCATTTAAGATTTATTTAATTACCAGAAAGGAATTATTATGTCAGCATGACCTCACAGTGACGTTAGCAGGTCAACGGCTTGGTCCAGGTCAAACCTGACGTGTGGGGTCCACACGTTAGTGACACGGTTAACTAACAGAGTTAAATAAAATTAAACTAAACCTAATCCAGATTAGTTAAGGCCTGGGCCCACTTGTCAGTGTCCATAGGTTGGTTAGCTGGCAGCAATTAGCACTAATCACGCGGCCACGTCAGCACGCCGGAGTTGAACGCCGGCGAGCACACAAACGCGGCGGCGGCTAGATGCGCGAAGGCCATCAGAAGATAGCCCGCACTCAACCGCGTCTAGAAGAGTGATCGGGAGGCCTCGGGGTCATCGGAAATGACGACGACGAGCACAGAGGCGGCGGCCGAAGTTTGGCATCAGCGGGTCAGGCGCTACGGCGCACGGGAGGAGGATCTGGTGGGTGTTCTTGGCTCCTGGGAGTGTGCTGAGGACGATAGCGTCCTCGGATGCGACGTGTATGGGCTTTCGCCACGGCAGCGACATGGATGGCAGTGAGCAAGCTTTCGGTCATGGCGGGGCTACGGCCTAGAGGGCGAGAGCGACCAGGGGAGAAGGGGGATACGACGCAGGTGCTCACAGCGCGTCCGATGGCGTCGTCGGCGAGGTCGGGCGCGGTCGGGTTGCTGCGAATCGAGGACGACGACTGTTGGTGCAGAGGACGAAGACAACGGCGATGGCGGCGCTACGGGGCACTCTGGCGTCATTTGGCTCGGCGGAGACGAAGAAGAGGTCGGGGCAGAGCTCTTGGGGACGGCAGAGGGGCAAGGGGGTGGTTGTGGCCGCGGTAAACGGCGTCGGCGGTGACGAGCTCGCTCGGTTGCGCTCGGGAGTGGGAGCAGAGGAAGGGGAAGAGCTCGAGGGGGAGTGTGAGAGACCTAGGGGGTCGCATGGCGTCGGCAGAGGCGAGGGGGAAGCAGGAGGCGGCAAGCAGGAGCTGGCGCAGCTCGGCTGTGCGCTCTCCACGTAGTTGCCTCGCCTTCTGGCAGAAGGTTGAAGAAGGCGCTGCAGTGGCTGGGCTGCACAGTGTTGGGCCGGCTGGACGCCAGGTAAGTTAACCCATGTAAGTCTTCTGCCTTTCCATTTGTTTCTGTTTTCTACTTTTGCAATTTGTTTCTGATTTAGCAAAAACACCAAATCATTTCTATAAATCCTGAAATTAATTATGGGCAATAACTGAACTTTCTCAGAGGCCCTTAGCTATTTCCAGAATTGTTGGAGCATTTAATAATATTTATAGCAATTAAATGCCCCAATTCAAATACTTTATGAATTAGTTCAAATATCCAGAATGGCCTAAAAATATTTGCATTATTTTTGGCAGAGGTTTTCACCTTTAACAAAAATAATGAACATTTTCAAAGGCATTTTGGATTCATTGAAGATTATTTCAGGTTGAACCTATTTGACTTGATCTGGTGCTAGGGTTTCAACAATCCCCATTTCAACTTTCAAAGAATTTTAGACATGATGCATGGATGCTTGTGCAACTATTTGCAATCAAATTCTAGGGCTGTGACAACTCACCCCCACTAACAAGAATCTCGTCCCGAGATTCAAGACGTGAGGTAAGAAGACAAAGGGGATACAAAGCTAACTTGATCTCCATGATCCAACTTGCACTTCATAAGAACGTTGATTCGATCATCATCTTGATCTTGACATCTTTGCTTTGGGAACTTCAACCAACACGACAACAAGAGAAAAAGGAAAACTCTAGAAGAATCGATCTTCGTGAAGATCGATCAACTCCAGATCAACTCATGGAATGAGACATAAAACCACAAAGCACACATCAGGGTGATGGAAAAGGAACAGATGACGAGGTTTCAAATTGGCAGGTAACCATTCCACGCTTAAGTAAGATGGTGCATGGTTTCAAGATAGCGAAGAAATAATTGCCATGATTCCATAACGAGGTACCTTAATAGAGGTGACTCATGGAGTTATTCCCTTAAGTGGCAAAAAGAATTACTTTTGGTACATAGATCATTGAAACTCTTTATACCAGCCTAAGGCAATCACAATCGATCGTTTGGCGGAGTTCGAATGGATGATGTGGACTACCTTGTTGAAGATAACCCGATGGATGATTTCTGCTTATCATTGGAAATGGAAGGGACCATGGCAGACTGACACAATGACGGGTGCAAGCTGGGAGCAAAATGCAAATACTGGGAATGACCCAACCATCATATCTGCCTGAGATTCAGATCTGGTTGGTAACGGGATATTTCAGACAACATGTCTGGAGAGGAAAGTTTGCAACATAGACCGACGAGATGACGTTGCGAGATTCTCGGGAAATGAACTACGATAGCAAGCTCCAAAACATGAGCTGGTTCTGCTACATACATGTGAACACGCTGTCCCAGACAAGCATGGCCACATGGTAGTCTTATAATAAAACACTAGCGAGTTCTGGTTGGGAACCATCATCACGAATACTGAAGTCTTGTGCATTACCATGGATTAGCACTTAACTCCTTCTCCTAGAACAAATCAGTCAGTGGCTTGGTGTGCTAGGGACTCACATGGACTGGAGGTAGCGAGCTTATCAAACCATAGAATACTTCGCACATGCATGACTAACTTGGGATGATTCCAAAGGAAGCAAAACAAGCTTTCTCAAATCCACGACGGCAACTTGCATCAGATGCACATGAATTAGAGGAAGTCACATCTTTCACCCGGACATATGCTTCATGAACGGGACATGAGGGCAATGCTTATAAAGTTTCCAACACTAGTATAATGTTCAACATGAATCATGGGGAAGAAAAAATGTTGTTGATGGGCTCAACAGCAACTCATCGGAATTTCCATATCACTGGACTTCCACCATCATGTGAACACGGTGATAACATTGGTCAGACCAAAAGATGTAATGGTGTATGCTCGAGGGATAAACCACGAATAAGACAACATTACGAACATCATTCGTTCTGATTTGAATTGACAATAGCCCATACTCAAGTCAAAGTTTTGACAAGGCAATAGATCCAACAACTGATCACGGGGACCAATCGATGGAGATATCATCTTTCTTCAACACGTACACACCGAAGATATCCCTTAGAGATGAACTAAGTTAAGAAAAGCTTCTACCTTCCAACTCTCCAAGTTGTTGTTTAGCTTAACCAATTAGCTCAGGGGTATCCAACACAGATTCTTGGAGAAGGGGTGGTTACAAGAAACCAACTTGATCACGAACTCAACATAGCGGTCAGGTGACAACCTGGTAACACTTCCGAGAAGACATTAGGAAAATCACGAGCCACCGATATGTTACTAAGCTCGAGAACAGTCTTGTTTTTCAAGGCAAGACGATATGATCCAAAGAGCGAGGGATTGACACAATCATAACTCATTGATCGAAGAGTGCACCTGAAATAAGGACTAGGTAGCAAGATCAATCTTAGAATGGTAGTTCAATAACCAACACGCTAAGAATGAGAATAATGTCCATTTACTACCAAGTAACGAGTTGCTCGGAGTACCGATCTCACACACCACAATTCACTTGTTGGCATTCTGGTTACAACAACACGAGGACCGAGGAATGAATGATGATGGTGAGAAGTATCACTGCATCAAGAATTCATAAGAGGTGGTGCAATTCTCATGACATTCCTAACATAAAGATTGTAACACTCCAAGGTAGAACAGAGCAAAAGCTGGATTGACATTTTGATCTGCGAAATACTACTACTTTGACCCAATCCTAGAAGTGGATGAGGTACTGGGTTTGTTTCTCCTAGTCATTTTGGAATAGAATGGCTTGACGGACCACAAGAATAATAGGCATCGATGAACACGAATGCACAACTATTCCTGACTATTAATTGATAGACTAGGGTCGAAATACAGCTGAGGAGAGTCAACTCAAGGAACATATCACTTTCTGAGTTGTGGATGCATAGATTAGTATGTCGAACCAACTTCAACATGTTTCTTCCGGATAACCCAGCAAAGAGGTGGGACTGGTAGAGTCACAATTATGAATGGAGAACTCCTCAAGAGTACTCTGATTGTGATCTTTTGGTTCAAATAACTTCTGCCATATTGGCTCATGGTATTGGAAGAATGATATACCACAGACCTCGAGGACTATCACAAGGTTACTAATATCTTAAGGGAACTAGAAAATACTAACAACATGGAGTAAGTAGGGTGGATCTCGGGTTCAAGAACCCAGGAATAGAATACCTACTACTAAAGGGCATCACGGGATGCTTTCGAGAATGGTGGCCAGAATCATCACACTGGGAACACCAAACATGGCTAGATTACTAACTCTAAGATACCCTAGTGTCATAACAACTCCAACATATATGTCGAGGCAATAGAGTACCTCAACTCACCGATTAGTGTGCTTAATCTGGCCCAAAAGGACATCAGGAATGGGAGGAAGGGATTTGCGGATGCATCAGACTGTTTAGAAACCTGGGATAACTCGGACAGCATAACGGCTGTAAATGCTCAAAATGATTTGAGACATCATGCAAAATGGTGGCATAACCACTCAACATCACAATATCAAAGTTTCGGGACCAACGGTCAGCATACGGAAGTAGTAGGAACTGAACTGAGGCTTAAACTCAACAATCCTAGGCAACTACGGTTTAGTAACACGTCATCCTAAGAGATA
This sequence comes from Triticum urartu, assembly GCF_056163025.1. Lineage (NCBI taxonomy): Eukaryota > Viridiplantae > Streptophyta > Magnoliopsida > Poales > Poaceae > Triticum > Triticum urartu. Next base: position 156,274,347 of record NC_141874.1, on the reverse strand, counting down.
GAAGAGAAGCCTAGTTTTTAACCCCGTAGAAAAGATAAGATGACTCATATCAGAAGGTCATGAGGATAAGGAGTAAAAAGAGCCTTACGTTCCCATCCACAATCAATTCCCTTATATAACTAAAGCATTTCTAGACACACTTCGACCAGCCTGGCTTGGTAATCCTACAGCCAGTCAGGCTCTGATACCAACGCTGTCAGAACCCCGATTCTAAGTCACATCGATCTAGCCTGTAACACCTCATATCACTTTGTGGCCTCACGCACGGTATCCCCATGGGTGTCACCTTACCATGGCCCAGGACCGTTTGCGCCTTTTGGCTCACGTATATGATAGTGTTGCTAGCATCCATATGACAGAGAACCCAGGCCGACATGACTAGTTGTGAACCCAAAGTGGCACTAACTTACGGGGACAGGCATACATGAATCAACATCGAACATGTCGGTCAGCAGCGTGTGAATCTAGGCTGTAGCACTGGGCTAACAGGACTCTGGGAACCTGGGCTGTAGCGGGCTAGGCAGGACTCCGGATGTCATCGCGTGACATTTCCCCGAAGGGACAGACACAGGAACAAAGTGAATCACATGCCGGCCAGTCAAGTGTTCTGGAGCAGTAGTGCTGGGCTAGCAGGACTCCGGTGAACCGGGCTGTAGCGGATTACTATGGTTCATGGAAGCACAAGACTACATTTCCCCATAAGAGAGGCTACCAAGGATAAACAACTAGGTTGTCGGATCCCACACATACCAAGCATTTCAATAATTCACACAATATGCTTATCATGTGTAAATACAACATGGCATCACAACAAAACTCTACGACTGAAAGTATTTATTCAATAGGCTTCGAGGAGCGAGATATTACAAACATGGGTCTCATGACCCAACATTCAGAGCATACAAGCAACAAACACATGCGGAAGCTTAACTTGTCTGAGTACAGACAGCTATAAATGAAGAAGGCTCAGAAGCCTGACTATCTACAAGACCCTCCCAAGGGTACAAGATCGTAGCTGAGGTAACAAGCTAAACGTCAAAGTCCAAGTGGAACTACTAGTGAGGCTGAAGTCTCTCTGCAAAAACATAAATTAAGCAAACGTGAGTACAAATGTACCCAGCAAGACTTACATCAGAACTAGATACATATGCATCAGTATCAACAAAGGGGGGTGGTGGAGTTTGACTGCAGCAAGCCAGCTTTGACTCAGTGGCTATCCTAAACTATGACTGCAAGTAACTCTTTGAGGTGGCGCACACGAGTCCACATATTCACCATATCAATACACCACTATGGATCTGCTCCCGTCTCCCTACGAGAATGCCATCCATAGCACTCACGCTTATCTTGCGCATTTTAGAGTATCCACTTTCACTTGTCTATGAACTATGTAAGGGGTCCAAGTTTCCATATCCGAGGAATCCGGCTATTCGAATAGATAATGATAACCCTACAGGGGTGTACTTCTTCACACACGCTCTCGCCACTTACCACCATGTACACGTCATGTAACTCGGCAACCTTCAAGCAGAAGACTGGTGAGGGAGTCGGCCACGACCTGACTAACCAACAAGTCTCTAGTCCAGGTTTATCGCCTATTCGGGTTCCATCCGCAAGGAGATCCGGCCGGGGTGTCGCTCACGGCCCCAAATGATGTGTACAGGGTTCCCAAGCCCACCATCCAGGTGCCACTTGGTACACCGGGCCATTGTTCCTAGTCTGTCCCAAGCCCACCTGTCCCGGGTGCCACTTGGTAGACTACTAACACTACCTACAAACACCAGAAACTAGTTGCAACTCCTGGACAGAGATCAGGTTGATTAATAAGTCGAGAGGGGAACTTAAGCATTCCAATGCATGGTAGTAGCTATTCCTGGATCACAAACACAGAACTCAGTTCCTAAGGACGGCTGCAATGAGACAACCCACCATGTACTCCTACATGGCCTCTCACCACTACCTTTACCAAATCGTGTTCACACACTTAGCTCTCAACAGTAGTACATGTTCACAACTTTCTAATTCACCCCCCATGAATCAGACCTGACACAACTCTAAACAATAGCAGGCATGACAAACAAGCATGAATGAGTAGGCACATCAGGGCTCAAACAAATCCTACTCATGCTAGTGGGTTTCATCTATTTACTGTGGCAATGACAGGTCATGCAGAGGAAAGGGGTTCAACTACCGCAGCATGTAATAGTTGAATCGTTGTTGTTCTAATGTAGTAAAAGAGAGCAGGAGTGAGAGAGTGGGATTATATCGGAATGAACAAGGGAGTTTTGCTTGCCTGGCACTTCTAAAGATAGTATAGCTCTTCATCAGTGTCATCGAACACGTCGTCGGAAACATCATCTACTGAGAGGGGATGGTTACCGGCAAACAGAGAAGGACACAATCAATGAAATGCAACAATATGATGCATGATCATGATATGGAAATATGCTTGTGTTTGAGCTAATGCAACTAGAGTCCAGATTAGATGAAGTTGGTTTGAACCCAAGGTTCAAATTCAAACTTCATATGTGAATAATCAAATGCCATTTACATAGTTTGTCCTAGACAGTGATGTTAACTTGCTCAAACATGCATGAACATGGCATAAACAGATTCTTCATATTTTTCTGATCATTTTTCATATATAACTTATTTCCATTGGAGTTATAGATTATTTTCTATGGTTTTTCAAAGTTTTGGATATTATCTGAAATGAATAAATCATTTAAGATTTATTTAAATTCCAGAAAGGAATTATTGTGTCAGCATGACCTCACAGTGACGTTAGCAGGTCAACGGCTCGGTCCAGGTTAAACCTGACGTGTGGGGTCCACACGTTAGTGACACGGTTAACTAACAGAGTTAAATAAAATTAAACTAAACCTAATCCAGATTAGTTAAGGCCTGGGCCCACATGTCAGTGTATATAGGTTGGTTAGCTAGCAGCAATTAGCACTAATCACGCGGCCACATCAGCACGCCAGAGTTGAACGCCGGCGAGCACACAAATGCGACGGCGACGCTCGGAGACGTGCTACGGGCGGCGGCTGGACGCGCGAAGGCCACCAGAAGATAGCCCGCGCTCGACCACGTCTAGAAGAGTGATCGGGAGGCCTCGGGGTCGCCGGAAATGACGACGGCGAGCACACAGGCGGCGGCCAGAGTTCGGCGTCAGCAGGTCAGGCGCTACGGCGCACGGGAGGAGGATCTGGTGGGTGTTCTCGGCTCCTGGGAGTGTGCTAAGGACGATAGCATCCTCGGATGCGACGTGTATGGGCTCTCGCCACGGCAGCGACATGGATGGCAGCGAGGAAGCTTTCGGTCATGGAGGGGCTACGACCTAGAGGGCGAGCGCGACCAGGGGAGAAGGGGGAGACGACGCGGGTGCTCACAGCGTGTCCGATGGCGTCGTTGGCGAGGTCGGGCGCGGTCGGGTTGCTGCAAATCAAGGACGACGACTGTCGGTGCAGAGGACGAAGACAACGGCGATGGTGGCGATGTGGGGCGCTCCGGCGTCATTTGGCTCGGCAGAGACGAAGAAGAGGTCGGGGCGAAGCTCTTGGGGACGGCAGAGGGGCAAGGGGGTGGTTGTGGCCGCGGTAAACGGCGTCGGCGGCGACGAGCTCGCTCGGTTGCGCTCGGGAGGGGAGCAGAGGAAGGGGAAGAGCTCGAGGGGGAGTGTGAGAGACCTAGGGGGTTGCGTGGCGTCGGCAGAGGCGAGGGGGAAGCAGGAGACGGCAAGTAGGAGCTGGCGCAGCTCGGCTGTGCGCTCTCCACGCAGCTGCCTCGCCTTCTGGCAGAAGGTTGAAGAAGGCGCTGCGGTGGCTGGGCTGCACAGTGTTGGGCCGGCTGGGCGCCAGGTAAGTTGACCTAGGTAAGTCTTCTGCCTTTCCATTTGTTTCTGTTTTCTACTTTTGCAATTTGTTTTTGATTTAGCAAAAACACCAAATCATTTCTATAAATCCTGAAATTAATTATGGGCAATAACTGAACTTTCTCAAAGGCCCTTAGCTATTTCTAGAATTGCTGGAGCATTTAATAATATTTATAGCAATTAAATGCCCCAATTCAAATACTTTATGAATTAGTTCAAATATCTAGAATGGCCTAAAAATATTTGCATCATTTTTGGCAGAGGTTTTCAACTTTAACAAAAATAATGAACATTTTCAAAGGCATTTTGGATTCATTGAAGATTATTTCAGGTTGAACCTATTTGACTTGATCTGGTGCTAGGGTTTCAACAATCCCCATTTCAACTTTCAAAGGATTTTAGACATGATGCATGGATGCTTGTGCAACTATTTGCAATCAAATTCTAGGGCTGTGACACGTAACCTCCCGGTTCTCCGGTATTTATCCGATAACCCCCGAAACTCATCCGGTGTTCGAATATAACTTTCCAATATATCAATCTTTATGTCTCGACCATTTGGAGACTCCTCGTCATTTCCGTGATCATATCCGGGACTCCGAACTACCTTCGGTACATCAAAACACAAAAAAAATCATAATACCGATCGTCATAGAACTTTAAGCGTGCGGACCCTACGGGTTCGAGAACTATGTAGACATGACCGAGACACGTCTCCGGTCAATAACAAATAGCGGAACCTGGATGCTCATATTGGTTCCTACATATTCTACGAAGATCTTTATCGGTCAAACCGCATAACAACATACGTTGTTCCCTTTGTCATCGGTATGTTACTTGCCCGAGATTTGATCGTCGGTATCTCAATACCTAGTTCAATCTCGTTGCCGGCAAGTCTCTTTACTCGTTCCGTAATGCAACATCCCGCAACTAACTCATTAGTCACATTTCTTGCAAGGCTTATAGTGATGTGCATTAGCGAGAGGGCCCAGAGATACCTCTCCGACAATCGGAGTGACAAATCCTATTCTTGATCTATGCAAACTCCACGAACACCATCCGAGACACCTGTAGAGCACCTTTATAATCACCCAGTTACGTTGTGATGTTTGGTAGCACACAAAGTGTTCCTCCTGTATTCAGGAGTTGCATAATCTCATAGTCATAGGAACATGTATAAGTCATGAAGAAAGCAATAGCAGTAAACTTAAACGATCAAGTGCTAAGCTAACGAAATGGGTCAAGTCAATCACATCATTCTCCTATGATGTGATACCGTTGATCAAATAACAACTCATGTCTATGGCTAGAAAACTTAACCATCTTTGATCAATGAGCTAGTCTAGTAGAGGCACACTAGTGACACTATGTTTGTCTATGTATTCACACATGTATTATGTTTCCAGTTAATACAATTCTAGCATGAATAATAAACATTTATCATGAAATAAGGAAATAAATAATAACTTTATTATTGCCTCTAGGGCATATTTCCTTCAAAACCGCCTTGATTGCCTTGGCCTTGAAAGCCAGAGTTTGAGCCGCCACCTCCAAAACCGGGCCCGTGAGAGCTGGATCCTGACCCGTCATGCAGGCCCTGATGGTCCTGATAAAAACCAGAGTTTCTATACTCCCTCATGATGAAACAATCTTTCCATAGATGAGTAGTTGGCTTATCTTGAGAATCGTGCCTTGGGCACTGCTGATTCATTATTGCTTCGATGTTGAACTTTGGCCCGCCAAACCGGGGCATTGATGATTTCCCCTTTCGACGCTGATTGTTACTCTGTGTGTTGGTATTAGTTAAAAAATGTGAACCGCCGTTGGCTTGCTTGCGCTTACCGTTCTTGCCTTGATTCTGACCCGCCGCACTGTGCTGCTGTCCCTTTCCATTACCGCTCTTCTTCCCCTTGCCAGACTTCTCCTCATCAGACTCAGGGTCTTTAGTGTTATCAGAGTCGACATACTTGATAAGAGCCGCCATGAGCTCTCCCATGTCATTGCAGTGGCGTTTGAGTCGCCCAGCTTCTATTTGAGGGGAAGAAACCGGCAATTCTTCTCCAAAATTAGGACGGCTGAGCCAGCGTTGATACTTTCTGATGAGTGGATAATAGCCGAGATCCGGCGTACCCAATGGGCGGTTGACTCATCCTCCCTCTGGATACAAGTGTCTAAATCAAGAATCGATAGAGGTTGCTTGCATGTGTCCTTGAAATTCTGAATGAAGCGTGTCTTCAATTCAGCCCATGATCTAATGGAGTTAGGGGGAAATCCCTTTAACCAGGTATGAGCTGGCCCATCCAACATCATGGTGAAATACTTAGCGCACACAGCGTCATTGACGTCCAACATCTCCATGGACAGTTTATAGCCCTCGATCCAAGCCTCCGGGGGTTGATCCGCTGTGTAATTGGGCACCTTGTGGGGGCCCTTAAAATCCTTGGGCAGGCGCTCATTAGCAAAGCCGGCACTAGACACGGCACACCCACGGTTCTAGAAGTCATCCCCATTTCTACAGACACCGATGGTTTATGCTGAGGTTGCTAATGAGCCGCCAATTGAGCTGCTCGCTCAGCCTCTCGACGTGCCCTGGCCTGATCCACCAAAACCTGGGAATTGTTATCAGCACGTGGCGGGTCGTGCCCACGGGGATGGTTATGGTGTCGTTCACTGATCAAAACTGCCGGCGACTCAATGTGCCGGCTATAACTTTGGCTATGGCGTGGGGTTGAATGAATCCGCTCACGGCTATATGAGCACGCCGCTTACTGAGCCACCGCGGTTTGAAGAGGTTCCACGGCCTTCCGTGCCTCAACCGCCGCGCGAGAGTCGCCTTGCACCGGGAGAGCCGCCAACCACGACGCCGCAACAATCATGTTATCCAGAGGGTTAGAGTAATGACCTGGCGGTGTCGGCACCTATTGAGGCGGGGTTAAATTCAAACGAGGCGGGTCTACAACACGTGGCTGAGCCATCGCTCCGGTCACGGGCGCCTCGACACCCCGGTTTACCTCGGGTGGATTACTTGGTCCAGCCCCAGGCGTGTTGAAAAGATTCCTCGCATCGTACCCCAAAGGTAGACGACTCTGGTGCCTCCTTCGTAGAACAGCGTTGTATGCATTCTGATCCAAGATTAACCGGAATTTTTTTGCTTGAATCCGTTGTGACTCAGCGTCCAGGGTGGCTCGTTCTGTCACCATCCTAGCATTCTCAGCATTAAGCTCCTCCTTGGCCTGAGCTATCTCATCTCATAGCTTTGCAGCGTCCACCTTATGATGTTCCTGAGTCGCCGGCGTTACCTCTGCAGCTAATAAGGTTGCCAAAGCATCCAAGAGTTCGGATAAGACTTGAGCCGACGGGTGCAGAGCCGCTCGCTCTAGCTGTCGCCTCAGCCGTTGAACCGGAAGTCATAGCTGCAGCGGTTGATGAATTGAGCATCGACTGTGTGCTGGCCATGAAGATCGCGACTCTGTTTGGCGGCTCATAGGGGTCCGGAATACTGTCGCCATCGAAATAGCCCCCAAGCCCGCCGTCTTGCAATTGATAAATTGAATTGGTTTCATCGGTTGAGGACTCATCATTAGAGTAAATGGTCGTCTCTCCACTGGATACAAATCCTTCCTCAAGATCCGCCCCGTGAATAAAACCAACAAAATGGTGCTTCACGGCGGCTTGAACCTCGACGGGTTACGCGCGCCGAGCTGTCTCGATGATGTCGGTGCAGGTGTCCGGCTCAGGCTCCGATTCACCGATCTTGCCGATGAAGACATGGATTCCGCCAAAGGGGACCCGGTACCCATATTCAATTGAATCGGCCTCGGGACCCAGCCCGCGTCGTTGATGTAGATTTTGCCGCGGCGACTCTTGGTCATCTGGCCCACGGCATATCCATTGATCCCTGAGAAGTTGCCCTTCAAGAACTCGAAACCACCGTGCGTTGGCCCCACGGTGGGCGCCAACTGTCATGGTTTTATCACAACAGAAGCCCTAGTGAAAGGACATAGGTGTGGAGCCATCGCACTAGGTTAGTTTAAAGGGGTTGAACGGGACAAAGGAGATAGAGAGTTTACCCAGGTTTGGCCCCTCTCAATGAGGTAAAAGCCTACGTCCTGCTTCTAGTTGTATTGCTTGAGTTTCGATTACAAAGGAGCGAATACGCTTGACCTAGTTCTTGATTGTCTGTTTCTTGAGTTAACCCGCCGCCGGGTCACCCCTTTATATACAGGTTGATGCTCAGCGGCTTACAGAGTCCCGGCCGGCTCACACAAACATGACCGGCTCGGTTTCTAACTAAACCTGCCTTACAGAACAAGTTATCATATGACGGCTCACACCTTCGGGCCTCAAGTCATCTCTGGGTTTTGGGCCTTCAATAGGCTTGCCCTATGAACTGCCATCTTCATGTCTTCTTGGACCTTATTGGTCCTCTTCCTCATAAGTCGCCAATGGCATGACCCGACCCCTCCTGGGCGGGTTATACCTAGTAGTTATATCCCCAACGGTTATGATATGTATAAGGCCAAAATGTTCTGATGTACTAAGTGTTAGTAGCAGATACCAAAGTGATACTGGATTGGCTCAACAGGTAATTGTTCATATAATTAAGTACGTCAGAAGAACAAAGGACTTTCTCCTTGGCTATAGAGGAGATGAAGAAGTTCGTTGTAAATGGTTACATGAACACCAACTTCATGACTGATATAAATTATTGGGCTATGGTTAAATAATTGTTTGGAATAATTTTCTGTTGGAAATATCCCTAGAGTAAATAATAAATTAGTTATTATTATATTTCATTGTTCATGATAATCGTTTATTATCCATGCTAGAATTGTATTGATAGGAAACTCAGATACATGTGTGGATACATAGACAACACCATGTCCCTAGTAAGCCTCTAGTTGACTAGCTCATTGATCAATAGATGGTTACGGTTTCCTGACCATGGACATTGGATGTCGTTGATAATGGGATCACATCATTAGGAGAATGATGTGATGGACAAGTCCCAATCCTAAGCCTAGCACAAAGATCGTGTAGTTCGTATGCTAAAGCTTTTCTAATGTCAAGTATCATTTCCTTAGACCATGAGATTGTGCAACTCCCGGATACCGTAGGAGTGCTTTGGGTGTGCCAAACGTCACAACGTAACTGGGTGGCTATAAAGGTACACTACGGGTATCTCCAAAAGTGTCTGTTGGGTTGGCACGAATCGAGACTGGGATTTGTCACTCCGTGTAAACGGAAAGGTATCTCTGGGCCCACTCGGTAGGACATCATCATAATGTGCACAATGTGACCAATGAGTTGATCACGGGATGATGTGTTACGGAACGAGTAAAGAGACTTGCCGGTAACGAGATTGAACAAGGTATCGGGATACCGACGATCGAATCTCGGGCAAGTACTATACCGCTAGACAAAGGGAATTGTATACGGGATTGATTGAATCCTTGACATCGTGGTTCATCCGATGAAATCATCATGGAACATTTAGGAGCCAACATGGGTATCCAGATCCCGCTCTTGGTTATTGACCGAAGAGTTGTCTCGGCAATGTCTGCATGACTCCCGAGCCCGTAGGGTCTACACACTTAAGGTTCGATGACGCTGGGGTTATAGGGAAAGTATGTACGCGGTTACCGAATGTTGTTCGGAGTCCCGGATGAGATCCCGGACGTCACAGGAGTTCCGAAATGGTCCGGAGGTAAAGATTGATATATAGGAAGTATGGTTTTGGCCACCGGAAGTGTTCCGGGCATCACCGGTAGTGTACCGGGACCACCGGAGGGGTCCGGGGGTCCACCGGGAGGGGCCACGGGCCCTGGAGGCATACATGGGCCAATAGTGGGAAGGTACCAGCCCCTAGGTGGGCTGGGGCGCCTCCCACCAAGGCCCAAGGCGCCTCCAAGAGGGGAAGGAGGCAAACCCTAGGGCAGATGGGCCCTAAGGCCCACCCCAGGTGCGCCTCCCCCTCTCCCCCTTGTGGCCGCCACCCTAGATGGGATCTGGGGCTGCCGCACCCCTTGGGGTGGGAACCCTAGAGGGGGCGCAGCCCCCTCCCCTCCCCCTATATATACTTGAGGTATGGGGGCTGCCCAACAGACGATTTGATCTCTCTCTTGGCGCAGCCCTACCTCTCTCCCTCCTCGTCTCTCGTAGTGCTTGGCGAAGCCCTGATGGAGTCCCGCGCTCTTCCACCACCACCACGCCGTTGTGCTGCTACTGGACGGAGTCTTTCCCAACCTCTCCTTCTCCCCTTGCTGGATCAAGGCGTAGGAGATGTCACCGGGCTGCACGTGTGTTGAACGCGGAGGCGCCGTTGTTCGAGCTTAGATTGGAATCAACCGCGATCTGAATCGCTACGAGTATGACTCCTTCATCCACGTTCTTGTAACGCTTCCGCTTAGCGATCTACAAGGGTATGTAGATGCACTCCTCTTCCCCTCGTTGCTAGATTACTCCATAGAATGATCTTGGTGATGCGTAGAAAATTTTAAATTTCTACTACGATCCCCAACAGTGGTATCAGAGCTAGGTCTATGCGTAGTTTCTATGCACGAGTAGAACACAAAGCAGTTGTGGGCGTCGATATTGTCAATTTACTTGCCGTTACTAGTCTTATCTTGATTCGGCGGCATCGTGGGATGAAGCGGCCCGGACCGACCTTACACGTACTCTTACGTGAGACTGGTTCCACCGACTGACATGCACTAGTTGCATAAGGTGGCTAGCGGGTGTCTATCTCTCCCACTTTAGTCGGATTGGATTCGATGAAAAGGGTCCTTATGAAGGGTAAATAGAAATTGGCATATCACGTTGTGGTTTTCGCGTAGGTAAGAAACGTTCTTGCTAGAAACCTATAGCAGCCACGTAAAAACTTGCAACAACAATTAGAGGACGTCTAACTTGTTTTTGCAGCATATGCCTTGTGATGTGATATGGCCAAAAGGATGTGATGAATGATATATGTGATGAATGAGATTGATCATGTTCTTGTAATAGGAATCACGACTTGCATGTCGATGAGTATGACAACTGGCAGGAGCCATAGGAGTTGTCTTAATTTATTTATGACCTGCGTGTCAACATAAACGTCATGTAATTACTTTACTTTATTGCTAAAGCGTTAGCCATAGTAGTAGAAGTAATAGATGACGAGACAACTTCAAGAAGACACGATGATGGAGATCATGATGATGGAGATCATGGTGTCATGCCGGTGACAACGATGATCATGGAGCCCCAAAGATGGAGATCAAAAGGAGCAAAATGATATTGGCCATATCATGTCACTATTTGATTGCATGTGATGTTTATCATGTTTTACATCTTATTTGCTTAGAACGACGGTAGCTTAAATAAGATGATCCCTCTCTAAAATTTCAAGAAAAGTGTTCCCCCTAACTGTGCACCGTTGTGAAGGTTCGTTGTTTTGAAGCACCACGTGATGATCGGGTGTGATAGATTCTAACGTTCAAATACAATGGGTGTTGACGAGCCTAGCATGTACAGACATGGCCTCGGGACACATGCGAAACACTTAGGTTGACTTGACGAGCCTAGCATGTACAGACATGGCCTCGAAACACGGAAGACCGAAAGGTCGAACATGAGTCGTATAGAAGATACGATCAACATGAGATGTTCACCGTTGATGACTAGTCCGTCTCACGTGATGATTGGACACGGCCTAGTCGATTCGGATCATGTTTCACTTAGATGACTAGAGGGATGTCTATCTGAGTGGGAGTTCATTAAATAATTTGATTAGATGAACTCAATTATCATGAACATAGTCTAAATTGTCTTTGCAAATATGTTGTAGATAAATAGCTCACGTTGCAGCTCCCTGTTTCAATACGTTCCTAGAGAAAGAATAAGTTGAAAGATATTGTAAGCAATGATGCGGACTAGGTCCGTAGTCTGAGGAGTGTCCTCACTGCTACACAGAAGGCTTACGTCTTCGATGCACCGCTCGATGTGCAAACCCCTACAACGTCGTCTGTGGATGTTGTGAACACCTGACAGGCACATCCTGATGACTACTTGATAGTTTAGTGCACCATACTTTACGGCTTAGAATCGGGATTCCAATGACGTTTTGAACGCCATAGAACATATGAGATGTTCCAAGAGCTGAAATTCAGATTTCAGGCTCATGCCCGTGTTGAGAGGTGTGAGACCTCTGACAAGTTCTTTAGCCAACAAGATGGAGGAGAATAGCTCAGCTAGTGAGCATGTGCTCAGAATGTCTGGGTGCTACAATCACTTAAATCAAGTGGGAGTTAAACTTCCAGATAAGATAGTGATTGATAGAGTTCTCTAGCCACTATCACTAAGCTACTAGATCTTCGTGATGAACTATGACATGCAAGGGATGGAGTTGATCCCGGAGCTGTTCGCGGTGCTTAAGACCGCAAAAGGTAGAAATCAAGAAGGAGCATCAAGTGTTGATGGTTTAACAAGACCACTGGTTTCAAGAAGGGCAAGGGCTAGAAGGGAAACTTCATGGATGGCAAACCAGTTGCCGCTCCAGTGAAGGAACCCAAGGTTGAACCCAAACCCGAGACTAAGTGCTTCTATTGTAAGGGGAACGATCACTGGTAGCGGAATTACCCCAAATGTATGGTAGATAAGAAGGCTGGCAACTTCAACAAAGTATATACGTGTTATTAATGTGTACCTCACTAGTACTCCTGGTAGCACCTGGGTATTGGATATCGGTTCAGTTGCTATTATTGGTGACTTGAAGCAAAAGCTACAGACTAAACGGAGACTGGCTAAGGGCGAGGTGACGATGTGTGTTGGAAGTGTTTCCAAAGTTGATGAGATCACCATCGCACGCTCCATCTGCCTTCGGGATTAGTATTGAACCTAGATAAATGTTATCAGGCGTCTACGTTGAGCATGAATATGATTAGATCATGTTCATTGCAATACGGTTATTCATTTAAGTTAGAGAATAATGGTTATTCTGTTTACATGAATAATACCTTCCATGGTCATGCACCCTATGTGAATGGTTCAGTGAATCTCGGTCGTAGTAATACACATGTTCACGCCAAAAGATGTAGATAGTACCACTTTCTTGTGGCACTGCCGCTTAGGTCATATTGGCGTAAGATGCATGAAGAAACTCCATGTCGATGGATGTTTGGAGTCACTTGATTTTGAATCGCTTGACACATGCGAGCCATGCCTCATGTAACACCCCGGATATGACTTTCCCAATTTGTATTCCAACTCTTGTCGTTTCCGGCGTTAAGTTATTTTATTTTCTCGGGTTCGGGTCTTTGTCTCCGTGTGTTGTTATCATTGTCATGCATCTCATATCATGTCATCATGTGCATTGCATTTGCATACGTGTTCATCTCATGCATCCGAGCATTTTCCCCGTTGTCCGTTTTGCATTCCGGCGCTTCGTTCCCCTCTGGTGGCCATTTCTACCTTTATTTCATGTGTGGGGATTAAACATTTCCGGATTGGACCGAGACTTGCCAAGCGGCCTTGGTTTACTACCGGTAGACCGCCTGTCAAGTTTCGTACCATTTGGAGTTGGTTTGATGCTCCAACGGTTAACCGAGGGACTGAAAATGCCTCGTGTGTGTTGCAGCCCAACACCCCTCCAAGTTGGCCCAAAACCCTCTCCATCATCTAGAGCGTTCGATCACGATCGCGTGGCCGAAAACCGCACCTCATTTGGACACTCCTAGCTCCCTCTACCTCTATAAATAGACCCCTCCTCTAAATTCGCGGATCCCCTCTCCCAAACCCTAAAAATCGGATCTCCGCCGCCGCCGGACACGTCCGGACGGAGTCGGACGTGTCCGCCCACCGCCGCCGACCAGTCGCCACCCGCGACGTGGCACGCCCCCACCGCCTCGCCGCTCCGGCCCGGGAGGCCCGAGTCGGGCCCCCGCGAGCCCGTCGCCCGCGCCGCCCGGTGGTGCCTACTCCGCCGCCCTGCTCCGCCATCCGCCGCCGCCAACTCGTCGCCGGCCGCCGCGCCACATCTCCGCCGCCTCACCGCCCGACCCCGACGGCCTGCTCCTCAGCCGCGCCGCCCGCGCCGGCGACGCCCATCTCCGCCGCCTCGTCGTCTGACCCCGGATCTAGCTAGGTCCGGCCCGGCCCCCGCTTCCCCGAGCCGCCGGCGAGCTCTCTCCGGTGAGATCCACCGCCGCACGACCCCGTGCTACAGTGTCGTCGCCGGATCCCAGATCCACGCTGCAGTAACCCTAGATCCGGAGGTCCAAATTTTCTTCTAAGTCCCCATTTTTTCAGATTCAAATGCCCTTGTTCATCGTGCCGTAACTCCTCATCCGTAACTCCGTTTTGGGCATATAGCATATCAAAATGTTCGTCTTAGAGAGTACATCATTTCATTCCATTGCATCATTTTCATTTGAGTTCATCTTCATGCCCGAAATGCTGTTAGAAGAGTGCTACTTGAGATAATTGTCAGATCTGCTACTTCATTTAGATATTTGTCATTTTTGCCATGATTATTGTGTGCATGATATGCCCATGAGCTCTACATGTGTTTTGTTAAGAGTTTTGCCATCTTTCCAGAGGTGCAACCCATGTATTTTTTTGATGTGTGTGGTGACTAGCACAAGCTTGCAAAGTGAGGCACTTGGTAATGCTGATTTCAGGGACTTAGCATTTCCACTAAGTCCTTGAACTGTTTATCTCATATGGCCATATGTTCATGTTGTTTCCTAGTGATCCGTGCCTCTTTTGAGGATGATCAGTAAGGATGTTTTGTTAGTCTTGTAGTTCTCTATCCATCCATGTCTTTGTTTGCAATTATGGAGCACCCTAGCTTGAGTCAATCGACCTCTACTTTTGTCATTTCGTGAATCTAGGCAGATTGTCTACTTGTTAGCGATTTTGCCGGTGATGTTGTAGTTGATCCGTGCATGCTATGTTATTTTTATTGCCATGTCTAGCTTGTATTTTGTGTATTCTTGATGGGTGCATGCTTAGATTGTCATGACTTGCTCTGTGGTGAGTGCATCGAGCTTGTAAACATGCCTACTTGATATCTGTTTCAGCATGTTCCAGTTTTCACAAAGTCTGAGAACTGATTATGTTTTTGCCATGTTTACATGCTTGCAAATGTATTTTCTGATCCTTTTGGCTCAAGGTCACTAAGGGACTTTTGTTAAGCTCTTTGAGTAGCTCCATGCCATGCTTTATTTTGCCATGTTCAGATCCTGTAGCATGTAGTTTTGTTGCTCCAAAGAGTGCTATCTGATCTGAAATTCCAGACAAGTGTTAATTTCACTAAGTCTGAGATCTGTTTGTCAAATGCATTTTTGCCATGCTTGTTTGAACCTGTTAATGGATGAATTCGCCGTAGCTCAGTGCTAGAATTTTGTTAAGCATCTTGAATGGATTCCTTCCATGTATTTGTATGCCATGCTTGGGTGCTGTAGCATGTTCATCTCGTTGCATTTGGATGGCTACTTGCTGTAAATCGCAGAAGGTGGTCATATTTAAATCGCTTGCCATTCCAAACCGTAGCTCCGATTTCGGCATTCTTTATATCGTTTTCAAGCGATTTCATCTCATATTTCCAGTGGCACACTTGGTTTTCCAAGTTGAGGCCAGGTTCATGCATTCCTTGTCAAATCTTGCATATGCATCACATATTGCATCCCGCATAGCATACCATCTTTGCATCATATTGTTTGATGCTTGCACGTGGTTGATTGTGTCCTTGTTGCTTGTTTGTCTTGTTTTGGGTAGAGCCGGGAGACGAGTTCGCTAACGAGGAGCCCGTTGAGTTTGCTTTCGAGGATCCAGTCAACTCTGACAACTCTGCAGGCAAGATCATCATACCCTCGAAATCACTACTATCTTTGCTATGCTAGATTGCTCGCTCTTTTGCTATGCCAATGCTGCGATGTCTACCACTTGCTTTCAAGCCTCCCAAATTGACATGTCAAACCTCTAACCCACCATGTCCTAGCAAACCGTTGATTGGCTATGGTACCGCTTTGCTCAGCCCCTCTTATAGCGTTGCTAGTTGCAGGTGAAGATTGGAGACCGTTCCTTGTTGGAACATTATTTACTTGTTGGGATATCATTATATTGCCATGTTATCTTAATGCATATATATACTTGGTAAAGGGTGGAAGGCTCGGCCTCTCGCCTAGTGTTTTGTTCCACTCTTGCCCCCCTAGTTTCCGTCATATCGGTGTTATGTTCCCGGGTTTTGCGTTCCTTACGCGGTTGGGTTATAATGGGAACCCCTTGATAGTTCGCCTTGATTAAAGCTTTTCCAGCAATGCCCAACCTTGGTTTTACCATTTGCCACCTAGCCTCTTTTTCCCTTGGGTTTCCGGAGCCCGAGGGTCATCTTATTTTAGCCCCCCTGGGCCAGTGCTCCTCTGAGTGTTGGTCCAAACTAGAGTCCTGTGCAGTGCCCCCTCAGGGAAACTCGAGGTTTGGTTTTAGTTGTATGGAGAGCTCATCTGAGTGTGCCCTGAGAACGAGATATGTGCAGCTCCTATCGGGATTTGTCGGCACATTCGGGCGGTGTTGCTGGTCTTGTTTTAACCTGTCGAAGTGTCTTGAAGAACCGAGGTACCGAGTCTGATCGGAACGTCTCGGGAGGAGGTCTATTCCTTCATTGACCGTGAGAGCTTGTCATGGGTTAAGTTGGGACTCCCCTGCAGGGATTTGAACTTTCGAAAGCCGTGCCCGCGGTTATGGGCAGATGGGAATTTGTTAATGTCCAGTTGTAGATAACTTGAACCTTAACTTAATTAAAATGAATCAACAGTGTGAGTTGCCGTGATGGTCTCTTCTCGGCGGAGTCCGAGAAGTGAACACGGTGTTGGAGTAATGCTTGCACAGGTTGCTCTCTAGTTTCTCACTCGCGCTTTGCCTCCTCTTCTCGCTCTCTTTTGCGAACAGGTTAGCCATCATATATGCTAGTCGCTTGCTGCAGCTCCACATATTTACCTTGCCTTACCTATTAAGCTTAAATAGTCTTGATCGCGAGGGTGCGAGATTGCTGAGTCCCTGTGGCTCACAGATTACTATTAAACCAGATACAGGGCCTGATGATTCCGCTCCAGGTGACACGCTTGAGCTCAAGTGGGAGTTCGACGAGGACTCTCAACAATACTACGTGTCTTTCCCTGATGATCAGTAGTGGTGCCCAGTTGGGGGTGATCGGGACCGTGTCGCATGTTGGGTTATCTTTTATTTTGGCGCCGTAGTCGGGCCATGAGTGTTTGGATGATGTAATGTTATTTATGTACCTTGATTGACGTGGCGAGTGTAAGCCAACTATGTTATCTCCCCTTTATTATTTACATTACATGGGATGTTGTGATGATTGCCTAACTTGCGACATATGCCTTCAATGCGATTATGTCTCTAAGTTGTGCCTCGACACGTGGGAGCTATAGTCGCATTGAGGGTGTTACAAGTTGGTATCAGAGCATCTTGCCTGAGATCCCGCAAGGAAGAAGAACGAGTGCATCTTAATATGAAACTTGCTTAGAAATTCATCTAGTTTAATAATATCCAACTTTCATCTATGTTTAAAATGTTTAAAATGTTGTTTGATTAATTTTTGCTCTATGTCATGTTAAAATGCTTTAATTCATAACTAAATAACCGTAGCTCCGTTTTAACAAACTTTATATGTAAATGGGGTAGAATTTTGTCTAGTTTATCATGGTGACATTGTTTTGCATGCCTAACAACTCTAAAATATGGTTTAGGGCAGAACATGACCTAACCTAATATATGCATATGAGGAGTTTCCGGATTTGTTGTTTGTTGTTCCCGGCCTCATTTAAACTTGACTAGATGGGTAGTTTTCATTTGCTTCACCCTCTTGCCATGTTTAACAACATTTAATATTGTTGGGTACATAAACGAGATCGAACTAAATAATTGATGTGGTGTTCCGTCAATATGCAACTCGTGGCATGTTGAGCCCCACTTAATTTGTAGGACTGTTTGTGCACTTTGCCATGCCATGCTTCATTAAACCGGACATGCATCATACTTGTTTGCGCACCATGCCATGATTTTGTGGTGGTTGTTTACAATGTTGTTTGCTATTTTCCGGTGTTGCTTCTTCGGGTTGGTTCCGATAACGTCGCGTTTGTGAGGACCCGTTCGTCTACGTCCGTTTATCTTCTTCATGGACCCGTTCTTCTTCCTTGCGGGATTTCAGGCAAGATGACCATACCCTCGAAATCACTTCTATCTTTGCTTGCTAGATGCTCGCTCTTTTGCTATGCCTATGTTGCGATACCTACCACTTGCTTATCATGCCTCCTATACTGTTGAACCAAGCCTCTAACCCACCTTGTCCTAGCAAACCGTTGTTTGGCTATGTTACCGCTTTGCTCAGCCCCTCTTATAGCGTTGTTAGTTGCAGGCGAAGATTGAAGTCTATTCCTTGTTGGAACATGGAGATGTTGTTCCTTGTTGGAACATGTTTACTTGCTGGGATATCACAATATCTCTTATTTAATTAATGCATCTATATACTTGGTAAAGGGTGGAAGGCTCGGCCTTATGCCTGGTGTTTTGTTCCACTCTTGCCGCCCTAGTTTCCGTCATATCGGTGTTATGTTCTCAGATTTTGCGTCCCTTACACGGTTGGGCTATAATGGGAACCCCTTGACAGTTCACCTTGAATAAAACTCCTCCATCAATGCCCAACATTGGTTTTACCATTTGCCACCTAGCCTTTTCTTTTCCCTTGGGAGTCGCGCTCCTGAGGGTCATCATTATTTTACCCCCCCGGGCCAGTGCTCCTCTGAGTGTTGGTCCAAACTAGAGTCCTGTGCAGCGCCCCCTCAGGGAAACTCGAGGTTTGGTTTTAGTTGTATGGAGAGCTCATCTGAGTGTGCCCTGAGAACGAGATATGTGCAGCTCCTATCAGGATTTGTCGGCACATTCGGGCGGTGTTTCTGGTTTTGTTTTACCATTGTCGAAATGTCTTGAAGAACCGAGGTACCGAGTCTGATCGGAACGTCTCGGGAGGAGGTCTATTCCTTCGTTGAATGAGAGCTTGTCATGGGTTAAGTTGGGACACCCCTGCAGGGTTTTGAACTTTTGAAAGCCGTGCCCACGGTTATGGGCAGATGGGAATTTGTTAATGTCTGGTTGTAGAAAACCTGAAGTTGAACTTAATTAAAATGAATCAACCGCGTGTGTAACCGTGATGGTCTCTTTCCGGCGGAGTCCGGGAAGTGAACACGGTGTTGGAGTTATGCTTGACGTAGGTTGTTTAGGATCACTTCTTGATCATACTTTTATCGACCGTGCTTTGCCTTCTCTTCTCGCTCTCATTTGCGTATGTTAGCCACCATATATGCTAGTCGCTTGCTGCAGCTCCACCTCATACCTTTTACCTTACCCATAAGCTTAAATAGTCTTGATCGCGAGGGTGTGAGATTGTTGAGTCTCCGTGGCTCACAGATACTTCCAATACCAGCTTGCAGGTGCCGTTGAACCAAGCAGATGACGCAACCAAGCTCAAGGAGGAGCTCCATAAAGATCTTGTCCTTTGTGGAGTTTCGTCCTAGTTGATCAGTAGTGGAGCCCAGTTGGGGTCGATCGGGGACCATGTCGCATTTGGGGTTTCTTCTTTTATTTTGGCTCCGTAGTCGTGCCCTGCTTGTATTTGGATGATGTAATGCTTTATTCATGTAATTGTGTGAAGTGGCGATTGTAAGCCAACTATGTATCTCTTTCCCTTATGTATTACTTGGGTTGTGTGAAGATTACCTCAGTTGCGACATTGCTTTCAATGCAGTTATGCCTCTAAGTCATGCTTCGACACGTGGGAGATATAGCTGCATCGAGGGCGTTACAAGTTATAGGCGGAAACGTCTCCAGATTGAGTCTCAACTATTGGTAAAGCGGTCATACTTCCTTCACCTAAAAGAGAATTTAATTTAGCGGCTCTTTCTAAAAGGCGTGAATGCAAATAAAAAACATCCCCTGGATAAACCTCACGGCCGGGAGGTCTTCTTAATAGAAGGGACATTACCAACTTGTAACACCCTCGATGCGACTATAGCTCCCACGTGTCGAGGCACGACTTAGAGACATAATCGCATTGAAGGCATATGTCGCAAGTTAGGCAATCATCACAACATCCCATGTAATGCAAATAATAAAGGGGAGATAACATAGTTGGCTTACACTCGCCACGTCAATCAAGGTACATAAATAACATTACATCATCCAAACGCTCATGGCCCGACTACGGCGCCAAAATAAAAGATAACCCAACATGCGACACGGTCCCGATCACCCCCAACTGGGCACCACTACTGATCATCAGGGAAAGACACGTAGTATCGTTGAGAGTCCTCGTCGAACTCCCACTTGAGCTCAAGCGCGTCACCTGGAGTGGAATCATCAGGCCCTGCATCTGGTTTAATAGTAATCTGTGAGCCACAGGGACTCAGCAATCTCGCACCCTCGCGATCAAGACTATTTAAGCTTAATAGGTAAGGCAAGGTAAATATGTGGAGCTGCAGCAAGCGACTAGCATATATGATGGCTAACCTGTTCGCAAAACAGAGCGAGAAGAGGAGGCAAAGTGCGAGCGAGAAACTAGAGAGCAACCTGCGCAAGCATTACTCCAACACCGTGTTCACTTCCTGGACTCCACCGAGAAGAGACCATCACGGCAACTCACACTGTTGATTCATTTTAATTAAGTTAAGGTTCAAGTTATCTACAACCGGACATTAACAAATTCCCATCTGCCCATAACCGCGGGCACGGCTTTCGAAAGTTCAAATCCCTGCAGGGGAGTCCCAACTTAGCCCATGACAAGCTCTCACGGTCAACGAAGGAATAGACCTCCTCCTGAGACGTTCCGATCAGACTCGGTACCTCGGTTCTTCAAGACACTTCGACAGGTTAAAACAAGACCAGCAACACCGCCCGAATGTGCCGACAAATCCCGATAGGAGCTGCACATATCTCGTTCTCAGGGCACACTCAGATGAGCTCTCCATACAACTAAAACCAAACCTCGAGTTTCCCCGAGGGGGCGCTGCACAGGACTCTAGTTTGGACCAACACTCAGAGGAGCACTGGCCCAGGGGGGCTAAAATAAGATGACCCTCGGGCTCCAGAAACCCAAGGGAAAAAGAGGCTAGGTGGCAAATGGTAAAACCAAGGTTGGGCATTGCTGGAAAAGCTTTAATCAAGGTGAACTATCAAGGGGTTCCCATTATAACCCAACCACGTAAGGAACAAAAATCCGGGAACATAACACCGATATGACGGAAACTTTGCAGGCAAGATGATCATACCCTCGAAATCACTACTATCTTTGCTATGCTAGATTTCTCGCTCTTTTGCTATGCCAATGCTACGATGCCTACCACTTGCTTTCAAGCCTCCCAAATTGCCATGTCAAACCTCTAACCCACCATGTCCTAGCAAACCATTGATTGGCTATGTTACCGCTTTGCTCAGCCCCTGTTATAGCGTTGCTAGTTGCAGGTGAAGATTGGAGACCGTTCCTTGTTGGAACATTATTTACTTGTTGGGATATCATTATATTGCCATGTTATCTTACCAACTTGTAACACCCTCGATGCAGCTATATCTCCCACGTGTCGAAGCACGACTTAGAAGCATAAACGCATTGAAAGCAATGTCGCAAGTGAGGTAATCTTCACACAACCCAAATAATACATAAGGGAAAGAGATACATAGTTGGCTTACAATCGCCACTTCACACAATTACATGAATAAAGCATTACATCAACCAAATACAATCAAGGTCCGACTACGGAACCAAAATAAAAGAAGAACCCCAAATGCGACAAGGTCCCCGATCGACCCCAACTGGGCTCCACTACTAATCAACTAGAACGAAAAAAACACAAAGGACAAGATCTTCATCAAGCTCCTCCTGAGCTTGGTTGCGTCATCTGCACGGACTCATCGGCACCTGCAAGCTGGTTTTGGAAGTATCTGTGAGTCACGGGGACTCAGCAATCTCGCACCCTCGCGATCAAGACTATTCAAGCTTATGGGTAAGGTAAAGGTATGAGGTGGAGCTGCAGCACGCGACTAGCATATATGGTGGCTAACATATGAAAATGAGAGCGAGAAGAGAAGGCAAAACACGTTTGATAAAAGTATGATCAAGAAGTGATCCTAAAACAACCTACGTCAAGCATAACTCCAACACCATGTTCACTTCCCGGACTCTGCCGGAAAGAGACCATCACAGTTACACACGCGGTTGATGTATTTTAATTAAGGTCAACTTCAGGTTTTCTACAACCGGACGTTAACAAATTCCCATCTACCCATAACCGCGGGCACGGCTTTCGAAAGTTCAATCCCTACAGGGGTGTCCCAACTTAGCCCATCACAAGCTCTCACGGTCAACGAAGGATATTCCTTCTAGCGGGAAGACCCGATCAGACTCGGAATCCTGGTTACAAGACATTTCGACAATGGTAAAACTAAACCAGCAACACCGCCCGAATGTGCCGACAAATCCCGATAGGAGCTGCGCATATCTCATTCTCAGGGCACACTCAGATGATCTCTCCATACAACTAAAACCAAACCTCGAGTTTCCCCGAGGGGGCGCTGCACAGGACTCTAGTTTGGACCAACACTCATAGGAGCACTGGCCCGGGGGGGTTTAAATAAAGATGACCCTTGAGTCCGCGGAACCCAAGGGAAAAAAGGCTAGGTGGCAAATGGTAAAACCAATGTTGGGCATTGCTGGAAGAGTTTTATTCAAGGCAAACTGTCAAGGGGTTCCCATTATTACCCAACCGCGTAAGGAACGCAAAATCTGGGAACATAACACCGATATGACGGAAACTAGGGCGGCAAGAGTGGAACAAAACACTAGGCATAAGGCTGAGCCTTCCACCCTTTACCAAGTATGTAGATGCATTAATTAAATAAGATATATTGTGATATCCCAACAAATAAACATTTTCCAACAAGGAACAACATCTCCATGTTCCAACAAGGAACAAACTTCAATCTTCACCTACAACTAACAACGCTATAAGAGGGGCTGAGCAAAGCGGTAACATAGCCAAACAACGGTTTGCTAGGACAAGGTGGGTTAGAGGCTTGGTTTAACGATATGGGAGGCATGATAAGCAAGTGGTAGGTATCGCAACATAGGCATAGAAAAAGAGCGAGCAACTAGCAAGCAAAGATAGAAGTGATTTCGAGGGTATGGTCATCTTGCCTGAGATCCCGCAAGGAAGAAGAACGAGTCCATGAAGAAGACACATGGACGTAGTCGAACGGGTCCTCACAAACGCGACGTTATCGGAACCAACCCGAAGAAACAACACCGGAAAGAAGCAAACAACATAGTAAACAACCACCATATAAGCATGGCACGATGCGCAAACAAGTATGACGCATGTCCGGTTTAAAGAGGCATGGCATGTCAAAGTGCACAAACAATCCTACAAATTAAGTGGAGCTCATTATTGCATCCCGCATAGCATACCATCTTTGCATCATATTGTTTGATCCTTGCACGTGGTTGATTGTGTCCTTGTTGCTTGTTTGTCTTGTTTTGGGTAGAGCCGGGAGACGAGTTCGCTAACGAGGAGCCCGTTGAGTTTGCTTTCGAGGATCCAGCCAACTCTAACAACTTTGCAGGCAAGATGATCATACCCTCGAAATCACTACTATCTTTGCTATGCTAGATTGCTCGCTCTTTTGCTATGCCAATACTACGATGCCTACCACTTGCTTTCAAGCCTCCCAAATTGCCATGTCAAACCTCTAACACACCATGTCCTAACAAACCGTTGATTGGCTATGTTACCGCTTTGCTCAGCCCCTCTTATAGCGTTGCTAGTTGCAGGTGAAGATTGGAGACCGTTCCTTGTTGGAACATTATTTACTTGTTGGGATATCATTATATTGCCATGTTATATTAATGCATCTATATACTTGGTAAAGGGTGGAAGGCTCGGCCTCTCGCCTAGTGTTTTGTTCCACTCTTGCCCCCCTAGTTTCCGTCATATCGGTGTTATGTTCCCGGATTTTGCGTTCCTTACGCGGTTGGGTTATAATGGGAACCCCTTGATAGTTTGCCTTGATTAAAGCTTTTCCAGCAATGCCCAACCTTGGTTTTACCATTTGCCACCTAGCCTCTTTTTCCCTTGGGTTTCCGGAGCCCGAGGGTCATCTTATTTTAGCCCCCCTGGGCCAGTGCTCCTCTGAGTGTTGGTCCAAATTAGAGTCCTGTGCAGCGCCCCCTCGGGGAAACTCGAGGTTTGGTTTTAGTTGTATGGAGAGCTCATCTGAGTGTGCCCTGAGAACGAGATATGTGCAGCTCCTATCGGGATTTGTCGGCACATTCGGGCGGTGTTGATGGTCTTGTTTTAACCTGTCGAAGTGTCTTGAAGAACCAAGGTACCGAGTCTGATCGGAATGTCTCGGGAGGAGGTCTATTCCTTCGTTGACCGTGAGAGCTTGTCATGGGCTAAGTTGGGACTCCCCTGCAGGGATTTGAACTTTCGAAAGCCGTGCCCGCGGTTATGGGCAGATGGGAATTTGTTAATGTCCGGTTGTAGATAACTTGAACCTTAACTTAATTAAAATGAATCAACAGTGTGAGTTGCCGTGATGGTCTCTTCTCGGCGGAGTCCGGGAAGTGAACACGGTGTTGGAGTAATGCTTGCGCAGGTTGCTCTCTAGTTTCTCCCTCACGCTTTGCCTCCTCTTCTCGCTCTCTTTTGCGAACAGGTTAGCCATCATATATGCTAGTCGCTTGCTGCAGCTCCACATATTTACCTTGCCTTACCTATTAAGCTTAAATAGTCTTGATCGCGAGGGTGCGAGATTGCTGAGTCCCTGTGGCTCACAGATTACTATTAAACTAGATGCAGGGCCTGATGATTCCGCTCCAGGTGACGCGCTTGAGCTCAAGTGGGAGTTCGACGAGGACTCTCAACGATACTACGTGTCTTTCCCTGATGATCAGTAGTGGTGCCCAGTTGGGGGTGATCGGGACCGTGTCGCATGTTGGGTTATCTTTTATTTTGGCACCGTAGTCGGGCCATGAGTGTTTGGATGATGTAATGTTATTTATGTACCTTGATTGACGTGCCGAGTGTAAGCCAACTATGTTATCTCCCCTTTATTATTTACATTACATGGGATGTTGTGATGATTGCCTAACTTGCGACATATGCCTTCAATGCGATTATGTCTCTAAGTCGTGCCTCGACACGTGGGAGCTATAGTCGCATCGAGGGTGTTACAAGTTGGTATCAGAATCGTGCCTCGACACGCGAAGCCTCTCTCAAATCTTCTCCAAAAGAACGTCAAGTACGTTTGGTCTCCGGAGTGTGACATTGCTTTCAACACTTTGAAAGAGAAATTGATCACTGCTCCAGTTCTGACTCCGCTTGATGAATCCAAGCCGTACGAAGTCTTTTGTGATGCCTCTCTCCAAGGTCTTGGCGCAGTGTTGATGCAAGAGAAGAAAGTTGTTGCTTATACCTCTTGCCAGTTGAAGCCCAACGAGAAGAACTACCCCACTCATGATCTCGAGTTGGCGGCAGTTGTGCATGCTCTTTTGGCTTGGAGACATCTCTTATTGGGAAGAAAAGTGGACATTTTCACTGATCACAAGAGTCTCAAGTACATCTTCACTCAGCTTAATCTCAACCTCAGGCAGACTCGATGGGTTGAAATGATTCAAGAGTATAATCCAAGTATCGAGTATACTCCAGGCAAGGCCAATGTGATTGCTGACGCTTTGAGCAGGAGGGCTTACTGCAACAGTCTTATTCTCAAGCCTTATCAACCCGAGCTTTGTGAAGCTTTCCGCAAACTTAATCTGCAAGTTGTTCCTCAAGGTTTCATCGCCAACCTTCAAGTCTCTCCTACCTTGGAAGACCAGATTCGGCAAGCTCAGCTTCTTGATGCTATGGTGAAAAAGGTGAAGATTGGGATTGCCAAGAGTCAACCCAAGTACAAGTGCTACCGCCTTGATGACAAGGACACTCTCTTCTTCGAGGATCGTATTGTTGTGCCCAAAGGTGACCTCCGTAAAATGATCATGAACGAGGCTCACAATTCTCTCCTCTCCATCCACCCTGGGAGTACGAAGATGTATCAGGACCTCAAGCAGGATTATTGGTGGACTCGAATGAAGCGCGAGATTGCTCAATTCGTGAATGAATGTGATGTCTGCAGAAGAGTGAAGGCAGAACACCAAAGGCCAGCGGGTCTCCTCCAACCTCTTGCCATTCCAGAATGGAAGTTTGACCACATTGAAATGGACTTCGTGACTGGGTTTCCAAAGTCCAAGCATGGCAATGATGTTATATTCGTTTTCATCGACAAACTCACTAAAGTGGCTCACTTTCTGCCTATCAAAGAGTCGATCACTGCAGCTCAATTGGCGGATCTCTATACCTCTCGGATTGTCTCTCTGCACGGTATTCCACAAGTGATCTCTTCAAACCGTGGCAGCATCTTTACCTCCAAGTTTTGGGATTCTTTTCAAAAGGCCATGGGCACCAACATCCGCTTCAGCACAGCTTTCCATCCTCAAACTAGCGGTCAAGTCGAGCGTGTCAACCAGATTCTTGAAGATATGCTCAGGGCTTGTGTGATCTCCTTCGGCATGAAGTGGGAGGATTGTCTTCCATATACTGAATTCTCCTACAACAACAGTTTTCAAGCAAGTTCGGGCAAGGCCCCATTTGAAATTCTGTATGGCAGAAAGTGCCGTACCCCTCTCAACTGGTCTGAAACCGGTGAACGTCATCTTCTCAGAAATGACTTAATCTCAGAGGCAGAGGAAATGTGCAAAGTCATTCGAGATAACCTCAAAGCAGCCCAATCCCGCCAGAAGAGCTACTATGATAGTAAGCACCGTGATTTGGCTTTCGAGATCGGAGATCATGTTTACCTTCGCGTCTCTCCTATGAAAGGTACTCGCCGCTTCGGTATCAAAGGGAAGCTTGCCCCTAGATACGTGGGACCTTTCAAGATTGTCAGCAAGAGAGGCGATCTCGCCTATCAACTCGAGCTTCCTTCAAACTTTGCAAATGTTCATGATGTGTTCCATGTCTCTCAGATCCGAAAGTGCTTCAAGACTCCTGACCGCACCATCAACTTCGAGGATATTGAGCTCCAAGAAGATCTCTCCTATCGTGAGCACCTAGTTGCTATTCTTGAAGAGACTGAATGCAAGACTCGCAACAAGTCAATCAAATTCCTCAAAGTCAAGTGGTCACACCATTCCGACCGTGAAGCTACCTGGGAACGCGAGGATCACCTCCGTTCTGAATACCCGACGTTTTTTTAGTCCTAGATCTCGGCACGAGATCCTTTCGTAGTGGTGGAGTGTTGTAACACCCCGGATATAACTTTCCTAATTTGTATTCCAACTCTTGCCGTTTCCGGCGTTAAGTTATTTTATTTTCTCGGGTTCGGGTCTTTGTCTCCGCGTGTTGTTATCGTTGTCATGCATCTCATATCATGTCATCATGTGCATTGCATTTGCATACGTGTTCATCTCATGCATCCGAGCATTTTCCCCGTTGTCCGTTTTGCATTCCGGCGCTTCGTTCTCCTCCGGTGGCCATTTCTACCTTTCTTTCGTGTGTGGGGATTAAACATTTCCGGATTGGACCGAGACTTGCCAAGCGGCCTTGGTTTACTACCGGTAGACCGCCTGTCAAGTTTCGTACCATTTGGACTTCGTTTGATGCTCCAACGATTAACCGAGGGACCGAAAAGGCCTCGTGTGTGTTGCAGCCCAACACCCCTCCAAGTTGGCCCAAAACCCACCAAAACCCTCCCATCATCTAGAGCGTTCGATCACGATCACGTGGCCGAAAACCGCACCTCATTTGGACACTCCTAGCTCCCTCTACCTCTATAAATAGACCCCTCCTCTAAATTCGCGGATCCCCTCTCCCAAACCCTAAAAATCGGATCTCCGCCGCCGCCGGACACGTCCGGATGGAGTCGGACATGTCCGCCCACCGCCGCCGACCAGTCGCTACCCGCCATGTGGCACGCCCCCGCCGCCTCGCCGCTCCGGCCCGGGAGGCCCGAGTCGGGCCCCCGCGAGCCCGTCGCCCGCGCCGCCCGGTGGTGCCTCCTCCGCCGCCCTGCTCCGCCGTCCGCCGCCGCCAACTCGTCGCCGGACGCCGCGCCACATCTCCGCCGCCTCGCCGCCCGACCCCGCCGGCCTGCTCATCAGCCGCGCCGCCCGCGCCGGCGACACCCATCTCCGCCGCCTCGTCGTCCGGCCCCGGATCCAGCTAGGTCTGGCCCGACCCCTGCTTCCCCGAGCCGCCGGCGAGCTCTCTCCGGTGAGATCCGCCGCCGCGCGACCCCGTGCTACAGTGTTGTCACCGGATCCTAGATCCACGCTACAGTAACCCTAGATCCGGAGGTCCAAATTTTTCTTCTAAGTCCCCATTTTTCCAGATTCAAATGCCCTTGTTCATCGTGCCGTAACTCCTCATACGTAACTCCGTTTTGGACATATAACATATCAAAATGTTCGTCTCAGAGAATACATCATTCCATTCCATTGCATCATTTTCATTTGAGTTCATCTTGATGCCCGAAATTCTGTTAGAAGAGTGCTACTTGAGATAATTGTCAGATCTGCTACTCCATTTAGATATTTGTCATTTTGCCATGATTATTGTGTGCATGATATGCCCATGAGCTCTACATGTGTTTTGTTAAGGGTTTTGCCATCTTTCCAGAGGTGCAACCCATGTATTTTTATGATGTGTGTGGTGACTAGCACAAGCTTGCAAAGTGAGGCACTTGGTAATGCTGATTTCAGGGACTTAGCATTTCCACCAAGTCGTTGAACTGTTTATCTAATATGGCAATATGTTCATGTTGTTTCCTAGTGATCCGTGCCTCTTTTGAGGATGATCAGTAAGGATGTTTTGTTAGTCTTGTAATTATCTATCCATCCATGTCTTTGTTTGCAATTATGGAGCACCCTAGCTTGAATCAATCGAGCTCTACTTTTGTCATTTCGTGAATCTGGGCAGATTGTCTACTTGTTAGCGATTTTGCCGGTGATGTTGTAGTTGATCCGTGCATGCTATGTTATTGTTCTTGCCATGTCTAGCTTGTATTTTGTGTATTCTTGATGGGTGAATGCTTAGATTGTCATGACTTGCTCTGTGGTGAGTGCATCGAGATCGTAAACATGCCTACTTGATATCTGTTTCAACATGTTCCAGTTTTCACAAAGTCTGAGAACTGATTATGTTTTTGCCATGTTTACATGCTTGCAAATGTATTTTCTGATCCCTTTTGGCTCAAGGTCACTAAGGGACGTTTCTTAAGCTCTTTGAGTAGCTCCATGCCATGCTTTACTTTGCCATGTTTAGATCCTGTAGCATGTAGTTTTGTTGCTCCAAAGAGTGCTAGCCGATCTGAAATTCCACACAAGTGTTAATTTCACTATGTCTGAGATCTGTTTGTCAAATGCATTTTTGCCATGCTTGTTTGAACCTGTTAATGGATGAATTGTCCGTAGCTCAGTGCTAGAATTTTGTTAAGCATCTTGAATGGATTCCTGCCATGTATTTTTATGCCATGCTTGGGTGCTGTAGCATGTTCATCTCGTTGCATTTAGATGGCTACTTGCTGTAAATCGCAGAACGTGGTCATATTTAAATCGCTTGCCATTTCCAAACCGTAGCTCCGATTCCGGCGTTCTTTATATCGTTTTCAAGCGATTTCATCTCATCTTTCCGGCGGCACACTTGGTTTTCCAAGTTGAGGCCAGGTTCATGCATTCCTTGTCAAATCTTGCATATGCATCACATATTGCATCCCGCATAGCATACCATCTTTGCATCATATTGTTTGATCCTTGCACGTGGTTGATTGTGTCCTTGTTGCTTGTTTGTATTGTTTTGGGTAGAGCCGAGAGACGATTTCACTAACGAGGAGCCCGTTGAGTTTGCTTTCGAGGATCCAGTCAACTCTGACAACTTTGCAGGCAAGATGATCATACCCTCGAAATCACTACTATCTTTGCTATGCTAGATTGCTCGCTCTTTTGCTATGCCAATGCTACGATGTCTACCACTTGCTTTCAAGCCTCCCAAATTCCCATGTCAAACCTCTAACCCACCATGTCCTAGCAAACCGTTGATTGGCTATGTTACCGCTTTGCTCAGCCCCTCTTATAGCATTGCTAGTTGCAGGTGAAGATTGGAGACCGTTCCTTATTGGAACATTATTTACTTGTTGGGATATCATTATATTGCCATGTGATCTTAATGCATCTATATACTTGGTAAAGGGTGGAAGGCTCGGCCTCTCGCCTAGTGTTTTGTTCCACTCTTGCCCCCCTAGTTTCCGTCATATCGGTGTTATGTTCCCAGATTTTGCGTTCCTTACGCGGTTGGGTTATAATGGGAACCCCTTGATAGTTCGCCTTGATTAAAGCTTTTCCAACAATGCCCAACCTTGGTTTTACCATTTGCCACCTAGCCTCTTTTTCCCTTGGGTTTCCGGAGCCCGAGGGTCATCTTATTTTAGCCCCCCTGGGCCAGTGCTCCTCTGAGTGTTGGTCCAAACTAGAGTCCTGTGCAGCGCCCCCTCGGGGAAACTCGAGGTTTGGTTTTAGTTTTATGGAGAGCTCATCTGAGTGTGCCCTGAGAATGAGATATGTGCAGCTCCTATCGGGATTTGTCGGCACATTCGGGCGGTGTTGCTGGTCTTGTTTTAACCTGTCGAAGTGTCTTGAAGAACCGAGGTACTGAGTCTGATCGGACCGTCTCGGGAGGAGGTCTATTCCTTCGTTGATCGTGAGAGCTTGCCATGGGCTAAGTTGGGACTCCCCTGCAGGGATTTGAACTTTTGAAAGCCGTGCCAGCGGTTATGGGCAGATGGGAATTTATTAATGTCCGATTGTAGATAACTTGAACCTTAACTTAATTAAGATGAATCAACAGTGTGAGTTGCCATGATGGTCTCTTCTTGGCGGAGTCCGGGAAGTGAACACGGTGTTGGAGTAATGCTTGAGCAGGTTGCTCTCTAGTTTCTCGCTCGCGCTTTGCCTCCTCGTCTCGCTCTCTTTTGCGAACAGGTTAGCCATCATATATGCTAGTCGCTTACTGCAGCTCCACATATTTACCTTGCCTTACCTATTAAGCTTAAATAGTCTTGATCACGAGGGTGCGAGATTGCTGAGTCCCTGTGGCTCACAGATTACTATTAAACCAGATGCAGGGCCTGGTGATTTCTCTCCAGGTGATGCGCTTGAGCTCAAGTGGGAGTTCGATGAGGACTCTCAATGATACTACGTGTCTTTCCCTGATGATCAGTAGTGGTGCCCAGTTGGGGGTGATCGGGACCGTGTCGCATGTTGGGTTATCTTTTATTTTGGCACCGTAGTCGGGCCATGAGTGTTTGGATGATGTAATGTTATTTATGTACCTTGATTGACGTGGCGAGTGTAAGCCAACTATGTTATCTCCCCTTTATTATTTACATTACATGGGATGTTGTGATGATTGCCTTACTTGCGACATATGCTTTCAATGCGATTATGTCTCTAAGTCGTGCCTCGACACGTGGGAGCTATAGTCGCATCGAGGGTGTTACACCTCATGGGCAGGATGATTAAGACCCCGTTTTCAGGTACAATGAAACGGGCAAGTGACTTGTTGGAAATCATACATGCTGATGCGTGTGATCCAATGAGAATTGAAGCGTGCGGTGGATATCGCTATTTTCTCATCTTCACTAACGATTTGAGTAGATATAGGTATATTTACTTAATGAAGCACAAGTCTGAAACGTTTGAAAAGTTCAAGCAATTTCAGAGTGAAGTTAAGAATCATCATAACAAGAAGATCAAATTCCTACGATCTGATCAATGAGAATTTCTGAGTTATGACTTTGGCAAACACTTAAGACATTGTGGAATTGTTTCACAGTTGAAGCCACCTGGAACACCATAGGGTAATGGTGTGTCCGGACGTCGTAATCGAACCTTATGAGATATGGTGCGATCTATGATGTCTCTTACCGATCTACCGTTTTCATTTTGAGGTTATGCATTAGAGATAGCTGCATTCACTTTAGATAGGTCACCATTTAAGTCCGTTGAAACGACGTCGTGTGAACATTGGTTTGGCAAGAAACCAAAGTTGTCACTTCTTAATGTTTGGGGCTACGATGCTTAAGGCTTCAGCCGGAGAAGCTCGAACCCAAAGCGGACAAACACATCTTCATAGGATACCCAAAGGTGACAGTTGGGTATACCTTCTATCTCAGATCCGAGGGCAAATTGTTTGTCGCTAAGAACAGGTCCTTTCTCGAGAAGGAGTTTCTCTCGAAAGAATTGAGTGGGAGGAATATAGAACTTGATGAGGTTGTCGAACCTTTACTTCAACCAGAGAGTGATGCAACACAGAAAGATGTTTTCTGTGGAGCCTACGTCTGTTGAATATGAAGTTAATGATAGTGATCATGAAGCTTCGGATCAAGTTGCTATCGAACCTCGTAGGCCGACAATGATATGTACTACTCCTGAGTGGTACGGTAATCCTGTCTTAGATATCATGTTGTTAGACAACAATGAACCTACGAGCTATGGAGAAGCGATGGTGGGACCGTATTCCGACAAATGGTTAGAAGCCATGAAATCCAAGATAGGATCCATGTATCAGAACAAAGTATGGACTTTGGTGGACTTGCCCGATGATCAGCGAGCCATTGAGATAAATGGATCTTTAAGAAGAAGACGGACGTGGGCGGTAATGTTACCGTCTATGAAGCTCGACTTGTGGGAAAGAGTCTTTTCACAAGTTCAAGGAGTTGACTACGATGAGAATTTCTCACCCGTAGCGATGCTTAAGTCCGTCGGAATCATGTTAGCATTAGCTGTATTTTTCGATTATGAAATCTGGCAGATGGATGTCAAAAACAAGTTTTCTTACCAGTTTTCGTAAGAAAGAGTTGTATGTGATACAATCAAAGTTTTGTCGATCCTAAGGATGCTAAAAGGTATGCTGGCTCCAGTGATCCTTCTATGGACTAGAGCAAGCATCTCGGAGTCAGAATATATGCTTTGATGGAGTGATCAAAGCTTTTAGGTTTATACAATGTTTGCTAGAAACTTGTATTTACAAGAAAGTGAGTGGGAGCACTACAACATTTCTGATAAGTATACGTGGATGACATATTGTTGATTCGAAATGATGTAGAATTTCTGGAAAGCATAAATGGTTGTTTGAAGAGTGATTTTCAAAGGAAGACCTGGATAAAGCTGCTTACATATTGGGCATCAGGATCTATAGAAATAGATCAAGATGCCTGATGATACTTTCAAGGACGCACACCTTGACATGTTTTTGAAAGAGTTCAAAATAGATCAGTCAAAGAAGGGGTTCTTACCTGAGTTGTAAGGTGTGAAGTTGAGTAAGACTCAAAGCTTGACCACGGCAGAAGAAAGAGGAAGGACGAAGGTCGTCCCCTATGCTCTTGTCATAGGCTCTATACGGTATGCCATGCTGAGTACCGCACCTGCTGTGTGCCTTGCCACATGTCTGGCAAGAGGGTACAAAGGTGATCTAGGACTGGATCACCAGATAGCGGTCAAAATTGTCCTTAGAGATAAGGAAATGTTTCTCGATTATGGAGGTGATAAAGAGTTCAACGTAAAGAGTTACATCGATGCAAGCTTAACACCTATCCGGATAGCTCTGAGTAGAGATACCGGATACGTATAATGGAGCAACAATTTGGAATAGCTCCAAGTGGAACGTGGTAGCAGCATCTACGATATGACATAAAGTTTTGCGAAATAGATAGGGGTCTGAATATGGCAAGACCCGTTGACTACAACCTCTCTCACAAGCATAACATGATCAAACCCAGAACTCATTGAGTATTAATCACATAGTGATGTGAACTAGATTAGTGACTCTAGTAAACTCTTTGGATGTTGGTCACATGGCGATGTGACCTGTGTGTGTTAATCACATGGCGATGTGAACTAGATTATTGACTCTAGTGCAAGTGGGAGACTGTTGGAAATATGCCCTAGAGGCAATAATAAATTAGTTATTATTATATTTCATTGTTCATGATAATCGTTTATTATCCATGATAGAATTGTATTGATAGGAAACTCAGATACATGTGTGGATACATAGACAACACCATGTCCCTAGTAAGCCTCTAGTTGACTAGCTCGTTGATCAATAGATGGTTACGGTTTCCTGACCATGGACATTGGATGTCGTTGATAACGGGATCACATCATTAGGAGAATGATGTGATGGACAAGACCCAATCCTAAGCCTAGCACAAAGATCATGTAGTTCGTATGCTAAAGCTTTTCTAATGTCAAGTATCATTTCCTTAGACCATGAGATTGTGCAACTCCCGGATACCATAGGAGTGCTTTGGGTGTGCCAAACGTCACAACGTAACTGGGTGGCTATAAGGGTACACTACGGGTATCTCCGAAAGTGTCTGTTGGGTTGGCACGAATCGAGACTGGGATTTGTCACTCCGTGTAAACGGAGAGGTATCTCTGGGCCCACTCGGTAGGACATCATCATAATGTGCACAATGTGACCAAGGAGTTGATCACAGGATGATGTGTTACGGAACGAGTAAAGAGACTTGTCGGTAACAAGATTGAACAAGGTATCGGGATACCGACGATCGAATCTCGGGCAAGTACTATACCGCTAGACAAAGGGAATTGTATACGGGATTGATTGAATCCTTGACATTGTGGTTCATCCGATGAGATCATCGTGGAACATGTAGGAGCCAACATGGGTATCCAGATCCCACTCTTGGTTATTGACCGGAGAGTTTTCTCGGCCATGTCTGCATGACTCCCGAGCCCGTAGGGTCTACACACTTAAGGTTCGATGATGCTAGGGTTATAGGGAAAGTATGTACGCGGTTACCGAATGTTGTTTGGAGTCCCGGATGAGATCCCGGACATCACGAGGAGTTCCGGAATGGTCCGGAGGTAAATATTGATATATAGGAAGTATGGTTTTGGCCACCGGAAGTGTTCCGGGCATCACCGGTAGTGTACCGGGACCACCGAAGGGGTCCGGGGGTCCACCGGGAGGGGCCACGGGCCCCGGAGGCATACATGGGCCAATAGTGGGAAGGGACCAGCCCCTAGGTGGGCTGGGGCGCCTCCCACCAAGGCCCAAGGCGCCTCCAAGAGGGGAAGGGGGCAAACCCTAGGGCAGATGGGCCCTAAGGCCCACCCTAGGTGCGCCTCCCCCTCTCCCCCTTATGGCCGCCACCCTAGATGGGATCTGGGGCTGCCGCACCCCTTGGGGTGGGAACCCTAGAGGGGGCGCAGCCCCCTCCCCTCCCCCTATATATACTTGAGGTATGGGGGCTGCCCAACACACGATTTGATCTCTCTCTTGGCGCAGCCTTACCTCTCTCCCTCCTCGTCTCTCGTAGTGCTTGGCGAAGCCCTGCTGGAGTCCCGCGCTCCTCCACCACCACCACGCCATCGTGCTGCTACTGTACGGAGTCTTCCCCAACCTCTCCTTCTCCCCTTGCTGGATCAAGGCGTAGGAGACGTCACCGGGCTGCATGTGTGTTGAACGTTGAGGCGCCGTTGTTCGACGCTTAGATCGGAATCAACCGCGATCTGAATCGCTACGAGTACGACTCCTTCATCCGCGTTCTTGTAACGCTTCCGCTTAACGATCTACAAGGGTATGTAGATGCACTCCTCTTCCCCTTGTTGCTAGATTACTCCATAGATTGATCTTGGTGATGCGTAAATTTTTTTAAATTTCTGCTACGATCCCCAACATTTTCAAGCATGAACAATATTGTGGATTCTATAACATAAGAATATGTTGAAAGCATTAGATGTTTCAAAGTAGTCTAAATCAAGAAGTGTCTTGATATAATTAATCAAGAAGTGTCTTTGATATAGTTGGTGTGATATCAAGTGTGATGAAGCTAATGACACTATATTATGTATATAGTTAATCAAGAAGTTTCTTGATATAGTTGGTGTGATTCCATGTGCAATGAAACCGATGACAGTGTATTATGAAAATAGTGCCATTTCTCAAAGAAAAATGAATCAAAATCCTATATATATATATCATACATGACTAACACAAATATTACATGGTTTTGAATGTGTCAAAAATAATGACGAAGACTCTACCACAAGCAAGGCATGAGCAACACCGGATAAGCCATAGGTGTTAAAATAGACTATGCAACTAGATTATTGACTCTGGTGCAAGTGGGAGACTATTTGAAATATGTCCTAGAGGAATAATATTGTATTATTATATTTCCGTTTTCATAATTAAGACTTCATATTTCATGCTATAACTGCTATGATCCTAGAATATGTGATTAAGCGGAAAACTCATATGCACATGTGGAGTGATAAACGGTAAAGAATAGTTTCCTAATCTTGCCTCTAAGACTGCTCAAGTGTTACTGTTGATTATGTTTTACGGATTATAGGATATCGTTAAGTGTAACAATAGTTGTAAAACAACATTGAAAGTATGACGTTAGAGTAACCATCATTGGTCCGAACCTTATATGCATCTTCATGTTATTCTTGGGTGATCGTAGGGCGATTTTTTCTTGTTTTGTACTACGTTTCCCAACAGTCACCATGATTGCAACACACCCTGCTTTCTGGTTCCAGCATCTTGAGTCGTCAGTCACAACACGCCCCGCTGCTAGTTCCACATCGCCGACACAATCCTAGCATACCCATCTGTCGTTCGTAGTGTCGCAGGGTGCCGGTCCCAACTTCGTCGCCAATCAGTCACATCAGTGACAAGAAGAGTGGCCGTGAGTTTGACGATGATGAGTTGTACGTGCAACACCGTCTTGGCAGGCTTATACCCATGTTCCCGGACACTCGGTGGTGCTCTGCTCATGCGTGTAGAATATGAAGTATAGGTTGTGCAAACACAATGCATTGATCGGTGCACCAGGCACGTATATATGAGTACAGAGAGGGGCTCCAACGTCGACTATACAAAGGAAACATGAGGTGGGCTCAATACACAATATACACGTACACAATATACACGTAAACATGAGACCGGGACAACAAAACACACATGGCCAGGAAGAGATGCGTCGACGAAACCGGTGGGCTGCTCACAATAAACCTGCTCCTCAAGATGACCATGGAGGAAGGAGTTGGAGACATCCATCTGATGAACTGGCCAGCCTCGAGACACCGCAAGCTGGAGGACGGTGCGGATCGTGCCCGGTTTGACAACCGGTGCAAACGTCTCAATGAAATCAACTCCAGCGCGCTGTCGAAAACCACGAACCACCCAGCGAGCCTTGTAGGGCTCAAGTGTACCATCCGAGCGGGTCTTGTGGTGAAAGACCCACTTGCCGCTGATGACATTGGCGCGAAGAGGCCGGGGAACTAGTGTCCAGGTGCGGTTCCGCTGGAGAGCGTCGAACTCTTCCTGCATCGCAGTAAGCCAGTGAGGATCACGAAGGGCTGCGCGAGCGGACGCAGGAATAGGAGACGGCTCCGTGGTGGAGGTGATGAGGAGGTACTCGTCGCTCGAGTACCGCAGACTCGGACGGTGAACGCTAGCTCGGGCTCGTGTGACGGGGCGAGACGGCAGCGCCGGGACGTCCGGCGAGGCGGGCGGCGAGACGGACGGCGAAGTCGCCGGCGAGGCACCCGGCGTGGCACCCGGCGACGGGGCGGCCCCCGAGGTGGCCGATGAAGATACACAATATATATGAGTACAGAGAGGGGCGCCCCCCGAGATGATCGGTGCACCAGGCACGTATATATGAGTACAGAAAGGAGTCACAACCTCAACTATACAAAGGAAACAGGAGGTGAGCTCAATACACAATATATACGTACACAATATATTCAACAATGCGTGGCAATAATCGCGGCGTTGCGGCTGCTCGCAACCCTGTGGCGCACCCCAAACCTTGTTGCACTGTGCAAACGAGTGGGATGGGGGAAGGTGAGCGCCGTCGCCTGAGAGAGATGGAGAAGAGGAAAAAGATGTTGGATAGAAAATAATGAAGGAGGTCGCCCATGGCTGGATAAGGATGGGACACTGCCACTTCAAACATTGGCTCGATAGAAGACGCATGTCACCAACGCGTGCAATCGAGCGTGCAGGTCGGCCAGTCGGCCGATTTGCATTATTTTCCTTAAAATCTAGACCCTCCAGATAAGTGGGGATTATTAACCTGGGTGAACAAACATCATAACTTGTTTACCGACATCTATTTGAAATCACTACTTAAAATCTAGACCCTCCAAGATAAGGGATTATTAACCCTTGCAAAGGTCATCCCCCACCTTCTCTAGTTTAACAAATGGGGCACTCAATGTGTGCCACTTATCGCAACCTAAGAGTTTCATTTTTACCTCGATTGTTATTTTCTGAAACATTTTATCCCTTGAACCGTGCATCCAAATAAAAAACCGTTTTGATCATTGGATTTTTCACGTCGAGCCCTTCGAAACTAGATCCCGTGTTAATAGGTTCCAAACCTTTTTTTCACAAACATCTGAAAATAAAAAAAATCCAAAAATAGAATACAAAAAACAAAATCCAAAAAACTGAAAACCCAAAAAAACCATTCATGAAAAAATGAAAAAGGAAGAAAAATACTAAAGCCGGAAGCACAGTTTCAAATTTTCACTTTTTTAAGCATGGGCTATGCTTTTCTCGTGGAAGCACTTTTTTTTGAGAAGCACAATTCTCACATAAGCAGATCTGTGTTTCTCGTGCAAGCACTTTTTTTTTCAAGAAGCATAATTTTGCTTCTAGTGGAAGCAAATCTGTATTTCCGCAAGAAGCAAATATGTGTTTTTGATGGAAGCACATATTTTTTTTCCAACTCGTGGAATCAAATCTATGCTTCTTGTGGAAGCACGAATTTATTTTTTCTGTGTAGAAAAATTTCCTCGCAACTTGTTTTCCTCCAAAACCTAGGGAGAACCATGCGAAAACCGAGAAGCCGACCCTCCCCCTAGAAAAAGGACTCATCTAAAACCCGAAATCGCATAAGAAAATAAAAAATAAAATCCAAAGGGAGTGTCCAGCACACGACATGTGGCGGCGGCTGGACGGACCATGTGGCGCTCCCAGACCACCAAAATTGACCTTTCATGTCCCCGCAAGGGGTAATCCTTGGTTATTATTTTAGGCAAGGTAACCCTTGGTTAGTTATTCTCCATCTATCCGCAAGCAAGAACAAGCAAAAACTCTCCGACAAAAAGGTGTTCTGGGCCGCGAACCATGGTTGGGAGGACAGTGGTATCACCAGCACACCAGAGTTCAAGTCCTAGACTTGACATTGATGCTCACATTTTTCTGGATTTATTTCAGGTCTTCCGGCGATGCGTGTTTAGTGGGGGGAGATGTTCCCGTCGACTAAGAAGGCGTCTGTGACGACTTCGTCGACCTCAAGATGAAGCGCCGGCCCAGTCCCTTATAGGTGCTCATATGGCTAAAATATGCATACGTGCGTTCATATAGATAAATGTGTGTGCATATGTATGAACGTCAGCATTTGTAATGTTCAGAAAAGGTTGCCTGGGCCGGATTTGATGTGATCCAGCTACTATATCCAAGGTGGGCCTCAAAGTTGTAGGAGGTGAGACCATTGTCAGACCAATTTGGGCTATTGCTAAAATTGCACCACAGGGTAGATGACCAGCACATCATTGTCTTGTCTAAAAAAAAGCACATCATTGTCTTAGAAAAGGATGATCAGCAGATCAATGCCACTTGTTTCCCTAAAAAACGATCAATACCTACACCTGTACTTTAAAAAAATTCGATGCCTGCGCATTAAGCTAAAAAGAATCAATGCCTACACTCAACAAGAAAAGACATATGAATGCCTTGTTGGATCTGTGAGGATTATTGCTGGTTGGATACTGTCTTATGACTTTATTAATTTAAAGCCGGACGCTTCGTGCGTCTTCGTTCAAAAAAAATAAGAAAAGACATATGAATGCCTACAAAATTCCCCAAAAAACAATGGCTAGAAAAATCACAATACTTGTAGTACAGAAATTTTTCAAGTTAAATCGAATAAGCTTGGTCCCTAGTGTGGACGCTGGCAATTCACAATTCACTCGAATTGTACTAGAACTGTATTTTTCCAAATTCATGGTTAGTTTGCGCGTGACATGTGGAGCAATGGAAAAGATCAAATGTGTTTGCTAGTACTTTAAGAAAATTTTCAAGTTAAATCAAGTAAGATTGGTGCCTAGTTTGGATGCCAGGAATTCATGTGATCATTTAACTGTTACCTACAAATCTCATGGATTCAAAATGAGACATTGTTAACCGATAAAAGAAACTAGCGCCTGATGCACTTCCTCACTTATCCTAGTCAGCGGCCTATGATCTACTTGTACAAGCTTGCCCATTTCAGTGTCCGTTCCCTGATAAAACACAATCTTGACCTTTCGCACGTAACAGTAGTTGTCAGTGGTCACCGGTCCGGCCTTCCAGCTAGGCCATTCCGTGTCGTCCACCACACTGGCCTGCCACGGAAAAACTTGCCGATGCACCAGCAACAGTGGTCGTATCTCTCTCGCAGAATAATAGGGGCAGGGCACGATGTGGATCGGACGAAAGAAGCAACCAACAACTGCCGCGCTCGTTGGCATCGCATTATGGGCGGCAGCCAGACGAGGCGGAGGGAGGAGGCATGGTCACTCAGGTCAGGGTGTGCATCAGCTTTGAGCTGGCTCTCACTAGATCATGCTCCATCCATCGCTAGCGTGGCTACTCCATGCATGGCTAGCTCGACATGGCCCATCCGCCCCAGATCTTGGACCATGGCACAGGGAAGGAACTGGCCATTCTGTCCCTTTTTGCCATGGCCAGCCGAGATCGACCATCTTCCCCCCATCTAGGCTACCACTACCAGATCGTCGCTCGCCACACGTTTTTAGGCAAATCATGTC
This sequence comes from Triticum urartu, assembly GCF_056163025.1. Taxonomy (NCBI): domain Eukaryota; kingdom Viridiplantae; phylum Streptophyta; class Magnoliopsida; order Poales; family Poaceae; genus Triticum; species Triticum urartu. The sequence continues at coordinate 156,233,473 of NC_141874.1, read as the reverse complement.
AAGCAGTAAGCCGTCCATGCATAATCTCTACCCTGTTTTTGGGGAAGTATATAAGAAAACAATAGAAGCACAATGGCGAGGATACGTGAGGCGTGCGGGTCTTTTGCCTGCATGGCCGCGGGTCTACGGCCGGCGGCAGGTAAAAGGCAATGGATGGTGTCGTTGAACGCCGGAGCGCGAGGACAGGACAAATCAGAGGGAAAAGACACGCCGGGCGGGCGGGCATGCAGCAGCTAGCGATGATTTTATTATACACAGGCACGCGTGATTGCTTTGTCCAGAGACAAGCGAGCGCGTGATGATGGTGTCGCCGTACTTCGGCCACCTCCTCTTCCCTCCCTTGGATTGATCGATTCAAACGGCCGGCCACGGGCCAAGGCCCAACGCGACCGCGCATCGCATCGCATCGGGCGTCGCCTACTTTGGAGATTCTATTCCGCTTAATTTTCTCCGGGGATGACGCATTTGCTTTTGCTTCCTTCCAAATGCGTGCGTATATAACTATACATATAAGTGTATACTGTATACATGTATTGGAGGAACAGAGGCTTCATCAGATAAGAGCGTACTACAGTTGATGCAACAGTTGCAACTACGGGATACTGGCTGTCTGTTTTATAGATAGATAGATAGATTTTGCTGGCTGTTCAAACTGATCTGAGTATGGGGGGCACGCAGGACGATCATTGAACTGAAAAGTCCATTTGTTGGGCGCGCTCACGCCATGTGCGGCTGGATGGATTATCACGCCATACCGGGGGCAAAACGGAGCCACGGGAAATCCCTTCACATGGAGCCCATGCTCCATGCTACGTACGCGGCTACGGAAGGAAGCGTCCTACAGAGTATGAGAATTTTGTCACCTTTTGCAGCCCCATGCACGCACAGCACCACGGCATCAACCCACTGCATGACCCCGTTTCGAAAAAGAAAAAAACCCACTGCATGATCTGAATGCAGAAACACTTACACTTGCTGTATTTATATTTCCACGATCAACCAAGAAAGAAGTTGCCAGTCTTCAGAAATCAGAGTAGAGAACGGAATTTTTCAAATTATATGTCCAACTAGCATAATGCAGCCGTTCCCAGATCATGGTACGCCGGTGAACCCATGATTGCTGCAATATAAGAACATTTCCTCCATGGCGACTGACAAGAGGACAAATTGGAACCGTTAAATTAACAAAGAACCCATGACCATGGATACGAGAGATCTAGAGAGAAGAGAGAGAGGGACTGAGTATGGCATGTGTTTTTGGCTGCTAATTAATCTTCTGCAGCAAAGCGCCAACTGGCCGGGTCAGATTATCCCCAGAGCCAGAGACGTTTGTTTTCCCAGCTGCAAAGTTCCCCGCATGCCTCTGGACCTTATTAACCAACAGGATCAGCCAGTGGTCCTTTGAAATCATTCAACAGGCGTGCCCTGCCCTGAAACTCACATGCACAGAGCAAAAACACAAGCAAGTTCTCAGCCAGTGCCGCTCGAGCTTTGACCTAACCCGGGCCCGAACCCCCCGGCCCCACGCATCAGGCCGTCCATCATCATATGATGTTAGGTAAAGCGATGCACTCAGTGGGCAACAACAGCTGCATGCCGCAGCCCTGCAGCATGCATGCATGCATGCAGCTGTTGGCAGGACTCCAGCCACACCGCAAGAGAGACACACACACCGGGCGTGTCTTTTAGGAAGGAACCCCAGCGCAGCGCCGCTGAGCAAATTAAAAGCTTAGTAGCTATCTCGCCGGCCAGCACCTGTCCCTTTGGATTGATTACCTGTGGCCAAAAGAAAGGAAATCTCCGCAAGAATTGTCATGTACTCTTGGGGTACCTTTCTCTAATACCCAAAGGGGATCTCAAACAATGTGTGCGGCCGGGCCGGGGTGATGATGGCGGCGACGATGATCATGATGATGATGGCCGCCGCGTGCACGCGCTCCAGCTTTTGCCGATTGCTTTCCCCCATTTTCTTTAGTTTTTCCTTGTGCCGCGCTAGACGAGATAGCCGCTTGCATGCATGCATGCATGGGGTGAGTGGAGTGGACGCTTTCTTTTAGCCGGCCTTTCTCTCGTGCTGTCCCGCAGGTGTGTGTGTGTGTGTACTGATCGAGTGGGAGTATAATTCCATCACATCCTCAGGGCAAAGTCATGGAAGACAAGGGGGAATATTTCGTTTCTTTCCTCGCATGAGCATTCAGCAGCCGATCGATGCCTGGCATCCCTGAAAATCTCCTAGATTCCGTCCGGTTGAACGGTCATATCAGGCGAGCGACGCACTTCAGTCTTGCTGAATTCCAGGATTTTGATGATTACGATCATTTCTTGCCTCTCCAACGGCCGAGTGTATTTGGCGACGTTGGGTCATCTTTAACTGAGCCGCTAACTTTTTAGCCCATCAAATCAACCACCTCCTTACATTTACTAATTGCAATATTCCATGTTGAATTTGATTGCAAAAACAGGAAAATAGAGGTTTAACTTTAATGTTATAGATCATAGACTTCAAGATTCATCATGAATAAACCATCACAAAATAAGGTTTAATCAAAAACACATTCTCATAATAATCCGAACAACCGTTGTTTGAAACTTATAAGAATATCCATCGCACAATCCATAGGATAATGCATTACATAACTCCAAAGCAAAATAACTATTATTTCAGTTCTAAGATAAATCTTGAAGATAAACTAAAGACATGACTTTGATGGTCTTCCAGTAGCGCTCCCATCACCATTCCTGACTTCTACCACGACTTCATTTCTTCTCACCCTGTGAGCTCTCCGTAGTCATTGCATCGGTTTGTAAAACGAGAGCATCCGATCAGTACCAAATACTCATGGAATACAAAAAATTACAAGTAGAACAACATTAACTTTATATAACGATTATACCTTTACCAGAAGAACCATTCTTCTTATCCGCCAAATACTTCTTGCAGTTACGCTTCCAGTGTCCCTTCTGCTTGCAGTAGAAACATTCAGTCTCTTTAGAGGCTTCGCCCTTGTTCTTCTTCTGAGACCCGGTCTTACCGGCTTCGGTAGATTTCTTCTTCTTGGACTTGCCCATCTTCTTGAAACCGGTGGTCCTTTTTACCATCAACACTATTTTGTTCTTCTGCATTCCGGCTTCTGCATTTTTGAGCATGGCAAACAACAACTCGTTTGCAGTTTTCTACATCCCATTCATGTTGTAATTTATGATAAAGCCATCGTAAGATGGGGGGGGGGGGAGCAAGCACAACATCTGTACCAAGTGTGAAGGAATTCCAAATTTGAGAGAAACTGGTCTATTAACATAGCCAGCAAGCTTTATTATATGCTCACTCATTGAGGAACCCTCTTTCATCTTGCATTCAATCAAGGCATAGGTTATTTCAAAACGTTCGGTCCTTGCTCGCTTCTTGTACAGAACTTTTAGTGACCCAATTATGAATTGAGTAGTAAATCATTCAAAATGTTTCTATAGTTCAGAATCCATGCAAGTTAACATGAGGCATTGGACTGAATCATAGTCATCACTACAAACATCGTAAGCAACAACTTCTTTTGGTGTTGCATCCTTTGAGGGAGCATCATCTAGGGGCTAATCTAGCACGTACTCCTTCTTAGCACTCTGAGAACAAATCTCAGGATTCTGATCCAATCCGCATAGTTTTCACCATTACCAGCCAACTTTTCTTTCTCAAACATAGGGGCTAAGTTGAGCATACTACGAGCCATTGATCTACAACCATAGACACAAATTCATTTAGACATTTATTAATAATTAATGTTGCACTAGTGTTAAACAATTTTTTAATATAAAGTGCCCTCCCACTCAAATTAATATCTCTCATAATTAATAGTGAGTGATTCAAGATCCAAATCTAGTTCTCAATCATTGATGTGGACATCATTGATGACGAGAATTTTGACCACTGGGCAAACTATTACCGATCATATCACAAATGACTCTAGTTCATCTTTCGATGCTTCATGAGCCAAACTCAGAACGATTCTGCTAGAACTTCAAGACAATCGTGTTTAATCTGCTTGCTCGGTCTGTCGTCGCACGTCTCAAACTTCACGGTCCGTTTGTACTCAGGTGGATATGACATACTCCAGAAAACCACTTGTTATAGACAGTTGCCACACAAGGAAGAGCAGCTTTTTAACTTGATAATAATTGTGAGAGATCACCCTAATAATTGATTATTGCGCAATCAAATGGTGCAAACAACAAAGGGATAAATGTATTAGGCAATTCATAAAAGCATGACATGGTATAGCCCTGGGCGGCGGGAATCCTCCATGGTCATCTTCAATCTTCTGTTGAAGCATCATGACGGCCAATATTTCATTGCAGTGGCAACCGTTTCAAAAATGTTGTCGTGGTGGCAGTTTCAGAAAACGTTGTTGTAGCGACCGTTTCAAAAAACATTGTCGTGGCACGAAATTGTAGCTCCTCGTCCCACGCCAAGTACATCTTCTCCACGTGGGGGTCCTTCTTGTACATTTGTGTTCGTCGCCTGTAACCTATAGGCTATCTCTACGATATTTACATTAACGTGGCAATCTCGTGGCTCCAGCCATCATGGTATGACACGCAGGCTACTTAACATTCTAACATATAACTATCTCATACATAAACTCATTATCATGATGAAAGCTATACCACATCATATGCATACTTTGCAAAACCAAGTTAGGCATCCTGTAATTGATTTTAGCTAAATTTTAGTTACGCGGTTTACTAGTTTTAACAAATAATACTAGCTACTTACGTCCACAACATAGGCGATGATTCTTGATGTTAGATCAAATTTCAGGGTGTGTGAGGCTTAAAATAATCTTGTCCCCCACTAAACTTCGTCAAATATGCATCACCCCCTAGAAGACCGTTCATATTCATCACCCTCTTGTGTATGCAACGGTTCACTAATCTCAACTATGGTGAAGCCCAAGAAATTGTTAGCAGATCATCGGAAGTCCGAGCCGATCGATTGTCAGAACCTTGTTAAAAGCAACACAATGTCGTCGGTTGAACCAAAGCAACACTCGAGGGAAGCATAGCAAGAACATCAACCCTCACAATCACATGTGATCTAGATCGCAACCTACACCTACTCATGTAATTGCTCTGATGCCACTTCTGGGAGAAGTAGTAGAAAACAAAACAAATCACGCCTAAGCACACCCAAGATCAATATGAAGATCCATAACGGGTTGTGATCATGATCGTTACCGTGAGTTGCAGCAAAAGTAGAACGTGCCAGTGTAGATCGTACTTGGAGTCCCTCAAACTGTCGATGATCGATCCCGTGAACAACCCACGTACAGTCCCTCGAACCAAAGACCGAAAGCACGGCTTCTCTACTTGGTTGCAAGCGTGCGGCCTTCACGATCTGCCAGTGCTTTACCCTCTAGAGCTAATCATCGCCGAAGAATTATAGGGAGGAGATTAGATCCAGGCGGGTCTTCTAATTATTAGGATTAGAGGATTAGTCTAGCTCTAATAAGTCAATTAGGACCAACTACAACTAGAACTGGTAGAACCAGAGGAGGCTACAAAACTTGTTTATACAAAAGAACACCAAACCTCAAGTATATATAGGTTGGAGGGAAGAGGGAGGGGCTGCCACCAAGGGGAAAGGAGTCCCCCTTGGTGTGCTGGCCTAGGGGGAGGAGTCTGACTCCTCCTCCACCCCAATTCGGCCTCCTTCCTTAGGGAAGGGGGCGCCTCCACCACTTGGGCCTTTGCGGTCCAAGTTGCCTTCGACCTTTTGGCCTTTTAAGGCCCATTCTACTTGTGAGTTGTGTTGGGATTTTCCCTGAAGAGGAGGGGAGATGCAGTACAGTAGAGATAAGTATTTCCCTCAGTGAGAACCAAGGTTTATCGAACAAATAGGAGAATCACGCAAAGCCTCATGAACAACACCTGCACACACAAAAGCAAATACTTGCAACCAACATGGGCAAGAGGGTTGTCAATCCCCTTGAACTCGTTACTTGCAAGGATCAAATCTTTTATAGGTAGATAGATAAATTGCAAAATAAAATAAAAGTAAATAAATTGTAGCAAGATATTTTTTGGATTTTATAATATGATTAAAGTAGACCCGGGGGCATAGTTTTCACTAGAGGCTTCTCTCTTGAACACATAGCATACGGTGGGTGATCAAATTACTGTTGGGCAATTGATAGAAAAGCGCATAGTTATGGCATATTCATGACAATAATCATGTATATATGCATCACGTCTGAGACAAGTAGCCTGGCTCCTGCCTACATCTAGTACTGTTACTCCATGAATTGACCTCTATCCAACATGCATATATGGTATTAAGTTCATGAAAAATAGAGTAACGCCTTAAGCAAGATGACATGATGTAGACAAAGTAAACCCAATCAATATGAATAAACCCCATTGTTTTACCCTTAATGGCAACAATACAAATAAGTGTCTTGTCCCCTTGTGTCACTAGGATATAGATCACCGCAAGATTGAACCCATTACAAAGCACCTCTCCCACTAAATATAAATCAATCTAGTTGGCCAAACCAAATGGATAGATCGGAGAGAACTAAAAAGCTATAACTATCATGCATAATAAAGTTCAGAAAAGACTCAATTACTTCCAATGAATAAACTGATCATAAACCCACAATTCATTGGATCCCAATAAACACACCGCAAAAGAAGATTACATTGGATAGAACTCCAAGGAGATCGAAGAGAACATTGTATTGAAGATCAAAGAGAAAGAATAAGCCATCTAGCTACTAGCTATGGACCCGTAGATCTATGGTGAACTACTCACACATCATTGGAAGGAGGCAAGGATGATGTAGAATCCCTCCATGATCAGTTCCCCCTTCGGTAGAGTACCGGAGAAGGCCTCTAGATGAGACCGTGAAAGAACAGAAGCTTGCGGTAGCGGAAAAAGTGTTTTGGGTGGCTCTCTATTGGTTTGGGAATATTTGGGAATTTATAGAGGTGGAATGAGGTCAAACGGAGTTGTGTGGGAGTGATGAGCTCAAGGGGTGTGCCCTACCCCCAAGGTGTGCCTGGTGAGCTCGTGACGCTCCCGTAAGGCTTTTGGCCTCCTCCCGAACCTTCTAGGGTCTCTTCTGGTCTAGAAGAAATCACCGTAAAGCTTCATCATGTTTGGACTTGGTTTAGTACTGATTTTCTGAAAAGTAAAAAACAAGAACAAAACAGGAACTGGCACTAGGCACTAGGCACTAGGCACTAAGTTAATAGATTAGTCAAAAAATGATATAAAATAGCATATAAATGCATATAAAGCATACAAGATTGATAATATAATAGCATGAAACAATTAAAAATTATAGATACGTTGGTGACCTATCAATATCCCCAATCTTAATTCTTGCTCGTCCTTGAGTAGGTAAATAACAAAAATAGAATTTTTGATGTGAAATGCTACCTAACATGTGTATCATGCAATCTCTTTTATGGTATAAATATTAAGATACGAGTGATTCAAGCCAATAGTCTACCATCTGATATAAAGACATCAATACTCAGGAATACCAACAAACAATCATGCCCTTCAAAATAAAGAATGCTAAAGAACACTATCCCTACAAAATCATATAGCCCATCATGCTTAGTCTTCCTAGCACAAAGATATTAATCATGAACTGCGCCGATGACAAGCCAAGCAATTGGATCATACTTTTTAACATGCTTCAGCATTTTCAACCCCACGCAATACATGAGCATGAGCCATGGATTTAGCACTATAGGTGGAATAGAATGCGGTGATAAAGAGCAATAAGGAGAAGTCAAAAAAAGGAAGAAGGTCTCCCATCGACGTGGCTAATCAATGGTCTATAGAGATGCCCATCAATTGATACCAATGCAAGGGGTAGGGATTGCAATGCAACAGATGCACCAAGAGCTATAAGTGTATGAAAGCTCAACAAAAACTAAGTGGGTGTGCATCCAACTTGCTTGTTCATGAAGACCTCTGGCATTTCAGCAAGCCCATCGTCGGAATATATAAGTCAAGTTCTGTAACATTAAATTCCCACTAGTATATGAAAGTGACAACTCAGGAGACTCTCTATATGAAAAACATGGTGATACGACAAAGCACAAGTGTGGAAAAGGATAGTAACATTGCCCCTTCTCTATTTTTATCTCATTTCATTTTTTTATTGGGCTCTCATTGGCTCTTTTTTTGTCTCGATTCTCATCCCGACTTGTGGGGGAATCATAGTCTCCATCATCCTTTCCTCACTGGGACAATGTTCTAATAATGATGATCATCACACTTCTATTTACTTACAACTTGATAATCTAAAAATATGACTATATGAATGCCTCTAGAAGTGTACCAAATTGTGCAATGATCTAGCGTAACATGTATGATAATGATGAACAACGACTAAGTTACAAACACAATGTCAGCTATATGATCATGCAAAACAATATGACAATGAACAGATATATCATGAGAATGGCACGGTGGAAGTTGCATGGCAATATATCTCGGAATGGCTATGGAAATGCCATAATAGGTAGGTATGGTGGTTGTTTTGATGAAGATCTAAGGAGGCTTATGTGTGATAAAGCATATCATATCATGGGGTTACCATGAAGTTTGTACCAACTCTCGAGGTGACAAAGAGCAATGCACGGTACCGAAGAGGTTAGCAAATTATGGAAAGGTAAGAGCGCGTATAATCTGTGGACTCACATTAGCCATAAAGAACTCACATACTTATTGCGAAAGTTTATTAACCCTCGAAGCAAAGTGCTACTCGCATACCCCTGATACGTCTCCAACGTATCTATAATTTTTGATTGCTCCATGTTATTATATTATCTATTTTGGATGTTAATGGGATTATTTTTACATTTTTATATTATTTTTTGGACTAACCTATTAATCGGAGGCCCAACCCAAATTGTTGTTTTTTTTGCCTATTTTAGAGTTTCGCCGAAAAGGAATATCAAACGGAGTCCAAACGGAATGAAACCTTCGGGAGCGTTATTTTTGGAACAAACATGATCCAGGAGACTTGGAGTGGACATCAGACAATCAACGAGGCGCCCATGAGGCAGGGGGGCGCGCCCACCCCCCTGGGCGCGCCCTCCACCCTCGTGGGCCCCTCGTTGCTCCACCGACGTACTTGTTCCTCCTATATATATCCATATACCCCCAAACATCCAGGAGCACCACGAAACCCTATTTCCACGACCGCAACCTTCTATACCCAAGAGATCCCATCTTGGGGCCTTTTCCGGAGCTCCGCCGGAGGGGGCATTGATCACGGAGGGCCTCTACATCAACTCCATGGCCCCTCCGATGATGTGTGAGTAGTTTACTTCAGACCTTCGGGTCCATAGCTAGTATCTAGATGGCTTCTTCTCTCTCTTTGGATCTCAATACAAAGTTCTCCTCGATTCTCTTGGAGATCTATTCGATGTAATCTTCTTTTGCGGTGTGTTTGTCGAGATCGGATGAATTGTGGGTTTATGATCAAGTTTATCTATGAACAATATTTGAATCTCCTCTGAATTCTTTTATGTATGATTGGTTTATCTTTGCAAGTCTCTTCGAATTATCAGTTTGGTTTGGCCTACCAGATTGATCTTCCTTGTAATGGGAGAAGTGCTTAGCTTTGGGTTCAATCTTGCGGTTCTCGATCCCAGTGACAGAAAGGGAACCAACACGTATTGTATTGTTGCCATCGAGGATAAAAAGATGGGGTTTACATCATATTGCATGAGTTTATCCCTCTACATCATCTCATCTTGCTTAAGGCGTTACTCTGTTCTTATGAACTTAATACTCTAGATGCATGCTGGATAGCGGTCGATGTGTGGAGTAATAGTAGTAGATGCAGAATCGTTTCGGTCTACTTGTCTCAGACGTGATGCCTATATACATGAACATGCCTAGATATTCTCATAATTATTCTCTTTTCTATCAATTGCTCGACAGTAATTTGTTCACCCACCGTAATACTTATGCTTTCTTGAGAGAAGCCACTAGTGAAACCTATGGCCCCCGGGTCTATTATCCATCATACAAGTTTCCAATATACTTTATTTTGCAATCTGTACTTTCAATATATATCATAAAAATACCAAAAATATTTATCTTATTATTATTATCTCTATCAGATCTCACTCTTGCAAGTGCTCGTGAAGGGATTGACAACCCCTTTATCGCGTTGGTTGCAAGGTTCTTATTTGTTTGTGTAGGTACGAGGTGAGTCGCGCGTGGTCTCCTACTGGATTGATACCTTGGTTCTCAAAAACTGAGGGAAATACTTACGCTGCTTTACTGCATCACCCTTTCCTCTTCAAGGGAAAACCAACGCAGTGCTCAAAGGGGTAGCAAGAATGATTTCTGGCGTCGTTGCCGGGGAGATCTACGCCAAGTCAAGACATACCAAGTACCCATCACAACTCTTATCCTTCGCATTACATTATTTGCCATTTGCCTCTCGTTTTTCGCTCCCCCACCTCACCCTTGCCGTTTTATTCACCCTGTCTTTCCGTTCCCCTTCTCTTTCCCAATTTTCCTCTTTTACCCATTTCTTGTTTGCTTGTGTGTTGGATTTCTTGCTTGTCACGATGGCTCAAGATAATACTAAATTGTGTGACTTTACCAATACCAACAATAATGATTTTATTAGCACTCCGATTGCTCCTCTTACCGATGCTGAATCTTGTGAGATTAATACTACCTTGCTGAATCTTGTCATGAAAGATCCGTTTTCTGGCCTTCCTAGTGAAGATGCCGCTACCCATCTAAACAACTTTATTGATTTGTGTGACATGCAAAAGAAGAAATATGTGGATAATGATATTTTTAAACTTAAGCTATTTCCGTTTTCTCTTAGAGATCGTGCTAAAGCTTGGTTTTCGTCTTTGCCTAAAAATAGTATTGATTCATGGAATAAGTGCAAAGATGCTTTTATCTCTAAGTGTTTTCCTCCCACTAAGATCATCTCTCTTAGAAACGATATTATGAATTTTAAGCAACTTGATCATGAACATGTTGCACAAGCTTGGAAGAGAATGAAATTAATGATACATAACTACCCTACACATGGTTTGAATATTTGGATGATTATACAAAAAATTTATGTCGGATTGAACTTTACTTCTAGAAATCTTTTAGATTCGGCCGCGGGAGGCACTTTTATGGAAATCACTTTAGGAGAAGCTACCAAACTCCTAGATAATATTATGGTTCATTATTCTCAATGGCACACTGAAAGATCTACTAGTAAAAAGGTGCATGCGATTGAAGAGATTAATGTTTTGAGTGGAAAGATGGATGAACTTATGAAATTGTTTGCTAATAAGAGTGCTTCTACTGGTCCTAATGATATGCCTTTGTCTCCTTTGATTGAGAATAATAATGAATCTATGGATGTGAATTTTTTTGGTAGGAACAATTTTGGTAACAACGCGTATAGAGGTAATTTTAATCCTAGGCCGTTTCCTAGTAATTCCTCTAATAATTATGGTAATTCCTGAAACAATTCTTATGGAAATTATAATAAGATGCCCTTTGATTTTGAATCTAGTATTAAAGAATTTATTAGTTTGCAAAATAGTTTCAATGCTTTGATTGAAGAAAAATCGCTTAAGATTGATGAGTTGGCTAGGAACGTGGATAGAATTTCTCTTGATGTTGATTCTTTGAAACTTAGATCTATTCCACCTAAGCATGATATCAATGAGTCTCTCAAAGCCATGAGAATTTCCATTGATGAGTGCAAAGAAAGAACCGCTAGGATGCGTGCTAAGAAAGATCGCTTTGTAAAAGTGTGTTCTTCTAGTTTTCATGATAATAAGGATGAAGATCTAAAAGTGATTGATGTGTCCCCTATTAAATCCTTGTTTTTCAATATGAATCTTGATAATGATGGGACTGGAGATGATTAAACTTTAGTTAGAAGGCGTCCCAATGATTCAGAGTTTTTAGATCTTGATGCAAAAATTGATAAAAGTGAGAATGAAGAGGTTAAAACTTTGAATAGCAATGAACCCACTATCTTGGATTTCAAGGAATTTAATTATGATAATTGCTCTTTGATAGATTGTATTTCCTTGTTGCAATCCGTGCTAAATCCTCCTCATGCTTATAGTCAAAATAAAGCTTTTACTAAACATATCATTGATGCTTTGATGCAATCTTATGAAGAAAAACTTGAGTTGAAAGTTTCTATCCCTAGAAAACTTTATGATGAGTGGGAACCTACTATTAAAATAAAAATTAAAGATCATGAATGCTATGCTTTGTGTGATTTAGGTGCTAGTGTTTCCACGATCCGAAAAACTTTGTGTGATTTGCTAGGTTTCCGTGAATTTGATGATTGTTCTTTAAACTTGCACCTTGCGGATTCCACTATTAAGAAATCTATGGGAAATATTAATGATGTTCTTATTGTTGCAAATAGGAATTATGTGCCGGTAGATTTCATTGTTCTTGATATAAATTGCAATCCTTCATGTCCTATTATTCTTGGTAGGCCTTTCCTTAGAACGATTGGTGCAATTATTGATATGAAGGAAGGGAATATTAGATTCCAATTTCTGTTAAGGAAAGGCATGGAACACTTCCCTAGAAAGAAAATTAAATTACCATATGAATCTATTATGAGAGCCACTTATGGATTGCCTACCAAAGATGGCAATACCTAGATATATCTTTACTTTTATGCCTAGCTAGGGGCGTTAAACGATAGCACTTGTTGGGAGGCAACCCAATTTTATTTTTATTCGTTGCCTTTTGCTCCTGTTTAGTAATAATTTTTTTATCTAGCCTCTGTTTTGGTTGTGTTTTTTGTGTTTAATTAGTGTTTGTGCCAAGTAGAACCGTTGGGAAGACTTGGAGAAAGTCTTTTTGATCTTGCTGTAAAAAACAGAAACTTTAGCGCTCACGAGAATTGCTGCCATTTTTTTATTGAAGAGTGATATTTAGTTAATTCTTTTTGAAGATGATTAATAGATAAATTCCTCACGTTTAGCAGTTTATTTTAGAATTTTTGGGGTTCCAGAAGTTTGCGTTAGTTACAGATTACTACAGACTGTTCTGTTTTTGACAGATTCTGTTTTTCGTGTGTTGTTTGCTTATTTTGATGAATCTATGGCTAGTAAAAGAGTTTATAAACCATAGAGAAGTTGGAATACAGTAGGTTTAACACCAATATAAATAAATAATGAGTTCATTACAGTACCTTGAAGTTGTGTTTTGTTTCTTTCGCTAACGGAGCTCATGAGATTTTTCTGTTAAGTTTTGTGTTGTGAAGTTTTCAAGTTTTGGGTAAAGATTTGATGGATTATGGAACAAGGAGTGGAAAGAGCCTAAGCTTGGGGATGCCCATGGGTCACCCCAAGGTAAAATGCAAGGACACCAAAAAGCCTAATCTTGGGGATGCCCCGGAAGGAATCCCCTTTTTTGTCTTCGTTCATCGGTAACTTTACTTGGAGCTATATTTTTATTCGCCACATGATATGTGTTTTGCTTGGAGCATCTTGTATGATTTGAGTCTTTGCTTTTTAGTTTACCACAATCATACTTGCTGTACACACCTTTTGAGAGAGACACACATGAATTGGAATTTATTAGAATACTCTATGTGCTTCACTTATATCTTAGTTTTTGCTCTAGTGCTTCACTTATATCTTTTAGAGCACGATGGTGGTTTTATCTTATAGAAATAATTGATCTCTCATGATTCACTTATATTATTTTGAGAGTCCTTTAGAACAACATGGCAATTTGCTTTTAGGCATAATAAAGGTTTCATATAAGTGCATTGAATACTAAGAGAAGTTTGATACTTGATGATTATTTTGAGATATGGAGGTGGTGATATTAGAGTCATGCTAGTTGAGTAGTTGTGAATTTGAGAAATACTTGTGTTGAAGTTTGTGATTCCCGTAGCATGCACGTATGGTGAACCGTTATGTGATGAAGTCGGAGCATAATTTATTTATTGATTGCCTTCCTTATGAGTGGCGGTCGGGGACGAGCGATGGTCTTTTCCTACCAATCTATCCCCCTAGGAGCATGCGCATAGTACTTTGTTTCGATAACTAATAGATTTTTGCAATAAGTATGTGAGTTCTTTATGACTAATGTTGAGTCCATGGATTATACGCACCCTCACCCTTCCACATTTGCTACCCTCTCTAGTACCGCACAAATTTCGCCGGTACCATAAACCCACCATATACCTTCCTCAAAACAGCCACCATACCTACCTATTATGGCATTTTCATAGCCATTCTGAGATATATTGCCATGCAACTTTCCACCGTTCCGTTATTATGACACGCTTCATCATTGTCATATTGCTTCGCATGATCATGTAGTTGACATCATATTTGTGGCAAAGCCATCATTCATAATTCTTTCATACATGTCACTCTTGATTCATTGCATATCCCGGTACACCGCCGGAGGCATTCACAGAGTCATATTTTGTTCTAAGTATTGAGTTGTATGTAAAAAGAAGTGCGATGATCATCATTATTAGAGCATTGTCCCAGTGAGGAAAGGATGATGAAGACTATGATTCCCCCACAAGTCGGGATGAGACTCCGGACGAAAAATTAAAAAAAGAGGCCAAAAAAGAAAAAAATAAAGAAGGTCCAAAAAAATGAGAGAAAAAGAGAGAAGGGACAATGTTACTATCCTTTTACCACACTTGTGCTTCAAAGTAGCACCATGATCTTCATGATAGAGAGTCTCCTATGTTGTCACTTTCATAAACTAGTGGGAATTTTACATTATAGAACTTGGCTTGTATATTCCAATGATGGGCTTCCTCAAATTGCCCTAGGTCTTCGTGAGCAAGCAAGTTGGATGCACAACCACTTAGTTTCTTTTGTTGAGCTTTCATAAACTTATAGCTCTAGTGCATCCGTTGCATGACAATCCCTACTCACTCACATTGATATCTATTGATGGGCATCTCCATAGCCTATTGATACGCCTAGTTGATGTGAGACTATCTTCTCCTTTTTTGTCTTCTCCACAACCACCATTCTATTCCACCATAGTGCTATATCCATGGCTTACGCTCATATATTGCATGAAGATTGAAAAAGTTTGAGAACATCAAAATTATGAAACAATTGCTTGGCTTGTCATCGGGGTTGTGCATGATTTAATACTTTGTGTGATGAAGATAGAGCATAGCCAAACTATATGATTTTGTAGGGATAACTTTCTTTGGCCATGTTATTTTGATAAGACATAATTGCTTAGTTAGTATGCTTGAAGTATTATTATTTCTATGTCAATATTAAACTTTTATCTTGAATCTTTCGGATCTAAACATTCATGCCACAATAAAGAAAAATTACATTAAGAAATATTTTAGGAAGAATTCCACATCAAAAATTATGTTTTTATCATTTACCTACTCGAGGACGAGCAGGAATTAAGCTTGGGGATGCTTGATACGTCTCCAACGTATCTATAATTTTTGATTACTCCATGCTATTATATTATCTATTTTGGATGTTAATGGGCTTATTTTTACACTTTTATATTATTTTTGGGACTAACTTATTAACTGGAGGCCTAACCCAAATTGTTGTTTTTTGGCCTATTTTAGAATTTCGCCAAAAAGGAATATCAAACGGAGTTCAAATGGAATGAAACCTTCGGGAGCATTATTTTTGGAACAAACATGATCCAGGAGACTTGGAGTGGACGTTAAGCAATCAACGAGGCGGCCATGAGGCAGGGGGCGCGCCCACACCCCCTGGGCGCACCCTCCACCCTCATGGGCCCCTCGTTGCTCCACCGACGTACTTCTTCCTCCTATATATATATCCATATACCCCAAACATCCAAGAGCACCACGAAATCCTATTTCCACCGCTGCAACCTTCTATACCCAAGAGATCCCATCTTGGGGCCTTTTCCGGAGCTCCGCCGGAGGGGGCATTGATCACGGAGGGCCTCTACATCAACTCCATGGCCCCTCCGATGATGTGTGAGTAGTTTACTTCAGACCTTCGGGTCCATAGCTAGTAGCTAGATGGCTTCTTCTCTCTATTTGGATCTCAATACAAATTTCTCCTCGATTCTCATGGAGATCTATTCGATGTAATCTTCTTTTGCGGTGTGTTTGTCGAGATCCAGTGAATTGTGGGTTTATGATAAAGTTTATCTATGAACAATATTTGAATCTCCTCTAAAATCTTTTATGTATGATTGGCTTATCTTTGCAAGTCTCTTCGAATTATCAGTTTGGTTTGGCCTACTAGATTGATCTTTCTTGCAATGGGAGAAGTGCTTAGCTTTGGGTTCAATCTTGCGGTGCTCGATCCCAGTGACAGAAAGGGAACCGACACGTATTGTATTGTTGCCATCGAGGATAAAAAGATGGGGTTTACATCATATCTCATGAGTTTATCCCTCTACATCATGTCATCTTGCTTAAGGCATTACTCTGTTCTTATGAACTTAATACTCTAGATGCATGCTGGATAGCGGTCGATGTGTGGAGTAATAGTAGTAGATGCAGAATCATTTCGGTCTACTTGTCTCGGACGTGATGCCTATATACATGATCATGCCTAGATATTCTCATAATTATTCGTTTTTCTATCAATTGCTTGATAGTAATTTGTTCACCCACCGCAATACTTATGCTTTCTTGAGAGAAGCCACTAGTGAAACCTATGGCCCCCGGGTCTATTATCCATCATACAAGTTTCCAATCTACTTTATTTTGCAATCTTTACTTTCAATCTATATCATAAAAATACCAAAAATATTTATCTTATTATTATTATTATCTCTATAAGATATCACTCTTGCAAGTGGTCGTGAAGGGATTGAAAACCCCTTTATCGTGTTGGTTGCAAGGCTCTTATTTTTTTTGTAGGTACAAGGTGACTCACGCGTGGTCTCCTACTGGATTGATACCTTGGTTCTCAAAAACTGAGGGAAATACTTACGCTGCTTTACTGCATCACCCTTTCCTCTTCAAGGGAAAACCAACATAGTGCTCAAGAGGTAGCAACCCTAGGGGGGTAGATTGGGAGGAAAAGATCATCGCTCGTCCCCGACCGCCACTCATAAGGTAGACACTCAATAATAAATCATGCTCCAACTTTATCACAAAACTAGAGGCTATACTTGCATGCTTCAGGTATTATAAACCTTAACATCAATATTCTTACTAAACCACAATAATCCACTAGTACCACCACATATTACCATCTTAATATTGCAAAACTATTGCAGGGAATCAAACATATCATATTCAGTGATCTACATGAAAGTTTTTAATTATATCCCCCTTAAATACCCATCCTTTCACCCGCAAAAAAACCTATCCTTTATGGACTAGTCTTATAACTTGTGCAAACTGTCATTAATATTTATTAGACTCCCAAAAAGATTTAAGTGATGCATGAGAGTGCAACTATTTCTATAAAGTATAACCATTGACGTGCTCTAAAAGATATAAGTGAAGCACTTGAGCAACTACCTAGCTCAAAAGATATAAGTGAAGCACATAGAGTATTCTATAAAATTATGAATAAATCTGTGTCTCTCTCAAAAACTGTGTCCAACAAACAATGATAGTGGAAAAATAAAAGCATACAAAGCAAAGACTATAATACAAGACGCACCAAACAAAACTCATATCATGTAATGAATAAAAATATAGCTCCAAGTGACATACGATATATTGTAGATGAAAGAGGGATGCCATCCGAGGAATCCCCAATCTTAGACGCTTGGGTCTTCCTTATATATTACCACGTGGTGCATTGGGCATCACCAAGATTAGGGTCTTGTCGCTCCTTATTCCTCCATCCATTGTTGTCTCACCCAAAACTTGAAAACTTCAGCACACAAAACTCGAGAGAAACCTCATGAGATCCATCAGTATAATAAGCAAATCATAAACTTTAGGTACTGTTATGAACCCATTCATATTTTATTATTGCATAGCTTCTCCATGACTTATAGCCCCCGATATAATCCATAGCATCATTAAAACAAGCAAACTATGCAATGTAAACAGAATCTGTCTAAAACATGATAGTCTGTGATGATCTTAACAAATACCATACTTTTGTAACTCCAAAACATATGAAAAATAAGGAAAGCGTGGGAAATTTGTATATCAATCATGTGTAAAAAATTCAGAATTTTATCACATTCCAGTGAATTATAGTAATTCCAGCACTGGCGCAAAAGTTTCTGTTTTTCACACAATCAAGTCAACTACCAACCAAATCACCCAAAGGCTTTAGCTCGCACAAATACTAATTAAAACACAAAAACACAAACATAACACAAGAAATAATTTTGTAAAAAACCCCAAAACAGAAAATATTGGGTTGTCTCCCAATAAGCTCTTTCTTTATAGCCATTAAGATAGGCTTGGAATCTTAATGATGCTCACATAAAAAACAAGAATTGAAGCACAAGGGAAGCATCATATAGCATGTAATTAACACATTCAAGTCTAACATACTTCCTATGCATAGGCATTTCATAAGAAAACAAATTATCAAGACAAGAAATATCTAGCATATTCAAGGAAGAAGAACAAAACATTAACAATTTGAACTTCAAGAGTGGTAGTTGAACATGAAAAATTCCTGTAACCATATTTGCCTCTCTCAAAATAATCACATGTAGGATCATATTGAAACTCAACAATATAAGTATCATGTGAAACGTTCCCTTTATGATCCATATGCATGCAAATCCTATAATCTTCCAAGATAGTGGGATTAACATCAACTAAAGTCATGACCTCTCCAAACCCACTTTAAAATAAAAAATCATAAGATTGAAAACTCTCTGAATATGTGGGATTCTTTTGACCTAAACTTGACACTCTTTCAAACCCATTTTCTATTTATTGAAAAAATTATTATCAATGATATATTCATCATGAGGCTTAATTAATTTTCAAGATCATAAGAAGCATTATCACCCCAATCATGATCATTGCAATAAGTAGTGGATATAACAAAATTGTCATCCCCAAGCTTGTAGCTTTGCATATCACTAGAACAATTGATATTAACATAATTAATAACATCATTGTAATCATGCTTTTCATTCATGGAGCTATCATGAATCACTTTATAAATTTCTTCTTTTAACACTACATCACAATTTTCAGATTGGCCATTTTCAAGCAAAACTTTAAAAAGGAAATCAAGTGAACTCAACTTGCTAGCAATTGCTTCATCATAATTGGATTTTTTTGGAAATATTAGCAAGTGGATGAGGATCCATAGTTATCTTGGATTTATGCTTTTACTTTCTGTTATTGAGTCATGACATGAAGGCAAAAAGCAAGCAACATGCAAACTAACAACGTAAAATATTTTGTATTTTTCATTTTTATGACAAGTGGGGGAGATGAAAATGAGAGGAAAATGCAAATAAAAAGGAGAGCAAGGAGATGATAGTTTATGTGAAGGTACTTGATAGGTTTTGAAGATTTCTCCCCGTCAACGGCGCCAGAAATTCTTCCTACTACTTGCGAGTTGCGCTGGGATTTTCTCTGAAGAGGAGGGGCGATGCCTCTAGTGAAAACTATGCCCCTGGTCTATTTTAATCATATTAAAAAAACCAAAAGTGCATTTATGAAATTTTATTTTATTTTAATTTGCAATTTATCTATCTACCTATACGATATTTGATCCTTGCAATTAACGAGTACAAGAGGATTAACGACCCTGTTGCCGGCGTTGGGTGCAAGTATTTGCTCTTGTGTGTGCAAGTACTGTTGAGAGGTGTTTGCATGGTTGTCCTACTGGTTCGATAACCTTATTCTCTACTAAGGGGAATACTATCTGCTACTACATTGCTTCACCCTTACTCTTCGAGGAAAATGCAACGCAACCCACAAGTAGTAGGCTACTATGATTTTTCCCGCTTCGGTGGTAGTAGGAAGGTAGTACAGCGGTAATACCGCTCTAGCGGTACTACGACACTACAACTACCCCACCACCAATGTCATCTATGTAGCCTAGAGGATGTAGTGGCAGTAGAGCGGTAGTTGGGTGGTAGTACTGCTTACGCGGTACTTCTGTTTCTCTACTCCCGCACGAACTACTGCTTATCTAAATGCTTCTGTAACTCCCTCTTCACTCCACAATAGCAGGGCGGTAGTAGGGCACGGTAGTACCGCTTCGTACGATATTGCTGTCCTACCCACCCTCTACTATCGCTAGTTCCCGGAGTCTAGTGCTTAGTGGTAGTATCGCTGATGTGATGGTAGTACCGCTCCGGCGGCACTACCGCCCCTGTGCTTATGCACTCATTGTGCTACTCCAAGAACTACTGCAGTAAGCGGTAGTATCGCTCCCTGGAGTGGTAGTATTGCTTGTGTGCGGGCTGTGGGCAGATAACGGTTGGATTTGATACAACTATATAAAGAGGATCTTCTTCCCTAAGAAGACTCAACTCTTATCCCCCTAAGCTCCATTGCTGCCCTAGAGCTCATTTTTTTGGATCTCTTTCCCTGGCCAACAAAACTTGTTGTTGCTCCAGGGTTTGGAGGAGAAGGCCTCGATCTACACTTCCACCAAGAGATATTCGATTCCCCCACTAATCTCTTGCAAATATTGTTACTCTTCGGTGTTTGGGCACCCTAAACGGAAGAAGTCACCTCAGAGCCACAATCCATTGTGGTGATGCTTTGTGGTGGTGTTGGGAGCTTCCAACTAAATTATGGAGAGAGAGAGAGCCCCAACCTTGTTTCTAAAGGTTCAATCACCATATTGAAGGGTACCTCTAGTGGAAGCACGACATCTTGCATTGTGTGAGGGCGTGAGCCGTGGGGAGAATATGGTGGCCCTAGTGGCTTCTTGGGGAGCATTATTCCTCCACACCACTCCAATGGAGGCATACTACCCCCTAAAGGGAAGGAACTTTAGTAACACATCTGCGTCTCTATCAACTCCAATTGTGGTTACTTCTTACCTTTACTTTGTGCAAGCTTATATTGTGTTTATATTTTGTGCTTGCTTGTGAGCTTGTTGTTGTGCTTGTCATATAGGTTGTCTACCTCGTTGCATATCTATAGAACCTGTTTTATTGTCAAGCCTAATTTGTAAAAAGAGCTTAAATTTGGCACTTGCCTATTCACCACCCCTCTAGTCAACCATAACAATCCTTTCAATTGGTACTAGAGCCTTGTCTCTTTTTAAGGGATTAACCACCTAAAGAGTATGACTGGCAAAGGGGACAAGGATGTGGAGATTCTCGCGGCCATGGACCTAACCGTAGTGACACGAGATGCCTTAAACGATTTGGCCTCGCTTAAGACATCCATGACGGTCAAGGTCAAGTCCATGCTAAAAGAACTCCTTGAGGGCTTAAAACAACCTCCCACCGATCCCAAGGTTGTAGGTGATCCTACCTCGTTGGATATGGATGCCAATTGCATTAAGGATGTGGCTAATAGCACAAAACCTCCTTCCCCTTGTAGGAAAGAAGTATGTCTACTAGAGGGGCCGGGGGTGAATGGGAGTTCTAAAATTTCTTCGAAAATCTTAAAACTCTCGAAACAACAGTGGAGCAAATGAAAAACAGAGTACATCAAGCTAAAACAAACTACCGAATGGAAACTAAAACATGCATCAAGACAAATCACATGACTGTAATAGATCGAATGTAAATAGGAGTAGTAGAGGTAACCAGTGATGCTCGATGGCGACAAGGTATTTGGTAGGCCGATTCATCCTTCTGGATAAGGACTACGTCTGGTTGGAGGGGTTGTGTCTTAACACGAAAGATAAACTCTCTTCGCCCTATTCTCCTCGACAATTGGTTCGGGAACCAACACCGATCACTCGTTGTAGATACTTGAGGCGATCTTCGAACCTTTGCAGACTTCTTCTTCGAAAACCACAATTACTCTTGGTCTCTGAAGAAATTGACACCTAAACGTCTAGAGAGTTTTCATCTCTCAAGAGTAATAGGCGGAGCGTACTGGACTTAGATTCAAGTGATGTTGAACCACTATCTAATTTTTCGGCTCTAGGGGTTTTCCCTCGGTGGATTTTAAACTCAAATCACTCGGAGAGGGGGTTTCTCAACAATCTTCTCAGAATCAAAAGGAGCAGCCACTGGACAAAGCTGGCGTGGGGTGGCTATTTATAGCCACAACTTTCCCTGGTGGGAAATGACCATTTTGGACACGCAGTCCAGCCAATGACCAACCGACATGTTCTCAACAGTTGGATTTCAAAAAGCAACAATAACATTACTTGAGGAACAAGTAATGCTAACTCCTCCATCTGAGACAAATCTCTCACAACGAAGAAGATCATAGTCTCTTGCTGGCAAGTATTTGCTCGGAGCACAAGGAGATTTCTCTCGCAACTTTCATAGGATTTGGGTTTAGCATCAGAGAATCAAAGCTTCGAACGCTACACCCCTCTTAATAGTATGGTGGTCCTATGGCTCAATAAAGAGAAGAGAAACAATGAAATAAATGCTACATCTTCACTCCGTCTTCAGTCTCCTCGGCCGTAGTCACTTTCTTCGGACAAGCACCAAACCAATTGCTTCACGTCAAAATTTTTTGAGGGGTCACTGTTGTTATCATAATCTTCGGTGATAACCTTCACTGCTATGCAGGGGATTATCTTCGGCATTTGAATCAAACTCCTCATGTTCACAGGGATCTGTTACTCTATTTGCACTAGCAAAAACGTAAGTCCCATACTGTTTATGTCAACAAAATTCAAAAACGTAAGGGGACAATCATTGCACCAACAATCTCCCCCTTTTTGGACGGTTGTTAACAAAACAGATGATCATCAAAGTGAAGAGTGAAAAATAAGTCGAACAAGAGTGAATTAGTGTTACTTTGCTCGATGATGAAATAAACTCCCCCTAGATGTATCCAGGGTAACAGATATGAGATAAATTCTCCTGCAAGTATGAAGTATACACCGGTACAACTACAAAAAATACACTTCTGTGATGATACGTGTTTGTCACAGTAGGTCACGTTTTCTGTCATGCATGTACGATTTTATGGCAGAATCAAGATAGTCATACCTGTGTTGTCATGGAAGTGTTCCATGACATTACCGAAATTATCATCACGAAAGTGTCCACTTCCATCAAGATAAATAGCGCGTCACACACGTGCTTTCGTCAAGGGTAACTGACACGTGGCATCCATCGTAATGGGTCGCCGTTAAGCTATCAAGTTCCGGTTTGGATCCGATAACCCATTAACAACCCGGACCAATGGGGATTTTCCATGTGTAAAATTCTCAATGGCCAGAGGAACCACGTGTCGTCTCACCGTTGGGACAGATGTCATCCACTCATTGGAACGAAGGTGCCTATGATACGTCTACACATGACACGGCCCAACAGAGGCCCATTCCGGTGAAAAGGCCGACCCGTTTGACTTGATCAAAAGGTAGCGATCGGGCCCACAGAAAGCCTATTAACGGCCTATTCGCACATAGCCCATTTACAACCCGCTAACTCACGGCCCGTTACAGCCTATCCGAATTAGGCCCAGTAGCGTCATCTGGGCCATCCAATATGATTCCAGCCCATTGTAATTTCTGGCCCATGTATGGCCCATGACGTCTTTCGGCCCATACGAGGCCCTTTGTAACTCTTGGCCCATTAAAGGCTCGAGATGAAACTGGCCCATAATGAACTATGCATTGCTTTATACCCATTAATGGCCCATTATTCCGTCAGCTGTTTCCAGCCCGTGTTAACTTTTGGCCTTCTAAGGGCCCATTTATTCTTGGGCTCATTTCCAAAATTCGGTTACTTACGGTCCGTTACTGGCCTGTTTTGCTTGTGGGCCTAATTCAGCTCATGGTTATAGTCGGCCCGTTTATGGTCCGTTAACCCGTTACTGGCCTATTAACGGCCTGTTATGGTCGGGGCATAAAACAGACGATTTCCACTCTAGCCTGTTTTGCGGCTCAGTTTGCGGACCGTTATTGGTCCACTAATATTATGGCCCATGTTTGACGAAATGATTATACGACCCATAGAAGGCCCATAGATTAGACGGCCCATAGAAGGCCCATGGTCCTATGGCCTGTAGAAGGGCCATGGATCCTACGTCCCGTAGAAGGCCCATGGATCCTACGGCTCGTAGAAGGCCCATGGATCCTATGGCCCGTAGGAGGGCCATGGTCACTACAACAGGTAGCAGGACCATGGTTACAACAGCCCGTGTGTTGCCATGGTTATTGTGGCCTAGTTATAAAATAGATTATTGTGGCCACTAGAAAAACATGGAAAAAGAACTGCAATGACTACCAGCAAACAACTAAACAAGACAATAATGAAATAAATAAGCAAGCAACTAATGCTAGGCTATTACGACTATTACACATATTAAATCCACTGGGCATCAAAGTTCGCCACCAGTACAAATATAGGGAACAAAGCAACATATTACATACACTAGCCATCTAAATTGGCCACCAGTGCAAATAAACGCGGCAGCAAAACAAGTCCATAACTGAAACAATTTCAGAAGAGCTCAAGAAACGTTATCCTGGGTATCCACCATGCTGGCAATAAGCTTAGCAAGCTTATTAGCTTTCTCCTGTTTGGCACTAAAATCGTCCAACGCTTGTTGTTGCACCATAAAGTATGCATCTGAATGCTCTAGGGACTTCCGCAGTCCTTTGGCATCTTGTCACAGCACAGCTGATCGATGTCTTTCAGCTTGTAGTTGAGACTCAAGAAATCAAACTGATTCAGGCAGTGAGTTTTAATAGCTTGTGCCAGCGGTAGTGGCCAATAACTCAAACACTACACCAGGACAGGTCTTTGGGGTTGTCTCACTGTCTTCAAGATAGTTTTGCTTAGCTGTTTTATCAGCTTTATTGGAGACCAACAAGGATGTCTCACTATCCGGACTGAACCTTATCTACACTACTTCCTTTACCATTGCTTAATAAGGCACTCTTCCTCAATATTCTGTCAGCATTCTAAAAGAAGAAACAAGAAGACACATAACAGGTTTAGCATGTACTAGTATATGAAACTCATTTCGGTGAACCAATTCATTAGTAAGGTGGGCAGCATTAAACTACCAAGTCCTCTATTGCAAAGTATTACATAATAAAAGTGTTGGCGTTCTGGGAACGGGGGTCCCCAGACTTGCCTGCCTACGGCCCGCGGCGTGGCTCCACCAGCGGCCCTGTACGGCCCATCTTCACCAGCAAGCACTTAAGACCCTCGCGAGGGGCCAAGCCTCGCGAGGTGGATGACACAAGACCTCCTCGGGGGCTGCCCCACCAGGCTGTCTCGCGAGGGGCAGAGAGATCAAAGCAAGGGACACCTCGCGAGGTTTCTATGACGTAAGCCATGACGATCAAGGCCAGGCAGGCGCTAGGCGAGTGCCAGCGAGCGCAATGTCCTCATTTCCTCTTTGGTGCTAAAGAGGCAAGTGCAGGTGAGGAGTCCTGAGGCATCAGGCAAAGGTTTCCATATCGGTGCAACAAGACCAAGACCAACAGGACGGCATGACGGAGGTCATCGTGGAGCCCAAGACGGTGTCACCACCAGAGCCTTTTGCAGGCGAAGACTACTTTTGTCAGGATAACTTGTACTAGTTGTCTCCCTTCGAATTTGGCCGTTGTGGGATCCCTTCCCGCTCAATATTTGGGAAGAGGACCAAGACCTCTATAAATAGGACTAGCCACCACAGTAGGGGGGGAGGAGATTCAGATCATCCTCAACCACACAAGTTCACTGAGCACAAGAACACCTCTCCTCAGGAGGATGTTCTTCCCTTGTAACTGTTCATCCTCAGCCCAAGAGGCAATCCACCACACCACACTGGAGTAGGGTATTACACCACATCGGTGGCCCGAGCCAGTATAAACTCTTGTGTCTCTTGTTCTTTGGGTTCGTCCAGCTAGGCCATGAGATCTTGATGTGTGCGAGCTAGGGGGAGAGATCTTCGTGCACACCCCAGTTTTCGAACCTCAAGGGTTTTGCCGGAACCCGGAATCCGACATTTGGCGTGCCTGGTAGGGGTGCGCCGAAGCTTGCCCCCGACAGCCTCGCCGCTCCGCCCGGCTCTCATGGACGCCGCCGCTTCTCCGACTGGATCGACGGGTGCCCTCCACAGCGCCGTGGGGCTCCGGGCCTTCACCCCTGCCTTGCGGCGGGTGCGGTGGCCGCACAAGTTCAAGCCGGGGATGCTGCCCCGTTACGATGGTGCGGCGGATCTGGCGGCCTTCCTGCTGGCGTACAAGGAGGCCGTCCTGGAGGCCGGGGGTGACGATAAAGTCACGACCAACTGGCTCCCAATGGCCCTTCCTGGCATGCCGCGCGCCTGGCTCCTCCATCTGCCGGAATCTTCTGTGGCCTCCTGGGAGGAGCTACGCGACCTCTTCATCGCGTGCTTCGGGGGACCAGCACCCCTCGTCATCGCGGCTCTCCTCGGTGGCTCGCAGGCGCCGCCCTCGGACCGTCACACCAAGTCATTCTTTCGCCAGATCAGCACCGCCTCCACGCGGTAGGGGGCTCCCCTGGGTTGGTCGGTGCCCAAGGCCGACCTGACCTTCAACTCGGGGGATCACCCAATCACCACCGTCGGCTCGGGCGTGCTCCTGATGCTTTGCATGCCCACCATCTGCAGCGTAGCCATTACCAAGACCCTCATCGACGGCGGTGCGGCCTCAACGTGCTCTCTGTGGAGGCTTTTAGCCTCCTTCATGTAACTCTTGAGTGGCTCCGCCCCAGCAAGCCCTTCTCCGGAGTCGGCGGCTCCTCCAACCCCTAGGGCAGATCTGTCTCCCCGTGACCTTCGGCACACGCGACAACTACCGCACTGAGCTAATCAACTTCGATATCGCCCGCATTGACTTACCATACAACGCCATCCTCGGGTACTGATGAAGCTATGTACCTAGGGTAGGGTCATGGATCTGTCCAAGATACCCTCCCCAAGGACATCTCTAAAAGAACCAGAAGTAGTCGAAGAAAAATCATCATCCACTCAACCATGAAGCTATGTTCCACTCGACAGTCTTGAAGACACTCGACCATATGGACAATCACTCGACTACCAGAAGATCTAGAGCCACTCCACTCTGCAACGGTCAGGAATTAAGTCATAGCCTTAATAGTCATTATGTATCTTTATTGCAGGCATTACCAGTAACGTCTCCATCTTTATGTACCTTAAACCCTTTGTAACTGAGGGCGGGAGGGGTCTGGCGAACTCTATATAAGCCACCCCCTCCTCAGGGACAAGGGTTCGCACCCTCTGTAACACACACGCATATAATCCAGTCGACCGCCTCCAGGCTCCGCGATGTAGGGCTGTTACTTCCTCCGAGAAGGGCCCGAACTCGTAAAACTCGCGTGTACAACTCCTCCATAGCTAGGATCTTGCCTCTACATTCCTTACCCCCATTCTACTGTCAGACTTAGAACCACGATAGTTGGCGCCCACCGTGGGGCAGGTGTCTTAGCGACTTGTTGGAGAAGTTGTGATTTTTCTGATCCCCATCAACATGGTTTCAGGCGGAGGTTTGGCCAGGGGCCACGAGATCCGCCTCGGTGCGCTCGTATTCATCGCCGACGACTCCGCTTGGCTCCAGGAAGCGCCACTCGACGTCGAGGTGCTCCCCGTCCGCGGGGCAACGCACTTTCACGCGTGCGTCCGTGGCATCCTCCTAGGGCAGCCGTCGACTCAGTATTGGTCGGCGCCTGTGCCGACCTTCCTCCATGCAGCCCACTGGGGCAAACGTTCCGGTCGGTCGAGGCTTCAGCGGTGGGTGAGGCACGCAGTGGCTCGCCAATCGGCCACCCCCCAGGTCGCGGTAATCGAGCCCGACGAAACTCTCTACGGCCTGTTCGACTGGCTCCGTAGAGACGACATCCAAGTGGGACAGCAGCGACCCCGCGGCGGAAGTTTTGATGGTCAATGGACCACATAGTCCTTGTGGCTTCACCCGTGAGGACGAAGGCGATGGTGGTGGCGATCCGTCGCGTGTCCATGAAGAGTACCGACCCGAACCCCGCTCTTCACAGAGGAGGGAGGAACTTCGCCGCCGGAACATGGATGCACTGCACACTCCTATCGTTGGAGAAAGCCCTGAGGCCCAGGCCTTGGAGGAGGCGCGCCTGGCCAACTTGGCTGAGCGCACTCGACTAGAGAACCTCCAGCGCGCACTCGACGAGCGTGCTCGGCAGCGTGCTCCTGAGTCGAGTCGACGTCAACTTTTTCACCTTCGACTCAGGTATACCGAACTCCAATCCAGAATCTTGTAGCTGCGGCCCGAATAGCGGAGTCAATCCAACCTTCCCAGTCGGAAGCTGTTCGAGGTTTGGTGCAGATCCGGGCTTTGCTCCGAGCCACGGGAGAGCAGAATACAGTAGTATCTCAGTCGCAGAATAGGATTCATAGCAGATCCGTGGTTGCAGACACAGTCCAGTTGGCTCACAGCCCAAGATCGCCTCCGAGGTGTGAGGGACATGGAGACCGACGAGATCAGTACAGAAACCGTGAGCAGTATGATCACCGACTCGATCACAATGATCGTCGTCGAGGGCCCACGCCTCCCCCAAGGAGTGGATCATACATGCCTCGGCAGCAGGATGACAGACGCCCTCATAGTGGTGGGTGAAGGATTCCAGTCGACCCCAGGGAAACGTGCTTTGATGCGAGATCTATTCTCGTTCAGGGTCTGGTCGACAGGAATAGAGCTCATAGAGAAGGCCCCGACAGAGATTTTCCAACCAGCAGCAGAGTGCATGTCTCAGGCCCAGAGTGCTTCAGCAGAGCCATCAGGTCTGCGGTGATTCCTCCCAACTTCAGATTGGCGACTGGAGTCAGTAAGTTCACTGGTGAGTCCAAGCCTGACACTTGGCTCGAGGATTACCGAGTGGCTGTACAGATCAGTGGCGGCAACGATGAAGTGGCCATGAAGCACCTTCCTTTGATGCTGGAGGGCTCGGCCAGGGTGTGGCTGAATCAGTTAGCTCCTGGTAGTATTTATACTTGGGAAGATCTTGCTCGAGTATTTGTCAGAACATTTGAAGGTACTTGCAAGCGGCCGGTAGGGTTGATAGAATTACAGTGTTGTGTTTAGAAACCAAATGAAACTTTCAGGGATTATATCCAGAGATGGATCACGTTGCACCACACAGTGGAGAATGTGTCAGATCACCAAGCAATTTGTGCCTTCAAAGAAGGCGTTAAGTATCAGGAGTTGAATCTGAAATTCGGTCGGACAGGAGATATGACTCTGACTCGGATGATGGAGATTGCCACCAAGTACACCAATGGTGAAGAAGAAGACCGACTCCGGAGTGGCAAGCACAAAGCAGTCGCCCACGAAACCGGAGGAGGAAACTCCAGTCGAAAGCAGAAGCGCAAAGCCGAGCCAGCCGCTCCTGGTGAAGCCTTAGCCGTGACTCAAGGGAAGTTCAAGGGGAAACCTAAAGGACTGTGGAACCCCAAGAAAGTGAAAGATCAAGATGGAAATGATGTGCTGGATTTACCATGCCACATTCACACCAAGAAAGATGAAGAGGGTAATTTCATTTACCCAAAACATACCACTCGATAGTGTCGACTCCTATCTAGCAATTCCAAGAGAAACAACCCAAGGAAAAGGAGAAGGAAGCAGACAAAGTTGAGGATGAGGAGGAGGACGATGATGGTTACCCCCACGTCAATTCCACTCTGATGATTTTCGCTGATGTTGAGAGTAAGAGTCGGCTGAAAGTCATCAACAGAGAAGTGAACATGGTTGCTCCGGTGACACCCAGTTATTTGAAGTGGTCTTAGACTGCCATCACATTCGACCAGTCCGATCACTCAGCGCACATAGCCACCCCTGGGAGGCAAGCGCTGGTGGTCGACCCAGTAGTCGAAGGTACATGATTGACTAAGGTTCTGATGGATGGTGGCAGTGGCCTGAATATACTGTATGCAGAGATGTTGAAAGGAATGGGCATTCCGATGCCCAGACTCAGTGAAAGCAATATGAGTTTCCATGGAGTCATTCCTAGCAAGAATGTTGCATCACTCGGCCTGATCACCCTTGATGTAGTGTTCGGTGATTCCAAGAATTACCGCAAAGAAAAGTTGACATTTGAAGTTGTAGATTTCCAGAGTGCTTATCATGCTATTTTGGGCAGGCCAGCTTATGCACGTTTTATGGCTCGACCATGTTACGTGTACCTCAAATTGAAGATTCGTGGTCCCAAAGGAGTGATCACTATCACTGGCAATCAAAAGAAGGCACAAGAGTGCTTCCAGAAGGGCTCAAAGATCGCCGATGCACAGATGGCAGTAGTGGAATTGCAGGAATATCAAAAAATGTAGATCCGAGTGATTTGTTGCATACTAAGGAGCCTGCCACGGATTCAGCATTCCAGTCGTCTGGTGAAACAAAGTCGATTCACATTCACCCGACTGATCTGAATGCTGCTCCGACTCACATCTCAACAACACTCGACTCCAAATAGGAAGAAGCGCTCATCCAGTTCCTCAGTGAGAATTGGGACATCTTTGCATGGAAACCTTCCACCATGCTAGGTGTTCCCAGGGCACTGGCTGAGCATCGTTTGCGAGTCGACCCAAAGGTGAAACCAGTCAAAGAACATCTTTGACGGTCCGCCGTACAAAAGAGGAAGGCAATCGGTGAAGAAGTGGCTCGGCTTCTGGCAGCTGAGTTTATCCAAGAGATTTACCACTCCGAGTGGTTAGCTAATGTTTTCATGGTCCCAAAGAAGGACAACTCGCTTTGCATGTGCATCGACTTCAAACATATCAATCGGGCCTGCCTGAAAGATCACTTTCCTCTCCCTCGCATCGACCAAATAGTCGACTCGACTGTGGGGTGTGAGCGTTTGTCCTTTTTGGACGCTTATTTCGGGTACCATCAGATCTGTATGTACGGACCCAATGAGATAAAAATAGCTTTCATCACCCCATTTGGGTGCTTCTGTTATGTCACTATGCCATTCGGTTTGAAGAACGCTGAAGCCACATTCATGCGGATGATTCAGAAGTGCCTGCTCACTCAGATCAGTCGGAATGTGGAAGCATACATGGATGACATTGTGGTCAAGTCACGTAAAGGTTCTGACCTACTGGATGACCTTGCTGAAACCTTTGCCAACCTCAGAAGGTATGATATCAAGCTTAATCCATCAAAGTGCACGTTTGGAGTTCCAGGCGGAAAATTACTCGGTTTTCTCGTTTCTGAACGAGGGATCGACGCTAACCCAGAGAAAGTGGGTGCCATACTCCGGATGAAACGCCCTGTGCGTGTGCACGATGTCCAGAAGCTTACTGGTTGTTTGGCCGCCTTAAGTCGATTCATTTCTCACCTCGATGAAAAGGCACTGCCTCTTTACCGATTGATGAAGAAATCAGATAAGTTCGAGTGGACTCCTGAGGATGATGCAGCATTTGCAGAGCTTAAAGCCCTGCTTTCAACCCAGCCAGTACTTGCTGCTCCAATCAGCAAAGAGCCTTTACTGCTTTACATTGCAGCCACTGGACAAGTCATCAGTACAGTACTTACGGTCGAGCGGGAAGAAGAAGGAAAAGCTCACAAAATTCAGCGCCCAGTATATTATGTCTCTGAAGTTTTGACTCCATCAAAGCAAAGATACCCACATTATCAGAAGCTTGTTTATGGGATCTATATGACCACGAAGAAGGTTGCACATTACTTCTCTGATCACTCCATTATAGTCGTCAGCGACGCTCCGTTATCAGAGATTCTGAACAATAGAGATGCAACTGGTCGAGTGGCAAAGTGGGCGATTGAACTCCTTCCCTTAGATATCAAGTTCGAGGCAAAGAAAGCTATCAAGTGCCAAGCAATAGCAGATTTCCTTGCCGTGTGGATTGAACAACAACTGCCGACTCAAGTACACTCGGAGCACTGTACCATGTTCTTTGATGGTTCCAAGATGCTGAATGGTTCCGGTGCTGGGGTAGTACTGGTATCCCCCCGAGGAGAAAAGCTCAGATATGTCCTCCAGATTCACTTTGATTCCTCCAATAACAAAGAAGAATATGAAGCACTCTTGTATGGGTTGCGTATGGCAATTTCACTCGGCGTTCGTCGCCTCATGGTCTATGGCGACTCAGATTTGGTAGTCAATCAAGTGATGAAGGAGTGGGACGTCAGAAGCCCAGCCATGACTGGTTACTACAACGCGGTGAGAAAGTTGGAAAAGAAGTTTGAGGGGTTAGAGCTCCATCATATCCCCCGACTGAAAAATCAAGCAACAGATGATTTAGCAAAGATAGGCTCCAAGAGAGAAGCCATTCCCAGTAATGTGTTCCTGGAGCATATTCATGCACCTTTAGTTCAAGAAGATCCCTTCAATGAAGAGCCCCCGCAGCCTAAGAGTGCCACAGATTCGACTGAAGTCGAGGTCCCAGCCGTGGTCGACTTGGTCATGGAGGTGTTGGTCATCACTCCCGACTGGACAGTACCATACATTACATATATCCTTAGGAAAGAGCTCCCACAAGACGAAGAAGAGGCTCGACAGATCGTCCGTCGATCCAAGGCCTTTACTGTAATAAGAGGACAACTGTTCAGAGAAAGTGCAACTGGGGTTAGCCAGAAATGCATAACACCAGAAGAAGGCCGAGTGATCCTTCACGACATCCATTCGGGGACCTATGGTCACCATGCGTCCTCTCAGTCCATTGTGGCTAAAGCATATCGAGCTGGATTCTATTGGCCATGAGCAAATGAAATGGTGAAAGATATAGCGACAGATGTGAAGGCTGCCAGTTCTACTCCAATATGTCGCACAAACCTGCATCAGCCCTGAAGACCATCCCACTCGTCTAGCCCTTTGTGGTTTGGGGATTGGACATGGTTGGTCCACTGAGGACTGGTAGGAGCGGCTTGACTCATGTGCTTGTAGCAGTCGACAAGGTTACCAAATGGATTGAAGCCAAGCCTATTAAGAATCTTGAAGCTAGTACTGCTGTCAGCTTCATCGGAGAGTTGATTTTCAGATATGGGGTTCCGCCCAGCATCATCACTGACAACGGATCGAACTTCGATTCTGATGAGTTCAGAACCTTCTGCGCCTCACAAGGCATACGAGTCGACTATGCTTCAGTCGCCCATCCCCAGTCGAATGGACAAGCAGAGAGAGCAAATGGCCTGATTCTCAAAGGACTGAAACCCCGACTGATGCGAGATCTCAAGCACGCAACAGGCGCCTGGGTTGATGATCTTCCATCAGTTCTTTGGGGATTGAGGACAACTCCTAATCGGTCGACTAGCTGAACTCCATTCTTCTTGGTCTATGGGGCTGAAGCTGTTTTACCAAGTGACTTGCTTCATAATGCACCACGAGTTGAGTTCTTCTATGAAGATGAAGCAGAACAAGCTCGGCAAGACACAGTCGACCTCCTAGAGGAGGAAAGAGAGCTGGCCATGATCCGGCCGACCATTTATCAACAAGACTTGCGTCGATTCCACGCTAGACACGTGAACGGTCGAGCCTTTCAAGAGGGAGACTTGGTTCTTCGAGTGGATCAGCAGAAACCACACAAGCTCGCCCCAGCTTGGGAAGGTCCCTTCATTGTCACCAGAGTGCTCCACAATGGAGCATACCACCTTTACAGTGTCAAGCATAAGAAGGACGAGCCACGGGCTTGGAACGCGGAGCTGCTCCGCCCCTTTTATACTTAAGTATTCGTTCGAATAAAATTTAATAAGAAATACCGTTGTAATTTTTTTATCAAAGACAAGAGCTTTATAGTCCTCTGGCACGATTGTTGTTGCTTTTGTTTACGTCTGAAAACCCCCAATGGGTGACTTAGCTGTGAATCCGTTTCGCCTAAGTTTTCAAAAAACCTACCGAGTGGTGAGCCAACCTCCCACTCGGGGGCTTAGCTGCGAACCTGTTTCGCCTAAGTTTTCAAAATCCTACCGAGTGGTGAGCCAGCCTCCCACTCGGAGGCTTAGCTGCAGTCCAGTACTCGCCTAAGTTTGTAAAATCCTACCGAGTGGTGAGCAATCCTCCCAATCGGGGGCTTAGCTGCAGTCCAGTACTCGCCTAAGTTTGTAAAATCCTACCGAGTGGTGAGCCAGCCTCCCACTCGGAGGCTTAGCTGCAGTCCAGTACTCGCCTAAGTTTGTAAAATTCTACCGAGTGGTGAGCAATACTCCCACTCGGGGGCTTAGCTGCAGTCCAGTACTCGCCTAAGTTTGTAAAATCCTACCGAGTGGTGAGCAATCCTCCCACTCGGGGGCTTAGCTGCAGTCCAGTACTCGCCTAAGTTTGTAAAAACCTACCGAGTGGTGAGCAATCCTCCCATTTGGGGGCTTAGCTGCAGTCCAGTACTCGCCTAAGTTTGTAAAATCCTACCGAGTGGTGAGCAATCCTCCCACTCGAGGGCTTAGCTGCAGTCCAGTACTCGCCTAAGTTTGTAAAATCCTACCGAGTGGTGAGCAGTCCTCCCACTCGGGGGCTTAGCTGCAGTCCAGTACTCGCCTAAGTTTGTAAAATCCTACCGAGTGGTGAGCAGTCCTCCCACTCGGGGGCTTAGCTGCAGTCCAGTACTCGCCTAAGTTTGTAAAATCCTACCGAGTGGTGAGCAATCCTCCCACTCGGGGGCTTAGCTGCAGTCCAGTACTCGCCTAAGTTTGTAAAATCCTACCGAGTGGTGAGCAATCCTCCCACTCGGGGGTTAGCTGCAGTCCAGTACTCGCCTAAGTTTGTAAAATCCTACCGAGTGGTGAGCAATCCTCCCACTCGGGGGCTTAGCTGCTGTCCAGTACTCGCCTAAGTTTGTAAAATCCTACCGAGTGGTGAGCAATCCTCCCACTCGGAGGCTTAGCTGCAGTCCAGTACTCGCCTAAGTTTGTAAAATCCTACCGAGTGGTGAGCCGTACTTCTCCTTTGGAGCTGCGCCACAAATACAACGTACGCTCCATCTCCATCCGCAAGGACGACGAGGTGCAAGTTGACTGCCGTCCTTTCCCTAAGAGCTGCACCACAAGTACAACGTACGCTCCATCCCCACCCGCAAGGATGACGAGTGCAGTTCGACCGCGACCCTCTTCTCCGAGCTGCGCCACAAATACAACGTATGTTCCATCTCCATCCGTAAGGACGACGAGGTGCAAGTCGACTGCAGTCCTTTCCCTAAGAGCTACACCGCAAGTACAACGTACGCTCCATCCCCACCCGCAAGGACGACGAGGTGCAGGTCGACCGCGACCCTCTTCTCCGAGCTACGCCACAAATACAACGTGCGCTCCATCCTTGTCCGCAAGGACGGCGAGGCGCGGGTCGACTGCAACCTTCTCCTTCGAGCTACGCCACAAATACAATGTGCGCCCCATCCTTGTCCACAAGGACGACAAGGCACAGTTCGATTGAAGTCCCCGTTTCAAGGCTGCATCTTGAACACAAAGGTCACAACGAATAGGGAGCAGATTCGAAAAGCAATCACAAGCATATTGAAAAGCAGTTCGCATAAATCCTAAAGTTCCAAGAAACAAATCAAAAGTATTCGAGCATCAAGCCCGAAGGAGTTTAATGGTTACAACAACCACTCGGCATTCCGAGGAAAATTTAAGACAGGTTTAAATCCCAGAGTTTGTTCACTCGGCAGGAGGAGGGCTGGCGGGTTCGACGAATTCGTCCAAGTCGATTCCATCTGCGATCCGAGTGGCAGCAGCGATGAAAGTCTCCATAAAGGACTAGAAGTCATGCCTTTTGGTGTTGGCGACCTTGATCGCCGCCAGCTTGTCTTCACGAGCTTCCTTGCAGTGGACCCTTACCAAGGACAACGCCATGTCAGCACCACATCGGGCAGAGGACTTCTTCCACTCTTGCAGTCGACCAGGAATCTTGTTGAGCCGAGTCATCAGAGACTCGAGGTCATTTTGAAGCGTCGCCCTTGGCCAGAGTGATGAGTGGATCCATGAAACTGCCATCTTCAGACAAGCGAGGTAACTTATGACGCCGGCAAAACGGGATTCCAGTCGAAGCACGTTCATGGCAGCTTCGTCGCTGACCAGAGAAACGATAGGGTCTAAACCCGTCTCGATCCTTCCAGTTTCTTCGTCAAAGTTTTGGCAGAATTCTACAGTCAAAGAGTTAGTGAGTCGACTGAACAAGATTAACTTGCAAGCAGTAAAGCAGTCGGATTAAAAGGAGTACCTTCCAGCATAAGACAGAGCTTCTTAGCAAGAGTTCTCAGATAGGCTTCCGTGTCATTTCTCTTACGGACCGCAGATTCCAGCTTCTCATTCAGAGCAATCTTATCCTTCTTCAGACGAGTTACCTCTCGGTTGGACTCATTGAGAGAGGACTTCAGCTTGTTTACTTCTCCTTCCAATGCTTCGACCGGAGCCAGCTTCTGGTCTGCAAGGGCAGTCTTATCCTGAGCTTCCTTTTGCGCAGCGGCAAGGTCCAAGTCCTTCTTTTCCAGAGCCAACCTCATTTTCTCTGCAAAAGAAGCAATCGGATCAAACAAGAGATCGAAGAAATATCTTAAAAGACGATCGACGTAAACAGTCGACATGCAGTTACCTTCCATACCAACAGCTTCGTCTTGAGCTTTCTTCAATTTTTGTTGGGCCAGCTCCAAGTCAAGGTTGAGTTGCCTCTGCTTCTCCTCTCCGGCAAACTTAGAAATGAGAGTACAAGATTTCTGCAGAAGGAAAAGGACGTGTCAATCGACAAGGTCAAAGATTATTTACTTTTGAGTGAATAAAACTTAAAAGTTTACTTAAGACCCCAGCTGACTGCCCGCAGTCGACCGCGGTCTCGGGGACTACACCTAGTGGGTGCACTGGCGTGCCCCCACTGATTCACACCCCACTCGACCGGTCCACCCAGGTCGAGTAAAAAAAGAGAAGTAAGAGAAAGGAACTATTCAGACCCCGGCCGACTGCCAACAGTCGACCGCGGTCTCGGGGACTACACCCAGTGGGTGCACTTGATGTGCCCCCACTGGTTCGGATCCCATTCGACCGGTCCGCCCGGGTCGAGTGGAAGAAAAGAAAGAAAAAAGTACTCAGACCCTAGTCGACTGTGGTCTCGGTGACTACACCCAATGGGTGCACTTAGCGTGCCCCCACCGGTTCAGATCTCACTCGCTAGGCCGAGTGGAAGAGCGCAGATACCAAAGACAACAAAACACACCCAGTGGGTGTACAGATTCGATGCAAACAATAAGAGATTGTATGAAAGAAAATATTTCAGGTAGCATATCCTAATAGAACAAGGTCAGTCGGAATCCTACTTACCTGGACATTGGCTCGGAGAGCCGCGTTGGCATCGTAAGCAGCCTGGCTGTTCTCGTGCACTTCATCCGCTCCATCATCACGTTAGCCTGACAGATGGCCTCCGCAGCCGCGTCCGACTTACTTTCCGGAACATGGTAGTTGGTGAAGAAGGGAGCAGACGATCCAGGTGCGGCAACTTGGAGCTCCGAAGCGTGAGGTTGGACGACTGAAGAAAACACTGGTACAATCGACGGTGCAGGGCGCTCACTCGACAATGGGGCAACGAAGGTTACAGAGGCCCCACCTGCGTCTTCGGATTGCCGGACGGTTGGTGTTCTCATCGGTCCTTGCTGAGACGTCTTGCCAACCGCTACTTTTTTGTTCTTCCTGGGCCTAGGGGCCACATCTTCATCATCATCCGGAAGATCGATGACGTTAGGCGGGGCTGCAGATAGATCAGTTGACCCCAAGTGAATCGCCAGAATTTAATCAACCCAATAATCAAGGACAAGATCATGAGAGTTTTACCTGGGTTGGAGGTAACCTCGTCTTCCATTTCCTTATCTCGGTACTGGTAGGAAGAAGTTCCAGAGGTAGCAGCACCGCAAATGTCAACATTTAGTCGGTTATGTTCTGGTGCTCGAGTCGACCAAAAGATCGGGTCAGATGATTACCCGGAGATGGTGGGTATGGTCACTTTGATTCTGGGCAAAGCCTTCGGTGTTTTGGAGGAGGTGGCCTTCGATGCTTTCGGCACAGGAGGCGGTGCAGTCTTGAGTTGTTTCGGTACCTTCTTAGTCGGCGTCGGGGAATACGTCCGAGGGCGCTTCGAAGATGGCCCAGTCGGCGCGGCCGCCAGGTCAGGGGTGCTCGCCGGGTCGTGAGCGTGATTGGACCTCCTCTCTCTGCGAGAGGCGAGTCAACCTCTTGTCGCTCTCCTCGTCCTCTTCTGCATCCGAGTGCCACTCGCCACTCTCACCCCCACTCGCCCCTTCCTCGACGTGTTGCTCCTGCACTCCATAGGGCATCGAGTACATATCAATAAGAGCCTGAAAAGACAATGAACGAAAGAAATACAATCGACCGTCAACAAGATGTTACACAGTGAATTGAGAAGATACTTGACAATGCAGAATCATACCTATTCCGGCTGGCACGATTGGTTGAATGGAATCACCCTCCTAGACCCCCGAGGATTATCTTTGTTGCCGGTGATTCCTCTCAGCCACTTCTCCACCGTGTCTTCACTAACGTCCTCCGGTGGATCCGAGTGGAGTCCTCGA
Organism: Triticum urartu; assembly: GCF_056163025.1. Lineage (NCBI taxonomy): Eukaryota > Viridiplantae > Streptophyta > Magnoliopsida > Poales > Poaceae > Triticum > Triticum urartu. The sequence continues at coordinate 156,194,942 of NC_141874.1, read as the reverse complement.
GTCCCGAGTACATCCACATCGGATGGTCACGGGCTTGGAGCGGTTGGATGCGTCGACTGAGAAAGACCTCCAGCAGGTCCATACCAGTCACTCCGTCGCAGACAAGTTGGACGACCCGCTCGACCAACACCTTCACTTGCGCCTTCTCTTCTGGGATCACCCTCAAGGAGGAGGGCTTCTCCACTCGATCCAAAGAAAAGGGGGGAAGTCCAGTCGACTGACCCGGGGTCGGCTGGTCTTGCAGTAAAACCAGGTCGACTGCCAGCCCTGGACCGAGTCGGGAAGGATCATAGCTGGGAAGGTGCTCTTGTTCCTCATTTGGATTCCAAGGCCTCCGCACATCTGTATCACGTGCGTCCTCTCGCCACTCGGGTTGGCCTTCTTGACCGACCGGGAGCGACATGTGAATATGTGCTTGAAGAGACCCCGGTGCGGCCGGCAACCCAAGAAATTTTTGCACATTGACACGAAGGCAGCAAGGTACACAATAGTGTTTGGAGTAAAGTGGTGGAGTTGAACCCCGAAGAAATTCAGAAAACCACGAAAGAAAGGGTGGGGAGGCAAATAAAACCCGCGGTCGACATGAGTGGCGAGGAGAACACACTCACCCTCCCGCGGCCGTTGCTCGGTCTCGTTCCCCGGGAGCCGCGCTGATTTGTGGGGGATCAGTCCCCCCTCAACCAGATCGTCGAGGTCTTCCTAGCTAATCGTCGAGCGCATCCAATCGCCCTGGATCCAGCCCGGCGGCAGGCCGGACCTTGACAAGGATCCACCTCAGCTGGTCCGCTTTCCTTTTGCCTTCGCCGTCGCCTTCTTTGCGCACTCCAACGCCACCGTCTTCTCCTTCCCCATGGCAGCGAATCGAGTCCGAGCAGCTACGACGTCGAGAGCAGAAGCAGGGGCAGCGGAGAAATCTGAGGAAGAAGAAGGAGAGTGAGGGCGCACTGTTCAAAAGCCCGGTCCGGTGCCTTTTATAAGGATACTTCCGAGTGACTGACCTGTAGGCCCAGACGATCTCATCCATTCCTGCAACAGTCGCACGCGCGATATGTGGCAAAAAAGGTGGCACGGGGATCGAGGCGACTTGCCTAATCCGTCTCGATTACCACGGCCTCCCCTGCCCAGCGCGCTTCCCAAAATTCGAATCCCTTGAAATCCGCGGACATCAGAACAACTTGTCAGACGGAAGGCATCCTCCACATCATCACTCGAAGCTTTTTAGTAAAAGTTCACTCGACAAAAACTAAGAATGGATCAATGCGACTGAAAAAGAAGTTGGTGTCGTCACCTCAGTTCATTGATCCTGATCAAGATATACTCATAACAACGAAAAATGAGTCGGAAGCGTTCTCAACTCCTTCCTCACTCAAACCCTGATCCATTCGGGGGCTAATGATGAAGCTATGTACCTAGGGTAGGGTCATGGATCTGTCCAAGATACCCTCCCCAAGGACATCTCTAAAAGAACCAGAAGCAGTCGAAGAAAAATCATCATCCACTCGACCATGAAGCTATGTTCCACTCGACAGTCTTGAAGATACTCGACCGTATGGACAATCACTCGACTACCAGAAGATCTAGAGCCACTCCACTCTGCAACGGTCGAGAATTAAGTCATAGCCTTAATAGTCATTATGTATCTTTATTGCAGGCGTTACCAGTAACATCTCCATCTTTATGTACCTTAAACCCTTTGTAACTGAGGGCGGGAGGGGTCTGGCGAACTCTATATAAGACACCCCCTCCTCGGGGACAAGGGTTCGCACCCTCTGTAACACACACACATATAATCCAGTTGACCGCCTCCAGGCTCCGAGACGTAGGGCTGTTACTTCCTCCGAGAAGGGCCCAAACTCGTAAAACTCGCATGTACAACTCCTCCATAGCTAGGATCTTGCCTCTACATTCCTACCCCCCATTCTACTTTCAGACTTAGAACCACGACAGGTACCCGGCGCTGGCCCAATTCATGGCAGCTACTCATCCTGCCTACAACCTCATGAAGATGCCAGGGAGCAAGGGCGTCCTCACCGTGGCCGGAGACACTAAGGAAGCCTTGGTGGCCCTCAAACTCGCCTTCAGGGCCACGGCAGCAGCTTGCCCGGCCGACAAGGCCGTGCCCAGGACCAAGGGGGCTGCACCAACCAAGAAGAAGCAACTATTCACTCAAGGTCAAGCCAACATGAAGCAGATACCGGTTGACGAGGACGGGGCCTCAGGCGCCACCTGTACTATAGGCGCCGACCTCATCCCAAATCAAGAAAGGGAGCTAGTGGACTTCCTGCAGGCGAATAAGGAAGTGTTCGCCTGGGAGCCCAAGCAGCTAGTTGGGGTCCCGAGAGGAGTGATGGAGCATCATCTAAGGGTATGCCCCAAAGTGCGCCTTGTGAAGCAGAGGGTGAGGCGACAGTCCATGGAGAAGTAGTCTTTCATCATTTAGGAAACCCGCAAACTGGAGGCAGCAGGTGTCATTCGCGAGGTCTGGTACCCAGAGTGGCTGGCGAACCCGGTCGTCATGCCGAAGAAAGGAGGGAAGGAGCACATGTGTGTCGACTTCACCAACCTTAACAAAGCTTGCACTCAAGACCCATTCCCACTGCCGCGCATCGACCAGATTGTCGACTCCACCACCGAGTGTGATCTACTATGTTTTCTGGATGCGTTCTCAGGCTACCACCAGATCAAGATGGCGGTGGAAGATGTGGAGAAAATGGATTTCTTGACCCCATGCGGGGTATACTGCTACACTTGCATGCCATTCGGACTGCGTAACACAGGGGCGACCTTCCAGCGGCTGATTCACATCGCCTTGGGGCGGCAGCTCGGGAGAAACGCTGAGGCCTATGTCGACGACATTGTGGTGAAGTCTCGGGAGGCGAGAACTTTGATTCAGGACTTGGAGGAGACCTTCGCGAGCCTGCACCAAGTGGACTTGCAGCTCAACCCGGAGAAATGTGTGTTTGGTGTCCCTTCCGGCAAGCTGCTGGGCTTCCTCGTGTCCCACAGGGGGATCGAGGCCAACCCGGAGAAGGTCAAGGCAGTCAAAGACATGAGCCCACCATAGAACCTCAAGGAGATGTAGAAGCTTGCAGGTTGTGTGACTTCCCTGGGGCGCGTAATCTCCAAGTTGGGGGAGCGCGCCTTGCCGTTCTTCAAGATGATGAAGAAGAAGGGTTCGTTCGAGTGGACTCTCGAGGCCAACCTAGAATTTCAAGACCTCAAGAGATACTTGACCAGCCCGCCGGTGATGGTGGCGCCTCATCCTCTCGAGCCCTTGGTACTCTACCTATCTGCCACACCCCACTTCGCCAGCGCGGTGCTGGTGGCCCTCAGAGAGGAGCGCTAGGTCAAGGGCCCGCCAAACGGAGCCGCTGATACGTCTCCGTCTTATCTACTTTTCCAAACACTTTTGCCCTTGTTGTGGACTCTAACTTGCATAATTTGAATGGAACTAACCCGGACTGACGCTATTTTCAGCAGAATTGCCATGATGTTATTTTTGCGTAGAAATAAAAGTTCTCGGAATGACCTGAAAATCAACAGAGATTATTTTTGGAATATATAAAAAATACTGGAAGAAGAATCCACGTCAGGGGGCCCACACCCTGTCCACGAGGGTGGGGGCGCGCCTACCCCCCTGGGCGCCCCCTGCCTCATGGGCCCCCTGACGCTCCATCGACCTCAACTCCAACTCCATATATTCATGTTCGGGGAGAAAAAATTAGAGAGAGAAGGATTCATCGCGTTTTACGACGCGGAGCCGCCGCCAAGCCCTAAACTCTCTCGGGAGGGCTGATCTGGAGTCCGTTCGGGGCTCCGGAGAGGGGAATCCGTCGCCATCGTCATCATCAACCTTCCTCCATCACCAATTTGATGATGCTCATCGCCGTGTGTGAGTAACTCCATCGTAGGCTTGCTGGATGGTGATGGGTTGGATGAGATTTATCATGTAATCGAGTTAGTTTTGTTAGGGTTTGATCCCTAGTATCCACTATGTTCTGAGATTGATGTTTCTATGACTTTGCTATGCTTAATGCTTGTCACTAGGGCCCGAGTGCCATGATTTCAGATCTGAACCTATTATGTTTTCATGAATATATGTGAGTTCTTGATCCTATATTGCAAGTCTATAGTCACCTATTATGTGTTATGACCCGTTAACCCCGAAGTGACAATAATCGGGACCATTACCGGTGATGACCATAGTTTGAGGAGTTCATGTATTCACTATGTGTTAATGCTTTGGTCCGGTACTCTATTAAAAGGAGGCCTTAATATTCCTTAGTTTCCAATAGGACCCCGCTGCCATGGGAGGGTAGGAAAAAAGATGTCATGCAAGTTCTTTTCCATAAGCACATATGACTATATTCGGAATACATGCCTACATTACATTGATGAACTGGAGCTAGTTCTGTGTCACCCTATGTTATAACTGTTGCATGATCGATCGCATCCGACATAATTCTCCGTCACCGATCCAATGCCTACGAGCTTTTCCTATATTGTTCTTCGCTTATTTACTTTTCCGTTGCTACTATTACAATCACTACAAAACCCAAAAATATTACTTTGCTACCGTTACCACTATTATCATATTACTCTGCTACTAAACACTTTGCTGCAGATATTAAGTTTCCAGGTGTGGTTGAATTGACAACTCAGCTGCTAATACTTGAGAATATTGTTTGGCTCCCCTTGTGTCGAATCAATAAATTTGGGTTGAATACTCTACCCTCGAAAACTGTTGCGATCCCCTATACTTGTGGGTTATCAAGACTATTTTCTGGCGCCGTTGCCGAGGATCATAGCTCTATTCTTTGAGTCACTTGGGATTTATATCTGCTTATCATTATGAAGAACTTGAAAGATCAAAGAACCAAGATTTTTCCCTCAACTATGAGGGGAGGTAAGGAACTGCCATCTAGCTCTGCACTTGATTCACCTTCTGTTTTGAGTAAACTTGCGACACCTACACATGCTATTGATTCTGATAGGTCACATGTTATTGATGATGCCACTTCTGCTTTGCATGATACTTATGATGAAACTACTTCTATGCCCGATATTACTGTGCCACTAGGTGAATTTCTTGACGAACAACTTGCTAGGCCTATAGAGAATGAAATTATTGAAACTGATAATATTGATGAAAGTGATGATGAAGATTCTCCCCCTAGATTTGAATTGCGTGTTGTTCCTGAGGGTTATGTTATGGATGAAGAAAATGCTAGAGACTTTCTTGCTTGCAATGATAGATCTAATCTTAAGAAATTATTAGCTAAGCTTGAAGAAAAGTCTTTGAATGCTAGAATGAAATATGACCCTGCTTTTGCTACTTCACCTATCTTTATTACTGATAAGGATTATGATTTCTCTGTCGATCCTGAGTTAATCACTTTGGTTGAATCTGATCCTTTTTATGGTTATGAATCTGAAACTATTGTGGCACATCTTACTAAATTAAATGATATAGCCACCCTGTTTACTCACGATGAGAAAACTGGCTATTACTTTATCCTTAAGTTGTTTCTGTTCTCATTAAAGGGTGATGCTAAAACATGGTTTAATTCTCTTGATCCTGGTTGTGTGCGTAGTCCCCAGGATATGATTTATTACTTCTCTGCTAAATATTTCCCCGCTCATAAGAAACAAGCTGCTTTAAGGGAAATATATAATTTTGTGCAAATTGAAGAAGAGAGTCTCCCACAAGCTTGGGGGAGGTGAGGGAGTCCTGGATTAGGGGGTGTCCGGATAGCCAGACTATACCTTCGGCCGGACTCCTGGACTATGAAGATACAAGATTGAAGACTTCGTCCCGTGTCTGGAAGGGACTTTCCTTGGCGTGGAAGGCAAGCTTGGCGATATGGATATGTAGATCTCCTACCATTGTAACCGACTCTGTGTAACCCTAGCCCTCTCCGGTGTCTATATAAACCGGAGGGTTTTAGTCCGTAGGACGAACAACAATCATACCATAGGCTAGCTTCTAGGGTTTAGCCTCTCCGATCTCGTGGTAGATTTACTCTTGTAATACCCATATCATCAATATTAATCAAGCAGGACGTAGGGTTTTACCTCCATCAAGAGGGCCTGAACCTGGGTAAAACATCGTGTCCCCTGCCTCCTGTTACCATCCGCCTAGACGCACAGTTCGGGACCCCCTACCCGAGATCCGCCGGTTTTGACACTGACATTGGTGCTTTCGTTGAGAGTTCCTCTGTGTCGTCACTTTTATGCCCGATGGCTCCTCCGATCATCAACGACGATGCAATCTAGGGTGAGACTTTTCTCCCCGGGCAGATCTTCGTATTTGGCGGCTTTGCACTGCGGGTCAATTCGCTTGGACATCTGGAGCAGATCGAAAGCTACACCCCTGGCCGTCAGGTCAGATTTGGAAGTTTAAACTACATAGCGGACCTCCATGGAGACTTGATCTTCGAAGGATTCGAGCCACAGCCGAGCGCGCCGCACTGTCACGATGGGCATGATCTAGCTCTGCCACCGAACAGTGCCCTGGAGGCCACACCCGCATCAGCTTCGACCCTTAATTCAGAGCCAACTGCGCCAATCGAGGATGGGTGGTTCGACACCGCCTCGGGGGCTGCAATCTCTACGACAATCGAGCCGAACACCAGCCCTATTCTCTGCGAAGCCCGTGACTCCAATGAGCCGGACTCCTCTCCAGACTCCGAGCCCTCCGCGCCCCTACCGATCGAACCCGATTAGGCGCCGATCATGGAGTTCACCGCCGCGGACATCTTTCAGCACTCGCCCTTCGGCGATATTGTGAATTCACTAAAGTCTCTCTCTTTATCAGGAGAGCCCTGGCCGGACTATGGTCAGCGAGGTTGGGATGCGGATGATGAAGAAATTCAAAGCCCACCCACCACCCACTTTGTAGCCACTGTCGATGATTTAACCGACATGCTCGACTTCGACTCCGAAGACATCGATGGTATGGACGCCGATGCAGGAGACGATCAAGAACCAGCACCTATAGGGCACTGGAAAGCCACCTCGTCGTATGATATATACATGGTGGACACCCCAAAAGAAGGCAATGGCGATGGAACAGCGGAGGATGACCCCTCCAAGAAGCAGCCTAAGCGCCGGCGTCAGCGGCGGCGCTCTAAATCCCGCCAAAGCAAAAATGGTGATTCTGGCACGGGAGATAATAACACCCCGGACAGTGCCGAAGACAACCACCTCCATCACAGGAGGATGGAGAAGCCAGCCCTCATGAGAGAGCGGCAGACAGAGAGGTCGAGGACGATAATTATATGCCTCCTTCCGAAGACGAGGCAAGCCTCAACAACGACGAATTTGTTGTGCCGGAGGATCCCGTCGAACAAGAGCGTTTCAAACGCAGGCTTATGGCCATGGCGAGCAGCCTCAAGAAAAAACAGCAACAGCTTAGAGCTAATCAAGATTTGCTAGCCGATAGATGGACTGAAGTCCTTGCGGCCGAAGAGTATGAACTCGAACGCCCCTCCAAGAGCTACCCAAAGTGCAGGTTGCTACCCCGACTAGAGGAGGAAGCACCTAAACGTACATCACCAGCGCATGATGCGGCCGACCGGCCACCACGTGGCTGCGACAGAGAAGCCTCTCAGCCCTCCACTCAAGCCGCACCCTAGCGCCGCTCAAAAAATACCAAGGCACAGGAAAATGCGCCAGACCTACGAGATATATTGGAGGACAAGGCAAGGCAAACAAGATCGATCTATGGATCGCGTGGGCGCCCCACTACACGAGATGGTAATCGTCACTCCGAATACAGTCAACCCGGCCGGGCCGACCACTGTAGACAAAGCTCGTTTGAGCTGCGTCGTGATATAGCCCAATACAGAGGCGCTGCACACCCACTATGCTTCACAGATGAAGTAATGGATCATCAAATCCCTGAGGGTTTCAAACCCGTGAACTTTGAATCATATGATGGCACAACTGATCCTGCGGTATGGATCGATGACTATCTCCTTCATATCCACATGGCCCGTGGTGATGACCTACACGCCATCAAATACCTCCCACTCAAGCTTAAAGGACCAGCTCGGCATTGGCTTAACAGCTTGCCAGCAGAATCAATTGGTTGTTGGGAGGACCTAGAAGCCGCATTCCTCGACAATTTCCAGGGCACTTATGTGCGACCACCAGACGCCGATGACCTTAGCCACATAATTCAGCAGCCAGAAGAATCGGCCAGACAATTCTGGACACGGTTCCTAACCAAGAAAAATCAAATCATCGACTGTCCGGATGCAGAGGCCCTAGCAGCCTTCAAGCATAACATCCGCGACGAGTGGCTTGCACGGCACCTAGGACAGGAAAAGCCGAAATCTATGGCAGCCCTCACGACACTTATGACCCGCTTTTGCGCGGGAGAAGACAGCTGGCTAGCTCGCAGCAATAACATGACCAAGAGCCCTGGTAATTCGGATACCAAGGACAGCAGTGGCAGGTCGCATCACAACAAGCAAAAGCGCCGCATTAACGGCGACAATGCTGAGGATACGACAGTTAATGCCGGATTCAGAGGCTCTAAACCCAGTCAGCGGAAAAAGCCATTCAAAAGAAATACTTTGGGCCCATCCAATTTGGACCGAATACTCGACCACTCATGCCAGATACATGGCACCCCCGAAAAACCAGCCAATCACACCAATAGGGATTGTTGGGTGTTCAAGCAGGCAGGCAAGTTAAATGCCGAAAGCAGAGACAAGGGGCTGCATAGCGATGACGAGGAGGAGCCCCGGCCGCCGAACAATAGTGGACAGAAATGTTTTCCCCCACAAGTGCGGACGGTGAACATGATATACGCAACCCACATCCCCAAGAGGGAGCGGAAGCGTGCGCTAAGGGACGTATACGCGATGAAGCCAGTCGCCCCAAAGTTCAACCCATGGTCTTCCTGCCCGATCACTTTTGATCAAAGGGACCACCCCACTAGCACCCGTCATGGCGGATTCGCCGCATTGGTTCTAGACCCAATTATTGACGGATTTCACCTCACTAGAGTCCTTATGGACGGTGACAGTAGCCTGAACCTGCTTTACCAGGATACAGTGCGGAAAATGGGCATCGATCCCTCGAGGATTAAACCCACTAAAACGACCTTTAAAGGCGTCATACCAGGTGTAGAGGCCAACTGTAGAGGCTCAGTTACACTTGAAGTGGTCTTCGGATCTACGGATAATTTCCAAAGCAAGGAGTTAATCTTCGACATAGTCCCGTTCCGCAGTGGCTATCACACACTGCTCGGGCGAACCGCATTTGCCAAGTTCAATGCGGTGCCGCAATACGCATACCTCAAGCTCAAGATGCCAGGCCCTCGAGGCGTCATCACGGTCAATGGAAACACCGAACGCTCTCTCCGAACGGAGGAGCATACGGCAGCTATTGTAGCGGAAATACAAAGCAGCCTCTCAAGGCAATTCTCCAGTATGGCAATTAAACGTCTGGACACCGTCAAGCGCGCCCGGAGTAACCTACAATAAGACCGCCTGGCACGTTCCAAGCAAGCGTAGAAATGCGGCCCCAACCCCAGCCCTCGCGAACTTGCGAAACCAGTGCTGCGCGTACATAACTACGCTCTGGAAATACCATGGGCACAGGGGGAGGGGCACCATCATGGCACGCCTGAAACGCGGCTTAAACCGCACTAGGGGCTGCCGATTTCTTAATTTTCTCTTATTTTCAGGACTCCATTCTTCATAAGGCTTGTCCGGCAGTACAATTGCCCCACAAACGATACAACCAGGGAAGCAGAAAACTACGCCGCACTATGGAACTCTAAGGTGGTCTCTATAACGAGCAGTATACCTGTTTCACATAACATTCCGCAGCTTGCCCCTGGAAAGGACATGTTAAATAGTCCCATCTTTTGCTTATTGCAGTATATATTTGTATCATTCTGCTTTGATCACAACTTTTTTAAATAAACAATGCATAACTTCTGTCTATTATCGCATTACTCTTTTTTACGAATATATGTTCATTAATGACATGTTGCACCCGTACACTTTGGTACGGCCAATACGCCAGGGGCTTAAGTACCCCACAATACGGTGTGAGAAGTCCGAACACTTTCACAAGTGCGGCACCCCGAACTTATAGCATTATATGCATCGGCTCCGAATCATGTCTTGGGTCAATAGTTGGGTTTGCCCGGCTCCTATGTTTTGGTACCTTACGTTCCGTTATATCGGCTAAGGTAGCACTAGGAGAACTACTGCGATTGTGCCCCAGTTGAGCTGGGCTAAGCACCTCAGTAGAGAAAGCTAAAACTGACCATCATGATGAGGCGAGAGCTGGTCGCTGTTCGAGAGATTTTCGAGTCCCTAAAGACTTATGCCGCTTAGAGCGAGGAGTCAGCTTTGTCCGGCCTAGGCGTGGATAGCGCCCCAAACTCGGTCTTCCGAACACTAGGGGCTTCGCCGAAATTTAAAATTATAGAATTCTATGGTTAAGTGAGAGTGTTCAAGCATTATAGTCTGATTGCCTTGTTCGTTGTGTTGAGCGCCTCCCTCGAAGGACCCAAGAATGGGAAAAAGAGCGCTCATGTTTATCCCGAACACCCTAGCACTCGCGGCATGGGGGCAGAAGCCAACGACTCGCCATCTCTCAAATTTGATAAACGGCCGCACAGAAGGTAATATTTTAAATTCAAAAGCGTTACTCAGCGCATATGAACAAGTTTTCAGCGTACAAGATCACAAATGCGAGTTTACTCAAATATTACATTTTTGGAGCATTCATTCGCTATAAGGCGGGCACCCTCCAGGATGCCCTCATAATACACTTCCGGGACGCGATGCTCCTTGCCCGACGGCGGCCCGTACTTCACCAGCTTCTCCGCATCCATCTTGCCCCAGTGCACTTTAGCACGGGCAAGCGCCCTACGGGCACCTTCGATACAGACGGAGCGCTTGATTACTTCAAGCCGTGGACAGGCATCCACCAGCCGCCTCACCAGCCCGAAGTAGCTCCTAGGCAGAGCCTCTCCAGGCCAAAGCCGAACTATGAGGCCCTTTATGGCCTGTTCGGCCACCTTGTGGAGCTCGACCATTTGCTTCAGCTGGTCGCTCAAAGGCACCAGGTGTCCGGCCTCAGCATACTGAGACAAGAACACCTTCTCCGTCGAGCTCCCCTCCTCGGCTCGGTAGTAGGCGGCGGCATCAGACGCACTACCGGGCAAATCTGCAAATGCTCCTGGAGAGCTCCGGACTCGGGTAAGTAACAAGTAATTCACTTTCACGTGCTTGCTTTGCATAATGAATGCCTTACCCGCCGCTATCTTCTTCATATCTCCAATTTCTTGGAGGGCTTTCTGGGCTTCGGCCTTGGCAGACTTCGCGCTTTCGAGGGCTGCCGCAAGCTCGGACGCTTGCGTCTTCGAGTCAAGCTCCAAACTCGTGTTTTTTCATGAGAGCCCGGAGCTCTTTCTGCACCTCCTCCACCCGCGCCTCCTGCTTCCCTCTCTCTGTACGCACCGCGGCCGCTCTGTTTTCGGCCTCGGACAGCGCTTTCTTAAGGGTTGCCACCTCGGTCGTGGCCCCTATAATAGCATGTTGATCCTGTCATTTTTTGCAACCACATCTTCTCTATATACTTGCGCAAGGTATTACTTACCTTCCTTCTCCTCGAGTTGCCTCTTCGCATGGCCGAGCTCTTTCTCGGACCGCGCGAGGTTTTGCTTCAGCGTATCCACCTCCGCAGTCAGTGCGGCGGAGGCCAGCAGCGAAGCCTGCATACGCATATTGACTTGATTATGTTAGACTCCTGCGAATGTTATTACATCCTCTATTCAGCTTTTCTTTCCGAACACCGAACAGAGCATCAGTGGCTACTGTCTATGCGGTAATATTTTTATATATTCTTTACTTACCTCAAAGCCTGTTAGAAGGCTGGCACAGGCTTCAGTCAGTCCGCTCTTGGTGGACAGAACCTTCTAGATCACCACACTCATAATAGTGCGGTGCACCTCGTCGATGGAGGCGCCGTTAAGCATCTCCAGCAAATTGTCCGGTGCCTCCGGTTGGATGGAGGTCACCGGCTCGGTAGGCTTGCTCCTCTTGGAAGGAGGCTGCCTACCGGAGTCCGAAACCGTTGAAGGCTCCGGCGCGGCGTCCGGCTCAAGGCCGGACTTGGAGCCCTTGGGGGTTCTATCCCCTTTATGCCTGGAGTCTGGGAGGTCGCCTTGCGGCACCTCCAGGACCACCTCCTCTTGGCTTGGAACCTGTTGGGACGCCACCGCGACGTTGTCCGTAGGATGGGGGGAGGTAGCCGTCGGAAGTGAATTCACGTCCGACGAATCCAGGGAACCGCTCGACGACACGTCGAGCCGGTCTTGGGGTGGACTGCATAAACGTGTTTGACGTAAGGAAAAGCTGTGCAATGGGGGAATACTATGAATCACTCTGCTATCTGGATACTTATGATCTCGTCAGGGGCTTGGCCCTGTGCGGCCACTCCTCTTCGCCGTCGTCGGCGTTGGTGGAGTAGTCCGGAGGAGGGGTCTTGTCGGTGTAAAAAAAGAGGGGTACACTTTTTGTACCCCTATAACTATGCACGGGCAGTCTGAGCCACGGGCACCACCACACCAAGCAAGGCAAGGGAGCTAAGACAGGGTATGACCGAAGCTCAAGAGAACTAGAACGACACCAAGGCCAAGACCACGAAGAGCAAAGGGGACGAAGCGGACTCCCCCGGCAAGGAGACAGTTCTAGCAGCCCCGACAAGACCCTTGCCGCGGCGACTCGTCCCGCGCCTACGGAGCAAATCACCATTGAGTCCACTGCCCCCAAAGGGCAAGGATTCGGGAGACATCCCCGTGGCGACATGCAGATCTTTGTGAAGACATTCAAGATCAGATACGCACTAAGGAGACGACAACCCTTGGCGGGATACCAGCCGAGGAAGACCACAAGGCCCCCGGTAAGCGCTTTGCCGGGGATGACAGCAGACCGCAGGGCCACCATCAGGCCCACACCGACTAAACCTCCACCACCGCATGCATGCAGCTGCCGACCTAACCAGCTAGGCAGGCACCTGCGTGGCGGCATGCAGATCTTCGTGAAGACCCACCACTGCGCCACCTCAGCTGCCTGCCTACCTACGTGGCATCTCAGGCATCGCTGGCCAGGGCGTGTGTCGACACAAGAAGGAGCGGCGACGGACGAGACAGATCTCTCCCCCATCCCCGATAAAGCAAGGGCACCTAAGAAAGACGCATTAAATGCACCTTGTCATGTAATGCGAGGGATAACCTCGCATCACTGTATCCTTTCCACCTCCTGTGTGCCACTGTGGCCACCCCTTTTTCTATAAAAGGAGGCCTGAGGCGACCAGGAGAAGGATTCGGCTTTTTGGAGCTCCTCACGCCCCATAGCTAGCTCAAGAACACAGATATACAATCCACCAAAGCAGGAGTAGGGTTTTACGCATCCTCGCGGCCCGAACCTGGATAAACGAACCGTGTGCTACCTATTAGATCCGCTCTTCTCACGACCCCGCGCCTCGCTAACCACAGTAGGGATTCTTGTGATCCCATAGGTGTCGTTCCCACCGACATCTTTGGCGCGCCCGGTAGGGGGCGCAGTTGTGAGAATCGGCTCTAGCAATCAGCCCAGCACTCCTTCGTCTTCGTGGCCCTTGGAGAAGAAAGGAGGCCAGAAGATCAGCACTCGAGCGATTGCAAACCGAAGCTAAGTTGCACTGAACCCTTATTTGTTCTATCCTTCTTATATGAGGTTATCCCCCCCCCCGATATGTCACGCCTTTGTATGAGAAACCTGCACGCCAGGGGGCTCTCCCATGATCGGCAACACCCTTGCCCTGTTTCGAGTCCGCTCAACAGCTCAAGCGGCTGCATCGAGAATGGCATAGTAGCCTTCCGCGATCAACAACGCTCTCGATTCTGACTCGAGTCAAGCTCGACAGTTCGAGCGGTCGCGTTCAGAACGGAAAGGTGGCTCGTCTGGCAGCACGCGTACCTAGCAGGCCCATGGGGATCCGTCCCCAAAATGCCGCTAGGGGCTTCCGTGCCGGCGGGCCTACCCAATCGACGTAGGGCGCGCATACAAAGAGGAATTGAACGGGGAAATAACGTGCATGGAATTAAAAGGACTGCAAAGTTATATTACATCACATCATTGCTGCGGTTCTAACTAAAGATGAAATTTGTCTTGGTCGTGAACCTGCAGCGGCGGTGAAGAACGGGATGCCTAATCCCGGCGCTGGCCTTCCACCCTCTTGATTCCGTCGATGCTGCTGATGACGGGCTTGATGCGCTCCTTGAGCACCGTGAGGTCAATACCGTCCGACAAGCTATCCATCGCGGCACCAAAGTCAAGGTCGGGGTTCCAGTACGCCATCTTGGTGAGGACCTTGGTCATGACCCCACGGCAAAGTCACCGGGCTTCCCCGGCCAACGTGGCCACTCTGCTGGAGTGAAGATAAGCCAAGGCTCCAAGGACGCCCTCGAAGAATAGAGTCAACTTGGTGTTGACGGTCCTGCTGCGCTCAGGGGCGTACCTCACGTTTGGCATCCCCATGGTGGCCAACTGCGAGGTGACCCTGCCGGCGACATCCTCCAGACGGCTGATCCATCTGTTCTCGCCCACCACGTATTCCTGGTGGGAGGCGGCCTCGTTCGCCCGCAGCTGCTTCTCCTCCTCCAGACTCATGGTCAAGATCTCCTCCCGAGCCCTGCTCTCCGACAACATCTTCTCGAGATCCTCCAGCTTCAGCTTGAGATCTCTGATGGAGTTTTACGCTTTGGAGAGCTCCCCAGTCCTGCTGATGACCGCTCCTTGCACCTCCACCAAGGCGCTATTGAGCGTGCTCTTCTCGTTGGACAGCTTGAGGGCCTGCTCCTTCAGCTCGTCCCGCTCCACCTCCAATTCCCTTACATTGCCGGCATGGGCCAAAGCCTGGGCATCGAGTGCCTCCTTGTGCCTCTGCTCCAGCTCGCGAGTCCGCCGCGCGACAAGGGCCTCGAGCTCCTCATCCTTGCCACGGAGCGCTGTGGCAAGCTTCGCCTCACGCACGGTGAGGTCCTCTTCCTGGGAATCCAGTGCGGCTTGATGCTGGTTCCGGACGGCCTCGGCCGCGGCAGCCAAGTTTGCCGCCTTTTCCTGGGCCTTCTCGATGTCAGCCATCTCCATGGTGAGCTCGACATTGCGCTTGGCCAATTCCTCCTGAAAGGCCCTCTGCTCCTCGCGAGTCTGGTGGAACCAGGTCTGCGTCTCAGCAATGCGCGCCTTGAAATCCACCTCCGCCTGGTCCACCGTTGCCGTCCTGGACTTAACCTTGTCCAGACGGACATGGTAGAGCGCCTGGAGTTTTCAGAAGTTGGCCCCCATAGCGCGGAAAAGCTGCTCTTCTGGAGAACCATCACCGCCAACGCCCGGCTCATCGACAACCTCGAGCCCGGTGGCGGCAAGCACCTCGCCGTCAAAGACTTCCCCTTTGGCGGGCGCTCGGGAACTTGATGCCCCTAGGAGATGGACGAAAAGATCATCGCCCACCTTCAGATATCTGCCGGGGCCCGGGGTTGAGGAGGAGGGAGGCTGATCATGAACCACCTCTTCCTTGGCGGTGGCCTTGCCGGCTTCCTCGGCAGGCCCGCCGCTGGCGCCCTCGACAGAAGCCTCGCCGGTCGCCTTGGCGGCCCCCGTAGCGGTGTCCTCGGCAACATCCTTGGCATCCTCATCGGCGGCGACCTCACCAGCATCCCTGGCGGCCTCCTCGGCGGCAATCCTGTCGGCCCCCGCCACGGCCTCCTCAGCAATATTCCCAACAATAGCATCCACGTCCTCCATACCTATTGAAGGAGGGCCTGGGTAGTAATGGGAGCATTGAAGCCAAGAAAAAGAATAAGAAAAAACAGAGATGGAGGACAGGCGACTCACCAGTGCCGGGCTGTGAAGTAGAAGTCCCCTCCCCGCCAGCATTTGGCGCCGTGGCAGAGTCACCAGTGCCCAAGTTCCCCTCTTCCTCCATGGGTGTGGGCTCCGTGCTTGGTGCCCTTGCCGGGGACGCCCCTCGCGACGGCGTAGTCGATGGGGGTGGTGTGTTGGGGGTAGCCCTCTGCGGCTCCTCCTGCTGCCGCTCCCCTCCTGCAAACCCGACAAGGTCAACACGATAGCATCGAATGCCTACCACGTGTCGAATAAGAGGAGGGTGACGAACTTACGCTGGGGGCTGTGCCGGGGGCTGCTGTCCGGGCTGCTCAACACCACCAGTGGCGTCTTTGAAGCCCCAGCCAGGGGTTGACTGCTCGCCGAGGCCTTTGCCCTCTTCACCCTCTGGGCCAACGTCTCTACATCCCTGCAAAAGAAAAAATGGATCAAGATGAGTGACTTAATTCAGAGGAATGGAAATGTCAGTAAGGAACGGAGTACTTACTCGTCTTCTATCTCCTATTCCTCCGCCACTTTCCTTTTCCTCTTCGGGCTGAGAGGCCCGAGATCAAAAGTGACCTCCGCGTCGATGTCCGAGTCGACATCTGCCGGAGGAGGCGAAGACGGCGGGGTTTGTGCGCGCCCAGATGAGGAAGGAGCTGTTGTCTTCTTCTTCTCAGCGGCCTTCATCAGCCTCTTGGCTGCCGTGGCCCTCGTGTGACGCCCAGACCCCTCTAGGGTCAATTGAGGCCGCGTAGCCCTGCCGGGCCGGACCGGCTCGCCGGAGCCAGCCCACCGCAGGACTCGCCCTCTTCCCCTGGTTGGCGTCGAGCCCGCTGCCACGTCCTCCTCCTCCGACGACTTGTCAGCCGCGTCTTCGACAAGCGGAGCTGCAGTGTCGGCGCTGCTGACCTCCTCGGTGGCCGCCGCCCACCGGGTGAGCTGCTCTTCCTCCGCAGCCATTGCGGCCTTGTCCTCCACGCCCCTGGCGCTACCGGCCTCCATGGCGAGCTGCGCCTCCCTCGCCCTAGTGGCGATGTAGTCCAGCTCTGCCTGGGTGGTGTCCATGACAAGCTACCGCTCGGCGTAAGCATTGACATACACCTCGATCAGGGTGTCAAAGAATTGCTGCACATCTGCGTCCTTCGGCTCCTTCCAGCTCGGGACAGGGCCGTGCGCATTACAGTCTGGCATCATGGCGATGATCTCGGACCGACATGAATTCCTGCACAACGGGACCACCCCCGCTGGCAGCTTGAAAAACGGCCCCTTGAGGGCCTTGCCAACCTTTGCGGCAGCCCTCGCGGCCTTGCCGGTCTGTTCGACCTCGCTGTCGAGATCCACATCAAGATGGAAAAGCCGCTGGCAGAAGTGGGCATGCACCAACACCGTGAAATTGTGGTCGAGGCCGGGGCGGAGTCGCATAATGTCATCCGGATTCGTAAAAAGCCAGGCTGGCCTCCCCTTATTGTGCAACGGGGCGATCCAGCGACGAGTGAAGTCTGCCCCGATCATCTGAAGGGTGAGTCCAGCCCGGGTGAGCCGGAGAATCGTAGTAGTGGCAACAGTGAGCCTCCCGTCGGCGGCGTCGACATCGCTCCAATCGCTGCCATGGACCGGCGGCACTCGGCGGACCTTGCAGAATTCCGGAGGGTCTTCGTCCTCAATCCAGCACCACCGGCCACGCCATTCCTCCCACCTCTCCTTCACGGCACCGTCCGGGTACGCCCCCCTGGATCTTGGGATCCAGGTGACGCAACCAGAGACAACACCTCCCGGCTGGATCCGAGGGAAGAAATAATGGCGGAAGAGCGCCGTGTTGGGCTTCACCCCGGCAAAGCCTTCGCAAAGATGCACGAAGAAGGCCATGCACGCCACCGCATTCAGAGTAAAATCCAAGAGGCAAAAGCCGAAGGTGTGCATAATGTCGCAGAAGAAATCGGAGAAAGGGGGGCATAACCCGCAAGAAAGATAATCGACGAAAAAGGGATACCGATTTGGAGCAGGATCGGCGCAAGCAGCAGGAATGACGCGCGTCGCCAGGTGTCCTGAATTCTCTCCCCCCTGTCTTCGCTCCCCATAGGGGCCTGAAGGAGGCCCGGAGCTCCTGAACATCAACCGTCGAGGGGAAGAAGAAGGCGGACTTCATCCGGTCCCCCGACAATGCGCTCTCCGGCGGCTCCACAGTCCCAGCACCCTTAGCCACCCCTTGCCCTTGACGGATTTGGGCGCCATGGCGGCCAAGAAGTTTAGAGGGTTGAGGAAGGGGGTTGGCGAAGCAACGACGGCGGGCGACGACGGAAGCTTAGGAAGGAAAGAGAGGAAACGACGGCTCTGAGATTGGAAAAGGCACGAGGAAAGAGGAGAAAGTGAGCAGCGCACCCGCGGTTATTCCTTTTTTATGGGGAAAACACGGGCCGCCTCCTTTAACATTAACTGTGATGTGACGCATGCCCGCGGGAACCAACCCCACGCATGCTGCCCACGTCACACGCACCTTCCCACGCCGCGCCACGTGCGGGAGTCATGGGAAGCGCAGCGCGCGAAGAACCTTTCCGCGGTAAAAACCGCCCCGCCTGCCCATGCACCGTTTTTGGGCCTGGCCCAACAACGCGTTGCGCTTATGTGTGGACCAGGCCCGGGGGTCCTGTCGGTGTACAAAAAGAGGGGTACACTTTTTGTACCCCTATAACTGTGCACAGGCAGTCTGAGCCACGGGCACCACCACACCAAGCAAGGCAACGGAGGTGAGCCAGGGTAAGACCGAAGCTCAAGAGAACTAGAACGACGCCAAGGCCAAGACCACGAAGAGCAAAGGGGACGAAGCGGACTCCCCCGGCAAGATCCTTGCCGGGAGACAGTTCTAGCAGCCCCGACAAGACCCTTGTCGCGGCGACTCGTCCCGCGCCTATGGAGCAAATCACCCTTGAGTCCACTGCCCCGAAAGGGCAAGGATTCGGGAGACATCCCCGTGGCGACATGCAGATCTTTGTGAAGACATTCAAGATCAGATACGCACTAAGGAGACGACAACCCTTGGCGGGATCCCAGCCAAGGAAGACCACAAGGCCCCCGACAAGCGCTTTGCCGGGGATGACAGCGGACGCCTCGGCAAAAC
The DNA here is from genome assembly GCF_056163025.1 of Triticum urartu. Lineage (NCBI taxonomy): Eukaryota > Viridiplantae > Streptophyta > Magnoliopsida > Poales > Poaceae > Triticum > Triticum urartu. The sequence continues at coordinate 156,175,919 of NC_141874.1, read as the reverse complement.
CCTTGCCAGGGCCCCGGCAAGGCCCTTGCCGAGGACACCCGCAGGGCCACCATCAGGCCCACACCGACTAAACGTCCACCACCGCATGCATGCAGCTGCCGACCCAACCAGCTGGGCAGGCACCCGCGTGGCGGCATGCAGATCTTCGTGAAGACCCACCACTGCGCCACCTCAGCTGCCTGCCTACCTACGTGGCATCTCAGGCATCGCTGGCCAGGGCGCGTGTCGACACAAGAAGGAGCGGCGACGGATGAGACAGATCTCTCCCCCGTCCCCGATAAAGCAAGGACACCTAAGCAAGACGCATTAAATGTGCCTTGTCATGTAATGTGAGGGATAACCTCGCATCACTGTACCCTTTCCACCTCCTGTGTGCCACTGTGGCCACCCCTTTTTCTATAAAAGGAGGCCCGAGGCGACCAGGAGAAGGATTCGGCTTTTTGGAGCTCTTCACGCCCCATAGCTAGCTCAAGAACATAGATATACAATCCACCAAAGCAGGAGTAGGGTTTTACGCATCCTCGCGGCCCGAACCTGGATAAACGAACCGTGTGCTACCTGTTAGATCCGCTCTTCTCACGACCCCGCGCCCCGCTAACCACAGTAGGGATTCTTGTGATCCCATAGGTGTCATTCCCACCGACAGGTCTTCCCCTTCTTGGACCCTTCGGCCTCCCCAGTTGGGGCGGCCTTCCTTTTCTTCCCTCCCCCGCTAGAGGGGGAGAGGTCTCTTCTTCCTCCTCCTCGTCTTCATGGGAGGAGTGCTCCTTGGAGTCGTCGGATGATGAATCCGACACCTCCTGGTGCCGGGCACTCTTTCAAGTCCCCGTGGCCTTCTTCTTGGCCTTCTTCTCCGACACCACATAGGGTGTCGGAACCAGCAGCTTCACCAAGCGAGCGTCCGCTGGGCCTTCGGGCAAAGGAGCCGGATAGTTGATCTGTCCGGACGTCTCCTGCCAATCCTGTCAAAGGTAAGGGAGCTTAGATCGCGCATGGAGTCAAACTATGAAAAACTAATACCTTGTAAAAGGTATAAACAGCTTACCGCACGAGCGTGACGCTGCGTGCTGAATCCGCGATCCCCGGTAGCGGATGCGGGGGCCTCGGCGCCCTTGAAAAGCACCTTCCAGGCATCTTCGTACGTCATGTCGAAGAGCCTGCTAAGAGTTCGGTGCCGCGCCGGGTCGAACTCCCACAGGTTGAAAGCCCGTTGTTGACACGGGAGGATCCGGTGGATGAGCATAACCTGGACTACGTTGACAAGTTTGAGCTTCTTGTCCACCAGGGTTTGGACGCATGTTTGGAGTCTGGTCAGCTCTCCTTTTTTACCCCATGACAGGCCCGTCTCTTTCCAGGAGGCGAGCCGCGTAGGGGGTCTGGATCGGAACTCGGGGGCTGCGACCCATTCAGGGTCGCGCGGCTCGGTGATGTAAAACCACCCCGACTGCCACCCCTTTAGGGACTCCATGAAGGAGCCCTCGAGCCATAGGACGTTGGGCATCTTGCCCACCATGGCACCTCCGCACTCCGCCTGGGTGCCGCGCACCACCTTCAGCTTGACATTGAAAGTCTTGAGCCATAGGCCGAAATGGGGGCTGATGCAGAAGAAAGCCTCGCACACGATGATAAACGCCGAGATGTTGAGGACAAAGTTCGGGGCCAGATCGTGGAAATCCAGGCCATAGTAGAACATGAGCCCCCAGACAAATGGGTGGAGAGGGAAGCCCAGTCCGCGGAGGAAATGGGGGAGGAACACCACCCTCTCATGGGGCCTAGGGGTGGGGATGAGCTGCCCCTCTTCGGGAAGCCGGTGCGCAATGTCGTTAGACAAGTATCCGGCCTTCCTCAGTCTTTTGATGTGTCCCTCTGTGATAGAGGAGACCATCCACTTGCCTCCCGCTCCGGACATGGCAGGAGAAGGTTGAGGTGGGGTGTGCGGACTTGGGCGCTGGACCTCGAGTGCGCGGAAATGGATAGGCAAAGGAGGAAGAAGGTCAAAGGAGGAAGAAGGTTTGGATGAAAAGGTGGATCCTTATCCCCTTATATGGGCGGACGCGACTATGCGTCCCCACCAGCCTGGTAAAACTCGCTTATCTCCCAAGCGCCGTAATCAATGGCGCGGTTGGGTTACCCACGCCCGTATTGATGAGAATCCCGGAATAAGGGGACACGATCTCTGCTTTGACAAGACGTGCCAAGGAAACCGCCTCGCTAAACGCGTTGAGGTGGAACAGTAAAACGATTCGAATAAAGACTTGGCCATGGTGTGATGTCATGCTATGGAATACGTCAGCAAATTAGATTTGTAAATATTATTCTCTCTATGGCAATATGTGGAAACTTATTTTGCAGAGCCGGACACTACCTTTGTGTTCAAAATCTTCTATGAAGTACTTGGAGGAGGAACCCGCCTTGCAATGCCGAAGACAATCTGCGCGCCGGACTCGTCTTCATTAAAGCCTGGTTCAGGGGCTACTGAGGGAGTCCTGGATTAGGGGGTGTCCGGATAGCCGGACTATACCTTCGGCCGGACTCCTGGACTATGAAGATACAAGATTGAAGACTTCGTCCCGTGTCCGGAAGGGACTTTCCTTGGCGTGGAAGGCAAGCTTGGCGATACGGATATGTAGATCTCCTACCATTGTAACCGGCTCTGTGTAACCCTAGCCCTCTCCGGTGTCTATATAAACCGGAGGGTTTTAGTCCGTAGGACGAACAACAATCATACCATAGGCTAGCTTCTAGGGTTTAGCCTCTCCGATCTCGTGGTAGATCTACTCTTGTAATACCCATATCATCAATATTAATCAAGCAGGACGTAGGGTTTTACCTCCATCAAGAGGGCCCGAACCTAGGTAAAACATCGTGTCCCCTGCCTCCTGTTACCATCCGCCTAGACGCACAGTTCGGGACCCCCTACCCGAGATCCGCCGGTTTTGACACCGACAGGAGGCTCCTCCGATTACTTAATGCTTTGCCTGATCATCCTCTCAAGAAAAATGAAATACTTGATATCTTTTATAATGGACTAACCGATGCTTCCAGAGACCACCTGGATAGTTGTGCTGGTTGTGTTTTCAGGGAAAGAACTGTTGATCAAGCTGAATTGTTATTGAATAATATGTTGACTAATGAAAATAATTGGACACTTCCTGAACCAACTCCGAAGAAAAGGGGTATTCTATTTCTCAGTCCTGGAGATATGCAAGAGGCAAAGAAATCTATGAAAGAAAAAGGTATTAAAGCTGAAGATGTTAAGAATTTACCACATGTTGAAGAAATACATGGTCTTGATAACCCGACACAGTTAGTAAAGGTAAATTCTCTCTATAGATTCGATAAATGTGAAATCCCATTTACTAAGTTTGCTAGCCCATGCTTGGATGAGTTTGATGACTTTATGGTTAAACAAGAAAACTTCAATGCTTATGTTGGTAGACAATTGAAACACAATGCTGATATGCTTAAACACTTGGGTGATTATATGGCTAATGTTAAAGGTGAACCTAAACTTATTAGTAAACATGCTTCTATGGTTACCACTCAAGTAGAACAAGTACTTAAAGCTCAGAATGATTTGCTCAATGAATTAAATAATAAGAATAATGATAATGCTATTAGAGTTATGACTAGAGGTGGTAAAATGAGTCAGGAACCTTTGTATCCTGAAGGCCACCCTAAGAGAATTGAGCAAGATTCTCAGAGAGCTAATGTAGATGTACCTAGTCCTTGTAAAAGGAAGAAAAAGAAAAATGATAGGACTTTGCATGCTTCTAGTGAACCTGTTATTGACACACCTGAGAATTCCAATGATATTTCTATTTCTGATGCTGAAACACAATCTGGTAATGAAATGAACCTAGTGATAATGTTAATGATGATGTTCATGTTGATGCTCAACCTAGCAATGCTAATGATGTAGAGATTGAACCTGCTGTTGATCTTGATAACCCACAATCAAAGAATCAATGTTATGATAAGAGAGACTTCGTGGCTAGGAAGCATGGTAAAGAAAGAGAACCATGGGTTCAGAAACCCATGCCTTTTCCTCCTAAACCATCCAAGAAAAAGGATGATGAGGATTTTGAGCGCTTTGCTGAAATGATCAGACCTATCTTTTTGCGTATGCGTTTGACGGATATGCTTAAAATGAATCCTTATGCTAAGTACATGAAGGATATTGTTACTAATAAAAGAAATATACCGGAAGCTGAAATTTCCACCGTGCTTGCTAATTACACTTTTAAGGGTGGAATACCAAAGAAACTTGGAGATCCCGGAGTACCAACTATACCATGCTCCATTAAAAGAAACTATGTTACAACTGCTTTATGTGATCTTGGAGCCGATGTTAGTGTTATGCCTCTCTCTTTATATCATAGACTTGATTTGAATAAGTTGACACCTACTGAAATATCTTTGCAAATGGCTGATAAATCAACTGCTATACCTATCGGTATTTGTGAGGATGTGCCTGTTGAGGTTGCAAATGTTACTATTTTAACGGACTTTGTTATTCTTGATATTCCCGAGGACGATAGTATGTCTATTATTCTTGGAAGACCCTTTCTGAATACTGCAGGGGCTATTATTGATTGCAATAAAGGCAATGTCACTTTTCATGTTAATGGTAATGAGCATACGGTACACTTACCGAGGAAACAACCTCAAGTCCACAGTATCAATTCTATTGGAAAAATTTCAACAATCACTATTGGAGGTTTTGAATTTCCTCTTCCTATTGTCAAGAAGAAATATGATATTCTTATTGTTGGGGACATGCATATCCCCATTGAGGTAACCTAGTGTTATTCGAAAATTCTCCGGTTTCATGTTATTCGAAATGAGTTTGTTAACAAGACCTGATCAACCTTGTTAGTGGATACCTTTTGATGAGCATGAGATGGATGAATTTAGAAAACACAACTCTCTATACCCTCTTTTTACTTTCTGTTATTTATATTAAATAAAGCAAAAATAGTATTTTTCTATCTATTTTCTGAATTATCCATGCAATAAAAAATACCCCGAAAATAAAGTTCTCCAAATGCCCTGAAATTTAAATATGATTTTTTCTAGAATATTTTAGAATATCTGGCACTGAAAACATAGCAGGGGGAGCAGCCACGTGCCTGCTACCTCTTTTAGCACTGCGTTGGTTTTCCCCGAAGAGGAAGGGATGATGCAGCAAAGTACTGTAAGTATTTCCCTCAGTTTTGAGAACCAAGGTATCAATCTAGTAGGAGGCTACGCGCGAGTCCCTCGCACCTGCACAAAACAAATAAATCCTCGCAACCAATGCAAATAGGGGTTGTCAATCCCTATATGGCCACTTACGAGAGTGAGATCTGATAGATATGATAAGATAATATTTTTGGTATTTTTATGATAAAGATGCAAAGTAAAATAAAGGCAAAGCAAATAGCAAAGTAAATAACTAAGTAGTAGGAGATCAATATGATAAAGATAGACCCGGGGGCCATAGGTTTCACTAGTGGCTTCTCTCGAGAGCATAAGTATTCTACGGTGGGTGAACAAATTACTGTTGAGCAATTGACATAATTGAGCATAGTTATGAGAATATCTAGGTATGATCATGTATATAGGCATCACGTCCGAGACTAGTAGACCAACTCCTGCCTGCATCTACTACTATTACTCCACTCATTGACCGCTATCCAGCATGCATCTAGAGTATTAAGTTAAAAATAGCATAACGCCTTAAGCAAGATGACATGATGTAGAGGGATAGACTCATGCAATATGAAGAAAACCCCATCTTGTTATCCTCGATGGCAACAATACAATATGTGCCTTGCTGCCCTTACTGTCACTGGGAAAGGACACCGCAAGATTGAACCCAAAGCTAAGCACTTCTCCCATTGCAACAGAGATCAATCTAGTAGGCCAAACCAAACTGATAATTCGAAGAGACTTGCAAAGATAACCAATCATACATAAAAGAATTCAGAGAAGATTCAAATATTATTCATAGATAGACTTGATCATAAACCCACAATTCATCAGTCTCAACATACACACCGCAAAAAGAAGATTACATCAAATAGACCTCCACAAGAGAGGGGGGGAACATTGTATTGAGATCCAAAAAGAGAGAAGAAGCCATCTAGCTACTAACTATGGACCCGTAGGTCTACGGTAAACTACTCACACTTGATCGGAAGGGCTATGGTGTTGATGTTGATGCCCTATGGATGCCCCCTCCGGCGGAGCTTCGGAACAGGCCCCAAGATGGGATCTCGTGGATACAGAAAGTTACGGCGGTGGAATTAGGGTTTTGGCTCCGTATCTGATCATTTGGGGGTACGTGGGTATATATAGGAGGAAGAAGTACGTCGGTGGAGCAACAGGGGGCCCACGAGGGTGGAGGGCGTGCCTTGGGGGGGGGGGGGTAGGCGCGCCCCCTACCTCATGGCCTCCTGTTATGTATCTTGACGTAGGGTCCAAGTCTCCTGAGTTGTATTCGATGAGAAAATCACGTTCCCGAAGGTTTTCATTCCGTTTGGACTCAGTTTGATATTCCTTTTCTTCGAAACCCTAAAACTGGCAGAAAACAACAATTCTGGGCTGGGCCTCCGGTTAACAGGTTAGTCCCAAAAATAATATAGAAGTGGATAATAAAGCCCAATAATGTCCAAAACAGTAGATAATATAGCATGGAGCAATCAAAAATTATAGATACGTTGGAGACGTATCAAGCATCCCCAAGCTTAATTCCCGCTCGTCCTCGAGTAGGTAAATGATAAAAACAGAATTTTTGATGCGGAGTACTACTTGGCATAATTTTAATGTAATTCTTCTTAATTGTGGTATGAATATTCAGATCCGAAAGATTCAAGACAAAAGTTCATATTGACATAAAAATGATAATACTTCAAGCATACTAACAAAACAATTATGTCTTCTCAAAATAACATGGCTAAAGAAAGTTATCCCTACAAAATCATATAGTCTGGCTATGCTCTATCTTCACTACACAAAATATTTAAATCATAGACAACCCCGATGACAAGCCAAGCAATTGCTTCATACTTTTGACATTCTCAAAACTTTTTCAATCTTCACGCAATACATGAGCGTGAGCCATGGATATAGCACTATAGATGAAATAGAGTGGTGGTTGTGGAGAAGACAAAAAGGAGAAGATAGTCTCACATCAACTAGGCGTATCAACGGGCTATGGAGATGCCCATCAATAGATATCGATGTGAGTGAGTAGGGATTGCCATGCAACGGATGCACTAGAGCTATAAGTATGTGAAAGCTCAAAAAGAAACTAAGTGGGTGTGCATCCAACTTGCTTTCTGATGAAGACCTAGGGCAATTTGAGTAAGCTCATCATTGGAATATACAAGCCAAGTTCTATAATGAAAAATTCCCACTAGTATATGAAAGTGATAACATGAGAGACTCTCTACTATGAAGATCATGGTGCTACTTTGAAGAAAAAGTGTGGTAAAAGGATAGTAACATTGTTCCTTCTCTCTTTTTCTCTCATTTTTTTATTTTTTTATTTGGGCCTTTTCTCTTTTTTTATGGCCTCTTTTCTTTCTCTTTTTTTATTTGGGCTTCTTTGGCCTCTTTTATTTATTTTTCGTCCGGAGTCTCATCCCGACTTGTGGGGGAATCATAGTCTCCATCATCCTTTCCTCACTGGGACAATGCTCTAATAATGATGATCATCACACTTCTATTTTTCTTACAACTCAACAATTACAACTCGATACTTAAAACAAAATATGACTCTATGTGAATGCCTCCGGCGGTGTACCGGGATATGCAATGATGCATGAGTGACAAGTATGAAAGAATTATGAACGATGGCTTTGCCACAAATACTATGTCAACTACATGATCATGCTAAGCAATATGACAATGATGGAGTGTGTCATAATAAACGAAACGGTGGAAAGTTGCATGGCAATATATCTCGGAATGGCTATGGAAATGCCATAATAGGTAGGTATGGTGGCTGTTTTGAGGAAGGTGTATGGTAGGTGTATGATACCGGCGAAAGGTGCACGGTATTAGAGAGGCTAGCAAAGGTGGAAGGGTGAGAGTGCGTATAATCCATGGACTCAACATTAGTCATAAAGAACTCATATACTTATTGCAAAAATCTACAAGTTATCAAAGCAAAGTATTACACGCGTGCTCCTAGGGGATAGATTGGTAGGAAAAGACCACCGCTCGTCCCCGACCGCCACTCATAAGGAAGACAATCAATAAATAAATCATGCTCCGACTTCATCACATAACGGTTCACCATACGCGCATGCTACGGGAATCCCAAGCTTCAACACAAGTATTTCTCAAATTCACAACTACTCAACTAGCATGACTTTAATATCACCATCTCCATATCTCAAAACAATTATCAAGTATCAAACTTATCATTGTATTCAACACACTCATAAGAAAGTTTTATTATTAATCTTGTATACCAAGCATATTAGGATTTTAAGCAAATTACCATGCTATTAAGTCTCCCAAACTAATCTAAGTGAAGCATGAGAGATCAATAGTTTCTATAAAACAAATCCACCACCGTGCTCTAAAAGATATAAGTGAAGCACTAGAGCAAAATTATATAACTCAAAAGATATAAGCGAAGCACATAGAGTATTCTAACAAATTCCAAATCATATATGGCTCTCTAAAAAGGGGTGTACAGCAAGGATCATTGTGGTAAACTAACAAGCAAAGACTGAAATCATACAAGATGCTTCAAGCAAAACACATATCATGTGGTAAATAAAAATATAGCTCCAAGTAAAGTTACCGATAGAAGTAGACAAAAGAGGGGATCCTTTCGGGGCATCCCCAAGCTTTGGCTTTTAGGTGTCCTTAGATTATCTTGGGGTGCCATGGGCATCCCACTCTTTCCACTCCTTGTTCCATAATCCATCAAATCTTTACCCAAAACATGAAAACTTCACAACACAAAACTTAAAGTAGAAAATCTCGTGAGCTCCGTTAGCGAAAGAAAACAAAAGACCACGTCAAGGTACTGTAATGAACTCATTATTTATTTATATGGGTGTTATACCTACTGTATTCCAACTTCTCTATGGTTTATAAACTATTTTACTAGCCATAGATTCATCAAAAAAGGAAACAACACACAAAAAACAGAATCTGTCAAAAACAGAACAGTTTGTAGTAATCTGTAGCTAGCGCAAGATCTGGAACCCCAAAAATTCTGAAATAAATTTCTGGACGTGAGGAATTTATCTATTAATCATCTTAAAAAATAATTAACTAAATAGCACTTTCCAAATAAAAATTACAGCAGTTATCGTGAGCATTAAAGTTTCTGTTTTTTTACAGCAAGTTCAACAAGACTTTCCCCAAGTCTTCCCAACGGTTCTACTTGGCACAAACACTAATTAAACACAAAAAACACAACCAAAACAGAGGATAGATAATTTATTTATTTATTACTAAACAGGATCAAAAAGCAAGAAATAAAAATAAAATTGGGTTGCCTCCCAACAAGCGCTATGGTTTAACGCCCCTAGCTAGGCATAACAAGCAAGAATAGATCTAGGTATTGCCATCTTTGGTAGGCAATACATAAGTGGCTCTCATAATAGATTCATAAGGTAATTTAATTTTATTGCTAGGAAAGTGTTCCATGCCTTTCCTTAATGGAAATTGGAATCTAATATTTCCTTCCTTCATATCAATAATTGCACCAATCATTCTAAGGAAAGGTCTACCAAGAATAATAGGACATGAAGGATTGCAATCTATGTCAAGAACAATAAAATCTACGGGCATATAATTCCTATTTGCAACAATAAGAAAATTATTAATTATTCCCATAGGTTTCTTAATAGTGGAATCCGCAAGGTGCAAGTTTAGAGAGCAATCATCAAAATCACGGAAACCTAACAAATCACACAAAGTCTTTGGAATCGTGGAAACACTAGAACCCAAATCACATAAAGCATAGAATTCATGATCTTTAATTTTAATTTTAATATTTGGTTCCCACTTATCATAATGTTTTCTAGGGATAGAAACTTCCAATTCAAGTTTTTCTTCATAAGATTGCATCAAGGCATCAACGATATGTTTAGTAAACGCTTTATTTTGACTATAAGCGTGAGGAGAATTTAGCGCGGATTGCAACAAGGAAATACAATCAATCAAAGAGCAATTATCATAGTTAAATTCCTTGAAATCCATAATAGTGGGTTTAGCAGCATCTAGGGTTTTAATTTCTTCAATCCCACTTTTATCAAATTTAGCATCAAGATCAAAAGATTCAGAATTCTTGGAACGCCTTCTAGGTAAAGGTGGATCATATTCAGTCCCATCATTATCAAGATTCATATTGCAAAACAAAGATTTAATAGGGGACACATCAATAACTTTTAGATCTTCATCATTATTTTCATAGGAACTAGAAGAACACGCTTTTATAAAGGCATCTTTCTTCTTTTGCATGTCACACAAATCAACGAAGCTATTTAGATGGGTAGCGGTATCTTCACTAGGAAGGCCGGAGAACGGATCTTTCATAACAAGATTCAGCAAAGCAGCATTAATTTCACAAGATTCAGCATCGGTAAGAGGAGCTATCGGAGTGCTAATAAAATCATTGTTGTTGGTATTGGTGAAGTCACACAATTTAGTATTATCTTGAGCCATCGTGACAAGCAAGCAAACTAACACACAAGCAAACAAAAAGCAAGCGGGCAAAAAGAGGCAAATAGAGGGAGGATAGAGAGAGGGCAAATAAAACGGCAAGGGTGAAGTGGGGGAGAGGAAAACGAGAGGCAAATGGCAAATAATGTAATGCGGGAGATAAGGGTATGTGATGGGTACTTGGTATGTTGACTTTTGCGTATACCTCCCCGGCAACGGCGCCAGAAATCCTTCTTGCTACCTCTTTTAGCACTGCGTTGGTTTTCCCCGAAGAGGAAGGGATGATGCAGCAAAGTAGCATAAGTATGTACCTTAGTTTTTGAGAACCAAGGTATCAATCCAGTAGGAGGCTACGCGCGAGTCCCTCGCACCTGCACAAAACAAAAAAAAATCCTTGCAACCAACACAAATAGGGGTTGTCAATCCCTATAGGGCCACTTACGAGAGTGAGATCTGGTAGATATGATAAGATAATATTTTTGGTATTTTTACGATAAATATGCAAAGTAAAATAAAGGCAAAGGAAATAGCAAAGTAAATAACTAAGTAGTAGGAGATCAATATGATAAAGATAGACCCGGGGGCCATAGGTTTCACTAGTGGCTTCTCTCGAGAGCATAAGTATTCTACGGTGGGTGAACAAATTACTGTTGAGCAATTGACATAATTGAGCATAGTAATGAGAATATCTAGGTATGATCATGTATATAGGAATCACGTCCAAGACAAGTAGACCGACTCCTGCCTGCATCTACTACTATTACTCCACTCATCGACCGCTATCCAGCATGCATCTAGAGTATTAAGTTAAAAACAGAGTAACGCCGTAAGCAAGATGACATGATGTAGAGGGATAGACTCATGCAATATGAAGAAAACCCCATCTTGTTATCCTCGATGGCAACAATACAATACGTGCCTTGCTGCCCTTACTATCACCGGGAAAGGACACCGCAAGATTGAACCCAAAGCTAAGCACTTCTCCCATTGCAAGAAAGATCAATATAGTAGGCCAAACCAAACTGATAATTCAAAGAGACTTGCAAAGATAACCAATCATACATAAAAGAATTCAGAGAAGATTCAAATATTATTCATAGATAGACTTGATCATAAACCCACAATTCATCGGTCTCAACAAACACACCGCAAAAAGAAGATTACATCGAATAGATCTCCACAAGAGAGGGGGAGAACACTGTATTGAGATCCAAAAAGAGAGAAGAAGCCATCTAGCTACTAACTATGGACCCGTAGGTCTAAGGTAAACTACTCACACTTCATCGGAAGGGCTATGGTGTTGATGTAGAAGCCCTCCGTGATCGATGCCCCCTCTGGAGGAGCTCCGGAACAGGCCCCAAGATGGGATCTCGTGGATACAGAAAGTTACAGTGGTGGAATTAAGGTTTTGGCTTCGTATCTGATCGTTTGGGGGTACATGGGTATATATAGGAGGAAGAAGTACGTCGGTGGAGCAACAAGGGGCCCACGAGGGTGGAGGGCGCGTCTGGGGGGGGGGGGTAGGCGCGCCCCCTACCTCGTGGCCTCCTGTTACGTGTCTTGACGTAGGGTCCAAGTCTCCTGAGTTGTATTCGATGAGAAAATCACGTTCCCGAAGGTTTCATTCCGTTTGAACTCCGTTTGATATTCCTTTTCTTCAAAACCCTAAAACAGGCAAAAAACAACAATTCTGGGCTGGGCCTCCGGTTAATAGGTTAGTCCCAAAAATATTATAAAAGTGGATAATAAAGCCCCAATAATGTCCAAAACAGTAGATAATATAGCATGGAGCAATCAAAAATTATAGATACGTTGGAGACGTATCAGTGCCCACGAGGGTGGAGGGCGCGCCCACCCCCCTTGGCGCGCCCCCTGCCTCGTGGACCCCACGTGGGTCCCTTCCACTTATCCTTGCACCCACACACTTCGTCTTGCTCCAAAAAATCATCCACCAGCTCAAACCCGTGTTCTAGCTCATCTTGCTGCCATTTTGATCTCCTTGCTCAAAGCTCCTCTCACAAAACTGCTTTAGGGGATTGTTCTTTGGTATGTTACTCCTCCAATGCTCCAATTAGTTTTTGTTCTAGTGCTTTATTCATTGCAAATTTTTGCTGCTTAGGTGACCTTGTTCTTGAGCTTGCATGTCAAGTTGATATGATCAGAAGTAGATTTAATGCATGATATATCCTCTATGCACTCGTAGTTGTAGTTGCTATCAATTTTGTTGAGTTTGGTTCACTTTTATTTTTAAGTTACTAAAAATTTCAGAAATTTTCTAGAGGAAGAAAAATGTTTAGGAAAATGTACCAAGGTGGTTCCTCAAGGAAGCAAGGACCCAGGCCCGCAATACGTGAGCCGGTCAATGAACTACCAAGATATGCTCAAGTGCGGCCTTGTGAATGGCTGTCAGAGGACTTCATGGTTCGGGCAGGAATTAAGGAGGAATTTGAAGCATATGTGCGTAATGCCGATCTTGAGAGCTTCGTGGCAGATAAGTGCCGTCAGTACTACTACCTCACTGATTCATTTGTGAGAAGGTTTAAATTTACATCATCACGCAATTCTCAAACTGTCCTATTTGATCTTTATGATAAATCTTATACCATGGACTTAGAAGATTTTAACACTGCTTGTAAACTCCCACAGTGGGGTAATGTTAGTGAACCTCGCAAATCTGAATATAGAGACTTTCTTGCTAGTATAACTACGGGGGAATCTAGAGAAATCACGCAAGCTACCATAGGGAGCATTCATTTTCCTGCTATACATTATTTTGCTCTCTTTATAGGTAGATGCATAAATGGTAAGGATGAGGCGTGTCACATGTGTGTTCCTGATCTTAGTGTTCTCAAGAGTGCTGTATTAGGAGATAGACAATATAACTTGGGGGCCATTGTTGCACGTAGGTTGCACAATAATAGTATTGATGGAGATTTCTTTGGTGGAATTTATGCAACCCGTTTAGCTGATCTTCTTGAGATACCCATTCGCGAAGATGATATTGAGTTTCCTCCTGCTTATTTAGATTATAATGCCATGGTTCGTCATCAGTTTGTTGAGAGGAACAATCAGTTCCTCCAGTATCGACTAATCTTTGACAGACGACGCACCTATCACGTCGCTCTCCCTGCTCCTACTTTCTTTGACTTTCAGGCAAAAGGGAGATATGTTATAACCAGGGGGAGGCGACCGAGTACGAGAGGAGGGCGGATGCAGCTCGCCTCCAAGCTGCAGCTCATTAGGCAATTGCCGCTGCATCTCAGTATGACCCCAACTACAGTTTTGATCCATGGGCATAGACCAACTTAGGCAAAAATCCTAAGCTTGGGGGAGTACGTATCTCTCACCGACATTACATTCATGTTCACACACTCATGCTAGTTGTTGGTGCTGATACTCTTTCATTGTATCATCCATGCTAGTTTATTTTCATTTTCTCGTTTTCTTCTTGTGTGTTTGAAAAACCTTAAGAAAAACCAAAAAAATTAGTTGTAGATTTTAGTTAGTTTACTTCCCATGCCTCTAGTAGTAGTAATTAAAAGAAAACCCAAAAAGATTTCTCGTTCTTCTTTTGCTTGTTGGGAGCTTTCCCGTGTAAATAGTTTGTTTCTTTTCTTTCCTTTGGGGGTCGAGAGGAGAAGACCATGATGAAAATATTGAGTGGCTCTTATGTGCATTATTGTTGATCTAACAAAGAGCCCATATTACCTTGTCTTCTCTCTTGAATTGAATGCTTGTAGATTCCAGCTTAGTCCAATGCACGTGCACTATTATTATTATCCACACTATTCGGTCGTGCAAGTGAAAGGCAATAATGATGATAATATGATGAACTTATTGAGATGAGGAAAGCTGGTATGAACTCGACCTCTCTTGTTTTTGTAAATATGTTTAGTTCATCGTTCCTGATTCAGCCTATTATGAAAGAAACATGTTTGCAATGACAATTAGAGATTATAGTTGCTTATGCCATGCTTAATTAGCTAGGAGTTTATAATGGTTTACCTTGTGTGCCAACATGCTATTAAAATGGTTGTGATGTGGTATGATAGGGTGGTATCCTCCTTTGAATGATTCGAGTGGCTTGACTTGGAACATTTTCACGCATGTAGTTGAAACAAAATCAACATAGCCTCCACGATATTTATGTTCATGGTGCATTATATCCTACTCATGCTTGCATTCAGTGTTGATTAATTTTAATGCATGTTCATGACTGTTGTCGCTCTCTAGCTGGTCACTTCCCAGTCTTTTTCTAGCCTTCACTTGTACTAAGTGGTAATACTGCTTGTGCATCCAATTCCATAAACCCCAAAGTTATTCCATATGAGTCCACCATACCTACCTATACACGGTATCTACCTGCCGTTCCAAGTAAATTTGTATGTGCCAAACTCTAAACCTTCAAATAAACATTCTGTTTTATATGCTCGATTAGCTGATGTATCAACTAGGGCTGTCTGTATCCTCCATGCTAGGCGGATTATTCTCAAGAGGAGTGGACTCTGATCCTCATTCACGAGAAAATGGCTGGTCACTGGGATGCCCAGTCCCATGCTCAAATCAAATCAAAATAATTGCAAACAAAACTCCCCCAGGATTGTTGTTAGTTGGAGGTACCCATTGTTTCGGGCGAGCCATGGATTATTGCTTGTTGGTGGTGGGGGAGTATAAACTTTACCATTCTGCTTGGGAACCGCCTATAATGTGTGTAGCATGGAAGATATCGAGATCTCTCAGTTGTTATGTTGACAATGAAAGTATACCGCTCAAAATATTATTCATATCTATTTCAAAACCGAGCTCCGACACCTCTACAAATCCCTGCTTCCCTCTGCGAAGGGCTTATCTATTTACTTTTATGTTGAGTCATCATCCTCTGATTAAAAAGCACCAGTTGGAGAGCACCGCTGCCATTTGCATCCATTACTGTTAGTCTACATTGAGTATGAATATGACTGGATCTCTTTTACCATGAATTACAATGTCTAGTCAGTCCTTGATCCTTAAAGGTGCTCTGCATTTATGTTTTGCGGTCTCAGAAAGGGCTAGCGAGATACCATCTTGTTATATCATATCATGATTATTTTGAGAAAGTGTTGTCATCCGAGATTTGTTACTATGGCTCGCTAGCTGATTATGCCATTGATATGAGTAAACATGAGACCTAAATGTTATTGTGAATATGGTTAGTTCATAATCTTTGCTGAAAACTTGAATACTGGCTTTACATATTTACAACAAGAAGAGCAAACAGAGTTTGTAAAAGTTTTTCTTTATCACTTTCAGTTTATCAACTAAATTGCTTGAGGACAAGCAAAGGTTTAAGCTTGGGGGAGTTGATACGTCTCCGTCATATTTACTTTTCCAAACACTTTTGTCGTTGTTTTGGACTCTAACTTGCATAATTTGAATGGAACTAACCTGGACTGACGCTGTTTTCAGCAGAATTGCCATGATGTTATTTTTGTACAGAAATAAAAGTTCTCGGAATGACCTGAAAATCAACAGAGATTATTTTTGGAATATATAAAAAATACTAGAAGAAGAATCCACGTCAGGGGGCCCACACCCTGTCCACGAGGGTGGGGGGCGCGCCCCCTGCCTCGTGGGCCGCCTGACGCTCCACCGACCTCAACTCCAACTCCATATATTCGTGTTCGGGGAGAAAAAATCAGAGAGAAGGATTCATCGCGTTTTATGATATGGAGCCGCCGCCAAGCCCTAAACTCTCTCGGGATGGCTGATTAGGAGTCCGTTCGGGGTTCTGGAGAGGGGAATCCGTCGCCATGTTCATCATCAACCTTCCTCCATCACCAATTTCATGATGCTCACCACCGTGCGTGAGTATCCACTATGTTCTGAGATTGATGTTGCTATGACTTTGCTATGCTTAATGCTTGTCACCAGGGCCTGAGTGCCATGATTTCAGATCTGAACATATTATGTTTTCATGAATATATGTGAGTTCTTGATCCTATCTTGCAAGTCTGAAAGTGCAACTATCCCTAGGTGGTTTTGGTAATTCCTAACAACATATAGCTCATTGAGCTAATGCTATTTCAAGATTAATATCTCAGGAAAGCTCAATGATTGGCATGGCATGGGTGAGAAAAGTGGACCCCTCAAAATGCTAAGGAAAAAGGATTGGCTCAAGTTCAAAGCTCAAGACTCTACATTTTCCATTTTAGTGATCCAAGATCACATTGAGTCTATAGGAAAAGCCAATACTATCAAGGAGGGATGAGGTGTTACTTAATGAGGTTTTGCTCAAAATGCTTAGTGATATGCTCCAAAACCCTCAACTACTTTCTCACATCCACATATGACCTAAAGAAAAAGTCAAACTCGGCCCCACTGATTCTTTCTATCCGGCGCCACCGAGTTTCAAATGTCATAGCAACTGCCACAAACCCTAGGCAAATTGGTCTCACCGATAGGGATCCCGGTCTCACCGAGATGGGGTTGTAATCTCTCTGTTTCCCTTCATAACATTTTGGTCTCACCGAGATGAGCGATCAGTCCCACCGAGATTGCAATTTAAACTCTCTGTTTTCCCTTCATAACGTTTTGGCCTCACCAAAATGAGCGATCGGTCCCACCGAGTTTACCTGACCAAGTCTCTGGTTAGCTTATAACCAAAATCGGTCTCAACGAGTTTGTGTAATCGGTCTCACCAAGATTACGTTATGCCCTAACCCTAACCATATCGGTCCTACCGAGTTGCATGTCGATCCCACCGAAAACCCTAATGGTCACTAGCTTTGCTGAATCGGTCCGACCGAGTTTAATCATTCGGTCCCACCGAGTTTGGAAAGTTATGTGTAACAGTTAGATTTTATGTGGAGGCTATATATACCCCTCCACCTCCTCTTCATTCGTGGAGAGAGCCATCAGAACAAACCTACACTTCCAACCTATATTTTCTGAGAGAGAACCACCTACACTTGTGTTGAGACCAAGATATTCCATTCCTACCATATGAATCTTGATCTCTATCCTTCCCCAAGTTGCTTTCCACTCAAATCTTCTTTCCACCAAATCCATATCCTGTGAGAGAGAGTTGAGTGTTGGGGAGACTATCATTTGAAGCACAAGAGCAAGGAGTTCATCATCAACACACCATTTGTTACTTCTTTTAGAGTGGTGTCTCCTAGATTGGCTAGGTGTCACTTGGGAGCCTCCGACAAGATTGTGGAGTTGAACCAAGGAGTTTGTAAGGGCAAGGAGATCGCCTACTTCGTGAAGATCTACCTCTAGTGAGGCAAGTTCTTCGTGGGCGATGGCCATGGTGGGATAGACAAGGTTGCTTCTTCGTGGACACTTCATGGGTGGAGCCCTCCGTGGACTCGCGCAACCGTTACCCTTCGTGGTTTGAAGTCTCCATCAACGTGGATGTATGATAGCACCACCTATCGGAACCACGACAAAAACATCCGTGTGTCCAATTGCGTTTGAATCCTCAAAACCTTTCCCTTTACATTCTTGCAAGTTGCATGCTTTACTTTCCGCTGCTTATATACTCTTTGCATGCTTGCTTGAATTGTGTTAAGATTGCTTGACTAGTCCAAAGTTGCTAAAATCTGCCAAGAACTAAAATTGGGAAAAGGCTAGATTTTTATTTGGTCAAGTAGTCTAATCACCCCCTCTAGACATACTTTCGATCCTACAAGTGGTATTAGAGCTTTGGTCTCCATTTGCTTTGATTTCCATAGCTTTTGGTGATCATAGCCTTGGTTTCACAACCTAGGAGAGTATGGTGTCTAGCGAGGGAAATTACCACCGTAGAGGTCCTTACTTTGATGGTACTATTTTTGCTAGTTGGAAGCATAAGATGAAAATGCATATTCTTGGACATAACCCCGCCGTTTGGGCTATTGTGTGTGTTGTCTTGCAAGGTGAATTCTTTGATGGGAGAGAACCGAATGGTGAAGCTATCGCGGAAGAGTTGAAGATGCTGCAATACAATGCTCAAGCTTGTGATATCCTTTTCAATGGATTGTGCCCCGAAGAATTCAACAAAATCAGCCGTCTTGAGAATGCAAAGGAAATTTGGGATACTTTGATTGATATGCACGAAGGTACCGACTCCGTCAAGGAATCCAAGTTGGATGTGCTTTAAAGTCAACTTGTCAAGTTCAAAATGAAGGATGGTGAAGGTGTCGCTGAAATGTACTCTAGGCTTGCTCTTATCACAAATGAGATTGCCGGCTTAGGAAGTGAAGAGATGACCGACAAATTCATCATCAAGAAGATCCTAAGAGCCTTGGATGGAAAATATGATACCGTATGCACATTGATCCAAATGATGCCAAATTACAAAGATCTCAAGCCAATGGAAGTCATTGGAAGAATTGTTGCTCATGAGATGTCACTCAAGGATAAGGAGGAGCTCCATAACAAGTCAAGTGGTGCTTACAAAGCCTCATGTGAAGCTCCCACATCATCAAGTGAGAAACAAACCTTCAATGAAGAATTGAGCCTAATGGTGAAGAACTTCAACAAGTTCTACAAGAATAGAAGCAAAGAGAGAAGTTCCAAGTCAAGGTCCTACAATGACAAAAGATCTTCTAGTCGAGAGCGAAACTGCTACAATTGTGGAAGACCCGGACACTACTCCAATGAGTGTACGGCTCCCCACAAGAGAAGAGAAGATTCTCCCAAAAGAAGAAGTAGAAGAGAAGAATCACCATCGAGGGAGAGAAGGAGTAGGGATGATCGTTATGAACGAAGACCCTCTCGGAGAAGCAAGGATTCGGAAAGGAATGACAAGTCATCAAGGAGCTACACAAAACGAAGACATCAAGCTCATGTTGGTGAATGGGTATCCATCTCCGACTGTGACAGTCACTCCGAGAGAAGCTATCACTCCGACTCCGAATATACTCAAGATGAAGGTGTTGCCGGTCTAGAACTTGTGTCAACCAACTCCTATGGCATATTTGATTCACCAAATGAAGGAATTGGAAGATGCTTCATGGCCAAAGGTCCAAAGGTATCACACCCCGAGTATGTTTATTTAAATAGTGATGAAGATGACTTGTTAGGTGATGATGATTTACTTGTTGACAACTCCAGTGATGAATACTATGATGAAACTTCAATTAATCATGCTAATCAAGATGAAACGAATGACAATGATAAGGAGAAGATTGAGTCCCTAACTAAAGAACTAAACACTCTTAAGTTAGCTCATGAAACTATCTTAGGAGATCATCGAGAATTTTTAAGGACTCATGAGAAATTACGTTTTGAGAAGCTCAATCTTGAGCAATAGCATGAGTTCTTAAAGGCAATCAATGATGATCTTCGCAAGAAAATTTCTTCTTACATAGCCAAGCGTTTACTCTTATCCACTTACATGCCTCAAGTCAAGTCTAGTAACAAGAACAAGAAGGATTCTTCCTCTAGTAGTAACAATAATCATGCTAAATCCAATGTTGTTGCTTCTAGTAGTTCCCTTGATTCCACTAATGACTCTCTTAGCAAAGTTACACTTGAGCACGAAAATAGCTTATTTAAGGGAATCATAGAGAAAGGTGTTTACAAGAGCCTTTCCGGGAGTAAGCAATTCGAGGAAATTGTACGCAAGCAAGGAAGGCACCGGAAGAATCAAGGTATTGGTTTTGAATGAAAGTTCAATGCCAATGGAGTTGAGTGGGAAGAAGATCAATACCCCAAGACGAAGTTTGTTCCTCAACAAGAGAAGTATGATCCTACTTCTTTCAAAGGGACACAAGCTCAAGATGATCTTCCACCACAAGACCACAAGCAAAAAGGCAAGGCCAAGCTTCAAGAGGAAATTGATGCATTTGAAGAAGCTCCTAAGGCCTTGGTCAAGTGGGTTCCCAAGACTACATCAAGTTCCACTTCATCAAGTACAACTACAACTCCGAGGATTCCCACCAAGATGGTGTGGATCCCAAAGAAGAAGAACTAGAGAGTTCTTGAGGGTGACTCTGCCAGCATACTTCACTCTTACCATTTTGGCAAGAATGAGTGCAATCAACTTCCACATCTTGCACTAGTTCAAGGAGTCACAAACCCTCTTGTTGGTAAGACAAGGGACAAGGTAACCTAATGCTCCCATAAACATCGTCTTGTGTGTGCATCACTCTATGTCTATGGATATCCTTGCTTGTTCCTTATGGGACTAACCCGTGTAGGTATTGAAAGTGCAACTCACTCCAAAGGATAGCTCCGAATGATCTACATCAACTTAGAGCATCCACATCTTCAACACCTACATGAAGTCATCATCGACAAAATCCAAGGTTAGTTCATCCCTCTTAGGGGGGTATCACATCTAGGGGGATCTTTACTCTAAGAATTGAGTTAAAGCAACTCTAATGGTGTGAACACAACAACGCTTTATGTAAAAGTGGTAACCCCACTTGTGCTTAAATGATGACTATGACCTATGATCAAATGTTCTCATTTGACTCCTAAGTCAATATACTCATATATAGATGACCTAGTCATCGCCAATTGCTTGATAGATGCTAGAATTGTTTGTGCATGCTTTGCCACATATTTCATTTGTCATTTCATTGTGTGAGCATGTTGGTTGCATAATTTACTCATTCGAGGACATCCACTTGTTGTTTTGATCGATTGGTTTCCTTTTCTTTTGGCCAAGTGGATGGACAAGAATGCCTAAGAACCTTCTCTAGCTATCTATGATTTTCTCGTCTCAAACTCTATTCATGCTGCATCACAAAGTTTGATCAAGTTAGATTCGAACCACTCTGTGTGAGGAGCACTCGGAGTCCCCGATTCGTCATAGACTTAAACTTCCAAAACTTCTTTGTGTGTTTCCGTCTGACCGATTCATCCATTTCAGTCATACCGAGATCACTAAGTCGATCTAGGTTTTCAATCTCGGTGCAACCGATTTGAACTTTTCGGTCACACCGAGTTTCAGTAACTGCTTGCAGTTATGAATCTCGGTGCCACCGAGTTGTTCCACTCGATCACACTGACAGGGTCAAGCTATATATATCCACGGGTCAAATTTTTGAAAACTTTCCGAACCTCCTCGCTCGCGCTTAGCCTGCTCTGCCTCCCTGGGTCTCTGGATCATCCTCCTCATCGCCAGCCGCCTCATGTCGCTGGTCTCCGCCGCCATCAACAGGATCGTCTCCGCCGTTGCCTTCGTAGTAAGTTCATCGCTGAACTAGGGTATGGACTTGAACTTTGTGTTGTTCTAACTCTGATTCCCTAGCACATTGCTTTGCCATGTATCTTTCCACGATTGAGATCATTCTATCCATCGAAAACACTCCGTAGTTTAGTCATGAATTGAGAATTTAGGGTTAGGTTTCTGCCGAAACCATCTCGGACTGACCGAGTTGATGAAATCGGTTCCACCGATTTGGCTCAGGCCATTGCACATGTGATTCTCGGTCTGACCGAGAATTGCAAATCGGTGTGACCGAGTTTAGCACTTTGTGAAACCCTAGCAGTCTCGGTGCCATCGAACTGTGACTCGATCTGACCGAGTTCACTAGTTTAGGTTCCAAAAGCTGCTTCGGTATCACCGAGTTTGCAAATCGGTAGATCCGAAATGCTTTCTGTGGAAAACTAAAACTAAGTTTTTAACTCATTCTTTTGTAAAAACTTCTGTACTTTGTGATGCTCATCCACTCTACCTCATGTATAATCTATTCACAGGGTCTACTGTTAGTGTTTGCATCATGACAGATCAGAGTGACGGTCAGAACAAGTCTGAGGAACAGGTTCACTTGAGTGAGGGCACTAGCCCCTCTAGCAGCTCAGATGATGGAAGCAGGAGCACACCCGGCAATCTGCCAAAGGCTGCCACAAGGGCCAGCAAGAAAAGAACCTCAGAGTCAGAGGATGAGGACTATGTGGCTGAGGAAGAAGAAACCACCTCAAAGAGGAAAGTGCTTAAAAGGAATATGGCACAACTGCTGCCACCAAGCCAGGGATGAAGCAAAAGGTTCCTGCGAAGAGAGCTCCAATGTCTGAAGCCAGAACATCTACTCAAGAGACTTTGGGATCTGCACCCAAAGAGCAGGTTGTAGAAGAAAATAAAAGGAAGGAAAGGGTCAAGAAGACCATTGCCAGAGTGCTTGGGAGATCTTCAATCATGAAAGACTCTGAAGAAGAGGAAGAGGAAGAGGATGCAACACCAGCACCCAAAGCTCAAAAGCTTATGGGAGATGCCATAAGATCAGAGGCTGCTCCATCTAAGCCCAAAGGAACTCCTAAGCCAGCTTCTCCAAAACCCAAAACTGCACCCAAGAGGAGCACCAGGAACATCCCAGCAATAGAAAAGAACAAGGCCCCAATGCCTGAAGCTGCGATGGAAGAAGAAGATGATTCTGTTGTCTTGAGAAAGTTAAAGCCAAAAATTCCAGATCACAATGATGCTCATCCAATTGCAGAGAACATGAAAGTCAGGAAGGACTTTGGTCTAAGGCTATGGAGAGAGTCTGATCCATATGCCACCAGGAGAAGGACTGCTGTGGACTACAGGTTCCATACAAAGGAACAACAGGACTTCTATGAGACCATCTTGCTTGACAAGAAGCCCATAGTGTGTGACATGAGATGGGTCGATTGGTCATTCATTGAGGAAAATGAGGATCACTTCCCTGGTGTATATGACAGCTTCAAGGCTTGTGGAGTTGATGAGTTTGTGGCTCAGAAGATCACAAAATGGAATGATGAGCTCATCATGTAATTCTACTCCACAACTCACTTCTACCCAGATGGAAGGATTGTCTAGATGTCTGAAGGTACTAGGTACCAGTCCACAGTTGCAGAATGGGCTAAGTTGATCAATGCCCCAGAAGAGAGTGAAGATGACTCGGATGTCTATGCCAAGAAGAAAAAGGATCAGAACACCATGGCACACATGTACAAGGAGATCCCAGATGCTGCTCTTGAGACACACAAGTTTGGATCTGTACATTACCTTCTGTCAGGCTTGCCAACTATCAACTGGATCCTCAGGCACACTCTCTTCCCAAAGTCAGGTGATCACAAGATGATCAGAGGCCATGCAATTAACTTGCTTCACATCTTTGATGTCCCACAGAAGTTCAAAGTCATGAGCCTAATAGTGCAAACCATAAAGAGGACAACTGCAGATCAGAAGAGGAGTTGTGGGTATGCCCCACAGATCCAGGACCTGATCAACTCCAAGATGGGCATTGGCACATATCTGCTGGACAAGGAGCACCTACCCATCTACCCAGACTTTGAGGACAACACTGTGGTGATGGATGAAAATGAACCATCTTTTGTGCACGCACAAGCCAAGAAGGAGAAGGCAAAGGCTGAAAAGGCTGCAAGGATGCCAACTACTGAAGAAGCACCTCAGTATCTTTTGAAGAGCAAACAAGATCAGCTTGGCTACTTGAGTTCCTCCACCCTGAGGACTGAGAAGGGATTGGCTACCTCGACTCAAAACTAGGAGAGCTTGGAGAGGATCGTGGAGCAGAAGTTCTATGACTTAGATGTGAAGGTCACCGTGATCCAGTCAGTCGTTGAGAAACTCCAGGATGAAGTGCAGGAGAAGAAGGGCAAGACAACTACTGATGCTTTTGCTAGAGTGCCCAGAGGTCAGAGGTCTGCTGCAGTGCCTGTTACAGACACCAGAGCTACTTCATCTGCACAAGCTACAACTTCAGTGCCACCGGCTCCAACACCTACTCCACCACCTCCATCTACATCGACTGATGCCTTCGTTCTTGGAGTTCTGTCTACACCACCACCTGAAGACCAAGCCTGAGTGTCGATCTAGCACTATGCATTTTTATGAACTTTTTGGTAACTTGTTGCCAAAGGGGGAGAAAATGTATAGATCATAGGCTTCGAGAGAGAGCGTTGCTTTTTATTCTCTCTTTTTGTTTTGTGGTTAAACTTCATTTATTTGCTTGGTTGAGATACTTTATACTTTGTGCTTGCTTAGATGATCATGTGTTTGATCATATGCTACCTTAATGCTTGTTGGATGACATTATCCTTTTTTATTCCATATGATCATTCACTTTGCTTGGTGATGAGCGCATGTATTTTAATTATTATCATTTTGACCGCTCCACCAAGATGTATGTGACATGGAAGAGTAACCCATGATCCTAACTCTTTGTGATTTGCAGTCCAAAGTAAATATTAAACTATGCACAAATTTAGGGGGAGCTCTTGTGTCGGTGTCAAAACCGGTGGATCACGGGTAGGGGGTCCAGAACTGTGCGTCTAGGCCGGATGGTAACAGGAGGCAGGGAACATGATGTTTTACCCAGGTTCGGGCCCTCTTGATGGAGGTAAAACCCTACGTCCTGCTTGATTAATATTGATGATATGGGTAGTACAAGAGTAGATCTACCACGAGATTAGAGGGGCTAAACCCTAGAAGCTAGCCTATGGTATGATTGTATGCTATGGTTGTTGTCCTACGGACTAAAACCCTTCGGTTTATATAGACACCGGAGAGGGTTAGGGTTACACAAGGTCGGTTACAAAGGAGGAGATATTCATATCCGTATTGCCTAGCTTGCCTTCCACGCCAAGTAGAGCCCCACCAGGACACGAGACGAAGTCTTCAATCTTGTATCTTCATAGTATAACAGTCCGGCCAATGGAAATAGTCTGGCTGTCCGGAGACCCCATAATCCAGGACTCCCTCAGTAGCCCCCAAACCAGGCTTCAATGACGATGAGTCCGGTGCGCAGTATTGTCTTCGGCATTGCAAGGTGGGTTCCTCTCCAAATTCTGTGTACCTATTGAAATAATGTCCGGTTTCTTGTGAATGTTGCACTCCTTGGCTTCCACGCCCAATAATGGCCACTTTCCACGCGTCGAGCGAAGGTGAAGAGCCAGGGTGTTTTCACATTTGCCCCCCTAGCTGTGTGAATGAGCCACCTATTTAAAAGACGAGGATTCAGATCCAAATCACACCATCCTCCCTTGGCGAGCCTTCATCGGAGCGCACCCAACAGAGATCCATTCCATCATGGCCGGTCGACGTAGCTCCTCCTCTCGCACCACTAGCTCCAAGTCCGGAGATTAGGAGAGATGTTCCGTCCCGCATAGAAAATTAGTGATGCTTCAGTCCAAGGGATTTCTTCCCCCAGCGTGCATGGTCCCGGTTCGAGCCGGGCTTGTCACCTACAATGGCGGAGAGCAAGCGGAGAGCCTTCCCAATCCCTCCAAAGGATAGCGGGTATGCCTTGTCCCTTATTTGGTAAGAGGGCTCGGATTCCTAATTCATCCGTTTCTCCGGGGGCTCCTGGAGTTCTACGGCCTCCAGTTGCAACCTTACGACTGCCTCTATGATGCATATCGCGGGATTCATGGCCCTTTGCGAGTTGTTCTTGGGTTGTGAGGCTCATTTCGCTCTGTGGAAGAAGCTGTTCTGCCTTATGCCCCATTCTCAGAAGGGGTCAATATATCAAGTGGGCGGAGCCGAAGTGTGGCGTATTGCCGGGACCGGATACCTGTCCGGAACCCCAAAGAAGACGTCCGAAGACAGGCCTTCAGAATGGTTTTATATAGAAGACGTCCCCCTGTCGGACCCTATTCGGATCGGCCTTCCTGAGTTCCACAACGCCCCTTTGAAGTAGCACCGGAGCTGGCGTCCGCGGAGCCCCCTGGAGGAAGATGATAGGGACGTTCTTTACCTGATGAGCCGGATAAGTTTTTTAGCTCGATCCGGATTGACCATGATCGAGGTCATGGCCATACGTATCATGCGGGGGGTGCAACCGCTTCAGTATAGAGGCCACCCCATGCGGGATTTCAATGGGGAGGATGACGCCACCCGCTATGGCCGTAAAGGGCCAGGGTCGGTTGATGATCTAACAAAGATCTTATCCACTTTGTACAAGGGAGAAGAGGAGGAATTCCTTTGTGCCAACCCGCAGGGCAGATTTTCTATGTACAACCCTCCGAGCTGGGTAAGCGGAGACTTTTTCTCGCCCATCCGTTTCACATTTCCGCAGTTAAGTACTCAGTCCAGCGATTTCTATGTAGGAACTGCGCCAGGCTATAAGGGAGATAAACAACCCCCTCCACAACCCGAGGACCCTAGACGGTCCCTCGACCCGGCCTCTGAAGAGGATCCGGACATATCTGTGGAGCTGATCGATGGGCTATTTTACCAATCGAGCAATGATAATGCTTTGGTGGCCATTACGGCCGATTACCCTGGGCTGGTTCCAGCCTCACATGTGACTGAGAACGAAGTCCCAGCACTTCAAAAAGGGATCCTTCCTTGCGTGTTTTTGATCGCCGTATGATAGCCGTGTTTTGTAGGGGAGGTCCTCGAGGCAGAAGGCCAAGCCTGTGGTGACTGGCCAATAAGGGGCCGCGAGGCCAAGAAGGCTGAAAAGACCTGCAGTCCGGATTGAGACACCAATGCAGAGGTACGGCGCGCCGTCTTGATTGCAAGACATGATTCTCAGAGGCACATTAACGCCCATGCCTTCTTTTCAGGAAAAAGAGCGCTCGCCGGACTATACCCGGAGAGGCTACCAATCGCGCCTCCACAAGCCAGGCTCCAAGGCCAGATTCAGAGGCGGGAACGAGTACGAGGCGTGCGTCGGGTGCTCCTGCGACAGAGGATGCGGATAAACTGTCCGCCACCCATTCGGAGGTGGAAAGTGACATGAACCACAGGCGTCGTCGGACTGTTCTACGTGATGCTTGTTTCTCCCAAGAGGCATTGGATGCCTTCAACTCGGGAGACGCGCACCTCCGTGCCGCTCAAAATGGTTTAGCCAGAGCCACGGAGCAGTATGTAAAAGACATACGGGTGAGAAAATTTGGTGATTATATATACCAGTAGCCCCTAAGACTTGAAACAGTTAGGATAACTGATTTAAGGATCATTTGTTATGCAGGTTCTTACAGAAAAGAATACTCAACTGTCCCAAGAGCTGGAAGAGTGCAGAGCCCAACTTCAGGCCGCACTGGCCACAGCAAGGGAGCCCAAAGAGACCCCCTCTAGTAACATATCCTTCAAATGAAAAGTATCATATAGAATGCGGCGTGTATGCTGATCTGACGATAAGAATGCAGATGACACTGGAATGAATCCGGATAAGCAACAACTCCAACGCCAGCTGAAGGCTGGTGAGAGCGTGCTGACAAGGGTGAGGCAGGAGAAAAATGATCTCCAAGATGCCAACACCAAGCTGGGTGTGGAACTACGAGATGTTCGTGCCCAGCTGTCGGACTCTGTTAAGGAAAATCGGCGGCTTCGACGCGGCATATTTAGTAAGTGCTTGAACAAACTTTGAAAAAGAGTTCGGCGAGGAAGCTGGTTGACAGAGTTATGTCTGTAGGTATGCTAACAGGTTGTCCTGCCGAAGAAATGCCCGGTTCAACGGGTGACCTTCTTCCCGAGCTCTCATAGCTGCACGAACAAGTTCAGCAGGTGATGCAAGGCGTCGCCCAGGCCTTGTGGCCATCCGTCTCCATACCCGAAGGCCTTGGAGAGCTTGCAGAAAAGCTAAAGGGAGCACAGCGGCGTTTCCGATTATGGAAGATATCGGCCTGCCGTCAGGGCGCCAGGGAAGCCTGGGCAATGGTGAAGACACGGTACACGAAGGTTGACCCGAACCATATGGCCGAAGTCAGACCTATGGGGCCCGATGGGAAGGAGATCCCTGTGAGCTTAGTGTACGGCCAAGTAGAATTGGCCGCAAAGTATTCCCAACAGGACTGTAAACTAGAAAGCCTATTGGATGCTATTGAAGAGGAATTCAACCAGTTGAATTGACTATGTAATTTTAAAGTCCGGAGTGTACCAGTTAAATAATGCCTTCTAGCTGGATTGTAGATCATTTGTCGTGGCGGACCTTTTCGCTTCAACCTCGGGACCCGACAGTCCGGAGTGTATCCGAATACTCTCTCGGTTATGTAAGAACCGAGGCATGCGTGGAGACCAGGCGTAGGGGTCATTAGTGCTTTATCAGACAAGTGCCCAACTAGTTATGTTATATTACATGGGTAGTAAGAAACATCTTCCAGGGAGAATAGTTCCGTTAAGGGTTCCTTTCCCTGGGTAAGCATGCCCTAAAGTGCATGTCCGGACTGCGACAAGAAGCGCAGAAAAATCATCTGGGGGCGGATATGGATAATAAATAAAAGTCATCTTTTGTTCACCGACCGAATATTCCCTTAAGAACGCTAGCTTTCGGCTTCACCCAGTCTGAGGTACACGTCCGGCTGACCCAGCGGTAACAATCGCAGAGGTGCTCCCCTTATGCCCTAGCCGAATCAACGGGAACATAGGGCATAAATACAAGAGCCAGGCAACCCAGCTTGGCCAAAACTTAAGTCATATCGATGCATATAATGGTGAAAAAAGGTACATGCGGAAGTATGACACATGTGTTGGGCGTGAGGCCCAGGTAAATAATTTAAGCTTCTGTGAAAGAAGCCCCCAGGTATGAAGAGTGCGGCTAGCGCATCTGTAATGTATGAGTCAGGCACAAGGTGACGCTTGAAGGCCTAGAGAAATAAAAGAAAGAAAGGGAAACAAGACAGATGATGCATATGCAGAAAAAGGACAAAGGGAGGGGACTAACATAGGGTCCGGTGCTAGGCGTAGAATCTTCGGAGCTGACATGAAGATTGCTTTCGATGACCTGAGAAGTCATCATCGACACAACGGCTGAACAGGCGGTCATAAGAAAACCACCTAGCCGGAGAGTTTGGCCGATAGCCAAAACTCCCTTAGCAACAGTGCCGTCTTTAAAGACGGGATGAGACATCCTTCCTGATGGCAACGGCACAGTGGAACTCTCAATGAAAGCACCAATGTCAGTTTCAAAATCGGCGGATCTCCGGTAGGGGGTCCCGAACTGTGCGTCTAGGCCGGTTGGTAACAGGAGGCAGGGAACACGATGTTTTACCCAGGTTCGGGCCCTCTTCATGGAGGTAAAACCCTACGTCCTGTTTGATTAATATTGATGATATGGGTAGTACAAGAGTAGATCTACCACGAGATCAGAGAGGCTAAACCCTAGAAGCTAGCCTATGGTATGATTGTATGCTATGGTTGTTGTCCTACGGACTAAAACCCTTTGGTTTATATAGACACCGGAGAGGGTTAGGGTTACACAAGGTCGGTTACAAAGGAGGAGATATCCATATCCATATTGCCTAGCTTGCCTTCCACTCCAAGTAGAGCCCCACCCGGACACGAGACAAAGTCTTCAATCTTGTATCTTCATAGTCTAACAGTACGGCCAATGGACATAGTCCGGCTGTCCGGAGACCCCATAATCCAGGACTCCCTCATCTTGCTTTTCACATACTTCTCAAAGCGACAATGTTTTTCACTCATATTATCATTTGTTGAAGCTTTGATCTATATGTTGTCATCAATTACCAAAAAGGGGGAGATTGAAAGTGCAACTATCCCTAGGTGTTTTTGGTAATTCCTAACAACATATAGCTAATTGAGCTAATGCTATTTCAAGATTAATATCTCAGGAAAGCTCAATGATTGGCATGGCATGGATGAGAAAAGTGGACCCCTCAAAATGCTAAGGACAAAGGATTGGCTCAAGTTCAAAGCTCAAGACTCTACATTTTCCATTTTAGTGATCCAAGATCACATTGAGTCTATAGGAAAAGCCAATACTATCAAGGAGGGATGAGGTGTTGCTTAATGAGGTTCTTGCTCAAAATGCTTAGTGATATGCTCCAAAACCCTCAACTACTTTCTCACATCCACATATGACCTAAACCAAAAGTCAAACTCGGCCCCACCGATTCTTTCTATCCGGCGCCACCGAGTTTCAAATGTCATAGCCACTGCCACAAACGCTAGGCAAATCGGTCTCACCGATAGGGATCTCGGTCTCACCAAGATGGGGTTGTAATCTCTCAGTTTCCCTTCGTAACATTTCAGTCTCACCAAGATGAGCGATCGGTCCCGCCGAGATTGCAATTTAAACTCTCTATTTTCCCTTCGTAATGTTTCGGCCTCACCGAAATGAACGATCGGTCCCACCGAGTTTACCTGACCAACTCTCTGGTTAGCTTATTACCAAAACTGGTCTCACCGAGTTTGTGTAATCGGTCTCACCGAGATTACATTATGCCCTAACCCTAACCATATCGGTCCTACCGAGTTGCATGTTGGTCCCACCGAAAACCCTAACGGTCACTAGCTTTGCTGAATCGGTCCGACCGAGTTTAATCATTCGGTCCCACCGAGTTTGGAAAGTTATGTGTAATGGTTAGATTTTGTGTGGAGGCTATATATACCCCTCCACCTCCTCTTCATTCGTGGAGAGAGCCATCAAAACAAACCTACACTTCCAACCTATATTTTCTGAGAGAGAACCACCTACACTTGTGTTGAGACCAAGATATTCCATTCCTACCATATGAATCTGTATCTCTAGCCTTCCCCAAGTTGCTTTCCACTCAAATCTTCTTTCCACCAAATCCATATCCTGTGAGAGAGAGTTGAGTGTTGGGGAGACTATCATTTGAAGCACAAGAGCAAGGAGTTCATCATCAACACACCATTTGTTACTTCTTGGAGAGTGGTGTCTCCTAGATTGGCTAGGTGTCACTTGGGAGCCTCCGACAAGATTGTGGAGTTGAACCAAGGAGTTTGTAAGGGCAAGGAGTTTGCCTACTTCGTGAAGATCTACCGCTAGTGAGGCAAGTCCTTCGTGGGCGATGGCCATGGTGGGATAGACAAGGTTGCTTCTTCGTGGACCCTTCGTGGGTGGAGCCCTCCGTGGACTCGCGCAACCGTTACCCTTCGTGGGTTGAAGTCTCCATCAACGTGGATGTACGATAGCACCACCTATCGGAACCACGACAAAAACATCCGTGTCTCCAATTGCGTTTGAATCCTCAAAACCTTTCCCTTTACATTCTTGCAAGTTGCATGCTTTACTTTCCGCTGCTTATATACTCTTTGCATGCTTGCTTGAATTGTGTTAAGATTGCTTGACTAGTCCAAAGTTGCTAAAATTTGCCAAGAACTAAAATTGGGAAAAGGCTAGATTTTTATTTGGTCAAGTAGTCTAATCACCCCCTCTAGACATTCTTTCGACCCTACAAAATCCATAGTCACCTATTATGTGTTATGATCTATTAACCCCGAAGTGACAATAATCGGGACCATTACCGGTGATGACCCTAGTTTGAGGAGTTCATGTATTCACTATGTGTTAATGCTTTGGTCCGGTACTCTATTAAAAGGAGGCCTTAATATCCCTTAGTTTCCAATAGGACCCCGCTGCCACGGGAGGGTAGGACAAAAGATGTCATGCAAGTTCTTTTCCATAAGCACGTATGACTATATTCGGAATACATGCCTACATTACATTGATGAACTGGAGCTAGTTCTGTGTCACCCTATGTTATAACTGTTGCATGATCGATCGCATTCGACATAATTCTCCATCACCGATCCAATGCCTACGAGCTTTTCCTATATTGTTCTTCGCTTATTTACTTTTCTGTTGCTACTATTACAATCACTACAAAACCCAAAAATATTACTTTGCTACCGTTACCACTATTATCATATTACTCTGCTACTAAACACTTTGCTGCAGATATTAAGTTTCCAGGTGTGGTTGAATTGACAACTCAGCTGCTAATACTTGATAATATTCTTTGGATCCCCTTATGTCGAATCAATAAATTTGGGTTGAATACTCTACCCTCGAAAACTGTTGCGATCCCCTATACTTGTGGGTTATCAGCCGCCAAGCCGGATAAGGCAGCGCAACACCGAGGCGATGCTCCTGAGACTCCTGAGACAACAGATGCTCCGGCTGGTCATCGAGCCCCTGAAGCTGGGGACCCACAGGAAACACCTCAGCCCCCGGGAGCCAAAAACTTCGTCAGCTCTCCCGTCCTCGTCGAGCACCCAGTGTACTTCATCAGCACAGTGCGAGGACGATACCCCATGCCTTAGAAGTTCTTGCTCACGCTCCTGGTGGCCTCACGTAAGCTGCGCCACTACTTCCAGGGTCACCCCATTAAGGTCGTCTTAGCTTACCCGTTGGAGAGAGTGCTCAGGAGCCCCAATGCTCCGGGAAGGGTTCCCGAATGGAACATCGAGCCGCAAGCGTTTGACCTAGAGTTCAGCACAAACATGGTCATCAAGGGGGCTTCACTCGCCGACTTTGTGGCAGAATGGACCGACACCCCGGAGCTCAAAGCTGGCGAGAACCGATCCCTCTCGCCAGGGAGGGAAGTGCCGGGTGGCTGGGTCGTGTACTTCAATGTCACGTTCGCATGCCAGGGCGCGAGGGCTGCAGTCGTGCTCATCTCGCCCACTCAGGACAAACTTTACTACTCGTGTAGTTCTGCTTCCAGGGGGGCGAGAAGGTCTCCAACAACATCGCAGAGTACGAGGGTCTCATCGCCGGCCTCAAGGCTACAGTGGACCTGGGGGTGAAACGCCTCACCATCAAGGGAGACTCACAGCTCCTCGTCAACTTCTCCAACAAGGTGTACGATCCAAAGGATGAGCACATGGAGGCATACCTCGCGGAGGTACGTAAAATGGAGAAGCAGTTCCTGGGCCTGGAGCTACAGCATGTGCCCCGTGGAACCAACAAGGAGGCCGACAACATCGCCAAAAGAGCATCCAAGCGGCTACCCCAAGAGCCCGTCGTCTTCGAGGAGCGGCTCTTCAAGCCTTTGGCAGCACCTTCGCCTGCGGAGTCGGCGCCACCTCAGGAGGAACTCCCCGAGCCACCCACCTCGGGAGCCCCCGCCTGCGGCCCGACCTCAGGAGCGCGCCTCCTCTTAGCGCTCAAGCCTCAGGAGGGGTGCTGGATCAAGGAGTTTAGGGCGTACCTGACGCAAGGCACATTGCCGGAGAAGGAAGAAGACGCAAAGCGTGTGGCCCGGCAGGCTACACCGTACTGCATTCAGGACGGTGAGCTATACAGGAAGCGGACAAATGATGTTTCTCTATGATGCATTTCCAGGGAACAGGTGAATGAGCTATTGGCTGACATACATGGCGGAGACTGCGGGCACCACTCGTCGCCGCGCACCCTAGTCGGCAAGGCTTTCCGCAGCGGGTTCTACTGGCCTACGACACACAACGACGCAGCCGAGCTGGTAAAATCCTGTGAGGCCTGCCAATTCCACGCCAAGCAGATCCACCAGCCGGCTCAAGACCTCCAGACTATGCCGCTCTCATGGCCGTTCGCAGTCTGGGGGCTGGATATCCTAGGCCCATTCCCTCGAGCGCCTGGAGGTTACCGCTACCTCTACGTCGCCATCGACAAATTCACCAAGTGGGCGGAAGTGGAAGCCGTCCGCACCATCCTAGCTGGGTCAGCAGTCAACATCATCAAGGGCCTCGTAAGACGATTTGGGGTCCCTAATCGCATCATCACCGACAACGGCTCACAGTTCACTAGCAATCTCTTCAAAACATATTGTGCTAACCTTGGAACGTAGATCTGCTACGCCTCCGCGGCGCACCCCAGGAGCAACGGCCAAGCCGAACGCGCCAACGCGGAAGTCCTGAGGGGTCTCAAGACTAGGACCTTCAAGAAGAAGGTCGAGGCCTACGGCAGGGGCTGGCACGACGACCTCCAGTCCGTGCTGTGGTCCATCCGCACCACTGCCACCAGGCCGACAGGTGAGACCCCATTCTTCCGCGCGGGTCCCGATGTTTGATGAAACGCATCAGGACGCCATGTGGGGGATGGACCTCATGCTGGGGGAGGAACACCGCCGTGAAGCCTCGCTTCAAGCTGCGAGGTACCAGCAGGCGCTACAGCGGTGCCACTGCCGTAGCGTCCGCTCCAGGACACTTGAGGTGGGTGATCTCGTCCCAAGGCGGGTGCTCTCCAGGGAAGGGCTGCACAAGCTCTCGCCCATGTGGGAGGGCCAGTTTCGGGTCGTCCACGTCTCCAGGCCTAGCGCCGCGCGCCTGGAGACGTGGGACGGGATCCCCATCCAGAACGCCTGGAACATTCAGCACCTCCGGAAGTTCTACCCATGAGGCAAGGCCCGATGCCTGTGAAGCAAGGCCCAGTGCCTGTGCAGATCTCCGCTCGTGACACTCTCACATAATAATGAGTGGGGATGTACATGCCCCGGAGTCTCAGGAGTGCCGCCCTCGGGCCTCGGGGGATCCCTCCCATGTCCTAGTGGCAGCACTTAGCTCCGCACTGGTGAGAAGACAAGAAGACTAGACTAGGTGCCGGACGCGGCTTTTCATTTGCTTTCTGCAGTTGGCTTGCCCCTTTTTAGTAAGAATTTGCTTTCTGGTGTTCGTTGCTGGCCTAGTTCCATTGCATTTCTGCCTCCTTTTCTGCCCTCGGTTCCTCGTTTTGACCTATACTCTCCCTCGCATGCCTCGTGAGGGGGCTGGGCAGGTGTGAAGGAAATATGCACTAGAGCAATAACAAAGTTATTATTTATTTCCTTATATCATGATAAATGTTTATTATTCATGCTAGAATTGTATTAACTGGAAACATAATACATGTGTGAATACATAGACAAACAGAGTGTCACTAGTATGCCTCTACTTGACTAGCTCGTTGATCAAAGATGGTTATGTTTCCTAACCATAGACATGAGTTGTCATTTGATTAACTGGATCACATCATTAGGAGAATGATGTGATTGACTTGACCCATTCCGTTAACTTAGCACTTGATCGTTTAGTTTGTTGCTATTGCTTTCTTCATGACTTATACATGTTCCTATAAGTATGAGATTATGCAACTCCCGTTTACCGGAGGAACACTTTGTGTGCTACCAAACGTCACAACGTAACTGGGTGATTATAAAGGTGCTCTACAGGTGTCTCCGAAGGTACTTGTTGGGTTGGCATATTTCGAGATTAGGATTTTCCACTCCGATTGTTGGAGAGGTATCTCTGGGCCCTCTCGCTAATGCACATCACCTAAGCATTGCAAGCATTGCAACTAATGAGTTAGTTGCGAGATGATGTATTATGGAACGAGTAAAGAGACTTGCCGGTAACGAGATTGAACTAGGTATTGAGATACCGACGATCGAATCTCGGGCAAGTAACATACCGATGACAAAGGGAACAACGTATGTTGTTATGCGGTCTGACCGATAAAGATCTTCGTAGAATATGTGGGAGCCAATATGAGCATCCAGGTTCCGCTATTGGTTATTGACCGGAGACGTGTCTCGGTCATGTCTACATTGTTCTCGAACCCGTAGGGTCCGCACGCTTAAGGTTTCGATGACAGTTATATTATGAGTTTATGAGTTTTGATGTACCGAAGGAGTTCGGAGTCCCGGATGAGATCGGGGATATGACGAGGAGTCTCGAAATGGTCGAGACGTAAAGATCGATATATTGGACGACTATATTCGGACATCGGAAAGGTTCCGAGTGATTCGGGTATTTTCGGGAGTACCGGGGAGTTATGGGAATTCGTATTGGGCTTTAATGGGCCATACGGGAAAGGAGAAAAAGACCTCAAAGGGTGGCCGCACCCCTCCCCGTGGGCTGGTCCGAATTGGACTAGGGAGGGGGGCGCCCCCTTCCTTCCTTCTCCTTTTCCCTTCCATTTCCTTCTCTCCTACTCCTACTACTTGGAAGGGATCCTAGTTGTACTAGGAAAGGGGGAATCTTACTCCCGGTGGGAGTAGGACTCCCCTAGGGCGTGCCATAGAGAGGGCCGGCCCCTCCCCTCCTCCACTCCTTTATATACGTGGCCAGGGGGCACCCCATAGACAACAACAATTGATCTCTTGATCTCTTAGCCGTGTGCGGTGCCCCCCTCCACCATAATCCACCTCGATCATATCATAGCGGTGCTTAGGCGAAGCCCTGCGTCGGTAGAACATCATCACCGTCACCACACCGTTGTGCTGACGAATCTCTCCCTCAACACTCGGCAGGATCGGAGTTTGAGGGACGTCATCGAGTTGAACATGTGCAGAACTCGGAGGTGCCGTGCGTTCGGTACTTGATCGGTCGGATCATGAAGACGTACGACTACATCAATCGCGTTGTGCTAACGCTTCCGCTTTCGGTCTACGAGGGTACGTGGACACACTCTCCCCTCTCGTTGCTTTGCATCACCATGATCTTGCGTGTGCGTAGGAAAATTTTGAAATTACTACGTTCCCCAACAGTGGTATCAGAGCCAGGTTTTATGCGTTGATATTGTGCATGAGTAGAACACAAGTGAGTTGTGGGCGATATAAGTCATACTGCTTACCAGCATGTGTCACTTTGGTTCGGCGGTATTGTTGGATGAATCGGCCTGGACCGACATTATGCGTACGCTTACGCGATACAGGTTTTACCGCCGTGCTATGCACACAGGTGACTAGTGGGTGTCAGTTTCTCCAACTTTAGTTGAACCGAGTGTGGCTACGCCCAGTCCTTGAGAAAGTTAAAACAGCACCAACTTGACAAACTATCGTTGTGGTTTTGATGCGTAGGTAAGAACGGTTCTTGCTAAAGCCCGTAGTAGCCACGTAAAACTTGCAACAACAAAGTAGAGGACGTCTAACTTGTTTTTGCAGGGCATGTTGTGATGTGATATGGTCAAGACGTGATGAGATATAAGTTGTTGTATAAGATGATCATGTTTTGTTGAAGTTATCGGCAACTGGCAGAAGCCTTATGGTTGTCTCTTTATTGCATAAGATGCAAGCGCCAAATAATTGCTTTACTTTATCGCTATGCGATAGCAATAGTTGCAAGAGCAATAGTTGGCGAACGACCATGTGACGACACATTGATATAGATCAAGATGATGGAGATCATGGTGTCATGCCGTTGACGATGGAAATCATGACGATACTTTGGAGATGGAGATCAAAGGCACAAGATGATGATGGCCATATCATGTCACATATTTTGATTGCATGTGATGTTTATCTTTTATGCATCTTATTTTGCTTAGTTCGACGGTAGCTTTATAAGATGATCTCTCACTAATTATCAAGGTACAAGTGTTCTCCCTAAGTATGCACCGTTGCGAAAGTTCTTCGTGTTGAGACACCACGTGATGATCGGGTGTGATAGGCTCTACGTTCAAATACAACGGGTGCAAAACAGTTGCACATGCGGAATACTTAGGTTAAACTTGACGAGCCTAGCATATAACAGATATGGCCTCGGAACACGGAGACCGAAAGGTCGAGCGTGAATCATATAGTAGATATGATCAACATAGTGATGTTCACCATTGAAACTACTCCATCTCACATGATGATCGGACAAGGTTTAGTTGATATGGATCACGTGATCACTTAGAAGATTAGAGGGATGTCTGTCTAAGTGGGAGTTCTTAAGTAATATGATTAATTGAACTTTAATTTATCATGAACTTAGTCCTGTTAGTATTAGCATATCTATGTTGTAGATCAATAGCTCGCGTCTAGCTCCCCTATTTTATTTTTGATATATTCCTAGAGAAAACTAAGTTGAAAGATGTTAGTAGCAATGATGCGGATTGGATCCATGATCTGAGGTTTATCCTCATTGCTGCACAAAAGAACTATGTCCTTGATGCACCG
The DNA here is from genome assembly GCF_056163025.1 of Triticum urartu. Classification (NCBI taxonomy): domain Eukaryota; kingdom Viridiplantae; phylum Streptophyta; class Magnoliopsida; order Poales; family Poaceae; genus Triticum; species Triticum urartu. Next base: position 156,137,732 of record NC_141874.1, on the reverse strand, counting down.
CTAGGTGACATACCTATTGCAGGAGCAGATACAGACGTTATGAACGTTTGGCTAGCTCAATATGATGACTACTTGATAGTTTAGTGCACCATGCTTAAACGGCTTAGAATCGGGACTTCAAAGACGTTTTGAACGTCATGGACCATATGAGATGTTCCAGGAGTTGAAGTTAATATTTCAAGCAAATACCCGAGTTGAGAGATATGAAGTCTCCAACAAGTTCTATAGCTAAAAGATGGAGGAGAATAGCTCAAGCAGTGAGCATATGCTCAGATTGTCTGGGTACTACAATCGCTTGAATCAAGTGGGAGTTAATCTTCCAGATAAGATAGTGATTGGCAGAATTCTCTAGTCACTATCACCAAGTTACTAGAACTTCGTGATGAACTATAATATGCAAGGGATAACAGAAATGATTCCCAAACTCTTCGTGATGCTGAAATCGACGAAGGTAGAAATCAAGAAAAACATCAAGTGTTGATGGTTGACAAGACCATTAGTTTCAAGTAAAGGGCAAAGGGAAGAAGGGGAACTTCAAGTAGAACGGCAAGCGAGTTGCTGCTCAAGTGAAGAAGCCCAAGTCTGGACCTAAGCCTGAGACTAAGTGCTTCTACTGCAAAGGGACTGGGAGCGGAACTGCCCCAAGTATTTGGTGGATAAGAAGGATGGCAAAATGAACAAAGCTATATTTGATATACATGTTATTGATGTGTACTTTACTAGTGTTTATAGCAACCCCTCGGTATTTGATACTGGTTCAGTTGCTAAGATTAATAACTCGAAACGGGAGTTGTAGAATGAACAGAGACTAGTTAAGGGTGAAGTGACGATGTGTATTGGAAGTGGTTCCAAGATTGATATGATCATCATCGCACACTCCCTATACTTTCGGGATTAGTGTTGAACCTAAAATAAATGTTATTTAGTGTTTGCGTTGAGCATGAATATGATTGGATCATGTTTATTGCAATACGGTTATTCATGTAAGTTAGAGAATAATTGTGGTTCTGTTTACATGAATAAGACCTTCTATGGTCATACACCCAATGAAAATGGTCTGTTGGATCTCGATCATGGTGATACACATTTTCATAATATTGAAGCCAAAAGATGCAAAGTTAATAATGATAGTGCAACTTATTTGTGGCACTGCTGTTTAGGTCATATTGGTGTAAAGCGCATGAAGAAACTCCATGCTGATGGACTTTTGAAATCACTTGATGCTTGCGAACCATGCCTCATGGGCAAGATGACTAATACTCCGTTCTCCAGAACAATGGAGCGAGCAACAGACTTGTTGGAAATCATACATACTGATGTATGCAGTCCGATGAATATTGAGGCTCGCGGCAGGTATCATTATTTTCTGATCTTCACAGATGATTTGAGCAGATATGAGTATATCTACTTGATGAAACACAAGTCTGAAACATTTGAAAAGTTCAAAGAATTTCAGAGTGAAGTGGAGAATCATCGTAACAAAAATAAAAGTTTCTACGATATGATCGCAGAAGTAAAATATTTGAGTTACGAGTTTGGCCTTCAGTTAAAACAATGTGAAATAGTTTCACTACTCACGCCACCTGGAACACCACAGTGTAATGGTGTGTCCAAACATCATAACCGTACTTTATTGGATATAGTGCAATCTATGATGTTTCTTACCGATTTACCACTATAGTTTTGGGGTTGTGCATTAGAGACAGCTGCATTCACGTTAAAAAGGGCACCATCTAAATCCGTTGAGACGACACCGTATGAACTATGGTTTGGCAAGAAACCTAAGCTGTCGTTTCTTAAAGTTTGAGGTTGCAATGCTTATGTGAAAAAGTTTCAACTTGATAAGCTCAAACCCAAATCGGAGAAGTGCGTCTTCATAGGATACCCAAAAGAAAATGTTGGGTACACCTTCTATCACAGATCCGAAGGCAATATATTCATTGCTGAGAATGGATCCTTTCTAGAGAAGGAGTTTCTCTTGAAAGAAGTGAGTGGGAGGAAAGTAGAACTTGATGAGGTAACTGTACCTGCTCCCTTATTGGAAAGTAGTTCATCACAGAAATCTATTCCTGTGACTACTACACCAATTAGTGAGGAAGCTAATGATGATGATCATGTAACTTCAGATCAAGTTACTACTGAACGTCGTAGGTAAACCAGAGTAATATCCGCACCAGAGTGGTACAGTAATCCTGTTCTAGAGGTCATGTTACTTGACCATGACGAGCCTACGAATTATGAGGAAGCGATGATGAGCCCAGATTCCGCAAAATGGCTTGAGGCCATGAAATCTGAGATGAGATCCATGTATAAAGAACAAAGTATGGACTTTGATTGACTTTCCCTAAGATCGGCGAGCCATTAAGATTAAATGGATCTTCAAGAGGAAGACGGACACTGATAGTAGTGTTACTATCTACAAAGCTAGAATTGTCGCAAAAGGTTTTCGACAAGTTCAAGGTGTTGACTACGATGAGAGTTTCTCACTCGTATCTATGCTTAAGTCTGTCCGAATCATGTTAGCAATTGCCACATTTTATGAAATCTGGCAAATGGATAAACAAAACTACATTCCTTAATGGATTTATTAAAGAAGAGTTGTATATGATGCAACAAGAAAGTTTTGTCAATCCTAAAGGTGCTAACAAAATATGCAAGCTCCAACGATCCATCTATGGACTGGTGCAAGCATCTCGGAGTTGGAATATATGCTTTGATAAGTTGATCAAAGCATATAGTTTTATTCAGACTTGCGGTGAAGCCTGTATTTACAAGAAAGTGAGTGAGAGCACTACATCATTTCTGATAAGTATATGTGAATGACATATTGTTGATCCGAGATAATGTAGAATTATTCTGCGAAGCATAAATGAGTGTTTGAAAGGAGTTTTTCAAAGAAAGACCTCAGTGAAACTGCTTACATATTGAGCATCAAGATCTATAGAGATAGATCATGACGCTTGATAAGTTTTTCAATGAGTACATACCTTGACAAGATTTTGAAGTAGTTCAAAATGGAACAGTCAAAGAAGGAGTTCTTTCCTGTGTTACAAGGTGTGAAGTTGAGTAAGACTCAAAACCCGACCATGGCAGAAGATAGAGAGAGAATGAAAGTCATTCCCTATGCCTTAGCCATATGTTCTATAAAGTATGCCATGCTGTGTACCAGACCTATTGTATACCCTGCCCTGAGTTTGGCAAGGGAGTACAATAGTGATCTTGGAGTAGATCACTGGACATTGGTCAAAATTATCCTTAGTGGAATAAGGATATATTTCTCGATTATGGAGGTGACAAAAGGTTCGTCGTAAAGGGTTACGTCGATACAAGTTTTGACACTGATCCAGATGACTCTAAGTCTCAATCTGGATACATATTGAAAGTGGGAGCAATTAGCATTTTTTTTACAAACCAGAGGGGCTATCTAAATCCTAAAGTAAAGGCGAGCGATCGAAGTAGAAGTACCAACGGCTCAATGTCATGAACCTTCTCCATCTGATTCAATAAGGGGGAATTAGCCTTCTTGTCAAGTGGCTATCCTTGACAAAGGGTGCCATTTATACCATAATCTACAATGTAGCGGGTATAGTTTAGTGGTAAAAGTGTGATTCGTTCTATTCATTCTTAAAAAAAGAGGGGAAGCAAAACCAAGTCAAGATGATATGGGTCGCCCCTTCTTCTTGCGCCAAAGATCTTACCATTTCCGAAGGAACTGGGGCTACATTTCTTTTCAATTTCCATTCAAGAGTTTCTATCTGTTTCCACGCCCTTTTCTTGAGACCTCGAAACATGAGGACAAATTACTTCTCTTAGGAACACATACAAGAAAAAGGATAACGGTAGCCCTCCCATTAACTACTTCATTTTCATTATGAATTTCATAGTAATAGAAATCCATGTCCTACCGAGACAAAATTTAGAACTTGCTATCCTCTTACCTAATAGGCAAAGATTGACCTCTGTAGAAAGACTGATTCATTCGGATCGATATGAGGACCCAACTCCGTTGCATTGCCAGAATCCATGTTCCATTTGCAAAATACGTACGGATCTGAATGTGGCAGACCCGTTGACTAAATTTCTCTCACAAGCAAAACATGATCACACCTTAGTACTCTTTGGGTGTTAATCACATAGCAATGTGAACTAGATTATTGACTCTAGTAAACCGTTTGGGTGTTGGTCACATGTCGATGTGAACTATGGGTGTTAATCACATGGTGATGTGAACTATTGGTATTAAATCACATGGCGATGTGAACTAGATTATTGACTCTAGTGCAAGTGGGAGACTCAAGGAAATATGCCCTAGAGGCAATAATAAAGTTATTATTTATTACCTTATATCATGATAAATGTTTATTATTCATGCTAGAATTGTATTAACCGGAAACATAATACATGTGTGAATACATAGACAAATAGAGTGTCACTAGTTTGCCTCTACCTGACTAGCTCGTTGATCAAAGATGGTTATGTTTCCTAACCATAGACATGAGTTGTCATTTGATTAACGGGATCACATCATTAGTAGAATGATGTGATTGACTTGACCCATTCCGTTAGCTTAGCACTTGATCGTTTAGTTTGTTGCTATTGCTTTCTTCATGACTTATATATGTTCCTATGACTATGAGATTATGCAACTCCCGTTTACCGGAGGAACACTTTGTGTGCTACCAAACGTCACAACGTAACTGGGTGATTATAAAGGTGCTCTACAGGTTTCTCCGAAGGTACTTGTTGGGTTGGCGTATTTCGAGATTAGGATTTGTCACTCCGATTGTCGGAGAGGTATCTCTGGGCCCTCTCGGTAATGCACATCACCTAAGCCTTGCAAGCATTGCAACTAATGAGTTAGTTGCGTGATGAGGTATTACGGAACGAGTAAAGAGACTTGTCGGTAACGAGATTGAACTAGGTATTGAGATACCGACGATCGAATCTCGGACAAGTAACATACCGATGACAAAGGGAACAACATATGTTGTTATGCGGTCTGACCGATAAAGATCTTCGTAGAATATGTGGGAGCCAAGATGAGCATCCAGGTTCCGCTATTGGTTATTGACCGGAGACGTGTCTCGGTCATGTCTACATTGTTCTCGAACCCGTAGGGTCCGCACGCTTAAGGTTTTGATGACAGTTATATTATGAGTTTATGAGTTTTGATGTACCGAAGGAGTTCGGAGTCCCGGATGAGATCAGGGACATGACAAGGAGTCTTGAAATGGTCGAGACATAAAGATCGATATATTGGACGACTATATTCAGACATTGGAAAGGTTCCGAGTGATTCGGGTATTTTCGGGAGTACCGGGGAGTTACGGGAATTCGTATTGGGCCTTAATGGGTCATACGGGAAAGGAGAAAAAGGCCTCAAAGGGTGGCCGCACCCCTCCCCATGGGTTGGTCCGAATTGGACTAGGGAGGGGGGCGCCCCCTTCCTTCCTTCCCCTTTTCCCTTCCCTTTCCTTCTCTCCTACGCCTACTACTTGGAAGGGATCCTAGTTCTACTAGGAAAGGGGGAATCTTACTCCCGGTGGGAGTAGGACTCCCCTAGGGCGCGCCATAGAGAGGGCCGGCCCCTCCCCTCCTCCACTCCTTTATATATGTGGCCAGGGGCACCCCATAGACAACAAAAATTGATCTCTTGATCTCTTAGCCGTGTGCGGTGTCCCCCTCCACCATAATCCACCTCGATCATATCGTAGCGGTGCTTAGGCGAAGCCCTGCGTCGATAGAACATCATCACCGTCACCATGCCATCGTGCTGACGAAACTCTTCCTCAACACTTGGCTGGATCGAAGTTCGAGGGACGTCATCGATTTGAACGTGTGCAGAACTCGGAGGTGCCGTGCGTTCGGTACTAGATCGGTCGGATCGTGAAGACGTACGACTACATCAACCGCGTTGTGCTAACGCTTCTGCTTTCGGTCTACGAGGGTACGTGGACACACTCTCCCCTCCCGTTGCTATGCATCACCATGATCTTGCGTGTGCGTAGGAAAATTTTGAAATTACTACGTTCCCCAATAAGGTGCCCTCGTGAGCGTTTTCGGTTCTTTGCAAGGCACCCTCGCTCGAGCTCGCAAGCTGGCACACCCCTCTCAACCCGTGCCCCCCTGTTACTACGATGCGAAGCGCGGGGTCGTGGCCGGCAGTGCCTGCGACCAGCATTCAGAAGAATAAGAATTTCCTAACGAATTTTTGCAGTTCCCAGACGCCTTCCGAGCACAGGAGGCCGCGCCAGACACTAGGGAATGCACGCCTCACGGGGCCGAAATTATTCCAGGCGCATCAAGCTAAGTTATTCCTATGCACTTACATAAAATGTTCATGCTGCAACACGACACAAGAGTGATAAACATAGCACAGCCACTTGGAAATCATAGTTGTTGCACGCCCCAGCGGGGCCCCATACTTGTCTCTCTCTTAATGCAGGAAGGAAACGAAGAACGAAACAAAAGCGGCACGTGCTCCCATAGCAATTCGTGAGGATGGGTCCATGGCGCCCTCCTACGCTCAGCCAGACCCCTCCTCGGGCTTCACTAGAGCGCGGCGATGAGACGACCCGCTGCCACCTTCGAAGCGGGTGCGGCGACGTAGCGGCTGGTCATAGCCGCCGCTGCTGGAGCTGTCGCCGGAAGAAGAGTCGTCGTAGCTGGACGACCCATGACTGGCGTAGAGGGCGAGCCCGCCTTCACCCTTGTCGCGGCTGTCGCCGAGGCCGAGCACCTCATCGCCGTCGTTGTCCTCAGGGCAACACCCGACGCGGCGGCCATCTTCCTCGAACATCCTCACATAGAGGGTCGCGTTGACATCGTACTTGAAGTGGAGGGAGCACCGCCGGCCCAGGCCGCGCGCACAGGCAAACGTCTTCCAACCGTGGGCCAGGGCTGTGTTGCCTACGGCGGAGACCTAGACCATGACCCATGAAGCCTTGCTGCTAGAGTCGTCCGCTTGCAGCCAGAGACCGCCTGGACCTGTGACTGTCATATCGCCGGTGAAGAAGCGCGGGTGTCGGTGTCAAAAACTGGCGGATCTCGGGTAGGGGGTCCCGAACTGTGCGTCTAAGGTCGATGGTAACAGGAGGCAAGGGATACAATGTTTACCCAGGTTCAGGCCCTCTCTATGGAGGTAATACCCTACTTCCTTCTTGATTGATATTGATGAATATGAGTATTACAAGAGTTGATCTACCACGAGATCGTAATGGCTAAACCCTAAAAGTCTAGCCTGTATGACTATGATGATGATTGTATGTATGTCTACGGACCTAGCCCTCCGGTTTATATAGATATCCGGGGGATCTAGGGTTACATAAGGTCGGTTACAGAGAAAGGAATCTTCATATTTGGTCGCCAAGCTTGCCTTCCACGCCAAGGAGAGTCCCATCCGGACACGGATAGAGTCTTCGGTCTTTGTATCTTCACGGCCCATCAGTCTGGCTCACATCCAATAGGTCGGATGCCCGAGCACCCCTTACTCTAGGACTCCCTCAGTAGCCCCTGAACCAGACTTCAATGACGATGTGTCCGGCGTGCAGATAGTCTTCGGCATTGCAAGGCGGGTTCCTCCTCCTATGATTTTAAAGTGATGTATTCAGCTTTCCATTTAATGTCGTACCCCTCAGCTTCCGCGCCTTCCTGACTTCAGCTTCCATGTGTCGAGTGAATACAAGAGGTCGGGGTATTTTTACATATACCACCCTGACCATACCAGAAAGGTGCCTATTTAAAGAGAATAAATCTCAGATCTGTTCCAAATCCTACAGAAAAAAAATCCTTAGAGCTTGCGGAGAAAAACCACCCCAACATGGCTAGCTCTCCCAGCTCTTCCTCTCGTCCCCTCAACTCCGAAAAGGGTGATTGGGAGAGATGTTCTGTATCCCAAAGTCAGCTGGTGAAGCTGCAAACACAGGGCTTTCTTCCTCCCGCGGATTTGGTCCCCGCACGAGCAGGGATGACATCCTTCAATGGCGGGGCTCAAGCGGAGAACTCCCCTAATCCGTCCAGGGGAACGAGTATGCTTCATCCCCTTCTTGTTAGGAGGTGTTGTATTTCCAATCCAACCCTTCCTCCAAGGTCTACTGGAGTATTATGGCCTCCAACTGCACAACCTCACTCCCGCCTCCATCCTGCATATTGCGGGTTACGTCACTCTATGCGAGCTATTCCTGGGCTGCGAGGCCCATTTCGATTTATGGAGAAGACTGTTCTGCCTCGTCCCTCGTAATCAAGGAGGGTCAATATTCAAAGTAGGGGGAGCTGAAGTGTGGCGTATCGCCGGAACCGGATACCTGTCCGGCACGCCGAAGAAGGCTTCCGAAGAGTGGCCTTCCGAATGGTTTTATATCGACGACGTCGCTCTTCCCAAGCCAGTCCGAATGGGCCTCCCCAAATTTTCAAGTGCTCCATTGAAGAAACGCCATACTGGCGTCCTCGGAGCCTCGAGGAAGAGGATAGCGCAGAGGTCAGTCACTTGCTGGGCAAGATTAAGATGCTCGCCCAGTCCGGATTGTTAATAGTCGAGGTAATGGCGATTTCCATAGCGCGGGGGTCCAACCACTCCAATACAGAGGGTTTACCATGTGGTACTACAATGGGGAAGACGACACCTCACGCTGCGGTCGGAAGGGCTAAAAGACCCCCGCCGCTCTGGCCAAAATATTGGCTGAACTGTATAAAGGGGAGGAGGAGGAGTTCACCCATGTCCAATATGGAGACATATTTTCCATGTATAATCCTCCTAGCTGGGTAAGCTCGAAGTCCACTATTTTACTCCTCTCCCTGAATTCTTTTTGACAGGCAGTATCCTATCCACTCATAACAGGAATGGCGAAAGGCTGTCGAGGGGATCCATGACCCTGACCCTCAGCCGAAGGGTCACAACCGGGATCTTGACCTCGGATATAAAGAAGATCCGGACATATTTGTTGAGCTCGAGGATGAAATGTTCTATCAGACGAGCTATGATGGTACATAAGTACCTATCATCGCCGATTACCCCGGCCTCCTTCCTGCTTCACATGTAAGTTATCAGAAGATATTTCATCTGAAAGAGTTTTCTCGTACTGCCTGACCCATCGCACTGTCCTGTGCTCAAAAGGGGAGGCGTTTGGCGTGCCATACTGCCCCAGGGGTATCTCCGAGGAGAGCGGCCCCCATGCCAGGCAAGCCTTCGAAGAGAAAGGCAAACGAAGATACGGCCGAGCCTTCATCAAAGAGGTATGGATTTGCAAATATGCACCTTGGCAGTCACATCCAACTGTGACCTTTCTATTTATCCTATTATCAGGAAAAAAGTGTGCCAGACAATATCCGGGGGTCCGGCCGGTCATACTTCCCACAGCCAGGACCCAGATCCTGTCGTAAAGACGGGGGCTGATACGGGGGTAACGCCGGACAGTCCTCTAGCCGAGGATTCGGATGATGTATCCCTCACTAACTCGGAAGTGGAGAGCCCCATGAATCATCAGCGCCGAAGGTCCGTTTTACAAGACCCCGACTTTTCAGAGCTTTTAATGCCTTCAGCTCGGCTGATGCATACATCTGAGCTGCTCGTGATGGGCTTAACAGGGCCACAAAGCAGCATTTAAAAGATGTGCAGGTAAGTTTACTTTGTCCGAATATGATAACCATATGCCAGTAGCCCCCGAGACTTGAAGCCGTTGGTACAACTGATTTAAGTATCATTGTATAACCAGGTTCTTATGGAGAAGAACGACCTACTAGCCCAAGAGCTAGAAAAGTGTCAGATGCAGCTAACTGCTGCCCGTGCCAAACTGGAGAAATCCAAGAAGGCATCTCCTGGTAATGTTTCCCTCCGTTGAGAAAACATGATGGTATACCAATAATGCTAACACGGTCGCTCACATTTTATTAGGATCACTAGATCAACTGCAAGAACAACTAAAAGTTGCCCAAGGCAGAGAATGAGAAGCCAAGAAACTGCTACACAAGAGACTCTTTGTTATTTGGTTGTAGGGTTGCTTGAGAGAGACCATCTTCATCCTACGCCTCCCACGAATTGATAAACCTTAGGCCATCCACTTGAGGGAAATTTGCTGCTGTCCTACAAACCTCTGCACTTGGAGGCCCAACAACGTCTACAAGAAGAAGGTTGTGTAGTAGACATCAAGCTATTTTCTGGCGCCGTTGCCGAGGAGGTTAGCGCTTGAAGGTATATATTTAGATCTTGCAATCGAATCTTTTAGTTTCTTGTTTTATCACTAGTTTAGTTTATAAAAGAAAACTAAAAAATGGAATTGAGGTTACCGCATATGCTTCATCTTTTTAATGTCTTTCATGAAAATAAGGATTCCGGTAGTTGTGCCAAAGTGTTAGAAGAAGAATTATTAAAATGTTTGGCACTATATATTTGGATAATGAGCATGATTGCAATGTTGTTAGTATGAATTCTTTGAATATCCATGATGCTAATGATATGCAAAGCCACAAGCTTGGGGAAGCTATGTTTGATGAAGATGATAGTTTTTGTCCCTCAAGTTTTGATGAGCAAATTTATTTTGATGATAGCATGCCTCCTATTTATGATGATTATATTGATGAAAGTGGGTTTGGAAGAGTGTCAACTTTAGGAAGTAATGATCCCACTATTTTGGAGGGTGTTGAATCTTATTGTGATAATTATGAAAGTGGGTTTGGAGAGGTCATGACTTTAGTTAATGTTAATCCCACTATTTTGGAAGAGTGTCAACTTTGCATACATGTGGATCGTGTTAAGAATATGTTTTGTGATAGCTATATTGTTGAATTTTCTTATGATCCTACATCTTATTATTACGAGGGAGGAACATATGCTTGTAGGAATTGCAATAATATCAAGTTTCCTCTCTATGTGTTGAAAATCTTGAAGATTTGCTTGTTTTACCTTCCTATGAAGGTTGATTCTTGTTCCCATAAGTTGTTTGCTCACAAAATCCCTATGCATAGGAAGAGGGTTAGACTTAAATGTGCTAGTAATATTCTTCATGATTCTCTCTTTATGTTTCAATTCTTATCTTTTATGTGAGCATCATTGAAATCATCATGCCTAGATAGGGACGTTAAACGTTAGCGCTTGTTGGGAGGCAACCCAATTTTTATTTTTGTTGCTTGATTTTTGTTTCTGTTTAGTAATAAATAATTCATCTAGCCTCTGTTTAGATGTGGTTTTATGTTTTAATTAGTGTTTGTGCCAAGTAGAACCTTTGGGAAGACTTGGGTGAAGTCTTTGTGATCTTGCTATAAAAAACAGAAACTTTAGCGTTCACGAGATTAGGTACCATTTTTTTACTGGAGAGTGCGATTAAGTTGATTATTTTTGAAGATTATTAATAGACAAATTACCCACGTCCACCAATTTATTTCAAAAAAATTTGTGGTCCAGAAGTATATGTTTGATACAGATTACTACAGACTGTTCTGTTTTTGAGAGATTATGTTTTCTATGTGTTGTTTGCTTATTTTGATGAATCTATGAGTAGTATCGGAGGGTATGAACCATAGAGAAGTTGGAATACAGTATATATTACACCAATATAAATTTAGAATTGGTTCACAATAGTACCTAAGTGGTGATTTATTTTCTTATACTAACGGAGCTTACAAGTTTTCTGTTAAGTTTTGTGTTGTGAAGTTTTCAAGTTTTGGGTCAAGATTCGATGGACTATGGAATAAAGATTGGCAAGAGCCTAAGCTTGGGGATGCCCAAGGCACCCCAAGGTAATATTCAAGGACAACCAAGATCCTAAGCTTGGGGATGCCCCGGATGGCATCCCCTCTTTCGTCTTCGTTCATCAGTAACTTTACTTGGAGCTATATTTTTATTCACCACATGATATGTGTTTTGCTTGGAGCGTCATTCTATTTTATTTTGTTTTGCTTTCTGTTTGAATAAAATACCAAGATCTGAAATTATTAATTGTTAGGTAGTATTCACATAGTTGCATAATTATTCAACTACTCATTGATCTTCACTTATATCTTTTGAAGTAGTTTGTCGTTTGCTCTAGTGCTTCACTTATATCCTTTTAGAGCACACGGTGTTTTTATTTTGAAGAAATCGATGAACTCTCATTCTTCACTCATATCATTTTGAGAGTCTCTAAACAGCATGGAAATTTGCTTTGGTTATGAAACTAGTCCTAATATGATAGGCATCCAAAGGGGATATAATAAGAACTTTCATATAGAGTGCATTGAATACTATCAGAAATTTGATACTTGATGATTGTTTTGAGATATGAAGATGGTAATATTAGAGTCATGCTAGTTAAGTATTGATGAATTTGAGAAATACTCTTGTTGAGGTTTGCAAGTCCCGTAGCATGCACGTATGGTAACCGTTGTGTAACAAATTTGAAACATGAGGTGTTCTTTGATTGTCTTCCTTATGAGTGGCGGTCGGGGACAAGCGATGGACTTTTCCTACCAATCTACCCCCCTAGGAGCATGCGCGTAATGCTTAGTTTTTGATGACTTGTAGATTTTTGCAATAAGTATGTGAGTTCTTTATGACTAATGTTGAGTCCATGGATTATACGCACTCTCACCTTCCATCATTGCTAGCCTCTTCGGTACCGTGCATTTCCCTTTCTCACCTTGAGAGTTGGTGCAAACTTCGCTGGTGCATCCAAACCCCGTGATATGATACGCTCTGTCACACATAAGCCTCCTTATATCTTCCTCAAAACAGCCACCATACCTACCTATTATGGCACTTCCATAGCCATTCCGAGATATATTGCCATGCAACTTCCCACCGTTTCATTTATGACACGCTTCATCATTGTCATATTGCTTTGCATGATCATGTAGTTGACATCGTATTTGTGGCAAAGCCACCATGCATAATTTATCATACATGTCACTCTTGATTCATTGCCCATCCCGGTACACTGCCGGAGGCATGCATATAGAGTCATATTTTGTTCTAGTATAGAGTTGTAATCTTTGAGTTGTAAATAAATAGAAGTGTGATGATCATCATTAATGGAGCATTGTCTCGAAAAAAAGAAAGGCCAAATAAAAAAGGAAAGGCCAAAATAAAGAAAGGCCAAATAAAAAAAGGAAAGGCCAAATAAAAAAATATAAAATAAGAAGGGACAATGCTACTATCATTTTTCCACACTTGTGATTCAAAGTAGCACCATGATCTTCATGATAGAGAGTCTCTTGTTTTGTCACTTTCATATACTAGTGGGAATTTTTCATTATAGAACCTGGCTTGTATATTCCAACAATAGGCTTCCTCAAATGCCCTAGGTCTTCGTGAGCAAGCAAGTTGGATGCACACCCACTTAGTTTCTTTTGATGAGCTTTCATACATTTATAGCTCTAGTGCATCTATTGCATGGCAATCCCTACTCCTCGCATTGACATCAATTGATGGGCATCTCCATAGCCCGTTGATTAGCTGCGTCAATGTGAGACTTTCTTCTTTTTTGTCTTCTCCACACAACCCCCATCATTATATTCTATTCCACCCATAGTGCTATGTCCATGGCTCACACTCATGTATTGTGTGAAAGTTGAAAAAAGTTTGAGATTACTAAAGTATGAAACAATTGCTTGGCTTGTCATCGGGGTTGTGCATGATGGGAGCATTTTGTGTGACGAAAATGAAGCATGGCCAATCTATATGATTTTGTAGGGATGAGCTTTATTTGGCTATGTTATTTTGAGAAGACATAATTGCTTGGTTAGTATGCTTGAAGTATTATTGTTTTTATGTCAATATTAAACTTTTGCCTTGAATCTTATGGATCTGAATATTCTTGCCACAATAAAGAGAATTACATGGATAAATATGTTAGGTGGCACTCCACATCAAAAATTCTGTTTTTATCATTTACCTACTCGAGGACGAGCAGGAATTAAGCTTGGGGACGCTTGATACGTCTCCAACGTATCTATGATTTTTGATTGTTCCATGCTATTATATTATCAACCTTGGATGTTTTATATGCATTTATATGCTATTTTATATGATTTTTGGGACTAACCTATTAACCTAGAGCCCAGTGCCAGTTTCTGTTTTTTCGTTGATTTGAGTATCGCAAAAAAGGAAAACCAAACAGAGTCCAATTGACCTGAAACTTCACGGAACTTATTTTTGGACCAGAAGAAGGACATGGAGTAAAAGAGTTGGGCCAAAAGAGTCCCGGGATGCCCACGAGGGTGGGGGGCATGCCCACCCCCTGGGCTGGCCTCCCTACCTCGTGGACAGCCCGGAGACCCCCCTGACTTGTTCTCGACGCCAAAACCTCTTATATATAATGAAACCTCCAGAACATAACCTAGATCAGGAGTTCCGCCGCTGCAAGCCTCCGTAGCCACCGAAAACCAATCTAGACCCGTTCCGGCACCCTATCGGAGGGGGGAATCCCTCTCCAGTGGCCATCTTCATCATCCCGGCGCTCTCCATGACGAGGAGGGAGTAGTTCACCCTCGGGGCTGAGGGTATGTACCAGTAGCTTTGTGTTTGATCTCTCTCTCTCTCATATTCTTGATTAGGCATAATCTTGATGTATCATGGGCTTTGCTATTATAGTTGGATATTATGATGTTTCTCCCCCTCTACTTTCTTGTGATGGATTGAGTTTTCCCTTTGAAGTCATCTTATCGGATTGAGTCTTTGAGGATTTAAGAACACCTGATGTATGTCTTGCATGTGCTTATCTGTGGTGACAATGGGATATCACGTGATCACTTGATGTATGTTTGGGTGATCAACTTGTGAGTTCCGTGACCTCGTGAACTTATGCATAGGGGTTGGCACACGTTTTTGTCTTGACTCTCCGGTAGAAACTTTGGGGCACTCTTTGAAGTTCTTTGTGTTGGTCGAATAGATGAATCTGAGATTGTGTGATGCATATCGTATAATCATACCCACGGATACTTGAGGTGACATTGGAGTATCTAGGTGACATTAGGGTTTTGGTTGATTTGCATCTTAAGGTGTTATTCTAGTACGGACTCTAGGATAGATTGAACGGAAAGAATAGCTTCATGTTATTTTACTACGGACTCTTGAATAGATCGATCAGAAAGGATAACTTTGAGGTGGTTTCGTACCCTACAATAATCTCTTCATTTGTTCTCCGCTATTAGTGACTTTGGAGTGACTCTTTGTTGCATGTTGAGGGATAGTTATATGATCCAATTATGTTATTATTGTTGAGAGAACTTGCACTAGTGAAAGTATGAACCCTAGGCCTTGTTTCAACGCATTGCAATACCATTTGTGCTCACTTTTATCATTAGTTACCTTGCTGTTTTTATATTTTCAGATTACAAAAACCTTTATCTACCATCCATATTGCACTTGTATCATCATCTCTTCGCCGAACTAGTGCACCTATGCAATTTACCATTGTATTGGGTGTGTTGGGGACACAAGAGACTCTTTGTTATTTGGTTGCAGGGTTGCTTGAGAGGGACCATCTTGATCCTACACCTCCCACGGATTGATAAACCTTAGGTCATCCACTTGAGGGAAATTTGCTGCTGTCCTACAAATCTCTCCACTTGGAGGCCCAACAACGTCTACAAGAAGAAGGTTGTGTAGTAGACATCACACGGCGGCGCTTTTGATCGTGGAAGATATCGGCTTGCCAGGAAGGTGCACGAGAATCCTAGGCCATGGTGAAAACACGGTATACCAAGCTTAATCCGAATCATATGGCTCGGGTCGGACCTCTAGGGTCTGATGGAAAAGAAGTTCCAGTTAATCTGGTATATGACCAAGTAGAAATAGCCGCCAAGTATTCCCAGCAGGATTGTAAGCTAGACAGCCTGTTGGATGGTATAGAGGAGGAAAATTTTGAGTCCAAATGACTATGTACCTTTCTTGATGTATGTAACTCTAGCTGGATTGTAAAACGATTGTCATGGCAGACCTTTTCGCTTCGACCTTTGGACCCGAAGGTGCGGAGTGTTTCCGAATACCCGAGCGGTAAAATAGGCCGGGGTATGCATGGAAACCAGGCATAGGGGTCATGATTTCTTAAACAGACAAGTTGTATCCGGCTAGTTATGTTATATTACATTATGTAAGAAACATCTTCCAGAGAGAATAGTTCCGTTAGGGGTTCCTTTCCCTGGGTGTGTATGCGTTTCATGTGCATGTCCGAACCGTGATTGAAAAAAATCACAGTATAAGTAACTTCTGGGGGTTTACAATGGAGTGAATGCGGAAACATCTTTAATTCACCGATCGAATATTCCCTTAAGAACGCTAGCTTTTGGCTTCACCCAGTATGAGGTACACATCCGGATGACTCGACAATAACAATTGCAGAGGTGCTCCCTTTATGCCCTAGCTGAATTAATGGGAATGTTGGTCATAAGCACAGGAGCCAGGCAACCCAGCTTGGCCAAAACTTAAGTCATATCGATGCATATAATGGCGAAGAAAAGTACATATGGGAAAAGACGCCTATGTGATGAGCTTAGTGCTCAAAAAATAATAATAGCAAGCTTCTATCCAAGAAGCCCCCAGGTATAATGGCCGTACATAATTGAAGATGTATGCGTCAGGGGTGCACTGTCTAGCCACACGAAAACTGTAAAGGTAAAGAGAAAAAATGAAAAGAGAGAAAAAATAATGGAAACAACAGGAGGAAGGGGACGAACATAGTGTTCTGTGCTAGGCATAAAATCGTCAGAGTCTGGCCGCGTTCCAAGGGTTCGGCTCTAGGCGATTGTCTGATGCATCACGCAGGCGGTACGCTCCTCCGGTGAGAACTTCGTTGATGATGAAGGGACCCTCCCACTTGGGCTTGAGTTTTTCCTTTTTCTTTTCCAGCAGGCGTAGAACGAGTTCGCCAACATTATAAGTCTTGGCCCCACTTCTCTGCTTTGATACCTGCGAGCCTGCTGTTGATAAAATGCGGAACGGGCTTTTGCGACATCGCGCTCCTCCTCCAGGGTGTCTAAGCTGTCCTGCCGATTAAGCTCGGCCTCTCTCTCTTCGTACATGCGCACTCGAGGTGAATCATGAATAATGTCGTAGGGTAACACTACCTCTGCGCCATACACCGCGAAGAAAGGTGTATATCTGGTAGTACGATTGGGCATGGTCCGCAGCCCCCAGAGTATGGAGTCGAGCTCCTCAACCCAGTGCTTGTCTGATTCTTTCAAGGACCGCACTTGTCTAGGCTTGATGCCGCTCATAATAAGACCATTGGCTCGTTTGACTTGACTGTTTGTTTGTGGATGATAGACAGAGGCGTAATCGAGTTTGATGCCCAAATTAGCACACCAGGTTTTCACCTCATCAGCTGTGAAATTGGAGCCATTATCGATAATGATGCTCTGTGGAACACCATAACGGTGTACAACACCGGATAGAAATTCTATCACCGGCCCGGACTTGGTCGTTTTAACTGGTTTGGCCTCTATCCACTTGGTAAATTTATCCACCATGACCAGCAGATACTTTTTCTTATGGCTTCCTCCTTTAAGGGGTCCGACCATATCGAGCCCCCAGACCGCGAAAGGCCAAGTGATGGGGATTGTTTGTAAGGCGGTGGGTGGCATATGGCTTTGGTTGGCGAAGAGTTGGCATCTGACGTAACGTTGGACAAGGTCCAGTGCATCTGCTCGGGCCGTCAGCCAATAGAGACCTGTACGGAAGGCCTTGCTAACAAGGGCCTGAGCTGCAGCGTGGTGCTCGCCGAGACCGGCATGAATTTCAGCTAGGAGCTGCTGCCCCTCTTCCTTGGAGATACCTCTTTGAAGGACTCCCGTAGCGCTTTTTTGTAGAGTTCTCCCTCGTGAACCTTGTAGGCCTTCGAAGGCCGGACAATGCGGTGGGCCTCGGTCTGATCATCAGGGAGCTCCTTCCTGTTGAGGTAGGCCAAGAAGGGTTCGGTCCATGGGGCGATGATCACCATAATGAGATGGCTCGATGGTGCTATTTCGGTGGCTGAGCCCTCGATGATATCGGTGTGTCCGGAATCTGGGGTTGTGTTCGGATCCGGACTGGTGCTTCCGCTCACCCCTTGCCACACCACGGATGGCTTAAAAAGCTTTTCCATAAAGATGTTGGGTGGGACGGGGTCGCTCTTGGCACCGATGCAAGCAAGGACGTCCGCTGCTTGATTACTTTCTCGGGCCACGTGATGAAACTCGAGCCCCTCAAACCGGGCTGACATTTTTAGGACGGCATTGCGATACACCACCATCTTTGGATCTTTGGCATCGAAGTCTCCATTTATTTGAGATATTGTGAGGTTTGTGTCGGCGTTCTGGGAACGGGGGTCCCCAGACTTGCCTGCCTGCGGCCTGCGGCGCGGCTCAAAGGGGGGCCCAACACGTCCCATCTTCATCAACACAGACCCAAGACCCTCGCGAGGGGCCAAGCCTCGCGGGGCGGATGACACGGAGCTTCCTCAGGCACGGCCTCATCAGGCTAGCTCACGAGGAGGCGGAGAGATCAAGGCGGGGTACCTCACGAGGTGCCCGTGACGCAAGCCATGACGACCAAAGGCGCCAGGCGGGTGCTAGCCCGCGCAGTGTCCTCCTTTCCACTTTGGTGCAAAGGGAGCAAGCGCAGCCGCGGAGTACCGAGGCATCAGGCAAAGGTTGCCATTTCGGTGCAACAAGACCAAGACCAGGAGGACTGCAAGACAGAGGTCATTGTGGAGCCCAAGACGGCGTCACCACCACAGCTTTGTGCAGGCGAAGACTACTTTTGTCAGGATAGCTAGTACTAGCTGTCCCCCTTCAAATTAGCCCGCCATTGTTGGCTCCCTTCCCGCTCGATATTTGGGAAGAGGACCAGGGCCTCTATAAATAGGACCAGCCACCGAAAGGGGTAGAGGCAAAAGGGTAGAGGCGAAGGACGAAGAAGAGAAGGACGAAATCAGAGAGAGAGAAGGGTGACTGAACTCCTCCTAGCAGTTCGTCCCCCCCAGCCAAGAACAGACCCTCGGGAGGCTGTTCTTCCTTGTATTGTTCATCATCAACAGCCCAAGAGGCAATCCACCACACCACACACTGGAGTAGGGTATTACACCACAATGGTGGCCCGAACCAGTATAAACCCTGTGTCTCTTGTGTCGTTCTTCCCATAGCTTAGATCTTAGCGAGGCGGAGGGGTGCAGGTAGGTAGGAGGCGAAATCTCCGCGCGCACCCCAGTGTTCGAACCTCAAGGGTCTGCCGGAACCCGAAATCCGACATTTGGCGCGCCAGGTAGGGGTGCGCCGGAATTCGTCTTCCACCACCCCGTTCTCCTCCGACCATCGCGCCCATGTCTGACGCTCGTCGGGCCCATGCCGAGCGCCGGGCCGCTCTCGCTTCCCGCGTCGCCTAGACGGCTCCTGTCGGCGGGCGTCCTCGCCGTTACCCGTCAGCTGCCGTCAACGCCGCCACCTGCCCGGCGGGGGACAAACAGCAAGCATCGTCTCAGCATCCGTCCGTGCGGCAAGATGGCCGCACCGCAACTCCCTCGCTCACCCCAGCTGGTTCTTCGTCCCGCGCGCTCCGCACACCCATGGAGGCTCGAGCTGCGCTCATCGCGGCAAACGAGCTCCTGCACTACCGTCCCGTCGACGACGTCTACGAAGAATGGCTCGACCGCGTCGCCGAGCTCGTCCGCGCCGCAGGGGGCTCTCCTGCGCCGTTCGTTCCGCTGCACCGCACCCCACCCCGCGCGGGCGACAAACCTCCGGCGGCGCCCCGGCTGCCTCCTCCTCAAGAAGGCACCATGACTCCAAGGCGCGTGGCCCCTGGGCGGAACCCGCTCCGTCAGGTGCCAGCGCGGCAAGAGCAGAGCTGCCAGGAAGTCCCTCGCCCGCAAGAAGCTGCCCGGGCGCTCCCTGCTCCAGCACGTCGCGACCATGCTCCTGCTCCCGCACGTCAAGACCCCGCGCTGCTCCCAGCTGCGGCGCGTGGGGACATGCAAGACCAAGCTCTCCGTCACCCAAGGCCTCCCGTGGCCACAGCAGGCTGCCGTGCCTTCACCACCGAGCTACGCAGTGTCGCGTGGCCCGGCAAGTTCAAGCCAGACCTGCCTCCTTGTTACAACGGCATGGCTGACCCAGCGGAGTTCCTCCAGCTCTATGAGCTGGGCATCGTAGCTGCCAACGGAGACGAGAAGGTCATGGCGAACTGGTTTCCCATGGCGCTCAAGGACGGGGCCCGCACCTGGCTCCGGAACCTGGCTCCAGGCACGATCTCCTCCTGGGACGAGATGCGCACCCACTTCATCGCCAACTTCCAAGGTACTCGCGACCGGCCACCCGCCATGAGAGAGATGCGCCGCATCAAGCAACAACCCGGGGAGACCCTGCAGAAGTACATCCAGCGCTTCAATAGCGCACGCCTCAAGATTCCCAGGGTGACTGAGGGGGCCATCATCTCAGCCTTCTCCGACGGCGTGCGTGATGTCAAGATGAAGGAGGAGCTGGCGATGCATGAAGACCTGTGCACTTCCTTGGAGCTGTTCAACTTGGCAACCAAGTGCGCCAGGGTTGAGGAAGGGCGTCTCTCCCTCCTCAAGCTGCCTGCCACAGACCCAGAAGAGAAGAAGCCCAAGGCCAAGGATGTGAAGCGCAAGGGGGCTGCCGTGCTCGCGGCAGAACCAGACACCAAGCGGGGCAGAGATCAGCCCGAACCTTCCAAGGGCAGTCGGTACTGTGTGTACCACGACCTCCACACCCACAACACCAACGAATGTCAAGAGCTCCGAGCCGTGCGAGAAGGAAGGATCGGCCGTCGCCCCGACCGCGCTGACCGGGGCTACGGTCGAGGAGGAGGAAGGAACGCAGGACACTGGGAAGATCGTGGCCCGCGCCAAGGGTGGCGCGATCAACCTCGCGAGGATCGCTGGCAAGACCCGCCTCGCGAGGGAGACTGGAGGGATCAGCCTCGCGAGGATCGCCCGCAAGGCAACGCAGGCCTCCCTCCGCTGTCGCCGCAGCTAAGGAGAAACGAGGACCGCCGCCAGGACGAGGGGGCTGGGGGCTTCCAGGAGCCGCGCGCGATCGCCTGCATCCTGGGCGGGGCTCATGCCCCAGCCTCTCAACGCATCTTCAAGCAGTTCGCCCGCAAAGTGAATGCAGTCCTCCCCAGGCTCGAAGCCACGCGCCCTCTCAGGTGGTCGGTGTACGCCATCACGTTCAGCTCAGCAGATCAGCTCAAGTGTGCGGCTACAGCCAGAGTCCTCCCGATGCTTTGTTCCCCAATCATCAACAACGTGGTGGTCACCAGGACCCTCATCGATGGCGGGGCAGGGCTCAATGTCCTGTCCGTGGAAACATTCAACAATCTCCAAGTGCCCTACAGCCAGCTTCAGCCAACCAAGC
Organism: Triticum urartu; assembly: GCF_056163025.1. Taxonomy (NCBI): domain Eukaryota; kingdom Viridiplantae; phylum Streptophyta; class Magnoliopsida; order Poales; family Poaceae; genus Triticum; species Triticum urartu. The sequence continues at coordinate 156,116,411 of NC_141874.1, read as the reverse complement.
CTTTCTCCGGAATCACCGACGGCTCCACGGTCCCGATTGGGCAGGTCCGCCTCCCTGTCACATTCAGGGCATGCGACAACTACCGCACCGAGCTCATCGACTTCGACGTAGCTCACATTCGCCTGCCGTACAACGCCATCCTTGGGTACCCAGCGCTGGCCAAGTTCATGGCCGTAACTCACCACGGCTACAACGTCCTCAAGATGCCAGGAAGTGGCGGAGTCATCACGGTGCCCTGTGAAGAGAAGGACGCAGTGTGTTCCCTGGAATGAGCCTTTCAGGCCGCGTCACTGGAAGACCCGGATCGCGGAAGCAGGAGGCTTCCCGAGACCGCCCCCGAGAAGAAGAAGACATCGTCCGGCCCGGCCCCTCAAGAGGCAGGCCCCTCTGGGCCCGTGCCTGCCCAGGGGGAACCTCCTTCCATCACATAGGAAAGCGCGCCCGGCGCCCTCCTCAGGCAGGGCTCGGGGGCTCTCCCCTGGAGGGCCACCGACCTGGCTAGGGTCACGAGGGAGGCGCTTGGGCACCACATGGAGGCGTGTTTCGAAGCACGTTTCCCTCAAGAAGGAGTAAGGCAAGGAGAGCCAGACCTTCAGGAGTTCGTCAGCAAGGCCATTCAGGAGCTACAGGAGTCAAGAGTCATGAAAGGCAGCCGCCGCCTACCAGCAGTGGCTCTCCATCCAGGCGAGGATGGTGGGTTGTGCGTCCGCATCGACATACCAGGGCTCAACCGAGTCGCCTCTTTGGAGTGCCTCTGGCCCTCGCGAGTGGGGCGCTGCGGAGGTCCACCCCACAGCTAGGTTCGCATGCCTTACGGCTTGCCGAACGCGGCTGCCACGTACCAGCGCCTCATGAGGGGCATCATGGAGGCACAAGAGGCCAGGCGTTCCACGGCCCTGGCGGAGATGGAGATGGTCCGCGAGGAGCCACCGGTGCCTCCCGAGGCCCCTGGGCCTGGGGGCTCGTGAGGATCGGCTTCCGCAGCCCACCGAGTCTGCTACACCAACACCCCTTCGTCCTCAACGTCATCAGGTGACATCTTTCAAGTTTCACTTCCAGCTGGGAGCGCCCCCCAGGGCTGCATTATTCCCAGGCCGCATGGGTCCGTCCCTGCGGCGTGTATCCCTTTTATTTCATGTTGTTAGCTTACCTTGTTGGGGGCGCCCCTCGGGCTGCATGATCCCCAAGTCGCTCGGGCCAGACCCAGCGGCATGTATCCCATTTGCGTTTATTTCCGGTTATGCGCTCGACCCACCATGCTTGATTATTTGATGCCGGTCCACGGCACCTCTTCTTCTCCATGCCGACCACTTGCACGTTAAAGGGGGGGTACCTGAGCATCGCGACTCAGGGCTCTTACTGGCTCTCCAGGCCTCACCCTCTGGCCTTGTCCATGGCATCGCGACCTGGCATACCAGCGACGGCTGAGACCAGCTCGAGGGCCGGGACCCGAGGACGTAGAGTGCCGACATCTAACCGAATTTGCAGGGACACACCACAAGATAAGGCCCAGTGCCAGGCGCAACCCGCCTAGAGGTAGGGCCCCGTGAGTCCCGCGCTGGCTCACGGGTGCCCAGATACACCCGGCCAGGCCCAACCGTGCCACCCACGTGTCAGGGCGGGTGTAGGATCTAGAAGTAGATGTGTCTAGAAAGGGGGGGGGGTTAGACACTTGGTGCTAAAGTTGCAATTTTTAAGCTTTTTCGGTTTAAGTGGAGTTTAGGCACAATTTCAACACACACAATACATATCAAGCACGCATGCAAAGAGTATATTGGCAGCGGAAAGTAAGGCATGCAACTTGCAAGAATGTAAAGGAAAGGGTTTGGATATTTCAAACGCAATTGGAGACACGGATGTTTTTCCCGTGGTTCGGATAGGTGGTGCTATCCTATATCCACGTTGATGGAGACTTCAACCCACGAAGGGTAACGGTTGCGCGAGTCCACACAGGGCTCCACCCAAGGGCAACGGTTGCGCGAGTCCACACAGGGCTCCACCCACGAAGGGTCCACGAAGAAGCAACCACCCACAAAGGGTCCACGAAGAAGCAACCACCCACAAAGGGTCCACGAAGAAGCAACCTTGTCTATCCCACCATGGCCATCGCCCACGAAGGACTTGCCTCACTAGCGGTAGATCTTCACGAAGTAGGTGATCCCCTTCTCCTTACAAACTCCTTGGTTCAACTCCACAATCTTGTCGGAGGCTCCCAAGTGACACCTAGCCAATCTAGGAGACACCACTCTCCAAGAAGTAACAAATGGTGTGTAGGTAATGAACTCCTTGCTCTTGTGCTTCAAATGATAGTCTCCCCAACACTCAACTCTCTCTCATAGGATTTGGATTTGGTGGAAAGAAGATTTGAGTGGAAAGCAACTTGGGAAGGCTAGAGATCAAGATTCATATGGTAGGAATGGAATGTCTTGATCTCAACACATGAGTAGGTGGTTTTCTCTCAGAACATATGAGTAGGAATGGTGTGTGTGTTCTGATGGCTCTCTCATCGAATGAGAAGGAGGTGGAGGGGTATATATAGCCTCCACACAAAATCCAACCGTTACACACAATTTACCAATCTCGGTGGGACCGAATCAGAAAACTCGGTCTGACCGAAGTAGTAAACCTAGTGACCGTTATGAATTTCGGTGGGACTGACATGCAACTCGGTAGGACCGATTCGGTTAGGGTTTGGGCATAACGTAATCTCGGTGAGACCGATTACACAAACTCGGTGAGACCGAATTTGGTAATTAGCTAACCAGAGAGTTGGTCAGGCAAACTCGGTGGGACCGATTTGCTCTTTCGGTGAGACCGAGTGGAACTCGGTGAGACCGAAAAGTTACAAAGGGGAAACACTGAGTTTACATTGCAATCTCGGTGGGACCGATTGCACATCTCGGTGGGACCGATAATATTGCAATGGGTAACAGAGAGTTTGCAAGCCCATCTCGGTGAGACCGAGATCCTTATCGGTAGAACCGAATTGCTAGGGTTTGGTAGTGGCTAATGACAAGTGAAACTCGATGGCGCCGGATAGGAAGAATCGGTAGGACCGAGTTTGGCTTAGGGTTTAGGTCATATGTGGATATGGGAAAGTAGTTGAGGGTTTTGGAGCATATCATTAAGCACATGAAGCAAGAGGTTCATTAAGCAACACCTCATCCCTCCTTAATAGTATTGGCTTTTCCTATGGACTCAATGTGATCTTGGATCACTAAAATATAAAATGAAGAGTCTTGAGCTTTTGAGCTTGAGCCAATCCTTTGTCCTTAGCATTTTGAGGAGTTCCCACAACCTTTAGTCCATGCCACTCCATTGTTGGACTTATCTGAAACATGCTAGATAAAAGTGTTAGTCCAACAAGAGATATGTTGTCATCAATTATCAAAACCACCTAGGGAGCACTTGTGCTTTCAATCTCCCCCTTTTTGGTAATTGATGGCAACATACATCAAAGCTTTAGATAAAGATATAAAGAACAGCAAGTAAAGCTTTGGAAGAACATGTAGCAAGCATAGGCTCCCCCTACATGTATGCACTCATGTAAATATGAAATATAGAGGCATGTGAGAGCATAAACATGACAGAGTAGGCAATGTGTTACATGTATCTTGGCCATATGCATCAGAGCAAAAGATTATCAAGGAAAATACCTTCATGCTCATGAGTCCTTCTTGCAAACAGTATGTACGTAAGCAAGAACTCCTCATACTCATGATTTTGATGCATATACTTACCTTGTGGTCTTGAGTTGGCTTAGGATGGAATGAACCTGCACAAACAAGGTTAGATAACACAGGTACGTCCACTAGCCAGAGCAAACAACAGAAACCACAAGAATACCAAGATTGGGATGACATGTAGAGACTGAGTACAAGGTACCATATTGAATTCGACATGCTCCCAAGAATAAAGATATGCAATGAATTTGACTGATTTCTTTTCCTTAGGTGTCTTGCTCCCCCTGAATCTTACATGGGATATTGGGAGAAGATAGGAAACAGAAAATCAGAGCTGAAGGATATGAATAGAACTTAATTCAAATGAGTTTATATGAACATGTCTTTCCCCAAAAAAAAGACATGTGGCATCTCTCCTCTTGAACATCAAGCATCTGGGATCCTCGAGACTTTCTCTCCCCCTTGAGGTCTCTCTCTCCCCCTTAATACTTTCTCGACATGTGGCATCTCTCCTCTTGAACATCAAGCATCTGGGATCCTCGAGACTTTCTATCCCCCTTGAGGTCTCTCTCTCCCCCTTAATACTTTCTCTCTTGTAGGTTTGGTCCTTGAGACTGTTTTTCTCCCTTGATGTGATCTCTCTCGCTCCTACAAGATTTGATGTGATCTCTCTCTCCCCCTTTGACATCAATTTCCAAGAAGGTTTTTCCTGGAATCCGCCAAATAGGTTTGGTCCTTGAGATTCAGCACAAAGCAGAGGATAAAATTGTGATGCTTGTGGAGGACAAGATTCATTGAGTGGAGCTAGATCCGAAGAAATGTAGAACAAGTGGCAAACTATTTTTCTGATTGCAAAGTCGGTGGCACCGAGTGGCATATTTCGGTGGTACCGAAAAGATTCGGTTGGACCGAAATTTGCAAGTCGGTGAAACCGAGTTTACACAGAGAAAAACACTTGTCACCTCAGCTCACTAGGCAAGTAAGATCTCACAAAGATTTGCAAAGAATTAGCTGAAGGATTTGCAAGGAATTTGATGCAGAAATATGCAGAACAAGAGCAAATAGGAAAAAGAGTGAAAGTTTCTAGATGAAGTTTTTTTTGTGTGAGAGAGAAGGAAACAAATATGCAAGGAACAAATGCAATAACTCAGAAAAGGACACAAGAGAACTTCATCTAGAATTGGGCGGTGACATAGTCACCTATGTTAGAGTATATTGACTTAGGAGTCAAGTGAGGACACTTGATCATAGGTCATACTCATCGTTTAAGCTCAAAATGGGGTTACCATTTTTCGTTTAAGCATTTTGTTGTATTCTCATCTTGTTGAGTTGCTTTGACTCATGTCTTGGAGTAAAGCTTCTCAAAGATGGAATAACATACCTTGGGTAGTGATGTAGTTCTTGCTCATGTAGTTGAACTTGTGTGGGTGCTCAAGGTTGATGTAGTTCATCAAGAGTTGGGAGCACCACTTGGAGTTTGAGTTCATCTACCTACATGGGTTAGTTCTTGCAAGGAAGAGCACTTGTGTATTCAAAAATGACAATCATGAAGCTCAACATAGAATTTGTCAAAGGATATGTTTGAATGCTTTTGTGCTTCCTTGTCTTCAACTACTATTGTGTAGAGTCTTGGTCTTGTAGAGATTGCTCAAGATGTGAGTGAGTCGCAATCTCATGGAATTAGATTCAACCAAGCACCTACATGGGTTAGACAACATGCAAGGTGCAAATATATCCAAGACATAAGATAGTTATCATAAGAGATACATCATGGATTAGTCATAAGCTCATGTCTTGCATGTATCCAATGGAGTTTCTACTCCAAATTCGAAGCATCAATGATGTTCAATTCTCCTCTCAACCTGCAAAACACTTTCTCATCAAGCGGTTTAGTGAATATATCCGCCAACTGCTTATCGGTGCGAACATGCTTAAGATTGATGTCACCCTTAGCAACATGATCTCGAATGAAATGATGACGAACTTCAATATGCTTAGTTCGAGAATGTTGTACATGATTATGACCAATTTTGATAGCACTTTCATTGTCACAAAGCAGGGGAACATGTTTCACATAAATCCCATAATCTTTAAGAGTTTGAGTCATCCAAAGTAATTGAGCACAACATGAACCAGCGGCAATGTATTCAGCTTCGGCGGTGGATAAAGATACCGAGTTTTGTTTCTTGGAAGACCAAGATACAAGAGATCTACCAAGAAATTGACAAGTACCCGAAGTGGACTTTCTATCAACTTTGTCTCCGGCATAATCCGAGTCGGAATAGCCAACAAGATCAAAAGAAGACCTCTTAGGATACCAAATGCCAAAATTTGGTGTATGGATTAAATATCTCACTATCCTTTTCCCAGCCTTAAGATGACAATCTTTAGGAGCAGCTTGATATCGTGCAAACATGCATACACTTAGCATAATATCGGGACGTGAAGCACATAGGTATAACAATGAACCAATCATAGAGCGATAAACCTTTTGATCAACTGGTTCACCATCTTTGGTTAAATCATTATGTCCATTAGTAGGCATGGGTGTAGACATACCTTTGCATTCTTGCATATTGAACTTCTTGAATAAGTCCTTGGTGTACTTTGTTTGAGAGACAAATGTACCTTCCTTAGTTTGCTTGATTTGCAATCCAAGAAAGAATTTGAGTTCACTCATCATAGACATCTCAAACTTCTCTGACATTAGCTTTCCAAACTTTTCACTAAAGAGAGGGTTAGTTGAACCAAATATGATGTCATCAACATAAATTTGGCATACAAAAAGTTCTCCATTAACCCTTTTAGTAAAAAGAGTAGAGTCAATTTTACCAATTTCAAAACCACTTGTAGTAAGGAACTTGGTCAAGCATTTATACCATGCTCTAGGAGCTTGTTTAAGACCATAAAGAGCTTTGTGAAGTTTGTAAACATGATTTGGTTTCTTAGGATTGACAAAGCCGGGAGGTTGTTTGACATAAACCTCCTCCTCTATTTCTCCATTTAGAAAAGCACTCTTAATGTCCATTTGGTACAAGGTGATATTATGGTGATTAGCATAGGCAAGTAAGATGCGAATGGACTCAAGTCTAGCAACGGGAGCATACGTCTCACCATAGTCCATACCTTCGACTTGTGTCTATCCTTGGGCGACGAGACGTGCTTTGTTGCGGACCACTTGTCCATCTTCATCTTGCTTGTTGTGAAACACCCATTTGGTACCAATGATGTTCTGGTTGTTGTCGGGCTTCTCAACCAATGTCCAAACTTGGTTTCTCTCAAAATTACGTAGCTCTTCATGCATAGCGTTTATCCAATCCGGATCTTCCAATGCTTATTCAACCTTCATTGGTTCAATGCTAGAGATGAATGAATAGTTTTCACAAAAGTTAGCTAAACGAGTTTTTGAGCGAGTGATTCTCCCGGTTTGTATATCATTGAGGATTTGCTCGACGGGATGATCTTTGGCAATTCTTGCTCGAACTCGTGAGAGCTTTTGCTTGGGTCTTCGTTGAACATCTTCTTCATCTTGTTCTTCTTCTTGGCCTTCTTCATTGTTGACGTTGTCGTTCTCTTGTCGTGGTGGAGAAGGAGGTTGTTGATGTTCGTCTTGACGTATTTCCTCGTTTTCTTCATCTTGATGTGTCCCACTTGTGGATGCTTCCGTGTCGATTCTTGGTTCACCTTGACGTGAAGTAGAAGCTTCCACTTGGACGGATGAAGTACTCCCCTTCACCTCCGTTGGACGAATTTTGCCAATGGACAAGTCTCGAATTGCTTCTGAAGGATCTTTTTCTCCTACATCAATTGGCAATTGCTCTACTTGCGAGCCATTAGATTCATCAAACTTCACATCTACCGTCTCTTCAACCTTTCGGGTGAAATTGCTGTAGACACGGTAAGTGTGAGAGTTTGATCCATAACCAAGTAGAAAACCTTCATGAGATTTAGGAGAAAACTTTGAATGACGATGCTTATCAAGAATGTAGCACTTTGAGCCGAATACTCGAAAGTATCCAACTTGGGGTTTGTTACCGGTGAGAAGCTCGTATGCCGTCTTGCCGAGTAGCTTGTGAAGATATAAGCGATTTGTTGCATGACAAGCTATCTCGACCGCTTCTGCCCAAAAGTGCTTTGGCGTCTTGTATTCATCAAGCATCGTTCTTGCCATTTCGATGAGCGTCTGGTTCTTCCTCTCAACAACTCCATTTTGTTGAGGTGTGTACGTGGCCGAGAACTCGTGTGAAATCCCTTCTTCGTCAAGAAAGGTATCCACATTTGCGTTCTTGAACTCCGTTCCGTTGTCACTCCGAACCTTCTTGATCTTCACATCAAACTGATTTTGGGCCTTCCTAGCGAAGTTTCTGAAGATCTTCTGGACCTGCGACTTGTCATTAAGAAAGAACACCCACGTAAATCTTGAAAAATCATCTAACTAGACCAAAAGAATTTCCACCGAGACTCTTGTAGGCGTTGGGACCAAAAGGATCCATGTGAAGTAGCTCAAGTGGCCTTCTTGTGGTGATGATGTTCTTCACGGGATGTCTTCCTCCAACCTGTTTACCTGCTTGACAAGCACTGCAAAGTCTATCCTTATCAAATATGACATCATTAATTCCAAGGATATGATTTCCTTTAATAAGCTTGTCAAGGTTTCTCATGCCAACGTGACCTAGTCGTCTATGCCACAACCAACCTTTTGAGGATTTAGCAACAAAGCAAGTTTTAGGTTGCGCCTTTTTAGAGAAATCGATAATGTAAAGATCACCTCTACGCATACCAGTAAAGACCATTTTATGATTGTCTCGACGAAATACTTGGCAATCTACCTCAGTAAATAGGACATTCAAACCGAAATCAGCAAGTCTAGATACTGAAAGTAAGTTGTAGCCAAGAGATTCAACGAGCATGACATTTTGAATGGAACTATCATGTGAGATGGCCACCTTACCAAGGCTAACCACTTTACCCTTTGAATTATCACCAAAGGTGACATATTTTTGAGGGCCGTTGTTTTCAGCAAGCTCACCAAACATCTCTTCATCTCCGGTCATATGATCAGTACATCCACTATCAAGAACCCATTCCTTTCCTCCTGATTCATATCCCCGAACATTTGCCATAAGACCAAAATGTCTCATTGCAGCGTCGAGATCGAAGTCACTATCATCATCATCATCATCATAATATTCATGTTCATCCTGATCTTGTGATTCATCATTTCCTAGAGAGGGTAATTCATTAGACAAATGATCATCAAAGTGGTCACTTTTATGAATTCTTATGGCTTTGAGTATGATATCATTAATGATTCCAACATCTCCTTTAGCATGCTTAAGATTGGCAAGTTCAAGAAGACATTTACCAAAACTAGGATCACTAGAGTTCATCTTACTCAAGGCAATGGATTTATGGAGAATTTCATCCAAAGTTTTCAAGGAATGATTGGGAAATCATTCCTCAAGAAATTTCCATATAGTATAGGCACAATTTTGAGTAGGAAAACTAGCAATCAGATTTTTGGGCAATCCTCTAATGATGAGCTCAATAGTTCTAAGATTGCGAATCATGTCAATATCTTCATCTAGGGTAGGATGCAGGGGATCAATATGGGGTGCACAAGGGCTGGCAATATACTTGTTCAAATGATATTGATTGAAGATTACAAGCATCTCATTTTTCCACTCATGAAAATACTTTCCATCAAGAATAGGCACTCTATGTCTAAGACTCCCTAGAGTAGACACATCCATCTTCCTCCAATGGTGATTAAACCAAGGCAATGGAGACCAAAGCTCTGATACCACTTGTAGGATCTAGAAGTAGATGTGTCTAGAAAGGGGGGGGGGTTAGACACTTGGTGCTAAAGTTGCAATTTTTAAGCTTTTTTGGTTTAAGTGGAGTTTAGGCACAATTTCAACACACACAATACATATCAAGCACGCATGCAAAGAGTATATTGGCAGCGGAAAGTAAGGCATGCAACTTGCAAGAATGTAAAGGAAAGGGTTTGGATATTTCAAACGCAATTGGAGACACGGATGTTTTTCCCGTGGTTCGGATAGGTGGTGCTATCCTACATCCACGTTGATGGAGACTTCAACCCACGAAGGGTAATGGTTGCGCGAGTCCACACAGGGCTCCACCCAAGGGCAACGGTTGCGCGAGTCCACACAGGGCTTCACCCACGAAGGGTCCACGAAGAAGCAACCACCCACAAAGGGTCCACGAAGAAGCAACCTTGTCTATCCCACCATGGCCATCGCCCACGAAGGACTTGCCTCACTAGCGGTAGATCTTCACGAAGTAGGTGATCCCCTTCTCCTTACAAACTCCTTGGTTCAACTCCACAATCTTGTCGGAGGCTCCCAAGTGACACCTAGCCAATCTAGGAGACACCACTCTCCAAGAAGTAACAAATGGTGTGTAGGTAATGAACTCCTTGCTCTTGTGCTTCAAATGATAGTCTCCCCAACACTCAACTCTCTCTCATAGGATTTGGATTTGGTGGAAAGAAGATTTGAGTGGAAAGCAACTTGGGAAGGCTAGAGATCAAGATTCATATGGTAGGAATGGAATGTCTTGATCTCAACACATGAGTAGGTGGTTTTCTCTCAGAACATATGAGTATGAATGGTGTGTGTGTTCTGATGGCTCTCTCATCGAATGAGAAGGAGGTGGAGGGGTATATATAGCCTCCACACAAAATCCAACCGTTACACACAATTTACCAATCTCGGTGGGACCGAATCAGAAAACTCGGTCTGACCGAAGTAGTAAACCTAGTGACCGTTATGAATTTCAGTGGGACTGACATGCAACTCGGTAGGACCGATTCGGTTAGGGTTTGGGCATAACGTAATCTCGGTGAGACCGATTACACAAACTCGGTGAGACCGAATTTGGTAATTAGCTAACCAGAGAGTTGGTCAGGCAAACTTGGTGGGACCGATTTGCTCTTTCGGTGAGACCGAGTGGAACTCGGTGAGACCGAAAAGTTACAAAGGGGAAACACTGAGTTTACATTGCAATCTTGGTGGGACCGATTGCACATCTCGGTGGGACCGATAATATTGCAATGGGTAAGAGAGAGTTTGCAAGCCCATCTCGGTGAGACCGAGATCCTTATCGGTAGAACCGAATTGCTAGGGTTTGGTAGTGGCTAATGACAAGTGAAACTCGGTGGCGCCGGATAGGAAGAATCGGTAGGACCGAGTTTGGCTTAGGGTTTAGGTCATATGTGGATATGGGAAAGTAGTTGAGGGTTTTGGAGCATATCATTAAGCACATGAAGCAAGAGGTTCATTAAGCAACACCTCATCCCTCCTTAATAGTATTGGCTTTTCCTATGGACTCAATGTGATCTTGGATCACTAAAATATAAAATGAAGAGTCTTGAGCTTTTGAGCTTGAGCCAATCCTTTGTCCTTAGCATTTTGAGGAGTTCCCACAACCTTTAGTCCATGCCACTCCATTGTTGAACTTATCTGAAACATGCTAGATAAAAGTGTTAGTCCAACAAGAGATATGTTGTCATCAATTATCAAAACCACCCAGGGAGCACTTGTGCTTTCAGCGGGGCTGTACACGCCCCGGGGGCTCCTCCCAGAGGGGGGCCCCCTCCCACGTACCAGTGGAAGCACCATGCTCCGTGCTGGCTGACGACACTACCGAGGAGCGGCTATCCCGTACACATACGGAAGCGCTATGCTCCGTGCTGGTGATAAACAACTGAGGGTGGCCCCCGGGCTGCATCAACCTCAGGGAGCCCAGAGCTCAGTGTCTAGCCTCATCGTAACGCCTCCCCTCAGGAGTGCCGCACGAGGGGGCTGGGCACGGGGGCTGCGCCTGGGTCACGCCCAGACGCACGCCGCCAAGCCAGGCCCCCCCGGGCCTGGTTCGTCGCGCGTCTCTCAACGAGCGGAGCCAAGGTACGAAGGCCATTTGAGCGTCAAGGGGGACTCCTGAGCATCGCGATTCAGGAGCCTAACTGGTCACGTAGCCCCTCACTCCTTAGTTCCAAAAGGCTAATGGCGGTTGAGGTATGCGCGCGGCCGGGCTCTGCAGACGAAGAACGGTAGATCCACCCACATCACACCTCCCTACTTGCTGTTCGTGCGCCAAGGGGGATTCCTGAGCATCGTGACTCAGGAGCCTAACTTGTCACGTAGCCCCTCACTCCTTGGCCCCGTCCTGGTTTCCGGTCGGGACTAATGCTGGGTGAGGTATGCGCGGGGTCAGGCTCTGCCGGCGTAGAACATAAGCAAGTAGGAAGGAAAAGCACAAATTTCAAGGAATTCAAAAGCAAATATTAAAGTCCACACTGTTATCTCAATGCCAAACGCAAGTTTAAATGCCTCCCCGAGGCATGATACATGTGCAGGAATTAAAAGGCAGGATAGGAGCCATAACGGAGGCACTTGTCGACGGTGGAGCAGCGCGGAGTGGGTTCGCCTTACGGAACAGTGGGGTCGGCAGCGCCTTGCTTCTGCTTGGTGTTGAAGGCCCGGAACTTCCCCAGCAGAGCCTCCGCGCGACCCTTCACGGCCTCGGCAGGGGCAGCGGCACGCGCGCCGCTTACTGGCTCCAGCAGGCTGTGGAGGTCGACGCCGGGATCGCGAAGGTAGATGTGGGTGAGGACCCGCGTCAGTGCTGCAGAAGACAGGACACGCGCCTCGGCCTCGGCCGTGGGGCCAAGGCTAAGGGCGACATCTTCAAGAGCACGAACCAGGAAGGGAAGCAGCTTGGCGGGGCCATCCTCGGCGCCAGCCAGCGGGCTCTCCAGGCCGCTGTCGTAAAGCGTCCTCAGCGAGGAGCGAGCCTTCGCCTCCATCTCTGTGAAGGCCATGCGGTCCTCGGCAAGAACCAGGGCCTTGTCGTCCAGCTCGGCCTTCCTCGCCCCCAACTCCTGCTCCAGCGCGCCTAGGCGGTCGCGGCGCTTCCTGAGCTTGACCTCCCTCTCCTTGACGGCCGCCTCACGAGCCTTCACGCCTTCTTCCTGCTCTTGGCGAAGGCGGGCCTCTTTCGCGAGCTGGTCCCACAGGCCTTGCAGCTCGTGCTCCAGCGCCTTGCAGCGACCACGGACGTCGACCACCTTCCCAAGGCTGCGTCACGAGCAGCCTTCGCCTCAAGGACGGCCTGCTTCTCCTCATCGCAAGCCGTCGAGGCCTGGACCAGCGCCGCCCGAATAGAAGCGTCGGAGCAAACCCATCCTGAAGCCAGCTCCAAGCACCCGGCCACCAAGCGAGGGTCGGCGCCAAGAAGATCCTGCCGCAGTCGGTCCAGCTCAGCAGCAGCACGATCCAGAACGTTAGAAGGAGTCGGAGAGACAGCAGCCCGTGGAGTAGGAGGAGAAGGCGGCAGCGCGGCCACAGCATCCCGAGGCGGAGTCTGCTGCGCCCCAACGGCTGTAGTGGCGGCGGCAGGCAAGGACACCTTGGGAGTCACTTGGGCCGTGGGGACTGAGCTCGCCCCAGCCGGCTCAGCCAGGCCTCGCGAGGATGACCGGCCAGGAGAAGCCTGTGCGTCGCGGTCACCCTCCTTCGCGGGCAGAGGCGCTGCCACGGATGGAACCTCAGGAGCTCCCTTCGGCTTCTTTGCTGCGGGCACCAGCCTATCCAATCGATGCGGACGTCAAGCCTCAGAAGCAGAACAAGAAATAAAGACAAGAATCAAACGCTTACGGGTCATCGCTAGTGAGCTCGAGCGGCCTCCGGCCAAATTTGAAGCCTGAAAGCCGGCTGGAAGGGTCAACCTCGGGAAGCTTGGAAGCGGAAGGTGCGTCTGCGGTCCGCCTCGGGGCCGGGGCAGACCCGCGGGAGATCAGCCCGGTCCTGTCCTTCTTCGGGATCGGGGGCAAGCTCCCGCCGTCCTGCTCGTCATCATCTTCGTCGTCATCGCTCGGAGAGAGGCGGAGAATGCGGGACCTGCGCCGGGGGAGGGGAGCCCTCGACTCTCCTTCAGTCGCCTCGGAGTCAGGCCCTTTTTCCCGCTCCCCTCCTTCCTCCTCTTCGCTGGAGTCGTCGGAGGACCCGTCCACCTATTCCCCGGGAGTTTCTATGGGCACGGGCCCGTCCCCGTTGAACACGGGCATGGACTCCACTACCTGCTCCCAGTCGTCGGGGAGGAACAAGGGCGTAGGAGCGCCATCCAACCTCGCCACATCGCCCCCGACCAGAGATTGGAGGACCGCAGCCAGATCTCCGTCGGCTAAGGCCGCGAGGCTCGGATGGGGCCTCCACATCGGAAGTGAGTACTGCCGAAGCGGAGCCAGCTGGTGCTCCAGGAATTCCCTCAGCAGCGACGCGCCGGTCAGCTTTGCCGCCGCCATGTTGGCCGGCCTCAAATTCGCGTCTATCTTCTCCAACACCAGCTTCGCGCGGGGGGCCGCAAGCTCCGCTCGACCCCAATCGCTGGAGCTCGTGGGCTGCTCCGTGGGCAAGATCAGCCGAGGGTGGATGCGCCCAGCATCCGCCAAGACCCACTTGCTCCTGAAGCCCTCAATCCTTTTCCCGGGGTTCGAGATGGCAATGGCGCCACCGTACGCGATGAAGCTCGCACGCGGAAGCAGGACCGCGAGAGGTCCGGAGGTAGAAGTAGTGGCGCAACAAGGCCACTGAGGGCGGCACCCCTATGTGAGCCTCGCAGTAATAGGCGAAGATTGCCAGGAGAAGGACGGAGTTGGGGTGGAGATGCAGAGCTTGTAGCTTATAATGGCGGAGGACAGAGAAGAAGAACTCAGAGAAGGGAGGCACCAGGCCAGCAGCAATGGCACTTACGAAGAACGGATAGAAGGTGCTCCCTTGGCCCTCAGGGGTGGCGGAGCCGGCCTTGAACACCTTCGCCCCGTCGATGCCCGTGCCGCCGCCATCCAGCGCAACCAGGCAAGGCTCACCTCCGACACGTTCGGCGAGTCCAGGGCAGACGAGTACCAAGCTACGGCCGGGGGCTGACGAGGCGCCATGGCTTCCTAGGTCACGCGGTCGGAGTAGATTTGGAAATTTTGGAGGAAGGAAGGAGAGGCGCAACAAAGGGGATCTGAGAAGCAACCGGAGAAAGCAAAAAGCAAAGCCTAGGCGGATGCCGCTCCTTTATCGACTCGCGCGGTTGCTAAGGCACCCACGTCCAATCAACCGCCACGCGGCGCCCAAGGCCGCAGGCTGTTAGGGCCCATGGCGCTTCGCTCTTGCCCTTCCGCCTCCCTGCACGGCCAAGTCCGGGTGCGCCTTGGGCCCGGGGGCTACTGTCGGCATTCTGGTAACGGGGGTCCCCAGACTTGCCTGCCTGCAGCCTGCGGCGTGGCTCAAAGGGGGGCCCAGCACGTGAAGGAAATATGCCCTAGAGGCAACAATAAAGTTATTATTTATTTCCTTACAATCATGATAAATGTTTATTATTCATGCTAGAATTGTATTAACCGGAAACATAATACATGTGTGAATATATAGACAAATAAAGTGTCACTAGTATGCCTCTACTTGACTAGCTTGTTAATCAAAGATGGTCATGTTTCCTGACCATGAACAATGAGTTGTTATTTGATTAACAAGGTCACATTATTAGTTGAATGATCTGATTGACATGACCCATTCCATTAGCTTAGCACCCGATCGTTTAGTATGTTGCTATTGCTTTCTTCATGACTTATACATGTTCCTATGACTATGAGATTATGCAACTCCCGTTTACCGGAGGAACACTTTGGGTGCTACCAAACGTCACAACGTAACTGGGTGATTATAAAGGAGCATTACAGGTGTCTCCAAAGGTAGATGTTGGGTTGGCGTATTTCGAGATTAGGATTTGTCACTCCGATTGTCGGAGAGGTATCTCTGGGCCCTCTCGGTAATACACATCACATAAGCCTTGCAAGCATTACAACTAATATGTTAGTTGTGAGATGATGTATTACGGAACGAGTAAAGAGACTTGCTGGTAACGAGATTGAACTAGGTATTGGATACCGACGATCGAATCTCGGGCAAGTAACATACCGATGATAAAGGGAACAACGTATGTTGTTATACGGTCTGACCGATAAAGATCTTCGTAGAATATGTAGGAGCCAATATGGGCATCCAGGTCCTGCTATTGGTTATTGACCGGAGACATGTCTCGGTCATGTCTACATTGTTCTCGAACCCGTAGGGTCCGCACGCTTAAGGTTACGATGACAGTTACATTATGAGTTTATGCATTTTGATGTACCGAAGGTTGTTCGGAGTCCCGGATGTGATCACGGACATGACGAGGAGTCTCGAAATGGTCGAGACGTAAAGATTGATATATTGGAAGCCTATGTTTGGACATCGGAAGTGTTCCGGGTGAAATCGGGATTTTACCGGGTTACCGGGAGGTTACCGGAACCCCCTGGGAGCCATATGGGCCTTCATGGGCCTCAGTGGAAAGGATAAAAGGGCAGCCCAAGGGGGCTGCGCACCTCCCCCCTCCCCTAGTCCTATTAGGACTAGGAGAGGTGGCTGGCCACCCTTCTCCCTCTTTCCCCCTCGGGGAATCCTAGTTGGAATAGGATTGGGGGGGGGAGTCCTACTCCCGGAAGGAGTAGGACTCCTCCTGCGCCTCTCTCCCTGGCCGGCGCCCCTCTCCCCCCTTGGCTCCTTTATATACTGAGGTAGAGGCACCCTAGAACACACAAGTTGATCCATGTGATCTATTCCTTAGCCGTGTGCGGTGCCCCCTGCCACCATATACCTCGATAATACTGTAGCGGAGTTTAGGCGAAGCCCTGCTGCTGTAGAACATCAAGATCGTCACCACGCCGTCGTGCTGACGGAACTCTTCCCCGACACTTTGCTGGATCGGAGTCCGGGGATCATCATCGAGCTGAACGTGTGCTCGAACTCGGAGGTGCCGTAGTTTCGGTGCTTGATCGGTTGGATCGTGAAGACGTACGACTACTTCCTCTACGTCGTGTCATCGCTTCCGCAGTCGGTCTGCGTTGGGTACGTAGACAACACTCTCCCCCTCGTTGCTATGCATCACATGATCTTGCGTGTGCGTAGGAATTTTTTTGAAATTACTACGAAACCCAACAGTGGCATCCGAGCCTAGGTTATTTATGTTGATGTTATATGCACGAGTAGAACACAAGTGAGTTGTGGACGATACAAGTCATACTGCCTACCAGCATGTCATACTTTGGTTCGGCGGTATTGTTGGACGAGACGACCTGGACCAACCTTACGCGTATGCTTACGCGAGACCGGTTCCCTCGACGTGCTTTGCACATAGATGGCTTGCGGGCGACTGTCTCTCCAACTTTAGTTGAACCGAGTGTGGCTACGCCCGGTCCTTGCGAAGGTTAAAACGGAGTCTATTTGACAAACTATCGTTGTGGTTTTGATGCGTAGGTGAGATTGGTTCTTACTTAAGCCCGTAGCAGCCACGTAAAACTTGCAACAACAAAGTAGAGAACGTCTAACTTGTTTTTGCAGGGCATGTTGTGATGTGATATGGTCAAGGCATGATGCTGAATTTTATTGTATGAGATGATCATGTTTTGTAACCGAGTTATCGGCAACTGGCAGGAGCCATATGGTTGTCGCTTTATTGTATGCAATGCAATCGCGATGTAATGCTTCACTTTATTACTAAACGGTAGTGATAGTCGTGGAAGCATGAGATTGGTGAGACGACAACGATGCTACGATGGAGATCACGGTGTCGCGCCGGTGACGATGGTGATCATGACGGTGCTTCGGAGATGGAGATCACAAGCACAAGATGATGATGGCCATATCATATCACTTATATTGATTGCATGTGATGTTTATCTTTTTATGCATCTTATCTTGCTTTGATTGACGGTAGCATTATAAGATGATCTCTCACTAAATTATCAAGAAGTGTTCTCCCTGAGTATGCACCGTTGCCAAAGTTCATCGTGCCCAGACACCATGTGATGATCGGGTGTGATAAGCTCTACGTCCATCTACAATGGGTGCAAGCCAGTTTTGCACACGCAGAATACTCAGGTTAAACTTGACGAGCCTAGCATATGCAGATATGGCCTCGGAACACGGAGACCGAAAGGTCGAGTGTGAATCATATAGTAGATATGATCAACATAAACGATGTTCACCATTGAAAACTACTCCATCTCACGTGATGATCGGTTATGGTTTAGTTGATTTGGATCACGTAATCACTTAGAAGATTAGAGGGATGTCTCTCTAAGTGGGAGTTCTTAAGTAATATGATTAATTGAACTTAAATTTATCATGAACTTAGTACCTGATAGTATCTTGCTTGTTTATGTTGATTGTAGATAGATGGCTCGTGCTGTTGTTCCGTTGAATTTTAATGCGTTCCTTGAGAAAGCAAAGTTGAAAGATGATGGTAGCAATTACACGGACTGGGTCCGTAACTTGAGGATTATCCTCATTGCTGCACAGAAGAATTACGTCCTGGAAGCACCGCTAGGTGCCAGGCCTGCTGCAGGAGCAACGCCAGATGTTATGAACGTCTGGCAGAGCAAAGCTGATGACTACTCGATAGTTCAGTGTGCCATGCTTTACGGCTTAGAATCGGGACTTCAACGACGTTTTGAACGTCATGGAGCATATGAAATGTTCCAGGAGTTGAAGTTAATATTTCAAGCAAATGCTCGAATTGAGAGATATGAAGTCTCCAATAATTTCTATAGCTGCAAGATGGAGGAGAACAGTTCTGTCAGTGAGCATATACTCAAAATGTCTGGTTATAATAATCACTTGATTCAATTGGGAGTTAATCTTCCGGATGATTGCATCATTGACAGAATTCTCCAATCACTGCCACCAAGATACAAGAGCTTCGTGATGAACTATAATATGCAAGGGATGAACAAGACTATTCCCGAGCTCTTCGCAATGCTGAAAGCTGCGGAGGTAGAAATCAAAAAGGAGCATCAAGTGTTGATGGTTAACAAAACCACTAGTTTCAAGAAAAAGGGCAAAGGGAAGAAGAAGGGGAACTTCAAGAAGAACGGCAAGCAAGTTGCTGCTCAGGACAAGAAACCCAAGTCAGGACCTAAGCCTGAAACTGAGTGCTTCTACTGCAAGCAGACTGGTCACTGGAAGCGGAACTGCCCCAAGTATTTGGCGGATAAGAAGGATGGCAAGGTGAACAAAGGTATATGTGATATACATGTTATTGATGTGTACCTTACTAGAGCTCGCAGTAGCACCTGGGTATTTGATACTGGTTCTGTTGCTAATATTTGCAACTCGAAACAGGGACTACGGAATAAGCGGGCACTGGCAAAGGACGAGGTGACGATGCGCGTGGGAAACGGTTCCAAAGTCGATGTGATCGCGGTCGGCACGCTACCTCTACATCTACCTTCGGGATTAATATTAGACCTAAATAATTGTTATTTGGTGCCAGCGTTGAGCATGAACATTATATCTGGATCTTGTTTAATGCGAGACGGTTATTCATTTAAATCAGAGAATAATGGTTGTTCTATTTATATGAGTAATATCTTTTATGGTCATGCACCCTTGAAAAGTGGTCTATTCTTATTGAATCTCGATAGTAGTAATACACATATTCATAATGTTGAAAGCCAAAAGATGCAGAGTTGATAATGAAAGTGCAACTTATTTGTGGCACTGTCGTTTATGTCATATCGGTGTAAAGAGCATGAAGAAACTCCATACTGATGGACTTTTGGAACCACTTGATTATGAATCACTTGGTACTTGCGAACCGTGCCTCATGGGCAAGATGACTAAAACACCGTTCTCCGGTACTATGGAGAGAGCAACAGATTTGTTGGAAATCATACATACCGATGTATGTGGTCCGATGAATATTGAGGCTCGTGGCGGATATCGTTATTTTCTCACCTTCACAGATGATTTAAGCAGATATGGGTATATCTACTTAATGAAACATAAATCTGAAACATTTGAAAAGTTCAAAGAATTTCAGAGTGAAGTTGAAAATCATCGTAACAAGAAAATAAAGTTTCTACGATCTGATCGTGGAGGAGAATATTTGAGTTACGAGTTTGGTGTACATTTGAAAAATTGTGGAATAGTTTCGCAACTCACGCCACCTGGAACACCACAACGTAATGGTGTGTCCGAACGTCGTAATCGTACTTTACTAGATATGGTGCGATCTATGATGTCTCTTACTGATTTACCACTATCGTTTTGGGGTTATGCCCTAGAGACGGCCGCATTCACGTTAAATAGGGCACCATCAAAATCCGTTGAGACGACGCCTTATGAACTATGGTTTGGCAAGAAACCAAAGTTGTCGTTTCTTAAAGTTTGGGGCTGCGATGCTTATGTGAAAAAGCTACAACCTGATAAGCTCGAACCCAAATCGGAGAAATGTGTCTTCATAGGATACCCAAAGGAAACTGTTGGGTACACCTTCTATCACAGATCCGAAGGCAAGACATTCGTTGCCAAGAATGGATCCTTTCTAGAGAAGGAGTTTCTCTCGAAAGAAGTGAGTGGGAGGAAAGTAGAACTTGACGAGGTAACTGTACCTGCTCCCTTACTGGAAAGTAGTTCATCACAGAAAACTGTTTCAGTGACACCTACACCAGTTAGTGAGGAAGCTAATGATAATGATCATGAAACTTCAGATCAAGATACTACTGAACCTCGTAGATCAACCAGAGTAAGATCCGCACCAGAGTGGTACGGTAATCCTGTTCTGGAAGTCATGCTACTAGATCATGATGAACCTACGAACTATGAAGAAGCGATGGTGAGCCCAGATTCCGCAAAGTGGCTTGAAGCCATGAAATCTGAGATGGGATCCATGTATGAGAACAAAGTATGGACTTTGGTTGACTTGCCCGATGATAGGCAAGCAATTGAGAATAAATGGATCTTTAAGAAGAAGACTGACGCTGATGGTAATGTTACTGTCTACAAAGCTCGACTTGTCGCAAAAGGTTTTCGGCAAGTTCAAGGGATTGACTACGATGAGACCTTCTCACCCGTAGCAATGCTTAAGTCCGTCCGAATCATGTTAGCGATTGCCGCATTTTATGATTATGAAATTTGGCAGATGGATGTCAAAACTGCATTCCTGAATGGATTTCTGGAAGAATAGTTGTATATGATGCAACCGGAAGGTTTTGTCGATCCAAAGGGAGCTAACAAAGTGTGCAAGCTCCAGCGATCCATTTATGGACTGGTGCAAGCCTCTCGGAGTTGGAATAAACGTTTTGATAGTGTGATCAAAGCATTTGGTTTTATACAGACTTTCGGAGAAGCCTGTATTTACAAGAAAGTGAGTGGGAGCTCTGTAGCATTTCTGATATTATATGTGGATGACATATTACTGATTGGAAATGATATAGAATTTCTGGATAGCATAAAGGGATACTTGAATAAAAGTTTTTCAATGAAAGACCTCGGTGAAGCTGCTTACATATTAGGCATTAAGATCTATAGAGATAGATCAAGACGCTTAATTGGACTTTCACAAAGCACATACCTTGACAAAATTTTGAAGAAGTTCAAAATGGATCAAGCAAAGAAAGGGTTCTTGCCTGTGTTACAAGGTGTGAAGTTGAGTAAGACTCAATGCCCGACCACTGGAGAAGATAGAGAGAATATGAAAGATGTTCCCTATGCATCAGCCATAGGCTCTATCATGTATGCAATGCTGTGTACCAGACCTGATGTGTGCCTTGCTATAAGTTTAGCAGGGAGGTACCAAAGTAATCCAGGAGTGGATCACTGGACAGCGGTCAAGAACATCCTGAAATACCTGAAAAGGACTAAGGATATGTTTCTCGTATATGGAGGTGACAAAGAGCTCACCGTAAAAGGTTACGTTGATGCAAGCTTTGACACTGATCCGGACGATTCTAAATCGCAAACCGGATACGTGTTTACATTAAACGGTGGAGCTGTCAGTTGGTGCAGTTCTAAACAAAGCGTCGTAGCGGGATCTACATGTGAAGCGGAGTACATAGCTGCTTCGGAAGTAGCGAACGAAGGAGTCTGGATGAAGGAGTTCATATCCGATCTAGGTGTCATACCTAATGCATCGGGTCCAATGAAAATCTTTTGTGACAATACTGGTGCAATTGCCTTGGCAAAGGAATCCAGATTTCACAAAAGGACCAAACACATCAAGAGACGCTTCAACTCCATCCGGGACCTAGTACAGGTGGGAGACATAGAGATTTGCAAGATACATACGGATCTGAATGTTGCAGACCCGTTGACTAAGCCTCTTCCACGAGCAAAACATGATCAGCACCAAGAATCAATGGGTGTTAGAATCATTACAGTGTAATCTAGATTATTGACTCTAGTGCAAGTGGGAGACTGAAGGAAATATGCCCTAGAGGCAATAATAAAGTTATTATTTATTTCCTTATAATCATGATAAATGTTTATTATTCATGCTAGAATTGTATTAACCAGAAACATAATACATGTGTGAATATATAGACAAATAAAGTGTCACTAGTATGCCTCTACTTGACTAGCTCGTTAATCAAAGATGGTCATGTTTCCTGACCATGAACAATGAGTTGTTATTTGATTAACGAGGTCACATCATTAGTTGAATGATCTGATTGACATGACCCATTCCATTAGCTTAGCACCCGATCGTTTAGTATGTTGCTATTGCTTTCTTCATGACTTATACATGTTCCTAGGACTATGAGATTATGCAACTCCCGTTTACCGGAGGAACACTTTGGGTGCTACCAAACGTCACAACGTAACTGGGTGATTATAAAGGAGCATTACAGGTGTCTCCAAAGGTAGATGTTGGGTTGGCGTATTTCGAGATTAGGATTTGTCACTCCGATTGTCGGAGAGGTATCTCTGGGCCCTCTCGGTAATACACATCACATAAGCCTTGCAAGCATTACAACTAATATGTTAGTTGTGAGATGATGTCTTACGGAACGAGTAAAGAGACTTGCCGGTAACGAGATTGAACTAGGTATTGGATACCGATGATCGAATCTCGGGCAAGTAACATACCGATGACAAAGGGAACAACGTATGTTGTTATACGGTCTGACCGATAAAGATCTTCGTAGAATATGTAGGAGCCAATATGGGCATCCAGGTCCCGCTATTGGTTATTGACCGGAGACATGTCTCGGTCATGTCTACATTGTTCTCGAACCCGTAGGGTCCGCACGCTTAAGGTTACGATGACAGTTACATTATGAGTTTATGCATTTTGATGTACCGAAGGTTGTTCGGAGTCCCGGATGTGATCATGAACATGACGAGGAGTCTTGAAATGGTCGAGACGTAAAGATTGATATATTGGAAGCCTATGTTTGGACATCGGAAGTGTTCCGGGTGAAATCGGGATTTTACCGGGTTACCGGGAGGTTACCGGAACCCCCCGGGAGCCATATGGGCCTTCATGGGCCTTAGTGGAAAGGATAAAAGGGCAGCCCAAGGGGGCTGCGCACCTCCCCCCTCCCCTAGTCCTATTAGGACTAGGAGAGGTGGCCGGCCACCCTTCTCCCTCTTTCCCCCTCGGGGAGTCCTAGTTGGAATAGGATTGGGGGGGGGGAGTCCTACTCCCGGAAGGAGTAGGACTCCTCCTACGCCTCTCTCCCTGGCCGGCGCCCCTCTCCCCCCTTGGCTCCTTTATATACTGAGGTAGAGGCACCCTAGAACACACAAGTTGATCCACGTGATCTATTCCTTAGCCGTGTGCGGTGCCCCCTGCCACCATATACCTCGATAATACTGTAGCGGAGTTTAGGCGAAGCCCTGCTGCTGTAGAACATCAAGATCGTCACCACGCCGTCGTGCTGACGGAACTCTTCCCCGACACTTTGCTGGATCGGAGTCCGGGGATCGTCATCGAGCTGAACGTGTGCTCGAACTCGGAGGTGCCGTAGTTTCGGTGCTTGATCGGTTGGATCGTGAAGACGTACGACTACTTCCTCTACGTCGTGTCATCACTTCCGCAGTCGGTCTGCGTTGGGTACGTAGACAGCACTCTCCCCCTCGTTGCTATGCATCACATGATCTTGCGTGTGCGTAGGAAATTTTTTGAAATTACTACGAAACCCAACAGCACGGCCCATCTTCATCAACACAGACCCAAGACCCTCGCGAGGGGCCAAGCCTCGCGGGGCGGATGACATGGAGCTTCCTCAGGCACGACCTCATCAGGCTAGCTCGCGAGGAGGCGGATAGATCAAGGCGGGGTACCTCACGAGGTGCCCGTGACGCAAGCCATGACAACCAAAGGCGTCAGGCGGGCGCCAGCCCGCGCAGTGTCCTCCTTTCCTCTTTGGTGCAAAGGGAGCAAGCGCAGCCGCAGAGTACCGAGGCATCAGGCAAAGGTTGCCATTTCGGTGCAACAAGACCAAGACCAGGAGGACTGCAAGACGGAGGTCATTGTGGAGCCCAAGACGGCGTCACTGCCAGAGCTTTGTGCAGGCGAAGACTAATTTTGTTAGGATAGTTAGTACTAGCTGTCCCCCTTCAAATTAGCCCGCCATTGTTGGCTCCCTTCCTGCTCGTTATTTGGGAAGAGGACCAGGGCCTCTATAAATAGGACCAGCCACCGAAAGGGGTAGAGGCAAAAGGGTAGAGGCGAAGGACGAAATCATAGAGAGAGAGAAGGGTGACTGAACTCCTCCTAGCAGTTCGTCCCCCAGCCAAGAACAGACCCTCGCGAGGCTGTTCTTCCTTGTATTGTTCATCATCAACAGCCCAAGAGGCAATCCACCACACCACACACTGGAGTAGGGTATTACACCACAATGGTGGCCCGAACCAGTATAAACCCTGTGTCTCTTGTGTCGTTCTTCCCATAGCTTAGATCTTAGCGAGGCGGAGGGGTGCAGGTAGGTAGGAGGCGAAATCTCTGCACGCACCCCAGTGTTCGAACCTCAAGGGTCTGCCGGAACCCGAAATCCGACAGTTTGAGTCCCCGCGCACTTCCAGGCGTTGTATGCCCATCGAGACAGCCATCCGAAGACCATGCAATAAGGCCTCATATTCGACTGCGTTGTTCGAGTCCGTATATAATATTTGGAGTACGTATTGGATGACGTCTCCAGTGGGGGACATTAAAACGACGCCCGCTCCTAGCCCTGCCAGCATTTTGGAGCCATCAAAATACATAACCCAGTTTGAATATGTGTCATACTCTTTAGGGAGTTCGGCCTCGGTCCATTCAGCGACGAAATCGTCCAGTACTTGAGATTTAATGGCTCGACGCGGTTTATATGTTATGTCAAATGGAAGGAGCTCAATGGCCCATTTGGCAATCCGGCCCGTGGCATCGCGGTTGTTTATTATGTCATTGAGTGGTACTTCAAAGGCCACTGTGATCGAACACTCCTGGAAGTAGTGTCGTAGTTTTCGGGATGCCACGAAGACCGTGCTATCTTTTGATAATGAGGGTACTGGGATTTGCATGGTGTGAAGACAGTGGATACGTAGTATAGCGGCTTCTGAAGCGGAAATTTGTGTCCGTCCTGCTCTTGCTCAACGACGAGCACGGCTTCACCACCTGGTGTGTTGTCGATATGTATAATAACATAGGTTCGCCGATGTTAGGCGCGACCAGGATTGGGTTGCTTGCTAGAAGGGTTTTTATTTATTCCAGTCTGGCCGTTGCCGCATCCGTCCACTCGAAGTGATCGGTGCGTCGTAGAAGGCGATAGAGTGGCAATTCCTTTTCTCCCAATCTGGAGATAAAGCAGCTTAAAGCTACCACGCAGCCGGTGAGTTTTTGGACCTGTTTAAGGTCTGTTGGCGTGGTCAATTGTGACAAAGCTCGGATTTTGGCTGGGTTTGCTTCAATTCCTCTATTGGAAACGATGAAGCCCAGCAGTTTTCCCGTGGGGCACCAAAAAAGCACTTTTCCAGATTGAGCTTGATGTCATATGCACGGAGGTTGTCGAATGTGAGATGTAAATCGTCTATGAGTGTTCCAACGTGCCTGGTTTTGATGACAACATCGTCCATGTATGCTTCAACTGTCTTGCTGATCTGTTTCTCCAGGCATGTTTGAATCATGCGTTGGTAGGTGGCGCCGGCATTTTTTGAGTCCGAAGGGCATGGTGTTGAAGCAGAATGGCCCATATGGGGTAATGAATGGTGTTGCGGCTTGATCGGACTCCTTCATTTTAATTTGATGGTATCCGGAATATGCGTCGAGGAAGCACAATGAGTCATGTCCTGCAGTAGCATCAATGATTTGGTCGATGCAGGGGAGGGGGAAGGGATCCTTGGGGCAAGCCTTATTGAGGTCTTTGAAATCGACACACATGTGCCAGGATTTATCTTTCTTTGGTACCATCACCAGGTTTGCCAGCCAGTCCGGGTGTTTTATTTCTCTAATGAATTTGGCCTCAATTAGTTTGGCTAGCTCCTCCCCCATAGCTTGATGTTTGGGTTCGGAAAAGCACCACAATGTTTGTTTGACTGATTTGTATCCCTTCAATATATTGAGGCAGTGTTCAGCCAACTCGCGTGGGATTCCTGGCATATCAGAAGGGTGACAGGAGAATATATCCCAATTCTCGCGAAGGAACTCTCGTAGCGCAGCGTCAACCATTGGGTCTAGTTTTGCTCCAATAGATGCTGTCTTCTTGGGGTCCGTTGGATGGACTTGGAATTTGACTATTTCTTCTGCCAGTTTGAAGAAGGTGGATTTGGGTCGTTTGTCTAGGATCACATCGTCCCTGTCCACCATGGAGCGCAGTGCAGTTAATTCTTCGGCCGCGAGGGCTTCAGATAATGCTTCGAGGGCCAGAGATGCAGTTTTATTTTCGGCGCGGAGTGCTATGTCCAGATCACTAGCGAGAGTGATTATGCCATTGGGCCCGGGCATCTTACGCTTCATGTATCGGTAATAAGGCATGGCTTGGAAGCGTGTAAATGCATCTCGCCCTAAGAGGGCGTGATATCCGCTGTTGAAAGGGGCCACTTGGAAGGTTATCTCTTCGGACCAATAATTCTATGGCGTGCCGAATACCACATCAAGTGTGATTTTTCCCGCACACCGTGCCTTCCGACTGGGAATGATTCCTCGGAAGGTGGTGTTGCTTTGCTCGATGCGGCTCCTTTCTATTTCCATTTTTTGTATTGTATCCTCATAGATGAGGTTTAGTTCGCTGCCGCCGTCCATGAGAACCTTGGTGAGCTGAAAGCCGTCCGTGATTGGGCTGCGGACCAAGGCGGCTGGTGCTCGAACTGTCTTGTAATTTGGCTCGTCGTCGGCATTAAAGGTTATAGTCGTGTCATTCCAAGGGTTTAATGTTGTGATTTGGCAGACTTCGGCGAGTTCGCGGAGTGCCCTTTTGCGCCTATTGTTTGAGGTGAATGTCTCGAAGACCGTCAATACTTTGAGGTCATCGTCTTTTGGGTGTTGTTGTTCTGGGGTATTCCTGGTGAGGATATCCTCACCGCTCTTGGCCACTTGCCGGAGTATCCAACATGCTCTAAGGTTGTGGGTCGGTATGTTATCCGGTGTTGTGTGTATTTTGCATGGCCCATCGAGCCATCCTTCCAGAACGGTTCCGTGCCCCATAACGGGCTTATATTTCTTTACTACTGGTCCAGGCGTGACATGAGGGTGCGCCCCTTTAGCCTGAGCGAGGGGTTGAGTGGGGACCGACGGTTCCCAATGGCCTGCCTGAGTTTTCCAGGCGCTTTGCATTGCGATGTACTTCTGTACTATAGTTGCCAAGTCAGCGAAGTGTAA
The DNA here is from genome assembly GCF_056163025.1 of Triticum urartu. NCBI lineage: Eukaryota > Viridiplantae > Streptophyta > Magnoliopsida > Poales > Poaceae > Triticum > Triticum urartu. The sequence goes on along the minus strand of NC_141874.1, from coordinate 156,089,034 downwards.
TATGTGACGGTGGTTGATGGCATTGAGGATTCCCTCATCCATGCAATTGTTGCGAAACGCTAAGATTGCGTCTTCGTCACGGCAATCTTTGATCTTGTTTTTGACAAGGAGGAATCTGGCCCAGAAGTGGTGGACCATTTCCTGAGACTACTGTTGTATGCTCAAGAGAGCGCTTATGTCTGGGTGGGTGGGTGGATTTAAATCCGAACCTTGACCCAATTTTGGATCCCGAGTCTGAAGATTTTCCGGACTTAGCAATTCGGGCTCTGGGATATCAACTGATTTTCTGAGGTTATCGTCCGATTCTATGTTTGGAGGACGAGGCGTGTCTTTCTGCCGGTAGGTGTTCGGCTCTTCGAGATCGAATATCTGAACATAGTTCGTCCTCAGTATAGAGGAAGGGTTATCTTTCTCCTCGACTACCGCTATCTGGTGGGTGATCGGCGGAGTTTTAATTTCTCTCTGGTCGGGTTTAAGCCCAATCCGGTCGTAGTCTGTAGCGACCCCCAAGGCGGCAATGCGATCTAGGAGTTTGTTTAAATATGATAACTCCGTCGGATCCATCCGTTTGGCATATTCAGAATCAACACAGAGACGATTTTCGATGACTCGAGAGGTTATTATCGGCTCAAGGGCCGAACGGGCAGTCATGATGAAGCCGCCCAGCCGAAGGGTTTGGCCTGAGGCCAGGGCTCCTCCGGAGGTGATGTTTTCCTTGATGACAAGGCAAGCCATCAATCCTTTTGACGAAGGCATAGTGGAACTCTCAATTAATGCACCAATGTCGGTGTCAAAACCGGCGGATCTCGGGTAGGGGGTCACGAACTATGCGTCTAAGGTCGATGGTAACAGGAGGCAAGGGATACAATGTTTACCCAGGTGCGGGCCCTCTCTATGGAGGTAATACCCTACTTCCTGCTTGATTGATCTTGATGAATATGAGTATTACAAGAGTTGATCTACCACGAGATCGTAATGGCTAAACCCTAATAGTCTAGCCTGTATGACTATGATTATGATTGTATATATGTCTACGGACCTAGCCTTCCAGTTTATATAGATATCCGGGGGATCTAGGGTTACATAAGGTCGGTTACAGAGAAAGGAATCTTCATATTTGGTCACCAAGCTTTCCTTCCACGCTAAGGAGAGTCCCATCTGGACACGGATAGAGTCTTCGGTCTTTGTATCTTCACGACCCATCAGTCCGGCCCACATCCAATAGGTCGGACGCCCGAGCACCCCTTAGTCCAGGACTCCCTCAACGGGAGTTGAAGCCAAGTACCGGCCGGGTTCTGTAACCACACGACAAACTCCGGTAGCAAATCCTCCGAGTGGAAGCGTGGCCTCCGACCATGGCACGCCTCCCTACATCGACGGGGCTGCCACGACCTGGGCGATTCCCACCACGCGAAGAGGCGCCACCGTGGCCGCGAAGGGCCGCGTCAGGGGTCGTGGTGTGCTTGCGGGGACGGCCGCGCCCCCTCTTGAGCGGCGGTGAGCCAGGCCCCTCCTGGTGAGCCTTTCCCTTCTCTGCGGCCGAGAGCCTCTTCGGGGCGACATTCATGTCGCGCTGCCAGCGGTGAAGCGAGGAGGAAGAAGGAGCGGGAGAAGCAAAGGAGAGATGGGTGACAGGGGCTCCGCCCCCTCTTCCCATTTATAGCCAAGGGGAGGCCAACCTTCAGCATCAACGATCAAAGGTAATAATGATCTTTTTCTGCATGCAGCATGGACTCGTCAGGTCGGGCAGTTGCCGAAGTAGCATGGGGAAGCGGAGACACCCATGTCCAATCAGTCGCCACGCGCCAACTGGGCCCGCAGGCTGTTGGGGTCCGTGGCGCTCTACACTGGCCCTTTGGCTTCGCCTCGAAGCTAAGTCCAAGAACGCCTTGGGCCCGGGGGCTACTGTCGGCGTTCTGGGAACAGGGGTCCCCATACTTGCCTGCCTATGGCCCGCGGCGTGGCTCCACCAGTGACCCTGTACGACCCATCTTCACCAGCAAACTACTACCTCTTGAGCACTGCGTTGGTTTTCCCTTGAAGAGGAAAGGGTGATGCAGTAAAGCAGCGTAAGTATGTCCCTCACTTTTTGAGAACCAAGGTATCAATCCAGTAGGAGACCACACGCGAGTCACCTCGTACCTACACAAACAAATAAGAACCTCGCAACCAACACGATACAGGGGTTGTCAATCCCTTCACGGCCACTTGCAGGAGTGAGATCTGATAGAGATAATAATAATAAGATAAATATTTTTGGTATTTTTATGATATAGATTGAAAGTAAATATTGCAAAATAAAATAGATTGGAAACTTGTATGATGGAAAATAGACCCGGGGGCCATAGGTTTCACTAGTAGCTTCTCTCAAGATAGCATAAGTATTACGATGGGTAAACAAATTACTGTCGAGCAATTGATAGGAAAGCGAATAATTATGAGAATATCTAGGCATGATCCTGTATATAGGCATCATGTCCGCGACAACTAGACCGAAAGATTCTGCATCTACTACTATTACTCCACACATCGACCGCTATCCAACATGCATCTAGAGTATTAAGTTCATAAGAATAGAGTAACGCCTTAAGCAAGATGACATGATGTAGAGGGATAAACTCATGCAATATGATATAAACCCCATCTTTTTATCCTCGACGGCAACAATACAATACACGTCGTTTCCCCTATTGTCACTGGGATCGGGCACCACAAGATTGAACCCAAAGCTAAGCACTTCTCCCACTGCAAGAAAGATCAATCTAGTAGGCCAAACCAAACTGATAATCCGAAGAGACTTGCAAAGATAAACCAATCATACATAAAAGAATTCAGAGAAGAATCAAATATTGTTCATAGATAATATGGATCATAAACCCACAATTCATCGGATCTCGACAAACACACCGCAAAAGAAGATTACATCGAATAGATCTCCAAGGGAATCAAGGAGAACTTTGTATTGAGATCCAAAGAGAGAGAAGAAGCCATCTAGCTACTAGCTATGGACCCGAAGGTCTGAAGTAAACTAATCACACATCACCGGAGAGGCCATGGTGTTGATGTAGAGGCCCTCCATGATCAATGCCCTCTCCGGTGGAGCTCCAGAAAGGCCCCAAGATGGGATCTCTCGGGTACAGAAGGTTGTGGCGGTGGAATTAGGTTTTCGTGGTGCTCCTGGATGTTTGCGGGGTACGTCAACTTATATAAGAGGAAGAAGTAGGTCGGTGGAGCAACGAGGGGCCCACAAGGGTGGAGGGCACGCCCAGGGGGGTGGGCGCGCCCCCTGCCTCATGGCCTCCTCGATTGTTTCTTGACGCCCACTCCAAGTCTCCTGGATCACGTTTGTTGAGAAAATAATGTTCCCGAACTTTTCATTCCATTTGGACTTCATTTGATATTCCTTTTCTGTGAAACACAAAAATAGGCAAAAAAACGACAATTTGGGCTGGGCCTCTGGTTAATAGGTTAGTCCCAAAAATGATATAAAAGTGTAAAATAAAGCCAATTAACATCCAAAACAGATAATATAATAGCATGGAGCAATAAAAAATTCTAGATACGTTGGAGACGTGTCACAAACACTCAAGACCCTTGCGAGGGGCCAAGCCTAGCGAGGCGGACAACACAAGACCTCCTCGGGGGCTGCCCCACCAGGCTGGCTCGTGAGGGGTGGATAGATAAAGGCAAGGGACACCTCGCGAGATTTCTGTGACGTAAGCCATGACGATCAAGGCCAGGCGGGCGACAGCGAGCGCAGTGTCCTCATTTCCTCTTTGGTGCTAAAGAGGCAAGCACAAGCGAGGAGTCCCGAGGCATCATGCAAAGGTTTCCATATCGGTGCAACAAGACCAAGACCAGCAGGACGACAGGAAGGAGGTCACCGTGGAGCCCAGGACGGCGTCATCACCAGAACCTTTGGCAGGCGAAGACTACTTTTGTCAGGATAACTTGTACTAGTTTTCTCCCTTCAAATTTGGCCGTTGTGGGATCCCTTCCCGCTCAATATTTGGGAAGGGGACCAAGGCCTCTATAAATAGGACTAGCCACCACAGTAGGTGGGGGAGGAGATTCAGATCATCCTCAACCACACAAGTTCACTAAGCACAAGAACACCTCTCCTCAGGAGGCTGTTCTTCCCTTCTAACTGTTCATCCTCAGCCCAAGAGGCAATCCACCACACCACACAGGAGTAGGGTATTACACCACATTGGTGGCCCAAACCAGTATAAACTCTTGTGTCTCTTGTTCTTTGGGTTCGTCGAGATAGGCCGTGAGATCATGATGTATGCAAGCTAGAGGGGGGAGATATCTTCATGTGTACCCTAGTGTTCAAACCTTAAGGGTTTTGCCGGAACCTGAAATCCGACAAAAAGCATCAAACAACCATATATCTATGTCCTATGGTCACTTCATTGTCTTGCGAAATCAAAATAGAGACACGGTTCAAATCCTATCAGTTCAAGAAAAAGCAGCACTAAAAGAATACAAAGCATGGGAAACTACATGGCACAACAAGATTTCAGATGGGTACCACATGTCTACATGTAGAACAACACTATTGGCTCTAATGTGATGCTAGTAATGTGCATGATATGAGAAGTCAATTGTATACACAATTGAAATTGAAATCAATAGAGCTATTTATAAGAGCAAACCTATTAAAGAAACATGCGTAAACATACCTGTTGTGCCATTGGAGTTTTGATTGGATCCTTCAGTTTAAAAATAAGTTTGTATGAGTAAATATAGTGATACAAGATCAAAGCAATATGCACAATAGCAATGAAATCTTAAATGAGAATAGTTGTTCTTCAGGTTTAAGCACTTGTTCTACATGAACGAAGTACGGTAAGACGCAGGCATATAGTACTTGAAAATAAAAAAATGAGCTCATAGACCATACCACATTCTTAGTTCAGGACCAGTACAGAACAAGGCGTTCCCAGTCATCATCCAGTAAATGTGTCTCAGGAGAACGCAAGGGAATTTGATGAGTTTCTTTGCGAGTGAAGTATGTTTTCTTCAGGTAATTTCGATACTGCCAGCAAGCATTCTTGAAGACAGCAGAGGTATTAGCACAGGTTACCTCATCCCGAGTTTACAAATCGGTCCTTCTCTATAGAGAAAAATGGGAAAATTTACTAATTGCTCTTGTTTGCGAGCTCTATGGTGGAGATGGTGTTGTGTCAACAGGAACTGGGTTACTATCTGCTCGGGTTGGGGTTAGATTGGGTGAAGCTGGTTCTCTGTCCATCGCAGTAGGGGTACAATCTGCGGGAGTCTGGGTTATGTGTGGTAGGGATGGTTCTCGTGCATGTACAACTGGGGTGCTATCTCCACCAAGAGGTAGCACTGTTTTATTTGAAGACCTGATACGTCCATTTTGCATCATGCTTTTATATCAATATTTATTGCATTATGGACTGTTATTTCACTTTATGTCACAATACTTATGGCTATTCTCTCTTATTTTACAAGGTTTACATAAGGAGGGAGAATGCCGGCAGCTGGAATTCTGGGCTGGAAAAGGAGCAAATATTAGAGACCTATTCTGCGCAACTCCAAAAGTCCTGAAACTCCACGGAACATCTTAAAATAAATAAAGAAAAAATCTTCGCCAAAGATGAAGGCCAGGGGCCCCACACCCTGCTCACGATGGTGGGGGGCGCCCCCCTCCTAGGGCGCGCCCCTACCTCGTGGGCCCCCTGGTGGGTCTCCGACGTCCATCTTCTGCTATATGAAGTCTTTCGATGAGAAAAAAATCAGAAGGAACTTTTCGGGACGAGACTCCGCTGCCACGAGGCGGAACCTTAGCGGAACCAATCTAGTGCTCCGGCAGAGCTGTTCTGCCAGGGATACTTCCCTCCGGGAGGGGGAAATCATCACCATCGTCATCACCAACGCTCCTCTCATCGGGAGAGGGCAATCTCCATCAACATCTTCACCAGCACCATCTCATCTCCAAACCCTAGTTCATCTCTTGTATCCAATTCTCGTCTCAAAGTCCGGGATTGGTGCTAGTAGGTTGCTAGTAGTTTTGATTACTCCTTGTAGTTGATGCTAGTTGGTTTATTTGGTGGAAGATCATATGTTCAGATCCTATATGCATATTATTACCCCTCTGATTATGAACATGAATATGCTTTGTGAGTAATTACGTTTGTTCCTGAGGACAAGGGAGAAGTCTTGCTATTAGTAGTCATGTGAATTTGGTATTCGTTTGATATTTTGATAAGATGTATGTTGTCTAGCCTCTAGTGGTGTTATGTGAACGTCGACTACATAACACTTCATCATTATTTGGGCCTAGAGGAAGGCATTGGGAAGTAATAAGTAGATGATGGGTTGCTAGAGTGACAGAAGCTTAAACCCTAGTTTATGCGTTGCTTCGTAAGGGGCTGATTTGGATCCACATGTTTCATGCTATGGTTAGGTTTACCTTAATACTTTTGTTGTAGTTGCGGATGCTTGCAATAGAGGTCAATCATAAGTGGGATGCTTGTTCAAGTAAGAACAGCACCCAAGCACCGGTCCACCCACATATCAAATTATCAAAGTATCGAACGCGAATCATATGAACGTGATGAAAACTAGCTTGACGATATTCCCATGTGTCCTCGGGAGCGCTTTTCCTATTATAAGAGTTTGTTCCGGCTTGTCCTTTGCTACAGAAAGGATTGGGCCACCTTTCTGCACTTTATTTACTTTTGTTACTTGTTGCTCGTTACAATTTATCTTATCACAAAACTATCTATTACCACTTATTTCAGTACTTGGAGAGAATACCTTGTTGAAAACCGCTTATCATTTCCTTCTGCTCCTCGTTGGGTTCAACACTCTTACTTATCGAAAAGACTACGATAGATCCTCTATACTTGTGGGTCATCAAGACTCTTTTCTAGCGCCGTTGCCGGGGAGTGTAGCGCCTTTGGTAGGTGGAATTTGGTAAGGAAAAATTTATATAGTGTGCTGAAATTTACTTTCACTTGTTACTATGGAAAGTAATTCTCTGAGGGGCTTGTTCGGGGTATCTTCACCCCGTCCAGTAGAGCAAAGAGTTGCTCCTCAACCTACTGAACCTATTGAAAATGAAACTCCTTTTGAATTTCCTTCGGGTATGATGGAAAAACTGCTAGCTAACCCTTTTACAGGAGATGGAACAAAGCATCCTGATGAGCACTTAATATATGTGGATGAAGTTTGTGGATTATTTAAGCTTGCACGTATACCTGATGATGTTGCTAAGAAGAAGGTCTTCCCTTTATTTTTGAAGGGAGACACATTGATATGGTATAGGCTATGTGATGATATGAGATCATGGAACAATAAAAGATTGAAATTGGAATTTCATCAAAAGTATTACCCTATGCGTCTTGTTCATTGTGATCGCAATTATATATATAATTTCTGGCCTCGCGAAGGAGAAAGCATCGCTCAAGCTTGGGGGAGTCTTAAATCAATGTTATATTCATGCCCCAATCATGAGCTCTGAAGAGAAATAATTATGCAAAGTTTTCATGCTCGGCTTTCTCATAATAATCAAACCATGCTCGATACTTCTTATGATGGCTCTTTTATGATGAAGACTATTGAATTTAAATGGAATTTATTGGATAGAATTAAATGCAACTCTGAAGATTGGGACCTCGACGAAGGTAAGGAGTCAGGTATGACACCTAAGTTTGATTGTGTTAAATCTTTTATGGATACCGATATTTTTCGTAAGTTTAGCACTAAATATGGACTTGACTCTGAGATAGTAGCTTCTTTCTGTGAATCTTTTGCTACTTATGTTGATCTCCCTAAGGAGAAGTGGTTTAAATATCATCCTCCCATAGAAGTAAAAGTAGCTGCACCTATTAAAGTTGAAGAAAAGACTGTCACTTATAATGATCCTATTGTTCCTACTTCTTATGTTGAGAAACCACCTTTTCCTGTTAGAGTAAAGGATCATGCTAAAACTTCAACTGTTGTTCGTAAAAGCAATATTAGAACTTATACACCCCGTGAGCAAGTTAAAGTAGAACCTAATATTGCTATTGTTAAAGATCTCTTGTCTGATAATATTGATGGGCATGTTATTCAGTTCGAATGTGAAACTGCTAGAATTGCTAAACCTTGTGCTAAAGATAAACATAGACCTGTGGTAGGCGTGCCTGTTATTTCTGTTAAAATAGGAGATCATTGTTATCATGGCCTATGTGATATGGGTGCGAGTGCTAGTGTTATACCGCATACTTTATACGAAGAAAATAAGAATGAAATTGCACCTGCTGAGTTAGAAGGTATTGATGTCACAATTAAACTTGCCAATAGAGACACTATTTCACCAATTGGAATTGTTAGAGATGTTGAAGTCTTGTGTGGGAAAACTAAATATCCTGCTGATTTTCTTGTTCTTACTTCTTCGCAAGATAGCTTTTTCCCATTATATTTGGTAGACCCTTCTTGAACACTGTTAATGCTAGGATAGATTGCGAAAAGAATGTTGTTACTATTGGCTTGGATGATATGGTTCATGAGTTTAATTTCTCTAAATTTAGTAAACAACATTGTGAGGAAGAATTACCTAGTAAGGATGAGATTATTGGTCTTGCTCCTATTGCCGTACCTCCTAGTGATCCTTTAGAACACTATTTGCTAGACCATGAAAATGATATGCTCATGAATGAAAGAAGGGAAATAGATGAAGTATTCTTTAAACAGGAACCTATTCTGCAACACAATTTTCCTGTTGAAATTTTAAGGGATCCTCCTCCACCCAAGGGTGATCCCGTGTTTGAGCTTAAACCGTTGCCTGATAATCTTAAATATGCTTATCTTGATGAAAAGAAGATATATCCTGTTATTATTAGTGCTAACCTTTCAGAGCATGAAGAAGAAAGATTGTTGAAAACTCTGAAGAAGCACCGTGCTGCTATTGGATATACTCTTGAAGATCTTAAGGGCATTAGTTCCACTCTATGTCAACATAAAATAAATTTGGAAGCAGATGCCAAACCTGTTCGTGATCCTCAACGACGTTTGAATCCTAAAATTAAAGAAGTGGTAAGAAAAGAAATACTCAAGCTTCTGGAGGCAGGTATAATTTATCCCGTTGCTGATAGTCAGTGGGTAAGTCCTGTCCATTGTGTCCCTAAGAAGGGAGGTATTATTGTTGTTCCCAATGATAAAGATGAATTGATTCCACAAAGAATTATCACAGGTTATAGGATGGTAATTGATTTCCGCAAATTAAATAAAGCTACTAAGAAAGATCATTACCCCTTACCTTTTATTGATCAAATGCTAGAAAGATTATGCAAACATACACACTATTGCTTTCTAGATGGTTATTCTGGTTTCTCTCAAATACCTGTGTCGGCTAGAGATCAATCAAAGACTACTTTTACATGCCCTTTTGGTACTTTTGCTTATAGACGTATGCCTTTTGGTCTATGTATTGCACCTGCTACCTTTCAAAGATGCATGATGGCTATATTCTCTGACTTTTGTGAAAAGATTTGTGAGGTTTTCATGGATGATTTTTCCGTCTATGGTTCCTCTCTTGATGATTGCTTGAGCAATCTTGATCGAGTTTTGCAGAGATGTGAAGAAACTAATCTTGTCTTGAATTGGGAAAAGTGCCACTTTATGGTTAATGAAGGTATTGTCTTGGGGCATAAAGTTTCTGAAAGAGGTATTGAAGTTGATAAAGCCAAGGTCGATGCTATTGAAAAGATGCCATGTCCCAAGGACATCAAAGGTATAAGAAGTTTCCTTGGTCATGCCGTATTTTATAGGAGGTTCATTAAGGACTTCTCAAAAATTTCCCGGCCTCTGACTAATTTATTGCAAAAAGATATACCATTTGTCTTTGATGATGATTCTGTAGAAGCATTTGAAATACCTAAGAAAGCATTAGTCTCTCCACCTGTTGTTCAGCCACCTGATTGGAATTTACCCTTTGAAATTATGTGTGATGCTAGTGATTATGCTGTAGGTGCTGTTCTGGGGCAAAGAGTTGATAAGAAATTAAATGTTATTCATTATGCTAGTAAGACTCTAGACAATGCTCAAAGAAATTATGCTACTACTGAAAAAGAACTTTTAGCAGTTGTATTTGCTTGTGATAAGTTCAGACCTTATATTGTTGATTCTAAAGTAACTATTCACACTGATCATGCTGCTATTAAATATCTTATGGAAAAGAAAGATGCTAAACCTAGACTTATTAGATGGGTTTTCTTGCTACAAGAATTTGATTTGCATATTGTTGATAGGAAAGGAGCTGAGAACCCCGTTGCAGACAACTTATCTAGGTTAGAAAATATTCTTGATGACCCACTACCTATTGATGATAGCTTTCCTGATGAACAATTAATGTTATAAGTACTTCTCGTAGTACTCCTTGGTATGCTGATTATGCTAATTATATTGTTGCTAAATTTATACCACCTAGCTTCACATACCAACAAAAGAAAAAGGTTTTCTATGATTTGAGACATTACTTCTGGGATGACCCACATCTTTATAAAGAATGAGTAGATGGTGTTATTAGACGTTGTGTACCTGATCATGAACAGGAACAGATCCTACGCAAGTGTCACTCCGAAGCTTATGGAGGACACCACGCTGGAGATAGAACTGCACATAAGGTATTGCAATCTGGTTTTTATTGGCCTACTCTCTTCAAGGATGCCCGTAAGTTTGTCTTGTCTTGTGATGAATGTCAAAGAATTGGTAATATTAGTAGACGTCAAGAAATGCCTATGAATTATTCACTTGTTATTGAACCATTTGATGTTTGGGGCTTTGATTATATGGGACCTTTTCTTGCCTCTAATAGATACACACATATTCTAGTTGCTGTTGATTACGTTACTTAGTGGGTAGAAGCTATTCCAACTAGTAGTGCTGATCAACACTTCTATTAAAATGCTTAAGGAAGTTATTTTTCTGAGGTTTGGAGTCCCTAGATATTTAATGATTGATGGTGGTTCACACTTTATTCATGGTGCTTTCCGTAAAATGCTTGCTAAATATGATGTTAATCATAGAATTGCATCTCCTTATCACCCACAGTCTAGTGGTCAAGTAGAATTGAGCAATAGAGAGCTCAAATTAATTTTGCAAAAGACTGTTAATAGGTCTAGACAGAATTGGTCTAAGAAACTTGATGATGCATTATGGGCTTATAGAACTGCATACAAAGATCCTATGGATATGTCTCCGTATAAAATGGTTTATGGAAAAGCATGTCACTTACCTCTCGAACTAGAACATAAGGCATATTGGGCTATTAAAGAGCTCAACTATGATTTTAAACTTGCCGGTGAGAAGAGGTTATTTGATATTAGCTCACTTGATGAATGGAGAACCCAAGCTTATGAAAATGCCAAGTTGTTTAAAGAAAAAGTTAAAAGATGGCATGACAAAAGGATACAGAAGTGTGAGTTTAATGTAGGTGATTATGTATTGCTATACTACTCTCGTTTAAGATTTTTTGCAGCAAAACTTATCTCTAAATGGGAAGGGCCCTATGTTATCGAAGAGGTCTATCGTTCCGGTGCCATAAAGATCAACAACTTCGAAGGCACTAATCCGAAAGTGGTAAACGGTCAAAGAATCAAACATTATATCTCAGGTAATCCCATAAATGTTGAAACCAATATTATTGAAACCGTAACCCTGGAGGAATACATAAGGGACACTTTCCGGAACGTTTCAGACTCCAGAAAGGAATAGGTATGTGGTACGGAAAGTAAACCGACTCCAAAACAATTTTTAAGGCAATATTTCTCCGTCTTGGAATATTTAGAAAAATAGAAAAATAAGTAGCAGTCCGGGATGGTCACGAGGGTCCCATGTGGGTGGTGGGCGCGCCCTACCCCTCTGGACGCGCCCCCTACCTCGTGAGCACCTCGTGTGCCTTCCGGACTCCATTTTCTTGCACGATATGTATTTTGGTCGGTAAAAAATCATTATATAACCTCCCGAAGGTTTTGACTCCTGTATCACACAAATATCCTCTGTTTTCGTTTCGAGCTGTCCCTTTGTAGATTAAATCAACATGTCTTCCCAAGATTCGGAAGGAGAAAGCTATTTGGATGATTACTTAGCAAATCCCAAGGTCTATGGAGATGTGGAACACGATGGATGGACCACAGAGGAAGAAGAGCACTATGAACCCAAGGGGAAGGAGGAGACGAGCTCAGATGAAGATGATGCACCATTACCTCAACCTGGGGACATGCACGTGGAGTTCAAAAAGTCAAGTCTCCCTGATAGGGTAAAGAAACCCAAGTTCGAGTTTGTCGGAGTAATGGGCCACGTGTAGGCTAACCCAGGCCCAGAACCTTTCAAGACATCGGGGCAGGCTGCGCCCCTCGAGACCCCAGGACGAAGAGCCGCCTTCTGAGAGTCGGCGGTGAGGCGGCCGACTGCCCACTCGCGGCCGAGTCCAAGGGACGACTTCAGGATGAGCCGACGCCTGACTGGCGACTTCCAGAGAAGCCGGCCATGGGGAGTTGGCCCGTGACGCCAACAACCCCCATGCCCTCATAAAGAGGGACGGGACGGGGAGTGGCCACAGTAAGGTACACTCCCACCCCTTTTCCAAGGGCAGGCATGGCCACAGTACACCGTACCCGCGGAGATCTCCGCCTGGCGCAACACTGTTGCCATGCCGGCCCTAACGTCAGCCCAAGTGGGCGGAGTCCTGTACGCACGACGGCATGCCGGTACGGCCCAGGGACGGCGGGTCCCACCAGTCGATGGGCGTACGGAAGACGGCGAGAGCGCCACCAGTCGGCCCCCAGGAGTCGGCCGGCCCCTCCCACGGGCCCCGAGCGCCATTAACCAGACACGACAGGGAGTGGCAACAGTGATCGCCCGCCAGACGTCGGAGCTGTTGCCACGGCCCCATGACCTAGCTCGCGTCATTAGAAGCGTGGCCACAGTAATCCGCCGCCGGCAAGACCTGCCCGCGGCGGACGCGGCCTGTCGGCTCCGTACCAAGCCAGTCGGCGGGGCTCGCCAGTCGGCAGGCCCCAGGTGTCAGCGGATAAGATGGCGGCCAGAGAGACTGACGGCTGGGCCCGCGTCTAGCCGGATTACCATTGTACCCCTGGGGGGGTAGGCCTATATAAATCCCCCTAGGCACCCATGCAAAGGGTGGGTATCCATTAGCACTAGACAAAATCATAGAGGAAGGAGAGAGCTAGCCTAGCCTTCTCCTACCTCCAGGAAACAGCTCAAGGAGCATCCGTGTACACACTTTTGCCATAGTAATCATGCGCAGACCCCGCAGAGCAGCAGTAGGGGTGTTATCCACGGAGAGCTCTGAATCTGGGTAAGATTCGCCGGCGTGCATGGCTTCGCCTTATCCCGTTTCCAGGAACCGGCGATGTTCTACTCGGCCCCACCATGATAAGCCATCCTTTGGCATATGTCGCACCCAACCCCGACATTTGGCACCCACCGTGGGGCCTGGTGCACCGTCGTCCGGAGACCTGCTCTGGACGGGAACCCTTTTCCTCCCTAGCGAGCGCAACCAGCCCGGCATGCCAGACGGAGTTTGCGCCGACGCGCTGCACGGCACTGAGATCGCCTGCGCAGCCAGCTGCCTCGCCGATCTTGTCGGTGAGGTTCTCCTCTACGACGAGCCTGCATCCGATGCAGGCACGGGTGGCCCCGAGAGCCTCCTCGCGGGCCTCCTTGACCAAATCCACGTCGCCAGCGAGCCTGCCGTGGAGTTGGAGTCTGTAGGCTCCACCGACACCGCGTCGCTCGACGCGTTCCCCACCAATGTGTTGGTGTATGATGAGTCGTTCCCTCGCGCGGAGAGCGACGGAAGCACCGTCACAGAGGTGCTCGTCATCGGTCAAGACGAGCCTCCCGGTGGAGGAGCGCATGACCCACTTGGCGCAGCATTGCAAGACCTGACCGCGCCCATTCCGGAAGACGCTGACGCAGAGACGCTGGAGGTGCGCCGCCTCCCGCTCATCGAAGGCGCGAAGAAGATGGCTAGCATGAGACGCTTGTCAGAAGCCTACCAGTGTGAGATGGATCGCGCTGTGGGTGGCTCGCCATCCCCAGCTGGGCCCAGCCGCTTAGGCATGGTCCAGCAGCGCGGCGTGGCCATCGCCAAACTATTCGGGGCAAATCGCCCTGTATACGCCACGCCTGCGGAGAACATTCGATCCGCCCAGGTGACGGCGGACGAGCTGAACAACTTCGAGCGCGAAGAGCGCTGCCTGATGACGGAGCAAGTCCAGCGGCTCCTCGACGCGGCTGCTGCGCAGAACAAGGCCGGCTGCGGCACAGAGGCGCCGCAGCGACAAAACGATGACCCGCCTCCACGTCGAGACCAAGGCGCGACGTCTCAGACGCCGACTGGCGGTGCCCGAGGAAGGAAAGACAAGGATCCGGCTGTCAGCCGCAGTCGGACTCGCATTACCATAGAGCGCGACCAAGACGGCCGTCCAAGAGCAGTAGAACGACGGGACGACTGTCCGCCTCCTCCTCCTCGCAAGGAAAGGCGAGTCTCCCCGCCGCCTGTTGACCATCCGACTCTCGGCGACCACCTTGGCCGCCGAGAGGGAGTCAGAGAAAACGACGCCCGCCACCGGATCGACCGACTTCACCGTTCCCTGGCGCTGGAAGAAGAAGACAAGTAGGGTCCGCCTTGTTTCGGGCCCCGCATTCGAGACGAGCCCTTTCCCAAAGGGTTCACGCTCCCAAGAGACACGCCCAAGTACACCGGCTCCGTGAAGCCGGAGGACTGGCTGGTTGACTACTCCATAGCCATCAACATAGCGAACGGCAACAAGCGCGTTGCCATAAAATACGTTCCGCTCATGCTCCAGGGCACGGCCCGAACATGGCTGAACAACTTGAAGCCCCGCAGCATCAACAGCTGGGTCGAATTCACTGATGCATTCGTCTGCAACTTCACAAGCATGTACAAGCGTCCTCCCAAACCTCGCCAGCTTTCCTTGTGCGTGAAAGGCCCCAACGAGGTGACTCGCGACTACCTCACGCGTTGGGCCGAGCTCCGGAACTCTTGTGAGGGCATGCACGAGGTGCAGGCTATCGAGTACTTCACCGCCGGGTGCAGAGAAGGCACCCTCCTCAAGCACAAGCTCCTCTGCGATGAGCCAGAAACCCTCGATGAGCTGCTGATCATAGCAGACAAATATGCCATGGCCGACTCCTCCATGAAGGCGGAGATTCAAGTTAGTGCGACTGGCAAAGTGGCCCCTCAGGCTCCTAGAACTCCGGCTGGAGATGCCAGTCGGCTATACCAGCCAAGCGACCACAAGCGCAAGGCCCCGCAGCTGGCTCCTAGCAGCTGGCAGGTGGCGACAGTCGAAGACCAGCAGCCGGATGGGCAGCCTCCACTCAAGCGACAGAAAGGCGGAAAGCCCAACTGGTTGCCGGCTTTCTCATATGAGCAGACTCTGGATGGTCCTTGCAAGTTCCACATCGGCGTGAAGCCGTCGAATCACACCACCCGGAAGTGCCACTGGCTCACCAGGATCACCAAAGGAGATGGCCTCCTGCCTCCCCCGCCTGCTAGGCAGCCGCCTCCGCCACCGCCCCGGCAGCCGGCTGTCAGGCCAGTCGGCGCAGTACAAGATGATTACCCCGAAGAGCACGGAGCCTACGTGGTATTTACCAGCATGGCTCATGATCGATGCAGCAGGTGGCGGCAGCAGCAAGAGGTGAACGCAGTAGCATCCGAGACACCAGAATTCATGCACTGGTCCGAGAAGCCTATCAGCTGGAGCAGAGCTGATCACCCAGAGGTGATGCCGAGTCCGGGTTCTTATGCCTTGGTCTTGGATGCCACCTTTGCCATGGATAGACGAGCTGATCGTTTCTCGCAAGTTCTGATAAACGGGAGCAGCAGCATCAACATCCTGTATAAGGACACCATGGAGAAGTTGGGAATGAAGGAAACACAGCTTCAGAACAGCCGGACTGTGTTCCACGGCATTGTTCCTGGCCTTTCCTGCTCATCAATCGGCAAGATCCTGATTGACGTCCTCTTTGGAGACAAAGATCACTTCTGCCGATAGTCAGTTTGGTTTGAGGTGGTGGATCTCGAGAGCCCATACCATGCATTACTTGGCCGACCCGCCGTGGCCAAGTTCATGGCTGTCCTCCACTACGCCTACCTCAAGATGAAAATGCCTAGTTCCAAGGGGATTCTGACCGTAGCCGGCGACTACCGAAAGTCGTCTGCTTGTGCGGCTGAAAGTAGTCGGTTGGCCGAGTCCCTGGTGATCGCGGCCGAGAAGCGGCTCCTTGACCGAGTTGTGGCGATGGCCGGCAAGCGGCCTGAGATGCCGCCTAACCCCAAGGAGTCGGAGGCGGAGGGTTCGTTCAAGCCGGCCAAAGAGACGAAAAAGATACCCTTGGACCCGGGGCACCCAGAGAGGTACGCTATCATAGGCGCAAACCTCGACAGCAAATAGGAAGGCGAGCTCGTCGATTTCCTCTGTGAGAATCGGGACATCTTCGCATGGTCCCCCAAAGACATGCCAGGTGTACCGACGGAATTCGCCGAGCACAATTTACATGTCCGATCTGATGCAAAGCCAGTCAGGCAGCCCTTGCGCCGCTTATCAGAAGAAAAGAGAAGAGTTGTCGGAGAAGAGATAGCCCGACTCCTAGCCGCCGGCTTCATTATGGAAGTATTCTTTCCAGAGTGGCTAGCCAACCCGGTCCTGGTACTGAAAAAGAACAAACAGTGGCGAATGTGTATTGACTACACAAGCCTCAACAAGGCTTGCCCCAACGACCCGTTTGCTTTGCCGAGAATTGATCAGGTGATAGACTCCACAGCCGGTTGCGAGCTGTTGAGCTTCTTAGATGCATATTCAGGATATCACCAGATCAAGCTGAACCCGGCTGACAGACTGAAGACCGCCTTCATCACACCGTTTGGAGCCTTCTGCTACCTGACCATGACGTTTGGCTTGAGGAATGCCGGCGCCACCTTTCAGCGTTGCATGCAGAAATGCCTCCTCAAGGAACTCAGCAGAAACGCCCATGTTTACGTGGATGATGTGGTGGTGAAGACGGAGAAGCATGGAACACTGCTGGAAGACCTCAAGGAGACCTTTGAGAACCTGCGCCGATTCCAGATCAAGTTCAACCCTGAGAAGTGCGTCTTCGGAGTACCAGCCGGCCAACTCCTTGGCTTCCTGGTCTCTGAACGCAGCATAGAGTGCAACCCTGTAAAGATCAAGGCCATTGAGAGGATGGAGGTACCCAGCCGACTGCTGTACGTGCAAAAATTCACTGGCTGCTTGGCGTCCATCAGCCGGTTGATCAGTCGGCTGGGCGAGAAAGCTCTCCCCTTATACCAGCTCATGAAGAAGACCACTTTTTTCGAGTGGAACCACAAGGCGGACGAAGCTTTTCTCCAGTTGAAGAAGATGTTGACTACTCCACCCGTTTTGGCGGCTCCGACTCCTAAGGAGCCAATGCTCCTATACATCGCCGCCACCAGCCGGGTAGTCAGCACAGTCATTGTAGTGGAACGCAAGGAGGAAGGCAAGGCACTACCTGTCCAGAGACCGGTGTATTACCTGAGCGAAGTGTTGTCGACCTCCAAGCAGAACTACCACCACTACCAGAAGATGTGATATGGCATGCACTTTACCGCCAAGAAATTGAAGCCTTACTTTCAAGAGCATCCGATCATTGTGGTCTGCACGGCCCCACTTGCCGAGATCATCGGAAGCCGAGATGCTTCTGGCCGAGTGGCCAAATGGGCCATAGAGTTGGCTCCCTACACCATCTACTACCATCCCCGCACTGCCATCAAGTCACAAGCATTGGCCGACTTCCTCGTCGACTGGGCCGAGACCCAGTACCTACCACCAGCGCCTGACTCCACCCATTGGCGGATGCATTTCGACGGCTCCAAGATGCGCACTGGCTTGGGAGCCGGTGTTGTCCTCACTTCTCCTAAGGGAGACAAGCTCAAATACGCACTGTAAATCCACTTTGCCGCCTCCAATAATGTTGCCGAATACGAGGCGCTCATTCACGAGCTCCGGCTTGCCAAAGAACTTGGCATTTGCCGGATCCTGTGTTATGGCGACTCCGACTTAGTGGTCCAGCAGTCGTCTGGCGACTGGGACGCCAAAGATGCAAACATGGCGAGTTACCGTTTCCTCGTGCAGCAACTCAGTGGTTATTCGAGGGGTGCGAGTTCCTCCATGTGCCAAGAAACGACAACGACCAAGCAGATACCCTGGCACGATTCGGCTCCACCCGCCAAGCAATACCATCCGGCGTCGCCCTTCAACGCCTCCTCAAGCCGCCTATCAAGCCTTCACCAGAATCAGACTCCATATTTGCGCCGGCTCCTCCCGAAGAAGTCAGATCCGACTCCAGAGCTCCGGCAGAAGGTACGAGGATTTTGGCAGATGGCTCCAAAGCCGCCACAATCGAAGCCGGCCCAGGGACTGCAGAACCCGGCCCGGGGACTGCGGCGGCCAGCCCGAAAACTCCAGAACTCGGCCCGAGGGCTGCACCAGTCGGCCTGGGGACTTCATTAATATAGCAAGCGGTTGCTAACTCCAACCAGCCGCCTCCCAGCCTAGCCGCCCTTGTCCAAGTCGCAGTTCTGGCAGTCGAAGAAATCGCAGCACCCTCATGGGCCCAGCCCATCCTCAAATTCCTGGTGAGCAAAGAGCTGCCGACTGATGAGAACTTAGCTCGGCAAGTACAACACCGAGCGGCAGCCTACACCATAGTCAACAGAGAGCTGGTTAGGCGCAGCGTCACTGGTGTCTACCAGCGCTGCGTAGAGCCAGAGCAAGGCCAGGCAATTCTCAAAGACATCCATCAAGGCGAGTGCGGCCACCATGCGGCTTCAAGAGCACTCATCGCCAAAGCCTTCCGACACGGTTTCTTCTGGCCAACGGCCTTAGAAGAGGCCAAGGAATTGGTCCAAAAATGCAAAGGGTGCCAGAAGTTCCGCTCCAAGCCGCATCAGCCGGCTTTTGCACTCAAGACCATCCCCATTGCCTGGCCCTTCGCAGTTTGGGGCCTAGACATGGTGGGACCATTTAAGACGGCACGAGGTGGCCTAACTCACTTACTTGTCGTGGTGGACAAATTCACCAAGTGGATAGAAGCGAAGCCAATCAAGAAGCTGAATGGTCCGACTGCCGTGACTTTCATCTCCGACATCACAATTCGGTACGGCGTACCACACAACATCATCACCGACAATGGCACGAATTTTGCCAAACGCGCCCTGGCCCGTTTCTGCGCGACACAGGGCATCCGACTGGACCTAGCATCCATCGTCCATCCACAGTCAAACGGCCAGGTGGAGCGAGCAAACGGCCTCATCCTGTCTGGCATCAAGCCCCGACTGGTCGAGCCTCTGGAGCGCTCGGCTGGCACCTGGCTTGATCAGTTGCCAGTCGTCCTCTGGAGTCTGCGCATGACTCCAAACAAGTCAACTGGCTTCACGCCTTTCTTATCTACGGTGCTGAAGCCGTCATCCCAACGGACATAGAGTTCGACTCCCCGCGAGTCACCATGTACACCGAGGAAGAAGCAGAAGAAGCACGTCAAGACGGCATCGATCTATTGGAAGAGGGCCGGCTGTTGGCACTCAGCCGGTCCAGCATCTACCAGCAGAGCATGCGCAGATACTACAATAGGAAGGTCAGGCCGAGATCTTTTCCAAGAGGGCGACCTTGTGCTCCGACTGATCCAGCGAACAGCCGGCCAACACAAGTTGTTGGCGCCTTGAGAAGGCCCCTTCATCATCAGCAAAGTGCTGGGCAACGACTCCTACTACCTGATCGATGCTCAGAAGCCACGAGCACGCAAGAGGGACGACTCCGGCAAAGAGACAAAGCGGCCATGGAATGCAAACCTCCTCCGAAAATTTTACAGTTAAACGTAGTATGTACCACACTACCTTTTGTATTAAAAGTACCAAGAATTCGGGCCCCCTGAGAAGAGCTCGGGGACTGCCCTCTTTTATCTATATGATAAGGATTATGCCTACGAGTATGTTACTTTTAGTCATGCCGCTTGGCACCGGGTTCGACTAGCCGGCCCAGGGACTTGCCGCCTTGCGCTATGAAATGCTTCCTACAGCCGGACAAGTAGTGTGTGTGGCACCTAAGTCATCTCCTGTCAGAAGCCGCAGGTCGCAGAGCGACTGTCTGGTGGGCAGGAGTAAGGAAGAATGGGCATCCACATGAAAAATGGCTAAGGACTCAAAGCATAAACATAGCTTAAAGCCGGCTTCCAGCCTTTTTTTGCAAACCGACTCTTGAGCAGTCGGCTTGCCGCCTTCTATCCGACTTGCTAAAACAACTCTAAAAACGGCTAAGTACTTGCCTTCCCAAAGTGACCAAGAATTTGATCCAGCAGCAGTCTGAAGAGCGGCTGTCCGACTGACAAAGACTGAGGGAAGGCGGCAAAGGACAAAGCCAAAGAAGCAATGAGCAAGAAAAGATAGAAGTCGGATGAATATTTACATAACAAAGGCCCTTGGCCGAATCTTCGAGCAGAATTTCTAAATACACCCCGCGGGTGGAATTGTGCGAATTAACGAGTTCTTCAAAGACTATTAAAGCAGATAAAACAAAGATAAGGTGGCAGCCTAGGAGGCAGCAGACGGGTTCGGAGGATCGGAGGTGATGGCGGTGTCGGATGTTGGGGCGGCCGGCTGGGCGGTCTCAGCTTGATCACCTCCGGCGGCAGTTGGCTCGGGTGGGCACGGCTCGTTGCTGGAGGCGCGGTCGAGCTGAGGCTGGCCATCCGCTCCGTCTTCCGGTGCCTCCGTCTCGCTTCCATCCTCCGCCTCGTCTCCCTCCTCTACGCTAGAGCCGATCACCTCCGCCGAGTCCTTGCCGTAGTCTGGGTTCATCCCAAACCACTCCAGCGATACCTCCCCACCGTCTTTAGCCCGCTCGGGGACAAATATGCTGGTATCGGTGTACTCGGCAATCGCTGCCGCGCGCTTGACAAGGGCGTCTTCCACGGCTGCCAGCTCCGGCTGGGCCTCTGACCGGAGTGTGGCCAGCCGGTCTAGGTCCAGCCCCGGATACCACGCCTTGACAAATTCCAATGCTCGGCACGCTCCAGCCCGGGCCGAGGAACCCTTCCAGGCCTCAAGACGGCCAGCCGCGACCTCCAGCCAGTCGGCAGTCCGACTGGGGGTGCGCGGAGCCTGCACGTCTGGCCACAGGGCGGCGATCACTTGGGCGCCGACACGTTGAAGCTGGCGCAGCATTCGGTGGGCCGGCCGCAGACGAGCCCCAATGCTTAGAATATTCTCGTCAAGGGTCCGGGGGGCGTCGGCGGTGATCTCCGTGCCATCTACCTTCTGCTCCTCGCGGTCAGCCCCGATAGCTTGAATGGCGGCCTGCGAGTGGCAGGGGAAGAAGTCTGCCAAGACGGAAAGAATGAAGAACAAGTCAAAAAACCAGGAGTCGGCTCGACCTATAGTCGGCGGCTCGAAGAAGAAAAGCAAAGAAGCTCACCGTCGATGAGGTCCTCGATCTCGTGGAAGCCAGAGGCCAGCATTGCCTCCTTGTCAGTCCAGGAGGAGCGCTCGCTCGCGAACAAGACTAGGAGGGCAGCCTCCTCCTCTTTCGCCTCCTTCTGCGTCTTCTTAAGAAGCTCCTTCTGCTCTGCCAATTGTGTGGCCAGCAGATCGCGCTCTGCGGCGAGCTTGCTGCACTCCTCCCCCTTGGCGTGCAACACGGTGTTGGCTTCGCTCAGCTGCTGTTGAAGAGTAGCGTTGGCCTCTGAAGAGAAAGAAGAAGGAGGGCATTAAGTCATCAAGAAAGAAGGTCGCCGGGGAGATTCGGCCCGACTGCTCAGCAGTCGGCCCGAATCTCGGGGACTACAGCCCGCGGGTGCGCCAGCGCGCCCCAGCAAAGAAGAAAAATGACTCACTCCGGCTCTCCGACAAGTTGGCGGTCCGCTTGCCCAGCTCTTCAACATTGCGGTTGAAGGCGGTGACACGGAGGTTGTGATAGTCCTGTGACAAGTATTTCAGACAAAAGTCAGTACCTGGGACTCGCTAGTTGGAGTTCCGGGCCGCCTGCTCAGCAGCCGGCCCGAAACTCGGGGACTACACCCAGTGGGTGCGCTGGCGGGCCCCCACAGAGAGGAACAAGGAAACAAACACAAAGGAGAAAGCATACCCGGATGGCTGCCCATGACGCTAGGTACGCCTTGGTGCAGTTTTGGATAGCGTCACCCTCAGCTCACAGCTTTGTCTGGACATCCAGAAGTGCCTGGTTCAGCGGGCCCGTGCCGCCTCCTCGCACCCACCCAATGGGCGCGGCGCTCGTCGCTTCGGCGTCTGGGATCGTCGAGCTGGCGGTGCCGGTCTCCAAGGGGCGTGGCGCCGAAGTCGCCTTCTCAATACGGCGGTGCATTGGCGAGCCGACTTGAAGGAGTAGCTTCGCCACGGCCTCGTCTTCAGTCGGTGGCAAGGGCGGGTCTGCCGGCTACTTGCATTGCGCGCTCCTAGACGACGGCGGGGGCGGCAGTGGCGGCACGACCGCGTCCGGCATGGAGGCGTCGCTGCCGCCCCTCTCCATGATCGGGAACTCGCCGCCGGCTTCCCCTGACTGCCCCGTGAACACTAGGGGCGACGGCGCAGAGTTCAGAGGGGTGACGAACACCACCGATCGCCGGTGCGTGACCTCCTTAGCCTGCCGCCTTGCCGCGACGGCGGCCTCGGCCTCCTCCAACTTTTTCATGGCGGAGGTCTCCGCCTTATCGGCCTCCGCTTTCTTCAGGAGGGCGGCCTCTTCCTCCTCGCGCTTCCCCTGCGTGTTTCGCTCCGCCGCCTCCCGGAGGTCGGCGGCAGGGTCAATCCGCCGAGTGAAGGCAGAAGTCCCCGCCGACCCCATAACGGAGGCGGCGGCAACCCTCTCAAGAGTGAGGGGAGCCCTAAAGTGAGGGAAGCATATGAAAGACTCAGACAAGATCAACAAAAGAGAAAATAAAGATGAGGGACGGAGGCGCTTACGCAGAGACCATCGACGGCTTGTTCACTTCCTTGCAGAAGCGGTTGGCCTTCGTGGCCACCTCTTCCCGCTTGGTCGCGGCGGCCGCTCCCTTAAATTTCTTCGACCGGCCACCAGGTGTACTCGGCCCGGCCCGGCGCTTCTTCGCGCCGCCTTGAGCGTCCAAGGCGGTGGAGGAACTCGCGCTTGGCTGGCAAACCTTTGGCTGATGACGTGGGGCGACTTCTCCCTCGGCATCGTCGTCAGGCCAGTCGGCGAAAGTGGCCGTAGGCCTGGAGCCTCCTGCTTCTCCTCCTCCTCCCTCGGCATCGGCCTCCATGGCCGCCGCCCCCAAGTCAGGATCGTCGACGTCGCTCTCCGCCCGATCGGGGACAAACTGACGAGCCGGCCCCGTGGTGCCGGCCGAAGGAGGGACGAGAGGGTTCTAATTCAAAACAAAAACGGTCTGACTGGACAAGTCGGACTCGGCAACAAAAGAAACATAAGAAGAAGGAAGACGACTTACAATAGGCGGGGGGTTGGCGCGTGAGTACGGCTCCTTGCCGAACCGCCAATCCACCGAGAGACCACAGTTCGCGATGTAGGTCACCGTGTCCGCCACCTCCGCATGAGGCATGTCCTTGGAGCACATCCGACTCGGGTCCTAATGACCGCTCATCTGGCAGATCAGGTTAGGTCGGCCTTGGAGTGGGAGGACTCGGCGCGCCACGAAGGCGGCCAGCAAGTCGGCCCCGGTCAAACCCTCCGACTGCGTCAGCACTCAAAGTCGCGCGATGGCGGCGGTACCAGCAGGAAACAACGTCCTGGCTCGGTGTGACCAGCTGGGGAGCCTTCCAGCCGGCGCGCCGGCTTCGTAGGCCGGCAGGTTGACCCAGTCGCCTTTTGGGGCGACGTTCTTCACATAAAAATAGGACCGCTGCAACATCTTCACCGACTTAATCAGTGCGATGGTGGGAAACGGATTGTCGGCCACTGATCTCCACATCGTGATAAACGCACCGCAGTGGGCCGGCACGCCGGCGACGTGTGTGCCGAGCTTGGACTGGAAGAACTCACCCCAGAGCTCGATGGTGGGGAGAACGCCGAGGAAACCTTCGCACAAGGTGGCAAAGGCAGCCAGCAGCACCACCGTGTTCGGAGTAAGGTGGTGCGGCTGGAGCCCGTGGAACTCCAAGAAGGAGCGGAAGAAGCCGCTCGCCGGCAGCCTGACCCGCTCGCCCTCCTCCGGCGCCGGCGATATTTCCCCCTCCGGCACGAGGCGGACCCGCACTAAGCCCCTGCCGGGCAGCCGCCGTGTCTTGCGGAGGATCTCGACGTCGTCGTCATCGACCTCGGAGCCGTCCCACACTCCAAAGCGCACAGCAGGAGGCACGGCGGCGGAGGAAGAGCTCACCGTTGCGGGCGCGGCGTGGTTCATAGCAGCAGTGGCGAGAGGAAGAAGAAGCAAGAAGGAGCGAAAGGGAGTAGGGAAGATGGGCACACGTGCGTCGCCGCCCCCTCCCCCCGCCTACTTATAGGCTCGTAGGCTGAGAAGCCGATGGGGCAGTCGCGGGATTAACTGTGCCCAGGAACCCACGACCCCCACGATTTACCACGCGAACTTACTGCGTGCAGTAACTGCGCGGGAACCCCAACCGTCCGCACAGCCATAATAGATCCGTTCACACGCCCAGGCGCGGTAGTGGTGGGCCCCACCTATAGGCCTGTCCCGTCGCGCGCGTGGGTGGGCAGACTGGCTCAGCCACGTGGCGCCTCGCAACGGGTCCACAACGGGCGGCAACCTGGAGGCTTATCAGGCACGCCGCCTGGACTCCGCTGCGATGTTCAAACTTTTTCAGGGGTAAGTCCGCCTTAAGCAGGTCCGGCTCCAACTAGTCGGCTTGACATAAGACGGCTAGCGAGGCCCAGATCCAACCGCCGGAAAGAAGAAACTGTTGAGGCTCCTCGACATATCACCCTCAGTGCCTCACCAGCTTCGGGGACTACTGTCACAGTAATGGGCCACAGGTAGGCTAACCCAGGCCCAGAACCTTTCAATACATCGGGGCAGGATGTGCCCCACGAGACCCCAAGACGAAGAGCCGCCTTCTAAGAGTCGGCGGCGAGGCGGCCGACAGCCCACCCACGGCCGAGTCCCAGGGACGACTTCATGATGAGCCGACTCCTGATTGGCGACTTCCAGAGAAGCCGGCCATGGGGAGTCGGCCCGCGACGCCAACAACCCCCATGCCCTCATAAAGAGGGACGGGACGGGGAGTGGCCACAGTAAGGTCCACTCCCACCCCTTTTCCAAGGGCAGGCATGGCCACAGTACGCCGTACCCGCGGAGATCTTCACCCCGCGCAACACTGTTGCCATGCCGGCCCTGACGTCAGCCCTAGTGGGCGGAGTCCTGTGCCCATGACGGCCTGCCGGTACGGCCCAGGGACGGCGGGTCCCACCAGTCGACAGGCGTACGGAAGACGGCGAGAGCGCCACCAGTCGGCCCAGTTGGGAGTCAGCCCCCAGGAGTCGGCCGACCCCTCCCACGGGCCCCACGCGCCATTAACTAGACACGACAGGGAGTGGCAACAGTGATCGCCCGCCAGACGTCGGAGCTATTGCCACGGCGCCATGACCGAGCTCGCATCATTAGAAGCGCGACCACAGTAATCCACCGCCGGCAAGACCCGCCCGCGGCGGACGCGGCCTGTCGGCTCCGTACCAAGCCAGTCGGCGGGGCCCAGGAGTCGGCGGATAAGACGACGGCCAGAGAGACTGACGGCTGGGCCCGCGTCTAGCCGGATTACCATTGTACCCCTGGGGGGTAGGCCTATATAAACCCTCCTGGGCACCCATGCAAAGGGTGGGAATCCATTAGCACTCGACAAAATCATAGAGGAAGGAGAGAGCTAGCCTAGCCTTCTCCTACCTCCAGGAAACAGCTCAAGGAGCATCTGTGTACACACTTTTGCCATAGTAATCATGCGGAGACCCCGCAGAGCAGCAGTAGGGGTGTTATCCCCACGGAGAGCTCCGAATCTGGGTAAGATTCACCGGCGTGCATGGCTTCGCCTTATCCCGTTTCCAGGCACCGGCGACGTTCTACTCGCCCCCACCATGATAAGCCATCCTTTGGCATATGTCGCACCCAACCCCCGACAGAATTTATCCCTTTTCCTCTCTTGCATGAAAATAAGTAGGACCTATGCAAAAAGATATTAACCCTGGAGTGGGAGATTGATG
Source organism: Triticum urartu (assembly GCF_056163025.1). Taxonomy (NCBI): domain Eukaryota; kingdom Viridiplantae; phylum Streptophyta; class Magnoliopsida; order Poales; family Poaceae; genus Triticum; species Triticum urartu. Next base: position 156,062,785 of record NC_141874.1, on the reverse strand, counting down.
ATCTGAGGGATCAAAATGCCGTCCTCAACCGCAAATTAAGGAGAAGCCTAAGCCATCAACTAAGCCAACATCACCACCACCTTCTTCACCGACAAAGGAGACATAATCACATGGGTATGGGTACTCCCCTTGGCAACTGCCAAGCTTGGGGGAGGTGCCCCGGTATCGTATCACCATCACAACTCCTATCTTTACCTTTTTTTTCTTAGTTCGATCCTATTAGTAGTATCTTGATCTATTAGAATAAATTTTATGGCATGATCTAGTTTTGAGTTTGCTTTATGATCTCTCTTTGTAATCGAGTCCGTGAGGTATATATAATAAATATTAGTGTTGAGTCAAGGGCTTGATTATTTTGCCATGATCTTGGGTGAATAAAATAAAGAAGAAAAGAATAAGAAGAAACAAAAAGTTCATATTGATCTTATTGAGAGTAATGACTTCACATAGAAAGAGAATGATGATTAAAAGTTGTTGGGAGTTGGCAGACATAGCTTTGGTCATTGTTGCAATTAATAGGAAGTAATAAGGAAAGAGAGGTTTTCACATATAGATATATTATCATTGACATCTTTTATGATTGGGAGCACTCATTAAAATATGACATGCTAAAGGGTTGATATTGGACAAGGAAGACAACATAATGAGTTATGTCTTTCTTATATCTGAGATAAAGTATGTTGTCATGGATCCTCTAACTTGTAGAGCTTGCCTTTCCCCCTCATGCTAGCCAAATTCTCAGCACCAAGTAGAAATACTACTTGTGCTTCCAAAATCCCAAAACCAGTTTTTCCATGAGAGTCCACCATATCTACCTATGGATTGCGTAAGATCCTTCAAGTAAGTTGTCATCGGTGCAAAGCAATAAAAAATGCTCTAAATATGTATGATTGATTGGTGTGGGAGAAATAAGCTTTATACGATCTTGTGATGTGGAAGTAATAAAAGCGACAGACTGCATAATAAAGGTTCATATCACAAGGGGCAATATAAAGTGATGTTCTTTCGCATTGAGATTTTGTGCATCCAACCATAAAAGCACATGGCAACCTCTGTCTCCCTCTGCGAAGGGCCTATCTTTTATTATTATCTTCTACCTTATGCAAGAGTCATGGTGATCTTCACCTTTTCTTTTTCATTTTATCCTTTGGCAAGCTCAGCATGTTGGAAAGAACATGATATATATATATATATATCTAATTGGATGTGGGGGAGCATGAACCATTATTGTTGACATTACCCTTGAGGTAAAAGGTTGTGGGGCAAAACTATAAGCCCCTATCTTTCTCTGTGTCCGATTAAAACTCCGTAACCACAAATATTGCGTGAGTGTTAGCAATTATGAAGGACTAAATGATAGTTGAGTATGTGGACTTGCTTTTAAGCTCTGACATAGACTCTTTCTGATGTTATGATAAATTGCAATTGCTTCAATGACTGAGATTATAGTTTGTCGGAGCCCAATAAGGTTTATGATTTATACTTTTGCATTGTGAATAGATCATCACTTGAACATAAGTAATCATATGACAAAATCTATATATGTTGCTGTTATGAGAATAATCATGATGCCTTCTTGTCCGTATTTTATTTTTATCGACGCCTCTACCTCTAAACATGAGGACATATTTATTATTATCGGCTTTTCGCTTGAGGACAAGTGAGGTCTAAGCTTGGGGGAGTTGATACGTCCATTTCGCATCATGCTTTTATATCGATATTTATTGCATTATGGACTGTTATTTCGCTTTATGTCACAATACTTATGGCTATTCCCTCTTATTTTACAAGGTTTACATAAGGAGGGAGAATGCCGACAGCTAGAATTCTGGGCTGGAAAAGGAGCAAATATTAGAGACCTATTCTGCGCAACTCCAAAAGTCCTGAAACTCCACGGAACATCTTAAAATAAATAAAGAAAAATCCTCGCCAAAGATGAAGGCCAGGGGGCCCACACCCTGCTCACGAGGGTGGGGGGCGCGCCCCCCCTCCTAGGGCGCGCCCCCTACCTCGTGGGCCCCCTGGTGGGTCTCCGACATCCATCTTCTGCTATATGAAGTCTTTCGATGAGAAAAAATCAGAAGGAACTTTTCGGGATGAGACTCCGCCGCCACGAGGCGGAACCTTGGCGGAACCAATCTAGAGCTCCGGCAGAGCTGTTCTGCCGAGGATACTTCCCTCCGGGAGGGGGAAATCATCACCATCGTCATCACCAACGCTCCTCTCGACGCGAGAGGGCAATCTCCATCAACATCTTCACCAGCACCATCTCATCTCCAAACCCTAGTTCATCTCTTGTATCCAATTCTTGTCTCAAAGTCCGGGATTGGTGCTAGTAGGTTGCTAGTAGTGTTGATTACTCCTTGTAGTTGATGCTAGTTGGTTTATTTGGTGGAAGATCATATGTTCAGATCCTATTTGCATATTAATACCCCTCTGATTATGAACATGTTTATGCTTTGTGAGTAGTTACGTTTGTTCCTGAGGACATGGGAGAAGTCTTACTATTAGTAGTCATGTGAATTTGGTATTCGTTCGATATTTTGATGAGATGTATGTTGTCTCTCCTCTAGTGGTGTTATGTGAACGTTGACTACATGACACTTCACCATTATTTGGGCCTAGAGGAAGGCATTGGGAAGTAATAAGTAGATGATGGGTTTCTAGAGTGACAGAAGCTTAAACCCTAGTTTATGCGTTGCTTCGTAAGGGGCTGATTTGGATCCACATGTTTCATGCTATGGTTAGGTTTACCTTAATACTTTTGTTGTAGTTGTGGATGCTTGCAATAGAGGTTAATCATAAGTGGGATGCTTGTTCAAGTAAGAATAGCACCCAAGCACCGGTCCACCCACATATCAAATTATCAAAGTATCGAATGCGAATCATATGAACGTGATGAAAACTAGCTTGACGATATTCCCATGTGTCCTCAAGAGCGCTTTTCCTATTATAAGAGTTTGTCCCGGCTTGTCCTTTGCTACAAAAAGGATTGGGCCACCTTGCTGCACTTTATTTACTTTCGTTACTTGTTGCTCGTTACAATTTATCTTATCGCAAAACTATCTATTACCACTTATTTCAGTACTTGCAGAGAATACCTTGCTGAAAACCGCTTATCATTTCCTTCTGCTCCTCGTTGGGTTCGACACTCTTACTTATCGAAAGAACTACGATAGATCCCCTATACTTGTGGGTCATCAAGACCCTTTTTTACTCCGCTAAATACTGCCATCACCTGCTCCAATTCAAATGGCTGATAAACGGGAAACATAGTTGAATGTACAGACCTTGTATGAGAGACAGATGCAATAGATAGTGTGGAAAAAAGAGGGCATGCAATAGTTGACATGTATAGTGTTTAACTAATAAGGATAGCATGACATAATTTTACATATATGATGTCTATCTAAACTGATAGCATAGCATGACATAATTCAAAGATATGATGACTAACTAAACAGGATGGCATGAGATGATTATATGATGTCTTTAGTAAACAGGTTCGCATGACATAATTCACATACATGTTATCTAAGTAATCAGGATCGCATGATTTAATTCATATATGTGATTTATATGCTAAGCAGAGGGCATTCACATATATGATGTCTAAACTAAGAGCATGGTGTTGAATATTGCGTATATGATGTCTAAACTATGCAATGCAAGACACATATGCATGATATGAGTAGTATAACCATGCCAACTTAGAGCATACATCTATGAGGAGCTATCGGGACCCAGCAAGAGATCTGCTTCGACAGGTAGCACTGTCTGCTCTGAAGACCTTGTTTTCACTCCAGATTTTTCCATCACCCACTCAAATGGGTGATTCATAGGAAGAGTAGTTTAATGTACAAACATGTCGACAAATGGAAATGTAATGAAGAAAAGGATGGGCAAGATATGATTCAAATATATAATGCCTGGTTAAACAGGATGGCATTGCATATTTCACATATTTTATGGCTGGCTAAATGAGATGAGACTGCATAATTCCCATATATGATGTAGAAACTAAACATGTGGCATTATAGAACATGTCTAAACTAAGCAGATGACATATATAATGTCGAAAGTAGGCACTGCAAGGCAACATATGCAAGAGATGACCAACATCTTCATGCCAAGTTAGAGCAAACACCTTGGGGGCAAATAGGAGTGGTCAGCTGCGTCTAAATCTGCCTCAGAATAGATATCTTCCTCTGGATTACAATCTAGAGAGGGGGAGGGTTTTCCATTGAACCCACCATGGAGCGATTCTGCATGACATTGTATTGCCATGCAAAACTCTTCTCTCTTTCTCTACATGTTCAGCATGACTGTGTACAATATCTGACATGCATACAACAAATATAGTGAGATTATGTAAGGAGAGCATGCAGAAATCTAGAGTAGTGGTAAGAACCAGTGGATGGATTCGAAAATACTGATAGCAAGCTGATGGTAGCTTTAATTTAATAAAAAGACAGATGGATTATTGCTTTACTATTTGTTTCCCACCCAAGATTAACAACATAGGCATACCCTAGGTGAACCAGATAATAGACAGAGATACTATTCATTGCTGCCTCGATATGTGCCCCATAAGTAATTTTAAAACTCAAGTTTGAACATTAATTTGGACCTGACTTGGAGTCTAAGAGGTGAGAAAGACGATAAAGTAGCCAGTAATATTAAGCAATGCATAACATAAGCAGAAACAAAAGAGTGCGACCTCTCTTGTGGACCCGTGTACTCCTCAGGTTCATCTCCTCAGTCGATATGGGGATGAAATTGCGGTGGGTGCCGACGGCAGGGAAGGAGATCTGAGGCGGCAAACGATGGCTAGGAGTCGTGATGTCTGGTTTGGTGGATGCTTCTGTCCATGGAGCAGCTCAGGTGAGGTGGATGACGTTGCTGCAGGAGCAGGACAAACCACACAAAGTTTTCTTCAACACCTACCTGTAACTGAAGTAATTCTGTAAGGGCTCCTTTGGCTTGCAGGATTCTAAAAACATAGGGATAGGAAAAACACCAGAATAGGATAGGAATGCACGTGGGAAACATAGCATTTGTAAACACAGAATTTCTGTCAACTTGGGTGTTAATTTGGTTCACAAGAATCGGAAGAGCAGAGGAATGCAAAGAAGCATGGCCAAATTAAAGCGAGACCACATGAAAGCGTGTACTGTTAGAATGTTCTTCTGCCACTAATGCACTTGGTCTTGTTTTCATGCATAGGATTTTGAAAAGTAGGTACATGTGGATGTTTTGCTCCATTCCTTTCAACAAAATGCATGAATAATTGAATTGTAGAGTGCCATAGGAAAATTTCCTATTGCTATGTTTTGCCTTCACTTTTTCCTTTTAACCAAAATAGCCCCAATGGATCGACATGAATGCAGAGTAATAAGTGATGGGACAAGTGTACAACCTCTTTTGCCATAGCCGTGTCGACCTCAACATCATTGCGTTGGTCGCTAAAGAAGTTGAGGCAGAGGTGGCTATCAGAGGTGTGGAGGAAGATCTGAGGAATCTGTAGACAGCGTCCAGGGCACTGCTCTGTTGTGATGGATGGTTTCATCGTTGGAGCAGCTTCAGCGAGCCGTAAGACGTCGAGGCTGAAGCAGTACAAGACAAACACCATTAATCTCAAGTGGGATTCTAATAGCATCTCCAATAGATGATATACAATACATTACCAAAAAGTGATAGATGTAAAATTTACATCACCCAAAAACACCTGGCTACAATAGATGACATAAAACTATTGACTCTGAACTTAACTGTCAAAACTGCAATTTACTGTGGAATCTGAATGTTACTGTCAAAACTGAACGCACTGGTAGCAGAGAGGCACTTCACATGTAGTATAGGCCGCTCGAGCACTAGTCGTAGAGAAACAGGGATCTAAATCAGCAGACGATCGACGGGGAACATAGTAGTAGATAGAAGCCGGAGCAACGTCGCTTGGAGGAGCAACACGAACTAGAGCCAAAGCAGCAACTCGTGTAGCTGCAATAGCCCGTGTACCAACATCAGCAGTGCAAGCGAGAGCAAGAGCAGAGCAGCAGCATCAGCGAGGGGGAGAGCAGAGCAGCAGCGCGACCGAGCGAAAGCCAGAGTAGCAGCAGCAGCACGAGCCAGAGACGGGGCAGTAGCAGCAGATCCGACTGGTATGGCCACCGCCGCCGAATGGGCCTCACACTAGGGGAGAGCCACCATGGAGATGTCGCCCGCTGTACCGGCTTCGAGGTAGCCACGCCATGGGGGTGCGGGATGGAGCAACGTCGGCGCCGGGAGGTCGAGTTAAGGGGAAGGTGTGATGCGATATGTGTACAACCTCTTTGGTGGCACCGAGTAGGCCTCGACTTTGTCCGAGGAGTCGGTGAGGATGCTGCAGTTCTGGTGGAGCAGGTTAAGGCGGCGCTGTGGGGATGGAGCAGCCGCGATAGACAAGGCGATCATCGAAGCAGCTCCTTGGAGGTGGAGAATGGGGCGACTGAATGGCAGGATGACGAGATCGACGACAGATCCTCATCAGGGGAAGTGGATGAGGGATATCGAGCTATTGCGGTGGACGGCATCGTCGGAGAAGTGGCTCCGGCTAGGCAGCGGTGAGGTTGCGGATAGAGGAGGGTGGGGTTTCGCGGGTGGAGCAGAGAGGTTATGAAACCTGAGATTTCGAATGGGGATTTTGAGTGGCGAAAAGGAGGTGATGGGAGGGGGGAACCATGACTTAGGGACACGCTTTTAGAAAATGTAGGGTGTGTTACAAAAGTACCCCCACCAATTTGAACTAGTGGCCCTTTCGGCTCAGGGTTAGGAGGATTTCGCATGTCGGGATTTGGCAGCTGGAGGGAGTTTTCACGCGCGTTGTAACTTCGGGATAGCAAGGCGCGGGTTGTGAAGGCACGAGTATTGGGAGCACGATATCTGATTTTGGGGATATAATAAGGCGCGGGTTGAATTTTAGGGATAAGCCTAACGTGTAATATTGTTTGTACCAAATTAATTCGCACTTCCCTCAATGAAAAAAACAAAAAAATAAAACTATTCACACCACACAAAGTGAGAGTCTTGTCTCATTTTATTGTACAAATGCTATTCAAAGCTACGAGTCCATGTTATGTGCAATTAAATTTTTTTGCTGGCTGTATAATGCATGTAACCTACTCATACCAACATTTAGTGCTTTCCAAATGTCTATACTACCGCTGCAATTGGAACTACATTCGAATTTGTTTCTCTATTTGAATAAGAATCTACAATCATGATTGCTGCCAACTTAAACCATCATTCGTGTACTATCTTAACAACACACCACATGATTACTATAGAGATAGATATGAACTATGTGTACTATATGAACTCAAATTCAAATTTTTGAATACACTTGATGTTGATTCCAAATAATAGTACATTTGATGTACTAACTAGATCTTCATAATCTAAACCATGTTCCGTACATACACCGTGTTTATCACACAAAGTATAGTGCCCTGCCCCCTACATAATGACAATTATTTAGCCCTCACTTGCAAAGGCCACACATTATCACAAATTATAGTCAATGTTCTATATATTATATGTAGTATAACATGTTCATAACCACACCATGCGTATCACCATTATATATATTCATTCATGCACGCGTCGGTTTAAAACACTATGATATCTTCTTTGAATATCCGCATCCACTTTTTTATAATGAATTATGATCTCTATTCGTCTTTTACACCCACGCAATCCTCTTCTCTTTGTAGCTAATTCTAACTTTCTATCATGCATGCACACGCCCGCCCCCTCTCACCCTCCCTCAACGTCCCCTCCATCGTGCACATTCGTTATTTCTCTTTAGGTTGTTCACCCACGGTGTGTGTAGGACCCCGGATCCTCCTTTCCGGCACACACACCAGTCAGTATACCTCTCTACCCAAGTGTGCCTACCACAAACACACACTTCCCTTCTTCTCTTCTCATTGTCGATGCCCCCTATGTCCAATACGGTTCCACGCAGGTACACACTCCTGCCCCTCTTTTCATCGATCTCATACTCGCACACTCCTTCCCCCCTCGACATAGTAAGCCTCTCGCACCACCTCCTAGCCGCACTCCCTTGTCCGTCTCTCCGGACCTTATTTGTTTCTAAGACATGCATGCATGTATACCTACCGATCTCCCTAAATATAGCTAGGTTGACAATAATTCTTTTTCCCACATGCATCGATCGACGTACCTCACTAGTTATGTCTCTCCCTTTCTCCAACACACGACGATTGATCTTCCTACGTAGTCACGTCTGCTTACCACAACCATATCGTCCCCCTCATCATCCTTGCATACCTCCCGACCCGTCTCTCACACGCACGTAAATAGACGGACATCCCCTCTTTTATTGATATTGCACTCGTACCCTCCTTTTTTCTAGCAAGCCTCTCCCACCATTTGTGAGAAGCAACTCCACCACCAACCCTCTGACACTCTACCTTTGTCTCTCTCCCAACCTTATTCCTCTGCTACACATATGCATGGATGCCGATCGATCTCCCTAGATACATAGCTAGGTCTCTCTCCTCCACACATATACCAGTCGATCTACCTCTTTATAGTTAGGTCTCTGCCCCCTTCCCCCCCCTTCCCACACCAATAGTCGAACATTGTAGGTAGGTATCCATGCCATAGAGACAAACTGCACCTCTGCCCTCTCACATTCCAGTAGGCCAGCCGCCTTGTATCTTTGACGTGGGCAAAACAAAAAATTTGATGGCACTCTTTATCGATTGCGCACCCACACACTTCATATCTGTTTTTGATTCTATCCATATCTCACGTCGATGATCCCTCCGCTCTCTTCTCGGGGATCGCCCCCTCTATAAATGATATATCCATGACTCTTTTTCACACACTTTGCATATGTTACATTTTTTGTTTGAGATATCATCGACACATTGCCTCTATTTCGCACAAACCATCTCTATCACACCCACCAACGTATGTACATACCTGCACGTAAAGAAGAGGTGCATGCACGACGCACATACTCACGTCTTGTTCCCGGCCACACCCACATGGGTACACGGTGGAGTTCATTTTTGTATGAAAAGGTAGTCCATGTGATAATTTGATGCATGTAGCGGTTGTTTACTCGAAGGAGGGTCATGTACCACGCATAGACGGAACAAAGTTTGACTTGACGCATTAGTATTAAATAAAGTTATATTTTTGAATGGCACATACAGAATATAAAACGATTGTCATCGAGAAAAAAGAAATCTGCTCCACTATATACAATGGAGCCTGCCTCCTGGGGTTTGTCTCTCGTCACACTATCTCACATAAGGCGGCGTTGGCCTCTCTTTCTCTCACCGTTGGTCACTGATCCAGCCGCATCCCGTCCACCGGCGGAAAGGGCGGATGTGCATCGTTTGTCTGTTTGACCGCGTTGAGCAGCACGTGCCGATCTGCATTACCCGATGTTCTCTCCGACCTAGCTCCGGTGCGGTAGAGCCTTCGCCACTTGCTTGCTGCCGTAGTATCGGTAGATCCCGGCCGCCGGTACCCTCCTATTTACATCCCGACGACCCTAAGGTACAGCTTCCTCCGGCCTTGCTCCACCGCCCATCTTCCCATGTTGCTGCATGTGGAAAATCCTTCATGTGGGTCTTGTTTAGTTCTTTGCTTAAAACGTATCTCGGTCGGTGTACTTTCCAGCTTGCAATCTCGTCCTCAAACTGTTTTTGATAAACCACCATGCTGCTATCTTTCCCTTGTGACATGGAATATGTTTCTTTTTTTGTCGGCGTATGTGTCTTCAACTCCTTTTATTGGGAAACAATTGTTTCCTTTCTACATCTTTTTGCAAACAGGGCTATCCATTTCACCTCATTACTATTGCGACCTTTTGGTGAACTGCACAAATCACTTTTTTCTTAAGAGTGTTTTGTGTAGTTCCGCCAAAACGTCACACGGGCAACGTTTTTACATTTCTGTGCCTAATCCAACTCCGTGCCTAATCTTCTCCAACTAGTAGTTAGTCCTAAAGAGAGATTGCGGAGGTGATCGGCTTCTATTTGTGTGTGTTATGTTTCATCATATAGTTCCACTATTATTGTAATCACACTGACTGGATATCTTTGCAAACAGGGATGATGAACTCGATTTTAGTGGAACTGCACAAAATGATCGGATTGGGATGTCCTCCATACACCTCTTTCTTGGCTAGAGAGCTGCATGAAACTAGCTACCAACCAATGAACAATGTGCCCAGGAAATGGAGCCATGCCTACGAACAACACCGATCAATTATATATGTTTCTTTATTTGTACACCTTCTCACTACTTTGTCTTTAGTTGTGATGTGACTATTTGCGCTGAACTGCGAACCATTGAGATGCATTAGCAGCCATGGTAGTTTCATTTGTATTTGATGGAATGTAGTAACGAGGCAATCTTGAGGCAAGAGGGCACATGAATCCTAAGTTGAAACCTTTTTTTTCTGCGGGAACCAAAGTTGAAAGCTTCATAGAATCACAGTACAATTTCATTATGCTGGAAAATTAGGCGTACATATAAACAAATACTGGAAGATTGATAGCAATGCCAGAAACAATTCAATTTTGTTTTGCCGACATGTGGGACATCCTTCATCCGGCTCCACCTTCCATGCAGCAATATTGAGTGCATAGCTGCAGGGGAGATTCACCCCGGTCGTTGCGCCACATTAATAATGACTAGTGAGCAGTCAAATCACGGAGCCCCACCTTCGCCACAGTAAGTTGCTCGGACAAAGCAACCATCATTTATCTCTTCATTGAATCCGTTGGTACTCGAATATTCCAAGTGTAATAAGTTGCTCGGGCAAAGCAACCATCACTTCACCTTTCCCACAGTAAGTACTACTCCCTTTGTCTAGGTGAATAAGTCATCTAGGTTGTGCGCCATGACTAAGAAGGAGGGGAAAATGAGAGAACTTAATGTTTATTAGCTAATTAATAGCACTACATGTAGTGAACTTACTACTTCATGTGGTGTTTGGTAGTCTGGAGTCATTGAAAACATGCATGCCCCACATCTCTTATTGGTTGATATGTTAAGAAACAAGCAACGGGGTGGGAGTTAAGGCCCCTACAATGCTCCACTTTGTATACATGCCAACTATGCAAAAAATCTAACGTGGCATGCTAGTTAAGAAGAAAGAGAGTAGAATGGTGACCCCAGGAAGAAATGGTACAAAGCACGTGTACCTAGATGGAAGCACAATTCTGAGTCTACAACTAATTAAATGCGTGAAGATTAGCACCCAAAAGCTTAGCACCTTTGCATTGGGGACTTGAGTTGATAAGGCATTTAATATACTTAGCACCTCATCTAAGCACATTTGCATTGGAGGAGGTATAATGCACCACGCCTAAGTGTTTTGGGGTTATTTGGTTTTCATAAGGTGACTTATACACCCTCCTTTTATTTTATGCTAGAAACAACCACACACGAATATTGGATGGTAGCAGCAGAACAACTGAATCAAAAATTGAAACCAACCAATGATCTACTACTAATGGCGAGTGTTTGCTAGTATGATGTTCTGCGTCTACCCATGTATATAGGGTTTAATGTGTTTTCTGAGACTAACTTTGGCCTTGTTTGGATCCATGGGTTAGAGTTAGTTTGAGCTAGTTGGGGCTCAAATAGCCCTAAAGTATCCAAAGGTCATGTTTGGATCCATGGCTTAGAGTTAGTTTGAGCTAGTTGGGGTTCCAATAGCCCTAAAGTATCCAAAGGTCCTGTTTGGATCCATGGGTTAGAGTTTGTTTGAGCTAGTTTGGGCTCAAATAGCCCTAAAGTATCCAAACATGAGGGTTAGTTTGAGCTAGTTGCATCTAACCCACCCAAAAAACTAACCCACCCAAGAGGTGCTAATTGGAGCTAGTTCTCATGGGGCCCACTGAAAAATCACCCTTCTCTCTCTATCCCGCCAGCCAAGTGGTGCTAATTGGAGCTAGTTCTTGTGGGGCCCACTCAAAAATCACTTTTCTCTCTCCATCAAGAGCATTTATTGTCAATCTAACCATGTCGTCCAAACACCTCTTTGGCTAGAGTTAGTTCAGGGTTAGTCATGAGTTAGTCTAACCTCTAGCTTCCCCGCAAAAAATGTCAGGACATTTACATCTATGCCCCTAACTTGATCCCACTACTCAGATTTTCCCCTAATTTCGAACGGTGCTCAAATTTGCCCCTCTGCCGTTAGTTGTCCTTATAGAAATGACCTTCTGCGTCATTACCGTCCGGTCAAATGGCGTCAAAGGGCTTTGACCGTCTCGAAAAAATAGCAAAAAAAATCAAAAAATCTAAATTTTTTTGGGATCGAGGATACTCAAGTGCGCAAGGTGCGTGCAAATTTTCATGCTATTTGCACACTCTAGGAGCTCATGGCAAAGGAAAAACAGTAAATATGTATGCCCGTGAATAGTAAATTCAAAAAAATAGCAAGAAAATTCAAAAAAATATAAATTTTTTTGGCATACAAGATGCTCGGCTGCGCAAGGTGTGTGCAAAATTTTGTTGTGTTTGGACATTGTAGGAGCTCGTGGAGAAAAAAACAAAACATGGCTCGGAAAAAACTTCGAAAAATACACTATATTGTTTTTTTTGCTAGAGGTCCTCGCATGCCATTCGATAGCAAAATTTTGCACACGCCTTATGCAACCGATCATCTTGGATGCCAAAAAAATTCATATTTTTTTAAATTTTCTTGCTATTTTATTTGAATTTACTATTCATAGGCATACAGATTTATTTTGTTCTTTTGGCATGAGCTCCTGGTATGTCTAAACATCACGAAAATTCGTATGTGAAAGGATCTTTGAATGAGAGAGGCGAGGAGCGAGAAGCGATACAGGCTGGTGGATTACTAGAGCTAGGTGTCGCATGGAGGCCAAGAAATATGGTGATAGCGTGGGTTGGCCATGTATGATGTAACTACACTGGGCTGCCGTGTTTCAGACTCTTCCGGTCTACTGTGGAGAAGATTGGGTAGATTTTATACCGCTGAATAAAAATATTAAAGAGTCCAGACGCTCCACCATGAGGTTTCTTGCTCCTTCTTGGTCGTCGAAAAGCGTTCTTCTAAGTTTTGCCGACACGTGGGACATCCAGCATCTAGGTCCACGTGTCATGCAAGAAAATGGAGTTAAGTATAGTAGGAGAGACTCACCAACGGTCACGAATGTAGGTGGAGTACATGCACGAAACACCCGAAAAAAGGAATAAGAGCACGAAGAGAAGAGGTGAAGGCATCGACGCACGTACTCTTTGCCTCTTTCCTTAATACTCACGCGCGGGTACACAATGAGCTCATTTCTGTACGAAGAGGCAGCTCACCTGATAATTTGGCGAGTGTATTAGTTGTTCATGGGAACCATGTGTGGACGAATCAAAGTTCGATCATGACGCAGTGGCACGTTTTCTATAAATAAAGTTATTCTATTCGATGGCACGTACGCAACGTTATTTTCTCAATAGAACGTGAATCATGCACGCACTGAATGACGGAGCACGGGATGGTAGCCATGGATATGGTCAACCCTTTTTTGGAGACTAATACGCTACTTTTGATGTGTCCCGGTCAATTCGCAAATGAGGAGAAGCTTTGCTTACTACTAGTACGACCTCTCCCTCGCTCACGCTTGCGCGTGGTGGCTCGTAGGACGAGGAGAAGCTTTTGCTTTACGATAGTGCTCTTAATACAGGCAATGGACATGCAGTAGTTCATTCGGTGTCAAATTGCCAGAAGTATCTATACTGTAGTACATAAGTGAGTCGTGCACTTCGATGGCACCTACTATGCAATATTTTTCTCCTTGATGGCACGTGAATAGTGCACGTACTCAATGACGGAGCACGGGATGGTAGCCATGGACATGGTCGACCCTTTTTGGAGAGAGTACTAAATAACTTTGATGTGTCCCGTCAACTCGCAGAACAACGAGAAGCTTGCTTTCTACGCCTTCTCCCTCGCCAGCGTGTGCGCGGTGGCTCGTGGCACGAGGAGAAACTTTTGCTTACAAGCAGTGGACGTGCAGCAGTTCATTTGGTGTCAGATTGCCAGAAGTACTATTGTAGTACCATCATTATTGTTCAACTTTCGGAAGAGGCGAAGAGCCAAGCGCAAGGTCACCTACTAACCTAGTACAATATACTATAGCCAAAGCTGGTCCACCTTTTTAGAGCATGGTTAATTAATATATGCGGGTCTTGAAGCGGCACATCATTAGAGCAAGTACTCTCTTCGTAGGAACTTAAAACGCAGGAATTGGAAAAAAATAAAGGATTGGAGTGGCATGTCCACTTGAATCCCATAGCATTAACACAATGTTCCCCTAAAAATCCTAGAGTGTTTGACACAGGAAAAACAAAGGAAGTGAAAAAAAGTTGGAGTGGATGCTAGATTGCCAATTAACACATGATTTCATAGGACAAAAATCCTATAACATTCTATCCTATGAATGAAACGACCAATGTAGGAAAAATATGAGGGGGGTTTCTCCAACAGTGTTCCTGGGCTCGCACCTAGCATCACGGTGCTCAAACTTGGAGTCATTCATCTAGTACACGTGGCATCTCGGATCTATTCACATGGTGACGTACACCGTCAAGGTCCATAGTCAAGGGGGTTAGGGCGGACGCGACCTAACACTATGCCCGCCATTTGAAGCGGCTCGCCGGCCGAGGGCGCCACCCACTGCACTCCCAGCTGTACTAGCCTCCTTGCCGCATTCAAAAACCTACATTTAAACCAGCGTGAAATGCGAGAAACCCACTCCGGCCACACACATCCGTTCAGGAGCAGGATGCCGGCTAAGCTCCTCCTTCCATAATTTTCTCCATTCTTTCGGCAGCATCCGACGAGCAGGAAGAGCAGTTCTCCGGCATAAAAGCCGTCTGGGTGGCCCGCCGAGCCTTGCAGTTACGAGCGAGGCAGCTCGCTGCTCCACCTACCTTGCCTTACCTGTCGGAGGCAGTTGCCGCACTAAGCCAGCGCGTGGTTCCAGAGCTGGCCGCTCCAATACAGATCAAGGAACAGTGCTGACTTGCCGCACGCCGGCTTGTCGGGGAGAACAGCGGCACGGGCATCGTCGCTGCCCTCAACGCCGCCACATCATACAACGCCTCCAGTGCCTGCGATTGCCCCATCCGCCATCGACGCGCGCGTAGCCGCGCCATGTAGGCAGAGAAAGAAGCCACCGCGGATGTCGACGAGGTGACGTTGCTATGCGGCTACGTGGATGTCGACGAGGTGACGCTGCTATGCGGCTACCCAAATGTCGACGAGGTGACGGCCAGCACGTCCCCACCCGCCGCCATCATCGAGGAGAAGTAGAACACGGGAGGGCACGACCAATTGTATCCCATGAAGGCCACCGCCGAGGCGACGCCTGCGAAAACAGCCGATGGCTTGCACGATTGTTCTTCATCCGGATGCTGGAGGAGGACAAAGAGATCGGGTGGTAACCATTTAGATTAGGTATATTAATTCTACCAGGCCGGTTGTAATGGGAGTATCATAAGTAGTAACGTGCATGCCAACTAGGCAAATTTGATGAGGTGGCGTAGAATTAAATGAAGAAAGAGAGGGTTGAGTATCATATTATGATACCATATGGAATTAAGTAACTCCCATTGTGGTTAGTCTCAGGCCTTGTTCGGTTCAACCTCCTCCCAAGGGGTTTGGAGTGGAATGGAGGGGAATTTGGCTTGTACATGATTTAATCCCCCACAATCCCTGTTAATCCCCATTAAAACCCCTTGAACCGCACATGCCATTAAGGTTAAAAATGACCGGGATTACATAGGACAGGGTACAATCTTCAAGGATTTAAAGGTGAGGGTTTGTTTTCGACTAGCTCTACAACCTAAAGGTTTATATAAATCAGTGTTCACTCTCCCTTCATGCACATGCCCGGGTACACTCACGGTTGAGCGCATTTGCACACGGAAAGGCAGGTAACGTGACAATTTGAGACATCTAGTCGTCCACTTAATGTGTGGTCTGGGACCAAATGTCAGCCATACTAAGTGCGACATGAACACGGTAGCGCGGTTATTGATTGAGTTTCTTTTTACTGGTATGTTAAATGAAGAAAATATGGCTGCGCCCGTATTCAATTTAAAATGATCGCTACAGAGGTAAAGACAATTACTACTCAACTAGTCCACTTTGGGACTTGCTTGCTAGGGTTGTTCTCTTCTTCTCACTCTCTCATCCTCTCCAGATCTAAACAAGACCGTGGTGTCCACTCTCCTTGTCTCTCTCCCTCTCCCTCCCTCTCTCTCTCTCCTCTTTGGTTGACACAGATCCGGCTAGATACCTTCCGCTAGTGGTCACCGGTGGCGAGGGAGGAAGCCGACATGCGCCGTCTTCTCATACCCGACACCGGCGTGGGAGGTCCTCCTTACCATTGCTCCCTGCCGTCGAGTTGGCAGATCCCGCCGTCTGCCTCGCCACATCCCGCCGACCGGAGGTATAACTTTTTTTAGAACCGGCCTTGTTCTAATGGCCCTGCTCCCCACGTCACTGCATACCTTTTTTTCATCAAGTTAGGATTGCTCCCCATGTCACTGCATCCTGCATGTGGATATTTTTCTACTATTACAAAGCTCCCCATGTAGCTAGCTCTATCGGCTTGTCGAACACTCAAACACCACCTAAATTTTTACTATTAGAGGAAAAAAGGTACTGCAGATACTGGCTAACGAACCGATCTCTTGGTTGGAAAGGAAAATAAAGATGCTGGCCTGACCGGTCTCTTGGTCAAAAAAGGACAGAAAGTGGGGGGTGTTGGGTCGACAATGTAACCTAGAATGAGCATGTCTAGATTTCTTGTGGTCACATAGGAAATGTCACTGACGAACAAAAAATGCACAAATCCAAACATGCTTTGCATATTTGCCGCACTCGGCAACACCTCTGCCTCACCACTTTATGCCTCGGTAGTTGTAAACGTGCTTGCGCCTCCCCTGTCCCTATGCCCTTACTGCTGCTATTAATCTAACATCATAGGTAAAATGAAACAATGCCACTGTTAATGTGATGTCGCTGTTAAGTAATGTTGCTGTCAATATATCGCCATTGATAAAATGAATCAATGCCACCACCATTTTATGAAATGCTTCTGTCTTGCTTTATTTCTCATAAAGAGTGTTTTGGGACGTTACACTAAACTCTGACACCGGTAACATAGTTGCATCTCCGTTGAACTGCACAAAATTTAATTGCACAATGGTTGACACGACGATGTGTTTCTCCTTTCCATATCACCCTTTGTTAGAACGATCGTTCCTGTTAACCGTGCACGTACGTACTGATCAAGTGCTACTCCCAATCTGTCATCACATAGTCATAATGCAATTGTTATGCATGTTAATGTAAGCCCCCATTAATCTAGTGGCAGTGCTGATTTGATGTGATGGCACTTCTTAGCTAATGGCACTTTTTCATACTATCACTCTAATGCCATTGATAACATATGAGATGCTGCTGTTAATCATATGCCATTGCAAAAAAATGATGTTGCTTAAATAACCATGTTACATATTTGTGCAAATAGGGTTGTCTATCTCCATATGGTCTCTATTTGTGCAAACGAAAGCAAAAACCTCAATTTTAGTGGAACCTGTTGTCAGCTGACCTCACGGTGTTCCAGATATTCCT
The DNA here is from genome assembly GCF_056163025.1 of Triticum urartu. Taxonomy (NCBI): domain Eukaryota; kingdom Viridiplantae; phylum Streptophyta; class Magnoliopsida; order Poales; family Poaceae; genus Triticum; species Triticum urartu. Next base: position 156,045,090 of record NC_141874.1, on the reverse strand, counting down.
ATATTCTTAACTAGGTAGAATGGCCAATGCAAGATGAAATAAGCTTATTCGTACGTTGACTTGCTGTTGCAATGTAGAATGAGCTTGTCATGTGTGGCGGATCAAACAAGCACTCCAGCCGGTCCGTCAATGCAAGATAAAAGAGATCGAGTCATTGATGGCCTGGCCAGCGAGTAGGGGTCATGCAAACAGTGGTGCATTATTTTAGTGGAACTGCACAAAAAAGACATTGGGGTTATTCGGACAAATTTTCTATAGCCACAGGGAAGGAATTGCATTCTTCGATTGCATAGAATTTCCTCCATGCCATCATAGGAGATCCCAAGGTGGAAATCAACTAACCACCTATAAAATTATGCATAATCTTCCTCATGCAGGTCAGTATTCCCTTCGTACAGTTGATCGTGTTTTGTCATGCTGAGCTATTGATATCTGCTACTATTTTACGACACCGTTTGAGTACAGCGCTTTCCTATCTTTTCACATTTAGGACAATGAAGATGATTTCAGTGGAACTGCACAAAATGGTCTGATGTTGAGTGATCTCTATTGCCTCCTCTATTTGCTGCAATGTGTCAGCGTAAATTGCAAGATGAGCCATCAAGCTAGTTGTGGAGTTGCCAACATGCTCAAAGTGCACACAACATTGAGCAGAAGCATGCCCAGGAAATTAATGCGTGCGTAGGGAAGCCCTTTGCTCAGAGAAGCATCTATTATTTTTTCTTAATTTCTACACCTTTTCACAACTTTGTATTGGTTATAGTCTTGTGAATCATTTAGATGCGTAAACATGCTAAACGTAAGTGCTTGTGAATGTTAGCTAGTATGCATACCGTATCTTGTGAAGCTTAGTTTAGTGTGAATGTTAGCGTGTCAACCTTTACAATCTATGTATATTGTGGGCATGTTATTTGACCCCTCATTTTGCCGCGCTACACCATCCTCTAATTTGGTGGATGCCAAGCCGGCCCGAAAAGGAGCTATAACTTTTTTCAAGTTGAAAAATGTTACCGATGAGGAGCCACAATTAAGCTGGAGGCCACTCTTTTTTTCTTTCGAATGGGAAATAAGCTGGAGAGATGGGGAGTGTCTCTAATGGGCTGACTCTAGTGTTAAGGCTCTCCAATACGAAACACGGGCAGCCGACTAGGCCGCTACAAAGGCCTATCCATCTTAAAGCCCACTTGTTTTTGTTTTTTGTGAGGAAAAACCCATATTTTTGAAGAGGGGGCGATCCCAGAAAAACCCTCCTTCCTCCTCGCTTCCACTTATATTGCAGCTTGCTGGACTCTCCTGCTCCCGTCGCCCCCAATTCCCCCCGCTCTCCATTATCGCCGTCCTGGGAACGGGGGTCCCCAGACTTGCCTGCCTGCGGCCCATGGCGTGGCTAGGCTGGCAGGTCCATATGGCCCATCTTCATCAACAAGGCATTCAAGACCCTCGAAAGGGGCAAAGCCTCGTGAGGCAGAAGACGCAAGACCTCCTAAGGAGCGGCCTCACCAGGCAGGCTAGCGAGGGGTGGAGAGATCAAGGCAAGGAAAACCTCGCGAGGTCCTCGTAACGTGAGCCATGACGATCGAGACCAGGCGGGCGCCAGCGCGCGTAGTGTCCTTGTTTCCTCTTTGGTGCCAAGGGGGCAAGCGCAGGCGCGGAGTACCGAGGCATCAGGCAAAGGTTTCCATATTGGTGCAACGAGACAAAGACCAGAAGGACGGCAGGACGGAGGTCACCATGGAGCCCAAGACGGCGTCACCACTAGAGCCTTTGGCAGGCGAAGACCACCTTTTGTCAGGATAACTTGTACTAGCTGTCCCCTTTCGAATCGGCCGTTGTTGGCTCCCTACCCACTCAATATTTGGGGAGAGGACCAGGGCCTATATAAGTAGAACTAGCCACCATAGTGAAAGGAGGGAAAAAGAGAGGACAAGGGGACGAGAGACAAGTGAGGATCGACCTCATCACAAGTCCACCAAGCACAAGAACACCTCAACCTCGGGAGGCTATTCTTCCCCTTGTAACGGTTCTTCATTAGACCAAGAGGCAATCCACCACCACCACACTGGAGAAGGGTATTACACCACAACGGTAGCCCGAACCAGTATAAATCTTGTGTCTTTCTGTGTTGTGAGTTCGTTGAGTTCATCTATGAGATCTTAAAGAGCTAGGGCGTGGATCGATTGGGAGAAAACCTTCGACGCGCACCCAAGTGTTCGAACCTCAAGGGTTTGCTGGAACCCGTGATCAGACATTTGGCACGCCAGGTAGGGGTGCGCCGGAGTCTCTTCCCCACCAATCGACCTGTCGACGCTTCGTGGCCCTGATGTATGGCGACCCAAGGGCCGACTCCGACCGATGGGCAGCCCGTCCATCCTGGGCGGCGCCACCTGCCCATGAAGACCTTGACCCCGCGCTCCAGACGGCGCGAGCCCGGCCTAACACTGCGGGGCGCGGGCGGTGCAGCTAGGCGTCATCCACCCCCACTCCATGACAAGCGCGAGCCGCTGCAAGGGCTGCAAGCCACGCCATGGTAATGGCGCCACACACCCGGCCGGAGCAGACGAACAAGCGGGCCGCGCTCACGGTGGCACGGGAGTTGCTGTGGTGCCGGCTGATGGAGAGCGGACGCGAAGCACTGCTGGAACGTCTCGCTGAGCTACTAGATGCGGCGGCGCAAGGAGCGCCGCCTTTCTGCTATCTGGTTCTTTCCAGAGGCACTACTGGACCTCACGATGGGCCATTCTGCAACCACGTGCCCTCGGGTGCGCCCGGGGGCTTCACCAACACTAGGACGGCCGGCAGCGCCGGGGGCCCCGTTGCCCCCGCGTCGCCTCTGATGAGCATGGGCACGAGCATTGCCCCCCATGGCCCCAGCGAGGCATCGGGCTACCACCCTCAGGATGCCGCGCTGGGTCGGGCGACGTCGAGCGTGGGGCACTACGGCGAGGTATTTGGGGTGACAGCCCCGGAAGCCTATTTTCCCCGCATGATGGACCGGGAGTACACGACGGAGGACGACCCTGGCTCGTTCCCCGGGCCAGGTTGGGAGGAGGAGGCATTCGGAGCTGAAGCCTTCCAAGAGCCGCCGGGGAGCCCCGCCAACTGCGCCATGGACAACAGATACATGGTACCACTAATCCCTCAGGAGGAAGCTTACGCTAACCATGAGTCACAGATGGACCAGGTCATGGCGCCGAACGGTGGCTCCTGCACGACGATGCCCACCCCGACAGGAGAGACCCGCTGTGGGCTGCGCGAAAGGGGCCAGGAGCAAGGCCCCTCCCCGTGTCGCGGGAGGAAGGCAACACCCGGAGGTAGGCCCTTTGCCGGGGTGGTGACCGCGACCCTTCCCCCCAGAAGAGGACTCGTGGTCGCCGAAGGCACCGCTGGGCGTCCCCACTGCCCTCGTTGGATCGTCTCGGTTTTTGGTCGTCCCAAAGGTGGTAGGGGGTGGCGCAAGGCGGGGCCCTCGCCTGGCGATATGAAGAAAGGCCGATACCTATGAAGCAAGGCCCAATGCCTGTGAAGATCGCCGCCCGTGACACTCTCACGTAATAATGAGTGGGGTTGTACACGCCCCAGAGTCTCCGGAGAGCTGCCCTCGAGCCTCGGGGGCTCCCTCCCTTGCCTAGTGGCAGCACTTAGCTCCGCACTGGTGAGAAGACATCGAAGACTAGACTAGGCACCGGACGCGGCCATTTGCTTTGGATTTCTTTTCTGTAACCCTGCCTTATGGGTTTGGATTTAAGTTGAAGTTGAATTTTCATTTGATGCGTTCGGGGAGGGGGGATACCTTTTCTCATTCGAGTTATTTCTCGCGATCTCGTTCTTGCCTTATTTTGGAGTTCGCGCCCGTCGCTCCCCCTCGCGGGCCCCTCGCGAGCCGGGCTGGGCAAGAAGCACATGAGCCACACGCGTGGCGGGCCGTGGTGGCCGCTCGCTTATCACACGGCCCTCGCGGGCGTGGCGACGAATTCGTCAGGGGTTCCTCAAAAGCCGGCAGTCTCTCGGGCTGGTTTTGGATTCGTCCAAGCTAAGGTAAACCGTAACAACAACATTGCCCCAACATGCATAAGCTCATGAAGACGCGTACTCAATTTAGCACGAAAGGATAAAAGCTACGATTGTTTACATGAGGGGCTCCCCCTCTCAAAATGATCTGACAGTCTTCCAGGGCCACACCCAAGTTTTTACAGGGAAACAAGGAATCAGCCAGATACGTCGCTCGCCGCGTCCCCCATGTCATCGTCAGATGCACCGCTCGCGTCACTGTCGCCATCATTGGCGTTGCCACCACCTTCGTCGGCGTCGATGTCGCCGTCATCAACCACGTCGCCTGCGTCTGCCGCAACCACAACTCCATCATTGTCAGAAGCGAAGGCCCTGACCAGCGCATCAACGTGGTCTTCAACCCACCGCGCCAAGTCACCTCGGATAGCTTCCGGCACGGGAGCGATAGCGGCGTGAAAATCGAAGTCGAGATCAATGTTCCGGAGGTGGCTGAAGATGTGGGAGAACGCGCGCCCAAGCAGACTGCGGCTTCTCTCTTCCATGAGCTGGTGAGCCCTATTAGACCGGGCTTCGAGGCGCGTTACCATCTTGGTGAAGAAGGTCAAGTGACTGGCGTAGTCATCCGAGTGGGGACGGTGCATTGTCATCGCAGATGAAGCCCATGGCGGCATTAGGCCTGCTCCGCTCCAGCGTCCGCCGTTGAAGCACCTCCTCCCTGTTTTGCCGCGCGATGGCCTCGGCGTCATCAACCTGCTTCTGAAGAGAGAGCAGCTCGGCGCGGGCGGAGGCCAAGTCCGCCTGCGCCGTGACCAGGGCGGGAGCCGTGGCCTCCTCACGCCTCTCCGCCTCATCTGACCTGGGCCGGGGAGCGGCGGTCCTGCCCGCTGCCCCAGTTCCCGCAAGCTTCAGCTCCAAGACGCGCTGACCTTCAATATCCGCGCGAACCTCGGCCACCCGGCGGTCGACTTCCTCCTGGACTCGGGCCTCGCGAGCCCCGACGACATCCTCCGCTTGGGAAACTAGACACTCCATCGTCTCCAGTTGCTCGGGCTCGAGGCTGCACTCCACGGCTTCCAGAGACAACTCCTCCTCGCGCTTCTGGACCTCATCTTCCTCGGCAGGCATCCCCCTTAGTGCCGCGAGGGCGGACTTGCACGCCTCCACTTGCTTCTTGAGGGACGCACTCTAGGCATGGAGCTCCCACGCACGCTTATCCGCAGCCTCGCGACGGCGGTCAGCTTCACGAGCCTCCTCTAGAGCACGGGAGCAGGCCTGACGGGAGGCCGAGAGGGAGGCCTCGGCCTTCACGTTCTCCATCTCGCGCTGGTGATGCCCGAGATTGATGGCCACTTTCATCTTGTGCCACTCCTCCGCCAACCGAACACCCTCGTCCTCAAGGCGCGCGTCAACACCCTCAAGTTCTTCACCGAGTCGGTTCATCGCATCTGTCACCTCCTGGAAGAGCTCATGGTGAATGACACTCTGCCCGCGGTCGAACTCGAGCGCACGGCCCATTTCGCCCTCCGCCACGGGGGCCGTGGGTGGCGCCCGATTCGTCACGCCCCCTCTCAGCAGGGGGCTGGGGGCTGGCGTGGTGTCAGGCGTCAACCGGCCCTCACGAGGGGCCCAAGCCGAACAAGGCCCACTGCTTGAAGAAGACCCCAGGATCGAGGCCGGCCAGCTGGCGACCGAGACCAGGGGGAGCCCTTGTCACGCCTACTACGCTCTGAGCGAGGCCGCGAAGGAAGGACGGCGAAGGCGCGAGCTCGTGGTGCCTTAACGATGGACCAACTCCCACGGCTGACCCCGCGTCGTGGGCGGCACCCGAACCTGCGACGCTGGAGCTTAGCGGGTGTAACAGGACGAGAGGGAGCTTCTTCTCAGGAGATTTCACAGTCCCCGCAGAACGAGTCCTGAGGGAACAATCGTTAGGAAGGGAAGACGGTTCACAGAAGATCACCAAAATAAGGTACTTACTCGTCGACGGCGATGTACTTTCGTCGCTTCAACGGCCCGAAGATACCACCGCCGCTCGGAGATCCTTTCCTTTTGCGGAGCTCCTCGAAGTACATGCAAAGCCGACTGAAGCGCTGAACGTGGCGGCCAGTGCGAGGTGAAGCGGGAGAAGTGCTCGGGAGAACGGCTTCAGTGGTGCCCGGCTGCGGAGAACAGTCGGGCGCCGTTTCACCGCAACCACCCGAGGCCTCCGGAGTTTCGGCCTCAGGAACCGCATGCTGCAACGCCTCAGCAACTGGCATTCCAGATTCACGGGATCCTGATGACGACACCTCGGGAGCCCCGAGCGGCGTCCGCCCATCAGCACTCATGCCGCCAGCCTCTGACGGCGCTCGTCCCCCTGCACCCACATTTGGGGCGAGCTCGGCGCCAGCGACGGAGAGGGGAACCATGCCGATAGGATTCTCGCGGGACCCCACCAGGCCGTCCGGACGCAGCCCCCACTCGTCAAAGGAAGGCATGCTCCTCGTGAATTCAGCCTTGTTCCCACAGCGGTACAGCGGACAGTTCTTCCCAGGCAAGTCGTCCGACGAAGGGACACCTGTCAGGCCCTTGAGCACCGTTTGTCGTGCCCCAAGGGGGAGACCGGACTCCCGAAACATCATGTGGTCCTAACTGCTGAGCAAGGTCCACATCGGGCGAGAATGGCATTGAAGCGGAGCAACCTGGTGCCAGATAAACTCCCTCACCACCATCGGTGCGGTCACACCGCGGTCCTTCAACATCCTTAGCCGGAACCAGACGGGAGCAAGACAGGGGCTCGCGATCCTCTCATGGCCCCAGCCAGAGTGAGGAACATCAGGTACTAACGGGGCGTGGAGCAGGGGGCCGAGCACACCAGCGTCGACAAATGCCCACCATGTCCGAAACTCGCTCGTAGAGGGAGGAAGCTCGAAGTCGATCTCTGTGCCCGCCATCGCGGCCACGGCCTGGAAGCTCACGCACCCGAGCTTTGCCGAGGATCGGTCAGATGCAATGAAAAGAAATGGCGGAGAAGGGCCACAGAGGGAGCGATGCCCACCATGGCCTCGCACACAAAGGCGAAGACGGCAATGAGAGTCACGGATTGGGGGTCGAGATGCAGCATATGGATCTGGTAGTGTTCAAGCACTGCGTTGAAGAAGGGAGAGAAAGGGGAATCAGGCCCGCCCAGAGGGCGTTAATGAAGATTGGGACCTCGGTGACCGTCCGAGCGATGCGAGCGCGAGACGTGGGCCAAGCCACCGTCTCCCCACACTCGTTGAAGCTGGTGGCGAGCATGGGACGCACCTTGTCCATGGCCTCGTTGTTGAGCACCAAGGATCGGCCGACTGCAGGCTTGGCGGCTAGAGGCGCACTTGGCAAAGACAGTGGCTTCTTCCCCTTGTCAGCTTTTTTTGGCGCCATGGTGATGAAGCTGGCGGAGTGCAGGTCAGATTGGAGAGGAAGGGCAGAGTCTTGAGGAAGCAGTAAGACTGTGGAAGCAAGGCGTGGGCAATGGGGGAATAACTGTGTAGGTTGGGAGGACCGCATAGGCAGGCGGATTCAAAGGCAGCGTGGGGAAGTGTTGACGCCCACGTCCAATCAACCGCCACGCGTCAACCAAGGCCGTGGGCTTTGGGGGCCCGCGGTGCTCCGCGCTTGACCCTTTGGCTTCACCTCGAAGCCAAGCCCGAGCGCGCCTTGAGCCTGGTGGCTACCATCGGCGTCCTGGGAACGGGGGTCCCCAGATTTTCCTGCCTGCAGCCCACGGCGTGGCTGGGCTGGCAGGTCTATATGGCCCATCTTCATCAACAAGGCATTCAAGAACCTCGCGAGGGGCCAAGCCTCGCGAGGCGGATGACACAAGACCTCCTCAGGATCGGCCTCACCAGGCAGGCTCGTGAGGGGCGGATAGATCAAGGCAAGGCAAACCTCGTGAGGTCCTCGTGATGTGAGCCAAGACGATTGAGACCAGGCGGGTGCCAGCGTGCGCAGTGTCCTTGTTTGCTCTTTGGTGCCAAGGGGGCAAGTGTAGGCACGGAGTACCGAGGCATCAGGCAAAGGTTTCCATATTGGTGCAAGGAGACCAATACCAGAAGGACGGCAGGACGGAGGTCACCATGGAGCCGAAGATGGCGTCACCACCAGAGCCTTTGGGAGGCGAAGACCACCTTTTGTCAGGATAACTTATACTAGCTGTCCCCTTTAGAATCGGCTGTTGTTGGCTCCCTTCCCCTCAATATTTGGGGAGAGGACCAGGGCCTATATAAGTAGAACTATCCACCACACTGAAAGGAGGGAAAAAGAGAGGACAAGGGGACGAGAGACAAGTGAGGATCGACCTCATCACAAGTCCACCAAGAACAAGAACAGCTCAACCTCAGGAGACTGTTCTTCCCCTTGTAACGGTTCTTCATTAACCCAAGAGGCAATCCACCACCACCACACTGGAGTAGGGTATTACACCACACCAGTGGCCCGAACCAGTATAAACCTTGTGTCCTTCCGTGTTGTGAGTTCGTTGAGTTCATCTGCGAGATCTTAAAGAGCTAGGGCGTGGATCGATAGGGAGAAAACCTTCACGCGCACCCTAGTGTTCGAACCTTAAGGGTTTGCCGGAACCCGTGATCCAAAATCCATCTTCCTCACTCGTAAAGAAAACCCCCGCTCTGCTTCTTCCTCACTCGTACATAAAACGCATGCTCCTCTTCTTCCTCGCTCCTACAGAAAATCCCAACCATCCTTGTTCCCAACTCGCACTACCACTAGGCTCGTCTCTCGCTACTCTGCTCAATCCCGTGAGCTCGGCGCGACGCCCGCAAGGAAAATGGAGTCGGCTGGCCCCAATGCCAAGAAGATGAGGATCCTGCCAGCGGTGACTTCAGTTGTAGATCCCACACCCAGCACTGCAGGGAGAAGCGGCGAGCCCCCCACCCGGATCTGAGGAACTCGTAGAATCTCCGGTGGACCGCATCAGCGATCTCCTGGACGACATCCTTGGGGAGATCATCTTCCTTCTCCCCACCAAGGATGGCTACCACACACAAGTCCTCTCATCTCGATGGTGCACTCTCTGGCGCACCATGCCTCTTAATCTTGACCGTCGTCAGATACTATCCCTCCTGAATTTGATCTCCTCAAAGCCATCGTCTCCTCCCACCAGGGCCCCATTCAACGCCTCTGCATCCCGACACGCTACCTGCTATCCATACCCTGCACGATGGACGCCTGGCTGACATCCACTGAATTCGAAAAACTCCAGCAGCTTGAGTTCTACCATTACTATGAAAAATACATACCGCCACCCCAACTCCATGTATTTGTGCCCACACCACCGTTGTCCATCTCTTGGTTTTCCTCCTCTCTCCACACCGTCACCATAGCCCGGTGCCATCTACCAGACAATCTGGTACTAATGATTCGACTCCCACTGCTAAAAAGAATTTGGCTTGTGGCGGTTGATCTGTCAGAGGCCTCACTACACAACATCATCCAATCCGGTTGCCGTGTCCTGGAGCGCTTGCTGCTTGTTTTCGGATTAGAAATTCGTATCCATTATCTCCAAATAAAGTTGCCTCACCTTAAAAGCATTGGAATTTGTTTCAAAGCACAACAGCTCATCATCGAAGATGCCCCTTCACTTCAAAGGTTGCTCCTTGATGATTGTTATAAACCTTCACAAATAACTGTCATCTCCGCGCCTAAACTTGAGGCCTTCGGCGTAATTCTTGATCCGTTTCTACATCACAACATGGTGTTTGGCTCCACACTTATTCAGGTACTGTATATTATCATCTACACTTTTGTAATCAAAAGCTGCATTTTTGTTTGTGCGCATAAGTTTTATATCATCTTGGAGTACACTTTGGATACTAATATTATGTTATATGCTCAATTAAGAGTTAGTCCATCCATAGCCTACCAATGGTGTTGGCTTCTGTCAAGAACTTATATATCAGAATGTTTAGTATTGAAATGAACAACATTATTGGCTTGCAGCGATGCTTTCCATGTCTAGAGAATTTGTATATAGAGGTGATTATTTCATGCACAATGAAAGCCCATATATATTGTACTAGAATTACCGTTTGGCTGTCACTCTATACTCTTTTTTTAGACCTTGACTGTTTTCAATCTTCATGTCTACGTAGGCAGCAACACAAGGAGAAAAATATATAACCAATCGGTAGCGTAATAAGTACCGGGATTGTCTGGGTTCTCATGGCATTTGTTTGAGGACAATAACGATGGAAGGTTATGCATCCAATCAGGCAAACAGAAACTTCATCACATTCTTCCTGTTGAATGCGAGGTTACTATTGTCCATGAGGCTTAAGTTTTTCAACAAGAAATTTCTCACTGGTGGTATGTGGAACAGCAAAAAAAGAAGTTTCAAGTCAACAAATGGGATTCTGAACGTGCTCGGCTTGTATTTACAACAACTTGTCGTCATATGGCAGTAAAAATTTTGGCACATGATGTTGATTTTATGGATTAGACCGACCCATTTGTTTGTGACTGCCAAAAATAGTGGTTGGGTTAGATGTTATTGCCATTCATGTTCAGCCTGGGTTTTGTCTAAACCTGATGAACAATTAATCCTTGGGCTTTTGTACCGTTTGTAAGCTTGAGTTAGATGTTGTTGCCCTTTTCAACTCAGTTGTGACCGTCATATTTTCTTTGAAACAAGGCAAATCGCTTACCATTTCCTTCATTAAAGAGAGAAATATTGAATAAACCCCAACCAAGGGAAATAACATCACTCTCACCGGTTGCTTGAGCTCATTGTGCATTACAGAACCCAAGTGCTTAGCACCCGCCAACACCCACAAACTTATTTTCAGCTAGCACACGAAATAGGCTTTTATTTTTCATGAGAAAGGCTGCATGGCGGTGACAGATTTGGATTCTGACATTTGGGGCCCACAAGGCAAAAATCTGTCCAAGGCGGTGTCGACTTAGTAATGATTCTGCCTTCCAGCCGTTGGATTGACATCCAACATCTGTAGTGTTTCTTCTATCTCTTGTCTTCCTCCTCCAGCGGCCGAAAGCAAACCATGACATTGGTCCTGCCTGCTCCCGCCTTACATGGCTGGGTGCGCCTCCGCCGCCCTACCATACGCTCAAACGTTGGCCAGTCCATCCCCTCAATTCCCAGACACGTCCTGTTACTCTCCAACGACGCCAGCCCCGACCCGCACCCGCACCCGAACTAGTCAACCCTTGTACTCCCCCCTCCGCCTGCAACTACACTGCAGCATCTTCTATGGATCCTATTGATTCCTGTCCGAGGCCTCCCATCATGCTGCGCCTTGGTTTGCTCTCCATGCGTGGTGCGCCGCCGTCTGGCGTTGTCAACATGGTCAACAACCGAGAGGAACACGGAGATGACAATACGTGGGGAGGATGGTAGTAGGGACCTACCAGGGTCATGGCAGTACGCAAGCAAGTGCCTTGTTATTACAACCCCAAAAAATGGTTCCTCCTAATGGTTAGACATTTGGGTCCCACGCCATTGTCAACGTAGTCAATAAACGAAAGAATTACACAACAAGCGGCTGACACTAGGGACCCAGCAGGCCGCACAGTTTTTATTTACTTTTTTAGGAGCAAGCAGTTTTTATTTACTAGTTTTAGAGACGGATCAGGGTAACAACGGGGCTGTGCCGGGGCTATGGCCCGTCTAGCCAGGGTTTTATTTATGCTTACCACATCATGAGCCAAGTTGTGTTTTTTTCTTGCTAAAAATGGCTAGCCCAGTTCTACTTTTCTTTAAAGAAACACCAACCGAGGCCTACTTGCTTTGTAAGCCCTGCTGGGCTGAATCTTTCAAGACAAGGAGAGTTTCATTTGGCTTGCCCAGAAAATGGGCTATCAGTAATGAGAAATGGGATGTACATATTTAAAACACATCAAACCGGGGGTTAGTTTCAATTTTTTTTTCATTTCAAGATTTTAAATTCCATTGATTTTTATGCGTGGACAATTATTTCGATTTTATACTGATATCAATTTATTTTTCAAATTAGTTTGAATGTGACTTGAAATTTCGAGACTAAAAACAGTTGGGACCGCACCAAAATATGCAAAATTTTGTATAATTTTTAACTGTGGCCACAATATGGGCTATAATACTAACAAACAGAATATGGGCTCCAAAAAATCCTTAAGAATTAGCAAATGGGCTGTGAATTATTAGAAATAATGGCAGATGGGTTGTATGTTGTTTTCCACACATTTGAGGCTGACTGGTGCGCGTACTATAGGTTGATGCGTAATCTTTCCTAAAAAAGGTTGACGCACACGCAATGCCGTGTCAATTTAGTCAACACACGAGAGTAGTGACTGTTGAAAGTGCAACTATCCCTAGGTGGTTTTGGTAATTCCTAACAACATATAGTTCATTGAGCTAATGCTATATCAAGATTAATATCTGAGGAAAGCTCAACGATTGGCATGGCATGGATGAGAAAAGTGGACCCCTTAAAATGCTAAGGACAAAGGATTGGGTCAAGTTCAAAGCTCAAGACTCTACATTTTCCATTTTAGTGATCAAAGATCACATTGAGTCTATAGGAAAAGCCAATACTATCAAGGAGGGATGAGGTGTTGCTTAATGAGGTTCTTGCTCAAAATGCTTAGTGATATGCTCCAAAACCCTCAACTACTTTCTCACATCCACATATGACCTAAACCAAAAGTCAAACTCGGCCCCACCGATTCTTTCTATCTGGCGCCACCGAGTTTCAAATGTCATAGCCACTGCCACAAACCATAGTTAATTCGGTCTCACCGATAGGGATCTCGGTCTCACCGAGATGGGGTTGTAATCTCTCTGTTTCCCTTCATAACATTTTGGTCTCACCGAGATGAGCGATCGGTCCCACCGAGATTGCAATTTAAACACTTTGTTTTCCCTTCGTAACGTTTCGGCCTCACCGAAATGAGCGATCTGTCCAACCGAGTTTACCTGACCAACTCTTTGGTTAGCTTATTACCAAAATTTGTCTCACCGATTTTGTGTAATCGGTCTCACCGAGATTACGTTATGCCCTAACCCTAACCATATCGGTCCTACCGAGTTGCATGTTGGTCCCACCGAAAACCCTAACGGTCACTAGCTTTGCTGAATCGGTCCGACCAAGTTTAATCATTCGGTCCCACTGAGTTTGGAAAGTTATGTGTAACGGTTAGATTTTGTGTGGAGGCTATATATACCCCTCCACCTCCTCTTCATTCGTGGATAGAGCCATCAGAACAAACCTACACTTCCAACCTATATTTTCTGAGAGAGAACCACCTATCCTTGTGTTGAGACCAAGATATTCCATTCCTACCATATGAATCTTGATCTCTAGCCTTCCCCAAGTTGCTTACCACTCAAATCTTCTTTCCACCAAATCCATATCCTGTGAGAGAGAGTTGAGTGTTGGGGATACTATCATTTGAAGCACAAGAGCAAGGAGTTCATCATCAACACACCATTTGTTCCTTCTTGAAGAGTGGTGTCTCCTAGATTGGCCAGGTGTCACTTGGGAGCCTCCGACAAGATTGTGGAGTTGAACCAAGGAGTTTGTAAGGGCAAGGAGATCGCCTACTTCGTGAAGATCTACCTCTAGTGAGGCAAGTACTTCGTGGGTGATGGCCATGGTGGGATAGATAAGGTTGCTTCTTCGTGGACCCTTCGTGGGTGGAGCCCTCCGTGGACTCGCGCAACCCTTACCCTTCGTGGGTTGAAGTCTCCATAAACATGGATGCACGATAGCACCACCTATCGGAACCACGACAAAAACATCCGTGTCTCCAATTGCGTTTGAATCCTCAAAACCTTTCCCTTTACATTCTTGCAAGTTGCATGCTTTACTTTCCGCTTCTTATATACTCTTTGCATGCTTGCTTGAATTGTGTTAAGATTGCTTGACTAGTCCAAAGTTGCTAAAATCTGCCAAGAACTAAAATTGGGAAAAGGCTACATTTTTATTTGGCCAAGTAGTCTAATCACCCCCTCTAGACATACTTTCGATCCTACAACTGTTGGATGTCCATCCAATGGCCGTCGTTCTTCTTCAATCTCTGCTCTTCCTACTCTAGCTGCTCAAACAAGCACCGGCGGGACTGCCTGCTCCCTCCTCCCGCGGCCGGCTGTGATGCCGCGCAGGCCTCACCGCCCCATCGTACTCCCATCACTGGCCTATCCATCCCTCTACTCACCCAAAACTCATGTTATTCTCCGGGGACGGCAGCCTCACACTGCAGTTGAAGCAGTAAACCCTCGTACTCCCCTCCGCGTCGGAAACAACTGCCAAGTCTTCCCTAGCTTCATGTCGTTCCCTTCTAGGCCTCGCCGTCGTCCACCGCACTGGTGCTCGCGGTGGCGTGGTCAACTTGGTCAACGAATGACATCCATCGGAAGAGGATTGTATGTGGAGAGGTTGACTGCTGGGTCCGTGGCCACACACCAGGAAGTGCATCCTTATTACGCGCAAAATACCGATTCCTCCACCTAACGGCTGGGACCCACCGGAAGGGCCTCTGTATTTTGTGAAAAATACGTTCCCCCGCTGACAGGTCGGACCCACCAGCTATATCTTCGCACGCAAGGAAGTGCCTCCTTATTATGCACAAAAAAATGGATACTCCCCCTGCTAGCTATGACCCACCATAGTGGGAGGCTGACTTGTGGGCCTACTAAGTTGACGCGGACGGAGGGCTTTGTTAACTTAGTCAATATGAACGATTCTAGCTCCAGTGCCCATACTATGTCCATCCAATGGCCATAGTGCTTCTTCAACCTCTAGTCTTCTTGCTCCAGCCGCCCAAACCAGCGCCAGTCGTGCCACCTGCTCCTGCTTCCCGTGGCCGGCTCTGCTGCCGCGCAGGCCTCACCGCCCCACCCTACTCCAACCTCTGGCCAGGCCATCCCACTACTCACCCACAACCCCTATTATTCTGCAGCGACGGCAGCCTCACACCGTAGCCGAACCAGTCAACCCTCGTACTCCTCTCCATGTGGGCATCCACTTCTGTGTCTTCCCGGGCTCCGTGTCGTCCCCTTCCTAGGCCTCACCGTTGTCCACCACCTTGCTGCTCTTGGCGCGGCATGGTCAATGTGGTCGAGGAACGACTTCCATCGAAAGAGGACTGTACGTGGAGAGGCTGACCGCTGGGTCCATGACCGCGGCAAGGAAGTGCCTCCTTATTACGCGCAAAATAATGATTCCTCCACCTGACAGCAGGGACCCATCAGACGGGCTACCGTATTTCATGAAAAAAATGTTTCCCCCTTACTGCTGGGACCCACCAGCTACATCGTCGCACGCAAGGAAGTGCGTCCATATCATGGGAAAAAATATGATTCTCCCCCTGACAGCTGGGGCCCACCAGCTATATATTCGCATGCAAGGAAATGCCTCCTTACCTCCCTGAGGCGCAGACGTAGCAGGTCACGAAGTCCCGTATATATCAGGTACACGTACGTACAACTAGGGTGCAAGAAAGTAAATATGGCCACATACGTACATACAGGCAGGGTCTCAAACGCCTACTCACGCATACGTACGGCCAGGGCTCATGTACATGGAGAGGCAGCGGATGGCAGTAATGGCGTCCTGTTCATTGGCAGCCAACTGGTTGGGTCGGAACGGAGAAACTGCGCTGTGTTCATCAAGAGGCAACAGATTGTGTTCTGTTCATCGGGAGCCAACCGAATTAAATGGAACGGCCGAAACGAGGCCTGGCGTACCACAAAACGGAGGAAACGACCTTCTGCTCGATCGTCTACGGTCGAAATGGGATCGTGTTCATCCGGAGGCGTCTGGCATTGTCACACCCTAGCTAGTTCAAGCATTAGAGTGTGCATCATGTTTAAATTCCTTTTAAATTTGAAATGGGGAAGACAGAAACCCCAGCACCCCCCTGGAAACAACTAGGGTTTACTAAAATTATTTTCAATGAACCTGAAATGCCCTTCTAAAAAGTTCACTCTCTTTGTCTTGGGTTAGAACCTCTGGCAAAATTGGTGCACAATTTTCTAGGTCAACAGAAGGTCATTGAATTAAATCATAACTATTTGAATTTGGGCATTTAAATGCTATAAAATAATTTAAATGCTCAAATAATTCTGGAAATAAGTGTGGGCTGTTGGAAATAATCTAAACAGAGCCCCTGATTATTTTCAGGATTTTTAAAGATGTCTAGGTATTTTTAATAAAGCCCAACAGTTGTAGAAAAAAAATAAAAAATAAAACAAATAAGAAAAAGAGAGAGAGGGAAACCCACATGGGCCTCACCTGTGCTGGTCCAGCCCACCTGGCTTGGCCCAGTCGACTGGCCTTGCCAGTTGTCCTCCTCCTCCCGCCAGGAGGACGAGGAGCGCGTGGCCGGCGCCCACGGCCACACGCCGGCCACCTCCTGCTTCTTCCGACACCCTGGAGGCGTCTAGGGGTGCCACGCCGACCCCCACGTCCCCCTCTCTTTCCTCCCACTCTCCCCGTGGCCTCTCTCCCTCTCTGGCTCTCTCCCCCTCTTCCTCCCGAGCGCAGCCATCCCCACCGACAAGCTCCACCGCAGCCATCGCCGTCCATTTGCTGCCCCGACATGCCAGGAAGCTCCGCCGTCGTCGACTACATCAATTAGGCCGAGCCCCGTACGCTCGCTCGCCCCGGAGACACTGCACCGAGCTCGTTCTCAGCTCTGGTCACCGGAGATCCCCTTCGCCGCCCCGCTCGCTCCACCCCTTCCCCGAGCTCACCGATCGCTCCCCTGCAACCGCTGTGAGCTCCGCCACCGTTTCCCCCTCTCCCTGCGCTCGTCCGCGTCCTCCAACCCTCTCTGCCATCGTGGCCGAGAGCTCAGCTCTGCCGGCCATGTCGCCGCCGTGGCCACAGGCGCGTAAGCTCGGATCCGAGCACGCCTTCATCTTCCACGCGCTCCCAGGAGCCTAACGCACCACTCCCCATGCCTCGCCGTGCCCCGTAGCGCCGGGTTCATCCACGCCCGAACTCCGGCGACGGCCAGGGTCGTCGCCGGCGTTGTTTCCGGCCTTCCCGAGCCCCACTTCCTCCACCAAACGATGCGGCTCGCTCCCCGCATCACGTAGCTGCACTCCGCCGTCGTTTTGGTCACCGGAAACGCAAACCCGAGCCCCTCCGCCGCGTCTGACGTCGCCGGTGTCAAGCCGCCGGCGAGTTTGACCCTATGCGGGCCCAGGTAGACCCCCCTGGGTCTATGACAGGTGGGGCCGGTCTGCTAATCAGTTTAAGATTAGTTTTAACTAATTCTAATTAGTTTAGACACGGACATGAGGGCCCAGGCCCCACTGACAGCTAATTAGTGTTAATCTAATTCTGTTAACTAGTTGTGACACTGACAGAGAGGGCCAACCAGTCAGGTTTGACCTGGCCGACCCAGTTGACCGCTGACATCACACCTATGTCATGTTGACGCATTAATTCAATTACTGAAATTATTCTTATATAGAAAATTCCAAAAAATATCCAAAACTTCTAAAAATCATAGAAAATCAACCATAGCTCCAAATGCAAAGATTTATATATGAAAAATGATCAGAAAAATTCAATCTATCCATCTGTAATGTTTTCATGCATGACAAAACAAGTTAACCTTGATGTTTAAGCAGAATAAGGTAATGCACTAGTAAGGCCATGTTTAATGAGCTAATATTTGAATCTTTGATTCAAATGAGTTCATCCCCTCCTGTTTTAGCTTGCATTAGGACAAGACACTTTCATCTTGCCATGTCATAGCATGCATCATATTGTTGCATATTGCCATGCGTTGATTATGTTTCGGTGTGTCTTTCGTGGTAGGTTCTGCCTCCGAGGATAACCCCGAGTATCCGTCTGAAGGGCAGTACCCTACTACCTCTACAACAGGCAAGTAACCCATTGATCATTCCGATACAAACCCATGTTCTCGCTTCTGCTCTTGTTTACTGCATTAAGACAACGCGATTCAAACTGCTGTGTGAGACGGTAGTTGAACCCTTATCCTCTGCATGACCTGTCATTGCCACAGTAACTAGATGAAACCCACTAGCATGTATAGGAGTTGATTGAGCCATGTATGTGATTCCTACCTTGCTATGCCTGCTATGCTTAGAGTTGTGTTAGGTATGGTTCATCTGGGTAATGGGCTAGAGTGATATGATTATGTCGGTAATATGAGGGATGTGTTGAACATGTTTTGGTAAAGGTATCGATGAGAGGCCATGTAGGAGTACATGGTGGGTTGTTTCATTGAGGCCGTCCATAAGAACTGAGATCTGTATGTGTGATTTAAGATGCAGTTACTACCGTACATTGGGCCCGAAACCAATGGACCCTCTCGGCTTCTTAATCACCCTAGTACTCTGTCCAGGAGTTGCAAATAGTTTTTGGTGTTTGTAGGTTATGTGTTGGCGGCCGTGCGTAGCGCTGACCCTAGGGGTGGGCTATATTGCGGTAGATACATCGTGGCCGGGTATGCCGGGCGCCCGTTTGGCGTCTCGGGACCCTGTTCACATCGTTCGGGGCCTTATGTGGAAACCTCGGCCGGACTCCCTGAGGATGGAACCTGGATAGGCGATAAACCTGGACTAGAGACTTAAGTGTTTAGGTAGGCCGTGGCCGACACCCTCGCTGGGCTTCCGCTTGAAGGTTGTCGAGTACATGCCGTGTAAACGGCGGTAAGTGGTGAAAGCGTGTATGAAGAAGTACACCCCTGCAGGGTATAAAACTATTCGAATAGCCGCGTCTGTGGTAAAGGACTACTTGGTTGCCTATACAGTTCATAGACAAGTTAATGGATACTACTAAAAGACTCAAGATAAGTGTGAGTACCGAGGATGGCCTCTCGTAGGATGATGAGGGAGGATCCCCGGGTGGAGTATTGTGTTGGTGAGTAGTTGACTCGTGTGCGAAAACTATTTTACTAGTGGAGTTCCGTAGGATAGCTTAGCCAAGAGTCAAAGCTGGCTTGCTGCAATAACCCCACCACCTTCTTGAGAATGAGCATGTATAGTAGGTTCTGTTGTAAGACTTGCTGAGTACCTTTGTACTCATGTTTGCTTAATTACTGTTTTCAGACGACAACACCGCCCCCTCCAATTGGTTCTACGTAGACCTTGACGTCAACGAGTGACTAGCCACCCAGGTGGTGATCCTGGCCATGGAGGGCCCTATGTAGATAATCAGGCTTCGAGAAGCCTTCTTTCTTTCTAGTGTCTGTACTCAGACTAGTTGCTTCCGCTTGTGCTTGTATGATTGTATGACTTGAGTGTCGGGTCATGTGACCCCTATCTGTATGAACATGTTATGTATGGCTTTCTGGAGCCTTTAAATAAAGTACTTGAGTGTAGAGTTTTGTTGTGATGCCATGTTGTATGTACTCATATCGGGCATATTGTGTGTATGATTGAAATGCTTGGTATGAGTGGGATTCGACAATCTAGTTGTTTATCCTTGGCAGCCTTTCTTATGGGGAAATGTAGTCTAGTGTTCCTAGAGCCATAGTAGTCCGCTACAGCCCGGTTCACCAAAGTCTTGCTAGCCCAGCACTACTGTTCAGGACACTTGACTGGCCGGCATGTGTTTCACTTCATTCCTATGTCTGTCCCTTCAGGAAAATGTCACGCGGTGATATCTGGAGTCCTGCCTAACCTGCTACAGCCCGGGTTCCCCAGAGTCCTGTTAGCCCAGTGCTACAGCCCGGAATCACTCGCTGATGACCGACATGCTCGATGTGATTCATGTATGCCTGTCTCCATAGGTCTGTGCTGCTTTGGGTTCACGACTAGCCATGTCGGCCCGGGTTCTCTGTCATATGGATGCTAGCGACACTATCATATACGTGAGCCAAAAGGCGCAAACGGTCCCGGGCCATGGTAAAGCGACACCCGTGGGATACCGTGCGTGAGGCCGCAAAGTGATATGAGGTGTTACTGGCTAGATCGATGTGGCTTGGAATCGGGGTCCTAACAGGCATACCGCAAAATGGAAGAAATAGGCTTCTGTTGGAGCGCCTACGTTCGAAACGGGGTCCTGTTGATTGGGTGGGATGTGGCGTACCGCAAAACATAGGAAACAGACATCTCTTCGACCTCCTACAGTCTAAACGGGGTCCTGTTCATCGTGAGGGGTGTGGTGTACCGCAAAACTGGACTCCACGGGCTATTGTTCATCGATCATCTATTGACTCGTTCCAGCCTCCACGGGCTACTGTTCATCCACCGTCGACCTCCTCCAGCCTCCACCTACGAATGTTCATCCACGGCGTCTCCCTCCTGCCTCCACCAGCTACTGTTCATCCACGGGCTCCTGTTAATCCAGCCTCCATGGCTACTATTCAACCATCCCTCCACGGGGTCTTGTTCATCCAGCCTCCACCGGCTACTGTTCAACCAGCCTCCACAGGGTCCAATTCATCCACCCCAACCGGCTCGATCGGGGTCCTATTCATCCAGCGGCAACGACCTCTACTACCATGGGTCCTTTTCATCCAAGCCCCACCGGGAACTTTTCATCCAACCCCCAACAATGCTCACTGTTCATCAAGAGGCAGCGGGTTCGATCGGCTTCAGTTAGCAGCAGTAGTGAAGGAATCACTCGATCAGGTTCAGTTAACAGCCAGGGATCGATCGATCGCTTGGGTTCAGCAACGCATAGCCAGTGCAATCGCTCGGGTTCAGTAAGTGTACGCCTTGCTCGGTTCAGTTAGAGCCCACGCCTTGCACCCATGCGCGTATGTGTACGAGAGAAACACGCAATCCCTCCATGCATCGCTCGGCCTCGACCACCCACCGTAACCGGGAACTCCCCGATATTTTCCTCGCCTCGCTTCTACCATGATTTTTTCTGTCATGGACGGCCCAAAGAATGTCATGCAGCTGTGTCTCCGGCCCTCCTAGGACGGAAAGCCCATTTTCGGTGATGATTTTTTGTCATAGAAGTAGGAGCACACCACATCTATGATGATACCGGGTTTTGTCACAATTATCGTCATAGAAGTGTCATAAGCATGACAGAAAAATTTGTTCGGCCCAAAATGTCATGGATGTGTCTTTTTTTGTAGTGTACAACAAGGTGCTATACAAACGGTTTTTAACCCATTTCCGTGATGGCGTTCTGAACCGTCACCTAGTGAGTGACTGCTATAGGCGGTCTTTCCCACACGACCCAGAAACCGTCGGGGATAGGGAGCCTTGATGCATACAGTTTTTCCTATATAACCGTTTCTGATATCTCAAATATCCCAAACGTTTCATCCTTGCTACTCGTTTGTGCTCGCATTGCCATCGCAGTCGGAGTTTAGTGGTTTTACCTAAAACCAGGCACATTCTAGGCACGAGAGTTCTCCAGGCACGTACCAAACTGGCTCTACGTTTACGATTCCTGGCACATCACAAACAGTTCATTATTGTAAACCGTGTACAATAGGTAGACAATCACACACATTTAGTTTTCGCGCACCGTTTGTGATAGCGTCTGACATCACACACGCTTTGCAAACAGCAACTGTATGCATTGTTACACATGTTTCCTCTTCGTGAACCGTGTTGTATTATGATGTATATCGCACACGTGTGCTTTATAGACCATGTGCGCTGTAATGACCTGCACACCGTAATTTCACCCTAATTTAATTACTGCTATTTAAAATTGTACCTAATTTGAACTTGAAAGTAGGCTATAGATTTATTCATATCCATAAGGTTCAAAGAACCAATGCATTATTCGATTCATAGGTACATATGTTCAAGAATTACATAAGCACCAAATAAAGAATGTTGAATGAGGGTTCTATACTTGTACTATTACAGATGGTAAAGAACGAGGCGACAGACATTCTGGTTGCTGAACAAGGCGAAGCGGAATGGCCCTATTGTGCTCTCCTGGATGCAGAAGGCACGCACAACTCTAGTCCAACCCCTTGTGATGGCCGGCCGCAAATCATGTAGTTTGAGAGGTAATCTTAAGTAATCTGCTTCAGGATCCACTACAAAAGAAAAGAGATTCAGACATTGTCATCTAACACAACTCATTACGTGCAGTAAAAAGAAGGGACACATGCATTTTTGCCCCTAGTTGGAACCTACCCACGGGTTTTGCCCTTAGTTTTTGACTCTGCTCAGTATTGCCCTTAGATTTTCCTCCGAGTTCGCCCGAATGCCCTTTGACCGTTTGACCAATACTTTGAAAATTCATAACAAATGTATATAAACTCAAAAATGCAAATAATATATCAAAATGTTTGCATAAACATTACCTTTATGTGTATGTCATTTGCATTCAGGAAAAACGTACCATTTAAACTACCTAAGTTTATTAATGTTTTTAACATTATTAAAAATAAAAAGGTATAAATAATACCTTTTTTACGAATAAAAATTACATGCAAATGTAGGTGACATTTTTCTAAACATCCTCATATCTTATTTGTATTGTTTAGTTCATATCAACTTGTTATGAAGTTTCAAAATAAAGGTCAAAGTCATTTGAACATTCATAAAAAGTTGATATTAACTTAGAAAAATTCAAAAAGGATATCAGGATGTTTAGAAAAACATCACGTACATTTGCATGTAATTTTTATTCTTGGAAAAAGTATTTTTATACTCTTTTTATTTTTAATAATGTTAATAACATTAATAACCACGAGTAGTTTAAACAATACTTTTTCCTTAATGCAAATGATATGCACGTAAAGGTAATGTTTGTATGAACATTATGATATCTTATTTGCATTTTTCCGAGTTCATATGAATTTGTTATGAATTTTCAAAGTATTGGTCAAACGGTCAAAGGGCATTCGGGTGACCTCGGGGGCAAATCTAAGGGCAAAACTGAGCAGAGTCGAAAATTAAGGGCAAAACCCGTGGGTAGGTTCCAACTAGGGGCAAAAATGCAATTGTCCCTAAAAAGAAGGCTACAGAGTTCTTACTTACCATCCTGTAGTTCATTGTTGTCTTGCATAAAGTGTAAACAAATAGTTCAATTGACATCTTTTGACGCATCTTAATAACAATCTTTATCAGTTTCGTCCCTTGATGCTGGTTCAAGAATATCTCATTGCCCCGTACACAAAAAGGGTCGAAGTGTGGATCTTTGGCAATGACATATGTACCTAAAGCACCAAGTCAATATTAGAAGCTAAACAACAATTGCAAAAAAGATGTAGTACAACACTCCCTCCATCCCATTATATAAGATTTTATTACGTGTATATCTAGACATCATCAGAACATTAAGGTAACACTCTTCCTTGTTGCTATGTAGCCTGGGATTGCATATTTGGTCATTCAGTACAATGCATGTTGCTATGTAGCCTGAAATATATTAAATATGGCCCTAGTTTACCTACTGATAAATGGGTTACAGATATATTCAATGAAATTTCCAATTCGACGATTAATCCCTTATCACCCCCAGGCTATATAAGCAATGCGATGAAATTTTCTGATAAGGCATGTTAAACATAGCTACCGATATCTAGAATAGTGAGTACATATAAGCAATGCGATGAAACTAACCTCGATGGAAAACAACACTGTTCTCAATATTGTCCTGTACGAGTACATATAAAGGCATGTTAAGCACAACAGGCTAAACATCAACCAAATATATCCATGGTAGACAACATAATCTACAAATGATAGCTTCAGTGTGCAGGTTTAAGCACACTAGTTAAGCAAAACAAGAAGTAGAAAGGTGTGTTAACTGCATCAGGCGTAACATTCTAAAACAAGCAAATAGTCATTCAAACTGGTATTATGGAGGTCTAAAGTACACTAGTTATTGTTTAAAACGAAAAGGCATGTTAACTGCAACATCCTTAACAGCAATCAAATATCGTAATTCATAGTGGTATTGTTGAAACTGTTATTGATGATATTGAACTGCACAGCAAATAGTTGCACATCTAGAGCGTCACATTGTGAAGAACTGAAATAAACAATGCATAAGTCCATCTCTAGCCGATCCTTTAAAAGTTAACAGACTAAAACCCTTAGTGGATATATATATACTCTAGCAATTTTTGCCCGTTTCTAGTCGATCCCCTAAACTTAACATTGTAAACTTCAATTTGATCAAGTTCAAAGCAGATTTGTCATATTCGGGGTTCCACAATACCTTGAGAGGTTCGAACTCTGGGGTGCGTGCGAAGAACTCGTCCTCTCAAATCTGCCTGCCCACCGATCCACGGCCTAGCTCGATGAACCTAATGGACAAGAGACACGGCAGTTTACCCAGGTTCAGGGCACCTTGCGGTGTAAAAACCTACTCCTGCTTTGTGGTGGATTGGCCTCGAGGGCTGAGGATGAACTAGTACAGTGGAGAACAGCCTCAGGAGGAGGGGTGTTCTTGTGCTCGATGAGCTGGTGGGTGTGAGGATTATCTGAATATGGTCCTCCCTCTATTCCTTCTCTCCCCCCCTCTATGGTGGTGGCTAGGTTCTATTTATAGTGGCCTTGGTCCTCTTGCCAAATGTAAGGCGGGAAGGGATCCCACAACGGCCAAATTTGAAGGGAGACCACTAGTACTTGCCATCCTAACAAAAGTAGTCTTCGCGTGCAAAAGCTCTTGGTTGTGATGCCGCGGTGGGCTCCACGATAACCTCCGTCTTGCTGTCCTGGCGGTCTTGGTCTTGTTGCACCGGATGGAAACCTTTAGCTGATTCCTTCGGAATCCGCGCCTGTGCTTGCCTCCTTGGCACCAAAGAGGAAACTAGTACACTGCGCCTGCTGGCGCCCGACTGGCCTTGGTCGTCATGGCTCACGTCATCCGAACCTCACGAGGTGCAACTTGCATAGATAACTACGCTCCTCGGGAGCCAGCCTGGGGAAGCCGCCCCCTATGGAGGTCTTGGTGTCGTCCGCCTCGCGAGGCTTGGCCCCTCGTGAGGGTCTTGAGTTGTCGATGTTGAAGCTGGGCCGTCTCGGGCCGTTGACAAAGCCACGCCTGTGGTCCGCAGGCAGGCAAGTCTGGGTACCCCCGTTCCCAAAACACCGGTAGTAGCCCCCGGGCCCAAGGCGTGCTCGAACTTGGCTTCGAGGCGAAGCCAAAGGGCAACTGCAGAGCGCTGCGGGCCCTAACCGCCTGCGGCTTGGTCGAGGCATGGCGATTAATGGGACGTGGGCGCCTCCGCTTCCCCACGCTACCTTGGCAACCGTTCGACTTGACAAGACTCCGCTGCATGCAGAGAAAAACCATCATTGCGTGGGATCGTGGAGGCCGGCAGTTGGCCTCCCGCGGGCTATAAATGAGGGGAGGGGCAGAGCCCCTCTTGCTCATCTTGGTCTTTTTACCGCCCGCTTCTTCTTCCACTTTCTTGCCTTTCCGTCTTGCTGTAGCTCCCATGGCGCCGATCAGGAGGTTCTCTGTGGCGGAAAAGGGAAAGGCCCCTCGGGAGGAGCTTGAACCGCTTCCACCGAAGAAGTGGTTCAGCCGCCCTCGCGATGTCGGGGAGAGGCAGGAGGTGACACAGCCCTGGTACAAGCGGCTACCGCCTGGCTTCCCACTCCCTCTGTATGCCCGTGCGCAGGGCTCCGGGGAGGGCGGCAGTGCCCAATGCCGTGCGGGCCACGGCCACGTTGACCAGGCTGGGGCTATGCGGCCGGCCGGCCCGTGAACCCACGTTGAGGGCTCCTCGCGCGAGATCGTGATATGGGAGGCAATGCCGCCGCGCATGTGGATCCGGTTCCCACAGTTCTTCACCGAGGAGATGCCGCCGAGGGGGTCGCTCGAGTTATAGCTACAACACGCCGGGTGCTATAGCCTGGCCACGGAGGCGGAGATCGAGGTCGTCCCCCCGGGCCGCATCTTCATGACCCGAGGGTGGGGCGAGGTCGCACGTGCCTGCCGCGCGGACAGGGCCCTCGCCATCCACTTCGAGTATGATGGCGCCTCCACATTGTTCTTCAAGGTCTTCGACGAGGAGGGTCGCCGCTTGGAGTGCTGCCCCAGAGGGAGCAGCCTGCATGGCGCGTCCGCGGGTGTTCATCCTGCCCTCGGCCTCGCCGACAGCCCCTCCAGCAGCAACAGCGACTCCTCGGAATCCAGCGACTCTCTCGAGCCCAGCGAGTCCCTGGAGTCTAGCAACGATAGCTACGTGCCACCGAGCCCTCGCCGTGCCCGGGGGGTGGTAGCGGCGTCCGCTCGGCGTCGTCAGTGATGCCCAGTGGCTCGGTCCCTTGAAGCTTCCTTCTTTTGTTCCCTGCGAGTGATGTCTACTACGCAACTTTATTCTTGTAGACACGTGTTGGGCCTCCAAGCGCAAAGTTTTGTATGATAGTAGCAATTTTCCCTCAAGTGGATGACCTAAGGTTTATCAATCCGTGAGAGGTGTAGGATGAAGATGGTCTCTCTCAAACGACCCTGCAACCAAATACAAGCAATCTCTTGTGTCCCTAACACACCCAATACAATGGAAAATTGTACAGGTGCACTAGTTGGGCGAAGAGATGGTGATAAAAGTGTAATATGGATAGTAGTAATATATTTTTATAATCTGAATAAATAAAAACAGCAAGGTAGCAAATAGTAAACGGGCACAAAAATGGTATTGCAATGCTTAAAAACAAGGCCTAGGGTCCGTACTTTCGCTAGTGCAATCTCTCAACAATGCTAACATAGTTGGATCATATGATTATGCCTCAAAGTGTAATGAAGAATCACTCCCGAGTTCCTATTAGAGGGGAACAAAAGATAGGAATTGTTTGTAGGGTACTAAACCACCTCAAAGCTATTCCTTCCGTTCGATCTATTCAAGAGTTCGTACTAAAATAACGCAAAGATATTTTTTCGTTTGATCTATCCTAGAGTTCGTAATAGAATAACACCAAACCATATTCATATTCATAATACTCAATCCACACAAAGAACTATAAAGAGACCCCGAAGTTTCCGTCAGACAAAAACATGCATCAACAACTATGCATGGATTACCCCAATATCACCGCAGTTATCCGCGAGTTGAAAGACATAACATATATCAAGTGAATCAATAAGATACCCCAATTGTCACCTCAAGTATTCATACCGCAAGATATATATATATATATATCATGTGTTCTCATCTTTGAATATTCGATCCGACAAGACAAAACCTCAAAGGGTAAAGATTCAATTCATCACAACAAGAGTATAGAGGGGAGAAACATCATATGATCCGACTATATTAACAAAGCCCATGATAGAAATCATGAGAGAGAGAGAGATTAAACACGGAGCTACCGGTACAAACCCTCAGCCCCGAGGCTGGACTACTCCCTCCTCATCGTGGTGGCCACCGGGATGATGAAGATGGCCACCGGAGATGATTCCCCCCTCCGATAGGGTGCCGGAACGGGTCTAGATTGGTTCTCGGTGGCTACAGAGCCCTGCGGCAGTGGAACTTCTGATATAGGTTAATCCCGAAGGGTTTCGTAATATTTGGGAATTTATATTGCAAAGGAGGGGTGCAGGAGGCCACCGAGGTGGGCACAACCCATCTGGGCGCGCCAGGGGGGCCTGGTGCGCCCTGGTGGGTTGTGCCCCCGTCGGGGCACCCCCCAGGTGCAGCTCTGGCCCATTGGGTTCCTTCCGATCCATAAAAAACCCACAAAAACTTTCATGGTGTTTGGACTCCGTTTAATATTGATTTTCTGCGATGTAAAAAACAAGCAAAAAACACCAACTGGAACTAGGCACTGGGTCAATAGGTTAGTCCCAAAAAATGATATAAAGTTGCTATAAAATGATTGTAAAACACCCAAGAATGATGAAATAACAACATGAATACTTCATAAATTATAGATATGTTGGAGACGTATCAGCATCCCCAAGCTTAATTCCTACTCATCCTCGAGTAGGTAAATGATAAAAGAAATATTTTATGAAGTGTGAATGCTAGAAAAGTGCACAAGTTTGATCAATGATAATTTCAATCACTTTTCCTAGCATCATAACAACAATTTATTCTTATGAAACTTCTCATGATATGGTGGCAGCCAATTCACATGTTAAGGTTCAAACAACGAATTCTCTTGAAACCCAACAACCTATGTTCTTAGTCACCAAGCAATTACAATTCAACTTATTCAACGAAGTTTAAGTAAGAGCTCCACATACTCAACCATCATATAGTCTTCTATGATTGCTAACACTCACCGCATACACATGAGTAAAACGTTTCAACCGGACACACAGAAAGATAGGGGCTTATTGTTTTGCCTCCCAACGTATTCACCTCAATGGTGATGTCAACAATAATAACTCATGCCACCCATATTCAACTAGACATATGTGCCTAGATCTTTCCTCACCACATGATCCTTGCCAAAATAGAATATAAAAAAGGAATAGAGAGAAATACTTTGACTCTTTGCATAAAAGTAAATACATAAAAGTAAAAGATACGCCCTTCGCAGAGGGAAGTAGGGATTTCTAGAGGTGCCAGAGCTCAAAGCGAAAATTGAGAGATAAATTTTTTTTGAGAGGCATACTTTTCCCACCAACGAAAACGACTTAGAGCTCCCAACACTTTCCATGCTAGATATATCATAGGCGGTTCCCAAACAGAAAATAAAGTGCATTCCTTTTTCCACCATACTTTCACTTTCCATGGCTAACCATATCCATGGGTGCCCTCCATACCAACTCTTTCCAAGGAATTTATTATCTGACAACATAAAGTAAATTCATTTTTCATTTCGGGATTGGGCATCCCTAATACCTTTGCCTTACTCTCATGCAATGACAAGTGTATATACACTCATCGTGAGAATAACACATCTATCATGGAAAATATTGGCCACCCATGACCACCTCGCGAGCGGTATGAGCACACAAAAGAGAAATTTATTTTAAATATTAGAGATGGCACATACAAATTTGCTTAGAACGGCAAAAGAATACGCATATAGGTAGGTATAGTGGACTCTTGAAAATAAGATTTGGGTTTAAGGGTTTTTGGATGCACAAGTAGTATTTCTACTTGGTGTGGAATTTTTGGCTATCAAAGATGGGGGCCAAGCAGCACAAGTTGAAGGATCTATGAAAATATAACTTCTATATGAATATGAACAAACATAAACCATTATGTTGTCTTCCTTGTCCTATGTCAACAATTTTTGCATATAATATTTTGATGGGTGCTCACAATCACAAAAGATTTCCATGATAGTGTATTTATATGTGAAAGTACTCTTCGATATACTAATTATTCGTTAATTTCTTGTATGCCAAATATTGTGATTGTCAAGCCTAAAAAGATTTCACTTTCTAAACCCAATGTGAAGCTACCACTAAGTATGATATGATTTCAACTTCATGACATTCAATTCATTCAACAATTTACTCATAGGACATAAGTTAAGCACAAGAGTTGACATAGAAAAGAGCTTGTCGGATTTTGGGTTCCGGCAAAACCCTTAAGGTTCGAACACTGGGGTGAGTGCGAAGATCTCTCCCACATCGGTCATGCCGTCAAGCACTTCGCGATCTCAAAGGCTAGCTCGACGAACTCGCAACACAAGAGACACAAGATTTATACTGGTTCAGGCCACCGTTGCGGTGTAATACCCTACTCCAGTGTGGTGTGGTGGATTGCCTCTTGGGCTGATGATGAACAGTACAAGGGGAAGAACAACCTCTTGAGGTGAGGTGTTCTTGTGCTTGGTTGGTGTGTGGCTAAGGATGGAATGACTCAGATCCAAGATGAGGTCCATCCTCCTATCCGATGTGGTGGCTAATCCCATTCATAGAGGCACTGGTCCTCTCCCCACATATTGAGGGGGAAGGGAGCCAACAACGGCCAATTTGAAAGGGGACAGCTAGTACAAGTTATCCTGGCAAAAGCAGTCTTCGCCTGCCAAAGGCTCTAGTGGTGACGCCGTCTTGGGCTCCACGGTGACCTCCGTCCTGCCGTCCTGCTGGTCTTGGTCTCGTTGCACCGATATGGAAACCTTTGCTTGACGCCTCGGTACTTTTTGTCTGCGCTTGCCTCCTTAACACCAAAGAGGAAACAAGGACACTGTGAGCGCTGGCGCCCTCCTGACACCCACCTGGTCTCGATCGTCATGGCTCACGTCATTGGAACCTCGCGATGTTTGCCTGGCCTTTATCTATCCACCTCTCATGAGCCAACCTGGTGAGGTCGCTCTAGAGGAGGTCTTGCGTCGCCCGCCTCGCGAGGCTTGGCCCCTTGCGAGGGTCTTGAATGCTTGTTGGAGAAGTTGGGCCATACGGGCCCGCTTGCAGAGCCACGCCGTGGGCCGCAGGCAGGCAAGTCTGGGGATCCGTGTTCCCAGAACGCCGATAGTAGCCCCCGGGCCCAAGGTGCGCTCGAGCTTGGCTTCAAGGCGAAGCCAAGGGGCAAGTGCGGAACGCCGCGAGCCCCAATAGCCTGCAGCCTTGGTCGACGTGTGGCGGTTGATTTGACGTGGGTGTCTCCGCTTCCCGACGTTGCCTCGGCAACTGCCCGGCTCTCAAAAGGCTGGTGTAGACAGTGCTTGCCTTCACTGCTTCCTTTCGCCTTGCTCCAGATCCCGTTTCCTGCTCCCTTCTTCCGAAATCTCCAGATCTACTCCCATCCTTTCCCGCATCAGCGACCAATGGCGCCCCGGAGGGTCAAGCCCACCTCGTCGCCGGCTTGGTATGAGACAGCCCTCGACGCGCCCAATGTCTCAGAGAAGAACTTCTCCGCCACGCGCTTGCTGACGGCGGGGGAAAGCAACAAGAAGGGGAAGACCAGGCTCCGGGCTAGCTCCGACGTGCCGGAGCCCGAGGGAAGCACCTTCTTCCCCTTCTTTACGAGCAGCATCATCGCAGGGCTAGTTCCCCCCTTTTCTGACTTCTTCTACGAGGTCCTTGACCACTATGGACTGCACGCGCTGCATCCTCATCCCAACTTTATCCTTCTCGTGTCGATTTTCTCCTACTACCGCGAGGCGTACCTCGGCGTGATGCCGTCCGTGGCTCTGCTGCGCCACTTCTTCTTTGTCCGCATCAACGATGCTCATACCTCTGGGTGTGCCAATTTCATCGCGGTCGGCAAGGCCAACTCAATCTCGAAGGCTGGGAAGAAGGCTGACGGCTTCCGAAGCAAGTGGGCCATGATGGATGCCAAGTGCGCCCACCCACGCTGCCAACGGAGATGCCCCAGTCCGACAAGGGGTGGTCTCGTGCGAAGATCACTGATGAGCGGGCGATGTTGGTGCTGGAGTAGATGAATGCCGACCTGAAGCCGGGCAACGCGAAGGCGGCGAAGGTGATAGGGGCCATGCTCCTGAGGGAATTCCTGACGCTGCACGTAGCCCCACTCCAGGTGCATACGCGCCCCTTGTGGGAGGTTGGGAACAAAGAGGACAAGGATAGCCTGAGCCCGAGAGCCCTGTCCGATGATGAGCTGGCTGTGGCTCTCCACATCCTGGTCGGGGACGACCAGGAGTACCCGCCGAATGTGTTCACTCCCTTGTTCCTCCGCAAGGACAGTGTGCAGGTCATGGCCTCCAGGCCGACCTTTGACGGGCGCGGACTGGTGCCGCCAGCACCCACCAGGCCCCCTACGGCGCCGACGCCTGTGGAGCTGTCTTCTGGTGAGTCCCGCGGGGAGGAAGAGGAGGAGGAAGACTCGGAGGTGACCCCTGCAGGGATGGGGGAGACCTCCCCCTTGTGAAAAGCTGACACCCTACGCACCCTTCCTGATGATGACGAGGCTGACGCCCACCTGGAGAAGGGAGAGCCTCCCATCATCCCGACGAGGGACCAATCGGCGTTGATCTCCCGGGACGCTCCGTCTGCTCCGACCCCGCCTGGAGCCGCTTCCGGCCCAGCTGCCGCTCCTTCTTCTGCTTCTCGAGCTGGCGCGCTCGTGCCTCGGGTTGTGAAGCTCTCCGGCTTCAAGCTCCCAAAGCGGAGGGACTATGTCGCGGCAGATCGGTAAGTGTCCCGTCTTGTCTTGTTCTTGCTGCTGATGCTTGTTTCCAACTCTTTTTCCTTGTTGTGTAACCAGGCCGACGCCTGCGGCGAAGAGGATAAGGGAGAGCGAGGTGGTGCCTCTTGAGTCCAGGTCGCCTCCTGTGACCGCGCCCCTCTCTGTGAGCAAAGGTGGGGATGGTGCTCGTGCTTCTCCAGCCCGGTCATCCTCGCGAGGCTGGGTGGAGCATCCCCGGGAGGAGTCAGCCCCCAAAGCGCCGCTGACTCAGGAGGTGCCAGCGTCTGGCTCGGGTGTTGAGGTCCAAGAGGCTCAGGAGCTTCCTGCCTCCCAGGCCATGGTGACGATGACGCCTCTTCCTCCTTCTTCTTCCATGTTGCTGACCCCAGGTTCCTTTGCTTCTCCTATCATCCTAGAGCGGACCCTTTCGAGATGGGCCCGGCTGCGAGAAGATCTCCATAGCGCCGAACCCCTCCTGGCGGCTGGTCGCCTGGAGCTGGTCTCTGGTTGGCTCCATTCTGACATGTCCGTTCGGGCGGCGCTGAGCCAGGTCGTGGCAACCTCTTAGGGGGAGAAGCGAGCCGCAGCTCAGGCAGCAGCTATTCACGAGGCGGCGCTGAAGGACGCAGAGGCTGCCCAAAGTCGCTGCTAGGTGCTAGAGGCCGAGCTGAAGATCCTGCTTGACGAGCGTGCCGAAGATGCCCGTGGCCGTAAGGCGGAGGAAGAGAGGATGAAGGCCCGGGAGGACGCAATCAAGGGTCACGATGCCAAGATGGAGCAGCTGGCGCAGGTGCAGGCCACTGAGCACGGCCGGCTAGAGGGGCTGGAGCAAAAGTTGCAGGCTGAGAAGGCTGAACTTGATGCCAAGGCGAGGGTTCTGGCCGAGGACCGCGCGGCCTTCGCGCTTCTGGAGAAGAGGTCTCGCGAGGCCCTGAAGTCACTCTATGAGAAGGGCTTGGAGAAGCCGTTGGCCAACAATGAGGATGGCCCCGCCTAGTTGCCTCCCTACTCGGTCGAGGCGCTTGAGGAAGTCTTGCGCGGCATCGGCCCCATGGCAGAGGCAGAGGCTCGCTTCCTTTCTTCAGCCTTGCCGACGCGCGTCTTCAGCCACCTCCATCTTCGCAATCCTGCCGCCTGCATTGACGAGCTGCTGGAGCCCATGGCTGATGAACACTGTGCAGCCGCCGCCACAGCCGTGAAAGGTCAGGTGGAAGCCCTGCTGGAGAAGTTCGGCGCCTTCGGCCCCGCGCCTTCGACCGGTGGTTGATAACCCACAAGTATAGGGGATCGCAACAGCTTTCGAGGGTAGAGTATTCAACCCAAATTTATTGATTCGGCACAAGGGGAGCCAAAGAATATTCTCAAGTATTAGCAGCTAAGTTGTCAATTCGACCACACCTGGAAACTTAGTATATGCAGCAAAGTGTTTAGTAGCAAAGAAATATGATAGTGGTGGTAGCAGCAACAAAAGTAAAGACAGCAAAAGTAATGTTTTTGGTATTTTGTAGTGATTGTAACAGTAGCAGCGGGAAAGTGAATAAGCGTAAACCAGTATATGGAAAACTCGTAGGCTCCAGATCAATGATGGATAATTATGCCAGATGCGGTTCATCATGTAACAGTCATAACATAGGGTGACACAGAACTAGCTCCAGTTCATCAATGTAATGTAGGCATGTATTCCGTATATAGTCATACGTGCTTATGGAAAAAACTTGCATGACATCTTTTGTCCTACCCTCCCGTGGCAGTGGGGTCCTATTGGAAACGAAGGGATATTAAGGCATCCTTTTAATAGAGAACCGGGAC
The DNA here is from genome assembly GCF_056163025.1 of Triticum urartu. Lineage (NCBI taxonomy): Eukaryota > Viridiplantae > Streptophyta > Magnoliopsida > Poales > Poaceae > Triticum > Triticum urartu. The sequence continues at coordinate 156,011,385 of NC_141874.1, read as the reverse complement.
AAAGCATTAGCACATAGTGAATACATGAACTCCTCAAACTATGGTCATCACCGGGAGTGGTCCTGATTATTGTCACTTCGGGGTTGCCGGATCATAACACATAGTAGGTGACTATAGACTTGCAAGATAGGATCAAGAACTCACATATATTCATGAAAACATAAAAGGTTCAGATCTGAAATCATGGCACTCGAGCCCTAGTGATAAGCATTAAGCATAGCAAAGTCATAGCAACATCAATCTCAGAACATAATGGATACTAGGGATCAAACCCTAACAAAACTAACTCGATTACATGATAAATCTCATCCAACCCATCACCGTTCAGGAAGCCTACGATGGAATTACTCATGCACTGCGGTGAGCATCATGAAATTGGTGATGGAGGATGGTTGATGATGACGACGGCGACGAATCCCCCTCTCCAGAGCCTCGAACGGACTCCAGATCAGCCCTCCCGAGAGGTTTTAGGGCTTGGCGGCAGCTCCGTATCGTAAAACGCGATGATTTCTTCTCCCTGATTTTTTTCTCTCCGAAAGCAAATATATAGAGTTGGAGTTGGCGTCGGAGGGCGTCCAGGGGGCCCATGAGGTAGGGGGCGCGCCCTGGGGGGGGCACCCTCGTGAGAAGGGTGTGGGCCCCCTGGTCTTCATCTTTGGCTAGGATTTTTATTGTTTTTTCTAAGATGTTCCGTGGAGTTTCAGGTCGTTCCGAGAATATTTGTTTTCTGCACATAAAACAACATCATGGCAATTCTGCTGAAAACAGCGTCAGTCCGGGTTAGTTCCATTCAAATCATACAAGTTAGAGTCCAAAACAAGGGCAAAAGTGTTTGGAATAGTAGATACGACGGAAACGTATCAGTGGTGCAGGTGAAGGCGATGCCACCCAGGAGGGGGTGCCTCTTGCAGGTGCCGCAGATATCGAGGGATGACTCGCTGGCAGCTCGTTTCGTGTTAAAACTCCTACAGCATGTAGCGTGACTCGTGGAGGCGTTTAAACTTGTGTTTGATATTCGGAGAACAATATGTCTTGTAATATTTGCTTTGAGATTTTGCGATTTCCTTCCCATTTGCTTTACGTTCTACGTTGGCAGAGCCCGACCCCGCTGTCGGTGTCAAAACCGGCTGATCTCGGGTAGGGGGTCCCGAACTTTGCGTCTAAGGTTGAGGACAACAGGAGACAAGGGACATGATGTTTACCCAGGTTCGAGCCCTCTCTATGGAGGTAATACCCTACGTCTTGCTTGATTGATATTGATGAATACGCGTATTACAAGAGTTGATCTACCTTGAGATCGTAATGGCTAAACCCTAGAGGTCTAGCTTATATGGCTATGGTAATTAGTATATGTCCCTTCCGGACTAAGTCCTCCAGTTTATATAGGCACCGAGAGGATCTAGGGTTACACAAGGTCAGTTACAAAGAAAGTAATCTACATATATGATCACCAAGCTTGCCCTCCACGCCAAGGAGAGTCCCATCTGGACACGGGTGCAGTCTTCGGTCTTCGTATCTTCACAGCCCATTAGTCCGGCCCATGGCTAACATGCTAGACGCCCGAGGACCCCTTAGTCCAGGACTCCCTTGGTACCCCCTGAACCTGGCTTAAATGACAAGGTATCTAGCATGTAGATCTGTCTTCGGCATTGCAAGGCGGGTTCCTCCTTCCGAACTCCAAGATAGTCTTTGGATGAAACAATCGTGTCCGGATCTGCAACACATAGCCGTAGAGAGTATAATATTTCACGAATCCAATCTTCTGACCACTTTAGTAACGTGACGTCATGTCAGTCCAGCCATAATTTTGAACCATTGCCACTCCCCGCTTCGAGACGCGGTTTGCCATTGGCACGTCTTGTCAAAGCAGAGATCGTGTCCCCTTATTGCCGGATTTTCATCAATTCGGGCATGGGTAACCCAACCATGCCTGTTTACACATCCCTTGGGAATATGCGAGGTTTAAGGCGAGTGGGGAGGCGTTCGGTATTCACTGCCTTTATAAGGGGATAAGGATTCCTTGTTCTTCTCCCACGCGTTATCCTTCCTCTGCCCATCCATACTCGAGCTCCAGCGCCCAAGCTCTAGCTTTCCCCACCCGAGAAAGCACTCCAATCATGTCCCAATCTGGAGCTGGAGGCCAGCGGATGGTCTCCTCCGTCAAGAAGGAGGACATCAAGGAGCTCCGGGAGGCCGGATACCTAGCCAAGGGGATCGCTTATGGACTCCAGGCCAAGGGACAAATTGTCCCTACCCAGAGCCCCATGAGAGGGTGGTGTTTCTCACACATTTCGTCTGCGGGCTGGGATTCCCTCTCCACCCATTTGTCCGCGGATTGATGCTTTACTATGGGCTGGACTTCCATGATCTAGCCCCCAACTCTATCCTCAACATCTCGGCATTTATTGTCGTGTGCGAGGCCTTTCTCCGTGTCCCACCTCACTTCGGCCTATGGCTGAAGACCTTCAATGTGAATCCAAAGGTGGTGAGCGGCTAACAAGCAGAGTGTGGAGGCGCCATGGTGGGAATGATGCCCAATGTCACCTGGCCCGAAGGCTCCTTTGTGGAGACGGTGAAGGGGTGGCAGTCGGGGTGGTTATACATCACCGAGCCGCGCAACACCAATTGGGCGGCGACCCCCGAATTCCGATCCAGAGCTCTGATGCGGCTCACCTCCTGGCAAGAGAAGGGCCTAACCCAGGGCTCTTCGAGCGAGCTGACTGGGCCCCAGACGTGCGTCCAGAACATGATAACCAAGAGGATCAAACTCGTCAATGTCATCCAGGTTATGCTCATTCGCCGGATCCTTCCGTGCCAACGCCAGACTTGCTATTTGTGGGAGTTCAATCCAGCCAAGCACCAAACGCTACTAGAGCTCTTTAGCACGATGCACGAAGACATCCAGAAAGTGCTCTTCAAGGCTGGCGTGACACCACCGCCCACGACCAAGGATCGCGGGCTCAGCTTAAAACGCCAGGCCAATTCGGTAAGTTCTTTCATGTTTTCAAGGTATACCCTCTACTGGCATATTTTGAGGAAGGAGTCTAAGCGTTCCTATCAATTTTTCAGGCATGGATCGATATAGCGGGGTGGATTAACTGTCCGGCTCCGCTACTTGAATACCAAGAAACCCCACTTCTGACGAAGATGTTGTTTCCGGCGCCTTATGAGGTGCTGGAGAAGAAGGCCAAGAAAACGGCCAAAGGGGCCAAGAGTGGCCTTCGCCGAAAAGGTGCTTCGGACGTGACATCCGAAGACAAGACTCCCTCTTCGGCCGTCGAAGAAGACGAGGAGGAGGAGGAATAAAACGACTCCCCCCTGAGGAGGGAAGGAAGAAAAGGGGGGCCTCCCCAACTCTGGAGGCAAAGGCACCCAAGAGGGGGAAGGGCTCCCTCGCGGATAACTCCGTGTGGGATGTCGATAGCAGTCCGGAGCGACCCCCTCTAACCAAGCCTCAGGCTGCCTCGTAAGTACCTTATGCACATCAAATGTGTGGCCTTTCCATTTTGTAATATTAATATGCTTAAATTATGCTATAGCAGTCCAGCCCGTGACAGCTCCCGGCGATCCTCGACAGCGGGTTCGCTAGACTCAAAGGAGATGGCTAGCATGTCTCCTCCGCCCCTCACTCTGTCTCGCTCAAGGGTGATGACGAGGTGGTGTCCCAAAGGACCTTCCCAGCCCGGGGGTAGATCGTCATGGTGGCGCCCCAGGATGACTCCTCGGCCGCCGAACACATGGGAGAAAAAGCCCGCATGGGGACTAGTGATGGGGGCCGAGTTCCATTCGGCCCTCAGCCAGATACCATTCCGGAGATCTACACGGCTCCAGAGTCCAGCGAACGGCCTTCGCCGAAAGGAGGAGGTGTGCCTGTTCCGCCGGTGACCTCTGTCCAACCAGAGGCACCGGATAATCTGCTGGAAGCGCTGCAAGGCGTCTCCATTGTGGATGAGCACCGTGTCCTTATGGGTACGGCGATCGAAAAGGTTCAGTCCGCCAAAAGCGGATTGACCGAGGCCTGCGCTAACCTTTTAACAGGCTTTGAGGTAATAATTATAGAAAGAATATTATAGTGTAGACAGTAGCCCCTGATGCTCTGTTCGGTGTCCGGAAAGAAAAAGCCGAGCAGAGGATCAAAATAATTTTAGTAGGAGTCTAACATAAGATGTATATGTGAATAAGCAGGCGCCGCTGCTGGCCGTTGCCGCTCATACTGCGGAGGTTTCCAGACTGAAGCAGAACTTGGAGGGGGCCGAGAAAGAGCTCGGCCTCGTGAAAAAGTAGCTGGAGGATAGCCAAGGTATGCAGTAACCTGCGTGTATATTTAGGAAAGATGAATGGTTCGTATTGACTAAAGTGCCATGAACTTAATTAGGGGCCACGACCGAGGTGGCGGCCCTCAAGAAGGCGTTAGCCGAGGCCGAGGACAAAGCGGCCAGGGAATGCGCCGCGCGCGAGAAGCACGAGGCCCGGGTCACGCGAGGTGCAGCAAGAGCTCCAGGACGCCGTCAAGAAGTACGAGTCCCTGGAGCGTGATTCTAGGATGCAAGGGTCCGAACATGCGAATGCCCACCAGAGCGCACAAGATGCCCAAGCCGAAACCCAGAGCGCCCTTCAGGAAATCCAGGCGGCCAAGAAGATCACCGCGGGTAAGGCTTTCGTTATGCAAAGCAAGTCTGCGAAGGAAACACTCATTTTACTTACCCGAATTTGGAGCTCTCCAGGGGCGTTTACGGATTCGCCTCATAGCGTATCGGATGCTGCCGAGTTCTATAGAGCCGAAGAAGGGAGTTTTACGGAGAAGATGTTCTGGTCTCAATACCTTGGAGCAGAACATCCGGTGCCCCTCAGCGACCAGCTAAAACAGCTGGTCGAGTTGCACAAGGCGGCCGAGCAAGCCATGAAGGACCTGATAGTCCGACTATGGCCTGCCGAGCCCATGCCCATCAACTACTTCGAACTTGTGAAGCGGCTTGTGGGTGCCTACCCACGGCTTGAGGTCGTGAAGCGGTCGGTCTGTATTGAAGGTGCACGGATGGCCTTTGTCCGCGCCAAGACGCACTGGGTGAAGATGGATGACAAGAAGCTGATGACCGAGGGGCCGCCTGAGGGCAAGGAGCACTGCCGACCCGAGCTATATTTTGATAGTGTCCTGGAGGGATCTCGCCTTGTGGCGGAGCAATGTACGAAGGATGTTATATTCCCATGAAAACATTCATATTATCATGTCCTGTAATATGGAACAATGATGTTATCTGATATAATGATTGTGATTTTAAAATTTTACCTCCTGTGCGACCGTTTATGAAATCTGAGGGTTGACCAGTCGTCGGCTTCTACCCCCACGTAGATAGTACGGGGGTCTTTGGTATAAATCTAAACACTCTTTACTCCATATTCTGGTCCTTAAAGGAGGTCTTTAGCACAACAAACAAGGCAATCAGACTATACGGCCTTTATCGCCCTCACTTAGCCATAGGAGTTTGACAATGAGAATTTTGGCGAAGCCCCTTGTATTCGGAAGACCAAAATTGGGGCATTACACGCACCTTATCGGATAAGAAACCGATTCCACACATAAAGTGGAAAAAATCTCTAAGGATTTGAAACCTCTCGAACAACTGACCGGCTCGCGCTGCATCATGACAGTCAGTTTTCGGCTTTCTCTACCGAGGCGCTCATCCGGAAGAACCGGGACACAATCGCAGTAGTTCTCCCTTTACTACCCTAGCCGATATAGTGGAACGTAAGGTAGTAACCACAGGAGCCGGGCAACCCAACTATTGACCAAAGACATGATCGGAGCCGATGCATATAATGCTATAAGTTTGGGGTGCCGAACTGCACTGAAAAAGGTGTTCGGACTTTATTGCCGTACTGTGGGGCGTGAAAGCCCTTGGTGAAGTAAAATGTACCAGAGTGTACGTGTGCAATGAGTAATAAATACAAAGGTAAGGAAAAAGGGAAAAAAATTAAGTAATAAGCTAACGATACCATTTATTTACCATTGTAATGTGATTAATACGTCGAGGCGTACTGGTACAAGTAATGCGATAAGCAAGTAAGGCTATTTAACATGCCATGACCAAGGGCGAGCTGTGTGCGGGTATGTAAAACAGATATAGGAATCGTTAGCAGAGACCACCTGGGAATTCCTTTGTACGCCAAAGCTCCTTGCCTGCTTGGTGTGTCCGACAAACGGGTTGTCAGGAGAAACCTCGAAAAGATAAAAACCCGAAATGAAAAGAAAAAGTGAAGGTGTGCGAATCCTAGGGTCGGTCGAGCCGCACTGTGGATCACGAGCTAGCTATCCCTCCGTCAATACCCATGGAATTTTGAGTGCGTAATTATGTACGCGTGGTACGAATACCGCCGTTTGATTGGGACTGGGACGGAGGCCAAATTGCTAGTTAAGCTCTTGACAAGCCGGGCTGTCTTACTGCAGGATAGTTCGGACTCTATTAATGGTGTCCGGGGGCTCGGCCGCCGAATTAAGGTTCTACTGGAAGAGGCCGCGTTGTACTTCTGCTGCTAAGGCTGTGGTATGCTCCTCAGTATGGAGGGAGCGTTCCGTATTTCCATTGACTGTTATGAAGCCACGTGGTCTGTGCATCTTGAGCTTGAGATAAGCGTAGTGAGGTACCGCATTGAATCAAGAAAATGCGGTACGTCCAAGCAGTGCGTGATAGCCGCTGCGAAAGGGGACGATGTCGAAGATTAACTCCTCACTTCGGAAGTTGTCCGGAGATCCAAAGACAACCTCTAGTGTGATTGAGCCCGTACAACGGGCCTCCACGCCTGGCATGACTCCTTTAAAGGTAGTCCTTGTGGGCTTGACCCTTGATGGGTTAATGCCCATTTTGCGCACTGTATGCTAATAGAGCAGATTGAGGCTGCTGCCACCGTCCATGAGGACTCGCGTCAGGTGGAATCCATCAATGATTGGGTCTAGGACTAGTGCGGCTGATCCTCCATGTCGGATACTGGTTGGATGATCCCGACGATCAAAAGTGACCGGGCACGACGACCATGGATTGAATTTTCGGGCGACTGGCTCTATCGCATAGACCTCCCTGAGTGCGTGCTTGCACTCCCTCTTGGGGATGTGTGTAGCATATATCATGTTCACCGTTTTGACCTGAGGGGGAAACTTCTTCTGTCCCCCTGTGTTTGGCTGTAGGGGATCCTCGTCATCGTCCTGACTCTGCGATCCCTTTTGCTTGTCTTCAGCATTTAACTTGTCGGCTTGCTTAAAAACCCATCAGTGTCTATTGGTATGGTTCGCTGGTTTGTCCGGGCTGCCATGGATTTGGCACAGACGGTCGAGTATGTGGTCCAGGATGGATGGTCCCTGATTGTTTCTCTTGTACGGTTTCTTCCGTTGGCTGGACTTGGAGCCGCTGAATCCGGCATTGACTGTAGTGTCGTCGGTATTATTACCATTGCTTCGGCGCTTTTGTCTGTTACGTTGGAGCTTGCCGTTGTTGTTTTTGGCCTCAGAGGGGCCTGCATCACTGGCCATTTTTTTACTACGAGCCAGCCAACTGTCCTCACCCGCACAATAGTGGGTCATGAGTGTCGTGTGGGCTGCCATAGATTTCAATTTTTCTTGGCTGAGGTGGCGGGCGAGCCATTCGTTGCGGATGCTATGTTTAAAGGCCGCTAGAGCATCGGCATCCGGACAATCGACGATCTGGTTCTTTTTGGTTAGGAACCAAGTCTATAATTTCCTGGCTGACTCTCCAAGTTGTTGAACTGTGTGGCTTAAGTCATCGGTGTCTAGTGGCCAGACATATGTACCTTGGAAGTTGTCAAGGAAGGCTTCTTCCAAGTCCTCCCAGCTGCCGATAGAATTTTCAGGCAGGCTATTTAATCAGTACCGAGCTGGCCCTTTGAGCTTTAGTGGGAGGTATTTGATAGCGTGGAGTTCATCTCTGCGGGCCATGTGGATATGCAGAATACAATCCTCGATCCATACCGCGGGGTCGGTTGTTCCGTCGTATGATTCAATGTTAACGGGTTTGAACCCTTCGGGGAATTCGTGATCCGTTACTTCATCGGTAAAGCAAAGGGGGTGTGCGGTGCCTCTATATCGGTCCGGGTTGTGACGTAGCTCTGATGGAGTCCGTCTGTGGTTGTCGGCTCTGGTGTGACCAGGTTTGTTACGTCCGAATAGGTAGCCATCATTAGCGGTGTCAAAACCGGTGGATCTCGGGTAGGGGGTCCCGAACTGTGCGTCTAGGATCGATGGTAACAGGAGATGGGGGACACGATGTTTACCCAGGTTCGGGCCCTCTCTATGGAAGTAATGTCCTACTTCCTGCTTGATTGATCTTGATGAATATGAGTATTACAAGAGTTGATCTAGCTACCATGAGATCGTAATGGCTAAACCCTAGAAGTCTAGACTATGTGGGTATGGTGATGAGTATATGTGGTGTCCTTTCCGGACTATCTCCCTCGGTTTATATAGACACCGAGGGAATCTAGGGTTTACATGGAGTCGGTTACATAAGAAGGAATCTTCGGTCGCCAAGCTTTCCTTCCATGCCAAGTAGAGCCCAATCCGGACACGGTGCAGTCTTCGGCCTTCATGTCTTCACAGCCCATTAGTCCGGCCCATGGATAATAGGCCGGACGCCTGAGGACCCCTTAGTCCAGGACTCCCTCAGTAGCCCCCGAACCAGTCTTCAATAGTGAGGTGCTCGGCACATATATTGTCTTCGGCATTGCAAGGCAGGTTCCCCCTTCAATGATCTCCAAGTAATGTATTTGGCCATTGATCCAATGTCGCCTCCTTGGCTTCTACGCGTTGAATAATATTTGTCTTCCACGTGTCAAGTGAATGTGGTAAGTTAGGGTATTTTTGTGAATAACACCCCATCCATGCGAGGAAGAGTGCCTACTTAAAGAGATTGGATCCCAGATCCAGTCAGCGCTACGCAAAAGAAATTCCCAGAGACTGCTTAGGAGAAACCATTCCAGCGTGGCTAGTGCTCCCAGTTCCTCCACTTGTCCCGGCCCAGAGAAAGGCAAGTGGGAGCGGTGTTCCGTGTCCCATAGCCGATTGACAAAGTTGCAAACGCAGGGATTCCTTCCCCATGCAGATCTAGTCCCTGTTCGAATGGGGCTAGCTTTCTTCAATGAGGGGACTCAGGCAGAGGACTTCCCCAATCCGTCCGGGGGAGAGCGAGTGTGTTTTGTCCCCTACCTGCTAAGAGGCGTTGGATGTACAATTCATCCGTTCCTCCGAGGGCTTTTGGAATACTACGGCCTCCAGCTGCACAACTTCACTCCGGCCTCTATTCTGCACATTGCGGGTTATGTCTCTTTATGCAAACTTTTCCTGGGCGTCGAGGCTCATTTCGAATTGTGGACGGAGCTGTTCTGTCTCGTCCCGCGCAATCACGAAGGGTCAATATTTGAAGTGGGCGGAGCCGAAGTATGGTGTGTTGCCGATACCGGATATCCATCCGGCACACCAAGGAAGGCACCCGATGAATGGCCCTTCGAATGGTTTTATATAGAGGACGTTGTGCTTCCCGGCCCGATTCTAAAGGGTCTTCCTGAATTTGCGCGCGTCCCGCTGCAGAAACGCCACAGTTGGCGTCCCCGGAGTCTTGAAGAGGAAGATGGCGTGGAGGTTCATCGGCTGATGAGCAGGATAAAAGAGCTCACTCAGTCCGGACTCATAGTAATCGAGGTTATGGCAATTTCCATAGCACGAGGGTTCAGCCGCTCCAATACAGAGGGCTTCCAATGTGGCATTACAATGGGGAGGACAACGCCTCTCGCTGCGGCCGAAAAGGTCCGGATACCCTTGCCGGTTTGGCTAAGATATTAGCCGAACTGTTCAAAAGGGAGGAAAAGGAATTTCTCCGTATTACATTTAGGGACGGGTATTCTATGTATAACCCTCCCAACTGGGTAAGGCCCGACCCCTCAGCTTTTACTCCTTCGATCTCTGAATTGCCTTTGATAAACTTCTAGCTTGTTTTCTTATGACAGCACTGGCGAAAGGTCACCGAGGGATTTTATAGTCCTGCCCCACAGCCGGAGGACCAAAACCGGGAGCTTGATCCCAGGTTCGAAGAGGATCCGGATATATTTGTGGTGCTTGCGAAGGGGGTGTTTTACTAGACGAGCTACGATGGCACAGAAGTGGCCATCATCGCCGACTTCCCCGGTCTTCTTCCTTCTTACCCACTACACTGTCTTGTGCTCAAAAGGGGAAGGGTTCGGCGCGCCGTACTACTCCAAGGGTACCTCCGAAGAGAGCGTCCCCCACTCCAGGCGAGCCTTCCAAGAGGAAAGCAAACAAAGATACGGCTGTGCCTTCATCGAAGAGGTATGAATTCGCCAACCTGCACCTAAGTAGTCACATCCGACTGTGACCTTCTTGTTATCCATGTGTCAGGAAAAAGACGCGCCGGACCGTATCCGGATGTTCGTGTGGCCGTACTTCCCGCAGCCAGGATTCAAATCCTGCCATGAAGACGGGGGCTGATGCGGAGGTGAAGCCGGACTGTCCTCCAGCCGAGGACTCGGATGATGTATCCGTCACCAACTCAGAAGTGGAGAGTGCGATGAATCATCGGCGCTGCCGGGCCATTTTACAAGACCCTGGCATTTCAGAAGAGTCATTTAACACCTTCAACTCAGCCTATGCATACATTCGAGCTGCTCGAGATGGGATTAACAGGGCCACAAAGAAACATTTGAAAGATGTGCATGTAAATTTGTTTTGTCTGACTATGATGACCATATGCCAGTAGCCCCCGAGACTTAAAGGAGTTGGAACAACTGATTTAAGGATCAATGTATGACCAGGTACTTACGGAGAAGAACACCCAGCTAGCTCAGGAGCTGGAAAAGTGTCAGCGCCAGCTGCTTGCTGCCAATGCCGAACTGGAGAAATATAAGGCATCTCCCGGTAATGTTTCCTTCTATTGAAAATTTATAATGATACACCTATAGTGCGAATCTGGATGCTAATATGTGTGTTTGGCCGTTAGACCACGTACGATAGCAGCTGGATGCCGCTCGAAGCGAAGAACACAGAGCAAAAAAGGCTACTAGCAGCGGGCGAGCGTGTATTGACAAAAGTCGTTCAAGAGAAAAAGAAACTCCGGGACTCGAACTCCAAACTGGGCGAAGAACTGAAAGATGTGCGAGCTCAGCTAGCTGACTCTATGAAGGAGAACAAGAAGCTGCGAGGCGGCATATTCAGTATGTGGCCACTTTTGTTTTATAACAGTTTTGGAGGTAACGGTAGCTGATATAGCTGTGATTGCAGGTGTTTTGACGAACCGCCCTGAAGAGGAGGTGTCCGGATCATCGAGTGATCTTCTGCAAGGGTTGTTGCAGTTGCACAAGCAAGCTCGGCAGGCGATGCGGAGTGTAGCCAAGGCTTTATGGCCATCCAACCCCCCCTCTAGGAAGCATGGAGAAGCTGGTAGAGCTGTTCAAGGGAGCGTGGTGGCGTATCCGGCTGTGGAAGATATCGGCATGCCAAGAGGGTGCGTGAGAGGCCTGGGCCATGGTGAAGACGCGATACACCAAGCTGGATCCTAATCACATGGCTCGTGTCAGACCGCTAGAGTCGAATGGGGAAGAAATTCCCGTTAGTTTAGTATATGACCAAGTAGAGGTGGCCGCCAAATATTCCAAACAGAATTGTAAGTTAGATTGCCTGTTGGAAGGTGTAGAGGAGGAGGTTTTCGAGTCCAAGGGACTATGTACTTTCCTCATCTAGCTGAATTGAATATCATTTGTCATGGCAGACCTTTTCGCTTCAACCTCCGATCCCGAAGGTGCGGAGTGTTTCCGAATACCGTCGCAGCCGAATAGGCCAAGGTATGCCTGGAAAACTAGGCGTAGGGGTCATAGTTGCTTGAACAGACAAGTTGTATCTGGCTAGCTATGTTATATTATATTGATATTGTAAGAAACATCTTCTAGAGAGAATAGTTCCGTTAAGGGTTCCTTTCCCTGGGTGTGCATGCATTTAATGTGCATGTCCAAATTGTGGTGTGAGCACCACGGTTTGTATAACTTCTGATGGTGCACAATGGAGTGAGTTTTAAAAAACATCTTTAATTCACCGACCGAATATTCCCTTAAGAATGCTAGCTTTCCGCTTCACCCAGTCTGAGGTACATATCCGGATGACCCGGCAGTAGAAATCGCAGAGGTGCTCCCTTTATGCCCTAGCCGAACTAACGGGAACGTAGGGCATAAGCACAGGAGCCAGGCAACCCAGCTTGGCCAAACCTTAAGTCATATCGATGCATATAATGGCAAACAAAAGGTATGATGACCCACAGGTATAGGGGATCTATCGTAGTCCTTTCGATAAGTAAGAGTGTCGAACCCAACGAGGAGCAGAAGGAAATGATAAGTGGTTTCCAGCAAGGTATTCTCTGCAAGTACCGAAATAAGTGGTAACAGATAGTTTTGTGATAAGATAATTTGTAATGAGCAACAAGTAACAAAAGTAAATAAGGTGCAGCAAGGTGGCCCAATCCTTTTTGTAGCAAAGGACAAGCCTGGACAAACTCTTATAAGATGTAAAGCGCTCCCGAGGACACATGGGAATATCGTCAAGCTAGTTTTCATCACGTCCATATGATTCTCGTTCGGTACTTTGATAATTTGGTATGTGGGTGGACCGGTGCTTGGGTACTGCCCTTACTTGGACAAGCATCCCACTTATGATTAACCTCTATTGCAAGCATCCGCAACTACAACAAAAGTATTAAGGTAAACCTAACCATAGCATGAAACATATGGATCCAAATCAGCCCCTTACGAAGCAACGCATAAACTAGGGTTTAAGCTTATGTCACTCTAGCAACCCATCATCTACTTATTACTTCCCAATGCCTTCCTCTAGGACCAAATAATGGTGAAGTGTCATGTAGTCGACGTTCACATAACACCACTAGAGGAGAGACAACATACATCTCATCAAAATATCGAATGAATACCAAATTCACATGACTACTAATAGCAAGACTTCTCCCATGTCCTCAGGAACAAAAGTAACTACTCACAAAGCATAAACATGTTCATAATCAGAGGGGTATTAATATGCATATAGGATCTGAACATATGATCTTCCACCAATTAAACCAACTAGCATCAACTACAAGGAGTAATTAACACTACTAGCAACCTACTAGCACCAATCCCGGACTTGGAGACAAGAATTGGATACAAGAGATGAACTAGGGTTTTGAGATGAGATGGTGCCGATGAAGATATTGATGGAGATTGCCCTCTCCCGATGAGAGGAGCGTTGGTGATCATGATGGCGATGATTTCCCCCTCCGGGAGGGAAGTTTCCCCGGCAGAACCGCTCCGCCAGAGCCCTAGATTGGTTCCGCCAAGGTTCCGCCTCATGGCGACGGAGTTTTGTCCGAGAAGATGGCCTATGATTTTTTCCCATCGAAAGACTCCATATAGCAGAGGATTGCCACCGGAGGGCCACCAGGGGGCCCACAAGGTAGGGGGCACGCCCAGGGGGTAGGGCGCGCCCCCACCCTCGTGGGCAGGGTGTGGCCCCCCTGGTGAGGTTCTTGCTCTCGGTATTTTATATATATTTGGAAAACATCTTCCGTGAAGTTTCAGGACTTTTGGAGCTGTGCAGAATAGGTCTCTAATATTACTCCTTTTCCAGCCTAGAATCCCAGCTGTCGGCATTCTCCCTCTTTATGCAAACCTTGTAAAATAAGAGAGAATAGGCATAAGTACTGTGACATAATGTGTAATAATAGCCCATAATGCAATAAATATTGATATAAAAGCATGATGCAAAATGGACGTATCAACTCCCCCAAGCTTAGACCTCGCTTGTCCTCAAGTGAAAAGCCGAAATCGAAAAATATGTCCACATGTTTAGAGATAGAGGTCTCGATAAAAATATAAAATACGGACATGAGGACATCATGATCATTCTTAGCACATCAACTTATATAATTCTTGTCATATGATCTCTAATGCTAGAGTAATAATTCAATCACAATATCAAGTATGAATCGTAAACTTCATTGAAAACTAACAAACTACAATCTCAGTCATTGAAGCAATTGCAATTTATCGTAACATAGGAAAGAGTCAATGTATAAGAGCTTTTCAGCAAGTCCACATACTCAACTATCATATAATCTTTCACAATTGCTGACACTCACGTAGTACTTATGTGTATGGAGTTTTAATCGGACACAGAGAAAGATAGGGGCTTATAGTTTTGCCTCCCAACGTTTTACCTCAAGGGTAATGTCTACAGTAATAGTTCATGAAAACTCACATCCAATTAGCCATATATACCAGGACCTTCCCAACATATTGTGCTTGCCAAAGGATAGAATGTAAAAAGGAAGGGTGAAGATCACCATGACTCTTATGCAATGTAGGAGATAAAAGTAAAAGACAGGCCCTTCGCAGAGGGAAGCAGAGGTTGTCATGCGCTTTTATGGTTAGATGCACAAAATCTTAATGCGAAAGAACGTCACTTTATATTGCCACTTGTGATATGGACCTTTATTATGCAGTCTGTTGCTTTTATTACTTCCATATCACATGCTCGCATAAAGCTTATTTCCTCCACACCAATAAATCATACATATTTAGAGAGCAATTTTTATTGCCTGCACCAATGACAACTTACTTGATGGATCTTACTCAATCCATAGGTAGATATGGTGGACTCTTATGGCAAGACTGGTTTAAGGGTATTTGGAAGCACAAGTAGTATCTCTACTGGGTGCAATGAATTTGGCTATCATGAGGGGGAAAGGCAAGCTCATCATGTTGAAAGATCCAAGACAATATAATTTATCTCAGATGTAAGAAAACATAACCCATTACGTTGTCTTCCTTGTGCAATGTCAACTCTTTAGCATGTCATATTTTAATGAGTGCTCACAATCATAAAAGATGTCCAAGATAGTGTATTTATATGTGAAGACCTCTCTTTCTTTATTACTTCCTATTAATAGCAACAATGACCAAAACTGTGTTTGTCAACTCTCAACAACTTTTATTCATCATACTCTTTCTATGTGAGCTCATTACTCTCCATAAGACTCACATGATCTCTTTATTTCTTTTTATTTCCTTCTCTTTTCTTCTATTCACTTAGGATCATGGCAAAATAATCAAGCCCTTGACTCAACACTAATCTTTATTATATAGCTCACATACTCGATTACATAGACGGATAATAAAGAAAAACTCACAACTAGATCATACTAAGAACTTTTATTCTACTAGATCAAGATATTACCAAAAGGATCGAACTAAGAAAAATGGTAAAGATAAAAGTGATGGTGATACGATACTGGGGCACTCCCCCAAGCTTGGCAGTTGCCTAGTGGAATGCCCATACCCATGTGATTATGTCTCCTTTGTTGGTGAAGAAGGTGGGGATGTTGACGATGGATAGTCGCACATCGAACGTAGGAGGTCTTCTAACTTGCGGATAATGCCCTTGAGTGCGATGATATGCTCCTTTGACAAAATATTTTCACGTGTGAGATACTTATTTTGTATACGAGCTAACTCAATCATCCTGAAAGCTTCGATTTATGTTGGAGTAAGAAGATTGTGATCCAGTTGAAGGGTGTCTTCTGTTGCCGGAACTTGGTCCTCCATGGCCTTCTTGATCCCTTCATCCTTGTTGATCTCCATGGGTTCTTCTCTCTTCAGCTCTATCTTTATTAGCCAAGCATCGTTGCCCTCATGGTT
Organism: Triticum urartu; assembly: GCF_056163025.1. Classification (NCBI taxonomy): domain Eukaryota; kingdom Viridiplantae; phylum Streptophyta; class Magnoliopsida; order Poales; family Poaceae; genus Triticum; species Triticum urartu. Next base: position 155,995,635 of record NC_141874.1, on the reverse strand, counting down.
GGAGGAGGAGGGAGACGACATAGTGCCTGGCCTTGACAACCCTGACAGAAAACAGCTCGAAACAAAGATAGGAGATTTTTGCGTGATACGGCAGTCAAAACCACCGGGTGATTATATAATGAATTTTTACCGACCAAAATACGTGTCGTGTACGAAAACGGAGTCCGAAGAGCACACGAGGTGCCCACGAGGTAGGGGGCGCGCCCTCCACCCTCGTGGAGGCCTTGTGTCCTTCCCAGACTGCTGCTTATTTTTCTATTTTTCTAAATATTCCAAAACGGAGAAATATTACCTTAAAAACTGTTTTGGAGTCGGTTTACTTACCGTACCACATACCTATTACTTTTTGGAGTCTGAAACGTTCCGGAAAGTGTCCCTTATGTATTCCTCCGGGGTTACGGTTTCAATAACATTAGTTTCAACATTTATGGGATTACCTGAGATATAATGTTTGATTCTTTGACCGTTCACCACCTTCGGATTTGTGCCTTCGAAGTTGTTGATTTTTATGGCACCGGAACAGTAGACCTCCTCGATAACATAAGGACCTTCCCACTTAGAGAGAAGTTTTCCTGCAAAAAATCTTAAACAAGAGTTGCATAACAATACATAGTCACCTACATTAAACTCATGCTTTTGTATCCTTTTGTCATGCCATCTTTTAACTTTTTCTTTAAACAACTTGGCATTTTCATAGGCTTGGGTTCTCCATTCATCAAGTGAGCTAATATGAAATAACCTATTCTCACCGGCATGTTTAAAATCATAATTAAGTTATTTAATAGCCCAATAAGCCTTGTGTTCTAGTTCGAGAGGTAAGTGACATGCTTTTCCATAGACCATTTTATACAGAGACATTCCCAAAGGATTTTTATATGCAGTTCTATAGGCCCATAATGCGTCATCAAGTTTCTTGGACCAATTCTTTCTAGACCTATCAACAGTCTTTTGCAAAATTAATTTGAGTTCTCTATTACTCAATTCTACATGACCACTAGACTGAGGGTGATAAGGAGATGCAATTCTATGATTAAAATCATATTTAGCAAGCATTTTACGGAAAGCACCATGAATAAAATGTGAACCACCATCAGTCATTAAATATCTAGGGACTCCAAATCTTGGAAAAATAACTTCTTTAAGCATTTTAATAGAAGTGTTATGATCAGCACTACTAGTTGGAATAGCTTCTACCCACTTAGTAACGTAATCAACAACAACTAAAATATGTGTATATCCATTAGAGGAAGGAAAGGGTCCCATATAGTCAAAGCCCCAAACATTAAATGGTTCAAAAATGAGTGAATAATTCATAGGCATTTCTTGACGTATACTAATATTACCAATTCTTTGACATTCATCACAAGATAAGACATACTTACGGGCATCCTTGAAGAGAGTAGGCCAATGAAAACCAGATTGAAGTACCTTATGTGCAGTTCTATCTCCAGCATGGTGTCCTCCATAAGCTTCGGAGTGACACTTGCGTATGATCTGTTCCTGTTCATGCTCAGGTACACAACGTCTAATAACACCATCTACTCCTTCTTTATAAAGATGTGGGTCATCCCAAAAGTAATGCCTAAAATCATAGAAGAACTTTTTCTTTTGCTGGTATGTGAAACTAGGTGGTATAAACTTAGCAACAATGTAATTAGCATAATCAGCATACCATGGAGCAGTATGAGAAGCATTTATGACATTTAATTGCTCATCAGGAAAGCTATCATCAATAGGTAGTGGGTCATCAAGCACATTTTCTAACCTAGACAAGTTGTCTGCAACGGGGTTCTCAGCTCCTTTTCTATCAACAATATGTAAATCAAATTCTTGTAGCAAGAGAACCCATCTAATAAGTCTAGGTTTAGCATCTCTCTTTTCCATAAGATATTTAATAGCAGCATGATCAGTGTGCATAGTTACATTAGAATCAACAATATAAGGTCTAAACTTATCACAAGCAAAGACAACTGCTAAGAATTCTTTTTCAGTGGTAGCATAATTTCTTTGAGCATTGTCTAGAGTTCTACTAGAATATTGAATAACATTTAGTTTCTTATCAACTCTTTGTCCTAGAACAACACCTACAGCATAATCACTAGCATCACACATAATTTCAAAGGGTAAATTCCAATCAGGTGGCTGAACAATAGGTGCAGAGATCAATGCGTTCTTAAGTATTTCAAATGCTTCTACACAATCATCATCACAGACAAATGGTATATCTTTCTGCAATAAATTAGTCAGAGGCCAGGAAGTTTTTGAGAAGTCCATAATGAACCTCCTATAAAATCCAGCGTGACCAAGGAAACTTCTTATACCTTTGATGTCCTTGGGACATGGCATCTTTTCAATAGCATCGACCTCGGCTTTATCAACTTCAATACCTATTTCAGAAACTTTATGCCCCAAGACAATACCTTCATTAACCATAAAGTGGCACTTTTCCCAATTCAAGACAAGAGTAGTTTCTTCACATCTCTGCAAAACTCGATCAAGGTTGCTCAAGCAATCATCAAAAGAAGATCCATAGACGGAAAAGTCGTCCATGAAAACCTCACAAATCTTTTCACAAAAGTCAGAGAATATAGCCATCATGCATATTTGAAAGGTAGCAGGTGCATTACATAAACCAAAAGGCATACTCTATAAGCAAAAGTACCAAAAGGGCATGTAAAAGTAGTCTTTGATTGATCTTTGGCTGACACGGGTATTTGAGAGAAACCAGAATAACCATCTAGAAAGCAAAATGTGTATGTTTGGATAATCTTTCTAGCATTTGAACGATAAAAGGTAAGGGGTAATGATCCTTTTTAGTAGCCTTATTTAATTTGCAGAAATCAATTACCATCCTTTAACCTGTAATAATTCTTTGAGGAATCAATTCATCTTTATCATTAGGAACAACAGTAATACCTCCCTTCTTAGGGACGCAATGGACAGGGCTTACCCACTGACTATCAGCAACCGGATACATTATACCTGCCTCAGGGAGCTTTAGTATTTCCTTTCTCACCACTTCTTTCATTTTAGGATTCAGCCGGCGTTGATGATCACAAACTGGTTTGGCATCTTCTTCCAAATTAATTTTATATTGAGATAGAGTGGGACTAATGCCCTTAAGATCATCAAGAGTATACCCAATAGCAGTGCGGTGCTTCTTCAGAGTTTTCAATAATCTCTCTTCTTCATGTTCTGAAAGGTTAGCACTAATAATAACAGGATATATCTTTTTCTCATCAGGATAAGCATATTTAAGAGTATCAGGTAACGGTTTGAGCTCAAACACGAGATCACCCTTTGGTGGAGGAGGATCCCCTAGGATTTCAACAGGTAAATTGTTTTTAAGAATAGGTTCCTGTTTAAAGAATACTTCATCTAATTCCCTTCTTTCATTCATAAACATGTCATTTTCATGGTCTAGCAAATATTGTTCTAAGGGATCACTAGGAGGTACGACAATAGAAGCAAGACCAATAATTTTATCCTTACTAGGTAATTCTTCTTCACTGTGTTGTCTACTAAATTTTAGAAAAATTAAATTCATGAGTCATATCATCTAAACCGATAGTAACAACATCTCTTTTGCAATCTATGGTAGCATTAACAGTATTTAAGAAGGGTCTACCAAATATAATGGGACAAAAGCTATCTTGTGGGGAACGAAGAACAACAAAATCAGCAGGATATTTAGTTTTCCCACACAAGACTTCAACATCTCTAACAATTCCCATTGGTGAAATAATATCTCTATTGGCAAGTTTAATTGTGACATCAATATCTTCCATCTCAGCAGGTGCAATATCATGCATAACATCTTTGTATAAGGAATAAGGTATTGCACTAGCACTAGCACCCATATCACATAACCATGATAACAATGATCTCCTATTTGAACAGAAATAACAGGCATGCCTACCACAGGTCTAGGTTTATCTTTATCACGGGGTTTAGCAATTCTAGCAGTTTCATTACAGAAATAAATAACATGCCCATCTATATTATCAGACAAGAGATCTTTAACAATAGCAATATTAGGTTCAACTTTAAGTTGCTCAGGAGGGGTATATGTTTTAATATTGCTTTTACAAACCACAGTTGAAGCTTTAGCATGATCCTTTATCTTAATAGGGACAAGTGGTTTCTCAACATAAGAAGTAGGAAGAATAGGATCATTATAAGTGATAGTCTTTTCTTCAACTTTAATAGGTGCAACTACTTTTACTTCTATGGGAGGATGATATTCAAACCACTTCTCCTTGGGGAGATCAACATAAGTAGCAAAAGATTAACAGAAAGAAGCTACTATCTCAGAGTCAAGTCCATATTTAGTGCTAAATTTACGAAAAATATCGGTATCCATAAAAGATTTAACACAATCAAAACTAGGTGTCATACCTGACTCCTTACCATTGTCGAGGTCCCAATCTTCAGAGTTGCGTTCAATTCTTCCCAATAAATCCCATTTGAATTCAATAGTCTTCATCATAAAAGAGCCAGCACAAGAAGTATCAAGCATGGTGCGATTGTTACCAGAAAGCCGAGCATAAAAATTTTGAATATTCATTTCTCTTGAGAGCTCATGATTGGGGCATGAATATAACATTTATTTAAGCCTCCCCCAAAGTTTGAGCGATGCTTCCTCCTTCGCGAGGCCAAAAATTATATATATAATTGCGATCACGATGAACAAGATGCACGGGATAAAACTTCTAATGAAATTCCAATTTCAATCGTTTGTAATTCCATGACCTCATATTATCACATAGCCTACACCATGTCGATGCATATCCCCTCAAAGATAAGGGGAAGACCTTCTTCTTAACAACATCTCTGGGTACACCTGCAATCTTAAATAATCCACAGACTTCATCCACATATATTAGATGTTCATCAGGATGTTTTGTTCCATCTCCTAAAAAAGGATTAGCTAGCAGTTTTTCTATCATACCCGAAGGAACTTCAAAGCAAGCATTTTCATTTTAATTTTCAGTAGGTTCAGTAGGTTGAGGAGCAACTCTTTGCTCTACTGGTCGGGGTGAAGATACCCCGAACAAGCCCCTCAGAGGATTACTTTCCATAGTAACAAGTGATAGTAAATTTCAGCACACTATATAAATTTTTCCTTACCAAATTCCACCTACCAAAGGCACTTCACTCCCCGGCAACGGCGCCAGAAAAGAGTCTTGATGACCCACAGGTATAGGGGATCTATCGTAGTCCTTTCGATAAGTAAGAGTGTCGAACCCAACGAGGAGCAGAAGGAAATGATAAGCGGTTTCCAGCAAGGTATTCTCTGCAAGTACCGAAATAAGTGGTAACAGATAGTTTTGTGATAAGATAATTTGCAACGAGCAACAAGTAACAAAAGTAAATAAGGTGCAGCAAGGTGGCCCAATCCTTTTTGTAGCAAAGGACAAGCCTGGACAAACTCTTATAAGATGTAAAGCGCTCCGGAGGACACATGGGAATATCGTCAAGCTAGTTTTCATCACGTCCATATGATTCTCATTCGGTACTTTGATAATTTGGTATGTGGGTGGACCGGTGCGCCCTTACTTGGACAAGCATCCCACTTATGATTAACCTCTATTGCAAGCATCCGCAACTACAACAAAAGTATTAAGGTAAACCTAACCATAGCATGAAACATATGGATCCAAATCAGCCCCTTACGAAGCAACGCATAAACTAGGGTTTAAGCTTATGTCACTCTAGCAACCCATCATCTACTTATTACTTCCCAACGCCTTCCTCTAGGCCCAAATAATGGTGAAGTGTCATGTAGTCGACATTCACATAACACCACTAGAGGAGAGACAACATGCATCTCATCAAAATATCGAACAAATACCAAATTCACATGACTACTAATAGCAAGACTTCTCCCATGTCCTCAGGAACAAAAGTAACTACTTACAAAGCATAAACATGTTCATAATCAGAGGGGTATTAATATGCATATAGGATCTGAACATATGATCTTCCACCAATTAAACCAACTAGCATCAACTACAAGGAGTAATTAACACTACTAGCAACCTACTAGCACCAATACCAGACTTGGAGACAAGAATTGGATACAAGAGATGAACTAGGGTTTTGAGATGAGATGGTGCTGATGAAGATGGTTATGGAGATTGCCCTCTCCCGATGAGAGGAGCGTTGGTGATGATGATGGCGATGATTTCCGCCCTTCGGGAGGGATGTTTCCCCGGCAGAACAGCTCCGCCAGAGCCCTAGATTGGTTCCGCCTCGTGGCGGCGGAGTTTCGTCCGAGAAGATGGCTTATGATTTTTTTCCATCAAAAGACTCCATATAGCAGAAGATGGCCACCTGAGGGCCAGCAGGGGGCCCACGAGGTAGGGGGCGCGCCCAGGGGGGTAGGGCGCTCCCCCCACCCTCGTGGGCAGGGCGTGGCCCCCCTGGTGAGGTTCTTGCTCTCAGTATTTTTCATATATTTGGAAAACATCTTCCGTGAAGTTTCAGGACTTTTGGAGCTGTGCAGAATAGGTCTCTAATATTTGCTCCTTTTCCAGCCCAGAATCCCAGCTGCTGGCATTCTCCCTCTTTATGTAAACATTGTAAAATAAGAGAGAATAGGCATAAGTATTGTGACCTAATGCGTAATAACAGCCCACAATGCAATAAATATTGATATAAAGCATGATGCAAAATGGACGTATCAAGGTTTATATGGAAAAACTCATATGTGAGGAGCTTGTTGCTCAAGGAATGACAAGAACTTCTGTCTGAGAAGCCCCCAGGTACTAGTGGCGTACATGTTTAAAGATGTATGTGCCGATGGTGTGCGGTTTAGCCGCACCAAAGCTTTAAAGCGAGAAGGAAGAAAGTAATTGGGAAAGAGAGAAAAGATAATGGAAACTACAGGGGAGGAGGAGACGAACAAGGGGTTTAGCGCTAGGCGTAGAATCTCCGGAGTCTGGCTGTGTTCCAGGGGTTCGACTCGAGGCGATTGTCTGATGCATCACGAAGACGGTGCGTTCCTCCGGTGGGAACTTCGTTAATTATGAAGGGACCCTCCCATTTGGTCTTGACTTTGTCCTTTTTCTTCTCCAGGAGGCGTAGAACGAGTTCGCCAACGTTGTAAGTCTTGGCCCATACTTCTCTGCTTTGATATCTTCGAGCCTGCTGTTGGTAAACTGCTGAACGGGCTTTTGCAACATCGCATTCCTCCTCTAGGGCATCTAGGTTGTCCTGCCGATCAAGCTTGGCTTCTCTTTCTTCGTACATACGCACTCTAGGTGAGTCATGAATAATATCGCAGGGCAATACGGCCTCTGCACCATACACCATGAAGAAAGGTGTCTACCCAGTAGTACGGTTGGGCGTGGTCCGCAGCCCCCCAGAGTACGGAGTCGAGCTCCTCAACCAAGTGCTTGTCTGATTCTTTCATAGACCGCAGTAGTGTGGGCTTGATGCCGCTCATAATAAGACCGTTGGCGCGTTCGACTTGAGCGTTGGTTTGTGGGTGGTAGGCGGAGGTGTAATCTAGTTTAATGCCCAGATTAGTACACCAGGTTTTTACCTCCTCGTCTGTGAAATTGGAGTCGTTGTCAGTGATGATGCTGTGTGGGACACCATAACAGTGCACAACATCGGATATGAAGTCTATTACCGGGCCGGACCCAGCCATTTTGACCGGTTTAGCCTCTATCCACTTAGTGAATTTGTCCACCATAACTAGCAGATATTTTTTCTTGTGGCTTCCCCCTTTAAGGGGTCCAACCATGTCAAGTCCCCAGACCGCGAAAGGCCAAGTAATGGGGATTGTTTGTAGGGCAGTGGGGGCATATGGCTTTGATTAGCAAAGAGTTTGCATCCGACGCAACGTTGGACAAGGACATGTGCATCCGCTCGGGACGTCGGCCAATAAAACCCTGTACGAAAGGCCTTGCTAACAAGGGCCCGAGCTACGGTATGGTGGCCTCCGAGTCCGACATGAATTTCAGCCAAGAGCTGCCGCCCCTCTTCCTCGGATATACATCCTTGAATGACATCGGTGGCGCTTTTCTTGTAGAGCTCTCCATCATGAACCTTGTAGGCCTTTGAGCGCCGTACAATGCAGCAGGCCTCATTCTGGTCCTCCGGAAGCTCCTTCCTATTAAGGTAGGCCAGGAAGGGTTCGGTCCATGGGGAAATAACTACCATGATGAGATGCGCCGACGGTGTTATGTCGGTGTTTCCGGGAACTGGGGTTATGTTTCGGTCTGGACTAGTATTGCCATTTTCCCCCTGCCACACCACGGATGGCTTAAAGAGCCTTTCCAGGAAGATATTAGGTGGGATGGGGTCGCGCTTAGCACCAATACGAGCAAGAACATCTGCCGCTAGATTACTTTCTCGAGCCACATGATGGAATTCGAGCCCTTCGAACCAGGCCGACATTTTTATGACCGCGTTATGATACGCTGCCATCTTCGGATCTTTAGCATCGAAATCTCCATTTATTTGAGATATTGCAAGGTTTGACTCCTCGCGCACTTCTAGGCGTTGTATGCGCATGGAGACAGCCATCCGGAGACCATGCAATAAGGCCTCGTATTCGGCTGCATTATTGGAGTATGTGTATAGTATTTGGAGAACATACTGGACGACGTCTCCGGTAGGGGACGTTAAAACGACACCTGCTCCTAACCCTGCCAGCATTTTGGAGCCGTCGAAGTGCATGACCCAATTGGAGTATGTGTCGTACTCTTTAGGGAGTTCGGCCTATGTCCATTCGGCGATGAAGTCGGACAGTACTTTGGATTTGATAGCTTGACGTGGTTTATATATAATGTCAAATGGCAGAGCTCAATGGCCCATTTGGCAATCCGGCCCGTAGCATCGTGGTTGTTTATAATGTCGTTGAGTGGTACTTCGGAGGCCACGGTGATCGAATACTCCTGGAAGTAGTGACGGAGCTTTTGGGATGCCATGATGACTACGTATGCTATTTTTTATAATGAGGGTACCGGGATTTGCATGGTGTAAGGATAGTAGATACGTAGTATACTGGCTTCTGAAGCGAGAATTAGTGTCCGTCTTGTTCTCGTTCAATGACGAGTACGGCGTTCACCACCTGATGTGTTACCAATATGTATAATAACATTAGTTCACCAATGTTTGGTGTGGCCAGGATTGGATTGCTCGCAAGAAGGGTTTTTATTTCTTCCAGTCCGTCTGTTGCCGCGTCCGTCCACTCGAAGTGGTCGGTTCACCGTAGAAGGCGATAGAGTGGCAGTGCCTTTTCTCCTAATCTGGAGATAAAGCGGATTAGAGCTGCCATGCAACCTGCAAGTTTTTGAACTTGTTTAAGGTCTGTTGGCTTAGCCAATTGTGACAAAGCTCGGGTTTTGGATGGATTTGCTTCGATTCCCCTATTGGAGACGATGAAGCCCAGCAGTTTTCCAGCAGGGACGCCGAAGACACACTTTTCTGGGTTGAGCTTCATGTCATACGCCCTGAGGTTGTCGAATGTAAGACGTAAGTCATATATTAGTGTTTCCACGTGCCTAGTTTTGATGACGATGTCATCAATGTAAGCTTCTACTGTTTTGCCAATCTGTTTCTCCAGGCATGTTTGGATAATGCATTGATATGTGGCGCCGGCATTCTTGAGCCCAAAGGGCATGGTATTGAAGCAGAATGGCCCGCATGGGGTAATAAATGATGTTGCCGCTTGATCGGATTCCTTCATTTTGATTTGATGGTATCTGGAGTATGCATCGAGGAAACATAGTGAGTCATGTCCTGCAGTGGCGTCAATGATTAGATCAATGCAGGGAAGGGGAAAAGGGTCCTTAGGGCAAGTCTTGTTGAGATCCTTGAAATCAACACATAGGCGCCAGGATTTATCTTTCTTTGGTACCATTACATGGTTTGCCACATAGTCCAGATGCTTGATTTCTCCGATGAATCCGGCCTCGATGAGCTTGGCCAGCTCCTCCCCCATGGCTTGTCGCTTAGGTTCAGAAAAGCGCCGGAGTGTTTGATTGACTAGTTTAAATCCCTTTAATATGTTGAGGCTATGTTCGGCCAACTTGTGTGGGATCCCTGGCATATCCGAAGGGTGCGAGGCAAAAATTTCCCAGCTTTCGCGCATGAATTCTCGTAGTGCAGCGTCAACTGTTGGGTTCAGCTGAGCTCCGATGGATGATGTCTTCTTGGGGTCCGTTGGGTGGACCTGGAATTTGGTTATCTCTTTTGCCGGTTTGAACGAGGTGGATTTGGGGCATTTTTCGAGGATCACATCGTCCTTGTCCACTATGGAGCATAGTGCGGTTAATTCTTTGACCGCGAGGGCTTCGGATAGCGCCTCCAGGGCTAGGGATGTGGTTTTGTTTTTAGCGCGGAGTGGTATGTCCGGGTCACTGACGAGAGTGATTATACCATTTGGTCCGGGCATTTTGAGCTTCTTATATCTGTAGTGAGGTATAGCTTGGAAGCGTGTAAAAGCATCCCACCCCAACAGGGCGTGATATCCGCTGCTGAAAGGGGCCACTTGGAAGGTTATTTCTTCGGACCGATAGTTCTCCGGCGATCTGAATACCACGTCAAGTGTGATTTTGCCCACGCACCGCGCCTCCCGACTAGGAATAATTCCCCGGAAGGTTGTGTTACTTTGTTTGATGCGGCTCCTATCTATTTCCATTTTATGGAGTGTGTCCTCATAAATGAGATTTAATCCGCTGCCGCCATCCATGAGGACCTTGGTGAGTCGAAACCCATCCACGATGGGGCTGAGGACTAACGCGGCTGGTGCTCGTACTGTTCTGTACTTTGGTTCGTCACCAGCGTTGAATGTTATAGCCGTGTCGTTCCATGGGTTTATTACATCGATTTGGCAGACTTCGTTGAGCTCGCGAAGTGCCCTTTGAACTTGTTATTTGAAGAAAATGTCTCGAAAACTGTTAATACTCTTGGGTCGCCGTCTTGTGGGGGGTGCTGTTCTGGGGCATCCTTGATAAGGATGTCCTCGCCGCTCTTGGCTACCCGTCGGAGTATCCAACATGCTCTAAGGCTGTGGGTTGCCACGGTATCTGTTGTTGTATGTATTTTGCATGGGCCATCGAGCCACCCTTCCAGAACAGTGCTGTGCCGTATAGTGGCTTTGTGTTTTTTGACTGTTGGATTGGGTGTGCCACGAGGGTACGCCCTTTTCTCCTGTAGGGGAAGTTGGGTTGGGACTGGTGGTTCCCAGCGAGCTGCCCGAGTTTCCCAGGCGCTTTCCATCGTGCAGTATTATTGTACGATGGTTGCTAAGTCAGCAAATTTTAGTATGCGGCGGCGATTGATGGCGTTGAGGATTCCTTCGTCCGCACAGTTTTTGCAGAACGCTGATATTGCGTCCTCATCACGGCAATCTTTTACCTTGTCCTTGACAAGGAGGAATCTGGCCCAAAAGTGGTGGACCTTCTCCTGAGATTGTTGTTTTATGCTCATGAGAGCATCTATGTCCGGGTGGGTGGGTGGAATTAAATCCGAACCCCAACCTAACCAGTTGTCCGGAGTCCGACGACCTTCCGGACTAGACAGTCCGGGTTGCGAAATATCTTCTGATTGTTTGGAAATGCTGTCCGATGCTATGTTCGGAGAACTGGTTGCGTCCTTTCGCGAGTGAGTATCCAGCTCTTCATGAACGGTGACCCGAACAAAGTCCGTCTTCAATATAGAAGAAGACCCGCCGTCCTGCTCCAGGACTGCCGCGATCTGGTGGGTGACCGGTGGAGTTTCAGTTTCTCCCTAATCGGCTTTAGGCCCGATCTGATCGTAATCTGTGACGATTCCCAAAGTGGCGATGCGATATAGGAGCTCATTTAAGGACGGAAACTCAACCGGATCCATCTTCTTGGAGTGCTCGGAGTTGATGCGAAGGGGATTTTCGATGGCCCGAGAGGTCATCATCGGCTCCGCGGCCGAACGGGCAATCATAGTAAAGTCGCCCAGCCGGAGGGTTTGGCCCAGGCCAAAACTACCCCTGCGGTAATGTTGTCTTTAATGACAAGGCGAGCCATCGAGCCCTTCATCGACGGCGTAGTGGAACTCTTAATGAAAGCACCAATGTCGGTGTCAAAACCGGGGGATCTCGGGTAGGGCGTCCCGAACTATGTGTCTAGGATCGATGGTAACAGGAGACGGGGGGCGTGATGTTTACATAGGTTCGGGCCCTCTCTATGGAGGTAATACCCTACTTCCTGCTTGATTGATCTTCATGAATATGAGTATTACAAGAGTTGATCTACCACGAGATCGTAATGGCTAAACCCTAGAAGTCTAGCCTATGTGGGTATGTTAATGAGTATATGTGGTGTCCTTTCTGGACTATCCCCCCTCGGTTTATATAGACACCGAGGGAATCTAGGGTTTACATGGAGTCGGTTACATAAGAAGGAATCTTTGGTCGCCAAGCTTGGCTTCCACGCCAAGTAGAGCCCAATTCGGACACGGTGCAGTCTTCGGCCTTCATGTCTTCACAGCCCATCAGTTCGGCCCATGGATAACTAGCCGGATGCCCGAGGACCCCTTAGTCCAGGACTCCCTCAATCATCACGTGTCGAGGAACGTCCTCGCGATCCGTAAATAGACCGGGTATATCCTGCTTTATTGTTCAGGTCATGTCAAAGGTCAAATGTATGACCGTGAGCTGATTTACCTCTGCCTTTGCGATGAGGCGGGGCGGGCTGGTGTTCGGCTTGAGTTGCCGCTTTGTCCCATCCACGTGGTGGTCGGTCAGCCGCATTGCGCGATGGTGGTATGTGTTCTGGCGCCTCGTCGTCATACTGAGGTAGTAATTTGTGCTTCGGGTACTTTTGACCGGGCGCTTGAGGTCGTATTCTTCGGCTGCTAGGACGTCGGTCCATTTATCGTTGAGCAGATCTTGGTCAGCTTGAAGCTGCTCCTACTTCTTTTTTAGGCTCCTTGCAGTGGCTATTAGCTAGCGCTTGAAGCGCTCCTGCTCAAGTGGTTCCTCGGGCACGATGAAATCCTCAGCGCCGAGGCTCGCCTCATCCTCGGAGAGCAGAAGATAATTACTGTCCTCCTAGTCCTCGTGCGTGGCCTGTCTACCAGGGCTAACCTGCCCATTATCCCGTTCCCCCTGTTCGGAGGTTACCTTGATGGGGTCTTCATTATTTTTGGCATCGTCCAAAGTGTTGTCTTCTCCTATGCCGGTGTTGCTATCTTTACTGCGGCGTGACTTAGAGCGGCACCGCTGACACCGTCGTTTCGATTGTATCTCAGGAGGTTTATACTCAACTGGGTCTTCTTTGTCATCGCCGCTATTCTCCTTTGGTGCATCCACCATGTACACATCATACGAGGAAGTGGCCGTCCAGCGTCTGGTGAACGGTGGGTCCTGGGCCTCTTCTTCTCCGGCATCGTCGTCCATACTGTCGATGTCATCGGAGCCGTAATCAAGCATGTTTGTTAAGTATTCGACAGTGGCTATAAAGTGGGTGGCGGGTGGGGAGCGAAATTCCCTATCATCAGCTTCTAGATCGAACCGGATATAGTTAGGCTGTGAGTCCTCCGCCAGGGACAGGTTCTTTAATGAGCTTAGCACGTCGCCCAAGGGTGAGTGCTGGAAGATGTCTGCGGCGCTGAACTCGAAGATTGATAAACGAGCAAGTCCAGCATCCGTGAACTCACATGGTTTGGAACTTACACCCGGAGACGAGTCCGGGGTTCCGGTGACAAGAATATTGTGTGAGTTTAAGTCCATGTGCGGCTCCAACGCCAGGGAATCTGTGGCCTTTGTGGTGGGTTGAGCCTCCAATCCTTGGATGCCGCAGCGTGCTCTAGATCTAAGGCCAAAGTGGTCACAAGAGCTGTCGGATTTCGGGTTCCGGCAGACCCTTGAGGTTCGAACACTGGGTGCGCGCGGAGATTTCGCCTTCTACCTACCTGCACCCCTCCGCCTCGCTAAGATTTAAGCTATGGAAAGAACAACACAAGAGACACAGGGTTTATACTGGTTCGGGCCACCGTTGTGGTGTAATACCCTACTCCAGTGTGTGGTGTGGTTGATTGCCTCTGGGGCTGATGATGGACAGTACAAGGGAAGAACAACCTCCTGAGGTTGAGGTGTTCTTGTGCTTCCGGACTTGTGTGTATCTCTGGGTCCGATCCCCCACCGATTGATCTCGAACCCCCTACCATGTGGGTGGCTGGTCCTATTTATAGAGGCCCTGGTCCTCTTCCCATATATTGAGCGGGAAGGGAGCCAACAATGGCGGGCTAATTTGAAGGGGGACAACTAGTACCAGCTATCCTGACAAAAGTAGTCTTCGCCTGCACAAAGCTCTGGTGGTGACGCCGTCTTGGGCTCCACGATGACCTCCATCTTGCAGTCCTCCTAGTCTTGGTCTTGTTGCACCGAAATGGCAACCTTTGCCTGATGCCTCGGTACTCCACGGCTGCGCTTGCTCCCTTTGCACCAAAGAGGAAAGGAGGACACTGGGCAGGCTGGCGCCCTTGGTCGTCATGGCTTGCGTCACGGGCACCTCGTGAGGTACCCCTCCTTGATCTCTCCGCCTCCTCGCGAGCCAGCCTGATGAGGCCGTGCCTGAGGAAGCTCCGTGTCGTCCGCCCCGCGAGGCTTGGCCCCTCGCGAGGGTCTTGAGTCTGTGTTGATGAAGATGGGCCGTGCTGGGTCCCCCTTCGAGCCACGCCACAGGCCGCAGGCAGGCATGTCTGGGGACCCCTGTTCCCAAAACGCCGACAGTAGCCCCCAGGCCCAAGGCGCGCCCGGACTTGGCCGTGCAGGGAGGCGGAAGGGCAATAGTGAAGCACCACGGGCCCTAACAGCCTGCGGCCTTGGGCGCTGCGTGGCGGTTGATTGGACGCGGGCGTCTCCACTTCCCCATGGCGCCTCGGCAACTGCACGGATTGGACAAGTCCTTGCATGCAAAGCGGGTCATGATTACCTGCGATCGTGGAGGTCGGCGGTTGGCCTTCGCCGGCCATAAGTACGGAACGGCGCACGCCCTTCCAGTCCATCCCTTCTTGCTTCTCCTTCTTCCCGGTCCTTGCTCCGTCTTGCTGCGATGGCTCCGATCCGCCGGTTCACGACAGCAGAGAAGGGAAAGGCTCCCCGAGAGGAACCAGACCCGCTCCCGCCGAAGAAACGGCTCGTCCTTCGCGGCCCGGACGAGGGGGCCCATCAAGTGGTGTCCAGGCCCTGGTGCGAGTGGCCACCACCGGGGTTCCCGCTTCCCTTGTACGCCCACATCGAGGGCCCTGAAGGAGCTGATGTTGATCGCCACGGGCGGCGCCGCCGTCGGCGCCGACGGGTCACGAAGGTGTGGGTCGTCCCCCCTGGGGTCCACACCGAGGGCTCCTCCCGAGAGTTCGTGCTCCATGTCTCCATGCCTCCTCAGTCTTGGATTCGCCTTCCTCCCTTCTTCGCCTCCATCATCCTGCAGGGAGAACTCCTGGAGCTTTGGCTGCAGCACGCCGGCTGCAGCACCCTCGCGACCGAGGCAGAGGTCGCGGTCGTTGCCCCGGGCGAGGTCTTCATGACTCGAGGCTGGAGCGAAATCGCCCGGGTTTGCAGGACAAGAGGCGCCTTCGCGATCCACTTGGAGTACGACGGTGCTTCGATGATGTTCTTCAAGGTCTTCGATGCGAATGGGCGCCGGCTGGAGTGCTGCCCCGGGAGAGGCGGCCGGGACCCTGCTGCGGCGAGGACTAGGCCCGCCGACCGCTCCCTTGGCGGCTCCTCAGGCGGCGGAGGTTCCAGCGACTCCGGCGAGCTCTTCGCGACTCCGGAGACGAGCGATGACAGCTACGAGCCCCCAAGCCGGCGCCGCTCCTGGAGCAGGGTGGGCTCGTTAGGCCGTCGCCGACTCTGATCTGGATGGGGTTGGCGCCGGTGCTTTACGGCCCACTGTTGATGATGGCGTCTTTTGCAGGGCGCGCGTAGTTAGCGTCCTTTTAGGATATGTTCCCTGCGAGGAATCAAAGACGCGTCCCGTGGGGGCTTGTAAGGTGCCTATGATCCTGTTTTGTTAATATAACCCTTATCGTAGAATTGGGCGAGTTGCTCATTCCGTCTTAGCTCAGTTCTCCCTTTCGAACCTCACGAGGGCTTGGTGCTCTGCGCCGACAGGTCCCAGTCCCAAGGCGGCTTCAGCTGTCGCTGGTATGCCAGGTCGCGATGCCGTGGTCAAGGCCAGGAGGTGAGTGACCCAGGGTCTGGTAAGAGCCCCTGCGTCGCGATGCTCAGGAGGTCCCCTTTGGCGCTCAAGCAGGCGTCGTTCGGTGAGAAAGGAGAGCGGTGTCGCTAACACGGGATTGCATTAGGTGCGGGGATAGTGCCACGGTAGCTGGTGCTTCCGGGTGGTGACTTATCTCGAGAATCAGGGGTCGCTCTCTGGTGTGTCGCCGGGTCCATGCATCGGCAGGTGTGAGGTTGCACGGCGAGGTCCTCGTGTGTCCCTCCCCTCTCGCCATTGCTACTCTTTCTTCTCTACGTCGTCGGGTCCCGGCCCTCGAGCGAGTCTCAGCCGTCGCTGGTATGCCAGGTCACGATGCCGTGCACAAGGCCAGAGGGTGAGGGATGGAGAGCCAGTAGGAGCCCTGAGTCGTGATGCTCAGGCACCCCCCCTTTCACATGCAAGCGATTCGCGCGGATGAGAGTGAAGGAGACACCGCAAGGGCCTCGCCTGACGCAGCTCCTTTAGGAGATCCTGTAGACCCATCATGGAAAGAATGAGGGGTTGCCATGACAATTGACAGTCAGCCGTTGGTTGCTTCCGAGGGGCGATGAGGCACTGAAGGCTTGACGAGGTGGCACCATGCGGGGCTGCCGTGGCCAGAGCTCAGCCATTCAGGTTTGTCGGTGTTGCAGGGACGGACCCATGCACAAGCATCGTGCCATTTGGGAGCAGTTCCGTCTGTTGGCGTCAGTTGAGCGGGCAACTAGGTCAAACACATTAGCCGCGAAGGAGTGGATTCATTCAAATAGATGCTGGGAAGGCGGACATCACTGGGTCAGGCCCGAGCGACTTGGGGGATGATGCAGCCCGAGGGGCGCCCCCAACAAGGTAAGCTAACAACATGAAATAAAAGGGATGGACCCACGCGGCCTGGGAATAATGTAGCCTTGGGGGGCGCTCCCAGCTGGAAATGAAACTTGAAAGGTCTCACCTGATGATGTTGAGGACGAAGGAGTGTTGGTGTAGCAGACTCGGTGGGCTGCGGAAGCCAATCCTCACGAGCCCCCAGGCCCAGGGGCCTCGGGAGGCTCCGGAGGCGCTGGTGGCTCCTCGCGGACCATCTCCATCTCCGCCAGGGCCGCGGAACGCCTGGCCTCTTGTGCCTCCATGATGCCTCTCATGAGGCGCTGGTACGTGGCAGCCGCGTTCGGCAAGCCGTAAGGCATGCGAACGTAGCTGTGGGGTGGACCTCCGCAGCGCCCCACTCGCGAGGGCCAGAGGCGCTCCAAAGAGGCGACTCGGTTGAGCCCTAGTATGTCGATGCAGACGCGCACCCCACCATCCTCGCCTGGATGGGGAGCCACTGCTGGTAGGCGGCGGCCGTCTTTCATGACTCTTGTAACACCCCGGATGTAACTTTCCCAATTTGCACTACAACTCTTGCCGTCTCCGGCGTTAAGTTATATTTATTTCTCGGGTTCCGGTCTTTGTCTCCGTGTGTTGTTTTTGTTGTCATGCATCTCATATCATGTGCATTGCATTTGCATACGTGTTCATCTCATGCATTCGAGCACTTTCCCCGTTGTCCGTTTTGCATTCCGGTGCTTCGTTCTCCTCCGGTGGTCATTTCTAGCTTTCTTTCGTGTGTGAGGATTAAACATTTCCGGATTGGACCGAGACTTGCCAAGCGGCCTTGGTTTACTACCGGTAGACCGCCTGTCAAGTTTCGTGCCATTTGGACTTCGTTTGATACTCCAACGGTTAACCGAGGGACCGAAAAGGCCTCGTGTGTGTTGCAGCCCAACACCCCTCCAATTTGGCCCAAAACTCACCAAACTCTGCTCCATGTCCTAGAGCGTTCGATCACGATCGCGTGACCGAAAACCGCACCTCATTTGGACTCTCCTAGCTCCACTTATGCCAATATATAGACCCCTCCGTTTTCGGATCTCTCTCCCTCTCCAAAACCCTAAAATTTCCCCCGCCATCACCGGACATGTCCGCCTCCTAGCGGAAGAAACCGCCGCCGCCGCCTCAGCCAGTCCGCTGCCGCCACGTGGCACTCGCCACCTCGCCGCCGCCGCGGCCCGGGAGGCCCGAGTCGGGCCCCCGAGGCCCGTAGCCGCCGCCGCCGCCCGGGTCATCCTCCGCCGCCCGCGCCGCCCTTCTTCTCCAGCGCCGACGCCGCCTCTTCTCGCCGCCGCGCGCCAACTCCAGCGGCCCGGCCCTCGCCTGCCACCTCGCCTCGCCCCGGGCCGCCGCCTCCGCCACGAGCCGTCGGCGCCCGGCGCCGCTCCGCCGCCACCACCGGTCGCCATCGCCGGCCCCGCCTCACCTCCTCACGCCGGCCGCCGCCCTGCCCGTCGCCGGCGAACGGCGCTCCGGCCGCCTCGGTTCGCGCGCGGGGTAAAAAAAACCCTAGATCTGATCTGAGAGAGGGGTTTTTTTTCACCAAGTCCCTAAATTTTTAGTCCAAGTTGCTATGTTCGAGGCTCCGTAACTTTGCATCCGTAGCTCCGATTTGGGCATATAGCATATCAAAATGTTCAACTCGGAGAGTACACCATTTCATTCCATTGCATCATTTTCATTTGAGCTCATCTTGATGCACAAAATGCTGTCAGAAGTAGGCTTCATGAGTTAGTTGTCAGATCTGCTAGTTCATCTTAGACTTTTGTCTTTTTTGCCATGATTATTGTGTGCATGCTATGCCTGTGAGTCCTTCATATGTTTTGTTAAGGATTTTGTCTTCTTTCCAGAGGTGCAACCCATGCATTTTTAGGATGTGTGTGGTGACTTGTGCAAGCTTGCAAAGAGAGGCACCCGGGAAATCTTGTTTTCAGAGACTTAGTAGTTTTCACTAAGTCTGGGATTATTTAGTTCATGATGCCATATGTTCAGCTTATTTCCTAGTGATCCGTGCCACTTTTGAGGATGGTCAATAAAGGAGTTTTGTTAATCATGTTATGCTCTAACCATCCGTGTCTTTTTTTGCATTTATGGAGTACCCTAGCTTGAGTCAATCGAGCCCTACTTTTGCTTCGTTGTGAATCTGGGCAGATCGTCAACTTGTTTGCGATTTTGCCGATGTTATTGTAGTTGATCTGTGCATGCTATGCCATTGTTCTTGCCATGTATAACTTGCATTTTGTGCCTTCTTAATGGATGTATGCTTTCCTTGCCATGACTTGCACCGTGGTGAGTGCATCGAGCTCGTTTACGTGCCTTCGTGAGTTATATTTCAGCATGTCTCCGTTTTCACTAAGTCTGAAAACTGATTGCGTTTTAGCTATGTTCGTGTGCCCGTTAGTATATTTTGTGAACCCTTTTGGCCCCAGGTCACTTTGGGTCTTTTGTTAAGCTTGTTGAGTAGCTCCATGCCATGTTCTTACTTTTCTTAATAAGGTCATGTATCGTGTTGTTTTGCTGCTCCGAAGAGGGCTTCGTGATCTGAAATTTCAGACAAGTGTTAATTTCACCAAGTCTGGAATCTGTTTTGCATTTGCGTTTTTGCCATGCTTGTTTGAACCTCGTAATGGATAATTTGGCCATGGCTCAGTGCTAGTCTTTTGTTAAGCATCTTGTATGCTTCCCTGCCATGTATTTTGTTGTCATGTTTGGTGGCTGTAGCATGTTCATTTCATTGCATTTAGATGCCTACTTGCTGTAAATTGCAGACCGGTGTCATTCTTAAATCGCTTGCCATTTCCAAACCGTAACTCCGATTCCGGCGTTCTTTATATCGTTTTCAAGATATTTCATCCCCTCTTTCCAGTGGCACCCTTGGAATTCCAAGTTGAGGCCAGGTTCATGCATTTCCTGTCATATCTTGCATTTTGCATCCCGCATCGCATCCCGCATAGCATATCTTCATTTCGTCATATTGCTTGGTCTTGCACATGGTTGATTGTATCCTTGTTGCTTGTTTGTCTTGTTTGGGTAGAGCCGAGAGACGAGTTCGCTACCGAGGAGCCCGTTGAGTTTACTTGTGAGGATCCAGTCAACTCTGACAACTGTGCAGGCAAGATGATCATACCCTCGAAATCACTACTATCTTTGCTATGCTAGTTTGCTCGCTCTTGTTATGCCAATGCTACGATGCCTACCTTTTGCTTGTCAGCCTCCCAAATTGCCATGTTGAAAACTCTAACCCACCTTTGTCCTAGCAAACCGTTGATTGGCTATGTTATTGCTTTGCTCAGCCCCTCTTATAGCGTTGCTAGTTGCAGGTGAAGATTGGAGGCCGTTCCTTGTTGGAACATCTTTTATTTACTTGATGGGATATCATTATTTTGCCAAGTTATCTTAATGCATCTATATACTTGGTGAAGGGTGGAAGGCTCGGCCTCTCGCCTAGTGTTTTGTTCCACTCTTGCCGCCCTAGTTTCCGTCATATCGGTGTTATGTTCCCGGATTTTGTGTTCCTTACGCGGTTGGGTTATAATGGGAACCCCTTGATAGTTCGCCTTGATTAAAGCTTTTCCAGCAATGCCCAACATTGGTCTTACCATTTGCCACCTAGCCTTTTCTTTCCCTTGGGTTTTGCAGACTCAAGGGTCATCTTATTTTACCCCCCCAGGACCAGTGCTCCTCTGAGTGTTGGTCCAAACTAGAGCCCCTTGCAGCGCCACCTCGGGGAAACTCGAGGGCTGGTTTTAGTTGTACGGATTGCTTATCTGAGTGTGCCCTGAGAAAGAGATATGTGCAGCTCCTATCGGGATTTGTCGGCACATTCGGGCGGTGTTGCTGGTCTTGTTTTAACCTGTCGAAGTGTCTTGAGTTACCGAGATACCGAGTCTGATCAGAACGTCTTGGGAGGAGGTCTATTCCTTCGTTGACCATGAGAGCTTGTCATGGGCTAAGTTGGGACTCCCCTGCAGGGATTGAACTTTCGAAAGCCGTGCCCGCGGTTATGGGCAGATGGGAATTTGTTAATGTCCAGTTGTAGATAACGTGAACCTTAATTAATTAAAATGAATCAACTGAGTGTGTTCCCGTGATGTCCTCTTCTCGTCGGAGTCCGGGAAGTGGACACGGTGTTGGAGTTATGCTTGCGCAGGTTGTTTCTCTAGATTCTCGCTCGCGCTTTGCCTCCTCTTCTCGCTCTCTTTTGCGTATAAGTTAGCCACCATGTATGCTAGTCGCTTGCTGCAGCTCCACTCATATTATGCCTTATCCTTCCTATAAGCTTAAATAGTCTTGATCGCGAGGGTGCGAGATTGCTGAGTCTCTGTGGCTCACAGATACTATAACTCCAGATGCAGGTCCAGGTGATTCCGCTCCAGGTGACGAGTACGAGCTGAAGTGGGAATTCGACGAGGACTCTCAGCGTTACTATGTTTCATTTCCCGATGATCAGTAGTGGTGCCTAGTTGGGGTTCCATTCAGGGCCTTGTCGCATGTTGAGTTCTTTTCTATTTTGGCGCCGTAGTCGGGCCATGAGTGTTTGAATGATGGATGTTATTTATGTACTCTAATGTGACGTGGCGAGTGTAAGCCAACTATGTTCTCCCCTTTATTATTCATATTACATGGGATGTTGTGAAGATTGCCTAACTTGCGACATATGCCTTCAATGCGATTATGTCTCTAAGTCGTGCCTCGACACGTGGGAGCTATAGTCGCATCGAGGGTGTTACAACTCTTGACTCCTGGAGCTTCTGAATGGCCTTGCTGACGAACTCCTGAGGGTCTGGCTCTCCTTGCCTTACTCCTTCTTGAGGGAAACGTGCTTCGAAACACGCCTCCATGTGGTGCCCAAGCGCCTCCCTCGTGACCCTAGCCAGGTCGGTGGCCCTCCAGGGGAGAGCCCCCGAGCCCTACCTGAGGAGGGCGCCGGGCGCGCTTTCCTATGTGATGGAAGAGGATTCCCCCTGGGCAAGCGCGGGCTTGAGGGGCCTGCCTCCTGAGGGGCCGCGCCTGACGATGTCTTCTTCTTCTTGGGGGCGGTCTCGGGAAGCCTCCTGCTTCCACGATCCGGGTCTTCCAGTGACGCGGCCTGAAAGGCTCGTTCCAGGGAACACACCGCGTCCTTCTCTTCACAGGGCACCGTGATGACTCCACCACTTCCTGGCATCTTGAGGACGTTGTAGCCGTGGTGAGTTACGGCCATGAACTTGGCCAGCGCCGGGTACCCAAGGATGGCGTTGTACGGCAGGCGAATGTGAGCGACGTCGAAGTCGATGAGCTCGGTGCGGTAGTTGTCGCGTGCCCCGAAGGTGACAGGGAGGCGGACCTGCCCAATCGGGACCGTGGAGCCGTTAGTGACTCTGGAGAAAGGCTTGGTTGGCTGAAGCTGGCTGTAGGGCACTTGGAGATTGTTGAATGTTTCCACGGACAGGACGTTGAGCCCTGCCCCGCCGTCGATGAGGGTCCTGGTGACCACCACGTTGCTGATGATTGGGGAACAAAGCATCGGGAGGACTCCGGCTGTAGCCGCACACTTGAGCTGAACTGCTGAGCTGAACGTGATGGCGCACGCCGACCACCTGAGAGGGCGCGTGGCTTCGAGCTTGGGGAGGACTGCATTCACTTCGCGGGCGAACTGCTTGAAGATGCGTTGAGAGGATGGGGCTTGAGCCCCGCCTAGGATGCAGGCGATCGCGCGCGGCTCCTGGAAGCCCCCAGCCCCCTCATCCTGGTGGCGGTCCTCGTTTCTCCTTGGCTGCGGCGGCAGCGGAGGGAGGCCTATGTTGCCTTGCGGGCGATCCTCGTGAGGCTGATCCCTCCAGTCTCCCTCGCGAGGCGGGTCTTGCCAGTGATCCTCGCGAGGTTGATCGCGCCACCCTTGGCGCGAGCCACGGTCTTCCCAGCGTCCTGCGTTCCTTCCTCCTCCTCGACCGTAGCCCCGGTCACCGCGATCGGGGCGACGGCCGATCCTTCCTTCTCGCACGGCTCGGAGCTCTTGACATTTGTTGGTGTTGTGGGTGTGGAGGTTGTGGTACACACAATACCGACTGCCCTTGGAATGTTCGGGCTGATCTCTGCCCCGCTTGCAGTCTGGTTCTGCCGCGAGCACGGCAGCCCCCTTGCACTTCACATCCTTGGCCTTGGGCTTCTTCTCTTCTGGGTCTGCGGCAGGCAGCTCGAGGAGGGAGAGACGCCCTTCCTCAGCCCTGGTGCACTTGGTCGCCAAGTTGAACAGCTCCAAGGAAGTGCACAGGTCTTCATGCATCGCCAGCTCCTCCTTCATCTTGACATCGCGCACGCCGTCGGAGAAGGCTGAGATGATGGCCTCCTCAGTCACCTTGGGACTCTTGAGGCATGCATTGTTGAAGCGCTGGATGTACTTCTGCAGGGTCTCTCCAGGTTGTTGCTTGATGCGGCGCATATCGCTCACGGTGGGTGGTCGGTCGCGAGTACCTTGGAAGTTGGCGATGAAGCGGGTGCGCATCTCATCCCAGGAGGAGATCGTGCCTGGAGCCAGGTTCAGGAGCTAGGTGCGGGCCCCGTCCTTGAGCTCCGTGGGAAACCAGTTCGCCATGACCTTCTCGTCTCCGTTGGCAGCTTCGATGCCCAACTCATAGAGCTGGAGGAACTCCGCAGGGTCAGCCGTGTCGTCGTAACGAGAAGGCAGGTCTGGCTTGAACTTGCCGGGCCACGCGACGCTGCGTAGCTCGGTGGTGAAGGCACGACAGCCTGCTGTGGCCACGGGAGGCCTTGGGTGATGGAGAGCTTGGTGTTGCATGTCCCCACGCACTGCAGCTGGGAGCAGCACGGGGTCTTGGCGTGCGGGAGCAGGAGCATGGTCGCGACGTGCTGGAGAAGGGAGCTCACTGGCAGCTTCTTGCGGGCGAGGGACTTCATGGCAGCTCTGCTCTTGCCGCACTGGCACCTGACAGAGCGGGTTCCGCCAAGGGGCCACGCGCCTTGGAGCCATGGCGCCTTCTTGAGGAGGAGGCGGCCGGGGCGTCGCCGGAGCTTCGTCGCCCGCGTGGGGCAGGGTGCGGTGCAGCGGAACGGACGGCGCAGGAGAGCCCCCTACGGCGCGGACGAGCTCGGCGACGTGGTCAAGCCATTCTTCGTAGACGTCGTCGACGGGACGGTAGCGCAGGAGCCCGTTTGCCGCGATGAGCGCAGCTCGAGCCTCCATGGGTGCGCGGGACGAAGAACCAGCTGGGGTGAGCGAGGGAGTAGCGGTGTGGCCGTCTTGCCGCACGGACGGATGCTGAGACGATGCTTGCTGCTCGTCCCCCGCCGGGCCGGTTGCGGCGTTGACGGCAGGTGACGGGAAACGGCGAGGACGCCCGCCGACAGGAGCCGTCTGGGCGATGCGGGAAGCGAGAGCGGCCCGGCGCTCGGCATGGGCCCGACGAGCGTCAGACATGGGCGCGATGGTCGGAGGAGAACGGGGTGGTGGAAGACAAATTCCGGCGCACCCCTACCTGGCACGCCAAATGTCGGATTTCGGGTTCCGGCAGACCCTTGAGGTTCGAACACTGGAGTGCGCACGGAGATTTCGCCTTCTACCTACCTGCACCCCTCCGCCTCGCTAAGATTTAAGCTATGGAAAGAACAACACAAGAGACACAGGATTTATACTGGTTTGGGCCACCGTTGTGGTGTAATACCCTACTCCAGTGTGTGGTGTGGTTGATTGCCTCTGTGGCTGATCATGGACAGTACAAGGGAAGAACAACCTCCTGAGGTTGAGGTGTTCTTGTGCTTCCGGACTTGTGTGTATCTCTGGGTCCGATCCCCCATCGATTGATCTCGAACCCCCTACCATGTGGGTGGCTGGTCATATTTATAGAGGCCCTGGTCCTCTTCCCAAATATTGAGCGGGAAGGGAGCCAACAATGGCGGGCTAATTTGAAGGGGGACAGCTAGTACCAGCTATCCTGACAAAAGTAGTCTTCGCCTGCACAAAGCTCTGGTGGTGACGCCGTCTTGGGCTCCACGATGACCTCAGTCTTGCAGTCCTCCTGGTCTTGGTCTTGTTGCACCAAAATGACAACCTTTGCCTGATGCCTCGGTACTCCACGGCTGCGCTTGCTCCCTTTGCACCAAACAGGAAAGGAGGACACTTCGCGGGCTGGCGCCCGCCTGGCGCCCTTGGTCGTCATGGCTTGCGTCACGGGCACCTCGTGAGGTACCCCGCCTTGATCTCTCCGCCTTCTCGCGAGCCAGCCTGATGAGGCCGTGCCTGAGGAAGCTCCGTGTCGTCCGCCCCGCGAGGCTTGGCCCCTCGCGAGGGTCTTGAGTCTGTGTTGATGAAGATGGGCCGTGCTGGGGTCCCCTTCGAGCCACGCCGCAGGCCGCAGGCAGGCAAGTCTGGGGACCCCCATTCCCAGAACGCCGACAGGAGCTATCTCCTAGATGTGGTCTGACAACAGATTTAGGTCATGTTCGTCAAGGTGACCACGAGCGGTCACCACGGTCTCGAATCCGGCAAAGATCAAATATCCACGGATGTCCGCAACGTAATTCAAGCTGCCAAATCTGACCTGATGGCCAGGGGCGTAGCTATCGATCTTCTCCAGGTGGCCAAACGAGTTGGCCCGCAGCGCAAAGCCGCCGAACACGAAGATCTGTCCGGGGAGGAAAGCTTCTCCCTGGACCGTGTCACTATCAACGATTGAAGGAGCCATCGAACCTTTTGTCGATGGCACAGTGGAACTCTCAATGAAAGCACCAATGTCAGTGTCAAAACCGGAGGATCTCGGGTAGGGGGTCCCAAACTTTGCATCTAAGGTCGAGGGTAACAGGAGACAGGGGACACGATGTTTACCCAGTTTCGGGCCCTCTCTATGGAGGTAATACCCTACGTCCTGCTTGATTGATATTGATGAATATGAGTATTAAAAGAGTTGATCTACCTCGAGATCGTAATGGCTAAACCCTAGAGGTCTAGCTTGTATGGCTATGGTAATGTGTATATGTCCCTTCCGGACTAAGTCCTCCGGTTTATATAGGCACCGAGAGGATCTAGGGTTACACAAGGTCGGTTACAAAGAAAGTAATCTACATATTTGATCGCCAAGCTTACCCTCCACACCAAGGGGAGTCCCATCCAGACACAGGTGCAGTCTTCAGTCTTCGTATCTTCACAACCCATCAGTCTGGCCCATGGCAAACAGGTCGGACGACCGAGGACCCCTTAGTCCAGGGCTCCCTCAACCGCGCATACCTCAACCGTCGTTGGGCCGACCGGATCACCAGGACGGTCCAAGGAGTGAGGGGCTATGTGGTTAGTTAGGGTCATGAGTCGCGATGCTCAAGAGTCCCCCTTGACGTTCAAATGACCTTCATACCTTAGCTCCGCTTGGGAGGGCACGCGACGACCAGGTCCGAGGGACCTGGCGGGGTGGCATACCCTTGGGCGTGACCCGAGCGCAGCCCACTCGCGCGGCTCTCCCGAGGGGACGCATTGCGTTGAGGCCAGACACCGAGCCCGGAGGCTCCCTGAGGTTGATACGGCCATGATGGCACCCTCAGTTGTTTATCACCAGGACGCACCATGGCGCTTTCGCACTTGCAGGGGCATAGCCGCTCCTCGGCAGTGTCGACTGCTAGCGCGGAGCATGGTGCTTCCACTGGTACGTGGGAGGGGACTCCCTACTCCGGAGAGCCCCCGGGGTGTGTACATCCCTGCCCTGACATGTGGCTTGCACGGCAGGGCTAGAAGAGGTGTGTTTAGGCACTCGTGAGCCAGCGCAGGACTCACAAGGCCCTACCTCTAGGCGGGTTGTGCCTGGTCTTGGTTCTTGTTCGCTGTGTTGGTCCTGCGAGGTGGTCAGACAACCTGCGCCGAACAAATCTCCTAAGGTTATCGCGTGAGAAAGCCAAGCACCAACGGCCCCAGGAGGTGACGTGAACGGGGCCGACCATCCAGACAGAGCTCAGCCGTTGGATTTATCGATGCTGCAGGGACAGACCCGAGCACAGACGCCGTGCCTAACCCTCTCACGCGAAGGGTCTTGAAGAAAGACGACCGGCGCGTGGCTCCCACGGTGGGCGACAATCAAGCAGGTGATAATCATAGATAGATTAAGGATGGAAGGCAAACTAGCTCAGGTAAATGCATGAACGATACGCGCCACTGGGTCCGGCCCGAGCGGCTTGGGGATGATGCAGCCCGAGGGGTGCCCCCAGCAAGGTAAGCTAAAGACATAAAAAAGCAGGGATACATGCCACAGGGACGGACCCAGCGGCCTTGGAATAATGCAGCCCCCTGGACGCTCCCAGCTAAATAAACTTGGAAAATGTCACCTGGTTCTGTGATGATGGGGTGTTGAGGCAGCTGAAGGTACGCGGCGAAGGGGTTGCTCCTCACGAGCCACCGGGGCCCTGAGCCTCGGGAGGCCCTGGGGGTCCAGGCGGTTCCTTGAGGACCGTCGCCATCTCTGCCAGGACTGCATGGTACCTGGCCTCCTGACCCTCCATGACGCTCCACACGTTGCGCTGGAAGGCAGTAGCCACGCTCGGCAGGCCGAACGGCATGCGAACATAGCTGTGAGGTGGACCTTCCAAGCGCCCAACACGCGAAGGCTAGAAGAGCTCCTGAGATGCGGCTCGGTTAAGCCCTGTATGTTGACGCAGACGCGCAGCTCACCACCCTCGCCTGGATGGGGAGCAACGCCAGGTGGGCGGCGGTAGCCGTGTATTTGCTCTTGCCTCCTGAAGCTCCTAAGATACCTTGGTGATGAACTCCCGAGCGCCAGGCGCTCCTTGCCCAGTGTCCTCCTAAGGGAGATGTGCCGTGAAACACGCCTCCAAGTAGTGCCTGAGCGCCTGCCTCGCGACATTGGCAAGGTCTGAGGCCCTCCAGAAGATATCCCCCAAGCCCTACCCAAGGAGGGCACCAGGCGCGCCTTCCTATGCGACAAAGGGAGGCGCCCCAGGTGTGGGCGCTGATCCTGATGAGGTACCACTTGAGGCGTCGCCCTCCTGAGGTCCGGCACGGAGTAGCTGCTTCTTATTGGGGACGACCTCAGGAGGGTACCGAGCTGCATTATTCCCAGGGTCTTCGATTGACGCTGTTTGGAAGGCGCGCTTGAGGGAGCACACTGCATCTCTTTCTTCGCAGGGGACAGTGATGATCCCGCCGCTTCCTGGCATGTTGAGGACGTTGTAGCCGTGGTGCGTCACTGGCATGAACTTGGCCAGGGCTGGATACCCGAGGATGGCATTGTACGGCAGATGAACGTGGGCGACATCGAAGTCGATGAGCTCGGTGCGGTAGTTGTTGCGTTGTCCAAAGGTGACTGGGAGGCGGACCTGACCTATCGGCGTGGTGGAGCCGTCGGTCACTCCTGAGAAAGGTTTGGTAGGATGAAGCTAATCGTATGGCACTTGAAGGTTGTCGAATGTCTTGATGGACAGGACGTTGAGCCCTGCACCGCTGTCGATGAGGGTCTTGGTGACTTGCATGTTGCTGATGACGGGTGAACAAAGCATTGGGAGAGCGTCAGCGGTGGCCGCACACTTGAGCTGATCTGCTGAGCTAAAGGTAATAGCGCACTTGGACCACCTGAGCGGGCGTGTAGCCTTGAGCATGGGGAGGACTGCATTCACCTCGTGAGCAAACTGCTTGAAGATATGCTATGAGGCTGGGGCTTGAGCTCCTCCCAAGATGCAGGCGATAGCACGCCACTCCTGGAAGCCCCCAGCCTACTTGTCTTGGTGGTGATCGTCGTTCCTTCTTGGTGGTGGCAGTGGAGGAAGCCCAGCATTGCCCTAAGGACGGTCCTCGTGAGGCTGATCCCTCCAGGCACCTTCGCGAGGCTGATCCTGTCAGCGGTCCTCACGAGGCTGGTCGCGCCACTCCTAGCGTGGGCCCCGGTCGTCCCAGCGTCCTCCGCCGCCTCCTCCTCCTCAGTCATTGTGCTTGGGGCGTCGACCGAAGCATCCGTCGCGCATGGCTCTGAGCTCTTGGCAATCGTTGGTGTTATGGTTGTGTACGTTGTGGAAGGCGCATAACGGTTGGTTTCCCTTGTATGACTCAGGCTGGTCCCTGCCGCGCTTGGTGTCCGGCTGTACCGCAAGCATGGCGAATCCCTTGCGCTTCACGTCCTTGGCCTTGGATTTCTTCTCCTCCGGGTCGGCAGCTGGGAGCTCGAGGAGGGAAAGGCATCCTTCCTCGGCCGTTGCGCACTTGGTTGCCAGGTTGAACAACTCCAGGGATGTGCACAGCTCCTCGTGGATGGCGAGCTCCTCCTTCATCTTGATGTCGTGGACGCTATCGGAGAACGCAGAGATGATGGACTCGTCCGTCACCTTGGGGATCTTGAGACGAACGTTGTTGAAGCGCTGGATGTACTTCTCGAGGGTCTCCCCTAGTTTTTGCTTGACGCTGCACAGGTCACCCACGGCCGGGGGGCGGTCATGAGTGCCCTGGAAGTTAGCGACGAAACGATCGCGCATCTCTTCCCAGGAAGTGATGGGGCCAGGAGTTAGGTTCAGGAGCCAGGAGCAGGCGCCATCCTTGAGAGCCATGGGGAACCAGTTCGCCATGACTTTCTCGTCGCTGCTGGCCGCCTCGATGCTCAGTTCATAGAGCTACAAGAATTCTGCGAGGTCGGGAGTGCCGTCGTAACGGGGAGATAGGTCTGGCTTGAACTTTCCTGGCTAGGCGACGCTACACAGCTCGGGGGTGAAGGCACGGCAGCCGGCCGTGGTTACCGGGGCTCGCCTTGGAGGTGGAGCCTGGTCGCGGTGCCCCTGCGCTGCCGCGGCACGCGGTGCATGGCCCTGTCACAGTTAGCAATCCTGGCGTAGCGGAGCTGGGAGTGGTGGAACACTTCCTTGGGGATGGGGAATCACTTGGCAGCCTTCTTTCCTCGTGCGCTGGCATGCGGCGCGGTGGGTCACGCCGCCGGACCGTGCATATTGGAGTGACGACGCCACCCTGGCACGGGGGAGGCTGAGGCGCTCCCTGAGCCGCACGCCTTGGCGCAAGGGTGCCATCTTGTTGTGGAGGAGGCGGAGTCGCTCCGTGAGCCACGTCGCCCGCAGCTGGTGGAGGGCGAGGCAGCGAGAGGGACGGTGCAGGAGAGCCTCCCGTGGCGCTAACGAGCTCAGCGATGCGGTCTAGCCAGTCCTCGTAGAGGTCGTCGACCGGACGGTAGCGCAGGAGCTCGCGTGCCATGAGCAGCATGGCCCGGGCATCCATGGGGGCACTGTCAGCGTTCTAGGATTGGGGGTCCCCCGACTTCCCTGCCTGCGGCCCACGGCATGGCTCTGCGAGCGGGCCCGTGCGTCCCATCTTCACCAGCAAGCACTCAAGACCCTCGCGAGGGGCCAAGCCTCGCGAGGCGGACGACACAAGACATCCTCAGGAGCGGCCTCACCAGGCTGGCTCGCGAGGGGCGGAGAGATCAAGGTGAGGCAAACCTCACGAGGTTCTAGTGATGTGAGCCATGACGACCAAAGACAGGTGGGTGCGAGGCGGGCGCCAGCTCGCACAGTGTCCTTGTTTCCACTTCGGTGCTAAGGAAGCAGGCGCAGGCACGGAGTACCGATGCGTCAAGCAAAGGTTTCCATATTGGTGCAACGCGACCAAGACCAGTAGGACGGCGGGATAGAGGTCACCGTGGAGCCCAACACGGCGTCACCACCAGAGCCTTTGGCAGCCGAAGACCGCTTTTGTCAGGATAGCTTGTACTAGTTGTCCCCCTTCAAATTGGCCGTTGTGGGATACCTTCCTGCTCAATATTTGGGAAGAGGACCAAGGCCTCCTGAAAGTGCGTTATATCGACTAGAGGGGGCGTGAATAGGCGATTTTTATGAAATTCTTCACTGAGGAATTTGCCCATGAGGAAATTCCTTAGCAAAGAACTACTAGCAGCGGAATAAGTACTCAACAGTAAACATAACAGAATACAAGCATAGTCATCATGACGAAATGAAGACAGGCACAGAGTACAGGAAGCGTAAGCACAGGATAACACAGTATGAAGACAAATAGACTGAAGAAGTTGAACTGAGGAAATTGAGAAAGTCTTCAGTCAAAGTCTTCAAACACAGATATGAACAAGTACACAACTCAATTATGAGGAAATGGAAGAGTTGAGGAAATGGAACCAGTAAGCTTGGTGAAGACAATGATTTGGTAGACCAGTTCCTACTGATGTCTCAGTTGTATGTCTGGTTGGAGCGGTTGAGTATTGAAAATCGAGGACGCACAGTCCCGGACACCCGGTCCTGAACACGCAGCTCAGGACACCTAGTCCTCACCGTATTCTCCTTGAACTAAGGTCATACAGACCTCGTCCAATCACTCGTGGTAAGTCTTCAGGTGACTTCCAAACCTTCACAAACTTGGTCACTAAGCGATCCACAATTCTTCTTGGATGATCTAGACCATGACGCCTAACCGTCTGGAAGAAGCATAATCTTCAAAGGTAACAAGCATCGGATCCACGCAGGATCAATCTCTTCAGTGATGCTCAATCACTTGGGGTTTGTAGGTGTTTGGGTTTTGGGTTTTTCCTCACTTGATGATTTTCGCTCAGAGTCCTCGGAGGATGGGTTGCTCTCAAATGACAAGTGTTAGTTTCTCTCGGAGCAGCCAACCAACTAGTGGTTGTAGGGGGCGGCTATTTATAGCCTAGGGAGCAACCTGACATGATAAGACATAACTGCCCTTCAATGATATGACCATTAGGTGGATAGATATTTTGGGACAGCTGGCGCATAGCACAGCAACGGTCGGACTTTTGAGCAGCAAAATCCTCAGGGCTACCATGTTCCTCACTGTGTAGGCAATCCACACTAGCGAATTCCTAACTCCTCAGTCAGGACAAATTCCTCAGAGACCAGAAGAACTTTGTCTCTCTCACTGAAGAAATTGATTGAACTATATGAGATTTCCAATGGCTTCACTCGAAGGGATTGGTAGGTGTAGGATTTTGAGTTGAGCATCACATGGAAAATTTTCCTTAGTATTTCCTCGACCCCCTTTAACAGTACGGTGTTTCCTATGACTCAACAAAGAGAAAATGAAACTACGAAAACAGAAGTCTTTACGCTTCATATTCCTCGAATGAATACCAAGTCTTCACGGTCACACCAATTTCTTCACTTTCAAAGTCTTCAGAAAGTCTTCAGAGATCCAAAGTCTTCAGTCGAAGAACTTCATTTTTAGGGGTTGACTTTCTCTGTAAATATCAAACTCCTCATAGACTTATAGACCTGTGTACACTCACAAACGCATTAGTCCCTTAACCTATAAGTCTTTAATACACCAAAATCACAAAGGGGCACTAGATGCACTTACAATCTCCCCCTTTTTGGTGATTGATGACAATATAGGTTAAGTTTTCAACGGGGATAAACATATGAAGTGTAACTACTGATATTGAGGAATTTGATTGCAAGATATAGAAGAACTCCCCTTGAAGATGTGCATAGTGAGGAATTTGCTTTTGAAGCAATGCACACTTGAAGAGTTGAATCATGGAGATCTCCCCCTATATCTTGTAATTCATACATGCATTTGACATATAACAGTGAAGAATTTGAAATGCATGATGAAACATGGTGACTGATGTAATTCAGCATGCGTGCAATAATATTAACGAGGAATAAGCATGTAGAAAAACGTATCAAGAGTATCAGAGCACCATCGGGTTTAAGTTTACAACTCGATCCAATAAAGTCTCAGAATAACGAGAGTTGTAAATTAACAAAAAACGCCCATATAGAAAGACCTGCTTGAAGACTAACTCAAAATTCTCCCCCTTTGTCATCAAATGACCAAAATGATCGAATATGAGGACTAACGCCCCTGAAGAAATTCAAGTTGATGAAGGAGCGCCAACGTTGTTGGGGTCGTTTGTTATAGTAGGGCCTGCCGCAGTGCCGTCCAAGTCTTCATGTTCATCAGTGTCGCGCGATGAAGAATATGAGCTGGCCACCAGAGAAGGAACCTTAACCTTCTTGAATTTCTTCGGTCGAGGTGCAGACCAGTCAAAATCTTCATTGAGACCCATTTTCTTCAGATCTTCTTCACCATACAGATGTGACAGGATTGCCCAGGTGTGACCGAAGACTTGATGGAGGTAGTAATGGTTTTTCTTCACTGCATTGTGTCTGGCAGTCATGTTGTGAAGAAGTGAACCAAACTGACGCTTAACCCATTTGTTATTTCGATCCACCTTCTGGTGAAGACTAAGCAGCAGTTCACGGTCATTCATCACGCGCGGAGCAGTGGCATGAGGAGTGGACTTGGGTGCATTGGCAGAGTCATGTGTGGCAGAGTCATCTTTGGTGGAATAAGATGCAGCTTTGTGAAACTGACCATCCAATGGACGAATGCCTTCATCTATTACAGCTGGTGCCTTGTCCTTTCCATCAACTGAGGAATATGTCTGCTTGAGGACTTCAATTGGGAGCAAGTAGCTGAGGTGATTCTGGAAAGTAGCTTTGTAGTTGAGTGAAGACCTTGTCCTGAGGAATCTCATAATCCAAGGTGCATAAGGCTTTAGCTCAAACGGAGACAGTGCAACATTTGCCATAGTCCTCATGAAGAAATCATGATAATTGACAGGAATGCCATGAACGATGTTGAATACCAGATTCTTCATGATGCCAACAATTTCCTCATCAGATGAGTCGTGGCCTTTGATAGGACTGATTGTCCACGTAAGAATATGATAGACAGTTCTGGGCACGTACAACAATTCCTTTACGAGGAATTTGGTTCTTGGTGCTTGACCTGGCTTCAAAGGTTTCATCAGCACCTGCATGTAATGATGTGTGAGCTCAGGTTCACTGTAGATGCAGCGAGCTTCTTCAAGGGGAGGACTGAGTGGTAGAGCACGAAGCAATTCAGAGGCTGGTGCAGTGTAGTGAGTGTTTTCATACATCCAGTCCAGCACCCATGAATTCACATCTTCGGCATCTCCGGTGATGTGCAGCGTTGCATAGAATTGAAGAATCAGTTCTTCATTCCAATCGCAGATGTCAGAGCAAAAGTTTAGCAGTCCAGCGTTGTGAAGAACACTGAGGACTGGTGCGAAGCACGACAGAGATTCCATATCCACGTGAGGAATATGCTCATGGTAGAAGATTTTCTCCTTTTTGAACAGCGCTGAGGAATAGAAATTGGCTTGACTAGCAGTCCAGAAACGCATCTTCCTAATGCGAGCAGAGTTTATGGGTTGTAATCTTCGAAGATTACGTGCTCGCCGAAGAAATCATCAGCCTTGAACTTTTGCTTGCGTGAGAATGGATCCTTTGGCTTCGGCAGAGGAGTGTCAGTGAGTTGCATCACGACCTCAGGAATCTCAATCGCAGGTTCTTCAGGCTGAGGAATTTCTGGTTCCTCCTCAGTGGCAGTCTGCGTCGTTGGTTGTTCCGCAGCAGCAATTTCTTCAGCGCTAGTGGCTGGAATTTCCTCATGGACAGATGTAGTGGGATGAGTTTCTTCAGAGCCTAGTTGAACAGTTGGCGTAGGCGACTGAGGTATTTGCTGCGGCGGTGTGAACATTGGAGAGTTTGGATGTTGACTGTCCCAGAATTCATCACTGATTACGGGTGTGGAGCAGCCAACGTCCACATCTTCATCTTCCATTTCTTCAACGCCAGCCTCTTCAGCTGTGAACTGAGGCATGGGCGAGGAGATGACAGGTGTTGAAGGGATCGCATCCACTTTAATTTCTTCATCAATCTGCTCTGACGAAGCAGCACAAGGAGTTTCTTCATCTGATCCGCTGGGGATCACATATTCTTCATCAAAAGGAACAAGGTCCTTTGATGGCCTCGTTGAGATGGGAACAACATCAATGGGATTTGCAAATGAACTTGTCATAGGCTTCATTTTCTTCGGAGCTGAAGAATGTGAAGCAGCTGATGCTTTCCTTTTCTTCACAGCAGCACGCTCTGCAGCCTTGGTCTTCTTCACATCTGATGCAGATGGAAGGATTGGAGTTGGTGTAGGCGCAGCTGAGGAATCTGGTTGATTTTCTTCAGGCACAACTGATGCAGTTGCCCTGAGTTCTTCATTTTCTTCAGGCGCACCACTAGTGGGTGCCCTGGCAATTTCTTCAGTGGCCGGAATACAGTCATCATCCCTGGAACTCACATTTTCTTCAGCAGCCTGATTGTCATTAGCGGTGCTGGCATTTTCTTCAATAGGCTGAGTAGATGCTTCAGCCTGAGGAATGTCCTGTTGCGTTGGGGCGGCAACAGTGGAGGTGAACTGTTCTGTGATCTTTACAAATCTGACTTTGGCTCCCAGCCAGTCAGCATAATAGCGATCAAATTCATCACTCAGTTTCTTGATTTCAGATTGGAGAGCAACAAGTTCTTCAGGTGAAAGCTTCAGAATGTTTTGCTTCAGAAAGCGCTCTTTCTTATACCGCGCTTTCTTCACTCTCCTCCCCTGTTCAAATTTCCATTTCTCTTCATGTATGAAGTGAGTCAACATGTGACTTCGACCAGGAGTCAGCTTGAAATCAGGCATGGGAGTGTTGGGGTCCTTGTGCCAAACATCAATGTATTCGAGGATCAACTTGGGATCCAAAAGCAGTGGCACATTTGTTCCCTTGGCTCTAGCGGCCCTGACTTGCCTATCTCTGATGATTTCTGCAAGTTCATCATCATCAGCTTCGTCTTCTTCAAACGGCACTTGGAAAGCGACTTGTTTCTTCTGAGGACTTGGGCGAGGACCTCGTCCAGCAGTGGCCTTTGTCTTCAGCAGTGAGGGGCCAGCTGAGGAACTTGGTGCGGGTGAGGAACTAGCTAAGACACCTGAGGCAATGGAGATGCCTGCAGTCCTTTGGCACGAGGCGAGATGCACAAGTGTTGAGGATTTAGTCGGAACAGCTGAGGACTTTGGAGGAGCTGAGGATTTTGAGGGAGCAGGAGTAGCATGAGGAATTGGCCGTGAGGGCTTTGAGGATTCTGGCCGTGAGGGCATTGCCGAGGAACTTGGCCTAGAGGGCATTGTTGGTGAAGCACTTGGCTTGCGCGCAGGCTTCTTTGACATAGCCTTCTTTGGCTTGACAGCAAAGGCCTCAGCAGAGGCAACAGCAGTAGCAGAGTCTTCATTGAATTTCCTCACTGCTTCTTTGGCTTGCTTAGCCAACTTGGCTTGGCGCTTGGACCATTCATCAGGATAGTCCTCACCGCGCTTGAGGCTGGTGGGATCAGTGATTTGGCCAGGTGCCAATGGAGCTCTTGGGCATGGAGGATTGAGTGTGAATTTCTTCATGTACTTTGGAGTTACATACCTGTACTCCCTCCATTCTCTTGCCCATCTCCTTTCTATCCTCTGTATGCGCACCTTGCGCTGATTTTTGTCCTGTTTTCCAAACTTGGCCTCATCAGGAGTGCAGTAATCTTTGTATATGTCCTCAGGGATCTCAAAGGCAGTCATGACCTCAGGCTTCTTTCCTCCCTTCTGTGGCTTCTTACTGTCAACCATTTTCTTCAGTTGAGGAATTTGGACAATGGAATTTTCTGAAGAAGTATGCAACTTTTCATCGAGGAACAATGCAAATGAGTTAAGTTGATGAGAACCTAGTGATTCGGCAGCTGACATGTGTACCTATAAACAGAGTATAGTTGCGAGGAATTTGGAGAGGTCATATGAGTTCTCAGAGGGTTTTTCGAAAAGAACAAGTTTGAGGAATTTGACCAGATGAGTCTTGAAGAATTTCACTAAGCATTCTTTGACTTAGGTTCCAGAGTTGTATAGATCAAAGATCCACACAATTCAGGAATCTTGAAGAAAAATGATGCTTATAGAAACGAATCAAGAACAGATGACTTGTGAGGTGTTTAGTGTGTGAAGCTATGAAGAAAACACCTTTGAAGATTTTGAAGATAATCATTTGAATCAACGAGGGCAGTAAAAGTAAATTTTAATTACCCTGGACGAAGAACATGACGAACTAGAGTGAGGAGGTGCGAAGTTCGTCTGTGCAAATCTTCCACGCCCTAACTTGGTGGAGGAAGACGGCTACGACGGCGGCGGGGTGAAGATTTCCGCGGTCGGCGCGAGTACGTCAGCGACGAGGTCGAGGCAGTGAAGCTCTTCCTCACCGGCGGCGATGAAGCAGCGGCGGCGCTAGGGTTTGAAAAGCTCGAGCTGGAGAGAGGGGTTGAGCGGAGTAAAAGAAGTGAGGAAGGGATGCAGGGGTATTTATAGCCACGGTGAAAAACTGCTCGCCCGAAGAAATTGGACGAACGTGCCCCTGACCCTTCTCATTCTCTTGACATGTGTCACCCACGTACTGAGAGGTGGAGATCGTGTTAGATCGTGGGTGAGTGGATAAGTATAACGTGGGATGCGGAACGGTTTGAGCGGCAACGCCGAAAATTTAGATAAGATAGGTTTTAAAGTTCCGTTCGCAATTTCTTCAGCTGACAAGGACACAGTGAAGATTTTGAATGAGTTTCAAATAGAACGCACATGAAGAATTTGTGAATAGATTGGGTTGAGTATAGCATAGAGGGGGAAGGGTTCGATCACATTCACTTAGCAGAAAAATAAACTTGAAGAATTAGCAATAAGTGAATGTTGTAGAGGACATAAACTTATATATATATAGCCAATGAAGAAAAACGATGGAAGCAGTGAAGACAATGCAAACTTGAAGAATATGAATAATTGAGGAATTTCAACTTTTGGTGGTGGCGTGACCCACCGTATAAGAATGATGATTTCAGACACCGTGTACAATTATCGTAGGGTCCTAAGAATCAAATTCTTCGTTAACTTCTTCACACTAAGAGTGTTGTTCTTCATTGAATTGAAGAAAAACATTTCTTCATGTGTTGCACATCTAAGTCATCAATTTTGCATAAGTGTTAGGATGAGTGTCCTTTTCAAAGAATATTCGAAGATTCTAGGATATTTAGCTCACACCGCAACTTGCTAAATCTCTTCTCATCCAAGGGCTTTGTGAATATATCGGCTAGCTGTTCTTCAGTCTTCACATGCTCAATAAAAATGTCGCCCTTCAACACATGATCACGAAGAAAATGATGACGAATCTGAATGTGCTTTGTCTTCGAGTGCTGAACTGGGTTGTGAGCAATCTTGATGGCACTCTCATTGTCACAGAAGAGAGGCACATTCTTCATGTTGATGCCGTAGTCCTTGAGAGTTTGCTTCATCCATAGCAATTGGGCACAGCAAGAACCAGCGACAATATACTCAGCTTCAGCAGTAGACAGTGATACGCAATTCTGCTTCTTTGAGGACCAACAAACCAAAGATCGTCCGAGGAAATGACATGTACCAGATGTTGACTTGCGGTCCACACGATCACCAACATAGTCAGAGTCAAAATATCCAATGAGATCAAAAGCCGAGCCCTTGGGGTACCATAATCCAAGTGTTGGTGTGTGAGCTAGATATCGAAGAATATGCTTCACAGCCTTATGGTGTGATTCCTTCAGTGTAGCTTGAAATCGGGCACACATGCAAACACTAAGCATTATATCTGGCCTAGATGCACATAAGTACAATAAAGAACCAATCATGGAGCGGTATACCTTATGATCGAAGTCAATACCATTTTCATCAGTGCACAGATGGCCATTTGTGGGCATAGGAATTTTGACGCCTTTGAAATCTTGCATGCCGAATTTCCTCAATACATCCTTGAGGTATTTCTCCTGATATATGAATATGCCATTGCGTTGTTGACGAATTTGAAGTCCTAAGAAGAATTTCAGCTCTCCCATCATACACATTTGATATTCTTCACTCATCATCTAGGCAAATTCATCACTATAACGTTGGTTAGCACAGCCAAAGATAATATCATCAACATATATTTGGCACATAAACAATTCACCATCATAAGATTTAGTGAAAAGAGTAGGTTCGAGTGAACCGGGTTTGAAGCCTTTCGTCATGAGGAATTCCTTGAAAGTATCATACCACACCCGTGGGGCCTGCTTGAGGCCATAGAGGGCCTTGTTGAGTCTCAAGACTTTGTCAGGATTCTTTGGATCTTCAAAACCTGGGGGTTGAGCAACATATACTTCTTCCTCAAGCTTACCATTGAGGAATGCACTTTTCACTTCCTCAAGTTAGCATAAGCAAGTAATATGCGAATAGCCTCAAGTCTAGCAACAGGTGCAAAAGTTTCATCGAAATCAATTCCTTCAACCTGTGTGTAGCCTTGAGCTACAAGCCGTGCCTTATTCCTCACCACAAGGCCATTTTCATCTTGCTTGTTGCGGTAGATCCACTTTGTGCCGATGATATTGTGCTTGCGAGGATCTGGACGTTTGACCAGTTCCCAGACATTGTTGAGCTCGAACTGATGTAATTCTTCTTGCATGGCCTGAATCCACTCAGGCTCCAGAAATGCTTCATCTACCTTAGTAGGCTCTGTAATAGAGACAAAAGCATAGTGCCCACAAAAGTTAGACAAATGTGAAGCTTTTGAGCGTGTGAGAGGACCTGGCGCTTTGATGTCATTGATGATCTTTTCAACTTGCACTTCTTTTGCAATGCGAGGATGAGCTGGTTGCCGTTGAAGAATTTGATCAACGTTTTCTTCAGCACCATTTTCTTCAGTATTTTCTGCAGGTGCATTAGCTCGACGTTCTTCATGTTCTGGAATGAATTCTTCAGCAGATTCTTCAGTAGGAATGACATCCTCAGTAGCCTTGAACTTGATAGTTTCCTTAGGTGCTGGTTCATCTATCACAGTAGGTAGGTGCTCTCTTTGCGAGCCATTAGTTTCATCGAACCGCACATCTACAGTTTCAACAACCTTGTGAAGAACATTGTTGAAGACTCTGTAGGTGTGCGAGTCCTTACCGTAACCAAGCATAAAACCTTCATGTGCTTTCGGTGCAAATTTTGAGTTGTGATGAGGATCTCTAGTCCAACATTTAGCACCGAAGACTTTGAAATAACTTACATTGGGTTTCTTATCAGTGAGGAGTTCATAGGCAGTCTTCTTGAAGAATTTGTGAAGATATACTCTGTTGATGATATGGCACGCAGTATCAATTGCCTCAATCCAGAATTGATGAGGCATTTTGTATTCATCAAGCATAGTTCGAGCCATCTCAGCAAGAGTCCTGTTCTTGCGCTCCATGACGCCGTTCTGCTGAGGAGTATAAGGAGCAGATAACTCATGAGTAATACCAAGTTCATCAAGATAGTCATCGAGACCAGAATTCTTGAACTCAGTGCCATTGTCACTTCTGATGTGCTTGATCTTCACACCAAAGTTGGTTGAAGCCCTCGAGGAAAATCGTTTGAAGACTTCCTGCACTTCATGTTTGTAAGTAATGAGGTGTACCCATGTATAACGAGAGTAATCATAAACAATAACAAAGCCATATTGAGATGCTTCATTTGAAATAGCAGAATAATGATTAGGAGCGAAGAGATCCATGTGAAGCAATTCAAATGGGCGAGTAATGGTCATGATAGTCTTCGCTAGATTCTTGGCCTTTATCATCTTCCCAGCTTCACAGGCTCCACATAGCTGATCCTTGAGGAATTTGACATTCTCGATGCCAATGACTTGCTTCTTCTTCGCAAGCGTGTGCAAATTCCTCATGCTTGCATGACCAAGTCATCGATGCCAGAGCCAGCCTTCTGAAGCTTTTGCAAGTAGACACACGGCTGGTTGTGGTCCTATAGAGAAATCAACAATATACAGGTCTCCTCTCCTAAAGCCTTCGAAGACTTTGGAATTGTCAGCTTCCATAACCACAACGGTACTTTCCAAATACAACAACCATATCAAGATCACAAAGCATTGAGACAGACATAAGGTTGTATCATAAGGACTCAACAAGCATGACTTTGTCCATGTGTCAATCCTTTGTGATCGCAACCTTACCTAGACCCAATACCTGACTTTTGCCTTTGTCAGCAAAGATGATATGCTTCAGATGCGACGGAGATAATGGAGCATCCATCAATAGATTCTTGTCACCAGTCATCTGATTTGTACATCCACTATCGAGGACCCACTTAGTGGCTTTGGGTTGATCATCCTGCAGATGAATTAGTGCAACTTACAAACTCATATGCTTCGTTAGTGAAGAATATGACATCAATTCATCAGATCAATTTCATCAAGCAACAGAACAGATAAAGTAGTGTGAGGATGTGAGAAATGAAAGTTCATTTGTTCATGATTAGCCTGCGTCCTATCAGGCATACTCAGGTCTCCAGCAAATTCTTCAGATGATTACGTACGTTTGGAGACCTGACCCTGCAGAAGAGATTAGTTCTTTTTCTTCACCACCCACATCTGAAGGGGTGGCAAAGAGTTCATCATTCTGCGAGCTCCATATGAGAAGGATGGCATAGAAGCCAGTCCATTTCGTTTCACATAAGAGGGGTTAGAATAAGCATAATAGTAAGTAGAGAAATTCTTCGAGGACTTATGGACATAATAATTTGAAGAATAATGCACATATCCATAATCCTTAGATCTTCCCTACGAAACAGACGAGTTAGCACGATGATGTTCATATGAGGACTTTGATCCATATGAAGAATTTTGTCCATATGAAGAATTTGATCTGGGTTCCTATTCTTCACAGGTGGCATCATGATGACATTCACCTGAAGATTTTCAAGGCATCTTTTGGGAACCCAGATTTTCTTCATAGGGGGACTGTTCCTGCAGTTAGTGCCAACATATCTAGCAAATAC
This sequence comes from Triticum urartu, assembly GCF_056163025.1. Classification (NCBI taxonomy): domain Eukaryota; kingdom Viridiplantae; phylum Streptophyta; class Magnoliopsida; order Poales; family Poaceae; genus Triticum; species Triticum urartu. The sequence continues at coordinate 155,953,878 of NC_141874.1, read as the reverse complement.
TTCACCATTCTGATTTTTGAACAGTTTGTAGTTGGAGTCAAATGACTCATCATCAGAATGAGGAGATTCACATGCATATCCAGATAGGTTAGATGGATCAACTGGAGGTCCCTTTGCAGCAACCCATGTAGTTTTGGGGTACTGCTCAGGCTTCCAATATGTACCATCAGCGTTGAGTTTCCTCTCAAAGGAAATACCCTCTTTCCTAGGGTTCCTGTTGAGGATCTGCTTTTTAAGCACATCACAAAGAGTCTGATGCCCTTTGAGGCTTTTGTACATGCCTGTCATGTACAATTCCTTCAGCCCTGCATCGTCAGTGATACTAGCAATGTCCTCAGATGAGGAATTAGTGATAGCAGAGGCATGTGAAGAACTTGAAACAATAGCAGCATTTGAACATTCAGGTGAAGAATTAGCAGTTTCACGTTCAATGCATTTCAAACATGGAGGAACAAATTCTTCCTGAGAAGCGCTGATATGTTGAGCAAGTAATGAATCGCGCTCCTTCTGAAGATCATCATAACTCACTCTTAGCTTTTCAAGATTTTGCTTTCTTTGAAGAAATTCATAAGAAAGCTTCTCATGATCGGATAAGAGAGTGTTATGATGACTTTGAAGATTGTCAAATCTAGTCTGAAATCTCTGAAGATTTTCAGTCAAGGCTTTAGTGCGATCCATTTCTTCACCCAACATATCATCACTTTTGTCTAGCATGTTTTGAACCTTTTGTAAAGCCCTTTGTTGTTTTACAGCTATCTTAGCAAGTTTAGAATAGCTGGGCTTAAGGTTTTCATCAGATTCATTCTCACTTGATTCAGATCAGGTATATTTGAGTACCTTGGCACCCTTTGCCAAGAAGCAATAGGTGGGAGCGTAGTCATCATCCCCTTCATCAGCTTTGTTGGTGAGGTCATTTTCTTCAGTGTTGAAGATAGACTTGCTGACGAATGCAGTAGCGAGAGCTAGGCTCGCCACTCCAGATTCGGACTCCTCAGATGAGTGATCTTCCTCATTTTCTTCAGATTCAGCCTCAAAGTCCATTTCCTTGCCAATGAATGCCCTAGCCTTCTTGGAGCTGCTCTTCCTCTGATATGAAGGCCTTGAGGATTTTGATGATGAGGATTTTGTGGATTTCTTCTTTTTCTTCGCATCATCGGAACTGTAATCCTTGTATTTCTTCTTCTTTGATTTCTTTTCCCATTAAGGACAATCTTGAATGTAATGTCCAGGCTTCTTGCATTTGTGGCAAAGCCTCCTCTTGTAGTCACTGGATGAGGAATCACTGCTCCTTGAGGGTCTTCCAAGGCGACCACGTCTTGAGAACTTTTCGAACTTCTTCACAAGCAGAGCTAGATCATGGCTTATTTCTTCAGGATCACCAAGGCTGCTACCAGAGTCTTCATCTTCGGACTCAGATACTGCCTTGGCCTTCAGTGCACGTGTTCTGCCATAGCTTGAACCATAGAGATCTCTCTTTTCAGCAAGTTGGAACTCATGAGTATGTAGCCTTTCGAGAATATCAGCGGGATCAAGTGACTTGTAATCAGGACGTTCTTGTATCATCAATGCCAAAGTGTCAAATGAGGAATCAAGCGATCTCAGCAATTTCTTCACCACCTCATGGTTGGTGATGTCAGTGGCACCAAGTGCTTGAAGCTCATTTGAGATATCAGTGAGGCGATCGAAGGTTTGTTGAACATTTTCATTGTCGAGTATTTTAAAGTGGTTGAAGAGATTGCGAAGAACATCAACTCGAGAGTCACGCTGAGTTGAGACTCCTTCATTCACTTTGGACAACATGTCCCAGATAAGCTTCACTGTCTCCAAAGCACTCACTCTGCCATACTGTCCTTTGCTCAGATGGCCACATATGATATTCTTCGCTTGAGAGTCGAGTTGCTTGAATCTCTTCACATCAGCAGCATTCGGAGAAGGTGTGACTGAGGGAACAGCATTTTCCACAACATACCAGAGATCGTTATCAATTGCTTCAAGATGCATTCGCATCTTATTCTTCCAGTAGGGGTAGTCCGTCCCATCGAAGGTAGGACACCCAGCAGAGACCTTGATCATACATGCGGTCGACATAACTAAAACTCCAGGCAGTTAAACCAAAATCACACAGAACAAGGGAGTACCTTGCTCTGGTACCAATTGAAAGTGCGTTATATCAACTAGAGGGGGTGAATAGGCGATTTTTATGAAATTCTTCACTGGGGAATTTGCCCGTGAGGAAATTCCTTAGCGAAGAACTACTAGCAGCGGAATAAGTACTCAACAGTAAACATAACAGAATACAAGCATGGTCATCATTATGAAATGAAGACAGGCACAGAGTACAGGAAGCGTAAGCACATGATAACACAGGATGAAGACAAACAGACTGAAGAAATTGAACTGAGGAAATTGAGAAAGTCTTCAGTTAAAGTCTTCAAACACAGATATGAACAAGTACACAACTCAATTATGAGGAAATGGAACCAGTAAGCTTGGTGAAGACAATGATTTGGTAGACCAGTTCCAACTGCTGTCTCAGTTGTACGTCTAGTTGGAGCGGCTGAGTATTTAAACTCGAGGACACACAGTCCCGGACACCCAGTCCTGAACACGCAGCTCAGGACACCCAGTCCTCACCATATTCTCCTTGAACTAAGGTCACACAGACCTCGTCCAATCACTCGTGGTAAGTCTTCAGGTGACTTCCAAAACTTCACAAACTTGGTAACTCGGCGATCCACAATTCCTCTTGGATGCTCTAGACCATGACGCCTAACCGTTTGGAAGAAGCACAGTCTTCAAAGGTAACAAGTGTCGGATCCACGCAGGATCAATCTCTTCAGTGATGCTCAATCACTTGGGGTTTGTAGCTGTTTCGGTTTTTGGTTTTTCCTCACTTGATGATTTTTGCTCAAAGTCCTCGGAGGATGGGTTGCTCTCAAATGACAAGTGTCAGTTTCTCTCGGAGCAGCCAACCAACTAGTGGTTGTAGGGGGCGGCTATTTATAGCCTAGGGAGCAACCCGACATGATAAGACATAAATGCCCTTCAATGATATGACTGTTAGGTGGATAGATATTTTGGGACAGCTGGCGCATAGCACAGCAACGGTCGGAATTTTGAGTAGCAAAATCCTCAGGGCTATCATGTTCCTCACTGTGTAGGCAATCCGCACTGGCGAATTCCTAACTCCTCAGTCAGGATAAATTCCTCAGAGACCAGAAGAACTTCGTCTCTGTCACTGAAGAAATTGACTGAACTATATGAGATTTCCAATGGCTTCACTCGAAGGGATTGGTAGGTGTAGGATTTTGAGTTGAGCATCACATGGAAAAATTTTCCTTAGTATTTCCTCGACCCCCTTTAATAGTACGGTGTTTCCTATGACTCAACAAAGAGAAAATGAAACTACAAAAACAAAAGTCTTCACGCTTCATGTTCCTCGAATGAATACCAAGTCTTCACGGTCACACCAATTTCTTCACTTTCAAAGTCTTCAGAAAGTCTTTAGAGATCCAAAGTCTTCAGTCGAAGAACTTCATTTTTAGGGGTCGACTTTCTCTGTAAATATCAAACTCCTCATAGACTTATAGACCTATGTACACTCACAAACTCATTAGTCCCTTAACCTATAAGTCTTCAATACACCAAAATCACTAAGGGGCACTAGATGCACTTACACCTCCATAAATAGGACTAGCCACCACCGTAGCTAGGGGGCGGCCTCATCTTAGACTAGAACTAGTTCATCCTCTCAACCACATCCACCAAGCACAAGAACACCTCTTCTAAGGAGGTTGTTCTTTCCCCTCTATTGTTCATCCTCAGCCCGAGAGGAAATTCACCACCACCACACTGGAGTAGGGTATTACACCACATTGGTAGCCCGAATGAGTACAGTGCGGCCCATCTTCATCAGCTCAAGCCCAAGACCCTCGCGAGGGACCAAGCCTCGCAGGGCGGACGACAGGAAGCTTCCTCAGAGGCAGCCTCATTAGGCAGGCTCGCGAGGAGGCAGAGAGATCAAGGCAGGGGTACCTCGCGAGGAACCCGTGACGCAAGCCATGACGATCGAGGCCAGGCGGGCGCCAGGCGGGCGCCGGCCAGCGTAGTGTCCTTGTTTCCCCTTTGGTGCAGAGGGGGCAAGCACAGGCCAAGGCATCAGGCAAAGGTTACCATTCCGGTGCAACGAGACCATGACCAGCCGGACGGCAGGATGGCGGTCACCGTGGAGCCTAGGACGGCGTCATCGCCAGTGCTTTTGGCAGCCGAAGACCACCTTTGGTCAGGATAACTTGTACTAGATGTTCCCCTTTGAAATGGCCAATTGTTGGCGCCCTTCCCGCTGATTATTTGGGGAGAGGCCCAGGGCCTCTATAAATAGAGCTAGCCACCACAGAAGGAGGACAACGGCTGGAAATCCGGTAGAACCATAGCAGAGAGAGAGAGAGGCGACAGAACTCACCCTAGCAGTTCATCGCACTAGCTCAAGAACACCTCTCGCGAGGCTGTTCTTCCCTTGTACTGTCCATCATCAGCCCCAGAGGCAATCCACCACGCCACACACTAGAGTAGGGTATTACACCACAACGGTGGCCCGAACCAGTATAAACATCGTGTCCCTTGTGTTGTTCATCATTTTCATCTTAGTTCGCACGAGAGGATCAGACATTGATCGCTAGGGGAGAGATCATCGCGCGCGCCCCAGTGTTTGAACCTCAAGGGTCTGCCGGAACCCGAAACCCGACATTTGGCGCGCCAGGTAGGGGTTCGCTGGAATCCTCCTTTTGTTGTGCACGTGTGATCTTCCGTCGTGTCCATGGCTGACGATCGCGCCGAGCGCCGGGCTGCTCACGCCGCTCGCGTCGCCCAGACGGCGCCCGTCGGCGGCACCTCTCGTCATTCCCCGTCGCCCGCCGCCAACACCGCCACCGGCCCGGCGGGGAACGAGCAGCAGGCCTCGTCCCCGCACCCCTCGGTGCGGCGGGATGGCCGCACCGCCACCACGTTGTCCCACGCCCGTCGCGCAGCCATGGATATGCACGCCTCACTGCTCTTGGCGCGGCAGCTCCTGCACTATCGCCCCGTCGACGACCTCTACGAGGACTGGCTCACCCACATCACCGAGCTCGTCAGTGCCGTAGGGGGCTCCCCCTTGCGGTCCCTCTCGCTGCCTCGCCCTCCGTCTCATGGAGGGAGCGAGGATCAGGAGGCGCCTCCGCCGCCTCCTCCCCAAGAAGGTTCCTTGTCTCCAAGGCGCGGGGCCCCAGGGCGAGACCCTCCACGTCCGGCGCCTACGCAGCAAGAAGGGAGCTGCCAAGAGATCCCACGTCCCCGGGAAGGTGCTCGCGCGTTCCTAGCGCCGGCGCGCCAAGATCGCGCCCCAGCGCCTGCACGACAAAACCCGCGCTGCTCCCAGTGGCGGCGCGTGGTGACCCGCAAGAACGAGTCTAGCACCAGCAAAGGGCGCCGGTGGCCACGGCGGGCTGCCTCGCCTTCACCCCCGAGCTATGCGGCGTCACATGGCCAGGCAAGTTCAAGCCTGACCTCCCTCCTCGCTACGTTGGCACGGCAGACCCCGCGGAGTTCCTGCAGCTCTACGAGCTGGGCATCGTAGCCGCCAACGGAGACGAGAAGGTCATGGCGAATTGGTTCCCCATGGCGCTCAAGGACGGCGCCCGCACCTGGCTCCTGAACCTGGCTCCCGGCACAATCTCCTCCTGGAGCGAGATGCGCACCCGCTTCATCGCCAACTTCCAGGGCACTCGCGACCGGCCCCCCGGCCGTGAGCGACCTGCGCCGCATCAAGCAACAGCCAGGAGAAACCCTGCAGAAGTACATCCAGCGCTTCAACTACGCTCGCCTCAAGATCCCCAAGGTGACTAAAGAAGCCATCATGTCAGCCTTCTCCGACGGCGTGCGCGACGTCAAGATGAAGGAAGAGCTAGCAATCCATGAAGACCTGTGCACATCCCTGGAGCTGTTCAACTTGGCGACCAAGTGCGCCAGGGCTGAGGAAGGGCGTCTCTCCCTCCTCGAGCTCCCGGCAGCCGAACCGGAAGAAAAGAAGCTCAAGGCCAAGGACGTGAAGCGCAAGGGGGCTGTTGTGCTAGCAGCGGAACCAGACACCAAGCGTGGCAGGGATCAGCCTGAGTCATCCAAGGGCGGAAGGTACTGCGTGTACCACGACCTCCACACCAACAACACCAATGAATGTCAAGAGCGCAGAGTCGTGCGAGATGGGAGAATCGGCCGACACCCAGAGCGCAACGATAGGGGCTATGGCCGAGGAGGAGGAAGAGGCGGTGGACGATGGGAAGACCGTGGCCTTCGCCAGGGATGGCGTGACCACCCTCACGAGGACCGCTGGTAGGACCAGCCTCGCGAGGGAGGCTGGAGGGACCAGCCTCGTGAGGACCATCCCCATGGCAACATAGGCATCCCTCCTCTGCCGCCTCCACCAAGGAGGAACGAAGACCAACACCAAGACGATCGGGCTGGGGGCTTCCAAGAGACGCGTGCAATTGCTTGCATCTTGGGCGGCGCCCAGGCCCCAGCCTCACAGCGCATCTTCAAGCAGTTTGCTTGCGAGGTGAATGCAGTCCTTCCCAAGCTTGTGGCCACGCGCCCTCTCAGGTGGTCTTCGTGCGCGATCACATTCAGTTCCACAGACCAGCTCAAGTGTGCGGCAATGGCCGAAGTCCTCCCGATGCTTTGCTCCCCAGTCATCAGCTACATGCAGGTCACCAGGACCCTCATCAATGCCGGGGCAGGACTCAACGTCCTGTCCGTCGAGACGTTCGACAATCTCCAAGGGCCATACGACCAACTTCAGCCGACCAAGCCTTTCTCAAGAGTCACCGATGGTTCAACTGTTCCAATTGGGCAGGTTCGCCTTCCGGTCACCTTCGCGCAATGCAACAACTACTGCACCGAGCTCATCGACTTCGACGTCGCTCACATCTGCCCGCCTTACAACGCCATCCTCGAGTACCCAGCCCTAGCCAAGTTTATGGAAGTGACTCGCCATGGTTACAATGTCCTCAAGATGCCAGGAAGCGGTGGAGTCATCACCGTACCCTGTGAAGAAAGGGACGCAGTGTGCTCGCTCGAGCGTGCGTTCCAAGCCGCAGCAATCGAAGACCCAGATTGCAGGAGTGGGAGGCCTCCCAAGGCGACCCTCAAGAAGAAGAAGACCTCACCTGGCCAGAGCCACAAGGAAGTAGGCACCTCCGGAGGTATTGCGTCAGGATCCGCGCCCGATCAGGGAGCGCCGCCCTCTTGTGCATAGGAAGGCGCGCCTGGTCCCCTCCTCAGACAGGGCTCGGGGGCTTTCTCTTGGAGAGCCACCGACCTTGCCAAGGTCGCGGGGGAGGTCCTCGGTCACCACTTGGAGGGGTGCTTTCAGGCACGCTTCCCTCAGAAAGGTACAAGTCAAAGGAGACAAAACCCTCAGGAGTTCATCGCAAGGAACACCCAAGAGCTACAAGATTCTAGAGTCATGCGCAGCAGCCGCTGCTTACTTGCCGTGGCCCCACATCCAGGCGAGAAAGGAGGGATGCGCGTCTGCGTCGACATACCAGGGCCCAACCGAGCTGCGTCCCAGGAGCGTCTATGGCCTTCGGCCGTAGGGCGCTGCGTGGGACCACCCCACAGCTACATTTGCATGCGCTTCGGCCTGCCGAGCACGGTCACCGCACATCAGCGCCTGTTGAGGAGCATTCTGGAGGCTCAGGAGGTCAGGCATCGCGCGGTCCTGGCGGAGGTGGCGATGATCCCCGAAGACCTGCACATGCCACCAGAGCCTTGGGCCTGGGGGCTCATGAGGGCCGACGTCTTCACCGCACATCGCTCACTTCCTCAGCATCACTTCGTCTTCAACAGCACCAGGTGACATCTTTCAGAGTTCTACTTTCAGCTGGGAGCGCCCACAGGCTGCACCATTCCCAGGCCGCATGGGTCCGTCCCCGTGGCATGTATCCATTTTGGTTATGCTCTTTACTTACCCTGTTGGGGGCGCCCCTCGGGCTGCATCATCCCCAAGCCGCTCGGGCCCGACCCAGCGGCGGTTGCTTTTACCTGCGCTTTCTTGAAATTGGATTTCCTCCTATGTGCTTAACATACCTGACCTAATCACCTGCTCGATCGACGCCTATTTGAAGAGCCGCTCGCTCTGGCATGGCGCGTACGCACGGGTCCGTCCCTACAGCGTTGATAAACCTGAGCGGTCGAGCTCTGGCCGCGGCAGCCCCGCACAGCGCCACCTCACCAGGCCCTCAGTGCCCTGATCGCTCCCTCGGAGTGACCATAGGTTGGCCGGCGACCGTAACGACAGGCCTTGTTTCTCCTCATGATTGGTGTGCAGGACCTACTCCAGGAGCAACGTTGGGGGCATCATGAGCTCTCTCTCCCTCTCTTCGGCACGGACCGCTTGCACGTTAAAGGGGGGGTACCTGAGCATCGCGACTCATGGGCTCCTACTGGCTCTCCAGCCCTCACCCCCTGGCCTTGACCCACGGCATCGCGACCTGTCATACCAGCGTCGGCTGAGCTCGCTCGAGGGCCGGGACCTGAGGACGTAGAGCGCCAAGTCCTCGTGAGGATAGAAAGGGGGAGCTTAGCCGGAATAGAATGGACACCTCACGCTAATTCATATTAAGGATATAGTAATTACAAAGGCACGGCAGACGCCTTACATACCCCTGCGGGGTGTTGCTTTAATTCCTTGCAAGGAACAAAAGGTGCTAACCCTAAGGAACGCTACTTGCAGCACCTCCCCAGTCGACGCCATCATCAACAGTGGGCTGCCCAGTGCAGGCGCCAACCCCATCCAGATCAGTGGCGTTGGCGGCCCGAGGCAGCTGCCTCACTCCGAGTGCGGCGCGAGCTCGGAGGCTCGTAGCTGTCGTCGCTCATCTCCAGGGTCGTGAGGAGTTCGGGGGAGCCGCTGAAGCCCGCAGTCCCTCCGCTACTGCCTAAGGAGCTGCAGGAGGACCAACGGGCGGGGCTGGTCCTCGCCAGTTCGTCACCACTGCCGCTTCCCTTGGGGCAGCATTCCAGCTCGCATCCTTCTGCATCAAAGACCTTGAAGAACATCAAGGAGGCGACGTCGTACTCAAGATGGATCACCAAGGCGTCGTCCGCGCGACAGACCCGGGCAATCTCACCCCAGCCCCAGGTCATGAAGACCTTGCCCGGAGCGACGACCGCGACCTCCGCTCCGGTTGCAGGGGTGCCACAGTCGGCGTGTTGCAGCCAGAGCTCCAGGGCCCCGCTCGGCGGCATCTCGAACGCGAAGGAGGGAGGAAGGCGGATCCATGAAGTTGGAGGCATGGCAGTGTGAAGCACAAGCTCGCGAGAGGAGCGCTCCGCGTGGACTCCGGGGGGGACGACGCACACCAGTGTGACTCGCCGGCGTCGGCAGCGACGCTGTCGGTGTTGCTCGGCGCCCTCCCCCCTGGGGCCTATGACGCGGGCGTGCAAGGGCAGCGGAAACCCAGGCGGTGGCCGCTCGTACCACGGCCTCGACACCACCTGCCAGGCGCCTTCGTCCCGGTGACAAAGGATTGGCCACTTCTTCGGCGGGAGGGGGTCAGGACCCTCTCTGGGTCCTTTCCCTTCTCCTCAGCTGAAAACCGGCGGATCAGTGCCATTGGTGCAAGAGGAAGCAAGTATGAGGAAGAAGAAGAGGAGGAGTGACAGAAAGGGGTGAACCGGCGAAGCTCACGTGGCCCCGTACTTATAGCCGGGGAAGGCCAACCGCCGGGCATCATGACCTCAGGTAATCGTGACCCATATCTTTGCATGCAGGGACCTGTCAAGTCGTGCAGTTGTCGAGGCATCATGGGAAGTGCAGACGCCCACGCCCAATCAACCGCCACGCGGCGCCCAAGGCCGCAGGCTGTTAGGGCCCGCTGTGCTTCGCGCTTGCCACTTCGCTTCTTTGCTAAGCCAAGCCCGCGCGCGCCTTGGGCCCGGGGGCTACTGTCGGTGTTCTGGGAACGGGGGTCCCCAGACTTGCCTGCCTGCGGCCTGCGGCATGGCTCAGGCAGGGGCCCAGCACGGCCCATCTTCATTAGCTCAAGCCCAAGACCCTCGCGAGGGGCCAAGCCTCGCGGGGCGGACGACAGGAAGCTTCCTCAGAGGCAGCCTCACCAGGCAGGCTCGTGAGGAGGCGGAGAGATCAAGGCAGGGGTATCTCGTGAGGAACCCGTGATGCAAGCCATGACGATCGAGGCCAGGCGGGCGCCGGCCTGCGCAGTGTCCTTGTTTCCCCTTTGGTGCAGAGGGGGCAAGCACAGGCCAAGGCATCAGGCAAAGGTTACCATTCCGGTGCAACGAGACCATGACCAGCCGGACGGCAGGACGGAGGTCACCGTAGAGCCCAGGACGGCGTCATCGCCAGTGCTTTTGGCAGCCGAAGACCACCTTTGGTCAGGATAACTTGTACTAGATGTTCCCCTTTGAAATGGCCAATTGTTGGCGCCCTTCCCGCTCATTATTTGGGGAGAGGCCCAGGGCCTCTATAAATAGAGCTAGCCACCACAGAAGGAGGACAACGGCTGGAAATCTGGTAGAACCATAGAAGAGAGAGAGGCGACAGAAGTCACCCTAGCAGTTCATTGCACCAGCTCAAGAACACCTCTCGCGAGGCTGTTCTTCCCTTGTACTGTCCATCATCAGCCCCAGAGGCAATCCACCACACCACACACTGGAGTAGGGTATTACACCACAACGGTGGCCCGAACCAATATAAACATCATGTCCCTTGTGTTGTTCATCATTTTCATGCTAGTTCGCACGAGAGGATCGGACGTAGATCGGTAGGGGAGAGATCTCCGCGCGCACCCCAGTGTTCGAACCTCAAGGGTCTGCCGGAACCCGAAACCCGACAGTCGCTCCGCGTCTCATTGCTCCATCGTCTCCATGTCGGACACTCGCCGCGCTCGCGCTGAGTGTCGGGCTGCCCTCGCCGCCCGCGTTGCTCAGACAGCTCCCATCGGTGGGCCGCCCCATCGTTCTCCGCCGCCTGCCTCCAACGCCGCCACCGGCCCATCGGGGAACAAGCAGCAAGCATCCTCGCTGCACCCCTAGGTGTGGCGGGACGGCCGTACCGCCACTCCATCGCTGAACTCGGCCGGTTCCTCATCCCATACTCGTCGCGCTCCTGTGGACGCGCAGGCTGCTCTGTGCATGGCGCGTGAGCTCCTGCACTACCGCCCAATCGACGACCTCTACGAGGACTGGCTCGACCGCATCGCCGAGCTTGTCAGCACCAAAGGGGGCTCCCTGCACCGTACCTCTCGCCACCTCGCCCTCCGCCAGCTGCAGGCGGCGTGGCCCGTGAAGCACCTCTACCACCTCTGCCCCAAGACGGAGTCTTGGCGCCCAGGCGCGCAGCCCCACGGCGCGACCTGTCGCGTCCGTCGCCCGCGCAAGATGAAAGAAGCTGCCAAGAAATCCCTCGGCCACAAGAAAACGCCCCCACGCTCCCTACGCCACCACGGCAAAACCGCGTGCCGCCCGCAGCGGCGGTGCGTGGACCCCATCAAGGACAAGTTCTCCACCAGAGCAGAGTCCCGGTGACCACGGCAGGCTGCCGCGCCTTCACCCCTGAGCTGCGTAGCGTCGCTTGGCCGGGCAAGTTCAAGCCGGATATGCCACCTCGCTACGACGGCACCCCCGACCCCGCGGATTTCCTGCAGCTGTACGAGCTGAGCATCGAGGCAGTCAACGGCGACGAGAAAGTCACGGAGAACTGGTTTCCCATGGCTCTCAAGGATGGTGCCCGCTCCTGGCTCCTGAATCTGCCTCCAGGCTCGATCTCTTCTTGGGACGGGATGCGCGTCCGTTTCATCATCAACTTCTAGGGCACTCGCGACCGCCCACCGGCTGCGGGTGACCTGCGCCGCGTCAAGCAACAACCAGGAGAGACCCTCTAGAACTACATCCAGAACTTCAACAATGTCCGCCTCAAGATCCCTAAGGTGACGGACGAGGCCATCATCTCTGCGTTTTCCGATGGCGTCCGTGACGTCAAGATGAAGGAGGAGCTCGCCATCCACGAGAAGTTGTGCACATCCCTGGAGCTATTCAACCTGGCGACGAAGTGCGCAAGATCTGAGCAGGGGCGCGTCTCCCTCCTCGATCTCCCAGCTGCGGACACGGAGGAGAAGAAAGCTAAGGCCAAAGACGTGAAGCGCAAGGGAGCAGCCGTGCTCGCGGCAGAGCCGAACACAAAGCGCCACAGGGACCAGCCTGATTCATCCAAGAGCAGCCGACTATTCTGCCCTTTCATAACCTACATAGCCACAACACCAGCGACTGTCAAGAGCTCAGAGACATTTGAGAAGGATGCCTTGGTCGACGCCCCGAGCGCAACGACCGGGGCTATGGCCGTGGAGGAGGAGGCGGGGGCGGACGTTGGGATGACCATGGCCCATGCCAGGAGTGACACGACCGGCCTCGTGAGGACCACTGGCAGGATTAGCCTCGCAAGGGTGCCTGGAGGGATCAGCCTCGTGAGGTTCGTCCTCAGGGCAACGCCGGTCTTCCTCCACTACCGCCACCGCCGAGAAGAAATGATGACCACCACCAAGACGAGGGGGCTGGGGGCTTCCAGGAGCCGCGTGCCATCGCCTGCATCTTGGGTGGAGCTCAAGCCCCAGCCTCACAGTGTATCTTCCAGCCGTTTGCTCGCGAGGTGAATGCAGTCCTCCCCAAGCTCGAGGTCACGCGCTCGCTCATGTGGTCCCAGTGCACCATCACATTCAGCTCAGCAGACCAACTCAAGTGCGCGGCTACTGCCGGCGTCCTCCCGATTGTTTGTTCACCCGTCATCAGCAATGTGCAAGTCACCAAGACCCTCATCGACGGCGGCGCAAGGCTCAACGTCTTGTCCGTCGAGACGTTCGACAGCCTCCAAGTGCCGTATGGTTAGTTTCATCCCACCAAGCCTTTCTTAGGAGTAACTGATGGCACTACCACGTCGAACGGTCAGGTCTGCCTCCCAATCACCTTTGGACAGTGCAACAACTACCGCACCGAGCTCATCGACTTCGACATGCCCACATCTGTCTGCCATACAATGCCATCCTCGGGTATCCGGCCCTGGCCAAGTTCATGGTCATGACGCACCATGGCTACAACGTCCTCAAGATGCCAGGAAGCGGCGGGATCATCATTGAGGGAGTCCTGGATTAGGGGGTGTTCGGATAGCCAGACTATACCTTCAGTCGGACTCCTGGACTATGAAGATACAAGATTGAAGACTCCGTCCCGTGTCCGGAAGGGACTTTCCTTGGCGTGGAAGGCAAGCTTGGCGATACAGATATGTAGATCTCCTACCGTTGTAACCGACTCTATGTAACCCTAACCCTATCCGGTGTCTATATAAACCGGAGGGTTTTAGTCCGTAGGACAACGTACACAACAATAATCATACCATAGGCTAGCTTCTAGGGTTTAGCCTCTTCGATCTCGTGGTAGATCTACTCTTGTACTACCCATATCATCAATATTAATCAAGCAGGACGTAGGGTTTTACCTCCATCGAGAGGGCCCGAACCAGGGTAAAACTTCGTGTCCCTCGCCTCCTGTTACCATCCGGCCTAGACGCATAGTTCGGGACCGCCTACCCGAGATCCGCCGGTTTTGACACCGACATTGGTGCTTTCATTGGGAGTTCCTCTGTGTCGTTGCCATCAGGCTCGGTGGCTCCTACGATCATCGATAGCGATGCAGTCCAGGGTGATACCTTCCTCCCCGGATAGATATTTGTCTTCGGCGGCTTCACACTGCGGGCCAATTCGCTTGGCCGTCTGGAGCAGATCGAAAGCTACGCCCCTGGCCGTCAGGTCAGATTTGGAAGTTTAAACTACATGGCTAACATCCGCGGGGACTTGATCTTCGACGGATTCGAGCCACTGCTGAGCGCGCCGCACTGTCACGACGAGCATGATCTAGCTCTGCCACCGAACAATGCCCTAGAGGCCGCACCCGCATCGGCTCCGACCCTTAATTCGGAGCCAACTGCGCCGATCGAGGATGGGCGGTTGGACGCCACCCCGGGGACTGCGACCCCAACGGCGATTGAGCCGAACACCAATCCCGTACTCTACGAGACTCGTGACTCCAAGGAGCCGGACTCCTCTCCAGACTCCGAACCCTCCGCGCCCCTGCCGATCGAATCCGATCGGGCGCCGATCATGGAGTTCACTGCCGCGGACATCTTTCAGCACTCGCCTTTCGGCGATATCCTGAAGTCACCGAAGTCTCTCTCTTTATCAGGAGAGCCCTGGCCGGACTATGGTCAGCAAGGTTGGGGTACGAATGTTGAAGAGATTCAAAGCCCACCCACCACCCACTTTGTAGCCACTGTCGACGACTTAACCGACATGCTCGACTTCGACTCCGAAGACATCGACGGTATGGACGCCGATGATGGAGATGATGAAGAACCAGCGCCTACTAGGCCCTGGAAAGCCACCTCGTCATATGACATATACATGGTGGACACCCCAAAAGAGGGAGATGGCGATGGAACAGCGGAGGATGACCCCTCCATGAAACAGCCTAAGCGCCGGCGTCAGCGGCGCCGCTCAAAATCCCGCCAAAACAAATACGGTGATTCCAGCACGGGAGATAATAATACTCCGGAAAGTGCCGAAGAAAACCCCCTCCAACAAGATTTAGCACAGGAGGATGGAGAAACCAGCCCTCACGAGAGACCGGCAGACAGAGAGGTCGAGGACGATAATTATATGCCTCCCTCCGAAGACGAGGCAATCCTCGACGATGACGAATTCGTCATGCCAGAGGATCCCGTCGAGCAAGAGCGTTTTCAACGCAGGCTTATGGCCACGGCAAGAAGCCTCAAGAAAAACAGCAACAGCTTAGAGCTGATCAAGATTTGCTGGTCGACAGATAGACTGAAGTCCTTGCGGCCGAAGAGCATAAACTCGAACGCCCCTCCAAGAGCTACCCAAAGCGCAGGTTGCTACCCCGATTAGAGGAGGAAGCACTTGATGCGACTGACCGGCCACCTCGTGGCCGCGATAGAGAGGCCTCCCGGCCTTCCACTCAAGCCACACCCCATACCAAGGCACGAGAATATGCGCCGGACTTACGAGACATGTTGGAGGACAAGGCAAGGCAAACACGCTCGATCTATGGATCGCGTGGGCGCCACACGGCTCGAGACGGTAACCGTCATGCAGGCCACAAATTCGGCAGGGCCGAACACAGCTCATTGGAGCTACGTCATGATATCGCCCAGTACAGAGGCGCCGCACACCCTCTATGCTTTACAGACAAAATAATGGATCATCAAATCCCCGAGGGTTTCAGACCCGTAAACATCGAATCATATGATGGCACAACAGATCCTGCAGTATGGATCGAGGATTATCTCCTTCATATCCACATGGCCCGCAGCGACGATTTCCACGCCATCAAATACCTCCCCCTCAAGCTTAAGGGACCAGCTCGGCATTGGCTTAACAGCTTGCCAACAGGATCAATCAGTTGTTGGGAGGACCTGGAAGCCGCATTCCTCGACAATTTCCAGGGCACTTATGTGCGACCCCCAGACGCCGATGACCTAAGTCACGTAATTCAGCACCCAGAGGAATCGGCTAGGCAATTCTGGACACGGTTCCTAACAAAGAAAAATCAAATAGTCGACTGTCCGGACGCTGAGGCACTAGCAGCCTTCAAGCACAATATCCGTGACGAGTGGCTGGCCCGGCACCTTGGACAGGAAAAGCCGAAATCTATGGCAGCACTCACGACACTCATGACCCGCTTCTGCGCGGGAGAAGACAGCTGGCTTGCTCGTAGCAACAATATGACCAAGAACCCTCGTAATTCAGACACCAGGGACAGTAGTGGCAAGTCGTGTCGCTACAAGCAGAAGCGCCGCATTAACGGCAACAATGCTGAGGATACGGCAGTTAATGTCGGATTCAAAGGCTCAAATCCGGTCAGCAGAAAAAGCCATTCAAAAGGAATCCTAGGGGCCCGTCCAGTTTGGACCGAATACTCGACCGCTTGTGCCAGATACATGGCACCCCCGAAAAGCCGGCCAATCACACCAACAGGGATTGTTGGGTGTTCAAGCAGGCAGGCAAGTTAAACGCCGAAAATGAATACAAGGGGATGCATAGCGATGACGACGAGGAGCCCCCGGCCGCCGAACAACAGTGGACAGAAGGGTTTTCCCCCACAAGTGTGGACGATGAACATGATATACGCAACCCACGTCCCCAAAAGGGAGCGGAAGCGTGCGCTAAGGGACGTATACGCGATGGAGCCAGTCGCCCCAAAGTTCACCCCATGGTCTTCCTGCCCGATCACCTTTGATCGAAGGGACCATCCCACTAGCACCCGTCATGGCGGATTCGCCGCATTGGTTCTAGACCCAATTATTGACGGATTTCACCTCACTAGAGTCCTTATGGACGGCGACAGTAGCCTGAACATGCTTTACCAGGATACAGTGCGGAAAATGGGCATCGATCCCTTGAGGATTAAACCCACTAAAACGACCTTTAAAGGCGTCATACCAGGTGTAGAGGCCAACTGTACAGGCTCAGTTACACTTGAAGTGGTCTTCGGATCTCCGGATAATTTCCAAAGCGAGGAGTTAATCTTCGACATAGTCCCGTTCCGCAGTGGCTATCACACGCTGCTCGGCCGAACCGCATTTGCCAAGTTCAATGCGGTGCCGCACTACGCATACCTCAAGCTCAAGATGCCAGGCCCTCGAGGAGTCATCACGGTCAATGGAAACACCGAACGCTCTCTCCGAACGGAGGAGCACACGACGGCCCTTGCAGCGGAAGTACAAAGCAGCATCTCCAGGCAGTTCTCCAGTCCGGCCACTAAACGACCGGACACCGTCAAGCGCGCCCGGAGTAACCTACGACAAGACCGCCTGGCACGATCCGAGCAGGCGTAGCAATGCGGCCCCAACCTCAACTCTCGCAAAAAGGCGACGCCAGTACTTCGCGTACACAACTATGCTCTAGAGATACCATGGGTACAGGGGGAGGGGCACCATCATGGCACGCCCAAAAATACGGCTTAAACCGTACCAGGGGCTGCCGATTTTTTTTCAATTTTCTCTTACTTTCAGGACTCCATCCTTCGGAAGGCCTGTTCGGCAGTTCAATTGCCGCACCAACGATGCAAGAACCAGGGAAGCAGACAAGCCACGCCGCAGTACGGAACTCCCAGGTGGTCTCTATCACGAGCAGTATACCTGTTCCGCATACTATTCCGCAGCTTGCCCCTGGAACGGACATGTTAACTAGTCCAACCTTCCACTTATCGCATTATTTGTATCGTTCTACTTTGATCGCAGCCCTTTTTAATAAACAATGCATAGCTTTCGTCTATTTTTGCATTACCTTTTTCCTTTATATATGTTCCTTAACGACATGTTGCACCCATACACGTTGGTACGGCCAAAATACGCCAGGGGCTTTAGTACCCCTCAATATGGTGTGAGAAGTCCGAACACTTTAACAAGTGCGGCACCCCGAACTTATAGCATTATATGCATCGGCTCTGAATCATGTCTTGGGTCAATAGTTGGGTTTGCCCGGCTCCTATGTTTTGGTGCCTTACGTTCCGCTATATCGGCTAAGGTAGCACTAGGAGAACCACTGCGATTGTGCCCTAGTTGAGCTGGGTCGAGCACCTCAGTGGAGAAAGCTAAAACTGACTGTCATGATGAAGCGAGAGCTGGTCGCTGTTCGAGAGGTTTTTCAAGTCCCTAAAGACTTATGCCGCTTAGGGCGAGGAGCCGGCTCTGTCCAGCCAAGGCGTGGATAGCGCCCCGAACTCGGTCTTCCGAATACCAGGGGCTTCGCCGAAATTTAAAATTATAGAATTCTATAGCTAAGTGAGAGTGTTCACGCATTATAGTCTGATTGCCTTGTTCATTAGGCTGAGAGCCTCCCTCGAAGGACCCAAACATGGGAAAAAGAGCGCTCAGGTTTATCCCCGAACACCCCAGCACTAGCGGCACGGGGGCAGAAGCTGACGACTCGCCATCTCTCAGAATTGATAAACAGCCGCACAAAAGGTAATATTTTAAATTCCAATAGCATTGTTTAGCGCATATAAACAAGTTTTTCAGCGCACAGGACAAAACGAGCAAGTTTCACTCAAAAATTACATCCCTAGAACATTCATCCGCCACAAGGCAGGCACCCGTTAGAACATCCTTATAGTAATTCTCGGGCTTGCGATGCTCTTTCCCCGGCGGTGGCCCATCCTTCACCAGCTTCTCAGCATCCAGCTTGCCCTAGTGCACCTTAGCACGGGCAAGGGCCCTACGGGCACCTTCAATGCAGACGGAGCGCTTGATGACTTCGAGCCTTGGACAGGCCTCCACCAGCCGCCGCACCAGCCCGAAATAGCTCCCAGGCAGAGCCCCTCCAGGCTTGGCCTTCTCACACGATAACCTCAGGAGATTCGTTCGGCGCAGGTTATCTAACCACCTCATAGGACCAAGACAGCGAACAAGAATCAAGACCAGGCGCAACCCACCTTGAGGTAGGGCCTCGTGAGTCCCGCGCTGGCTCACGAGTGCCCAGACACACCTCGTCTAGCCCTGTCGTGCAAGCCACATGTCAGGGCGGGGATGTACACGCCCTGGGTTCTCTCCGCAATAGGGAGTCCCCTCTCACGCACCAGAAGCGAATCAGCAATCATCACGGTGGCCGGAGCCCTTCCTCGTGCTAACTTGCAGGAACTTCCTGAGGGCCACAGCAGGTGGTACCGTGGGCTCTCCCTCTTCTCCCATGCGATTCACTTGCGCGTTTAAAAGGGGGCTCCTGAGCATCACGACTAAGGAGCTCTTGCTGGCTCTCCAGCCCTCACCCCTGGCCTTGACCATGGCACGCAACCTGGCATACCAGCGGCGGTTGAGCTCGTTCGAGGGCCGGGACCTGAGGACGCAGAGTGGCCGACGCACGAGTCTGGCATGACTCGCATTGCCGACTCCGGACAGCCAAGATAAGTTCTCGCTCTGGAACCACCATTCTCTACGGCACGAGACCCTCGCTCACTCCCTTCGCTGCCCTGCTACGGCAACGTTTTCTTCCATTCACATCCTAAGACAGCTGCTTGCGCACTAAAGGGGACGTCTTGAGCATCATGCCTCAGGAGCTCTTACTGGACCTCTGGCCGATCACCTGCCTGCCTTGACCACAGCACTCGACCTGGCATACCAGCGACGACTGCAGCCGCCTGGGGACCAGGACCTGTCAGCATAGAGCACTAAGCTGCCGCTAGATTGGAAAGGGGAGGCCGAGCCTCGGCAGGATATGCGCGCACAAATCTTCGTAATAAGGGCTATATTGACAAAAGGCATTACAGACGCTTTGCATGACCCGCGGGGTTCATTTCTTGATTCATCGCAGGGAACACAAGGGAAGGAATTCCTAGGAGTTCTATCTACATGCACCAGAAGTCGTTGACGCCATCATCAACAGTGGGCCACGCATTGCCGGCGCCAACCACATCCAGATCAACGACGACGACTGGACGTCGTGGCCCTGCTCTGGGCTCGGCGAGAACTTGGGCACACGTAGCTACCGTCGCTCATCTCCGGAGTCTCGTAAAAATCGGGAGAGCCGCTAGACCACCGGAGTCGCCGTTGTCGCTGGAGGAGCTGCAGGCGAGGCCTGCGGCGGGCCCAGTGCCTGCCGCAGCATCGTCCTGGCGACCTCCTTCAAGGCAGCACTCCAGGCGGCAGCCTTCCTCGTCGAAGACCTTTAAGAATAGCACGGAGGCGCCGTCGCACTCGAAGTGTATCGTGAGTGCGCCCTCCGCGCGGCAGACTCGGGCAATCTCGCCCCAGCCTCGGGTCATGAAGATCTTCCCGGAGGCAACAGCTCCAATCTCCACTCACGTCGCTGGGGCGTCGCAGTCGGCATGTTGCAGCCAAAGATCGCGAAGGCCCGTCGGTGGAATCTCGGAGGCGAAGAACTGCGGGAGGCGAATCCAGGTGCTCGGGGCATCGCTGCCCATAACACAAACTTGAGTGAGGAGTCCGTCTCTTGGACCCCTGGGGCAACGGTGTGCACCTCCGCGGCGCGGCAACCAAGGCCCTGGCGCGGGCGGCGACGCTCGTTGCTCCTCCCTCCGGAATCATCGGTGGAAGTATACAAGGGCAGCGGGTACCCAGGCGGTGGACTTTTGTACCAAGGCCGCGATGGGACCTCCTCTTCTTCGGCGGGAGCAGCTCGGGCTCAGTGAGGGGAGCCTTGCCCTTCTCTGCGGGCGCCCGGTACACCAAACGGGCGCCCGGTACAGCGTATCACGGTGTATCTACCGCAACATAGCCCACCCCTAGGGTCAGCGCTAGCACGGCCGCCAACACATAACCTACAAACACCAGAACCTAGTTGCAACTCCTGGACAGAGTACTAGGGTGATTAAGAAGCCGAGAGGGTCAATTAAGGATCCCAATGAGTGGTAGTAGCTGTTCATGGATCACAAACACAGAACTCAGTTCCTGAGGACGGTTTCAGTGAGACAACCCACCATGTACTACTACATGGCCTCTCACCGCTACCTTTACCAAATCGTGTTCACACACTTAGCTCTCAACAGTAGGACATGTTTACACACCTCCGATTCATCCCCGATAAATCAGACCTGACTCAACTCTAAGCAGTAGCAGGCATGACAAACAAGCATGAATGAGTAGGCACATCAGGGCTCAAACAACTCCTACTCATGATAGTGAGTTTCATCTATTTATGGTGGC
The DNA here is from genome assembly GCF_056163025.1 of Triticum urartu. Classification (NCBI taxonomy): domain Eukaryota; kingdom Viridiplantae; phylum Streptophyta; class Magnoliopsida; order Poales; family Poaceae; genus Triticum; species Triticum urartu. Next base: position 155,933,096 of record NC_141874.1, on the reverse strand, counting down.
AATGACAGGACATGCAGAGGAAAGGGGTTCAACTACCCCAGCATGTAACAGTTGAATCGTTGTTGTTCTAATGCAGTAAAGGAGAGCAGGAGCGAGAGAGTGGGATTTTATTGGAATGAACAAGGGGGTTTTGCTTGCCTGGCACTTCTGAAGATAGCATTGAGTCTTCATCAATGTCAACCATCACAGCGTCGGAGCAGCGTCTATCGAGAGGGGACAATTACCGGCAAACAAGGAAGAACACAATCAATGTGATGCAACAATATGATGCATGATCATGACATGGCAATATGCTGTTGATTGAGCTAATGCAACTAGTTATGATTTAAATGAAGTTGGTTTGAATACAAGATTCAAATTCCAACTCCATATATGATTATTTAAATGCCCTTTATTTGTTTTGTCCTAAATAGAGGACAAAAATTGTTCAAACATGCATGAAAATGGTACATATGGATTCCTTGAATTTTTCTGATAATTTTTCATATATAATTTATTTCATTTGGAGTTACGGTTGATTTTCTATGATTTTTAGAAGTTTAGGCAATTTTCTGGAATTTCCTGAATAGAAATAAATCCAGAAATTACATTATTGCATCAGCATTACGTCATGCTGACCTCAGCAGGTCAACAGGGCTGCCCCGGGCCAAACCTGACCAGTGGGGTCCACTAGTCAGTGAACCAGTGCTGGTTAGGGTCGCTGACGTGTGGGCCCAGTCAACTGCCTCGTCAGCAAAGTCAACCTGCCATGTGGGCCCGGTGGGTTAGTCTAAGTTAAACAGGGAATAAATTCTGGGGTTAATTAGTGCGTGGGGCCCATCCGTCAGTGGCACAGTGATCAGCTAATGGTGTCATTAGTGCTAACTAAGTGTGCCACGTTGGCTCGCCGGAGTTTTACCGGCGACGACCAAAAATGCGGCGGAGATGCACCGGGGTGGCTTGGGTTTCGCCTACCGTGCACCGTTCGGTGCGCCCTTTGGCCCTACGGAGAGCTGGCGCGATTGCGCGTCGGATGGTGGTGGTCTCCGGGCCTGGGGTGGCCGGAGTCGACGGCGGCGAGCTCGGTTGCGGCCGCCGGAGTTCGGGCGCCAATGAAAACGACGACACCGTGCACGGGAGGATCAACGGGTAGCACCTACGCATTCTGCAGGCTCTCACAAAGCCAACAGGCATATGAACGGGGCCGATTGGCCACCGGAGCCTCGTCGGCGACGAGTTCGTGCGGCGGCATGCTTCGGGCGTCATGGAAAACGGCGCTACAGCGAGCGCTAGGCCGCGGGGTTAGGGGGAAACGACAGTGTAGCTCACAGTGATCATGATGATGGGTTCAGCTTGCTCAGGGATGTCCTGTGGCCGGCGAATTGACGAAGGCGATGGTCGGCTCCCGAGGATGAGGACGACGGTGATGGAGAGGCTGAGGGCCTCCCGGGGCTTGTTTTGTTCTTCTCGTCGACGTGCAGAGCCGCGGCGGAGCCTAGGGATACGGTGGGGAGGTCAGGCGAGCTCGGTGGGTGCGTTGGCAGCGAGCGGCGGCGATGGTGGTGTTCGGTCGCGGAAGGGAGAGAGAGCAGAGGAGGATAGGGTCGGAGGGAGAAGTGGACGTGGCGCCAGGGAGGTCCGTGGCATCTCCAGGGGGGTTGGGGAAGCGGCAAGCAGGAGGTGGCCGGGGCGCGTGTGCGTGCACGGCGGCCACACGCCCATCCTCCCGGCGAAGGAGGAAGACGACAGGGGAGGGGCCAGGTGGGCTGGGCCAGCCACTTGGGCCGCCAGGTAAGGTCCAGGTGGGCTTCTCTCTCTCTCTGCTTTCCTTTTTTTTATTTGTTTCTGTTTTCTATTTCTGTCTTTGTTTTCTGATTTAGCAAAAATACTAAACCACTTCAAAACTTCATGAAAATAGTTGTGCGAACTAAGTGGTCTTTAACCCAAACCACACAACAATTTCCAGAATTATTGAACATATATTTATTAAATAATAAATATAAGTCCAATTCAAATATTTATTGGATTAATTCAAGGGCCCAAAATAAATATTCCTGAGATTCTAAAAATATTGGTTTGAATTTTATCTCTTGCCAATATTTCCAAATATTAACAGGAACATTTTCTTGGGCTTGTTTCAAGAGATTTTTTTAATGTTGATTATTTCTGAGGTGATTTCTGAGGGTTGAGAATTCCCTCAATTCAATTTACTGGAATTTAAGATGATGCATGGATGCATATGCAATGACAAGCAAAGGCCAGAGCTAGGGCTGTGACAACTCACCCCCACTAAACAAAAATCTCGTCCCGAGATTCAGGACGTGAGGTAAGAAGACAGAGGGGACACAAAGCTAATAACACGATCTTCATGATCCAACTGCCCTTCTTAAAGATGTCAATCCCTTGCGTCTTATTGATCTTGGCATCTTTGCTTGTGAGATCTTCACCCAACACGAGGATAAAAGAGCAAGATAACTCTATAGGAATCGATCTTCTTAAAGACCGAGCAACTCATGATCAACTCGCAGAATGAGACGTTGAACATCTCTTGAGCTGAGACACAAAACACACCTTTAAAAGGATGGAAGAAACAATTGACGAGGGTTTGACAGTAGCGAGGAGAAACTGCCATGATCCCATTACGGAACACCTCGGGGAAGGTGACTCGTAGAATTATTCCCTTAAGTGGCAAAAAGAATTACTTTTGATTCAAAGATCATTGCAACTCTCTATACCACCCTAAGGCAATCACAAACAATCATTTGAACGAAATCGAAAGAATGGCATACTCACACCAGAATGGATGATGTGGACTACCTTGTTGAAGACAAAGCAATGGATGATTTTTGCTTATCATCGGAAATGGATGGGACCCATGACAAGTCCACTTTTGAAGATGATATTGGACAACAACTACCGAGAAGGGCAACCCATGGGGGATTGGCACAATGGTGGTGCAAGCTAGGAACAAAATACAAATGCTAGGAATGATTCTAGTAACTAGGGAGAAACCCAACAGTAGAGAGAGATTCCACTGTTTGAAAGGTTATGGCATAATCGAAGAAACTGAGAAAGGATCCCAATTAATGCCGACGATAAATCCTAGTGCTTGCGCATGCTCTCAAGAACTTGAGCATTTCCGTATTCATCAAGGTTCTGCCAATATCCGTGTCAAGGATCCTGGCAACACAACATGCTACCATGATGAATAATGGTGGAAGATGCAGATGCAAAGAAAGATAACACTTTCTCAGATTTCACCTTAGCGAGGCCAAGGGATCAGAATTTGGATGATCGACCGAGAGACATTTAGCACTCCGCCTCTAATGTTCTCCTTGATGTGCTAGCGTAATCCATTCATAGATATGGTTTGATATCTAGAACATCAAGTAAAAGGTCGAACTTCGGAAGCTCAAGAATCCATAAGGAATAACTAAGAAGGCAGATCCTGTGAGATCCTTATGGGGCAGTGACTAACTTCTTCAACCAGGATACTACAATAATAGGCCTTCCGGTTAGGTGTGTTGGCCACGACATCCACGTTACCGGTTACAGAGGGACCAACAATATAGTTCTTGGAGTATGTTCCAACCATCATATCTGCCCGAGATTCAGATCTGGTTGGTGTTAGGATATTCCAGACTCATCGAGTCTAGAAAGAAAATGAAAGTTTGCAACACAATTCGACGAGATGTCATTGCGAGATTCTCAGGAAATGGACTATGGTAGTAAGCCCCAAAACATGAGCCGGTTTTGCTACAAACCTGTGAACACGCTGTCCCAGACAAGCATGACTACATAGTAGTCTTATAATAAAACACTACCGAGTCCAGATGGGGAACCATCATCGAGGATATCGAGGTCCTTGCGTAAGTCTAGCTCTTAAGAAGAAACTTCTTCTCCTTGAACAAATCAATCAGTGGCTTGGTGTGCTAGGGATTCATATAGAATGAAGGTTGCAAGTCTCCAGACCACAGAATACTTTGCACATATGCATGACTGACTTGGGATGATTCCAGAGAAGGCGAGACAAACTTTCCCAAATTCATGGCGGCAACTTGCTTCAAATGCACGTGAACTAGAGGAAGTCACTTCTAATACCAAACATATGCTTCATGAGCTAGCATGAAGAAATGCTTTTAAAAATTTCCAGAACTAGCTTAATGTTCAACATGAATCATGGATAAGATGAAAATATTGTCGATGGGCTCAACAAAAGGTCATCTAGATTTCCATGAAGATGGAATTCCATAATTAGGTGAACAAGGTGATAGCATTGGTCAGACCCAAAAGATATAACGATGTATGCTCGAGGAAACAACCACGAGTAAGACAACATTATGAACATCGTTGGTTCTCATTTGATTTGACGATAGCCCACATTCAAATCAAGGTTTGGACAAGACGATAGATTCAACAACCGATCCCGAGGAACAATCGATGAAAATATCATCTTTCTTCAACACACACACACACAAGGATATCCCTTTGGAATGAAGTAAGCCGGGCAAGCTTTCATCTTCCAACTCTCCAAGTTGTTGTTCAGCTTAACCAACTAGCTCAGGGTATCCAACACAGATTCTTGGAGAAGGGGTAGTTTACAAGAAACCAACTTGATCTCGAGCTCAACATAACAGTCAGGGGGCAACATGGTGATACTTCCGAGGAAATAATCAGAAAACCACGAACCACCGATATGTTTCTAAGCTCGGGAACAATCTTGCTTTTCAAGGCAAGACGATCTGATCAAATGAGCAAGGGGTTGAATAATCCTCACTCATTGATCGAAGAGTGCACCAGAAATAAAGACTAGGTAGCACGATCAATTTTAGGATGATGAATTAATAACCAACACGCTAAGGATGAGAATATTGTCCATTAACTACCAAACAACATGGTTGCTAGGAGTATTGATTTCACACATCCTGGTTCACTTGTCGACATTCCGGTTGTGACAACACGGGACCGAGGGATGAAAAATGATAGCGAGAAGTATCACTGCGTCAAGAATTCATAAGAGGTGGTGCAATTCTCATGACACTCTTGACGTAAAGATGGTAACGCTCCAAGGTAGAAGAGAACAAAAGCTGGAATTGCAATTGATCTGTGGAGTACAATTGCTTTGACCCAATCCTAGATATGGATGAGGTTCTGGAGTTTGTTTCTCCTAGTCATTCTGGAATAGAATGGCTTGACGGACCACAAGAATAATAGGCATCGATAACATGAACGCACAGCTATTTTTGACTATCAACTGATAGAAGATGGTCAGAATACAACTGAAGAGGAACAACTCGAGGAACATATAATTTTCTGAGTTGTGGATGCATAGATTAGTATGTCGAGCAAAGCTCAACATTTCTTCCGGACAACCCATGCAAATAGGTAGGACTGTCAGATTCACAATGTAGAATGGAGAACTCATTAAGAGCACTCTGGTTGTGATCTTTTGATACAACAAACTTCTGCCATAAGTGGTTCATACTATTTGGAAGAAGAAAATACCACGGACCTCGAGGACTATCGCAAAGGTTACTAATATCCTAAAGGAACTAGCAACACTATCAACATGAGGTAAGTAGGGTGAATCTCGGGTTCAAGAACCCATGAATAGAATACCTACCACTACATGGCATCACGGGATGCTTTCGAGAATGGTGGCCAGAATCATCACACCGGGAACACAAAAGATGGCTAGATTACTAGGTGACTCCCTAAAACACCTAGGGTCATAATAATAGCTCCAACATATATGTCGAGGCAATAGAGTACCTCAACTGACCGGTTAGTGTGCTTAATCTGGCCCAAATGGACATCAGGAACAGGAGGAAGGGGTTTGCAAATGCATCAGACTACTTAGAGACCTGGGATGACTTGGACAGCATAACGGCTGTAAATGCTCAAAAAGATTTGAGACATCCTGCAAAATAGTGGCGTAACCACTTAACATCATCATATCAAGGGTCTGATTTGACTAACAACATACTAAAAGTAGTAGAAACTGAACTGAGACTCGAATCCAACAATCCTATAAGTCTACGGATTAATAACACGTCATCCTGATAGATAGATGAGAAGGCCTAGTTCTTAATCCCCGTAGAAGAGAAGAGGATGACTCAGATCAGAAGGGCATAAGATATAAGGAGTAAAAAGAGCCTTATGTTCCCTTCCACAATCAATTCCCTTATATAACTAAAGCATTTCTAGACTCAACTTCGACCAGTTGGCTTGGTAAACCTATAGGCAGTCAGGCTCTGATACCAACGCTATCAGGACCCCGATTCCAAGTCACATCGATCTAGCCGGTAACACCTCATATCACTTTGCGGCCTCACGCACGGTATTTCCACGGGTGTCGCCTTACCATGGCCCGGGACCGTTTGCGCCTTTTGGCTCACGTATATGATAGTGTCGCTAGCATCCATATGACGGACAACCCAGACCGATATGGCTAGTCGTGAACCCAAAGCGGCACTAACCTATGGGGACAGGCATACATGAATCACATCAAGCATGTCGGTCAGCAGCGTGTGAATCCGGGCTGTAGCACTGGGCTAACAGGACTCCGGGAACCCGGGCTGTAGCAGACTAGGCAGGACTCCGGATGTCACCGCGTGACATTTCCCCAAAGGGACAGACACAGGAACGAAGTGAAACACATGCCGGCCAGTCAAGTGTCCTGAGCAGTAGTGCTGGGCTAGCAGGACTCCGGTGAACCGGGCTGTAGCGGACTACTATGGCTCATGGAAGCACTAGACTACATTTCCTCATAAGAGAGGCTGCCAAGGATAAACAACTAGATAGTCGGATCCCACACATACCAAGCATTTCAATCATACACACAATATGCTCGATATGTGTAAATACAACATGGCATCACAACATAACTCTACAACTCAAGTATTTATTCATTAGGCTCCGAGGAGCCAAGATATTACAAACATGGGTCTCATGACCCAACAATCATAGCATACAAGTCAAAGCACAAGCGGAAGCTTAACATGTCTGAGTACAGACATGTACAAATGAAAAAGGCTAAGAAGCATGACTATCTACCAGATCCTGCTGAGGGCACAAGATCGTAGCTGAGGTATCAAGCTAAACGTCGAAGTCCACGCGGAACTACTAACGAGACTGAAGCCTGTCTGAAAAAAAACATAAATTAAGCAAACGTGAGTACAATTGTACTCGGCAAGACTTACATCAGAACTAACTACATATGCATCGGTACCAACAAAGGGGGTGGTGGAGTTTAACTGCAGCAAGCCAGCTTTGACTCCGTGGCTAACCTGAACTACGACTGCAAGCAACTCTTTTGGGGTGGCGCACACGAGTCCACAAATTCACCATATCAATACACCACTATGAATCCGCTCCCGTCTCCCTGCGAGAACGCCATCCATAGCACTCACGCTTATCTTGCGAGTTTTAGAGTGAGCACTTTCACTTGTCTATGAACTATGCAAGGGGTCCAAGTTTCCATATTCGAGGAATCCGGCTATTCGATTAGATAATGATAACCCTGGAGGGGTGTACTTCTTCACACATGCTCCCACCACTTACCGTCGTTTACACGATATGTACTCGGCAACCTTCAAGCGGAAGCCCAACGAGGGTGTCGGCCACGGCCTACCTAAACACCTAAGTCTCTAGTCTAGGTTTATTGCCTATTCAGGTTCCATCCGCAGGGAGTCCGGCCGAGGTTTCCACATACGGCCCCGAACGATGTGAACAGGGTTCCCGAGACACCAAACGGGCGCCCAGTACACCGTGCCACGGAGTATCTACCGCAACATAGCCCACCCCTAGGGTCAGCGCTACGCACGGCCGCCAACACGTAAACTACAAACACCAGAAACTAGTTGCAACTCCTGGAGAGAGTACTAGGGTGAGTAAGAAGCCGAGAGGGTCAATTAAGGATCCCAATGAGTGGTAGTAGCTGTTCATGGATCACAAACACAGAACTCAATTCCTGAGGACGGTTTCAATGAGACAACCCACCATGTACTCCTACATGGCCTCTCACCGCTACCTTTACCAAATCGTGTTCACACACTTAGCTCTCAACAGTAGGACATGTTTACACACCTCCGATTCATCCCCGATAAATCAGACCTGACTCAACTCTAAGCAGTAGCAGGCATGACAAACAAGCATGAATGAGTAGGCACATCAGGGCTCAAACAACTCCTACTCATGCTAGTGGGTTTCATCTATTTATGGTGGCAATGACAGGTCATGCAGAGGAAAGGGGTTCAACTACCGCAGCATGTAATAGTTGAATCGTTGTTGTCCTAATGCAGTAAAAGATCGCAGGAGCGAGAGAGTGGGATTGTATCGGAATGAACAAGGGGGTTTTGCTTGCCTGGCACTTTTGAAGATAGCATTGAGTCTTCATCAGTGTCAACGATCACAGCGTCAGAGCAGCGTCTACCGAGAGGGGACAATTACCGACAAACAAGGAAGAACACAATCAATGCGATGCAACAATATGATGCATGATCATGACATGGCAATATGCTGTTGATTGAGCTAATTCCACTAGTTATGATTTAAATGAAGTTGGTTTGAATACAAGATTCAAATTCCAACTCCATATATGATTATTTAAATGCCCTTTATTTGTTTTTTCCAAAACAGAGGACAAACATTGTTCAAACATGCATGAAAATGGTACAGATGGATTCCTTGAATTTTTCTAATAATTTTTCATATATAATTTATTTCATTTGGAGTTACGGTTGATTTTCTATGATTTTTAGAAATTAGGCAATTTTCTGGAATTTCCTGAATAGAAATAAATCCAGAAATTACATTATTGCATCACATTACGTCATGCTGACCTCAGCAGGTCAACAGGGCCGCCTCGGGTCAAACCTGACTAGTGGGGTCCACTAGTCAGTGAACCAGTGCTGGTTAGGGTCGCTGACGTGTGGGCCCAGTCAACTGCCTCGTCAGCAAAGTCAACCTGACATGTGGGCCCGGTGGGTTAGTCTAAGTTAAACAGGGAATAAATTCCGGGGTTAATTAGCGCGTGGGGCCCATCCGTCAGTGGCACAGTGATCAGCTAATGGCGTCATTAGTGCTAACTAAATGGGCCACGTTGGCTCGCCGGAGTTTCACCGGCGATGACCAAAAACGCGGCAGAGACGCACCGGGGTGGCTCGGGTTTCGCCTACCGTGCACCGTTCGGTGTGCCCTTTGGCCCTACGGAGAGCTGGCGCGATGGCACGTCGGATGGTGGTGGTATCCGGGCCTGGGGTGGCCGGAGTCGACGGCGGCGAGCTCGGTTGTGGCCGCCGGAGTTCGGGCACCGATGAAAACGACGACACCGTGCACGGGAGGATCAACGGGTAGCACCTACGCGTTCTGCAGGCTCTCACAAAGCCAATGCGCATATGAACGGGGCCGATTGGCCACCGGAGCCTCGTCGGCGACGAGTTCGTGCGGCGGCGTGCTTCGGGCGTCATGGAAAACGGCGCTACAGCGAGCGCTAGGCCGCGGGGTTAGGGGGAAACGACGGGGCAGCTCACAGTGATCACGATGATGGATTCGGCTTGCTCGGGGATGTCCTGTGGCCGTCGAATCAACGACGGCGGTGGTCGGCTCCCGAGGATGAGGACGACGGCGATGGCGAGGCTGAGGGGCTCCCGGGGCTTGTTTTGTTCTTCTGGTCGACGTGCAGAGCCGCGGTGGAGCATAGGGATATGGTGGGGAGGTCAGGCGAGCTCGGTGGGCGCGCTGGCAGCGAGCGGCGGCGATGGTGGTGTTCGGTCGCGGAAGGGAGAGAGAGCAAAGGAGGATAGGGTCGGAGGGAGAAGTGGATGTGGCGCCAGGGAGGTGCGTGGCATCTCCAGGGGGGTCGGGGAAGCGGCAAGCAGGAGGTGGCCGGGGCGCGTGTGCGCACACGGCGGCCACACGCCCATCCTCCTGGCGAAGGAGGAAGACGACTGGGGAGGGGCCAGGTGGGCTGGGCCGGCCACTTGGGCCGCCAGGTAAGGTCCAGGTGGGCTTCTCTCTCTCTCTGCTTTCCTTTTTTCCTTTTTTTCTGTTTTCTATTTCTGTCTTTGTTTTCTGATTTAGCAAAAATACTAAACCACTTCAAAACTTCATGAAAATAGTTTTGCAAACTAAGTGGTCTTTAACCCAAACCACACAACAATTTCCAGAATTATTGAACATATATTTATTAAATAATAAATATAAGTCCAATTCAAATATTTATTGGATTAATTCAAGGGCCCAAAATAAATATTCCTGAGATTCTAAAAATATTGGTTTGAATTTTATCTCTTGCCAATATTTCCAAATATTAACAGGAACATTTTCTTGGGCTTGTTTCAAGAGATTTTTTTAATGTTGATTATTTCTGAGGTGATTTCTGAGGGTTGAGAATTCCCTCAATTCAATTTACTGGAATTTAAGATGATGCATGGATGCATATGCAATGACAAGCAAAGGCCAGAGCTAGGGTTGTGACAAGTACTGTCAAAGACAAGATTCATAATTGTTTACACACAATGCCTACTTTATCATATCATTTCTACAATTTATATTGAGCAATATAAGCCATAGAAACTAGAAAACAAGCAAACTATGCATTGAAAACAGAATCTATCAAAAACAGAACAGTCCGTAGTAATCTGTACTCAAACCATACTTCTCCTACTCCAAAAATTCTAAATAATTAGGACAGCCTGAGACATTTTTCTACTAATCTTCTGCAAAAGGAATCAGCATTTTATCATGCTTTTGTTAAAAATGAATATTATTTTCCTGAGCGCAAAAGTTTCTGTTTTTCAGCAAGATCAAAGTAACTATCAACCAACAAGATCTTAGAGGCTTTACTTGGCACTTTATTGAAACAAAAGCAATAAAGCATGATTACTACAGTAACATAATCATGTGAACACACAAAAACAGTAGGTAAAAGTGTTGGGTTGTCTCCCAACAAGCGATTTTCTTTAATGCCTTTTAAGCTAGGCATGATGATTTCGATGATGCTCGCATAAAAGATAAGAATTGAAACATGAAGAGAGCATCATGAAGCATATGACTAGCACATTTAAGTCTAACCTACTTCCTATGCATAGGGATTTTGTGAGCAAACAATTTATGGGATCAAGAATCAACTAGCATACGAAGGCAAAACAAGCATAGCTTTAAAACTTTCAACATAAAGAGAGGAAACTTGATATTATTGAAATACCTACAAGCATATGTTCCTCTTTCATAATAATTAATAGTAGCATCATGAATGAATTCAACAATATAGCTATCACATAAAGCGTTCTTTTCATGATGCATAAGCATAGAAATTTTATTACTCTCCACATAAGCAAATTTATTCTCATTAATAGTAGTGGGAGCAAACTCAAAAAATAACTATCATGGGATTCAAAATTAAAATCATGATGACAAGTTTCATGGTTATCATTATTCAATATAGCATACATGTCACCACCATAATCATCATAGGTAGTAACTTTGTTATCATTGTAAATTGAGGCTTCATCCAAGATGGTGGATTCATCACTAAATAAAGTCATGACCTCTCCAAATCCACTTTCATCATTATAATCATCATAAATAGGAGGCATGCTTTCATCATAATAATTTGCACATCAAAACTTGGGGAAAAAATATCATCTTCATCAAACATAACATCCCCTAGCTTGTAGCTTTGCATATCATTACCATCATGGATATTCAAGGAATTCATACTAACAACATTGCAATCATGCTCATTATTCAAATATTTTGTGCCAAACATTTTATTGACTTCTTCTTCTAACAATTTATCACAATTTTCCGATACATCATTTTCAAGAAATATATTATAAAGATGATCAATAATATGATGCAACCTCAATTCCATTTTTTGTAGTTTTCTTTTTTTAACAAAACTAGTGATAAAACAAGAAACTAAAAGATTCAATTGCAAGACCTAAGGATATACCTTCAAGCACTCACCTCCCCGGCAACGCCGCCAGAAAAGAGCTTGATGTCTACTACGCAACTTTATTCTTGTAGACATGTGTTGGGCCTCCAAACGCAGAGTTTTCTAGGACAGTAGCAATTTTCCCTCAAGTGGATGACCTAAGGTTTATCAATCCGTGAGAGGTGTAGTATGAAGATGGTCTCTCTCAAACGACCCTGCAACATGTACAAGCAATCTCTTGTGTCCCCAACACACCCAATACAATGGCAAATTGTATAGGTGCACTAGTTCGGCGAAGAGATGGTAATAAAAGTGTAATATGGATAGTAGAAATATATTTTTATAATCTGAATAAATAAAAACAGCAAGGTAGAAAATAGTAAACGGGCAAAAAAAACAATATTGCAATGCTTAAAAACAAGGCCCAGGGCCCTTACTTTCGCTAGTGCAATCTCTCAACAATGCTAACATAGTTGGATCATATGATTATCCCTCAAAGTGTAACGAATAATCACTCCCGAGTTCCTATTAGCGGAGAACAAAATATAGGAATTGTTTGTAGGGTACTAAACCACCTCAAAGCTATTCTTTCCGTTTGATTTATTCAAGAGTTTGTACTAAAATAATGCAAAGCTATTTTTTCCGTTCGATCTATCCTAGAGTTCGTACTAGAATAACACCAAAGCATATTCATATTCATAATACTCAATCCACACAAAGAACTATAAAGAGACCCCGAAGTTTTCGTCGGAATAAAACGTGCATCAACAACTATGTATAGATTACCCCAATATCGCCGCAGGAATCCGCGAGTTTAATGCCATAACATATATCAAGTGAATCAGTAAGATACCCCAATTGTCACCTCAAGTATTCATACTACAAGATATATATCATGTGTTCTCATCTCTGAGTATTTGATCCGACAAGACAGGTAAATATTCAATTCATCACAGAAAGAGTATAGAGGGGAGAAACATCATATGATCCGACTATATTAACAAATCCCATGATAGAAATCATGAGAGAGAGAGAGAGATTAAACACATAGCTACTGGTACAAACCCTCAGCCCCGAGGCTGGACTACTCCCTCCTCATTGTGGTGGCCGCCGGGATGATGAAGATGGCCACCAGAGATGATTCCCGCCTCCAGCAGGGTGCCGGAACGGGTCTAGATTGGTTTTCGGTGGATACAGAGCCCTGCAGCGGCAGAACTTCTGATCTAGGTCAACGCCGAAGGGTTTCAGAATATTAGGGAATTTATAGTCCAAAGAAGGGGTGCAGGAGGCCACCAAGGTGGGCACAACCCATCTGGGCGCGCCAGGGGGGCCTGGCGCGCCCTGGTGGGTTGTGGCCCCCTCGGGGCACCCCCCAGGTGCAGCTCTGGCCCATTGGGTTCCTTCTGGTCCATAAAAAATCCACAAAAAGTTTCGCGGTGTTTGGACTCCATTTAATATTGATTTTCTGTGATGTAAAAAACAAGGAAAAACAGCAACTGGCACTGGGCATTGGGTCAATAGGTTAGTCCCAAAAATGATATAAAGTTGCTATAAAACGATTGTAAAACACCCAAGAATGATAAAATAACAGCATGGATACTTCATAAATTATAGATACGTTGGAGACATACCAGCGAGGAATCAAGACAAACCCCGTGGGGGTATGTAAAGAACTTGTAATGCTTTGTCTTCGAAGTTTATCATTCCTAGTATAAGGTTGTGGTTGTGTATCTAGCTTTGGCATCGTTCCTCCTTTTCATTGTCATGGTAGCTTTGCGTTCAACGCCGACAAGTCCCAGCCCCCAAGCAGGCTTCAGCCGTCGCTGGTATGCCAGGTCGCGATGTCGTGGTCAAGCCCCGGAGGTGAGTGGCCCGAGGTCTGGTGAGAGCTCCTGAGGCACGATGCTCAAGAGACCCCCTTTGGCGTGCATGCAACTTCCTGGAGGCCGAAAAGGAAAGTGGCATTGTCGGAGCGAGATTGCGAGAGTTGAAATTCCGGACGGTGGGTCCATGCTGATATGTATAGGTCACTTATCTTTACGGGCCTGCGGTGATTCCTTTGCGTAGCACCTGGTTGGGCCTTAGTGGTGATGCTTTCAGGTAGGGTTCATGTCGGCCTCCCCCTCCCTTGCTCATTTGAGTGCTCTACGTCCTCAGGTCCCGACCCTCGAGCGAGGCTCAGCCGCCACTGGTATGCCAGGTCGCGATGTCGTGATCAAGGCCAGGGGGTGAGGGCTGGAGAGTCAGTAGGAGCTCCTGAGGCGCGGTGCCTAGGAGCCCCCCCTTTAATGTGCAAGCGAATTGCGTGAAAAAAGGGACGGCCGGCGGGGCCGCCTATAGCCAAGCTCCGGGGATTCCTGTGGGTTAATCCAAGAAGAGAGTGCTACTCACGCCTGCTGTCCTGCGCTGATCTTTCCGCAAGAAGATGAAGGCACTAAGGATCTGGTGAGGTGACGTGCACTAGGCTGGCCGTGAGCCAGAGCTTGATATCTCAGGTTTGTCAGCATTGCAGGGACGGACCCGAGCACAAGCGTCGTGCCAGCATGTATAGCTCCCATTGCGGAATGAGCAAGAGGCCGGTCAGCAACGCGGGAGGCCGCGAAGGGTGTTAAATGACAGGCAAGCAGGTGATAACATAAATAATCTCCTGAAAAGTGGTAAACCAACTCTAATAGATGCGAAGAACGATACATGCCATAGGGACAGACCCCACGCGACCTGGGGATGATGCTGCCCCAGGGGCCCTCCCAGTTGGACGACAAGAACATGCAAGAACGATACATGTCGCAGGGACAGACCCACACGACCTGGGGATAAAGCAGCCCGAGGGGAGCCCCCAACTGAATAATCCGGAAAATGTCACCTGGCACCATTGCTAAAGAGGCATTGAAGTAGATGAAGACGCGTGCTGAAGAAGTCGCTCCTCACGAGCCACCTAGGTCCTGAACCTCGGGGGGCTCTGGAGGCTCAGGGGGCTCGTGAAGAACCGTCGCCATCTCCGCCAGGACCGCCTGGTGCCTGGCCTCCTGAGTCGCCACGATGCTCCACATGTAGCACTAAGATGCAACAACCACGTTCGGCAAGCCCAAGGGCATCCGAACGTAGCTGTGAGGGGGGCCCTCGCACCGGCCGACACGGGATGGCCAATAGAGCCGCTGAGAGGTGACCCTGTTGAGTCCTAGGATATTGACGCAGACGCGCAGCTCGCTGTCCTTGCCAGGGCAGGGAGCCAGGCCTGGTGGCGGGCATCGGTCACCACACTGGCTTCTGCCTCCTGAAGCTCCTCGGTTGCCTTGGTGATGAACTCCTAAGCACTCGGCGTCCCATGCCTTGTGCCCTCCTGGCGGAAACGTGCACTGAAGCACGCCTCCACGTGCTGCCCGAGCGCCTCCCTCGTGACATTGGCTAAGTCAGAGGCCCTCCAGAAGAGAGCCCCCAAGCCCAGCCCGAGGGCGGCGCCGGGCGCGCCTTCCTATGCGAGGG
The DNA here is from genome assembly GCF_056163025.1 of Triticum urartu. Taxonomy (NCBI): domain Eukaryota; kingdom Viridiplantae; phylum Streptophyta; class Magnoliopsida; order Poales; family Poaceae; genus Triticum; species Triticum urartu. Next base: position 155,917,693 of record NC_141874.1, on the reverse strand, counting down.
AGCGAGGTGCCCTATCCGTGGGCACAGGTCCAGAGGTAGCGCCACTAGACTCCCTGCTCCCTTGAGGTTCCTGGTGGAGCAGCTGCTTCTTCTTCTTGGGGATTTCAGCCTCGGGAGGGCAGATGGCACCTTCATCGTTGGGGTTCTCGACAGCCGCAGCCTGGTAGGCGTGCTTGAGGGAGCACACAACGTCCTTCTCCTCGCAAGCGACCGAGATGACGTCGCGGCTCCCTGGCATCTTGAGGACATTGTTGCCATGATGAGTCACTGCCATGAACTTGACCAGGGTCGGGTACCCAAGGATGGCGTTGTATGGAAGACGGATGTGGGCGGCATCAAAGTCGATGAGCTCTGCGCGGTAGTTGTCACGCTGGCCAAAGGTGACAGGGAGGCGGATCTGCCCTATCGGGATGGTGGAGCCGTCGGTCACTCCTGAGAAGAGTTTGATGGGCTTCAGCTGGTGATAGGGCACCTAGAGTCGGTCGAATGTTATGATAGGCAAAACATTGAGCCCTGCGATGCCATCAATGAGGGTTTTGGTGATGAGGACGTTGCTGATGATAGGTGAGCAGAGCATCGGGAGGGCACCGGCAGCTGCCGCGCACTTGAGCTGGTCGGACGAGCTGAAGGTTATGGTGCACTGGGACCATCTGAGCGGGTGCGTAGCCTCAAGCTCGGGAAGGGCCGCATTCACCTCACGGGCAAACTTCTTGAAGATGCGATGAGAGGCGGGGGCCTGGGCGCCGCCCAGGATGCGGGCTATGGCACGAGGTTCCTGGAAGCCCCCAGCCCCTCATCCTGGTGGTGGTTGTCGTTCCTTCTTGGCGCTAGTGGCAGCGGTGGGAGGCTAGTGTTGCCCTGAGGACGATCCTCACGATGCCGGTCTCTCCAGGTGCCCTCACGAGGCTGGCCCTACCAATGTTCCTCACGAGGCTAATCGCGCCACTCCTGGTGGGGGCCGTGGTCGTCCCAGCGTCCTCCGCTTCAGCCTCTTCCGCGGCTGTAGCCTCGTTCGCTGCACTCGCGGTGACGACCGAGGCGCCCATAGCGGATGGCCCTGAGCTCCTGATTGTCCTTGGTGTTGTGGTTGTGCATGTTGTGGAAGACGCGGAATGGGCGGCTGCTCTTGGATGCCTCCGGGTGATCACAGCCGCGCTTCATCTCAGGTTCAGCCGCGAGCACGGCCGCCCCCTTGTGCTTCACGTCCTTGGCCTTGGCCTTCTTGTCCTCTGGGTCGGTCTCTGGGAGCTCAAGGAGGGAGAGGCGTCCTTCCTCAGCTCTCACGCACTTGGTTGCCATGTTGAACATCTCCTGGGCCGTGCACAGGTCCTCATGTATGGCGAGATCTTCCTTCATCTTGACATCATGGACACCATCAGTGAATACGAAGATGCTGGCCTCGTCAAACACCTTGGGGATCTTTAGAAGAACGTTGTTGAAGCGCTGGATGTACTTCTGCAGGGTCTCCCCTGGCTGCTGCTTGATGCGCCACAAGTCACCCAAGGCAGGCGGACGGTCGCGAGTGCCCTGGAAGTTGGCGACGAAACACTCGCACATCTCGGCCCAGGAGGAGATCGATCCCACGGGGAGGTTCAGGAGCCAAGAACGTGCCCCATCCTTGAGGGCCATGGGAAACCAGTTTGCCCTAACCTTCTCGTCGTCGTTGGCTGCCTTGATGCTCAGCTCGTAGAGCTGCAAGAACTCAGCAGGGTCGGGGGTGCCGTCCTAGCATGGAGGCAGGTCAGGCTTGAACGTCCCTGGCCAGATGCTGCTACGTAGCTCTGGAGTGAAGGCGCGGCAGCCCGCTTTGGTCACGGGCGCTCATCGTGGGTGCGGAGTTTGATCTTGGTGCTCATGCTCCACCACGGCTGGTGGCGCGCGGTCCTGACATGGTGGTGCTAGGAGCGCGCGCGCCTATGCTTGCAGCCACTAGACCACATAGCAGCTTTCTTCTTCCCGCGCAGGCGCCCTGCATGGTGGGTCATGCCTCGGGGCGTCGCACCTTGGCTCGATGATGGCATCTTTACGAGGAGGTGGAGGAGGCGCTCCGTGGGCTACGTCACTCGCAGCAGGCGGCTGGCGAGGCAGCGGGAGAGACGGTGCAGGATAGCCCCCGACGACGCTGACAAGCTCGGCGATACGGTCCAGCCAATGTTATTCTAGTACGCACTCTATGATAGATTGAACGGAAAGAATAGCTTCGTGTTATTTTACTACTGACTCTTGAATAGATCGATCAGAAAGAATAACTTTGAGGTGGTTTCGTACCCTACAATAATCTCTTCGTTTGTTCTCCGCTATTAGTGACTTTGGAGTGACCCTTTGTTGCATGTTGAGGGATAGTTGTAGGATCCAACTATGTTATTATTGTTGAGAGAACTTGCACTAGTGAAAGTATGAACCCTAGGCCTTGTTTCAACTCATTGCAATACCGTTTGTGCTCACTTTTATCATTTGTTACCTTGCTGTTTTTATATTTTCAGATTCAAAAACCTATATCTACCTTCCATATTGCACTTGTATCACCATCTCTTCGCCGAACTAGTGCACCTATACAATTTACCATTGTATTGGGTGTGTTGGGGACACAAGAGACTCTTTGTTATTTAGTTGCAGGGTTGTTTGAGAGAGACCATCTTCATCCTACACCTCCCACGGATTGATAAACCTTATGTCATCCACTTGAGTGAAATTTGCTACTGTCCTACAAACCTCTGCACTTGGAGGCCCAACAACGTCTACAAGAAGAAGGTTGTGTAGTAGACATCAAGCTCTTTTCTGGCGCCGTTGCCGGGGAGGTTAGCGCTTGAAGGTATATCTTTAGATCTTGCAATCGAATCTTTTTGTTTCTTGTTTTATCACTAGTTTAGTTTATAAAAGAAAACAACAAAAAATGTAATTGAGGGTACCTCATATGCTTCATCTTTTTAATATCTTTCATGAAAATAAGGATTCCGATAATTGTGCCAAAGTGTTAGAAGAAGAATGCATTAGAATGTTTGGCACTAAATCTTTGAATGATGAGCATGATTGCAATGTTATTAGTATGAACTCTTTGAATATCCATAGTACTAATGATGATTGCACTAGTCATGATGAAAATGTCTCTTATAAGCATGTCAAATTTTGTGGAATACATAGAGCTTGCAAGCACACACCAAATAGGGAAGCTAGATTTTGCAAGAGGAATAAGTATTTGGAAACTAAATTGTTGCAAGAAAGGCTAGATGATTGTGCTGAAAGATTCAATATTTATCGCCATCCTTGTGAACTTTGCAATGAACATGGTCATTTAAAGCTCTAATGCAATTTTTTCATGATCAAATCATGTCCAAAAATTGTGATAACTTGATTACCCTTGAGCATCATAAAGAGCTTAGTCTTCTTTTGGGGTATGAAGAAATGAAACGTATAACTAAGGGTATTCCAAAATTTAATCTTGATAGATTTCTTGATTTTGATCTAGAGGAAATTTATATGTATTGTGCGGTGAATTGCATTGAAAATCCTTATATTGCCAATTACATAAAGTCAAGAAAACAAATAGAAGATGAAGATAATACTAATGAAAGGGAAGCGACTTCCCAATATCCTCCTATTATTTCTTATGATGAATCTGGTAACGAGGAGGAGCCTTCTATCCAACCAATCTCATTAATAAGGAGCTCCAAAAAGAGGGTTAAACGCACACATGATGCGAAGAAGCAAAAGAAAAGACGTAGAAGCAAAGGTAAAAAGGTATCCCTCCCAAATGATGTTGCTCCTATTACTCATTGCGATGATGATAATTGTTATACTATTGGTTCTATTCATACTATTAATGATGAGAGTGATTATGCTTATGATATGAAAAGGCCCAAGCTTGGGGATGCTATGTTTGATGAGAATGACATGTTTGAGAATTTATCTGCTGCATTTAATGTTGTCCCAAGCTTGGGGGTGCTACGTTTCATGAACATGATATATTTAACCTCCCAAGTTTTGATATACAAATTTATTATGATGAAAGCATGCCTCCTATTTATGATGATTATATTGATGAAATTGGGTTTGGAAGAGTGTCAACTTTAGGAAGTAATGATCCCACTATTTTGGAGGGAGTTGAATCTTATTTTGACAATTATAAAAGTGGATTTGGAGAGGTCATGACTTTATTTAGTAATGATTCCACTATCTTGGAAGAGGTTTCAATTGATTATGATGAGAACAAAGTTGCTACTTATGATGATTATTGTGATGACACGCACGCTATAAAACTTAGTGATGACTATATTAAAACTTGTCATGATTACGATTACCCCTTTTCTGAACATTACTCTTTTAATGTGGACACAATTTATAGTATTCAAGTTTCTTATGATATTCCCACTATTCCGAATGAGAAGAATCTTGCTTATGTGGAGAGTAGTAAATTTTCTATGCTTGTAGATCATGAAAAGAATGCTTTATGTGATGGTTATATTGTTTAATTTATTCATGATGCTACTGAATATTATTATGAGGGAGGAATATATGCTTGTATGAGTTGCAATAATATCGAGTTTCCTCTCTATGTGTTGAAAATCTTGAAGTTATCCTTGTTTTACCTTCCTATGCAAGTTGATTCTTGTTCCCACAAGTTGTTTGCTCACAAAATCCCAATGCATAGGAAGTGGGTTAGACTTAGATCTGCTAGTCATATTCTTCATGATGCTCTCTTTATATTTCAATTATTATCTTTTATGCGAGCATCATTGAAATCATCATGCCTAGCTAGGGGCGTTAAACGATAGCGCTTGTTGGGAGGCAACCCAATTCTATTTTTGTTCCTTGATTTTTGTTCCTGTTTACTAATAAATAATTTATCTAGCCTCTGTTATGATTGACATTTTATGTTTTAATTAGTGTTTGTGCCAAGTAGAACCTTTGGGAAGGCTTGGGGAAAGTCTTTGCGATCTTGCTGTAAAAAAAAAGAAACTTTAGCGCTCACGAGATTTGCTGCCATTTTTTACTGGAGAGTGATATTTAGTTAATTCTTTCTGAAGATGATTAATAGATAAATTCCTCAAGTACATAAATTTATTTTAGAATTTTTGGGGTTCCAGAAGTATTCGAAACCTACAGATTACTACAGACTGTTCTGTTTGACAGATTCTGTTTTTCGTGTGTTGTTTGCTTATTTTGATGAATCTATGGCTAGTAAAAGAGTTTATAAACCATAGAGAAGTTGGAATCTAACGGAGCTCACGAGATTTTCTTTTAATTTGTGTTGTGAAGTTTTCAAGTTTTGGGTAAAGATTTAATGGATTATGGAACAAGGAGTGCCAAGAGACTAAGATTGGGGATGCCCAAGGCACCCCAAGGTAAAATCCAAGGACAAGCCAAAATCCCTTGCTTGGGGATGCCCTGGAAGGCATCCCCTCTTTCATCTTCGTCCATCGGTAACTTTACTTGGAGCTATATTTTTATTCGCCACATGATATGTGTTTTGCTTGGAGCGTCTTGTATGATTTGAGTCTGTGCTTTTTAGTTTACCACAATCATCCTTGCTGTACACACCTTTTGGGAGAGACACACATGAATTGGAATTATTAGAATACTCTATGCGCTTCACTTATATCTTTTGAGTTGGATAATTTTTGCTCTAGTTCTTCGCTTATATCTTTTAGAGCGCGGCGGTGGTTCTATTTTATAGAAATAATTGATCTCTCATGCTTCACTTATATCATTTTGAGAGTCCTTTACAACAACATGGTAATTTACTTTGGTTATAAATTTTAAATGCTAAGAGAAGTTGGATGCTTGATAATTGTTTTGAGATATAAAGGTGGTAATATTAGAGGTGTGCTAGTTGAGTAACTATGAAATTGATGAATACTTGTGTTGAAGTTGGCAAGTCCCGTATCATGCATGTATGGTAAACATTGTGTGACAAATTTGAAGCATGGGGTGTTCTTTGATTGCTTTCCTTATGAGTGGCGGTTGGGGACGAGCGATGGTCTTTTCCTACCAATCTATCCCCCTAGGAGCATGCTCATAGTGCTTGGTTTTGATGACTTGTAGATTTTTGGAATAAGTATGTGAGTTCTTTATGACTAATGTTGAGTCTTCGGTACCGTGCATTGCCCTTTCTCACCTTGAGAGTTGGTGCAAACTTCGCTGGTGCATCCAAACCCCGTGATATGATACGCTCTATCACACATAAGCCTCCTTATATCTTCCTCAAAACAGCCACCATACCTACCTATTATGGCATTTCCATAGCCATTCCGAGATATATTGCCATGCAACTTTCCACCGTTCCATTTATTATGACACGCATCATCATTGTCATATTGCTTTGCATGATCATGTAGTTGACATCGTATTTGTGGCAAAGCCACCATGCTTAATTATTCATACATGTCACTCTTGATTCATCGCAATCCCGGTACACCGCCGGAGGCATTCACATAGAGTCATATTCTGTTCTAAGTATCGAGTTGTAATTCTTGAGTTGTAAGTAAATAAAAGTGTGATGATCATCATTACAACATTGTCCCATGTGAGGAAGGGATGATGGAGACTGTGATTCCCCCACAAGTCAGAATGGGACTCCGGACGAAAAAAAGAGGCCATAAAAAGAAGAAGGCCCAAACAAACAGAAAGAGAGAGAGAGAGAGAGAGAGAGAAAGAGAGAACGGACAATGTTACTATCCTTTTTCCACACTTGTGCTTCAAAGTAGCACCATGATCTTCATGATATAAAGTCTCTTATTTTGTCACTTTCATATACTAGTGGGAATTTTTTATTATAGAACTTGGCTTTGTATATTCCAATGACGGGCTTCCTCAAATGCGCTAGGTCTTTGTGAGCAAGCAAGTTGGATGCACACCCACTTAGTTTCTTTGATGAGCTTTCATATATTTATAGCTCTAGTGCATCCGTTGCATGACAATCCCTACTCCTTGCATTGACATCAATTGGTGGGCATCTACATAGCCCATTGATTAGCTGCGTCAATGTGAGACTTTCTCCCTTTTTGTCTTGTCACACAACCTCAATCGTCATATTCTATCCCACCCATAGTGCTAAGACCATGGCTCGCGCTCATATATTGCGTAAAAGTTGAAAGAGTTTGAAAACGCTAAGTATGAAACAATTGCTTGGCTTGTTGTCGGGGTTGTGCATGATGAGAGCATTTTGTGTGACAAAAATGAAGCATGGCAAACTATATGATTTTGCAGGGATAAGTTTTCTTTGGCTATGTTATTTTGATAAGACATAATTGCTTGGTCAGTATGCTTGAAGTATTATTATTTTTATGTCAATATTAAACTTTGGTGTTGAATCTTATGGATCTGAATATTCTTGCCACAATAAATAAAATACATTGAAGAACATGCTAGAAAGCATTCCATGTCAAAAAATCTATTTTTATCATTTACCTACTCGAGGACGAGCAGGAATTAAGCTTGGGGATGCTTGATATGTCTCCAACGTATCTATAATTTTTTATTGTTCCATGCTATTATATTATCAACCTTGGATGTTTTATATGCATTTACATGCTATTTTATATGATTTTTGGGACTAACCTATTAATCTAGAGCCCAGTGCCAGTTTATGTTTTTCGTTGTTTTTGAGTATCACAGAAAAGGAAAACCAAACGGAGTCCAATTGACCTGAAACTTCACGAAACTTATTTTTGGACCAGAAGAAGGCTAGGAAGTAAAAGAATTGGGCCAGAAGAATCTCGGGCTGCCCACGAGGGAGGGGGCGTGCCCCCTGCCTCGTGGACAGCTCGGAGACCCCCCTGCCTTGTTCCTGACTCCAACACCTCTTATATAACCCAAAACTTCTAGAAAGAAACCTAGATCAGGAGTTCCGCCGCCAGAAGCCTCCGTAGCCACCAAAATCCAATCTAGACCCGTTCCGGCACCCTGCGGGAGGGGGGAATCCCTCTCCAGTGGCCATCTTCATCATCCCGACGCTCTCCATGACGAGGAGGAGCAGTTCTCCCTCGGGGCCACTACTAGAAAAAGGCTGTTAGTGGCGCACCAGTTTTTGCTATTAATGGCGCACTATAGGTGCACCACTATTAACACGCCACTAGTAACAAATAGTAACGGCGCACCTCTGGTGCGCCATTAGTATCCCAGATAATAGTGGCGCACCACATAGTGCACCATTACTATGCCTAGAAGTGCGCCATTACTATCTGACATAGTAATGGCGCACCACATAGAAGTGCGCCATTACTAACAATGTTTTTCAGAAAAAAATTCAAAAAAAAATTCAGATTTTTTTCATTTTTTTCTTAATCTCGAGTCACTATGGCTTAATCTCAAGTCAAATCGCACTCCGTGGTCAAACTTCCCGGAAGGTCACCCATCCTCACACTACTCCAGCCCCACACTACCCATCCTCTGGTGCACCATTAGTATCCCAGATAATAGTGGCGCACCACATAGTGCACCATTACTATGCCTAGAAGTGCGCCATTACTATCTGACATAGTAATGGCGCACCACATAGAAGTGCGCCATTACTAACAATGTTTTTCAGAAAAAAAATTCAAAAAAAAATTCAGATTTTTTTCATTTTTTTCTTAATCTCGAGTCACTATGGCTTAATCTCAAGTCAAATCGCACTCCGTGGTCAAACTTCCCGGAAGGTCACCCATCCTCACACTACTCCAGCCCCAATACACTTAACTTCTGAGTTCTATCCAACCCCAGCACCAGCTCACTTAATAGGAATTTGTTGATATATCTATCATATCAATCCTATTAAACCTTGTTGATGTCTAGGACATTGTTCATGTTCATGAGTGTGATGAAATTTTGAAAAAATATTTCAAACTTTCCGGTCATATTATGTATCATATTTTGAACATTTTTTCCAAAAAAATTCGAAACCAATTTTTTCTGTTACTAGTGGCGCACCTAGCAAATGGTGCGCCATTACTAAGTTTGAATTTTTTTTCCATTTTCCTCTTCTAGTTCTTAAAAGCCCCGTATCTTTTATTCTGTTAGGTTTTTGGGGATTCTAAAAATCTTCAATGGGGTTCCTCCGGTTGAATTCGGATGTAACTTTTCGAGTAGATGATTTTTTCATATAAAAAACTTTTTAATCCAAGTTCACATGCAAAAGTTATGCCCATTTTACTAAATTCCAGAGAGATTTTGCAAATAAAGTCGAAATTCATATCTGTAAATCTTCCCAACAACTAGACCACATATCACATTGGAAACTTATTTTTCTTTTATTTTTTTGACATTTTCATCATTTCTTTTATTTTTTTTAAACTGAAAAGGCGGTCCACGGGGGGGTGCATTTAGTAATGGCGCACCTTCACAAAGTGCACCATTACTATGTGTATGACTCGGTCAAACCTTGGTCAAAGTTAGTAATGGCGCACTTTGTATAGGTGCGCCATTACTAAGTTTGACATAGTAATGGCGCACCTATGCAAAGTGCGCCATTACTAAGTTTGACCAAGGTTTGACCCAGTCATACACATAGTTATGGCGCACTTTGTAAAGGTGCGCCATTACTATGTCAACTTAGTAATGGCGCACCTATACAAAGTGCGCCATTACTATGTGTATGACTGGGTCAAACCTTGGTCAAACTTAGTAATGGCGCACTTTTCACCTGGTGCGGCATTACTGTTTTGGTTACTAATGGCGCACCACATGTATAGTGCACCATTAGTGTCCATATTGGCTATAGTTGTTTTTCTAGTAGTGGGATGAGGGTATGTACCAGTAGCTATGTGTTTGATCTCTCTCTCTCTCTCGTGTTCTTGATTCGGAACGATCTTGATGTATTGCGAGCTTTGCTATTATAGTTGGATCTTAAGATGTTTCTCCCCCTCTACTCTCTTGTGATGGATTGAGTTTTCCCTTTGAAGTTATCTTATCGGCTTGAGTCTTTAAGGATTTGAGAACACTTGATGTATGTCTTGCACGTGCTTATCTGTGGTTACAATGGGATATCATGTGATCCACTTGATGTTTGTTTTGGTGATCAACTTGCGAGTTTCGTGACCTTGTAAACTTATGCATAGGGGTTGGCACACGTGTTCGTCTTGACACTCCGGTAGAAACTTTGGGGCATCCTTTGAAGTTTTTTGTATTGGTTGAATAGATGAATCTGAGATTGTGTGATGCATATCGTATAATCATACCCACGGATACTTGAGGTGACATTGGAGTATCTAGGTGACAGTAGGGTTTTGGTTGATTTGTGTCTTAAGGTGTTATTCTAGTACAAACTCTATGATAGATTGAACAGAAAGAATAGCTTCATGTTATTTTACTACGGACTCTTGAATAGATCGATCAGAAAGAATAACTTTGAGGTGGTTTCGTACCCTACAATAATCTCTTAGTTTGTTCTCCGCTATTAGTGACTTTGGAGTCACTCTTTGTTGCATGTTGAGGGATAGATCCAACTATGTTATTATTGTTGAGAGAACTTGCACTAGTGAAAGTATGAACCCTAGGCCTTGTTTCAACTCATTGCAATACTGTTTGTGCTCACTTTTATCACTAGTTACCTTGCTGTTTTTATATTTTCATATTACAAAAACCTATAACTACCTTCCATATTGCACTTGTATCACCATCTCTTCGCCGAACTAGTGCACCTATACAATTTACCATTGTATTGGGTGTGTTGGGGACACAAGAGACTCTTTGTTATTTGGTTGCAGGGTTGTTTGAGAGAGACCATCTTCATCCTACGCCTCCCACGAATTGATAAACCTTAGGTCATCCACTTGAGGGAAATTTGCTACTGTCCTACAAACCTCTTCACATGGAGGCCCAACAACGTCTACAAGAAGAAGGTTGTGTAGTAGACATCAAAAACCCTACTCTTGCTTTGTGGTGGATTGGCCTCGAGGGCTGAGGATGAACTAGCACAATGGAGAACAGCCTCAGGAGGAGAGGTGTTCTTGCGCTCGATGAGCTAGTGGGTGTGAGGATGATCTGAATATGGCCCTCCATCCGTTCCTTCTCTCTCCCCCTCTATGGTGGTGCCTAGGTCCTATTAATTTATAGTGGCCTTGGTCCTCTTCCCAAATGTAAGGCGAGAAGGGATCCCACAGCGGCCAAATTTGAAGGGAGACAACTAGTCCATGCTATCCTGACAAAAGTGAGATCACACATAAAAGAGATCAAAAAAAACTCAAATACTTTCATGGATATAAAAACATAGATCTGATCATAAACTCGAAGTTCATCAATCCCAACAAACACACCGCAAAAGAGTTACATCATATGGATCTCCAAGAGACCTATGTATTAAGGATCAAGAGAGAGAGATGAACCCTTCTAGTTACTAACTACGGACTCGAAGGTCTACAAATAACTACTCGCGCATCATAAGAGATGCACCAATGGAAGTGGTGAACCCCTCTGTGATGGTGTCTAGATTGGATCTGGTGTTTCTGGACTCTGAGGCGACTGGATGAATATTTTGTCGACTCCCCTAGGGTTTTGGGAATATTTGGGTATTTATAAAAGCAAAGAGGCGGTCCGGGGGCCACCCGAGGTGGGCACAACCCACCGGGGCGCGCTAGGGCGGTTGTGCCCCCCTCGGGGCACCTCCCCAGGTGCAACTAGGGCCCATCTGCTTCCTTTTGGCCCATAAAAAATCATCGTAAAGTTCCGTGCCATTTGGACTCCGTTTGATATTGCTCCTGCGATGTAAAAAACATGGAAAAAACAGCAATTGGCACTGGGCACTATGTCAATAGGTTAGTACCAAAAAAGATATAAAATGACTATAAAATAATTATAAAACATCCAAGATTGATAATAAAATAGCATGGAACAATCAAAAATTATAGATACGTTGGAGACGTATCAGGATCTTCAACATATACCAGGTTCATAATCACAAATCTCATCTCCTCGCAGTTTACATTATTTGCCTCTCGTTTTCCTCTCCCCCACTTCGGAAAAAATTTCCGTTTTATTCACCCTTTTTTCGTTCGCCTTTTTCTTGTCAGATCTTTTGTTTGCTTGTGTTGCCATGTGCCTTCTATATGCTTGCATCTTCGCTTGCTAAAAATCTATTGATATGGATCCCCATCCACGTGCTAATCTTTTTAAAATATCCAATCATGATGAACCAATTGCTAGTGAGTTAACTGCACTAGATTATCATTATGAAGTTTTGCTTGAGGATCGTGAATCTGAAAATTGCGATGAAGAAATTTATGAAGTGATTCATGATAGCTCCTTGGATGAAAGCATGATTACCATAATTTTACTATAAATTCTATTAATGTCAATTGTGCTAATAATATGCAAAACCCCAAGCTTGGGGATGCTTGTTTTCACTACAAAAAAATACACTTATGTGATGATACGTGTTTGTCACAGTAGGTCGCATTTTCTGTCATGCATGTACATCCATGACGATTTTATGACAGAATCAAGATAGTCATACCTGTGCTATCGTAGAAGTGTTCCATGACATTACCAAAATTATCATCATGGAAGTGTCCACTTCCATGAGGATAAATCGCGCGTCACATAAGTGCTTTCGTCAAGGGTGAACGACACGTGGCGTCCACCGTAACGGAACGCCGTTAAGCTATCGGGTCGGGTTTTGTATCTGATAACCCGTTAACAGCCCCGACCAATGGGGATTTTCCACGTGTAAAATCATCATTGGCCCCGACCAATGGAGACACGTGTCAGGTCCGCGTTGGCACAGGTGTCACTCATCCAATGGGCGAGACGCGCCTATGATATGTTGAAACATGGACCAGCCCATCAAGTTTAAATGGGCTGGCCCAATTGGAGGCCCACAAGATTTTGCGGACCATAATGGGCCGGCCCAGCTAAAGGCCCATGAGATTTTGCGGACCACAATGGGATGGCCCAGCTAAAGGCCCACAAGATTTTGCGGGCCATAATGGGCTGACCTAGGTAAAGGCCCACAAGATTTTTGTGTGCCATAATGGGCCGGCACAGGTAAAGGCCCACAATATTCTCGCGGATCATAATGGGCCGGCCCAGCTAAAGGCCCACGAGATTTCGCCGACTGAGGGAGTCCTAGATTAGGGGGTCTCCGGACAGCCGGACTATATCCTTTGGCCGGACAGTTGGACTATGAAGATACAAGATTGAAGACTTCGTCCCAAGTCCGGATGGGACTCTACTTGGCGTGGAAGGCAAGCTAGGGATACGGATATGGATATCTCCTCCTTTGTAACCAACCTTGTGTAGCCCTAGCCCCCTCCGGTGTCTATATAAACCGGAGGGTTTTAGTCCATAGGACAACATACAATCACACCATAGGCTAGCTTCTAGGGTTTAGCCTCTCTGATCTCATGGTAGATCTACTCTTGTAATACTCATATCATCAAGAACAATCAAGCAGGACGTAGGGTTTTACCTCTATCAAGAGGGCCCGAACCTGGGTAAACATCGTGTCCCCTGCCTCATGTTACCATCCGCCTTAGACGCACAGTTCAGGACCCCCTACCCGAGATCCACCGGTTTTGACACCGACATTGATGCTTTCATTGAGAGTTCCACTGTGTCATCACCATAAGGCTTGATGGCTCCTTCGATCATCGCTAGCGATGCGGTCCAGGGTGAGGCTTTCCTCCCCGGACAGATCTTCATATTCGGCGACTTTGCACTGCGGGCCAATTCGCTTGGCCATCTGGAGCAGATTGAGAGCTACGCCCCTGGCCATCAGGTCAGATTTGGAAACTTGAACTACATGGCCGACATCCGCGGAGACTTGATATTCGACGGATTCAAGCCCAGGTCGGACGCGCCGTACAGTGTTGACGAGCATGACGTAACTTTGTTGTCGGAAAGTGTTCGGGAGATCGCATCCGCAGCTACTCCGCCCATCAAGGAGGGATGGACCCTGCCATGGAGGCCGCACTCTCAGTGGCGATAGAGCCAGATACTGACTTCACCCCTTACGAGAGCCGTGTCACCAAACCACCGGATTCATCTCCGGCCACGGACTCCGAGCCGCTCATATCCGTGCCCGTCGAGTCCGACTGGGTGCCGATCATGGTGTTCACCTCCGCGGATATCTTTCAACACTCACCCTTCGGGGATGTGCTAAATTCATTAAGGTCTCTCTCCCTGTCAGGAGAACCTTGGTTGAACTATGTCCGGCTAGAATGGGATGCGGACGATGAAGAAATTCGCTGCCCACCCACCACCCACTTAGTAGCCACTGTCGACGACTTAACCGACATGGTCAACTTCAGCTCCGTAGACTTCGACGGTATGGACGACGAAGCCGGACACAAACAGGATCCACCGCCCTCGGGGCACTGGACCGCCACCTCCTCATATGATATATACATGGTGGACACCCCCAAAGAAGCCAATGGCAACGAGAAAGCGGAGGATGACCCCTCCAAGAAGCAACCCAAGCGCCGACATCAGCGGTGCCACATTAACTCCCGCCACAGCAAGAGCAGTGATACCGGCACAGGAGATAATAACACTCCGGATAGCGCCGAAGACAACAACAATCCCCTTCAGCACGATGCAGAGCTAGAGGACGAACAAGCTAGCCCCCAGAGCAGGCAGCAGATGGAGAACCGGAGGAGGACTGTCGGTGTCAAAACCGGCGGATCTCAGGTAGTGGGTCCCGAACTATGCGTCTAGGCCGGATGGTAACAGGAGGCAGGGAACACGATGTTTTACCCAGGTTCGGGCCCTCTTGATGGAGGTAAAACCCTACGTCCTGCTTGATTAATATTGATGATATGGGTAGTACAAGAGTATATCTACCACAAGATCAAGGAGGCTAAACCCTAGAAGCTAGCCTATGGTTTAATTGTTGTATATGGAGTTTACTACCTACGGACTACAACCCTCCGGTTTATATAGACACCGGATAGGGTTAGGGTTACATAGAGTCGGTTACAATGGTAGGAGATCTTGAATATCCGCATCGCCAAGCTTGCCTTCCATGCTAAGGAAAGTCCCATCCAGACACGGGACGAAGTCTTCAATCTTGTATCTTCATAGTCCAGGAGTCCGGCTGAAGGTATCGTCCGGCTATTCGAACACCCCCTAATCCGGGACTCCCTCAGTAGCCCCTGAACCTGGCTTCAATGACGACGAGTCCGGCGCGCAAATTGTCTTCGGCATTGCAAGGTGGGTTCCTCCTCCAAGTCCTTCAGAGAAGATTGTAAACACCATGAGTAGTGTTCGGCTCTGCAAAATAAGCTTCCACATATTGCCATAGAGAGAATAATATTAACACAAATCAAATCTGCTGACGTATTCCGCAGTGCGTTAACACACTATAGCCAAGTCCTTTACTTGAATCGATTTCACTTTTCCACCTCAGCGTGTTTTGCTAGGCAGTTTCCTTGGCACATCTTGTCAAAGCAGAGATCGTGTGCCCCCCTTTCATGGGATTCTCATCAATACGGGCGTGGGTAACCCAATCGTGCCCGTTAGCATGTTTTCTCGATTAAAGGCGAGTCCCAAACGGTTATGGGGAGGGCTCCTGGTATTCAACCTCTTATGAAGAGACCAGGGCCTTACTCCTTTTCTCCAATCCCAAAACGAGTTCGCCCGTCGCCTCGAGTTCCAACACCCTAGGCTCCAGATTCCAGGCGCCTCAGACCTTCGACAATGTCCGGTTCCGACCTTCAAGGCCGATGGATGCCCTCCTCCATCACGGAGGAGGACGTGATAAAGTTGAGAGAGGCTAAGTTCTTGACCGCCGAAATTTCACACAGGTTGCCTGCTCAAGGGCAGGCTATCCCCAGTCCCCAGCCCGGTGAGAGCGTAGTGTTCGTGTCTCACTTCCTTCGGGGGTTAGGCTTCCTGATGGATCCCTTTGTGAGGGGACTACTGTTTTATTATGGGCTGGAATTTCAAGACTTAGCTCCGGAGTCCATCCTCCATATCTCCTCGTTTATCGTTGTATGCAAAGCGTTCCTCCGTGTCACGCCTCACTTCGGATTATGGCTCAAGACTTTCAAAGTGGAGCCGAAGATGATCAAGGGACGGCACGCAGAGTGCAGAGGCGCTGTTATAAGTAAAAATGCTGATGCTCCATGGCCCGAGGGCTCTTTTAAAGAGGAGCTAGGCTTGTGGCAACGAGAGTGGTTCTATATCACCACTCCCCGGAGCACCAAGTGGGTGGCGCTTCCTGCCTTTCGCTCGGGTCCCCCACCACGGTTAGCGTCATGGGTTAACAGAGGGTTAGATTGGGGTTTGCCCAAAGACGTGCCCTTGTTACAGGGCCGCATTAAGGATCTCTTGGAAGGAGACCTCAGCCTGGTCAAGGTGACGCAGGTCATGCTGATTCGCCGAATATTGCCCGGCAAACGTCGCTCCCTTCACCCGTGGGAGTTTAATCCAGAGGGACCGCGAGCTCTCCAGAATTTCATGGGCGCAACGCCCGCGGAGATGTATAAACTGTTCTTTGGATCACGAGAGATGTGTCCGGATTTAACCGAGGACGCAGGCCTAAGCTGCAATCGCCCGGATACTCAAGTAAGCAACCTTGTGCCCGGACCTTCTACCCGTATAATTGTCATAAACTTGCCCCTAAAAGATCCGTCCTTTTAAACAAGAGTGGATAGCAAAGGCAAAGCTAATCAGGTGTCCGGCTCCCCTTCCCGAAACCAGGTCGGATCCCGTGCTGGTCAGGATGCTGGAGATAATGCCTTTGGAGGGAAGCAAGGGGGAGGACAAGGAAACTATGGCCTCCTCGAAGGAGGCTGCTCCGAAGGGAGGAACCGACAATTCCTCTCCTAAGGGGAAGAAGAGAGCCGCCTCTGACGATCAGGAAACCATGGCCTCGAAGCGGGGGAAAAAAATCCTCGTCAGAGGGTCCGACGCCGGGGAGTTCCTCGGTCGGACTACGCCCTCAAGGGGATCAGCCCTCCAGTGAGCCGTAAGTAGAGAAAGATTTTCCTTTTGAGGGATGAGGGAAATCCTTGATTTAGATCTGAGAAGATTAACCGAATTTTTACCTTGTAGCTCGGACCTCGGCCCTTCTCAGCAGAGCTCGTCTTCGGGGGATCTCCTTCCGGAGATGATGGATTGTGGGACGCCTCCCCCTGCCGTGCCGCCTAGCGAGGCGGGCGACCCTGAGGTGTCGTCGCGGAGGGTTTCTCCGAATCCGGCAGGGGCGAAAGATAGCTATGTGGCCCCCCAAGGTTCTCTGCGTCCGGCCTTCGAAAGAGGTCGTGGGACAAGTCCGGCACCGTCTGGTGCTCGGCCGGAGGAGCTAAAGATTCTGCTGGGGCGAGCTTCTATCTCGGAGGAGCACCGTGCATTGATGGGCACGGTGATTGAAAGGATCTCATCCGCAGAGAGCGGATTGCATGAGGCCGTCAAAAGTTTACTGACGGGTTTTGAGGTACATTAGATAATGTACACTTTTGTCAGTTGCGCATGAATAAGATGCACCCTGTGTAGATAGTAGCCCCTGAGACTTCGCGCATCGTCAAGAAATGACGGCACGCGGAGGATCATAATCCCAGGTCTAAGATGTCGCCTTTGAATGTAGGCGGCAGGGTGTCCGGAATCGAGCCGAACTGAAGATTTTGCCGAACTAAAGCGGCAACTGGACGTGGCAGATGCCGACATCACGCTTGTTAATAAGCGGCTTGATGAGGCTCAAGGTATGTAATTCCTCGGGCGGCATCAGGTAAGAACAGTTTTATGCCTGTGTCTTATGATGTATGTGCTTTGACGCAGATGGTGCGGCCGCCGTGGAGAGTCTTAGGATAGAACTTGCCCGAGCTAAAGAACAAGCCAGCGAAAGTGATGCGGCCACCAGGAAAGCCCTTGAAGAGCTGAGAGCCGAACAGGCTGCTCATTGCTGAAGCAAGGAAGAGATGGCTGAGATGGCCGAAAAGTTAAAAAGCGCTACAGACCGTTGCAGACTTCTTGAAAAAGAAGACCAGGCGAAACAGACGGACTTAGAGAAGGCCGTTGCCAATGCCAAGGACGCGCGCTCTGTGATGAGAGCTGCGAAGGAGGAGCTGCATCAGGCTGAACAGATTGCGGTTGGAAAGCCCTTTATGCTGTGAAGGAAATTTTGCGATCCGAAGTTTGCTCCGTTGGACCGGATGTGGAGTGTGGAGGATACCTATCTAGATTTGGCAGCGAGTGTTGCTGATGCGACCGAACACTTTCAAGATCAGAAAGATCGTGAAGTGGAAAAGCTTTTCTCGTTGCAGTTTCACAATCCAGAGCGTCCACTGGCAGTGGACGATCCTTTGGCTCAATGGGCCGAACTGAATAGGTTGTCCGGACTCGCCATGAAGTACGTCATGGGTCATCTGTGGCCGGGGAGATCGTAGCCGAAGAGTTATTTCAGCTTGGTGCAGCAATTCCTTGACGCGGTGCCACGTATTAATGCAATGAAGAGGTCAGCGTGCATAGAGGGCGCAAGGATGGCTCTTGCCCGTGTCAAGACATACTGGGCAGAGATGGAGACCACCGTTGTTGCGTCCCGAGATTCGGACAAAAGCCGAGTACCCTCCGAGCACTATTTTCAGGAAGTCCTTGAAGGCGCTCGTGTAATAGAGACGTAGTGCTCGAAAGATGCTATGTTATGATAGCATATGTAATTATAAAGTAATATTTTGATAAACTGTAGTGGCCTTTTTATACTTGTGCGTTCAAGTATTGGGGACACCTCCTGTGCGGCCGTTTTAAGATATATATATATAGAAAATCTGAAAGATGGCAATCGTTGGCTTCAGCCCCACGCACATAGTGCAGGGGTGCTCGCAGAAGACGCATTTTCACACTTAACCCAACGTCTTGGTCCTACAAAGGAGGTGATAGCGCAGCGGGCCAGGCAACCGGACTATAATGCTTTAACACTTTCACTTAGCCATAGGAGCTTGACAGTGAGACTATTTAGGTAGCCCCTTGGTGGCGACTGCGCTCGCCCGAGTTCGGGGCGCGTATGTGCCTGACCGGGAAGCGGCCCTTCGTTAAAGCGGAGGAATCCGATAGATTCCGATAGGTCATCGAGTGGCTGACTAGTCTCACGCTACATCATGACAGTCAGTTTTCGGCTTTCTCTACTGAGGTGCTCGCCCGGCCGAACCGGGGCACAATCGTAGTAGTTCTCCTGGTGCTACCTTAGCCGATAGAGCGGAACGTAAGGTAGCCGAACTCAGGAGCCGGGCAACCCAACATTTGACCAAAGACATGATTCGGAGCCGATGCATATAATGCCAAAACTCGCGACGCCGAACACTCCCTAAGGTGTTCGGTCTTTATGAGTGCGGGCGAAACAACACTCTTTATTAAAAAAGCCCCTAGTGTCCAGGTACGTGCAAAAATTCTGACGTGGCCACATGCCAAGACGCCAGCCTCCTCCTTGGTTATATCAGAAAAAACCAATGGATGTATAGCGACAAGAGACAGTAAAAAAGGTTTACGCAGGATCTTTAATCTGAAAAGAATCCTTTAGGACGGGTCCCTATTGCACGTCTACGCCTGTGTCTCCGTTGTGCCGTATCCTGGACGGGCGCCGCACGACGTTCATCTATAAAAGAGAGGAACTGAGTTGAAAACGGGTCGTGCCGAAAAAGCTGAAAATAAACAAAGTAAAAAGTAAAATATATAAGATTGAGCTTTATTGTCTCTTATTGTATATGCGTGGAGCCCCTAGTGCGGGGGTATGTGGCCACTAGGCCTGCATCAACGATGATTGTGCACCGAACTCGTCTATCCGCGTTCGTGGTCTTGAATGACCTATTTCGAAGTTTTTTGGCTGGTGAGGCCATTTTGATGTGGGGCTGTCAAAGCAGCCGCACAGTCCTCCGCTTGGGGAGGCGCACTTTAGTGCTTCCCCTTCAAAGAGATGATGCCTCGTGGACCGGGCATCTTAAGCGTAAGAGATGCATAATGCGGTATTGCGTTAAAGCGAGCGAAAGCTTCACGTCCCAGTAGTGCTTGATAGCGACTTGAGAACGGGACGATATGGAAGGTCAGCTTTTCGCGGCGGAGGTTATCGGCAGAGCTGAATATGACTTCGAGCCGGAGGAAACCCATACAATGGGTGTCCGGACCAGGTATTACCCCTTGAAATGAGGTTTTGGTGCGGCGGATTATTGCTGGGTTTATCCCCATGTGCTGGATTGTATCCTGATATATCAGGTTTAGTCCACTGCCGCCGTCCATAAGGACATTTGAAAACTGGAGTCCGCCAATTATTGGATCGAGTATCAAGGCAGTCCAGCCTACATTCTAGATATTTCTAGAATAATCTAGCTGATCGAAGATGATCGGTTTTGACAACCAGTGGCAGGACCCTCTGGGGATGGGCCGTGTGGTGCGTACCTTTACGGGCGCCGCACGTTTTGTTATGTGAAGTGAGTTCACTGTTTTTACTTCTTGTGGGAAGTTCTTTTGTTTCCTGGTGCTCTGCTTTTGGGGTTCGTCCTCGTCTTCGCTTGGTGTGTCGAGCCCCTTGTGTTCGGCATTGAGTCTGCCGGATTGTTTGAAAACCCAACAGTCTCTGTGGGTATGGTTAGCAGGCTTCCCGGGAGTACTGTGTATCTGACATATCCTGTCCAGGATTTTTTTTAGGTTGGATGGATCGTCCCTGTTGTCCTGGGGGGCGATTTTGCCTGATTTTGTCGTGAGCCTTTGAATCCGGCATTGAATGCCGTGCTCTTCGGACTTTTGTCCTTAGTCCAGTGATGGTCCTTGTTGCGTCGTGGTTTTCCATTTCCATCCCTAGTTTAGGATGTACTTGGGTCGCTGGGGCTGCACCTTGCCAACCAGCTGTCCTCCCCTGCACAAAAGCGGGTCATGAGGCTTGTTAGTGCGGCCATTGTTCTTGGCTTTTCTTGGCCGAGGTGTCTGGCGAGCCATTCGTCTCGGACGTTGTGCTTGAAAGCTGCTAAGGCTTCGGCGTCCAGACAGTCGACTATCTGATTCTTTTTAGTGAGGAATCTATTCCAGAACTACCAAGCTGATTCTCCGGGTTGTTGAGTTATGTGACTAATATCGTCTGCATCCGGAGGGCGGACATAGGTCCCTTGAAAGTTTGCTCGGAAAGCATCCTCGAGATCTTCCCAGCTTCCAATTGTGTTTTCGGGAAGGCTTTTAAGCCAATGCCGGGCTGGCCCTTTAAGCTTAAGGGGTAAATATTTTATGGCGTGGAGATCATCTCCTCTAGCCATGTGTATGTGGAGGATATAATCCTCGATCCAAACTCCAGGGTCTGTTGTTCCATCATATGCCTCTATGTTTACGGGTTTGAATCCCTCTGGAAATTCATAGTCTAGGACCTCATCGGTGAAACATAGGGGGTGTGCGGCGCCCCTTTATTTGGGTGTGCCGGATTCTGATGATGGCTTCATAGCGTTGCTTACGAGAGCTTGCTTTCTTGGCCAATAAATGGACCTGACTGGGCCATGATGCAAATCCTTAAGTGGGTCGCATGCCGATTTAGGTGCTGCGCCGCTTGCCGCTTTATGGGGTCGTCTATCCGACCGTGTGGCTTTCACATTTTTTGAATGCGAGGGCTCTAGGGCCTCTTCGTCGAATTTAGGCAGTAGCTTTCTTTTCTGATAGCTTTTAGTGCAGCGACTGTCGCCGTATTTATCTGCAGTATTGATTACTTTGCTCCATCTAATCCGGAGTGCATCTTCCGCTGTTTTTAGCTTCCGCTTCTGCTTTTTTAGGCTGCGTGCAGTTGCAACGAGCCTCTCATGGAGATTCTTCCGCTCCATAGGTTTATCCGGCGTGAGGTCGTCCGGAATGTCGTTTTCGCCGAAGGAGGGATGTTCGGTTTCTCTGTCCGTGTTGCCCTGTTCGGACGGTTGCTCTAAGGCCTGCTCGTCGTCTACCGGCTCATCCTGCTCTATGGCTGGGTTTTTGTCGAGGCAGGGCTTGGGTCGGCGTTTACACCGACGTTTTGATTGCTTTTCGGGGGGTCGATCTCCCGTCCCATCCCCTTTTTCCTCATTGTCGCTTCCATTAGGGGTATCCACCATGTACACATCGTGAGATGAGCTGGCTGTCCAATGCCCTATGGGCGTTGGTTCGTCGGTATCTCCTGCATCGTCATCCATGCTGTCGATGTCTCCGGAGTCGAAGTTGAGCACGTCGTTTAAATTGTCGACAGTGGCTACCAAGTGGGTGGTGGGTGGGCTTTGAATTTCTTCCTCATCCGTATCCCATCCTCGCTGACCATAGTTCGGCTAGGGCTCTCCTGATAAAGAGAGAGACTTGAGAGAGTTCAGGATATCGCCAAAAGGTGAGTGCTGAAAGATGTCTGCGTCGGTGAACTCCATTATCGGCGCCCAATCGGATTCGATCGGCAGGGGCGCGGGGGGTTCAGAGTTCGGAAGGGAGTCCGGATCCTCGGAGTCACGGATCATCCAGAGTGCGGGGCTAGCGTTCGGCTCGATCGCCTTTGAGATCGAAGCCCCCGAGGTGACGTCCAACCGCTCATCCTCGATCAGCGCAATAGGCTCCGAGTTAGGTGTCGGAACCGATCCGTGTGCGGCCTCCAGGACACCGTCTGGAGGCAGAGCTAGATCATGCCCCTCGAGATAGTGCGGCGCGCTTGGCCATGGCTCGAACCCGTCGAAGATCAAGTCTCCGCGGATGTCAGCCGTGTAGTTTAAGCTTCCAAACCTGACTTGATGGCCAGGGGTGTAGCTTTCGATCTGCTCCAGGTGGCTGAGCGAATTGGCCCGCAGAGCGAAGCCGCCGAAGACGAAGATCTGTCCGGGGAGAAAAGTCTCACCCTGGACCATATCGTTGTTGATGATCAAAGGAGCCATCAGGCCTAAAGGCGACGACACAAAAGAACTCTCAATGAAAGCACCAATGTCGGTGTCAAAACCGGCGGATCTCGGGTAGTGGGTCCCAAACTGTGCGTCTAGGCCGGATGGTAACAGGAGGCAGGGAACACGATGTTTTACCCAGGTTCGGGCCCTCTTGATGGAGGTAAAACCCTACGTCCTGCTTGATTAATATTGATGATATGGGTAGTACAAGAGTAGATCTACCACGAGATCAAGGAGGCTAAACCCTAGAAGCTAGCCTATGGTATGATTGTTGTATATGGAGTTTATTGCCTACGGACTACAACCCTCCGGTTTATATAGACACCGGATAGGGTTAGGGTTACATAGAGTCGGTTACAATGGTAGGAGATCTTGAATATCCGCATCGCCAAGCTTGCCTTCCACGCCAAGGAAAGTCCCATCCGGACACGGGACGAAGTCTTCAATCTTGTATCTTCATAGTCCAGGAGTCCGGCTGAAGGTATAGTACGGCTATCCGAACACCCCCTAATCCGGGACTCCCTCAAAGACAATTACATGCCTCCAAAGACAAGGCGAGCCTCGGTGACCGTGCCTGAGGACCCTGTCGAGCAAGAGCGCTTCAAGCGCCGGCTTATGGGCACCGCAAGTAGCCTAAAGAAGAAACAGCAACAGCTTCAAGCTGATCAAGATTTGCTAGCAGACAGATGGACCAAAGTCCTTGCGGCCAAGGAGCATGAATTCGAGCGCCCATCCAAGAGTTACCCAAAATGCAGGTTGCTACCTCACCTCGAGGAGGAAGCATTGAAACCTCATTCACCAGTGTACGGTGCGGCTGACCGGCCACTACGCGGCCGAGCCAGAGAGGCGTTTCAGCCTAAAGTTCAGATCGCACCCATCGCCACTCAGTCAAAAATACTAAGGCCTGGGGCAACACAGAGGACCTGCGAGACATCTTGGACAGTAAGGCAAAAATCGCAAGGTCAATATACGGGACACGAGCACGTGCTTCCACACAGGACGATGATCATCACGTCGGATACACCAAGAGTAAATCCGGCCGGTCCGAATACAGCACACAAGACTCATACGAACTACGTCGGGATATAGCCCGGCACAGAGGCGCCGCACACCCCCTATGCTTCACCGATGAAGTTATGAATCATGAATTCCCGGAGGGTTTCAAACCCGTAAATATCAAATCATACGATGGCACAACAGATCCCGCTGTATGGATTGAGGATTTCCTCCTTCACATCCACATGGCTCGCGGTGACGATCTACATGCCATCAAGTACCTCCCACTAAAACTCAAAGGACCAGCTCGGCATTGGCTGAATAGCTTGCCAGCAGATTCAGTTGGCAGTTGGGAGGATTTGGAAGATGCATTTCTTGACAACTTCCAGGGCACTTATGTGCAGCCACCGGATGCTGATGACCTGAGCCACATAACCCAGCAGCCAGGGGAATCGGCCAGACAATTCTGGACACGGTTCCTGACTAAGAATGTAGACTGTCCGGATGCAGAAGCCCTAGCGGCATTGAAGCACAACATCCGCAACGAGTGGCTTGCCCGCCACCTCGGCTAGGAGAAGCTGAAATCTATGGCAGCCCTCACAACACTCATGACCCGCTTTTGCGCGGGCGAGGACAGCTGCCTGGCTCGCAGCAACAACACATCAAGGAATCCGGATACCTCGGATACCAAAGATGTTAACGGTAGGCAGCGTCATAATAGACCAAAGCGCCGCAATAACGGCGATAACACCGAAGATACGGTAGTCAATGCCGGATTCAGAGGCTCTAAATCCGGTCAATAGAAAAAGCCATTTAAAAGAAATACTCCGGCTCCGTTCAGTCTAGATCGCATACTGGATCGCTCGTGTAAAATCCACGGCACCACTGACAAACCAGCCAATCACACCAACAGAGAATGTTGGGTGTCCAAGCAGGACGGCAAGTTAAATGCCGAAAACAAGGACAAGGGGCTGCATAGCGATGATGAGGAGGAGCTCCGGCCGCCGAACCCAGGAGGACATAAGGGGTTTCCCCCACAAGTGAAGACAGTGAACATGATATACGCAACCCACATTCCCAAGAGGGAGCGGAAGCGTGCACTAAGGGACGTCTACGCGATGGAGCCCGTCGCCCCGAAGTTCAACCCATGGTCCGCTTGTCCAATCACCTTCGATCGCAGGGACCACCCCACTAGCATCCGTCATGGCGGATCCGCCGCACTGGTCCAAGACCCCATCATTGACGGATTTCACCTCACTCGAGTCCTTATGGACGGCGGCAGCAGCCTGAACCTGCTTTATCAGGATATAGTACGAAAAATGGGTATCGATCCCTCAAGGATCAAACCCAGCAAAACCACCTTTAAAGGCGTCATCCCAAGTGTAGAGGCCCATTGCACAGGCTCAATCACACTATCAGTGGTCTTCAGATCACCAGATAACTTCCGAAGCGAAGAGTTAATCTTCGACATCGTCCCATTTCGCAGTGGCTATCATGCACTGCTCGGACGGACAACATTTGCTAAATTCAACGCAGTGCCGCATTGTGCATACCTCAAGCTCAAGATGCCAGGACCCCGCGGGGTTATAACAGTAAATGGAAACACAGAACGCTCGCTCCGTACAGAAGAGCACACTGCTGCCCTTGCAGCAGAGGCACAAAGCAGTCTATTCAGGCAGACCACTCATTCGGTGTTACAGCCCCCGGACACCTTCAAGCGAGTCCAGAACAATCTGCAACAGGACCGCCTAGTGCGATCAACGGTCGCCTAGCAATCCGGCCCCCGTCCCAGTCCTAGTGCAGCGATGAAATTCGTGCCGCGCATACATAACTATGCATTGAAAATACCATGGACATAGGCGGGGGCACAATCAGGACACGCCTTGCATTATGGCTTAACCACGCCAGGGGTTGTATACCTTTGACATTCCTTTTCTCTTTCAGGGCCTAACTCTTCGAAAGCCCTTTCCGGCAGTCCGATTGCCGGACACATTCCGGAAGCAACAACCAAGGCGGCAAGAAGCCAAGATGAACACGGGAACCGCCAGGTGGTCTCTAATAATACTTGATATACCCACTTTTCAATATTTATGCATAGCTTGCCTTGGGATAGGACATTTCGAATTCTCCTACTTTATGCTTATTGCACTACTTGTACTAGTACGTTTCGACATATTATTCAAATAACAATGCATATTATTAATCTGTCATTGCATTATTTAAGTTTTTCTCTTTCTCTTATATGTCCATTTACGACATTCCGCACCTGCATGCTTGGGTGCGGTCAATACGCCAGGGGCTCTCGTTTACCCCGTAATACGGCGCAAGAAGTCCGAACACTTCGACAGTGCGGCACCCCGAACTTATAGCATTATATGCATCAGCTCTGAATCATGTCTTGGGTCAAATGTTGGGTTGCCCGGCTCTCGTGCTTTGGTACCTTACGTTCCGCTATATCGGCTAAGGTAGCGGTGAGAGAACTACTGTGGTTGTGTCCCGGTTCTTCCGGACGAGCACCTGAGTAGAGAAAGCCAAAAACTGATTGTCATGATAAGGCGAGAGACTGGTCGCTGTTCGAGAGGTCTCAAGTCCTTAAAGACTTTTTCCGCTTCGGGCGAGGAGTCGGCCTTCTCCGGCTTAGGCGTGTATAGCGCCCCAAATTTGGCCCTCCGAATACCAAGGGTGAGGTAGTCCTGGATTAGGGGGTGTCTGGATAGCCGGACTATACCTTCGGCCGGACTCCTGGACTATGAAGATACAAGATTGAAGACTTCGTCCCGTGTCTGGAAGGGACTTTCCTTGGCGTGGAAGGCAAGCTTGGCGATACGGATATGTAGATCTCCTACGATTGTAACCGACTCTGTGTAACCCTAGCCCTCACCGGTGTCTATATAAACCGGAGGGTTTTAGTCCGTAGGACGAACAACAATCATACCATAGGCTAGCTGCTAGGGTTTAGCCTCTCTGATCTCGCGGTAGATCTACTCCTGTACTACCCATATCATCAATATTAATCAAGCATGACGTAGGGTTTTACCTCCATCAAGAGGGCCCGAACCTGGGTAAAACATCGTGTCCCCTGCCTCCTGTTACCATCCGCCTAGACGCACAGTTCGGGACCCCCTACCCGAGATCCGCCGGCTTTGACACCGACATTGTTGCTTTCATTGAGAGTTCCTCTGTGCCGTCACATCGGTGCCAAAAATTTAAAATCATGGACTTCTATGGCTAAGTGAGAGTCATAAAGCATTATAGTCTGATTGCCTGGTTCGTTGCGCTGAGCACCTCCCTTGAAGGACCCAAAATTGGGGTATAGAGTGTTCAGATTTACCCCGAACACCCCAGTACTAGTTACATGGGGCAGAAGCCGACAACTGCCCAACTCTCAGATTTTATAAACGGCCGCACAGAAGGTAATATTTTAAATTAAGAATGCGTCGCATGGCGCAAAAGAACTCGTTTCATATTACAGGACCACATGGGCATGTTCATTCAAAGATTACATCCTTGGCACACTCATCTGCCACTAAGCGGGAACCCTTTAGGACGCTCTCATAGTAATTCTCAGGGCAGCGATGCTCCTTGCCCTCCGGCGGCCCCTCCTTCACAAGCTTCACAGCGTCCAGCTTCGCCCAGTGCACCTTCTCCTGGGAAAAAGCCCTGCGTGCACCTTCGATGCAGACGGACCGCTTGATGACCTCAAGCCGTGGGCAGGCTTCCACCAGCCGCCTCACCAGACCGAAGTAGCTACCGGACAGGGGCTCGCCAGGGCACATCCGGACTATAAGGCCCCTCATGGCCTGTTTGGCTGCCTTGTGAAGTTCGACCAACTGCTTCAGCTGGTCGCTCAAGGACATGGGGTGTTCGGTCCCCGTATACTGAGACCAGAACAACTTCTCCATTGATCTCCCCTCCTCAGCCCGGTAAAACTCCGCGGCATCCAGCACACTGCAGGAAAGATCTGCAAACGGTCCTCGAGAGCTCCGAACTCAGGTAAGAAAAAGGAAAGTCTCCTTCACATGCTTGCTTTGCATATTGAATGCCTTACCCGTTGCTATCTTCTTCGCCGCATCAATCTCCTGGAGGGCCTTGTGGGCTTCGGCCTTGGCGCTCCGGACGCTTTCGAGCGCCTGCGCGAGCTCGGACTCTCGCGTCTTGGAGTCAAGCTCCAAGGACTCGTGCTTTTTGGCGAGTGCCTCGAGCTCTTGCTGCACCTCGCCCGCTCAGGCTTCTTGTTTCTCCTGTTCAATGCGTTCTTTGGCCACTTTGTCTTCGGCCGCGGACAACGCCTTCCTCAGGGTCTCCACCTCGGTCGTGGCCCCTGACAAATTCATGATGATCCTATTACTTTACACCGAACTTCTTTTTAACTATATAAACTGGGGTATATCTTACCTTTGCTCTCTTCGAGCTGCCCCTTGGCAAGGCCGAGCTCTTCCTCGGACCGCTTCAGGGCCTGCTTCAGCGTAGAAACCTCCGTAGTACATGCGGCAGCGGCCAGCAGGGAAGCCTGCACATACACATAGACATACCCTAATTAGACTCCTGAGTTATCATTTGATACTCTATTCGGCTTTTCTTCGTGAACGCCGAACAGAGCATCAGGGGCTACTATCTATGCGGTAATATTTTTATATTTTGAATGCTTACCTCAAAGCCTGTTAGGAGGCTGGTGCAATCTTCGGTCAATCCGTTTTGGCGGACTGAGCCTTCTTGACCACCGCACTCATGATAGTGCGGTGTTCTTCATCGATGGAAGCACTGTGAAGCGCTTCCAGCAAGTTGTCCGGTGCCTCTGGTTGGACAGAGGACACCAGCATGGATGGTTGGCCCCCTTAATGGGGGACCGCCTGCCGGAGTCCCGAACCATCAAAGGTTCCGGCGCAGTGTCCGGCCGGGGCCCGAACTCAAAGCCCGAAGGAGCCTCACTCCCTTGGTACTCAGGGTCCGGGAGGTCGCCGTGAGGTGCCCCCAGGATCACCTCCCCTTGGGTCGGTGCCTTTTGAGACACCACATCGGCGTTGTCCGTAGGACGAGGGGTGGAAGCCGTCGGAGGAGAACCGCTGTTCATATCCGATGAGCCCAAAGAGCCGCTCGACGAGGGTACGTCGGGATGAGCTCGGGCCGGACTGCATAATCATGTTCGGCATGAGCAAAGGGAGTACAATAAAACATACCATGAAGTACTATGGTGTCCGGACACTTACGACTTCGCCAAGGGCTTGTCCTTGGGTAGCCACTCATCACCGCTGTCGGCAGTCGTCGTGGCACAGTCCGGAGGGAGGGTCTTCCCCTTCTTGGACCCTTCGGCCTCCCCGGATGGGTCGGCCTTCCTTTTCTTGTCTCCCCCGGTTGGGGGGGGGGAGAAATTTTCTCCTCCTCCTTGTTATCGTGGGAGGAGTGCATGTCGGACTCATCGGACGATGAGTCCGACAGAACCACCTTGCGCCCGAGACCCTTTCGGGTCCCCACAGCCTTCTTCTTGGCCGTCTTTTCCGGCACCTCATAAGGTGCCGGAGTCAGCATCTTCGTTAGAAGAGCGTTTGCAGGATCTTCGGGCACGGGGGCTTGGCAATCAAGCTGCTCCGCTGTCTTTATCCAATCATGTTAATGACATGAAAGCTTAGATCCAGCACATAACCAAACGAGGGCACATAAATACCCTGAGAGATATAAAAGCCTACCGGATGGGCGCGGCGCTTTGCGCTGAGTCCTCGGTGAGGGAGGGAGGCATCTCGGTGCCCTTGAACAGCACCCTCTAGATGTCCTTGTGCATCGTGTCATAAAGCTCTTGCAGCATCTGGTGCTGGGCCGAGTCGAACTCCCACAAAACAAATGCCCGTCGTTGGCATGGAAGGATCAGGCGGAAGAGAATATCATGGACCACGTTGACGAGCTTAATTTTCTTGTTCATCATGTTCTGGATGTAGGTCTAGAGTCCGGTCAGCTCTATCGAAGAACCCCAAGACAGGCCCTTCTTTTTCCAGGACGTGAGCTGCGTGGGGATTCTGGATCGAAATTTGGGGGCCGCCACCCAGTTGGCGTCGCGCGGCTCGGTGATGTAGAACCACCCCGATTGCCACCCTTTATGGTATCCACATAGGTACCCTCGAGCCAGGTGACATTAGGCATCTTACCCACCATGGCGCCTCCGCACTCTGCTTGCTGGCCACCCACCACCTTCGGTTTGACATTGAAGGTTTTCAGACATAGGCCGAAGTGGGGCCTGATGCTGAGGAAGGCCTCTCACACGACGATAAACGCCGAGATGTTGAGGATGAAGTTGGGGGCCAGATCATGAAAATCCAGCACGTAGTAGAACATGAGCCCGCGGACAAACGGGTGGAGAGGAAATCCCAGTCCGCGGACGAAATGGGTAAGAAAAACTACCATCTCATGGGGTTCAGGCGTGGGGACGATCTGCCCCGCATTCGGCAGCCGGTGCGCGATATTCGCAGCTAGGTATCCGGCTTCCCGTAACTTTTTGATGTTTTCCTCCGTGACGGAGGAAACCATCCACTTGCCTCCTGCTCCAGACATGCTTGGAGTGGTTTGAGAAGAAGAACGCGGGCTTGGGTGCTAGAGCTCGAGTGTGCGGGAATGGGTAAGTGAGAAGGAAGAAGGCGTGGGTGTAAAAAGTAAATCTTTGTCCCTTTATAAGGGCGGAGGAGGCGATGAGTCTCCCCACTTGCCTGGCAAAACCGCTTATTCCCTAGGCGCCGCAATTGATGGCGTGGTTGGGTTACCCATGTCTGTATTGATGAGAATCTCGTGATAAGGGGAACACGATCTCTGATTTGACAAGATGTATCAAGAAAACCGCCTCGCGATATGTGCAGAGCTGGTTGAGAAAAGCGCTTTGAATAATAACCGGGCCATGAAATGATGTCATGCTATCAAACCGTGTCAGCAGATTAGATTTGTGGAAGTATTATTCTTTCTACGGTGGTATGTGGAACTTATTTTGCAGGGTCGGACATTATCCTTGCATTCAAACTCTTCCATGGTGTATTCGGAGGAGGAACCCGCATTGCAATGCCGAAGACAACACTGCGCGCCGGACTCATCGTTATTGAAGCATGGTTCAGGGGCTACTGAGGGAGTCCTGGATTAGGGGGTCTCCGGACAGCTGGACTATATCCTTTGGCCGGACTGTTGGACTATGAAGATACAAGATTGAAGACTTCGTCCCGTGTCCGGATGGGACTCTACTTGGCGTGGAAGGCAAGCTCGGCGATACGGATATGGATATCTCCTCCTTTGTAACCAACCTTGTGTAACCCTAGCCCCCTCCGGTGTCTATATAAACCGGAGGGTTTTAGTCCGTAGGACAACATACAATCATACCATAGGCTAGCTTCCAGGGTTTAGCCTCTCTGATCTCGTGGTAGATCTACTCTTGTAATACTCATATCATCAAGAACAATCAAGCAGGACGTAGGGTTTTACCTCTATCAAGAGGGCCCGAACCTGGGTAAACATCGTGTCCCCTGCCTCCTGTTACCATCCACCTTAGACGCACAGTTCGGGACCCCTACCCGAGATCCGCCGGTTTTGACACCGACACCGACATTAATGGGCCGGCCCAGCTGTAGGCCCACAATATTTTGAGGACCCTAGTAGGCCGGCCCATTAACTGGCTGCCATGTTTTGGGCCAAATGTCGGCCCATATTTGATCCGGTCCATTAATGGCCTGCCACGCTTCGGGCCTAATAGTGGCCCATATGAGATCCGGCCCATTAAAAATCCTACCACATTCTGGGCCAAATTACGGCCCAGATTAGGTCCGGCCCTTTAAGAGGCTTTGGGCTCAATTATGGCCCATATCAGATTCGGCCCGTCAACTGGACACTTTGGTTTTGGGCCCAGTTGCTAAAGGCCCACTTAGTAATTCGGCCTGATATTAGTTTTGGCCTATTAAGGGCCCGTTTAACATTTCGGCCCAATATTAATTTCGGCCTGTTAAAAGCCCGTCATATAGTTGGGCCTAACTACGAGCCGGTTTGCATCCGGCCTACTCGCAGCCGATATCTGATTGGGCCAAACAAGGACCGAGACAATTTTGGCTTGTTAAAAGCCCGTGATTTGATTCACACAATCATGGGCCAGGGTTCATTTCGGGCTGCTGCTGGCCCATGAGCTGTTCGGCACGTTTCAGGCCCAACCTACATCATGATTGCATGACGGCCCGATTATGTACCGTAATTTTACGGTTTGGCCGGTTTACTGCAAAGACAGGATATATATACAGTAAAATAACTGCAGCATCGTGAATAAGAAAAAACCTAGACTATACAATAAAGAAATTACGGCATATTACATCCACTCGGCATCAAATTTCGCCACTATGATAATAAAGCACAAGCAGACACCAGATTACATACACTGGGCATCAAAGATCGCCACCAGTGCAAATAAACATGCCGACAAAATAATATACAAAACCGACAACACTTCAGTAGAGTTCAAGAAAGGTTAGCCCTGCTGGGGAGCTGCAGCGCAAGCAGCTGAGCAAGATCATGAGACTACGCTTGTTCAACACTTATATCTTCCTCACTCTGAAAGATAAACAAGCAGACAGATGACAGGTTTTGTACATAAAAGTATCAGTGCTGACAATTCATCACATTTCTTACTGACGAATAAAGTGACACAGTTTAAAATTGCATTAACACAATATGGTATTGTTCAGGTCAAGACATGGCAGGAAATGACATTGTGAAGGAGTTGGCAGCTTCACAACACCACTGGATTACAGATCAAGAACTCATAAGTATCAATGGTTACTGTGCTGTCAATTTATACCATTTCAGATTGGCAAATAAAGAGACTGTTTAAATAATAGTAGAATGATATGACATTGTTCATAGTTAAGACATTGCAGAATATGACATTGTGCTGTAGTGGGTAGGTTGACCACACCACTGGATTACGGATGAAGAACAGAAGCATACGTGCAGTGCAAAAGAAGATCACTTGCTCTGTATAGTTTAATTTACATGGTATGAAGAAGGAACTTGGTTGTACAACTGAAAACTTAAATTGAGAAAGGACAAACTTTTGTTTATGAACTACATAATAAACTTTAAACAAGAAATTTTATGCAAACACCAAAAATAAACAGCTGTTGCAGTCATGCCTAACCAAATATACACAACAAAGTTTGAAGGCTTGAGATGGACAAACATACATTAGTGGTGAAGACAGGTTCTATAAAGGCCTTGTCCATGCTGATGGTGGGGGGGGCAATTCAAGAAGTTTACCATAGAATCTTCTTCAAAAGCATTGCCTTTATTCTACATTTTGTTAAGAGTAAATATAGATGTGATAATATACAAAAAAATGGAGAATATTTAAGATAAGATGAAGAGTGATGCTACATAACCAAGTAGCTATAAATGTAAGTGCAGCGATACAGGCAGAAGGTGCAGCCAAGAGCAATGCACAGCTAAACTTCTTCAGTACCAACCTTATGGTAAGAGTAAATATAGATCTGATGTGTAGAAAATGGAGGGCAAAGGAAAATAAGCTGCAGAGTGATGGTACATGAACAACTACCTGTCATTATAAGTACACTGATAAAGGACATCATGTACTTACAAGAACAATGCAGAGCTAAAAAAAGATTGGCATTGGATATATTCTACACTAATGTAACCATTCATACACATCAGATAATTTTGAGAGAACAATTGATAAGCAAGCTATCATGCATACTGTTGTCACATAATGAACCAGGTATGTATGCAAGTACAGTGATACAGGACAACAGGTACTAACAAGAGCAAAGCAGCGGGCAGCATATTTGCGATATCCTGTCGTTCTTGTCAAACCGGAATTCTTCTTCGAGCAGATTTCCTGCAAAAAAGATCCATAAGGCACATGCGGAAAAGTAGAAGTTCCAATTGTCATTTGATTTCATAGACAATACCCCATCCTGGGAATGAGACCAGTGCATAACAAGGTTTTTCCATTCAATGTCTTCTAAAATTAGCACAGGATACTTCACAGGAAATTCGTTTATAGACTTGCCATCAAAGTGTGATTTCCTCAGGTAACACCGATACTGCTGCAATGCTTCCTTGAAAAGCATAAGCAAGCTTTGCTCATCATGACTATCCAGATTGACCCTCGCCTAGTTACAACAATGTAATGTAAATCATTGATGTGGTCAATCAGCAGAAAACAGGAAAATAATAACCATGAATAATAGCACTTACACGTAAGTTGGACAGGAAGATGTGAAAATGGTGTTTGTCTTCACAATAATCTTCCCATGATGGGAATATATGCACGTAGTCCCTAACAACATTGAAAGCATTGTCTTTTAAACTGGGAATAAATGGAATGGGGTTCCAATCTACAGGAATTGGTCGTCTCTGCAGTTGGCATAGGTCTTCGGCCGGTGGACTTGCTGTACTTTTTGTTGGAGTGGGATTTTTCTGTGGTACAGCTGGTGCTATGGCAAATGAAATCGGTATACCTTTTGCTGGAGTGCAGGTCCTATGTGGTGGGGCTAGTGGTGTGGCCAGTGAAGTATGGGTACAGTCTGCTGGAGTCGGTCCTACGTTTTGTGTCACTGGTTGTACATCCAATATAAGTGGGGTGCTGTCTGATTTCTCCGGCACCACCATGTTTTTCTAGGACTTTGCTGGTGCTCCTTCAGGTTCGGCAATCACCCTCTTCCTTTTTGATGTCTGATGCACAAGAACAGCATTTGAGTGGAAAAACATGGTATGATGACAGATGGAATATGTATTGATAATGGATGGGCATGGCATCTTGACATATATGATGAGTAAACTAAGCAGATGGCAGTGCAACAAAGTAGAAGAAATGCAAGACAACATATGCAAGATACCCGCAATCAATAAAACATTGCCAAATTAGAACAGGAACCTTGATGGGTGAACAGGACAGGCCATCTGCCTTTGACTCCTCGAGGTTAGAATAGTCATTAGGATCATATTCTGAACAAGAATCAACAGGTGGGGAGCGTATGAGTTTCATTGCATCCAGAATGGCACTCAATGCCTTGGTGCCAATTTTGTAAGTCATTGCAGTGTTTAGCTTCAAGAGTGGACTGCTGCTAGTGCGACATAAAGCAGTTACATAGATCATAGTGTAGATATAACGGGAAAACCTTAAGCATCAGAGTAAAATAAGCAAAGTGGAACTTGCTGGAATATATGTGCTAGTATTGCTGGTACGGCTAGAAAGGTGCGGTACTGTTAATATCAGTGTAACTCTCAAAGGCGACACAGCTCCCCGCATTTCCTTGCTATTCTTATAGGATTCAAGTGGGCTGGCCACCACAAATCCTATTCCTATGTTTACAAGATCCTACGAATCAAAGAGGCTCAAAGTGTACATCACAACCGACCGTATAGACCTCTACACTGCAAATGTCCCTGCTCATCTTCAGTACAAGGAACATACTATACTACTATCATACTCCCTCCATTCCAAAGTATAAGTCTTGGTAGAGATTTCCACTATGGATCACATACAGATGTATCCAGATACATTTTAGAGTGTAGATTCACTCATTTTGCTCCATATGTAGTCCATGGTGGAATCTATACAAAGACTTGTATTTAGGAACGGAGAGAGTACATATTAAAGAAGAACGGAAGAGGAACATGGTAAAGAAGAGCAAGCATATTTTGGATAATAAAATGTTGGTTGCGCAGTGCCCACACATGATGAACCCGAGTGCATTAAGGATGCAACTCCTAGCTGTCTCTCGACCATTTTAGGTGGTTGGATGAAGATCCTATGTCTCCTAACCCTTCTTCTTCCTCGTCTCTGATTCTTCCCATACAGAACACCGCACGGGCCGCCGGCCGGACCACCGGCCCCCACCGCATGTGTTCCTCTGCCACCCCCACCCCCACCCCCACCCACGTTGATTTTTCTTTGTTCGGCGAGGCCCCACAACCACCCGAGCCCCTTCGATCGCACCGGCGAACTCAGGCGAGCTCTGAAAAATCGACTAGCCCAATTTTGAAATTTAGTCTACTGTGATTTAACTAGTGTGGAATATAAAAGGGGAAAACCATAAGCATTGGGAGTATAGTGTTGAGCATGCCATGGCGGATCTGAAGGTGCAAACCAGACAAAGGCAACTTCACAACCAAGACAAGAAATCAGAGTAAAGCAGTGGCGATCTATTTTCTTGCTTGAACTTTATATGAGTTGAGCAGATACGAAAGAGTACCGCCTCTGGTGCGGCGCCGTGTACGCATCTGCTGAGAATTTGATGGTGATGCGGTAGCGATGGCTATCGGCGGCGTGGAAGCAGATCTAGGAGGGTAGACGGTGGCGGCGGGGCACAGTGGACGAGACGGTCGTAGGAGCAGCACCGGCAAGGTGGATGATGGCGGGGATGAAGCGAGAGGACGGGATGCAAGGATCCCGGTCCGAAGCCGTGGATGAGAGAGGTCAATCTCTTGTAATGGACGGCGGCATCGGGGTATCAGCTCCAGCATGGTGGAGGAGGATGGCGGTGGATAGGGTGGCGGACAGCGGCGGACCGAGGAGGGTGGGGTGGAGAGGGTGTTTTGGCGCCCACGGAGTACGAATGGGGAAAAGGGAGGTAGAGAGGAAGGGGGAACCATGTATTCAGGGCACGCTTGTCTCAAATGCGAGGAAAATTACAAACTTAGCCCCCATTTCAAATTTCTACTACATCACAACAACATTGGTCGGTTGGGGATAGGACGTTAATCTCGCATAGACCGAATATTTGCCGACGAGAGTTTGTTTTTGGCGCCCACCGTGTATGAATATGAATCGGGGAGGGAGTCGATTTCGGCCGAGGACACACTGTGTTTTGGCGCCCATCGTGTATGAATTCGGGTGAGAGGCGGTTACGTCACGTTTGGGTGAAATTACAAACCTACCCCTATCGAAACCTATAGAAATCCAGCAGATAGGCTTTGCGTGGCAAGGATAGGCAGTAGTGATTTCCATCTCGCGGATTTTGGTTTCGGGCGGTTACTGCGACTTTCCCCGCTTCGTTCAAATTTTGTAGAGTGCACGTTTATTGTGCCAACTCAATTCGAATCCCATTTTTTCGGGCGAGATCCATTTTCAATCGGAATTACATTCTATATACATCATTTTTTATATATACTTTCAAAAGCGCAACAAAGAATTTTGCTCATTTATATGTATAATATGATTTACAGATACAACGATCTTGAAATATTAAGGTTGAATTCAAATTTTTCTAACCAAATTATGTTCTACTAAAATGTATGGATCAATAATATGTACATATTAAATAACATAGATGTGCGTGAATTCATATGAGTATGCATGTTTGATAGATCAATTTTGGTTCAAGTATGGATTACATGTATCATCATATCGAATTCAAATATTTGAATCCCCTTTTTTGTTCACTCCTTTCATGCCCATCTCTCTCGCATGCATGCTCCTTCAGGTAACTATCACTCTCTTTTCTCCAGCTCACCCGCACGCTCACTTCATGTTTCTCCTATCCTCGCAAACATGGTCTCTCGACGTCTCCCTTGAGAAGTGTCACACTCTCCTTATCATTATACATTACACGGTTTTCATTATCACTCACGTCTCTACTGTTCTCTGGTATCACTCGGTACCTAAGCTTTCTTTTTCACCGCCACACACACAGTCTCCACTCGTCTTTCACTTTGTCTTTCTCTCTATGGGATTCTCTCACACACCCTATATGTCTCTACATATGACTCATACCACTAAAATTACTCTCTCTCTCTCTCCTATAGACACAACATTTGTTGCGGTCTCCTTTTCGTCTCCATCCCAGACTGACATTATTCATTTGTTTACCGATCAGACAACCCCGACTACCATCTCCTCTCTCTCTCACAGACACACACACACAACTCCTGCGTCCACTCCCCTTCCCGACTACCGTCTCTCTCTCACACACACAAAACTCTCGCTTTCGCACCCCGACTCGTATTTGTCTCACAAACATTTATCGACTAGCTAGCCTCTAGATAGGTTTATACACCCGCACACTCGTGCTTCCACCATCGCATACATGTCTCTCTCTCGCTCCTTGTATCTATGTAGATTTTTCTTCCCTTCTTGAGACACGCCCTCTCGATCGTGCACACACACACACACACTATCGCCTCATTTTAAGCTTATACCTATCGCACACACACTCCTTGTGTCTTTGTCACACATGCACCCCGTCCTCCTCCACTCTCCTCTCTCTCACACACACATGGGCTTTTTGCAACAACTAGCAAGATGCCCATGCGTTGCATGGAACATCAAGATGCATTTGTATGAGTAGTTTATCTTGTGGGGGAAAAGGATGAACGAGGGAAGGCCTTATTTGCAAATGTGGAGAGGGGTGTGGGTATCTTTTTGCAAAATTGCCATAGTTTCCTTCCTATCCGTCAGATATAGATCGGACGGTCTATATTGCAGGATGGCAGGCACACGATCATCACCGACAATGATTTTTATAAGAGTAGGGATAAAAAATAGAGTTGGTGATGATGGTGGGCCTACCATCCTGCAATGTAGGTCGTCCGATTTATATCTGACGGATAGGAAGGAAAATATGGCAATTTACCCGCACTCTTCACCACATTTGCAAATAAGGCCTTCCCTCGTTCATCCTTTTCTCCCACAAGATCTTGATGTTCCGTGCAACGCACGGGCATCTTGCTAGTAAGAGTAGAAATTAGACATATACCACTTCTTGAATCTTGAAACCAACAAAATTCCTCCCTTATCTCATCAAAACCGCCAAAGGAATATATTTTGAGTGAAACATAACATATTTTTAGTGATATACGTATTTCAAAACTAGACCTTTTTCTATCAAGTCGGTGAATATGTATTAATCTACTTTGATCCTGTGGCAACGCATTGGCACATTTCTAGTAGTTATTATAATTTTTTGGACACTAGACAAACGGTGGAGTACATATACGAAGGGAAGAGGCGCATGCACGCAGTCGGCCTCTCGCTGTCTCGCACACATGAGTGTTTCGTAAAGGCGGCGTTAACAAATAAATCCTAAAACCCTAGGTGCATGATTGCTGCATTCGCGTGTACCGGGTACGTGGTGGAGCACCTTTGTAGGAATAGTCAGCTCGCGTGATAATTTGATCCGTAGGAGTTGATGGTCGGGACCACAAGTGAACGACTTGGAGCGCGCTGGCTCGCCAGTTGCCACAGATCGAGTAGCCATGTTTAAAATATCATTTTTAGTAGGGTTAAGAGTTCCGATTTTCAATGGCGCGTTATAAGTAGTAAGTAGTTTTTAGAACGATTGGTATAGAGCGAAAATGGAATTAATAGTACTACGTACCTCCTTGGCGTATGGTTGTATGTATTTTTTTGCAATGGAGGTTGTATGGGTTTATGTTGCAAGATGTTGAACCTGGTAGTTCTAGGGCAAATACTATGGTTTAGATTTAGATGCTGGTTTTCAGTAATGAAAATTGGAAGGGGAAACCCTTCTTTGATTAAAAAAAACTACTACCTCCATTCTGGTTTACTAGTCCCCATCGTACTTT
Source organism: Triticum urartu (assembly GCF_056163025.1). Taxonomy (NCBI): domain Eukaryota; kingdom Viridiplantae; phylum Streptophyta; class Magnoliopsida; order Poales; family Poaceae; genus Triticum; species Triticum urartu. Next base: position 155,878,382 of record NC_141874.1, on the reverse strand, counting down.
GGGTCAAAGTTTGTCCACGAATTTTACTTGTAAAATGTGAATGGAAAACGAGATTTTGTTATACCCAAACCAAAAAGGACTGGAGGGAGTGATTGCTCTGACACGGACGCGACCTCTCATAGCGCAGGCATTGAACCGGCGTGCCGGCCAAGAGGGCCGCACTCGCTGCAGGCTCGGCTAAGCATGCCTCCTCGACGCGTGCAACCAGCTTAAGACTGCCCCGCCTACCTTCAGTGAATCCGCGTGTGTGCCGGCAACACGTCCTTCTGCGAGCCGGCAGGCATTTTAGAACACAAAAAATGACTAAAATATAATTAATTTACGCATGGTCTTGACTTGTTGTGCTCGCACTGGTAGTGGGAACTAGTAGTGGATTTTCTTTATTTATAAATCTCCTCACATTTTTTGGCTTTGAAGTGAATCATGGTTGTGGACATTATGTATGAATGTGCGGATATCTATGAACATGAGTTCGATGTGGAAGTTGAACTTGGAATGTCGGGCTTACCCGTGAACTATACCATGTCCAATGCTTCGTCTGTTATTGTGTATGTGCATGGATTACACAGACTTGAACAAAGCCTGTCCAGTTGATCCCTTTGCTCTCCCTCGTATTGATCAGATTATTGATGCTATGGTGGGTTGTGACCGTTTGTGTTTTTTGGATGCTTATTCTGGTTATCATCAGATCAAAATGGCAGTTATGGACCAGGAGAAGACAACTTTCATAACTCCCTTTGGATCCTTCTGCTATGTATCTATGCCTTTTGGGCTCAAGAGTGCCCAGGCGATGTATCAACGCTGTGTTCAGAATTGTCTTCATAAACAGATTGGGCGCAATATCCATGCTTATGTGGATGATATTGTGGTGGAGTCTAGGAAGGAGGAAACATTGATAGATGACCTGAGAGAGACTTTTGACAACCTCCGGGTCTATAAGATGATGCTTAATCCGGCCAAATGTGTCTTTGGTGTTCCGGCAGGCAAACTCTTGGGCTTCCTGGTGTCTAACAGGGGCATTGAGGCTAATCCGGAGAAGATCACAGCTATCACCTCTCTGGCGAAACCGGCATGTATCAATGATGTTTAGCGTTTGGCGGGACGGATTGCAGCATTAAGCCGGTTTATCAGTCGCCTTGGGGAGAAAGCTATCCCTTTGTATCAGATGCTAAAGAAAACGGATGACTTCGTCTGGAGTGACGCGGCTGATAAAGTGTTCGAGGATTTGAAGAGACAATTAGCCGAACCGCCCGTCCTTGCGGCTTCGGTCGATAAAGAGCCCTTATTGCTATATGTGGCTGCTAATGCCCGGGCTATGTGGTTGAGCGCAAGGAGGTCGGAAAGGAGTGTCCGGTTCTACGGCCGGTTTATTACATTAGCGAGGTGCTTATTGAATCAAAGCAGAGGTACCCACACTGGCAGAAGCTGGTGTATGGAGTTTTCATGGCAAGCCGGAAGCTCAAGCATTATTTTCAAGGTCATCCTATCACAGTGGTTAGTTCAGCCCCCCTGGGAGATATCATCCAAAACAGAGAAGCAACTGGCCAGATTGCCAAGTGGGCTATTGAGCTTGGACCTCACGGGATAAAATATACGCCTCGCACAGCAATCAAATCCCAAGCACTTGTGGACTTCATTAATGATTGGATAGAGTTGCAGGCACCAGAGGAAAAGCCAGATAACACGTATTGGACTATTCATTTTGATGGGTCCAGACAACTGGAGGGCTCGGGGGCTGGAGTCATACTAACTTCCCCACGAGGTGATAAGTTTTGTTATGTTCTCCGCTTAATGTTCCCTTGTACTAACAATGCAGCTGAATATGAAGCCTTGCTCCATGGTCTTCGGATGGCTAAGGAGATCAATTTAAGCTGGGTTAAGTGCTTCGATGACTCAGATCTGGTGGCTCAGTAGGTGTCTGGTATGTGGGATTCCAAGGATCCGCTCATGGCAGCGTATCGACGAGAGGTGGACATAGTGGCTGGTCATTTCAAGGGTTATCAGGTTGACCATATAGACCGGCGAAAGAATGAAGCGGCGGACGCTTTAAGTCGCCTAGGCTCCCAGCGTAAACCGGTGCCACCCAATGTCTTTCTGGACGTACTTCATAATCCGTCGGTCAAGTTATCCATAGAGGAGGAGATGGCTATTCCTGATCCGGAGGCTCAATTGGTAGCGGCTCTTCATGTTATACCGGATTGGACAGTCCCATACCTAGCCAAGATGAACTGGGGCGAGTTACCAGGCGATGAAACCTTGGCCCGGCGGATAATCCGGCGATCCAAGTCAATGACCATTGTCAATGGGGATTTACATCATTCTAGCGTCACAGGGGCGATTCAGTGTTGTGTGTCTCCTCAAGAAGGTTGTGAGATCTTGCGAGAGATCCACGAAGGTGATTGTGGTCACCACGCTGGTTCAAAATCCTTGGTGGCTAAGGCTTTTCGTCATGGTTTCTATTGGTTGACGGCTCATGCTGATGCTGAGGATTTGGTGAAGAGGTGTGACGGTTGTCAGAAGTTTGCACGCTGCTCTCATATTCTGGCCCAGGAGTTGAGAATGATTCCAATCACTTGGCCGTTTGCAACTTGGGGGCTAGACATGGTTGGACCCTTTAAAAGGTCCAAAGACAAGAAGACCCACCTGCTGGTGGCGGTTGATAGGTTTACCAAGTGGGTAGAGGCAGATCCAGTCAGTAAGTGTGATGCAGCCACGGCCGTTAAATTCATCAAAAATGTGATATTCCGGTTTGATTGCCCACATAACATTATAATTGATAATGGTACTAATCTGTCCAAGGGCACTATGGAAGAATTTTGTCAACGTGAGCACATCCGGCTTGACGTGTCGTTAGTGGCTCACCCCCAATCTAATGGTCAAGCAAAAAGGGCAAATCAGGAGATTTTGAGAGGTATTAAACCCCGGCTTATGGTTCTTTTAAGGCGGACGCCGGGTTGTTGGGTGGAGGAGTTACCTTCTGTGTTATGGAGTATCAACACCACACTGAACAGATCTATGAGTTACACGCCTTTCTTTATGGTTTACGGAGCAGAGCCGGTTCTCCCTAGTGACATCTATCATGACTCGCCCCGTGTGGTGGCTTACGTTGAAGCTGATAATGAGAATGCACGTCAGGACTCACTGGACCTGTTAGATGAGGAGCATGATCTGGCAGCGGCGCATTCGGCAATTTATCAACAAGATCTCCGATGTTATCACAGCTGCCGGGTTAAGACCAGAACTTTTCAAGAGGGCGATCTGGTGCTCCAGCTCATCCAGGATCAAACTGATATGCACAAGTTATCCCTACCTTGGGAAGGACCTTTTGTAGTCAGAAAAAATCTGTACAACGGGTCATACTACCTTATCGATCTTCGAGAGCACAAAGACTCACGTAAATCGGAGGAGGAGACCTAGTGTCCGTGGAATATAGCTCTTCTTCGGATTTATTATACTTAAGCCACGGGCTCTTCTTATGTACATATTTATGACAATGTATATATTATAAACCGGAGCCTCAGCTAAAGCGGGGTCTCTTTTCTTTTTAATAATGTGTGGTTACATGGGGGCTTCTACTTATAAAGCGGAGTTCTATTAACCCGGCTTATAATGCCATGCATATATAAAGGAAATCACTATGGGGCTTGGTCGTATTCGAAACATAGCTATGCCTCTTGATTGGCTTTAAGCCAAAAAAAGGGAAATCACTAGGGGGCTTGGTTGTATTCACACCATAGCTATACCTCTTGATAGGATAAAAAGCCAAAAGGAAATTATGTGGACCAAAGAGAGTTTGTTGCAAAAGCACAACTCAAACATAGGTACCACTGAGCACATCTCAAATATTGCTTGGGGGCTCCTTGCTTCTCAAAGAACAAAGAGTTTGTACCCTTGCAATAGGCTATCAAGCCAGGCTTGGAAGCCAGTTGTATTCACCTAAAACCCCGGGTTATCCTGCCTCTTTAAGTAAGCCACTCCGTCCAGGTAAACCTGGTATGAACCATCGAACGTTTGACAAGTCAATCTCATAGACCCTGAACTTGTCAAAGCTAAAACAATGAATGGTTAAAGATTGAGGTCCATCTTAAAAGGCTTTGAAAAATGGTTAACTCAGTGGCCTGGCAGCCCATGAAAAGCCTCGATTTAGGGCCTGGCATCCCATGAAAAGCCTTGCATATTGTTCTAGTATTTTTTGCAATATTTAACCTCTTTTGATAAAGGATTTATGAACATTTTCTGATAAACCAGTGTCTATTACAACTCGGCATGGCTTTCAACGCTAAGTTGTTAGTACATGATAAGTTACAATCCGGCATTAATTTGATACGGTTTGGTTTTGGCTACAAGTCACTAGAATTATATGAACAAACCAGTGTTTATCATAACCCGGTACGGTTTTGATATGAACCGGCAAGGATGAAAGGAGTCATCAATACTCCAGATTGGTGTTATCACCCTTATTATAACAACAGTTGGTCAGCCAATGAGATATATCACAGGTATCATCTATTTTATATTTGGTTATTACAGTCTTGGTTATACATCCAAGCTATGTATATATTTTGGGCATCATGACCCGTCCAGTGGTAAACCACTAGGACACTTTCAAGTTCTTATATGCTGGAACAAATTAAATAAACCCGCAATGGACTATGCATATAATAGATCCCAAGGGCATGGCGAGTTATCAGTATCAAGCAAAATAAACATGCTCGATGGCATAATAGATCAGTGTTTAAACTAGCCTATTACAAGGTGCTTTAAAAGCCCACGCAGAATAATTGTTTCAATAACGAGTGGCAAACTGCGACAGATAAACCAGCCTTCGGTTTAGGATTTAGCATCTGGACGACTTGAAGATTGAGGATCAGCTTGAGTTGGCGCATCCTCCTCCTCTCTACCCAGTGGCTGGAAATCAATCATCGTCCAATCGATTCCAGTTAAAGCTTGGAACACGGCCTCTTCACTTATAAGGTTGGAAGGATCAATGTCAGGGGCATAAGTGTGCTTATGAATTGGCGGAACAAGATCTTCTACGTCATGTGTTGCCGCAGGATATCTCTTCTGATCAGCATCATAAACCGGCTGGTAATGAGACAGATTCGTTTCATCCGCCAATTTGCTTGCAATGGGTTGCAGTTCCCTTGTCAGCCTTCGGAGATCATCATTGTTGAATTCTGAACCATCTTCTTTTACGCAGGGATAGCCTTGGCCAATGTCTGCCGGTTCAAGATCTGGAATCCACGCCTTCGCCCGGATTAGCGCAGTTAGCGCACCTGACCTTGCAGCTGATCTCTTAAGTTCATCCAACCGGGCAGGCAACATGGATAGCTTTTCGATGGTTTCTTTTATCAGCATTGGAGGAGGCCTGTTATAAGCAGCAGTGCAAATAGCTCGTTGGGATCCGGAATACAGATGTTTTATCAAAGTATAGGCAGGCTTGAGCTTCATCCGCATGTTGGAGCCCAGATGATTAATGCAGGTCCCTATCCTGGTAAGCATCAGTAAATCGACCATTGATGAGATAGTATGAATTGAAAAAAACTTCATATGAGGATACTTACCAAATACAGCAGAGGTCATGGCATTAATCTGCCGCTTTAAGCCGGTCAGTTCTTCAACCACCGGTTTAAGAGCTGCTGCTGCGTCTTCAGCTTTCTTCTGTAAAGCGTATTTTTCTACCTCCCAATCCGCCCGCTCCTTTTTCAAGGTCTCCTTCAGCTTCTCCATGGCTGCTAAGGCGGTGCTCAGTTCTTCCTTGGCTTTAGAAGCCTCCGCTTGTTGAGATTTAATGTTCTCTTGGAGATCAGAGTTTTGGCTGTCCTTTTTGCTCAGCTCGGCCTATCAAGGAACGGTATATCATCGGTCGGCTGTATATATTTGAAGTACCAAGCACATAACAAGTTACGCACTTTGTACTTGGGGGCTAATGCCTATTTGCTCTATTATCAGAAATTTTTGCAAGTCCCAAGTACAATGCAAGCATCATCCTTGACACTTGGGGGCTAATGTACATCTGTTCAAATTGAAGCATTGGTTAAAGATCCGATTTACCTTGGAAAGATAAACTGGCCCTTGGGGACTACACAGGCGAAAAGTACAGGAACACAATGATAAAGTACCGGTTTATTTTAAAGACCACTTGACATGTGAAATATAAGCATGAAAGGGTTAAGATATTACAAAGTTCTGATTTATGATTGCCATCATAAACCGGCCCTTGGGGGCTACTAGAGTTGGTACTTACAAATTTGGATTTAAGAAAGGAAAAGTGATGAAAGTACCTCATAGCGCTCCTTCATCAGATTCACTAAAACGGCTTCATAGTCACGGTTTGTGTGTAGACGGTTTAGAAAGCCAGAGTGGAGTTCTTGAGCACTGAGGTGGGCATAGCTTGATAAATCGGTGCTCCATATACCTTTTTCCATTGCGACACGTTCTTCCTTAGAGCTATGTTTGGATAAACAACAGGGTTGCCAGGAGAGGTATGGCCAACACTAGTGATGATACCATCATCTTCCTTGTCACCAACAGTCTTCGTTGGAGTTGTTGAGATATCAGTAGCCTTAGCCGGACTAGACGGTCCATCATCATTATGGACCGGACTCGTCGGTTTAACGGCAAGGTCTGCCACTTCAGTTTCTGCTTGCTCATTCAAATCATGATCTGGAGGGGGTGGTTCATCAAACACAGTGTCCGCATGGGGACCTTCCGGTTCTGCAATTTGCTCCGATTCAACAACCAAATCATCAGACGGTTTATTCACCCGAGCTTTCTTGCTGGGTCTAGCCTTGGCTCTGAAAAGGAAAAGATGCAAGGATGAACACAACATGCAAATATAAAGTGTCAAAAGATTCAGTTAAAATTTACCCAGGAACGGTCTTAAGAGGAGGGAGTTGTGTGGCCGTCGACTCGCCAGAGGATGAATGAGGCGTTTCCTGATAATTTGAGTCGGACGGATCAAGAGGTTGTCGGAAATAACCTGCCTTGGGATAAGAGGTATTAGAAGTGGGTGAGACCTCAGGTCGACGTTTCCGAACTAAAGTGTCCGGTAAACCGGCTGAGGTGACTACTTGGCCGCAGTGTCGGGTTGTACGGCGAGCTTCGTGCTGCTGCTTCTTCAAAAGAAATTTTGGGTCCAAATGAGCAAGAGGATGAGAAAATTTTATTTTCCGGATTGTTTGACGGACTTTCTGTGTTGATCGAGTGTTTGAACTGGAGGAAGGAGTAATTACCTCTGCGTCATCAGCCTGGCTACCTTCCGCGTCATCCTAATAATAATCGTTGTCAATGAAGTGTATAAAAAATGAACCGAGAGAGTCAAGTTCTACCTCTACGTCCGGATCATTAGGATCGTCGTCAAGGTCAAAATCGATGGGTTCAATTGCCTTCTCCTTGGCAGGCTTCTTGACCGCCTTCGTCTTAAGCCGAGGGGTTTTCGCCGGTTTGTCTTTAGGTTGCTTTTTCCAAAATGGATCATTGCCCTGTCAAAAGATGGACAGAAAGTATTAAAGATTGCACAGTCAAGAATATCAGGTATAAAGCAGAGCCAATAAAATGCTTACAGCTGGCGGTTTGTTCTTGGTGTAGAAGGGACTTAACCCGGTCCGACTACAGACAGCCTCCAATTCATTCAATATCTTCTACATAGCTTCAGTAACTTCAGCTTCTTCCAGCTAGATATTAATGTGACGTTGAGGGTCATTTTCATCACCAGTATACTCGCACATTAAACCAGAGCGACAACTTAAGGGTAATATGCTCCATGAGATCCAGCAGCGAACAAAATCAACTCCTGTCAGACCATTAGCCATAAAGGCCCTGAGCTTAGAGATTTGTGGAGCATAAGTAGCACATTCTTGAGTACTCAACCACTGCAGAAATGGATGAGTGTTCGTAAGCCGGTGGGGACGGTAACCCGGCAGAGGATTTTCATCATTAGAGGAAGTGTCTTTACAATAAAACCAAGTATGGTTCCATTCTTTCGGATGGCTATGGAGTTTGGCATGAGGGAAGCTGACGTCTTTCCTCTTCTGAATTGAAACGCCGCCCAGTTCGGTATTGGGCCCATCCACAAATTCAGTACAACGGTTCAAGTAGAAGAAGTCCCAGAATAGCTCAACAGTTGGCTCCTCTTGCAGATATACTTCACAAAGTACTTGAAAATTGCAAATGTTGGACACGGAATTTGGTCCAATGTCTTGAGGGTGAATCTGGAAATCGACAAGTACGTCACGGAAGAATTTGGATCCAGGCGGTTTAAAGCCGCGACCTATGTGGTCAACAAACTCTACCACTTCGCCATCTCTAGGGGTAGGAGGGTTTTCTGGACCGGGGACACGCCACTTGATTTCACTCCGCTTCGGTAAACTGTCAATCTTGACACATCCTTCCAATTGCACCTCAGTAACCCGGGAGGGGACCCAGTTACAGGAATAAAATTGTTTGGCCATTGCAAATGAAGAGCTGGAAAAGATTATTGTCGGTTTACGATTCGTAATTGACAAGGCATAAAGCGTAACAGGGTAAAGAGAAAGGAATTTAAGCAGATAAAATGATTAAATCAGAGGCCGATGCAATTATGAATAGTAAAGCGATAAGAAGAAGCAGAGGTATATGCATATTGTTAAATCGGAGTTCAGCAATGGAAGAAGTGAAAGAATAAATGAATCGGCGGTTTAGGAGGGGACTAATGGTATATGCTGGATTATCATACTACCAAAAGTTAAACCGCCTATATTGGTATGAAGAGTACAGATCTACAAATGCCTGAGTGAAGGAAAACAAGTTTCACAAGAGTTATATGATGATTTCACATATGTGGTATGACAGAAAACTAGAATATATTCAGACCTAAATTTTAGATACTAGTTCATCAGGTTTAGATGAGTTTTTCCTATATGAAGGGGATGGTCTGATAAGGAAAAGTGAGATTATGGCTACGGTCGCACAAAGAGCTAAAAGATCTAACTAGTCTTTGATGCTATTTGGAAGGAAAGAGAAGAATAGCACCAGAGCTTCGATGAACTCCGATGAACACTGAAACCCTAAGTGGATCTACAAAGAAATGGGGGAAGACTTACCGAAGCTGTTGAAGCAGAGAAGGTGCGCCGCGTTTTTCTGATCTAGTCAGGTTGATGCAGCGGCCAACGATGAGGCAGAGGTAAAGCTCGACGATGGCGGCGGCGCTCGGGTGCAGAGTTGTCGCGAGGGGGAAGAAGAATCGAAGAGGCAACGAAAGGAAAAAGAAAGAGATCTTCAACCCTATTTATAAGGCAAAGAGATAAGCGACAGGCACGGGAATCGAGGAGCTCAAAAATGGATGTTTAATAAAGTTGTCGCCTCGATGGTTGGATGATCATTAATAAAGGGTATCTTCGGCTTCAATAAATAGGTGACGTCACGACGGTTTACTGCAGATCTAGAGGATGACGTCACGGCGGTTTACAAGATTTATGCAAAGGTGCAAGGGGGAGAATTTTTCTAAGTGTTGAAGATTGACATGAACAAGTTCAAATCAATCTGGGGCCTAATGTTGGGGATATTACTATTGGACGTAAACCGACTAGAAGGGGCCGGATTATCCCCATGATGGTTATTTTATTCAGAGCCCATGAAGACAAGGATGGTGGAGCTTTATGAAGGCCCAAGGCCCAAAGGTGGGTTAAGGCCTATAAACGTAAACCGACATTAATATATAACTTGTATTGTAAGGTAGAAGGAATAGATACCGAGCCGGACACGTTGATGATCCGGTCCTGGGACTCTGTAAACCGGCGGGCGTCAACCTATGTATATAAAGGGACGACCCGGCGGCGGTTTAGGGACAACACACAACAACTCGAGAACCAGGCAAAGCGGATTCGCTCCATGGTCATCGAAACCCTAGCAATTCCATCATAACTGGAGTAAGCTTTTACCTTCATCGTAAGGGGGCGAACCAGTATAAAATTCTCGCGTCCCTTGTCCGCTTTAACCCCTTTAAGCTAAACCGTAGCGACGGCTCCACGACTAAGTCCTTTCACAAGGACATCTGTAGTGACAAAACCACGACAATTACGTTGTGGTGCTCCAGGTGGCGTGAGTTGCAAAACTATTCCGCATTGTTTCAAATGAAGTCCAAACTCATAACTCAAATATTCGCCTCCACGATTAGATAGTAGAAACTTGATTTTCATGTTATGATGATTTTCCACTTCACTGTGAAATTCTTTGAAATTTTCAAATGTTTTAGACTTATGTTTCATTAAGTAGATATACCCATATCTACTCAAATCATCTATGAAGGTGAGAAAATAACGATATCTGCCACGAGCTTCAATGTTTATTGGACCACACACATCAGTATGTATCATTTCCAATAACTCTGTTGCTCGCTTCATTGTTCCGGAGAATGGAGTTTTAGTCATCTTGCCCATGAGGCATGGTTCGCAAGTACCAAGTGATTCCAGAAGTCCATCAGAATGGAGTTTCTTCATGCGCTTTACACCAATATGACCTAAACAGCAGTGCCACAAATAATTTGCACTATCATTATCAACTCTGCTTCTTTTGGCTTCAATACTATGAACATGTGTATTACTACTATCAAGATTTAGTAAAAATAGACCACTCATCAGGGCTGCATGACCATAAAAGATATTAATCATATAAATAGAACAACCATTATTCGATGATTTAAATGAATAACCGTCTCGCATCAAACAAGATCTAGATATAATGTTCATGCTCAACGCTGGCACCAAATAACAATTATTTAGGTCTAATACTAATCCCGAAGGTAGATGTACAGGTAGCGTGCCGATGGCAATCACATCAACTTTGGAACCATTTCCCACGCGCATCGTCACCTCGTCCTTAGCCAATCTTCGCTTAATCCGTAGCCCCTGTTTAGAGTTGCAAATGTTAGCAACTGAACCAGTATCAAATACCCAGGCACTACTGCGAGAATTAGTGAGGTACACATCAATAACATGTATATCAAATATACCTTTCACTTTGCCATCCTTCTTCTCCGCCAAATACTTGGGGCAGTTCTGCTTCTAGTGACCAGTTCCTTTGAAGTGGAAGCACTTAGTCTCAGGCTTAGGTCCAGACTTGGGTTTCTTCACTTGAGCAGCAACTGGCTTGTTGTTCTTCTTGAAGTTCCCCTTCTTCCCTTTACCCTTTTTTCGTGAAACTGGTGGTCTTGTTGACCATCAACACTTGATGCTCCTTCTTGATTTCTACCTCCGCAGCCTTTAGCATTGCGAAGAGCTCGGGAATCGTCTTATCCATCCCTTGCATATTATAGTTCATCATGAAGCTCTTGTAGCTTGGTGGCAGTGATTGAAGAACTCTGTCAATGACACTATCATCAGGAAGATTAACTCCCAGTTGAGTCAAGTGGTTGTGGTACCCAGACATTCTGAGTATATGTTCATTACAGAACTATTCTCCTCCATCTTGCAACTGTAGAACTTATTGCAGACTTCATATCTCTCAATCCGAGCATTTGCTTGAAATATTAACTTCAACTCCTGGAACATCTCATATGCTCCATGACGTTCAAAATGTCGTTGAAGTACCGGTTCTAACCCGTAAAGCATGGCACACTGAACTATCGAGTAGTCATCAGCTTTGCTCTGCCAGGTGTTCATAACATATGGCGTTGCTCCTGCTGCGGGTTTGTCACCTAGCAGTGCTTCCAGGATGTAATTCTTCTGTACAGCAATGAGGATAATCCTCAAGTTACGGACCCAGTCCGTGTAGTTGCTACCATCATCTTTCAACTTAGCTTTCTCTAGGAACACATTAAAATTCAACGAAACAACAGCACCGGCCATCTATCTACAATAACATAGACATGCAAAATACTATCAGGTACTAAGTTCATTATAAATTAAAGTTCAATTAATCAAATTACTTAAGAACTCCCACTTAGATAGACATCTCTCTAATCATCTAAGTGATCACGTGATCCATATCAACTAAACCATGTACGATCATCACGTGAGATGGATTAGTTTTCAATGGTGAACATCACAATGTTGATCATATCTACTATACGATTCACACTCGACCTTTCAGTCACTAGTGTTCCGAGGCCATATCTGCATATGCTAGGCTCGTCAAGTTTAACCCAAGTGTTCTGCGTATGCAAAACTGGCTTGCACCCATTGTATGTGAACATAGAGCTTATCACACCCGATCATCACGTGGTGTCTTAGCACGACGAACTGTAGCAACGGTGCATACTCAGGGAGAACACTTATACCTTGAAATTTAGTGAGAGATCATCTTATAATGTACCGTCGAACTAAGAAAAATAAGATGCATAAAGGATAAACATCACATGCAATCAATATAAGTGATATGATATGGCCATCATCATCTTGTGCCTTTGATCTCATTATCCAAAGCACCGTCATGATCACCATCGTCACCGGCTTGACACTTTGATCTCCATCGAAGCATCATTGTCATCTCGCCAACTATTGCCTCTACGACTATCGCTACCGCTTAGTGATAAACTAAAGCAATTACATGGCGATTGGATTTCATACAATAAAGCGACAACCATATGGCTCCTGCCAGTTGCCGATAACTGTGTTACAAAACATGATCATATCATACAATAAAATTTAGCATCATGTCTTGACCATATCACATCACAACATGCCCTGCAAAAACAAGTTAGACGTCCTCTACTTTGTTGTTGCAAGTTTTACGTGGCTGCTATGGGCTGAGCAAGAACCGTGCTTACCTATGCATCAAAAACCACAACACCGTATAATGATTGCTTTGTGATCTTCAGAATGAACCCTGTTCATTGAATCCGATTCAACTAAATCTGGAGAAATAGACACCCACTAGCCACCTGTGTGCGAAGCACGTCGGTAGAACCAGTCTCGCGTAAGCGTACGCGTAATGTCGGTCTGGGCCGCTTCATCCAACAATATCGCTGAATCAAGAATCAACTAGTGACGGCAAGCAATATATATGTATATACCCACGCCCACAACTCCTTTGTGTTCTACTCGTGCATATAACATCTATGCATAAACCTGGCTCAGATGCGATTGTTGGGGAACGCAGTAATTTCAAAAAAAATCATATGCACACGCAAGATCATGGTGATGCATAGCAACGAGAGTGGAGAGTATCGTCTACGTACCCACGTAGACCGTAAGCAGAAGCGTTATGACAACGCGGTTGATGTATTCGTACGTCTTCACGATCGACCGATCTAGCACCGAAGGTACGGCACCTCCGTGATCTGCACACATTTAGCTCGGTGATGTCCCGCGAACTCACGATCCAGTAGAGCTTCGAGGGAGAGTTTTGTCAGCATGACGGCATGATGACGGTGATGATGATGCTACCGGAACAGGGCTTCGCCTAAGCACCGCTATGATATAACCGAGGTGGATTATAGTGGAGGGGGATACCACACATGGCTAAAATATCAATGACCAACTTGTGTCTCCATGGGGTGCCCCCTCCCCCATATATAAAGGAGTGGAGGAGGGGGAGGGCCGTCCCTCTCTATGGCACGCCCTAGGGGAGTCCTACTCCCTCCGGGAGTAGGATTCCCCCCTTCCAAGTAAGAGTACGAGAGGAAGGAAGGAGGAGAGAGGGAGGAAGTAAAGGGGGGCCGGCCCCCCTCCCAATTCAGATTGGGCTTGGGGGGCGCACCTCCCACTTTTCCCTTCCCTCTCCTCTATTCCACTAAGACCCAATAAGGCCCATATACTCCCCGGTGTTGCGGAACGTAGTAATTTCAAAAAAATTCCTACGCACACGCAAGATCATGGTGATGCATAGCAACGAGAGGGGAGAGTGTTATCCACGTACCCTCGTAGACCGAAAGCGGAAGCGTTAGCACAACGCGGTTGATGTAGTCATACGTCTTCACGATCCGACCGATCAAGTACCGAACGTACGGCACCTCCGAGTTCAACACACGTTCAGCCCGATGACGTCCCTCGAACTCTGATCCAGCCGAGTGTTGAGGGAGAGTTTCGTCAGCACGACGGCGTGGTGACGATGTTGATGTTCTACCGACGCAGGGCTTCGCCTAAGCACCGCTACAGTAATATCGAGGTGGACTATGGTGGAGGGGGGCACCGCACACGGCTAAAAGATCAAACGATCAATTGTTGTCTATGGGGTGCCCCCCTGCCCCCGTATATAAAGGAGCAAGGGGAGGAGGCGTCGGCCAGGGAGAGGCGTGCCAAGGTGGGGTCCTACTCCCACTAGGAGTAGGACTCCTCTTATTCCTAGTAGGAGTAGGAGAGGGGGAAGGAAAGGGAGAGGGGGGAAGGAAAGAGGGGGCCGGCCCCCCTTTCCCTAAACCAATTCGGTTTGGGCCTTGGGGGGCACGCCCCACACTCCCCTTGCTACCCTCTATTTCCACTAAGGCCCATGTAGGCCCATTAAGCCCCCGGGGGGTTCCAGTAACCTCCCGGTACTCCGGTAAAATCCCGATTTCACCCAGAACACTTCCGATATCCAAACATAGGCTTCCAATATATCAATCTTCATGTCTCGACCATTTCGAGACTCCTCCTCATATCCGGGATCACATCCGGGACTCCGAACAACCTTCGGTACATCAAAACATATAAACTCATAATATAACTGTCATCAAAACGTTAAGCGTGCGGACCCTACGGGTTCGAGAACTATGTAGACATGACCGAGACATGTCTCCGATCAATAACCAATAGCGGAACCTGGATGTTCATATTGGCTCCCACATATTCTACGAAGATCTTTATCGGTCAAATCGCATAACAACATATGTTGTTCCCTTTGTCATCGGTATGTTACTTGCCCGGGATTCGATCGTCGGTATCTCAATACCTAGTTCAATGTCGTTACCGGAAAGTCTCTTTACTTGTTCTGTAATACATCATCCCGCAACTAGCTCATTAGTAGCAATGCTTGCAAGGCTTAAGTGATGTGCATTACCGAGAGGGCCCAGAGATACCTCTCTGCTATTCGGAGTGACAAATCCTAATCTCGAAATATGCCAACCCAACAAGTACCTTCGGAGACACCTGTAGAGCACCATTATAATCACCCATTTACGTTGTGACGTTTGGTAGCACACAAAGTGTTCCTCCGGCAAACAGGAGTTGCATAATATCATAGTCATAGGAACATGTATAAGTTATAAAGAAAGCAATAGCAACATACTAAATGATTGGGGGCTAAGCTAACGGAATGGGTCATGTCAATCACATCATTCTCCTAATGATGTGATCTCATTAATCAAATGACAACACTTTGTCTATGGTTAGGAAACTAACCATCTCTGATCAATGAGCTAGTCAAGTAGAGGCATACTAGTGACATACTGTTTGTCTATGTATTCACACATGTATTATGTTTCCTATTAATACAATTCTAGCATGAATAATAAACATTTATCATGATATAAGGTAATAAACAATAACTTTATTATTGCCTCTAGGGCATATTTCCTTCATTCTCCCACTTGCACTAGAGTCAATAATCTAGATTATACAGTAATGATTCTAATACCCATGGAGCCTTGGTGCTGATCATGTTTTGCTCGTGGAAGAGCTTAGTCAACGGGTCTGCAACATTCAGATCCGTATGTATCTTGCAAATTTCTATGTCTCCCACCTGGACTAAATCCCGGATGGAATTGAAGCGTCTCTTGATGTGCTTGGTTCTCTTGTGAAATCTGGATTCCTTTGCCAAGGCAATGGCACCAGTATTGTCACAAAAGATTTTCATTGGACCCGATGCACTAGGTATGACACCTAGATCGGATATGAACTCCTTCATCCAGACTCCTTCATTTGCTGCTTCCGAAGCAGCTATGTACTCCGCTTCACATGTAGATCCCGCCACAACGCTTTGTTTAGAACTGCACCAACTGACAGCTCCACCGTTCAATGTAAACAGGTATCCGGTTTGCGATTTAGAATCGTCCGGATCAATGTCAAAGCTTGCATCAATGTAACCGTTTACGATGAGCTCTTTGCCACCTCCATGAACGAGAAACATATCCTTAGTCCTTTTCAGGTATTTGAGGATGTTCTTGACCGCTGTCCAATGATCCACTCCTGGATTACTTTGGTACCTCCCTGCTAGACTTATAGCAAGGCACACATCATGTCTGGTACACAGCATTGCATACATGATAGAGCCTATGGCTGAAGCATAGGGAACATATTTCATTTTCTCTCTATCTTCTACAGTGGTCGGGCATTGAGTCTTACTCAACTTCACACCTTGTAACACAGGCAAGAACCCTTTCTTTGCTTGATCCATTTTGAACTTCTTCAAAACTTTGTCAAGGTATGTGCTTTGTGAAAGTCCAATTAAGCGTCTTGATCTATCTCTATAGATCTTGATGCCCAATATATAAGCAGCTTCACCGAGGTCTTTCATTGAAAAAATCTTATTCAAGTATCCCTTTATGCTATCCAGAAATTCTATATCATTCCCAATCAACAATATGTCATCCACATATAATATTAGAAATGCTACAGAGCTCCCACTCACTTTCTTGTAAAAACATGCTTCTCCAAAAGTCTGTATAAAACCAAATGCTTTGATCACACTATCAAAGCATTTATTCCAACTCCTAGAAGCTTGCACCAGTCCATAAAAGGATCACTGGAGCTTGCACACTTTGTTAGCTCCCTTTGGATCGACAAAACCTTCTGGTTGCATCATATACAACTCTTCTTCCAGAAATCCATTTAGGAATGCAGTTTTGACATCCATTTGCCAAATTTCATAATCATAAAATGCGGCAATTGCTAACATGATTCGTACAGACTTGAGCATCGCTACGGGTGAGAAGGTCTCATCGTAGTCAATCCCTTGAACTTGTCGAAAACCTTTTGCAACAAGTCGAGCTTTATAGACAATAACATTACCGTCAGCGTCAGTCTTCTTCTTGAAGATCCATTTATTCTCAATTGCTTGCCAATAAACGGGCAAGTCAACCAAAGTCCACACTTTGTTCTCATACATGGATCCCATCTCAGATTTCATGGCCTCAAAGCATTTTGCAGAATCTGGGCTCACCATCGCTTCTTCATAGTTCGTAGGTTCATCATGATCTAGTAGCATGACTTCCAGAACAGGATTACTGTACCACTCTGGTGCGGATCTTACTCTGGTTGATCTACGAGGTTCAGTAGCAACTTGATCTGAAGTTCCATGATCATCATCATTAACTTCCTCACTAATTGGTGTAGGCGTCACAGAAACCGGTTTCTATGATAAACTACTTTCCAATAGAGGAGCAGGTATAGTTACCTCATCAAGTTCTACTTTCCTTACACTCACTTCTTTCGAGAGAAACTCCTTCTCTAGAAATGATCCATTCTTAGCAACGAATGTCTTGCCTTCGGATCTGTGATAGAAGGTGTACCCAACACTCTCCTTTTGGTATCCTATGAAGACACATTTCTCCGATTTGGGTTCGAGCTTATCAGGTTGAAGCTTTTTCACATAAGCATCGCAGCCCCAAACTTTCATAAACGACAACTTTGGTTGCTTACCAAACCATAGTTCAAAAGGCGTCGTCTCAACAGATTTCGATGGTGCCCTATTTAAGGTGAATGTGGCCGTCTCTAAAGCATAACCCCAAAACAATAGCGGTAAATCAGTAAGAGACATCATAGATCGCACCATATCTAGTAAAGTACGATTACGACGTTCGGACACACCATTACGCTGTGGTGTTCTGGGTGGCGTGAGTTGTGAAACGATTCCACATTGTTTCAAATGAAGACCAAACTCATAACTCAAATATTTTCCTCCATGATCAGATCGTAGAAACTTTATTTTCTTGTTACGATGATTTTCAACTTCACTCTGAAACTCTTTGAACTTTTCAAATGTTTTAGACTTATGTTTCATTAAGTAGATATACCCATATCTGCTTAAATCATCTGTGAAGGTGAGAAAATAACGATATCCGCCACGAGCCTCAACATTCATCGGACCACATACATCTGTATGTATGATGTCCAACAAATCTGTTGCTCTCTCCATAGTTCTGGAGAATGGTGTTTTAGTGATCTTGCCCATGAGGCACGGTTCACAAGTACCAAGTGATTCATAATCAAGTGGTTCCAAAAGTCCATCAGTATGGAGTTTCTTCGCGCTTTACTCCGATATGACCTAAATGGCAGTGCCACAAATAAGTTGCACTATCATTATCAACTCTGCATCTTTTGGCTTCAATATTATGAATATGTGTGTCACCACTATTGAAATTTAGCAAAAATAGACCACTCTTCAAGGGTGCATGACCTTAAACGATATTATTCATATAAATAGAACAACCATTATTCTCTGATTTAAATGAATAACCGTCTCGCATCAAACAAGATCCAGATATAATGTTCATGCTCAACGCTGGCACCAAATAACAATTATTTAGGTCTAATACTAATCCCGAAGGTAGATGTAGAGGTAGCGTGCCAACCGCGATCACATCGACTTTCGAACCATTTCCCACGCACATCGTCACCTCGTCCTTAGCCAATCTTCGCTTAATCCGTAGCCCCTATTTCGAGTTGCAAATATTAGCAACAGAACCAGTATCAAATACCCAGGTGCTACTGCGAGCATTAGTATGGTACACATCAATAACATGTATATCACATATACCTTTATTCACCTTGCCATCCTTCTTATCCGCCAAATACTTGGGGCAGTTCCGCTTCCAGTGACCAGTCTGCTTGCAGTAGAAGCACTCAGTCTCAGGATTAGGTCCAGACTTGGGTTTCTTCTCCTGAGCAGCAACTTACTTGTTCTTCTTCTTGAAGTTCCCCTTCTTCTTCCCTTACCCTTTTTCTTGAAACTGGTGGTCTTATTTACCATCAACACTTGATGCTCCTTCTTGATTTCTACCTCCGCTGCCTTTAGCATTGCGAAGAGCTCGGGAATTGTCTTATCCATCCCTTGCATATTATAGTTCATCACAAAGACCTTGTAGCTTGGTGGCAGTGATTGGAGAATTCTATCAATGACGCTATCATCCTGAAGATTAACTCCTAGTTGAATCAAGTGATTGCAGTACGCAAACATCTTGAGTATATGCTCACTGACAGAACTATTCTCCTCCATCTTGCAGCTGTTGAACTTATTGGAGACTTCATATCTCTCAATCCGGGCATTCTTTTGAAATATTAACTTCAACTCCTGGAACATCTCATATGCTCCATGACGTTCAAAACGTCGTTGAAGTCCCGGTTCAAAGCCGTAAAGCATGGCACGCTGAACTATCGAGTAGTCATCAACACGTGTCTGCCAGGCATTCACAATGTCTGCTGTTGCTAGTGCAGGTGGTACATCTAGCGGTGCTTCCAGGAGGTAATTCTTCTAAGCAGCAATGAGGATAATCCTCAAGTTACGGACCCAGTCCGTGTAATTTCTACCATCATCTTTCAACTTTGCTTTCTCAAGGAATGCATTAAAATTCAACGGAACAACAGAACAGGCCATCTATCTACAATCAACATAGACAAGCAAGATACTATCAGGTACTAAGTTCATGATAAATTTAAGTTCAATTAATCATATTACTTAAGAACTCCCACTTAGAAAGACATCCCTCTAATCACGTGATCCAAATCATCTAAACCCTAACCGATCATCACATGAAATGGAGTAGTTTTCAATGGTCAACATCACTATGTTGATCATATCTACTATATGATTCACGCTCGACCTTTCGGTCTCAGTGTTCCGAGGCCATATCTGCATATGCTAGGCTCGTCAAGTTTAAACTGAGTATTCTGCGTGTGCAAAACTGGCTTGCACCCGTTGTAAATGGACCTAGAGCTTATCACACCCAATCATCACGTGGTGTCTGGGCATGACGAACTTTGGCAATGGTGCATACTCAGGGAGAACACTTTTTATCTTGGCAATAATGCTCCCATCAATCAAAGCAAGATAATATGCATAAAAGATAAACATCACATGCAATCAATATAAGTGATATGATACCGTATCCGAAGCACCGTCATGATCACCATTGTCACGGGCGTGATACCTTGATCTCCATCGTAGCATCGTTGTCGTCTCACCAATCTTATGCTTTCACGACTATCGCTACTGCTTAGTGATAAAGTAAAGCATTACAGGGAGATTGCATTGCATACAATAAAGCGACAACCATATGGCTCCTGCCAGTTGCTGATAACTCGGTTACAAAACATGATCATCTCATACAATAAAATTTAGCATCATGTCTTGACCATATCACATCACAACATGCCCTGCAAAAACGAGTTAGACGTCCTCTACTTTGTTGTTGCAAGTTTTACATGGCTGCTACGGGCTTAGCAAGAATCGTTCTTACCTACGCATCAAAACCACAACAATAGTTTGTCAAGTTGGTGTTGTTTTAACCTTTGCAAGGACCTGGCGTAGCCACACTTGGTTCAACTAAAGTTGGAGAAACTGACACCCGCCAGCCACCTGTGTGCAAAGCATGTCGGTAGAACCAGGCTCGCGTAAGCGTACGTGTAATGTCGGTCCGGGCCGCTTCATCCAACAATACCGCCGAACCAAAGTATGACATGCTGGTAAGTAGTATGACTTATATCACCCACAACTCACTTGTGTTCTACTCATGCATATGACATCTACGCATAAAACCTGGCTCTGATGCCACTGTTGGGGAACGTAGTAATTTCAAAAAAATTCCTACGCACACGCAAGATCATGGTGATGCATAGCAATAGGAGGGGAGAGTGTTGTCCAAGTACCCTCGTAGACCAAAAGCGGAAGCGTTAGCACAACGCGGTTGATGTAGTCGTACGTCTTCACGGTCCGACCGATCAAGTACCGAACTTACGGCACCTCCGAGTTCAGCACACGTTCAGCCTGATGACGTCCCTCGAACTCCAATCCAGCCGAGTGTTGAGGGAGAGTTTCGTCAGCATGATGGCGTGGTGACAATGTTGATGTTCTACCGACGCAGGGCTTCGCCTAAGCACCGCTATAGTAATATCGAGGTGGACTATGGTGGAGGGGGCACCGCACACAGCTAAAAGATCAAACGATCAATTGTCGTCTATGGGGTGCCCCCTGCCCCCGTATATAAAGGAGCAAGGGGAGGAGGCGGCCGGCCCGGGAGAGGCGTGCCAAGGGGGAGTCCTACTCCCACTAGGAGTAGGACTCCTCCTATTCCTAGTAGGAGTAGGAGAGGGGGAAGGAAAGGGAGAGGGGGAGAAGGAAAGAGGGGGCTGGCCCCCCTTGCCCTAAACCAATTTGGTTTGGGCCTTGGGGGGCATGCCCCACACTACCCTTGCTGCCCTCTATTTCCACTAAGGCCCATGTAGGCCCATTAAGCCCCCGGGGAGTTCCGGTAACCTCCGGGTACTCTGGTAAAATCCCGATTTCACCCGGAACACTTCCGATGCCAAACATAGGCTTCCAATATATCAATCTTCATGTCTCGACCATTTCAAGACTCCTCGTCATATCCGGGATCACATCCGGTACTCCGAACAACCTTCGGTACATCAAAACATATAAACTCATAATATAACCGTCATCGAAACGTTAAGCGTGCGGACCCTACGGGTTCGAGAACTATGTAGACATGACCGAGACATGTCTCCGGTCAATAACCAATAGCGGAACCTGGATGTTCATATTGGCTCCCACATATTCTATGAAGATCTTTATTGGTCAAACCGCATAACAACATACGTTGTTCCCTTTGTCATCGGTATGTTACTTGCCCGAGATTCGATCGTCGGTATCTCAATACCTAGTTCAATCTCGTTACCGGCAAGTCTGTTTACTCGTTTTGTAATACATCATCCCGCAACTAACTCATTAGTAGCAATGCTTGCAAGGCTTAAGTGATGTGCATTACCGAGAGGGCCCAAATATACCTGTCCGATATTCGGAGTGACAAATCCTAATCTCGAAATATGCCAACCCAACAAGTACCTTCGGAGACACCTGTAGAGCACCTTTATAATCACCCAGTTACGTTGTGATGTTTGGTAGCACACAAATTGTTCCTCCGGTAAACGGGAGTTGCATAATCTCATACTCATAGGAACATGTATAAGTTATGAAGATAGCAATAGCAACATACTAAACGATCGGGTGCTAAGCTAACGGAATGGGTCATGTCAATCACATCATTCTCCTAATGATGTGATCTCATTAATCAAATGACAACACTTTGTCTATGGTTAGGAAACTTAACCATCTCTGATCAATGAGCTAGTCAAGTAGAGGCATACTAGTGACATACTGTTTGTCTATGTATTCACACATGTATTATGTTTCCTGTTAATACAATTCTAGCATGGATAATAAAAATTTATCATGATATAAGGAAATAAATAATAACTTTATTATTGCCTCTAGGGCATATTTCCTTCACCCGGGGGGTTCCGGTAACCTCCCCGTACTCCGGAAAAATGCCCGAACCACTCGGAACCATTCCAATGTCCAAATATAGGATTCCAATATATTGATCTTTACGTCTCGACCATTCGGAAACTCCTCATCATGTCTGTGATCAAATCCGGGACTCCGAACTAACTTCGGTACATCAAAACACATAAACTCATAATACCGATCGTCACCGAACGTTAAGCGTGTGGACCCTACAGGTTCGAGAACTATGTAGACATGACTGAGACATGTCTCCGGTCAATAACCAATAGCGGAGCCTGAATGCTCATATTGGCTCCTACATATTCTACGAAGATCTTTATCGGTCAAACCGCATAATGGTATGCGTTGTTCCCTTTGTCATCAGTATGTTACTTGCCCAAGATTCGATCGTCGGTATCTCAATGCCTAGTTCAATCTCATTACCAGCAAGTCTCTTTACTCGTTTCGTAATGCTACATCTCGTAACTAACTCATTATCTACATTGCTTGCATGGCTTATTGTGATGTACATACCGAGAGGGCCCAGAGATACCTCTCCGACAATCGGAGTGACAAATCCTAATCTTGATCCATGCCAACTCAGCAAACACCATTGGAGACACTTGTAGAGCACCGTTATAATCACCCAGTTACGTTGTGATGCTTGGTAGCACACAAAGTGTTCCTCCGATATTTGGGAGTTGCATGATCTCATAATCATAGGAATATGTATAGTTATGGAGAAAGCAATAGAAAGAAACTAAACAATCATCGTGCTAAGCTAACGGATGGGTCAAGTCAATCACATCATTCTCTAATGATGTGATCCCGTTAATCAAATGACAAGTCATGTCTATGGTTAGGAAACATAACCATAATTGATTCAACGAGCTAGTCAAGTAGAAGCAAACTAGTGACACTTTGTTTGTCTATGTATTCACGCATGTACTAAGTTTCCGGTTAATACAATTCTAGCATGAATAATAAACATTTATCATGATATAAGGAAATATAAATAACAACTTTTTTATTGCCTCTAGGGCATATTTCCTTCAACATATTCTACGAAGATCTTTATCGGTCAAACCGCAATGACAACATACATCATTCCCTTTGTCATCGGTATGTTACTTGCCCGAGATTCAATCATCGGTATCTTCATACCGAGTTCAATCTCGCTACCAGAACGTATTTTACTCGTTCCGTAATGCATCATCCTGCAACTAACTCATTAGTCACATTGCTTGCAACGCTTATCATGATGTGCATTACCGAGAGGGCCCAGAGATACCTCTCCGATACTCGGAGTGAAAAATCATAATCTCAATCTATGCCAACCCAACAAACACCTTCGGAGACACCTGTAGAGCACCTATATAATCACCCAGGTATGTTGTGACGTTTGATAGCACACAAGGTGTTCCTTCGGTATTTAGGAGTCGCATAATCTCATAGTCAAAGGAATATGTATAAGTCCTGAAGAAAGCAATAGCAATAAAACTTAACTATCATTATGCTAAGCTAACGGATGGGTCTTTTCCATCACATCATTCTCCTAATGATGTGATCCCGTTCATCAAATGACAACACATGTCTATGGTCAGGAAACTTAACCATCTTTGATTAACGAGCTAGTCAAGTAGAGGCATACTAGGGACACTTTGTTTTGTCTATGTATTCACACATGTATCAAGTTTCCAGTTAATACAATTCTAGCATGAATAATAAACATTTATCATGATATAAGGAAATATAAATAACAACTTTATTATTGCCTCTAGGGCATATTTCCTTCACGGAATCCCATATTTTTCCATCATGACTTTCTTCTTCTCCCTCTTTGAGGGCGTTCCTACCAATTTTTTGTCATTGGGCTTGCACTAAGCTTCTTTTCACTTTTCGGGCGGAGTTGTCTTTTTCTTTATAGCTTCCACCATGCGAATAGCCTTAGACACCCTGCTGGATTTTAAATACTTCTCCTCTAGCAAGTTTAAGAACTTAGAAAAATCCTTCAAAACATGTAGCATGGGGTCAGTTCCACCATTTTGCCCTTCTCGAACTGACGCGGTGTACAGGTTGGACTGACGTGGTTTTCTACTTGAATGGATCTTCATGCGTGTACGACGGGCGGAAACAATGGATGCAATGTGGAGCTTCCGGGCGTTCTCCGGCGCGATGTTGGGGGACATTCGTTGCTAGAGGAGACATGTAAGGGGTCCCGCACGTGCGCGCGCTCACTTGGTCATGTTTTGCGATCTGTAGTCACCGGAGGTGACGGCGTCGGCATTTGGAGGCGGGCATGTTTTGTCCGTTGGTGTTTACCGTGGTGTTCGTAGGCCTCAATTTACGTCATGTTTGTTCTTTTGGATGTGAGAATGATCTGTGGGTGAGTTTTTTGAGATTTTTTGACTGTAATTTCTGATTAGAAGTTTTGGTGTTCTTGGTTGTTGGCCATCGCCGCCATGGAAATGTGTTCTTCTTTTTCTGATGTTTTATTTTTGAATTGGCGTTGCAGGGAGATAGTTGAGGATTGTCTGATTAGATTTTTGTTGTCAACTTTGCTTCTTGAGTTGTTTCCACCCCGGATTCCCATGTGATTTGGTCGTTGGCGGAGGTGGTGTTTGGTGGCTGACTGTACCCTACGATTTCTTGTAATCTGGTCAAAGTGCATAATTAAGTTGTGTGTTTTTCAGTGTTGTTTTGAATTGTTGCCGTATGTGTAGTTGGACTGCTCCATGTCAAAGCATGTATTACTGTGTGTTGACATCGGAGCAAGTATTTTGTACTGGCTGCCTACCCCATACCCTCTGCACTTTGAGTATAAAGCCCGAGCCCTCTGTCACTTTCGTTCCACCAGCTGCAACCAAAAGAAAAGCCAGATGGATCCTGAGCTGGGAGAGGTCACAGAGGACGAGTGAGAAGTCGTCGATGTGAGGGTTGCAGCAGAGGAGGAGGAGGAGGCGCAGGCAGATGGCACGGCGTGCTGCCGAGGAGGAAGTGGATGCAGAGTTCAACAGACGCCTTGCGCGCGAGGTGATGGACACTTGCAACTCCAATGAACTGGAGCTTCTTTTCCCAGATGACAGGGGAAGGAACCATGTTCAGATCATTAGTTGGGCTAGGGCAAGAGCAGCCACGGCTCCACATCCATCCACCAGGGCTAAATGGCGTCGTTTCTTTGATCGTTATGACTGAAGTAGTGAATGTTATGTTTTTAAGATTTGTGTTGTGAGGGAGCAGATGTTTGAATGAATAAATGAATTCAACTGTCTCCCTCTGAATGTGTTGTTTTATCTGCATATGTTTGTCATGTGCAGTTTTTGAACTATTGTTTTATCTTAAGTTGAACTGATTTGTGGTCAAAAGTTGCATGGCTTGTATAATAATTATTTTCTACCAGCTGACTGCCCACCTGCCTATTTATTATTTTTATAATCTGCGAGTCCCCCTGGCTATAAATTCCATCCATCTATGTGTGGTGTGTGGCTCAGTCTCCCCATCCTTTTTCTTCCATCTTCCAGAATCAGATCTAGGGTCCTCCCTCTTATCTCTGTTGTTTTCTTCCTTGTTCTTGTGTTTTCTGTGGAGGACTGTTCATGCGGATGCCTGGCAAAGATGGCGCGAATAGCTGAAGGCTGTGTGTACGAATCTGGTTTGGAGCTCACCCAGACTCAGCGTCGTGGCCAACTTTCTTGTCTTCTGTACAGCAACCATGGTTTTCGTGCACCCTATGTTTGTCGCCTGACGGTTGGTGACTTGAAAGAATCATGGGTATGTGTTTTCTATTCGTTTTGTTTTCTACTTTTTTGTAGATCTATTTTTGAATTCCATGGACTGAATCTGTAGTTTAGTTTTATGAATAGTTTGTCTATATTTTTTATTTGGTTTTGTCAGAATTTAACAGTAGGGATTTCTGTGTGTATTTGTTCATTACTTAACAGTATTTCATCCATTTTTGTATAATTGTTGATCTATTTTTTGTCAGATGTTTTTATTGTAGGTGTATTGATATGTATATTTCTTCAGTTTTAGTCAGTTCACATGACTAGTTAGTTTTGTGTTATTGTTTTGGTTCATATTTTTATTTTCAATTTTTGTTATGCAAACCGTTACTATATCTATGTAAAAATTCAGTTGTGTCAGGTGTTCACTTTGTTTTGTACTCCCATGCCGATTTGCAGAAAATGTCACCCAGGATCAGGATTGTTGCTCCTAGTTCCGGTGTTCTAAAGATGGAGACTTCAGACAAAAATGGGATCAGTTGATGGAAGTTGCCTACCACATCGACTTTGATGGTTGCATCAACCTAACTACTGGGTGGAAGGAGTTTGTGGCAGAATCTGGATTTGAGGATGGTGATGTGGTTATGGTTATGTTCTCCAGGGAATATGACTCTCTGACGTTCAGAATTTATGTGTTGTAGGTTTAAATGTGGCGAATGACGCCGGTTGTGAGATTTGTGTGTGGTTGATTATGTTGCAGTATTTTTTCTTTAAAACATTTTGCATGTGAGATGGTTGAATTCTATTGTATTATCAAATGGTTTGGAACAACTTATGTAATGCGTTTCCTATTGTTTTGCTCAAGTATAACTGTTTTATTTATATATTCTTTATATTAGTACTGGAACAATTCTATAGTTGAACTGATGGGCATCCTTTGTTTTGACTGGTATATTTTCATGTACATAGCTCGCAGATGGAACTATACGCTGATGATGTTTGCAGAACCCCTTTTGGGGGTTTGAGTTTGTTGAACATACATTCTGTTAATGATAGTACTGAACTATTTTAGGTTGTCAATTACCAATCAAATTTTTTTGTTGTATAAATTTTTTTTCTTAATTTTTACATGAATTTTGAAGCACATTTTTTCTTTTTTACAGTTGAATAATGATAGTTCTAGTATTTTTTAAAATTAAAAGATTTTAATCTTTGCTGCCCAGTACTTTTTTTACTTGAAACTTATGAATTGTAGTAGTTAAATTTTTATAAATTTGTTTCTGAAATTTATATTTACAATCTTCTACATTTAATTTTCCAATATATATATATATATATACATTCTTAGTTCTTAGAATTAAGATGTGTTTGAACTTTTTACATTATTTGTTTTTGAACTTATTTCTTGTGAGGTTTTTTTAAAATTATCTGCATTTTTGGCATGTGTGATCGGCTGGAATTTTGTAATGGGATGAAGTACTATGTTGGGCCATCTGACTGAGTCGTTTTTTTCGGCCCAGATAGCTTGTCCGCGCGGCTGTGCAGCGCGGCTTGCGCGTGCGCGATGGGTTTAGTCCCACCTTGCTCGTTGAGGGGGCTCTAGACCTGTTTATAAGCGCAGTCGAGGCTCACCAGTTGAACTCCTCTGAACACTTACCTGAGCGCTTATACACGGCGCTCGCTCTCTCTCATGACCTGTGGACCCTAATCGGCGGGCCCTGCGTTATGCGGATTACTAGGGATTCGCCTATGGGATCGAGTTCAAGTATCTAGCAGCGTCAGGGCCTGCGCCTGACCTTGGGCGGTCAGTTTTTTCTTTTTTTGTTTGTTTGAATCTAGTACTTGACTCCACCAGTAACTCAGACTGATACTTTTTTGTCCTTGGGGCGGTCAATTTTTCCTTTTTTTGTTGTTTGAATCTAGTACTTGACTCCACCAGTAACTTGGACTGATACTTTTTTGTTCTAGTTCTTATGAGTTTTGTTCTAGGAACGAGCCGTAACATGACTTGCCCCCGCACCGCACCGCACCAAAGGGCATAGTTGTACTGACACATCTTCCTTGTATGGACTTGCCCCCATTATCTATCTTAGGGGTGAGTGGGTGCATGTGTGGGGGGGGGCAGAATAACCACACTGCGCCTGTCAAACAAGCGCACTACCGCGTTAGCGCAAGGCCGAGCCGGGGGGAGGGGGGTCGGGACCCCCTCTCCCCCATCCCGGCGAGGCCGAGCCAGGAACGAGTCGTAGCAGGCGACGACGTGGCGTCCCGCGGAGTCGCATGTGGAGGCGAGTCCGTAACATGACTTGCCCCCATTATCTATCTTTAGGGTTGTGTGGGTGTGTGGGGGGGGACAAAATAACCGCACTGCCCCTCGGTGCATAGTTGTACTGACACATCTTCCTTGTATGGACTTGCAAACAAAATAACCGCATTGCGCCTGTCAAACGAGCGCACTGCCGCGTTAGCGCGAGGCCGAGCCGAGGGGGAGGGGGTCGGGACCCCCCCCCTTCCCCATCCCAGCGAGGTTGATCCAGGAATGAGCCGTAGGAGGCGACGACGCGGCGTGCCACGGCGTCGCATGCGGAGGCGAGTCCGTAACATGACTTGCCCCCATTATCTATCTTTAGGGGTGTGTGGGTGCGTGTGGGGTGGGGAAACAGAATAATCGCACTGCCCCCATGGTGCATAGTTGTACTTACACATCTTCCTTGTATGGACTTGCCCCATTATCTATCTTTTTAGGGGTGTGTCGGTGCGTGTGGGGGGAACAGAATAACCGCACTGCGCCTGTCAAACGAGCGCACTGCCGCGTTAGCGCGAGGCCGAGCCGGGGGGAGGGGGTCAAGACCCCTCCTCCCCCTTCCCGGCGAGGCCGAGCCAGGAACGAGCCATAGCAGGCGACGACGCGGCGTGCCGCGGCGTCGCATGCGGAGGCGAGTCCATAACATGACTTGCCCCCGTTATCTATCTTTAGGGGGGGTGCGTGCGTGTGGGGGGGGGGCGGAATAACCGCACTGCCCCTCGGTGGATAGTTGTACTGACACATCTTCCTTGTATGGACTTGCCCCATTATCTATCTTAGGGGTGTGTGTGTCTGCGTGTGGGGGGCAGAATAACCGCACTGCGCCAGTCAAATGAGCGCATTGCCGCGTTAGCGCGAGGCCGAGCTGGGTGGAGGGGGGAGGGACCCCCCTCTCCCATCCCGGCGAGGCCGGGCCAGGAACGAGCCGTAGCAGGCGACGACGCGGCGTGCCGCAGCGTCGCATGCGGAGGCGAGTCCGTAACATGTCTTGCCCCCATTATCTATCTTAGGGGTGTGTGGGTGCGTGTGGGGTGGGGGGGAAACAGAATAACCGCACTGCCCCCTCGGTGCATAGTTGTACTGACACATCTTCCTTGTATGTACTTGCCCCATTATCTATCTTTTTAGGGGTGTGTTGGTGCATGTGGGGGGAATAGAATAACCGCACTGCGCCTGTCAAACGAGCGCACTGCCGCGTTAGTGCGAGGCCGAACCGAGGGGGAGGGGGTCAGGACCCCCCCTCCCCCATCCCGGCGAGGCCGAGCCAGGAACGAGCCGTAGCAGGCGACGCCGCGGCGTCGCATGTGGAAGCGAGTCCGTAACATGACTTGCCCCATTATCTATCTTAGGGGTGTGTGGGTGCGCGTGGGGTGGGGGGAACAGAATAACCGCACTGCGCCTGTCAAACGAGTGCACTGCTGCGTTAGCGCGAGGCCGAGTCGGGGGGGTCGGGACCCCCCCTCCCCCATCCCGGCGAGGCCGAGCCAGGAACAAGCTATAGCAGGCGACGACGCGGTGTGCCGCGGCATTGCATGCGGAGGCGAATCCGTAACATGTCTTGCCCCCGCACCGCACCGCACCAATGGGTATAGTTGTACTGACACATCTTCCTTGTATGGACTTGCCCCCGCACCGAGGTGCATAGTTGTACTGACACATCTCCGTAACATGACTTCCCCCGCACAACACCGCACCGTGGGGCATAGTAGTACATGATTTGCCCCCGTTATCTTATCTTTATTTTTTAGGAGAAAAACCAGCACCGTTATGAATTATTATTTCATTTGTACTTTTTGATAATTTTTATTGTACTATTGTGAGTTATTATTTGTACTTTAGTTGTTTGTTTTCTCCCTCTATATTAATTTTTTTATTGTATTTAATTTTTTATTGTATTTAATTTTTGCTATTATCGTTGGTAACTGCCCAGTGATAGTGGGCTTCGCCACGGTTCTGGGCTTTAGCCGTTGGTTTTCTCCCACTCACCTTTTAACCTCTGCTCTCCCCCGTTCCGCTCTGCTCCCCTCTCCAAATCGATTCCTTCTTCGTTCCCCTCTTCTCGCAGAGAAGTTGCTTCTCTTGTTTCGCCGCGGGAGCATCGGCCGGCGGGTTGAACCCCAGGGGTGGAGGTCTGGGTGCTCTATTTGCTCTTTTTGGTCTGCGATTGACTTCCCTGGCGTCCTCTCATGTACATATTTTCCCTCTATTTCTAAGCTCTTGCTCTCTTGCGGACTCAGGCTAGATTCGCTAGGGTTCATTTTCTCTTGAACGAGCGGTTGGCGACAGTGATACTCGATTCCGTGGCGGATTTTGTGTTTGCTTGTAAGATTTTTGCTTTGTATGGCGTGCCTCGTTTCTGAAATAGGTCAGAGCCCTAATTTTTGTTCATTTGTCTTGCAGATCTGGTTCGGTGGATTTTAGGTCTGTAGATCTCAATGGGTACATCATCCAGTCCAGACAAGTTGAATGCAGGTGATTTTCCATGTAATTTGGATGATGTTTTAACAGATCTGGTTTTTAGGTTGTATAGGTGTTGTCGTGTCGACTTTATAAATAGTATGTATTTTGATAGCTGTTAATTTTTCCCTGGATTGTGTTGTGTGTATAGTTTTGGCGGTTGATGTGACATGCAGATAGTTTGTAGTACTGATCACCATCTATATTTTGAATTGTTGTCCTGGCATTTGAATAGGTTGTAGTAGTCAGTGAAGAACTGGTATGATGTTGAAAGAGTTTTCATTCTGAAGTTTGTTGTGCTAGTGGTGGGTTCATATTGTTTTACTAGGTGCACTTGTAGTGTTCATATAGTTGAACTGATTGCTTGTTCATGTACTTTTTTGCTAATTATGATGTTGTTGCAGATGTTGGAGTGTCGGTGCCTCCTGATTCTGAAAAATTAGAACGCTTTCAAGATCTTGTGAATGTTATTTTTGATACACCAAATCCGCTAGAAGAACTTGCGGATGTTGCTGGTGTTTCCCTTATATTTGCTCTTTTTTATCAGCCTTGAATACATAAATATGCTTAGCTACATCAGTTGTTCCTTTTGTTTTGTGTCTGATGCTATGTGCTTTATTTATCTTGTCTCTGCAATGTTAATTGTGTTTTGATTTTATATGTGCGTGCTTATGTTTGTTGGTTTAAGCAGTTAATGACAACTGAGGGAGTCCTAGATTAGGGGGTCTCCGGACAGCCGGACTATACCCTTTGGCCGGACTGTTGCACTATGAAGATACAAGATTAAAGACTTCGTCCCGTGTCCGGATGGGACTCTCCTTAGCGTGGAAGGAAAGCTAGGCAATACGGATTTGTATATGTCCTCCCTTGTAACCGACCTTGTGTGACCCTAGCCCCCTCCGGTGTCTATATAAACCGAAGGGTTTAGTCCGTAGGACAACATACAATCATACCATAGGCTAGCTTCTAGGGTTTAGCCTCTACGATCTCGTGGTAGATCAACTCTTGCAATACTCATATCATCAAGAACAATCAAGCAGGATGTAGGGTATTACCTCCATCAAGAAGGCCCGAACCTGGGTAAACATCGTGTCCCCTGCCTCCTGTTACCATCCACCTTAGACGCACAGTTCGGGACCCCCTACCCGAGATCCGCCGGTTTTGACACCGACATTGGTGCTTTCGTTGAGAGTTCCACTGTGTCGTCACCATAAGGCTTGATGGCTCTTTCAATCATCAATAGCGATGCGGTCCAGGGTGAGGTTTTCCTCCCCGGGCAGATATTTGTATTCGGCGGCTTCGCACTGCGGGCCAATTCGCTTAGCCATCTGGAGCAGATCGAGAGCTATGCCCCTGGCCATAAGGTCAGATTCTGAAACTTGAACTACACGGCCGACATCCGCGGAGACTTGATCTTTGACGGATTCGAGCCCATGTCAGGTGTGCTGCACAGTTGCGACGAGCATGACGTAACTCTACCATCGGACAATGTTCGGGAGATCGCATCTGCAACTACTCCAGCCATCAATCCGGAGCAAATCGCGCCATCTGAGAGCGGAGGGATAGACCCTGCCACGGAGGCCGCGCTCTCAGTGGCGATAGAGCCGGATGCTAACTTTACCCCTTACGAGAACCGTGTCGCTGAACCACTGGATTCATCTCCGGCCACGGACTCCGAGCCGCCTACATCCGTGCCCGTCGAACCCGACTGGGCGCCGATCATGGAGTTTACCTCCGTGGATATCTTCCAGCACTCGCCTTTTGGCGATGTGCTAAATTCATTAAGGTCTCTCTCCCTATCAGGAGAACCTTGGCCGAACTATGTTCGGCTAGAATGGGATGCGGACGACGAAGAAATTCGCTGCCCACCCGCCACCCACTTGGTAGCAACTGTCGACGACTTAACCGACATGCTTAACTTCGACTCCGAAGATAACGACGGCATGAATGAAGATGCAGGAGATGAACAGGAACCAGCGCCCACAGGGCGCCGGACTACCACTTCATCACATGACATATACATGGTGGATACACCCAAAGAGGGAAATGGCGAAGAGACAGTGGAGGATGCCCCCTCCAAACAACCCAAGCGCCGACGTCAGCGACGCCGCTCCAAGTCCCGCCACAGCAAAAACAGCGACAACAGCGCAAGAGGAAATAACAGTCCAGTCCACTCTAGGAGAAACGACGATGGCACCGCCCCGGTGGCAGAGCACGATCAAGATGCAAACGGCGAACATAGTGCGGATCCGGCGCCCGAACACGGCGATGCCAAGGATAAACCTCATCAAACCCCGTCTGGGGAGGGAAATAGTCCGGACGAAGATGCACACATCATCCCGGAAACGCACTTGGAGCAAGAGAACCTCCGCAGAAGGCTTATTGCCACAGCGAGGAGCCTAAAGAAGCAGAAGCAAAGGCTTAAGGCCGCACAAGATACACTCAACAGCAGGTGGAACAAAGTGCTCGACAACGAAACAAAGTATGGCGGAAGTTACCACACAAATAACTATCCAAAGCGCAAGCTATTACCTGATTTCGACGATGAGGCCTTAGAGCCCACACAGCCGAAAAATGATACGACCAACCGGCTGGGTCCACCACCTTGTGACCGCGATAGAGCGGCTAACAAAGTCGCACATAAGTGAACACACGATCTACGTGAGAACTTGCGCCAAACACCCGGCGCGACCAGATCCATCTATGGATCTAGGAAGCACGCTCCGGCACAAAATCAAAACCGGATACTACAACCGTCCGAACACCACGGCATATCCCAATACAGGGGTGCCGCACACCCCATATGTTTCACCGATAAGGTGCTGGATCACGAATTCCCAGAAGGATTCAAACCAGTGAACATAGAGGTGTATGACGGGACCACAGACCCTGGAGTCTGGATCGAGGACTCTATCCTCCATATCCATATGGCCCGTGGAGACGATCTCCATGCCATTAAATATTTGCCCCTCAAGCTTAAAGGGCCAGCTCGACACTGGCTAAAAAGCCTCCCCGAAAACTCAATTGGAAGTTGGGAGGAGCTCGAGGATGCTTTTCGAGCTAATTTTCAAGGGACTTATGCCCGACCTCCGGATGCAGACGATTTAAGTCATATAATCCAATAGTCCGGAGAGTCTGCCCGAAAGCTTTGGAACAGGTTCCTCACCAAGAAGAACCAGATCGTTGACTGTCCGGACGCCGAAGCCTTAGCAGCTTTTAAACACAGTGTCCGAGATGAATGGCTCGCCAGACACCTCGGCCAAGAAAAACCGAGAACAATGGAAGCCCTAACAAGCCTCATGACCCGCTTTTGCGCGGGCGAAGACAGCTGGTTGGCCCGTAGCAGCACCAGCGACCCAAGCACATCTGAAGTCAGGGATGGCAATGGAAAACCACGATGCAACAAAAACAACCGTCAAAATAAAGAAGGCAGCCCAGATAATACGGCGGTAAACACCGGATTCAGGGGCTCTCGATCAGGTCAGCGGAAAAAGCCCTTCAAAGGCAGTAGAGAAGGAACATCTGGCCTAAACAAGATTCCTGACAAGCTCTGTCAGATTCACGGCACCCCCGACAAACCTGCAAATCACACCCACAGAGAATGTTGGGTCTTCAAGCAGGCCGGTAAGCTAAATGTCGAACACAAAGGGGAAGACACCAAGCGAAGACGAGGATGAACCTCGCCAGCAAAGCACCAGAGGATAGAAAAAGTTCCCACTAGAGGTTAAAACAGTAAATGCGATCCATGTGACGAAGAGGAGAAGCAAGCATGCACTCCCAGACACATGTGCCATAGAGCCCGTCATCCCCAGGTTCAACCCCTGGTTGGCCTGCCCGATCACTTTTGATCATAGGGATCACGCGATAAGTATCCGACATGAAGGACTGGCGGCCTTGGTGTTAGACCCAATAATAAATGGGTACCATTTCACACAAGTCCTCATGGACGGCGGCAGTGATCTAAATCTGATATATCGGGACACAGTCCGCAAAGTGGGGATAGACCCGACACAAATAAGCCACAGTAATACTGCCTTTAAGGGAGTAATACCAGGCCAAGAGACCCGTTGTATGGGCTCTCTACTGCTAGAGGTTGTATTTGGTTCTCCCGATAACTTCTGAAGCGAAAGGATAACTTTTCACATCGCTCCATTCCAAAGTGGTTATCAAGCACTACTCGGAAGAACAGCTTTCGCTCGTTTTAATGCAATACCGCATTATGCTTTTCTCAAGCTTAAGATGCCCGGTCCACGTGGCATCATCATAGTTAGCGGAAACACCGAACGCTTTTTTACGTGCGGAAGAGGATGTGGTGGCTTTAACAGCCGTGAACTAGCCGGCCTCACCAACCAGGAAAAAATGACAGGTCGTCAAGACCACGGGCATGGTTAGATGAGTCCGGCGCTCCACCACATACACATGAGATTGGTTTGATGATCAAACCCCCATAAACGATACCAGGGGCTTCCCACGCGTAATCAAGGCCAGCCCGGCTCAACTTGACTTCACTTGAATTTTGATAGTTCATTGGTAATAATCAATTCTTTTTTCGGCACGACAACTTTCACCTAAGTTCTTTCCTTTCACAGATGACAATCGTGTTGCACCCGTCCAGGACACAGCACAACGGAGACACAGGCGCAGACGTGCAGCAGGGACCCGCCCAAAGGTTTCTTTTTAGATTAAGACCCTGCGTAAACCTTTTTTATTGTCTCTTGTTGCTCACATCCTCCGGATACTCGACATAACCAAGAAGGGTGCTGACGTTATTGGCATGTGGCCACATCAGGATATTGAACGTACCTGGACACATGGGGTTTATTATTGAGGGCATTTTTTGGCTCGGTATATGTTATAAAGACCGAACACCTTAGGGAGTGTTCGGCGTCGCGAGTTTGGCCCTATATGCATCAGCTCTGAATCATGTCTTTGGTCAAATGTTGGGTTTGCCCGGCTCCCACTTTTTGGTACCTTACGTTCCGTTATATCGGCTAAGGTAGCACTGGGAGAACTACTGCGATTGTGCCCTGGTTCATCCGGATGAGCACCTCAGTAGAGAAAGCTGAAAACTGACTGTCATGATATAGCGACACACTGGTCAACCACTCGATGACTCAGCAGAATCTTCGGGATTCCTCCGCATTAACGAAGGGTCGTTTCTCAGTCATGTACGCGCCCCATATTCGGATGAGCGCAGAAGTACCAGGGGCTATATAGTAGCCCCACCGTGAAACTCCTATGGCTGAGTGAAAGTGTTAAAGCAATATAGTCCGATTGCCTCATTCACTGCGCTACCACCTCCTTAATGGACCAAGACGTTGGATCAAATGTGGATACGCATTTTCTGCGAACACCCCCGCATTATATGCGTGGGGGCGAAAGCCGACGACTGCAAACTTTCAGGTTATATACATATATACATAAACGGCCGCACAGGAGGCATCATAGTACTTTCGGGCCAAAGTATAAATACAGCCTTGATAACTCAATAAAACATTGTTTTTACGATGGAAGTATATGTCACTAAAACATAATATTCTTCGAGCACTGAGCCTCTATCGAACGAGTGCCTTCAAGAACTGTCGGATTTCGGGTTCCGGCAGACCCTTGAGGTTCGAACACTGGGGTGCACGCGGAGATTTCGCCTCCTACCTACCTGCACCCCTCCGCCTCGCTAAGATCTAAGCTACGGAAAGAACAACACGAGAGACACAGGGTTTATACTGGTTCGGGCCACCGTTGTGGTGTAATACCCTACTCCAGTGTGTGGCGTGGTGGATTGCCTCTTGGGCTGATGATGAAGAACAATACAAGGAAGAACGGCCTCGCGAGGGTCTGTTCTTGGCTGGGGGGACGAACTGCTAGGAGGAGTTCAGTCACCCTTCTCTCTCTCTCGGATTTCAATCCCCCTTCCTACTATGGTAGCTAGTCCTATTTATAGAGGCCCTGGTCCTCTTCCCAAATATCGTGCGGGAAGGAGGCCAACAATGGCGGGCTAATTTGAAGGGGGACAGTTAGTACGAGCTATCCTGACAAAAGTAGTCTTCGCCTGCACAAAGCTCTGGTGGTGACGCCGTCTTGGGCTCCACAATGACCTCCGTCTTGCAGTCCTCCTGGTCTTGGTCTTGTTGCACCGAAATGGCAACCTTTGCCTGATGCCTCGGTACTCCACGGCTACGCTTGCTCCCTTTGCACCAAAGAGGAAAGGAGGAAACTGTGCGAGCTGGCGCCCGGCTGGCTCCCTTGGTCGTCATGGCTTGCGTCACGGGCACCTCATGAGGTACCCCGCCTTGATCTCTCCGCCTCCTCGCGAGCCATCCTGATGAGGCCGTGCCTGAGGAAGCTCCGTGTCGTCCGCCCCACGAGGCTTGGCCCCTCGCGAGGGTCTTGGGTCTGTGTTGATGAAGATGGGCCGTGCTGGGCCCCCCTTTGAGCCACGCCGCAAGCCGCAGGCAGGCAAGTCTGGGGACCCCCGTTCCCAGAACGCCGACAGTAGCCCCGGGGCCCAAGGCACGCCCGGACTTGGCCGTGCAGGTAGGCGGAAGGGCAAGAGCGAAGCGCCGCGGGCCCTAACAGCCTGCGGCCTTGGGCGCCGCGTGGCGGTTGATTGGACATGGGCGCCTCCACTTCCCCATGGCGCCTCGGCAACTGCACGGATTGGACAAGTCCCTGCATGCAAAGCGGGTCATGACTACCTGCGATCGTGGGGGCCGACGGTTGGCCCTCGCCGGCTATAAGTGCGGATCGGCGCGCGCCCTTCCAGTTCATCCCCCCTTTCTTCTCCTCCTTCTTCATGGCCCCGTCGAGGAGGTTCTCGGCCGCAGAGAAGGGGAAGGCTCGCCGGGTTGAGCCTTCCTCTCCCCCGCCCAAGCGCGGCCGAGGGCGCCCTCGCAAACATCCTGTGGCCACCACGGCAGCTCCCCGCGGCCATGGAGACGATTTCCAGCACGGCGACGGGCGGATTGCTATGGCCGGGGGACATGCTCCGGTTGCGCGCCCCCTTAGGCCGCGCTTTCGCGCTGCAGAGGTGCTGCCGGAGTTCGTCGTGTGGTCGGCGGAGCCGACTAGCACCCGGCTTCCACTTCCTCGCTTCCTCCTCGACGAGCTCCCGGCCGGCGCCCCGGGCGGCCTCAGGCTCCAGGCCGACGGCTGCTGCAGCCAGGCCTCATGGTTTCACTGGAGGTCTCCGCAGTCGGGAGCCTGGCCCTGGCCCGCGGTTGGCAGACGTTTGCCCGCGCGCGTGGCCTGAGCCGTCGGTGCACCCTGCACTTCAAGTTTGATGGCGATGCCACCCTCTACGTGAGGGTGTTAGGGGAAGATGGTCGCCGCGCAGGGTGCTGCCCCGAGGACGACGACCGCGGCCGGGAACCCAGCTCCGGCGATGATGGAGAGGCCAGCGCTCGCGTGACTGGCGGCGCTCAGGGTTCCCCAAGCTTCTCCGGTTCTTCTTCAGGCGGCGACTCTTCTAGCGGTGGCCGCGGTCAGTCTCCACGCCGTCGTATCTGCTTGGGAGGTGGTAGCGTGTCCGCCCGCCGTCGCGCCCCGGTGAAGCGCGAGAGGGAGTCTGCCTGAGCCCCGGAGGCAACTCGAGTCTTCCCTGCAGGCCGGTGTTGTCGGTGTTCTGGGAACGGGGGTCCCCAGACTTGCCTGCCTGCAGCCTGCGGCGTGGCTCAAAAGGGGGCCCAGCACGGCCCATCTTCATCCACACAGACCCAAGACCCTCGCGAGGAGCCAAGCCTCGCGGGGCGGCCGACACGGAGCTTCCTCAGGAACGGCCTAATTAGGCTGGCTCGCGAGGAGGCGGAGAGATCAAGGAGGGGTACCTCATGAGGTGCCCGTGATGCAAGCCATGACGACCAAGGGCGCCAGGCGGGCGCCAGCCCGCGCAGTGTCCTCCTTTCCTCTTTGGTGCAAAGGGAGCAAGCGCAGCCGCGGAGTACCGAGGCATCAGGTAAAGGTTGCCATTTCGGTGCAACAAGACCAAGACTAGGAGGACTGCAAGACGGAGGTCATCGTGGAGCCCAAGACGGCGTCACCACCAGGGCTTTGTGCAGGCGAAGACTACTTTTGTCAGGATAACTGGTACTAGATGTCCCCCTTTAAATTAGCCCGCCATTGTTGGCTCCCTTCCCGCTCGATATTTGGGAAGAGGACCAGGGCCTCTATAAATAGGACTAGCCACCATAGTAGGAGGGGGGAGATCGAGATAAACAATCGAGAAGAGAGACAGAGAGAAGGGTGACTGGACTCCTCCCAGCAGTTCATCGCCCCAGCCAAGAATAGACCCTCGCGAGGTTGTTCTTCCTTGTATTGTTCATCATCATCAGCCCAAGAGGCAATCCACCACACCACACACTGGAGTAGGGTATTACACCACAACGGTGGGCCGAACCAGTATAAACCCTGTGTCTCTTGTGTTGTTCTTTCCATTGCTTAGATCTTAGCGAGGCGGAGGGGTGCAGGTAGGTAGGAGGCGAAATCTCCACGCGCACCCCAGTGTTCGAACCTCAAGGGTCTGCCGGAACCCGAAATCCGACATTTGGCGCGCCAGGTAGGGGTGCGCCAGAATTCGTCTTCCACCACCCCGTTCTCCTCCGACCATCGTGCCCATGTCTGACGCTCGTCGGGCCCGCGCCGAGCCGCTCTCGCTTCCCGCATCACCCAGACGGCTCCTGTTGGCGGGCGTCCTCGCCGTTCCCCGTCACCTGCCGTCAATGCCGCCACCGGCCCGGCAGGGGACGAGCAGCAAGCATCGTCTCAGCATCCGTCCGTTCGGCAAGACGGCCGCACCGCTACTCCCTCGCTCACCCCAGCTGGTTCTTCGTCCCGCGCGCTCCGCGCACCCATGGAGGCTCGAGCTACGCTCATCGCGGCAAACGAGCTCTTGCGCTACTGTCCCATCGACGACGTCTACGAAGAATGGCTCGACCGCGTCGCCGAGCTCGTCCGCGCCGCAGGGGGCTCTCCTGCGCCGTCCATTTCGCTGCGCCGCACCATGCCCCGCGCGGGCGACAAGGCTCCGGCGGCGCCCCGGGCGCCACCTCCTCAAGAAGGCGCCATGGCTCCAAGGCGCGTGGTCCCTGGGCGGAACCCGCTCCTTCAGGTGCCAGCGCGGCAAGAGCAGAGCTGCCAAGAAGTGCCTCGCCCGCAAGAAGCTGCCCGGGCGCTCCCTGCTCCAGCACGTCGCGACCATGCTCCTGCTCCCGCACGTCAAGACCCCGCGCTGCTCCCAGCTGCAGCGCATGGGGACATGCAAGACCAAGCTCTCCGTTACCCAAGGCCTCCCGTGGCCACAGCAGGCTGCCGTGCCTTCACCACCGAGCTACGCGGTGTCGCGTGGCTTGGAAAGTTCAAGCCAGACCTGCCTCCTTGTTATGACGGCACGGCTGACCCTGCGGAGTTCCTCCAGCTCTACGAGCTGGGCATCGAAGCTGCCAACAGAGACGAGAAGGTCATGGCGAACTGGTTTCCCATGGTGCTCAAGGACGGGGCCCGCACCTGGCTCCTGAACCTGGCTCCAGGCACGATCTCCTCCTGGGACGACATGCGCACCCGCTTCATCGCCAACTTCCAAGGTACTCACGACCGGCGACCCGCCGTGAGCGATATGCGCCGCATCAAGCAACAACCCGGGGAGACCCTGCACAAGTACATCCAGCGCTTCAACAACGCACGCCTCAAGATTCCCAAGGTGACTGAGGAGGCCATCATCTCAGCCTTCTCCGATGGCGTGCGCGATGTCAAGATGAAGGAGGAGCTGGCGATGCATGAAGACATGTGCACTTCCTTGGAGTTGTTCAACTTGGCAACCAAGTGCGCCAGGGCTGAGGAAGGGCGTCTCTCCCTCCTCGAGCTGCCTGCCGCAGACCCAGAAGAGAAGAAGCCCAAGGCCAAGGATGTGAAGTGCAAGGGGGCTGCCGTGCTCGCGGCAGAACCAGACACCAAGCGGGGCAGAGATCAGCCCGAACCTTCCAAGGGCAGCCGATACTGTGTGTACCACGACCTCCACACCCACAACACCAATGAATGTCAAGAGCTCCGAGCCGTGCAAGAAGGAAGGATCGGCCGTTGCCCCGACCGCGGTGACCGGGGCTACGGTCGAGGAGGAGGAAGGAACGCAGGACGCTGGGAAGACCGTGGCCCGCGCCAAGGGTGGCGCGATCAACCTCACGAGGATCGCTGGCAAGACCCACCTCGCGAGGGAGACTGGAGGGATCAGCCTCGTGAGGATCGCCCGCAAGGCAACGCAGGCCTCCCTTCGCTGCTGCCGCAGCCAAGGAGAAACGAGGACTGCCACCAGGACGAGGGGGCTGGGGGCTTCCAGGAGCCGCGCGCGATCGCCTGCATCGAGCCCCAGCCTCTCAACGCATCTTCAAGCAGTTCGCCGCGAAGTGAATGCAGTCCTCCCCAGGCTCGAAGCCACATGCCCTCTCAGGTGGTCGACGTGCGCCATCACGTTCAGCTCAGCAGATCAGCTCAAGTGTGCAGCTACAGCCGGAGTCCTCCCGATGCTTTGTTCCCCAATCATCAGCAACGTGGTGGTCACCAGGACCCTCATCGATGGCGGGGCAGGGCTCAACGTCCTGTCCGTGGAAACATTCAACAATCTCCAAGTGCCCTACAGCTGGCTTCAGCCAACCAAGCCTTTCTCTAGAATCACCGACGGCTCCACGGTCCCGATTGGGCAGGTCCGCCTCCCTGTCACCTTCGGGGCACGCGACAACTACCGCACCGAGCTCATCGACTTCGATGTCGCTCATATTCGCCTGCCGTACAACGCCATCCTTGGCTACCCAGCACTGGCCAAGTTCATGGCCGTAACTCACCATGGCTACAACGTCCTCAAGATGCCAGGAAGTTGCAGAGTCATCACGGTGCCCTGTGAAGAGAAGGACGCGGTGTGTTCCCTGGAACGAGCCTTTCATGCCGCGTCACTGGAAGACCCGGATCGCGAAAGCAGGAGGCTTCTCGAGACCGCCCCCAAGAAGAAGAACACATTGTCCGGCCCAACCCCTCAGGAGGCAGGCCCCTCTGGCCCACGCCTGCCTAGGGGGAACCTCCTTCCATCGCATAGGAAAGCGCGCCCGGCGCCCTCCTCAGGCAGGGCTCGAGGGCTCTCCCCTGGAGGGCCACCGACCTAGCTAGGGTCACGAGGGATGCGCTTGGGCACCACATGGAGGCGTGTTTCGAAGCACATTTCCCTCAAGAAGGAGTAAGGCAAGGAGAGCCAGACCCTCAGGAGTTCGTCAGCAAGGCCATTCAGGAGCTACAGGAGTCAAGAGTCATGAAAGGCGGCCGCCGCCTACCAACAGTGGCTCCCCATCCAGGCGAAGATGGTGGGCTGCGCGTCTGCATCGACATACCAGGGCTCAACCGAGTCACCTCTCTGGAGTGCCTCTGGCCCTCGCGAGTGGGGCGCTGTGGAGGTCCACCCCACAGCTACGTTCGCATGCCTTACGGCTTGCCGAACGCGGCTGCCACGTACCAGCGCCTCATGAGGGGCATCACGGAGGCACAAGAGGCCAGGCGTTCCGCAGCCCTGGCGGAGATGCAGATGGTCCGCGAGGAGCCGCCAGCGCCTCCGGAGCCTCCCGAGGCCCCTGGGCCTGGGGGCTCATGAGGATCGGCTTTCGCAGCCCACCGAGTTTGCTACACCAACACCCCTTTGTCCTCAACGTCATCGGGTGATATCTTTCAAGTTTCATTTCCAGCTGGGAGTGCCCCCCAGGGCTGCATTATTCCCAGGCCGCGTGGGTCTGTCCCTGCGGCGTGTATCCCTTTTATTTCATGTAGTTAGCTTACCTTGCTGGGGGCGCCCCTCGGGCTGCATGGTCCCCAAGTCGCTCGGGCCAGACCCAGCGGCATGTATCCCATTTGCGTTTATTTCCGGTTATGCGTTCGACCCACCATGCTTGATTATTTGATGCTGGTCCACGGCACCTCTTCTTCTCCATGCCGACCACTTGCACGTTAAAGGGGGGGTACCTGAGCATCGCGACTCAGGCTCTTACTAGCCCTCCAGCCCTCACCCTCTAGCCTTGTCCACGGCATCGCGACCTGGCATACCAGCAACGGCTGAGACCAGCTCGAGGGCCGGGACCCGAGGACGTAGAGTGCCGACATCTAACCGAATTTGCAGGGACACATCACAAGATAAGAACCAGTGCCAGGCGCAACCCGCCTAGAGGTAGGGCCCCGTGAGTCCCGCGCTGGCTCACGGGTGCCCAGATACACCTCACCAGGCCCTACCGTGCCAGCCACGTGTCAGGGCGGGGCTGTACACGCCCCGGGGGCTCCTCCCGGAGGGGGGGCCCCTCCCACGTACCAGTGGAAGCACCATGCTCCGCGCTGGCTGACGACACTGCCCAGGAGCGGCTATGCCCGTACACATACAGAAGCTCTATGCTCCGCGCTGGTGATAAACAACTGAGGGTGGCCCCCGGGCCGCATCAACCTCAGGGAGCCCAGAGCTCAGTGTCTAGCCTCATTGTAACACCTCCCCTCGGGAGTGCCGCACGAGGGGGCTAGGCACGGGGGCTGCGCCTGGGTCACGCCCAGACGCACGCCGCCCAGCCAGGCCCCCCCGGGCCTGGTTCGTCGCGCGTCTCTCCCCGAGCGGAGCCAAGGTACGAAGGCCGTTTGAGCGTCAAGGGGGACTCCTGAGCATCGCGACTCAGGAGCCTAACTGGTCACGTAGCCCCTCACTCCTTAGTTCCGAAAGGCTAACGGCGGTTGAGGTATGCGCGCGGCCGGGCTCTGCAGACGTAGAACGGTAGATCCACCCACATCACACCTCCCTACTTGCTGTTCGTGTGCCAAGGGGGACTCCTGAGCATCGCGACTCAGGAGCCTAACTTGTCACGTAGCCCCTCACTCCTTGGCCCCGTCCTGGTTTCCAGTCGGGACTAACGCTGGGTGAGGTATGCGCGGGGCCGGGCTCTGCCGGCGTAGAACATAAGCAAGTAGGAAGGAAAAGCGCAAATTTCAAGGAATTCAAAAGCAAATATTACAGTCCACACTGTTATCTTAATGCCAAACGCAAGTTTAAACGCCTCCCCGAGGCATGATACATGTGCAGGGATTAAAGGCAGGACAGGAGCCACAACGGAGTCACTTGTCGGTGGTGGAGCAACACGGAGTGGGTTCGCCTTATGCAGCAGTGGGGTCGGCAGCGCCTTGCTTCGGCTTGGTGCTGAAGGCCCGGAACTTCCCCAGCAGAGCCTCCGCGCGACCCTTCACGGCCTCGACAGTGGTAGCGGCATGCTCGCCGCTTACTGGCTCCAGCAGGCTGTCGAGGTCGATGCCGGGATCGCGAAGGTAGATGTGAG
Source organism: Triticum urartu (assembly GCF_056163025.1). NCBI lineage: Eukaryota > Viridiplantae > Streptophyta > Magnoliopsida > Poales > Poaceae > Triticum > Triticum urartu. The sequence goes on along the minus strand of NC_141874.1, from coordinate 155,834,175 downwards.
TGAGGACCCGCGTCAGTGCTCCAGAAGACAGGACACGCGCCTCGCCCTCGGCCGTGGGGCCAAGGCCAAGGGCGACATCTTCAAGAGCGCGAACCAGGAAGGGAAGCAGCTTGGCGGGGCCGTCCTCGGCGCCAGCCAGCGGGCTCTCCAGGCCGCTGTCGTAAAGCGTCCTCAGCGAGGAGCGAGCCTTCGCCTCCATCTCCGTGAAGGCCACGCGGTCCTCGGCAAGAACCGGGGCCTTGTCGTCCAGCTCGGCCTTCCTCGCCCCCAACTCTTGCTCCAGCGCGCCTAGGCGGTCGCGGCGCTTCCTGAGCTTGACCTCCCCCTCCTTGACGGCCGCCTCGTGAGCCTTCACGCCTTCTTCCTGCTCTTGGCGAAGGCGGGCCTCTTTCGCGAGCGGGTCCCGCAGGCCTTGCAGCTCGTCCTCCAGCGCCTTGCAGCGACCACGGACGTCGACCACCTCCCCTAGGGCTGCGTCACGAGCAGCCTTCGCCTCAAGGACGTCCTGCTTCTCCTCATCGCAAGCCGTCGAGGCCTGGACCAGCGCCGCCCGAATCAAAGCGTCGGAGGGAACCCATCCTGAAGCCAGCTCCAAGCGCCCGGCCAACAAGCAAGGGTCGGCGCCAAGAATATCCTGCCGCAGTCGGTCCAGCTCAGCAGCAGCACGATCCAGAACGGCAGAAGGAGTCGGAGAGACAGCAACCAGTGGAGTAGGAGGAGAAGGCGGCAGCGCGGCCACAGCATACTTAGGCGGAGTCTGCTGCGCCCCAACGGCTATAGTGGCGGCGGCAGGCAAGGACACCTCGGGAGTCACTTGGGCCATGGGGGCTGAGCTCGCCCCAGCTGGCTCAGCCAGGCCTCGCGAGGACGACCGGGCAGGAGAAGCCTGTGCGTCGCGGTCACCCTCCTTCGTGGGCAGAGGCGCTGCCACGGATGGAACCTCAGGAGCTCCCTTCGGCTTCTTTGCTGCGGGCGCCAGCCTATCCAAGAGATGCGGACGTCAAGCCTCAGAAGCAGAACAAGAAATAAAGACAAGAATCAAACGCTTACGGGTCGTCGCCAATGAGCTCGAGCGGCCTCCGACCAAATTTGAAGCCTGAAAGCCGGCTGGAAGGGTCAACCTCGGGAAGCTTGGAAGCGGAAGGTGCATCTGCGGTCCGCCTCGGGGCCGGGGCAGACCCGCGGGAGATCAGCCCGGTCCTGTCCTTCTTCGGGATCGGGGACAAGCTCCTGCCGTCCTGCTAGTCATCATCCTCGTCGTCATCGCTCGGAGAGAGGCAGAGAACGCGGGACCTCCGCCAGGGGAGGGGAGCCCTCGACTCTCCGTCAGTCGCCTCGGAGTCAGGCCCTTTTTCCCGCTCCCCTCCTTCCTCCTCTTCGCTGGAGTCGTCGAAGGACACGTCCACCGATTCCCCGGGAGTTTCCATGGGCACGGGCCCGTCCCCGTTGAAGACGGGCATGGACTCCACTACCTGCTCCCAGTCGTCGCGGAGGAACAAGGGCGTAGGAGCGCCCTCCAACCTCGCCACATCGCCCCCGACCAGAGATTGGAGGACCGCAGCCAGATCTTCATCGGCCAAGGCCGCGGGGCTCGGATGGGGCCTCCACATTGGAAGTGAGTACTGCTGAAGCGGAGCTAGCTGGTGCTCCAGGAATTCCCTCAGCAGCGACGTGCCGGTCAGCTTCGCCGCCGCCATGTTGGCCGGCCTCAGATCCGCGTCCATCTTCTCCAACACCAGCTTCGCGCGGGGGTCCACGAGCTCCGCTCGACCCCAATCGCTGGAGCTCGTGGGCTGCTCCATGGGAAAGATCAGCCGAGGGTGGATGCGCCCAGCATCCACCAAGACCCACTTTCTCCTGAAGCCCTCAATCCTTTTCCCGGGGTTCGAGATGGCAATGGCGCCACCGTACGCGATGAAGCTCGCGCACACGGAAGCAGGACCGCGAGAGGTCTGGCGGTAGAAGTAGTGGCGCAGTAAGGCCACTGAGGGCTGCACCCCTACATGAGCCTCGCAATAATAGGCGAAGATTTCCAAGAGAAGGACGGAGTTGGGGTGGAGATGCAGAGCCTGTAGCTTATAATGGCGGAGGACAGAGAAGAGGAACTAGGAGAAGGGAGGCACCAGGCCAGCAGCAATGGCACTTACAAAGAACGGATAGAAGGTGCTCCCTTGACCCTCAGGGGTGGCGGAGCCGGCCTTGAACACCTTCTCCCCGTCAATGCCCCGCGCCGCCGCCATCCGGCGTAACCGGGCGAGGCTCGCCTCCGACACGTTCGGCGAGTCCAGGGCAGACGAGTACCAAGCTATGGCCGGGGGCTGACGAGGCGCCATGGCTTCCTAGGTCACGCGGTCGGGTAGATCTGGAAATTTTGGAGGAAGGAAGGAGAGGCGCAAGAAAGGGGATCTGAGCAGCAACCGAAGAAAGCAAAAAGCAAAGCCTAGGCGGATGCCGCTCCTTTATCAACTCGCGCGGTTGCTGAGGCGCCCACGTCCAATCAACCGCCACGCGACGCCCAAGGCCACAGGCTGTTAGGGCCTGTGGCGCTTCGCTCTAGCCCTTCCGCCTCCCTGCACGACCAAGTCCGGGAGCGCCTTGGGCCTGGGGGCTACTGACGGCGTTCTGGGAACGGGGGTCCCCAGACTTGCCTGCCTGCGGCGTGGCTCAAAAGCGGGCCCAGCACGGGCCATCTTCATCAACACAGACCCAAGACTCTCGCAAGGAGCCAAGCCTCACGGGGCGGATGACACGGAGCTTCCTCAGGCACGGCCTCATCAGGCTGGCTCGTGAGGAGGCGGAGAGATCAAGGCGGGGTACCTCATGAGGTGCCCGTGATGCAAGCCATGACGACCAAGGGCGCCAGGCGGGCGCCAGCCCACGCAGTGTCCTCCTTTCCTCTTTGGTGCAAAGGGAGCAAGCGCAGCCGCGGAGTACCGAGGCATCAGGCAAAGGTTTCCATTTCGGTGCAACAAGACCAAGACCAGGAGGACTGCAAGACGGAGGTCATCGTGGAGCCCAAGACGGCGTCACCACCAGGGCTTTGTGCAGGCGAAGACTACTTTTGTCAGGATAACTGGTACTAGCTGTCCCCCTTTAAATTAGCCCGCCATTGTTGGCTCCCTTCCCGCTCGATATTTGTGAAGAGGACCAGGGCCTCTATAAATAGGACTAGCCACCATAGTAGGAGGGGGAGATCGAGATAAACAATCGAGAAGAGAGAGAGAAGGGTGACTCGACTCCTCCCAGCAGTTCATCGCCCCAGCCAAGAACAGACCCTCATGAGGCCGTTCTTCCTTGTATTGTTCATCATCATCAGCCCAAGAGGCAATCCACCACACCACACACTGGAGTAGGGTATTACACCACAACGGTGGCCTGAACCAGTATAAACCCTGTGTCTCTTGTGTTGTTCTTTCCATTGCTTAGATCTTAGCGAGGCGGAGGGGTGCAGGTAGGTAGGAGGCGAAATCTCCGCGCGCACCCCAGTGTTCGAACCTCAAGGGTCTGCCGGAACCCGAAATCCGACAGGTGTGAGGCGAGCTGCGCCTGATTTGTTCTTTCTTTTCCTTTTTCCTGCGTAAAAAGACAGTAGTGTGGAGCCCCGCGGGGGCGTGTTTGGGTTATTGCTGTTAATCATCGTTTTGCTTCCGTTATCGTGCCTTCCGGCTACGTGCCCGCGTGTGGATAGTTCCCGGCCCCAGCCGTGGGGGGGCGACCGACCCAGGACCTGTGTTCGTGTCGCGGTGCCCGTGGGGCACGGACTGGAGGGGTGCTCCTGTAATGGACCCAGGTCGCGAAACCTTTGAACGACTAGGACAGGAACACTCGCGAGGGCGCTCGGCTGCCCTCCCCCCCTCACGAGGCCTTGCATAAGAGAAATCAAGGTAGGAGAGTGAAAAGTCGAAGAACCACAAGCCAAAGACGGCAACAGCTTCAATAAAACTTCGAATGAGCATGAACAAGCCAACTGCGGAAAGCAAATGAAAAAGCCGCGTCCGGCACCTAATCTAGTCTTCGACGTCTTCTCACCAGCACGGAGCTAAGTGCTGCCACTGGGCATGGGAGGGAGCCCCAGGGCCTGAGGCCGGCACTCCTGAGACTCCGGGGCGTGTATAGCCCCAACTCATTATTACGTGAGAGTGTCACGGGCGGCGAGCTTCACAGGCGTTGGCCTTCTTCACAGGCTCCGGGCCTTTTCCAAAACACGACAACTTCACAGGCATTCACCTTCTTCACAGGCTCCGGGCCTTTTCCAGAACGCGACAGCTTCACAGGCATTCGCCTTCTTCACAGGCTCTGGGCCTTTTCCAAAACGCGACAGCTTCACAGGCATTCGCCTTCCTCACAGGCTCTGGGCCTTTTCCAAAACGCGACAGCTTTATAGGCATTCGCCTTCTTCACAGGCTCTGGGCCTTTTCCAAAACGCGATAGCTTCACAGGCATTCGCCTTCTTCACAGGCTCCGGGCCTTTTTAGGGGTAGAACCTCCGGAGGTGCTGGATGTTCCATGCGTTCTGGACCGGCACCCCCTCTTGAGTCTCCAAGCGCGCGGAGCCGGGCCTGGAAACATGAACAACCTTGAACGGGCCCTCCCACATGGGAGAGAGCTTGTGCAATCCCTCCCTGGAGAGAACCTGCCTGAGCACGAGGTCTCCTACCTCGAGAGTTTTGGGGAGGATGTTGCGGTAGTGATATCGCCGCAGTGCTTGTTGGTACCTCGCCGCTCGCAGCGCGGCTTCTCGGCGACGCTCCTCCCCCAGCACGAGATCCATCCCCCGCATGGCGTCCTGCTGCGCCTCGTTGAACGCCAGGACCCGCGCGGAGCGACGTCTGACCTCGTGAGGGAGGACCGCTTCGGCTCCGTAGACCAGCAAGAACGGGGTCTCTCTAGTCAGCTTTGTCGCGATTGTGCGGATGGACCACAACACGGACTGAAGCTCGTCGTACCAACCTCTGCCGCAGGCCTCCAGCTTCTTCTTGAATGTCCTAGTCTTGAGGCCCCTCAGGACCTCTGCGTTGGCTCGCTCGGCCTGGCCGTTGCTTCGGGGGTGCGCCACCGAAGCGTAGCATATCTGCGTTCCAAGGTTAGCACAGTATGTTTTGAAGAGGTTACTGGTGAACTGCGAACCGTTGTCCGTGATGATGCAGTTCGGCACCCCGAACCGGCTCACAATGCCCTTGATGAATTTGACCACGGAACCCGCGGGAATGGTGCGGACAGCCTCTACTTCAGCCCACTTGGTGAACTTGACCACGGCGACGTAGAGGTAGCGGTAGCCCCCTGGCTCCCGAGGAAACGGGCCCAAGATGTCCAGCCCCCAGACTGCGAATGGCCACGAAAGGGGTATACTCTGCAGGCCTCCTGCTGGCTGATGGATCTTCTTGGCATGGAACTGGCAGGCCTCACAAGCTTTCACTAGTTCGACGGCGTCATTGAGTGCGGTGGGCCAATAAAACCCACTGCGGAACGCCTTGCCGACGAGGGTCTGTGATGATGAATGATGTCCACAGTCTCCGCCGTGTATATCTTCCAGCAGTTCCTTCCCTTGCTCCCTGGAGATGCAGCGCAGGGATACATCGTTTGGTCGCTTCCGGTAGAGCTCTCCATCCTTGATGCAGTATGCCGTGGCCTGGCGTGCCACTCGCTCCGCTTCCTCCTCCTTCTCCGGCAGGTTCCCTTGTGTTGAGTAACTCCGGAGCTCCGTGATCCAGCATCCCTCCTGAGGTTCCATCGTCAGGAGCAGGCGTGCTCCTGAGGCCGGGCCACAGGCTGGAGCTCCTGAGGAAGGTGCCTAGGGGAGCTCCTCCCGAGGCTGAGCCGTGTTTGACAATGACGGCAGGGCTGAGGGCTTGAAGAGCCGCTCCTCGAAAACGCCAGGCTCCTGAGGTAACCGCCTGGACGCCCGTTTGGCGATGTCGTTGGCCTCCTGATTGGTGCCACGGGGCACATGCTGCAACTCCAACCCCCAGAACTGCTTCTCCATCCTGCGGACCTCCACAAGGTAGGCTTCCATGTGCTCATCTTTCGGCTCATACACCTTGTTGGAGAAATTGACAAGGAGTTGCGAATCGCCCTTGATGGTGAGGCGTTTCACCCCCAGGGCAGCTGCGGCCTTCAAGCCTCCTATTAAACCTTCATACTCCGCTATGTTGTTGGAGACCTTTTCACCTTGCTGGAAACAGAGCTGCACAGCGTAGTAGAGCTTGTCCTGAGTGGGCGATATAAGCACCACCCCAGCCCCAGCGCCATGCCTGGAGAACGCCCCATCGAAGTACATGACCCAGCCTTCTGGCGCCTCGCTTCCCGGGGAGAGGGACCGATCCTCGTCGGCCTTGAGGCCTGGTGCCTCCGTCCATTCTGCCACAAAATCCGCCAATGCTGCCCCCTTGATGACTCTGGTCGTGCTGAATTCGAGCTGAAACGCTTGCAGTTCTATGTTCCACTTAGCGACCCTTCCAGCTGGGTTAGGGCTCCTGAGCACTCTCTCCAGGGGGTATGACGAGACGACCTTGATGGGGTGGCCCTAAAAATAGTGCCGCAGCTTGCGCGAGGCCACCAGTAGTGCGAGGAGGAGTTTCTGAGGCATGGGGTACCGTGCCCTTGCGTCCCGCAACACCGTGCTGACGAAGTACACTGGGTGCTCAACGAGATTGGGTGCGCCAGTGCTGGTGGCTCCCTTGGGAGACCATGGCGCCTCATGAGGCGGTGAGGCCTCCTGAGGCTGGCCATCTGGGAGAGGGGCCTCTTCTGCCTCCGGTGCACTCCTCTGCGGCGGCTGATCCTCGTCAGCCGCGGTGGCGGTTTCTGCGGGCCTTCCTTATTCCTGTTTTGCCTTGTCCTGGGCTGCTGCCCTGGTTTTGATTCGACGCTCCTCTCTAACCGCCACCAAGGCTGCGCTGGCGGAGTAGGGAGTGGCGGCGAGGTAAAGCACCAGGGGCTCTTGAGGGTGCGGAGCCACCATGACCGGCGGGCTGGTCAGGTATCTCTTGAGATCCTGGAACGCTTTGTCGGCCTCTTCAGTCCACTCAAAGGGCCCCTTTTTCTTCATTAGCTGGAAGAAAGGAAGCGCTCGCTCCCCCAACTTGGAGATGAAGCGCTCTAGCGCGGTCACGTGCCCAGTGAGCTTCTACATTTCTCTGAGGGTCTTTGGCGGGCTCATGTCCTTGACCGCCTTGACCTTTTCCGGGTTAGCCTCGATGCCTCGGTGGGACACGAGGAAACCCAAGAGCTTTCCCGAGGGGACTCCGAACACGCACTTCTCTGGGTTGAGCCATAGGTTCACTACGCTGAGGCTCGCGAAGGTTTCCTCCAGGTCTTGTATCAGGGTCCTGGCCTCCCGAGACTTTACCACAATGTCATTGACGTAAGCCTCAACATTCTTCCCGAGCTGCGGGCCCAAGGTGATGTGCATCAGCCGCTGAAAGGTCGTCCCTGCGTTACGCAACCCGAATGGCATGCATGTGTAGCAGTACACCCCACACGGGGTAGGAAGGCTATCTTTTCGACGTCTTCTACCGCCATCTTGATCTGGTGATACCCAGAGAAGGCATCCAAGAAGCATAGCAGGTCGCATTCCGCGGTGGAATCGACGATCTGGTTGATGGGGGGGAGCAGGAACAGATCTTGCGGGCATGCCTTGTTGAGGTTGGTGAAGTCGACACACATGCGCTCCTTCCCTCCCTTCTTTGGCACAACGACAGGGTTGGCCAACCAATCCGGGTATCAGACCTCGCGAATGACCCCAGCGGTTTCTAATTTGCGGGTCTCTTGGACGATGAAGGCCTGCTTTTCTGTGGACTGCCGCCTTGCCTTCTGCTTCACAGGGCGCACATTGGGGCACACGTTGAGATGATGCTCGATTACGCTCCTAGGGATCCCCGCCAACTGGTTTGGCTCCCAAGCGAATACCTTCTTGTTCACGCGCAGGAACCCAACCAGGGCCTCCTCCTGCTCGGGTTCGAGGTTGGTGCCTATGGTGAAAGTGGCGTTGGTGGACCCGTCCTCATCGACGGGTTTCCGCTTGGTTTCTTCCTTGTCTTGGGTGAAGAACTGGTTCTTCTTGGCGGGTGCAGCCCCCTTGGGCTCGGGGGTCTCCGAGTCGGCGGACTGGGCCAACGCCGCCGTCTTGAAGGCAAGCTTGAGCACCCGCATTGCGTCTCCGGTGTCCCCGTGCATGGTGAGGACACCGCTGCTTCCGGGCATCTTCATGAGGTTGTACGCCGGGTGCGTCGCGGCCATGAACTGGGCCAGCGCTGGGTAGTCGAGGATGGCGTTGTAGGGAAGGCCGATGGGGGTGATGTCGAAGTCGACCAGCTCCGTGCGGAAGTTGTGGTAGGTGGCGAAGGTTACTCGGAGTCGGATCTGGCCCAAGGAGTTGGATGATCCGCCCCCAACGCCTGAGAAGGGCCGGCTGGGTTGCAGCCGTTCCAGGGGTATGCAGAGGAGGTTGAAGGCCTCGACCGAGAGTACGCTGAGGCCCGCACTGCCATCAATGAGATTTCTGGTGACGGCCACCTGGCAGATGGTGGGGGTGCACAGCATGGGGAGCGCACCCGAGCAGGCCGAGTTGGAGGGGTGGTCCTCCGAGCTGAAGGTCAGGCCAGCCTTGGGCGCCGCCCGGTCTGGAAGAGCCCCCTGCCGCGTGGGAGTGGCGCTGACCCGGCGGATGAACGGCTTGACGTGGTGACTTGTAGGCGGCGCCTACGAGCCGCACAGGAGGGCTGCAACGACCGGGGGTGTTGGTGTAGCGTGATGGGCGGGGAAGAGGCTGCGGGGCTCTTCCCAAGAGGCCACGGAGGCTGCCGGCAGGTGGAGCAGCCACGTGCGCGGAGCGCCGGTGAGGGCCAGGGGGAGCCAGTTGGCCTTGACCCTATCGTCACCTCCAGTTTCAAGGTTGGCCTCCTCGTACGCCAGCAAGAAGGCCAGCGGATCAGTCGCGCCGCCGTAGCGCGGCAGCGTCGTTGGCTTGAACTGGTCCGGCCACCGTACCCGTTGCTGGGCTGTGGCCAGTGCTCGGAGCCCCCTGGCCCCCGTGCTGGCGCCAGCAGCCGGAGCGGGCGACGCGCTACTCATCGCGAGGCAGGTCATGGCGGTGGCGGAAGGGAAAACTCCGGTGCACCCCTACCTGGCATGCCAAATGTCAGATTTCGGGTTCCGGCAGGCACTTGAGGTTCGAACACTGGGGTGCGCGCGGAGATTTCGCCTCCTACCTACCTGCACCCCTCCGCCTCGCTAAGATCTAAGATACGGAAAGAACAACACGAGAGACACGGGGTTTATACTGGTTCAGGCCACCATTGTGGTGTAATACCCTACTCCAGTGTGTGGCCTGGTGGATTGCCTCTTGGGCTGATGATGAAGAACAATACAAGGAAGAACGGCCTCGCGAGGGTCTGTTCTTGGCTGGGGGGGACGAACTGCTAGGAGGAGTTCAGTCACCCTTCTCTCTCTCTTGGATTTCAATCCCCCTTCCTACTATGGTGGCTAGTCCTATTTAGAGAGGCCCTGGTCCTCTTCCCAAATATCGAGCGGGAAGGAGGCCAACAATGGCGGGCTAATTTGAAGGGGGACGGCAAGTACCAGCTATCCCAACAAAAGTAGTCTTCGCCTGCACAAAGCTCTGGTGGTGACGCCGTCTTGGGCTCCACAATGACCTTGTCTTGCAGTCCTCCTGGTCTTGGTCTTGTTGCACCGAAATGGCAACCTTTGCCTGATGCCTCGGTACTACGCGGCTGCGCTTGCTCCCTTTGCACCAAAGAGGAAAGGAGGACACTCCGTGAGCTGGCGCCCGCCTGGCGCCCTTGGTCGTCATGGCTTGTGTCACGGGCACCTCATGAGGTACCCCGCCTTGATCTCTCCGCCTCCTCGCGAGCCAGCCTGATGAGGCCGTGCCTGAGGAAGCTCCATGTCGTCCGCCCCGCAAGGCTTGGCCCCTCGCGAGGGTCTTGGGTCTGTGTTGATGAAGATGGGCCGTGCTTGGCCCCCCTTTGAGCCACGCCGCAGGCCGCGGGCAGGCAAGTCTGGGGACCCCCATTCCCAGAACGCCGACAAGAACTTCTTCAAAGTAGTGCTCGGCAGCCACTCGGCCTACGGCCGGACCCTGTGTCGCAACAGTGGTGGCCTCCATCTCCGCCAAATATGTCTTGACACGGGCAAAGGCCATCCGAGCACCCTCTATGCACGCCGATCTCTTCATAGCATCGATACGCGGCATAGCACCAATGAATTGTTGCACTAAACTAAAATAGCTATTCGGCCTTAGCCCTCCCGGCCACAGATGATCCGCAACGGACCTCATGGCAAGTCCGGACAACCTATGGAGCTCGGCCCACTCAGCCATTCGCTCATTCAACAGCAGCGGGCGGAGTGGAGCATGAAACTATGACCAGAACAGCTTTTCCATTTCGTGATCTTTCTGATCCTTGAAGAACTCAGCCACATCTGCAGCACTTGCAGCCAAATCCACGTATGCGTCCACAGAACTCCACAGTCGGTCAAGCGGAGCATACTTCGGATCTCCAAATTTAGTCCGCAACAAGAAGGGCTTCCCAGACACAATATCTGCAGCTTGATGCAGCTCCTCCTTCGCCACTCTAATTTTGGAGCGAGCTTCCTTGACAGCTACCAGGGCCTTCTCCAGGTCCGTCGCCCTCGCTCGACTTTCTTCTTCAAGAAGCTGGTAACGATCAGCGGCATTATTTAACTCTACAGCCATTTTGGCCATTCTTTCTTTGCTCTCGCAATGCACGGCCTGTTCGGCCTTTAACTCTTCGGTCGCCTTCAGAGCGGCCGCATTGCTACTCCTTGATTGTTCCTTGGCTCGGGCAAGCTCCACCCGAAGGGTCTCCACGATGGCAGCTCCATCTGCAGTCAGAACATATTAAAGATACTGGCATCATGCTCCTCTTATTATGTGATGATCACCAGAGAAATCACTTACCCTGTGCCTCGTCAAGCCGCTGGTTGATCAGCATGATATCGGCATCGGCCGCATCAAGTTGCCGCTTTAGCTCGGTAAACCCATCAGTTCGGCTAGCCACCGGAGCCTCAGCCACCTGCACATAAAGGCAGTCGGGTTGTTACCTGGGAATATGATCCTCAGGTTGTCGCTGTTCGCGATGACAACCAGAGTCTCAGGGGCTCCTATCTACATAGGGCACACCTAACGTGTGCGGCACTATCTAAAACACACACTATTTCACGTACCTCGAAGCCTTTAACCAGACTCATAAAGGCTTCGTGCAATCCGCTTTTAGCGGATGAAATCCTTTCAATTACCGTACCCATCAGTGTACGATGTGCTTCCGAGATGGCCGCTTGCCCCAGAAGATCCCTCAGTGCGTCTGACCGCACACTGTCGCTCTCCTTAGGAGCCGGATACTAGGGATTCCGGGTAGCCAAAGGGTTATCCTCTGGCCTTGGCGGATCCGGAGATACCCTCCGCGATGACACTTCAGGGTCGCCCGCCTCATGAGGCGGGGTGTCAGGGGGAGGCATTTCGCTCTCCATCATCTCCGGAAGAAGATCCCCTGAAGACGAACTCTGCCGAGAAGGGCTACGATCCGGACTACAATTTATAAGCATCGGTTATTTTCTTCAGAAGTAAGGTAGGATATTTTCACTATTAAGTACTTTTTGATTACTTACAGCTGGATAGAGGGCTGATCCCCGCGCGGACATTGTGCGGCAAGAATACCCTTCGAGGCAGGACCCTCTAGCATATATTTCTTCTCCCATTTGGAAACCTTGGTTTCCGGATCTTCAGAGGTAGTCCTCTTCCTTCCCCAGGGAGAGAGAATGTCAGATTCTTCCCCCTGGTTATCCTCCCTCACGGAGGCGCTCATTCCCCTGGTTGGAATGAGTAGCGAGTGAGGCCCGCTTTCGCCCTCTTTAATTCCCCCTTCATCTTCCTTTGAGGGCGTTAGATAAGGCGTCGGCTCGATCATCTTGTCCAGTACCGGATTGTCCAAACCCTCAGGAAGGGGGGCCGAACACCTGATCATCTTCGCTTTTGTTATCTAGTCCTGGTCAAAGAGCGATTCTTTAGAATGACGCCATGATAAATAAAAGGACGACGGGTTCGGCCATAGGATTACTTACTTGGGTAGCAGGGCGGTTGCAGCTCAAATCCATATCCTCGGAGGTGTTCGGACACTCTATTTGGGTTCTGAAGAACGATTTGTACATCTCTTCGAGCGTCATGCCGAGGAAGTGTTGAATAGCTCGCGGTCCTTCCGGGTTGAATTCCCACATATGGAGGGGCCGATGTTTGCAAGGCAGGACTCGACGAATTAGCATAACTTGCATTACCATAACCAGACTGAAATCTCTCTCAAAGAGATCTCGGATACGGCTCTACAATATTGGCACGTCCTTTGCTGGACCCCAGCTCAGCCCCCTGCTAATCCATGACATCAGTTGCGATGGGGGGCCCGAGCGAAAGGTGGGGCGGCTACCCACTTGGCACTTCGGGGAGCTGTGATGTAAAACCACTCCCGCTGCCACAATATGGACACCTCTAGGAAAGAACCCTCTGGCCATGGAGCATCATCGATTTTGCTTATAAAGGCACCTCCGCACTCTGCGTGCCGCCCCTCGATCATCTTTGGCTTCACATCGAAGGTCTTGAGCCACAGGCCGAAGTGAGGGGTAATGCAGAGGAAGGCCTCACATACGACAATAAATAACGAGATGTGAAGAAGGGAATCCGGGGCCAGATCATGGAAATCCAGCCCGTAATAGAACAGAAGACCCCTAACAAAGGGGTCCAGAGCGAGGCCTGGTCCTCGGAGGAAGTGGGAGATGAACACGACACTCTCGGTGGGTTCGGGAGTAGGGATGACCTGCCCTCGGGCAGGCAGCCTATGCGAAATTTCGGTGGTCAGATATCTGGCCTCTCTCAGCTTCTTGATGTCCTCCTCTGTGACAGAGGAGGGAATCCACCGACCTTGAAAGTTGGATCCGGACATAGTCGAAGGTCTGAAGCGCCTGACCTGAGCTCTGGGTGTTGGAACTCAAGGCGGGGGAAGGATTCTATTGTGCACAAGAGGGAAAAAGAAAAGGCCTCGTCCTCTTTATAAAGAGGGTGAATATCAAGCGTCCTCCTCGTGGTCGTTTTGGGCTTGCCTAAGATCTAGGGGTCATACCAACGGACATGGTTGGGTTACCCACGTCCGTATTGATGAGAATCCCGTGATAAGGGGGACACGATCTCTGCTTCGACTAGACGTGTCAAGAAAACCGCCTCGTGATATGTGTGGTGCTGGTTGAGGAAAACGGTTCGAATAATGACCGAGCCACGACATGATGTGACGTTGCTAAACATGTCAGCAGATTAGAGTTGTGGAAACATTATTCTCTCTACGGTGGGGTGTGGAACTTGTTTTGCAAGACCGGACACTATCCTTGTGTTCAAAAATCTTCCATGAAGTATTTGGAGAAGAACCCGCCTTGCAATGTCGAAGACAATACTGCGCGCCGGACTCATCGTCATTGCAGCCTAGTTCAGGGGCTAATGAGGGAGTCCTGGATTAGGGGGTTTCTGGACATCCTGACTATATCCTTTGGCCGGACTGTTGGACTATGAAGATACAAGATTAAAGACTTCATCCCGTGTCCGGATGGGACTCTCCTTGGCATGAAAGGCAAGCTAGGCAATACAGATTTGTATATCTACTCCCTTGTAATCGACCTTGTGTAACACTAGCTCCCTCTGGTGTCTATATAAACCGGAGGGTTTAGTCCGTAGGACAACATACAATCATACCATAGGCAAGCTTCTAGGGTTTAGCCTCTACGATCTCGTGGTAGATCAACTCTTGTAATACTCATATCATCAAGAACAATCAAGCAGGACATAGGGTATTACCTCCATCAAGAGGGCCCGAACCTGGGTAAACATCGTGTCCCCTGCCTCCTGTTACCATCCGCCTTAGACGCATAGTTCGGGACCCCCTACCCAAGATCCGCCGGTTTTGACACCGACAACAGCCATGGTACTCCCGAGGACATTGCTAATGTTGTCAAAGATATTAACGATGGAATGTATTCTCTTAACGTTGATGATGTTGATGGCAGCTTGCAGTTGTCTGTTACTCAGTCACAGAGTGCTGATGGCACTGAGCCTGTTACTCAGGTTGAAGATGTTCCTATGCAGTTACAGCTCGAGGATGAAAGGATAAGAAAGAAGAAGTGTGATTTTGAAAGGAGAAAGGAGTTGGAACGGCGTCAAAAGGCTGCCTGTGTTTAACGAAGTGATCGGGATGTTGATCAAGCTCCTGAAGGTGTAGGTGATGAAGGCGGTGACGCGGCCTTTTCAACTATTGATGATGGATCTCATGGAACTGACATGCCTGTGAAGCCAAACCTGATGCGAACTCATTTGACGCAAGTGTTTACTCATGATGCAGTTAAGGAGAAGAAAGTTGTTTTGAAGAGGAAGATGTCAGATCAAAATCCTGATGGCACACAGAGGCGTAGCCCATGTGTGAAAGCTGGTTCCCAACCTGGTAATAGCAAAGTTGATGGGGATAGTGTTGCTGTGAAGATTGGTCCAAGCAAACTTGGTGGCTCACCTATTTGTCGTAGTCCACGGGTTTTGACAAATAAGAATCCTTCTTCGCCTCCTCTTCCAGAGCGCTCTTTGTTGGAAGAAAATAATAAGCGTAAAGTTCATCCTGCGAAGGTGAACAAAGGTGTGAAGAAGCATGTTTGTGTTGAAGCTGAAGATGTTGTATCTAAAGAAGATGATATCAAAGTTGATTCTAAAGATGAATTTGCAGTGGTACGTGTTTTGTACTGTATGTGACTAACTAGTTGTACTTGCAATGATTTAATTGTGTCTGGGCTGCTATGCTGACCATGCGAGGCTGGTCATTGTTTGCATCAATCAATGGTGGTACTGATGTTGTTTCAAGGGTTGAACTTGTGCAATCTTTTCTTTTTCCTACTTGCCTTCATATGCTTGTTTTGTTTTCTATATTATTTATTTAATGTGTGTCTTCTTTATTTTCAATTACAGCCTATTAGCGTCATGAGTCCGGTCAAGCCGGTGGGAGGCAATGCCGGAAAAGTTGCCTTGGATGAAGGTGACCAACGGAAAATGAACTTGACTGTGCGATGTTCATTGGGAGAGGTTGAAGCTTGTGCTAAATTGCTTGAGTCGGCATGTGGCTAGGGTTCGTGCAGCTGGTTATGGTTCTATCTTCAATTGGAGGGTGAAGTCTAACATTTCCCGCCCTCTAATGGGAGTTTTGTACCTGAGGATAGATCCTAATATGATGAATCTTCACATGGGTGAGGCTAATAAGAAGCTTCGTATCACTAGCGATGGTATACAACAATTATTTGGGTTCCCTCGTGGTGGTCATTCTCCGCCAAGGCCGTCAGAGGATGGATATGACGACGCTTTGATGAAGTTAAGATCGGAGCTTGACATTAGCAGGAACAAAGATATCAAGACAAAGGATTTGAGGAATAAGCTCAAGGTGCTCGTCAAGGATCCTAGAAAAGATGACCTTGCTCTGAAAGTGTTCTTCATTATTGTGTTTATGAAGGTTGTGTTGCATGGTGCCGCCCCGCGTGTTTCTAGAGAGGCAGCAATGTTTGAGGGTCTCGTCTTTGGGGACATGGCTAATATGGATTATTGTCAGCTGATGGTTGATGAGCTTAGAATGTCTGTTGCTAGGTACCAAGATGGTGTTACCCTTGGGAAGGCAATCACAGGTTGTGCTATAGGGCCTGTACTAATGTACCTTGACTACCTTATCCGTGGCAAGACTGTGGAGCCTGACATGCGAGTCCCCCGCATATGTTTCATGGATCCTGTCAAGCTTTCTGATATGGTTGATGCAGATTTGATAAAAAAAGGCAATGCAGATCCAAAGACTTCAGTGTTTGGGAAGCTTCCGGTGAGTTTTATTTCTTTCGTGTCTTGTAGACCTTTTTTTATTTAGGTATAGCTATTTTTGTTGGAGTGAACATGTGTCCCGCAGATTTACCTGTTTAGATTTTGTCATTTCTTAAGCTTTGTGAGGTTTAGGTACAATTTTTAGTATTGTTGTTTCATGTGTGGTTGAACTGAATATCTTTGTTCAACTGTCCTGTCGGTAAATACTAACAAATTGGTACTGACAGTTAAAGATTGATAGTGCTGTTGATTTAAATATGTTAATATCATGTTTTATTTTTCCCTGTGTGTTGCATTGATTAATTAACGCTTTTTTACTCTTGTTTGTAGTGGAAAACTCAAGAGGAGGTTGTTGTTTTCTGAGTGTATAAACGGCCAGTCCTGGAGATGTTGTCGTCTCAGGTTGCTGAGTTTTCATCTCTGCACGATGAGTTGAGAGATGGCTGTGGTGTTGAGGGTTCTGGTTATGTTCCCCCTGGCCCTAGTAATGCTAGTACTTCACAGAGGCAGGGTTTTGGTATTGATGTTGTTGTTTCTGCGTTGGAGCGCGCTGAGCATATTTTAAGTAATGTGTGTTCTGAGCTGCAAAACGTCTCAACGGCAGTTGAGCGTCTGAGCTGTATCAAATGGTATCCTTCCTGAAGGTCATCAATTTAACGCTGAGGAAGAAGTGTACTATATTGAGATGGAGAGAATTTTTATTGGTGATATGCGTGACAGTGCTGCTGATCTAGTTCAGAGCTCGATTCGTGTGTTGAACAACATGAAGCGTTTCAAAACTATGCAGGACTCTCTCTGTGTCGGTGTACAAAAAGAGGGGTACACTTTTTGTACCCCTATAACTGTGCACGGGCAGTCTGAGCCACGGGCACCACCACACCAAGAAAGGCAAGGGAGGTGAGCCAGGGTAAGACTGAAGCTCAAGAGAACTAGAACGACGCCAAGGCCAAGACCACGAAGAGCAAAGGGGACGAAGCGGACTCCCCCGGCAAGATCCTTGCCGGGGGACAGTTCTAGCAGCCCCGGCAAGACCCTTGTCGTGGCAACTCGTCCCGCGCCTACGGAGAAAATCACCCTTGAGTCCACTGCCCCCAAAGGGCAAGGATTCGGGAGACATCCCCGTGGCGACATGCAGATCTTTGTGAAGACATTCAAGATCGGATACACACTAAGGAGACGACAACCCTTGGCGGGATCCCAGCCGAGGAAGACCACAAGGCCCCCGGCAAGCGCCTTGCCGGCGATGATAGCAGGAGCCTCGGCAAGACCCTTGCCGGGGCCCCGGCAAGGCCCATGCCAAGGACACCCGCAGGGCCACCATCAGGCCCACGCCGACTGAGCCTCCACCACTGCATGCATGCAGCTGCCGACCCAACCAGCTGGGCAGGCACCTGCGTGGCGGCATGCAGATCTTCGTGAAGACCCACCACTGCGCCACCTCAGCTGCCTGCCTACCTACGTGGCATCTCAGGCATCGCTGGCCAGGGCGTGTGTCGACACAAGAAGGAGCGGCGACGGACGAGACAGATCTCTCCCCCGTCCCCGATAAAGCAAGGACACCTAAGCAAGATGCATTAAAGGCGCCTTGTCATGTAATGCGAGGGATAACCTCGCATCACTGTACCCTTTCCACCTCCTGTGTGCCACTGTGGCAACCCCTTTTTCTATAAAAGGAGGCCCGAGGCGACCAGGAGAAGGATTCGGCTTTTTGGAGCTCCTCACGCCCCATAGCTAGCTCCAGAACACAAATATACAATCCACCAAAGCAGGAGTAGGGTTTTACGCATCCTTGCGGCCTGAACCTGGATAAACGAACCGTGTGCTACCTGATTGATCCGCTCTTCTCACGACCCCGCGCCCCGCTAACCATAGTAGGGATTCTCGTGATCCCATAGGTGTCGTTCCCACCGACATCTTTGGCGCGCCAGGTAGGGGGCGCAGTTGTGAGAATCGGCTCTAGCAGTTAGTTCGGCGCTTCTTCATCATCATGGCACCCAAGAAGAAGACGACGGTGGCGGTTGGCCAGTCAGAAGCTGGACAGCCCGTCCAGACGCGGGCGAGCAGCGGACCGGTCGCAGAGAGGACCCGGGGCGCTGCTCGCGAACACCAACACCATCCCAGCAACCAGATTTTGGGAGGCGGCGATGTTTGTGCGCCTGGTAACGGGCCACACGTCGCCAAATCCAAAGGCGTAGCCAAGTCCTTCGTGGGTGGAGCGGGGCCTTCCAAGGTCATCGCTGCCCCACCCGAAGGCGACGCGAGGACCTCCAAGACTCCCACGCCGGCGTCAACAGCGCGCTCCTCCCAGGCAGCGCGCGACGAACGGCGTAATCACGCCGAAGATCCCGGGCGTCACCGCGGGAAGAGCCCCGAGCACCACTCCCGGGACGTAGAAGACCTGCCCACTCGCCGAGGCGCTGGTGAAAACGGCATGCGACCACGGGGTCGTGATAGAGCTCCTTCTGACATGGTCAGAAGTCGAAGCGCGTCGCGATCCGTGCAGGTTTCGCTGCCACCGACGCCAGTAGAGGCCCTGGCACGCGCAGTTGCTCCTCGACTTTCCTCCCACCACGGGGAAACTCGACAAATGGAGAGCCACTATCTGAAGCCTTGTTGCGGTGGCCAACAAAGACGAACCAAGTCCGGTGGGGCCCCTGAGTCGACGCTCCGATGGAGTCCCGCGGACCAGTGGCGGAAAAGCCGGCGGCGCCGCGACCACGGTGCATTCACCTCTTCCACATCCAGTACCGCGGACGCCGGCTCATCGCGACATTGCGGGCGACGCCATCCCCGTAGCATCGTCTGACCCGCGGACCCACTGTGACCAGCGGCAAGTTCTTCGGGAACGAGCCCATGAAGACGCTCGAACCACTATCGAGCGCCGGTGCGGAGCGCGCCACGAGTCAGACAGGCGAGCAGGGCCTGCTGTGAACCACCCGGCCCCGGAGAGCCCTGGAGGCCTACCTTACGAGATAGGTTGTCCGGCTTTTACCCGTGAGCTGCAGCAGTTCCAGTGTCCCACTCACCGCACCTTCAAACCTGATGTTGGCGAAAAGTACAACGGCAAGACTCGCCCGTCTGAGTTCCTCAGCATCTACACCATCGCGATGCAAGCCGTCGGAGCCCGCGACGATAAGGTGCTTGCGAATTACTTTCCATTGGCTCTTAAACCCAACGCCATGTCGTGGTTGATGCACTTGCCGGTAGACTCTATTTCCTCCTGGTCGGATTTGTGCCATGAGTTTGTGGGCGCCTTTACTGGGGGTCACCAAGCCCATGGCCAAGCAAGCGACCTGCATGTCATTCCCCAGAAGGGAGGCGAGAGTCTGTGCAAGTATATACAGTGGTTCAGCCGGGTATAGTACAATATCCCTGATGTTCACCCTGCCGCCATCATCAGCGCGTTCCATTAGAACGTGCGTAACCGCAAGATGCGCGAAGAACTGGCAATGAACAAGGTGAAAGATGTGGCGGAACTCTATGTTCTTGCTGACAAATGTGCCCGAGCTGAAGAGGGAAGGAAGTACCCCGGCAAAGATGCCGGCGTGGAAACCGACTCCTCAGAGGAGGATACTGCCGCCCCGGCGAAGAAAGGCTGGCGCCGTAACAGGAAGCGCAAAGGTAAAGTTGTGCTTGCCATCGAGGGATCTGGCGACTCCGGATTCGCCAAGAAAACCAAGGCAGATGACCCCGGCAAGGAAATTGTCGGATGTGTCGCCTGCCGGGCCTTGGCGGCTGCCGAGAAGCCAGGAAACTCCGACAAGCAATACTGCAAGATCCATCGCACCAAAGGCCATGATCTCCAGAACTGCCGACAGGTAGAGCTCCTTGCTGAGAAGCAGAGGGCTGAATATGAGAGGCGGGACAAGGAGAAAGGCCAGGACGGTGCAGAGGGGTCCGGCAAGAAGCGTGACGGCCAGGCGGGCCGTCGCGGCAAAGATAAACAGCGGGAGAGGCCCGCCCGGGGCCGTGACAAAAAGCCAGAAGACGATGATCATGAAGAGGATGATGAGTCTGGTGACCAAGGATTTCAGAAAGCTACAGAGGCCATGTGCGTCGATGGCGGCGCCTCACTGCATACCTCTCACCGCTAGCTTAAACAGTGGGCGCGTGAGATTATAGCGGCGGAACCGTCGTTTGATGCCCAAAGGCCGCTGAAGTGGTCCAGCACACCTATCATTTTTGACACTGAGGATCACCCTAATCGCACTACGGCAGTCGGGTGCTTGCCATTGTTGGTTTCACCAACAATACGCAACCTCAAGGTCTGAACTTAATCTCGCCTGCCGTGATCGAGAAATTGCAGATTCCTGATGAAGACCTCGAAGAGACGGGCACGTTTCAGGGGGTCAACCCAGGAAGAAGTCAACCTAAGGGAAAGGTCACATTGCCCATGACTTTTGGGAGTGATCTGAACTACAGGACAGAAAGGGTTGTGTTCGACGTTGCCAAGATCCCCTTGCCTTACAACGGGATCCTTGGCCGCCCAGCGCTGGCCAAGTTCATGGCGGCGTCACATTACGCCTACAACACCCTGAAGATGTCGGGGCCTGTGATGATCATCACCGTCCCATCAGACAAGAAGGATGCGCTAATTTGCGCTGACCAACTCTATCAACAAGCAGTTACAGTAGCAGCCACTGCTAAGGCGCTTGCTCCTGCCGCTGGAGCCCCGGGAAGGCAAAAGAAGAAGACCGGTGAGACCTCATGCACCCACTCCGGCAAGCGCACCTCTTCAGAGTGTAGCGCTCCCGTTGAGGACGTGCCAGAGAGCTCCACCGATAGAAACAAGAAGTCCAGGGCCACACTGCCGGGAACCAAGAAGGTTTCAGTCAAGGAGGACGGCACGGGAGGAGCTTTTACC
This sequence comes from Triticum urartu, assembly GCF_056163025.1. Classification (NCBI taxonomy): domain Eukaryota; kingdom Viridiplantae; phylum Streptophyta; class Magnoliopsida; order Poales; family Poaceae; genus Triticum; species Triticum urartu. Next base: position 155,813,404 of record NC_141874.1, on the reverse strand, counting down.
ATAAGCTCCACCCTTGATGACAAATAGGAAGACGCGCTCGTCACCTTCCTGCGGGCGAATGTCGATTTGTTTGCATGGCAAGCATCCGACATCCCCGGCGTTCCCAGGAAGGTGATTGAGCACCACCTTGCTGTCTGTCCTCATGCGCGGCCCGTCAAGCAGAAGGTCAGAAAGTAAGCTTTGGAACGACAAGAGTTCATCACAGAGGAGATCCAGAAACTGGAAGCAGCGGGTTTGGTAAGAGGAGTGCTCCATCCAACGTGGTTGGCCAATCCGGTGGTAGTGCGCAAGGCAAATGGGAAGTGGAGGCTGTGTATTGATTACACAGATATTAAAAGGCTTGTCCCAAAGACCCCTTCCCGTTGCCGCGCATCGACCAGATTGTTGACTCCACAGCTGGGTGTGATATGTTGTCATTCCTCGATGCCTACTCCGGCTACCACCAGATCTTCATGACAAGGGAAGATGAAGAGAAAACGGCATTCATCACCCCATGTGGTACGTATTGCTTTATATGGATGCCTTTCGGGTTGAAGAGCGTTGGTTCAACGTTTGCAAGGGCGGTCCAGATTGGTTTTGAACCCCAGCTCCATAGAAATATGGAAGCTTATATGGATGATATAGTGGTCAAAACCAAGAACAGGGCAACCCTCATATCAGATTTACAAGAAACATTTGCAAACCTATGCAAGATCAATCTCAAGCTGAACCCTGAGAAGTGCGTCTTCGGCGTCCCGTCTAGCAAGCTTCTCGGGTTCTTTGTGTCACAGCGTGGGATAGAGGCCAATCTGGACAAGATCAAAGCTATAGAGCGGATTGAAGCGCCCAAGCGAGTCAAGGATGTGCGTCTGCTTGCTGGTTGCATTGCCGCCATGAGCAGGTTCATTTCCAAGTCCGCCGAGCGCGCCCTTCCCTTTTTCAAGATTTTGAAAAAGGCGAGCCCGATGGAGTGGACACCAGAAGCCGAAGCAGCATTGCAAGATTTGAAGAGGTACCTCTCCTCCGCGCCAATACTAGTTGCGCCTAGGCCACAAGAACCGTTGTTGCTGTACCTGGCGGCAACGAACCAGGTGGTCAGCGCCGCACTAGTGGCGCAGAGAGAAATTGATGATGAGGTAATAGCAGCGACAGAGCCCGATGCCACCGATGCCGAGACGACGCAGCATGTTGGAGTGTCGCCAAGGAAGAAGATGATGCAGCAACCGGTCTACTTTGTTAGCTCCCTTCTCCAGGGGGCTAGATCAAGGTACTCCGGTGTGCAGAAACTGCTCTTCGGCCTTCTTATGGCCTCGAGGAAGTTGTGTCACTACTTCCAGGCGCACGAAATCACTGTCGTCACTCGCCTCCCTCTGCAATGGATATTGCACAATCCAGACGCAATGCTGGAAGGATCGTAGAGTGGGCACTGGAACTGTCCAGCTTTGGCCTCAAGTTTGAGAGTACCTCGACGATTCAAAGCCGAGTCCTGGCAGAGTTCATTGCAGAATGGACCGCGACGCCTAACGAAGAAACCCAAGAGACTGCTCTCCCCGGCAAGGAGGCAAGTTGCGACTGGATCATGTACTTTGATGGAGCTTTCTCCTTACAGGGCGCCGGGGCTGGCGTACTGCTTGTCGCGCCCACCGGAGAGCACCTCAAGTACGTGATCCAGATCCACTTCCCCAGGGAGGTGTTAACAAACAATACGGCTAAGTACGAAGGGCTACTTGCCGGTCTTAGGATCACGGCGGACCTTGGAATCAAGAAACTCGTCGTTAGAGGCAACTCGCAACTTCTCGTCAAGCAAGTCAACAAGGATTACCAGAGCCCGTTGATGAAGGCCTACGTCGATGAACTGAGAAAGCTGGAAGAGCGTTTTGATGGTATACAGGAAGAATACGTTCCCCGAGCGGAGAATGATATCACCGATTACCTGTCAAAACGCGCTGCCCTCAAGCTACCTGTGGAACCAGGTACCTTTGTGCTTCAGCTAACTCAGCCATCCGTTGATCCATCAACAGAGCAAAACAAGAGGAGGAAATCAGGGCCCGGCAAGTACTTTCCCGCCGAGCTCCCCGGAGCCGCTGGCAAGGATGTTGCCGGAGATACTGAGCCCGCCACGGGACGGCTAGCTCCAGCGGAGCATCAAGCTCTTGCCGTCGAGACAGCCGCTCCTGTAGCGGAGGAAACGCCTTTAGTCCTCGCCGTCGAGCCCCAGGCTCCAGCATGGGCACAACATACCATCTGATTCCTCCAAACAGGGGAACTTCCTGAGGAGCAGGAAGAAGCGGAAAAAGTAGTCAGTCGCTCTACTATGTACCAGTTCGTCGATGACGTCCTGTACAGAAAGAGGCCGAACGGCGTGAAATTGAAGTGTATCCCTCGAGAGGAAGGACTGGGGATGTTGGCGGAGATACATGGAGGCATATGTGGATCCCACATTGGGTCAAGGGCCCTTGCCGGCAAAGCGTTTCGGCAAGGCTTCTTCTGGCCCACCGCCCTCCAGGATGCGACGACACTAGTCACCAGGTGTGAAGCATGTCAGTTCCATTCAAAGAAGCTTCATCAGCCAGCTCAAGCCCTTCAAACCATTCCTCTCTCCTGGCTCTTCTCGGTCTGGGGGCTCGACATACTGGGCCCTTTCCCCCGCGCTGTCGGGGGCTTTGAGTACTTGTACGTTACAATCGACAAGTTCACAAAGTGGCAGAGGTGGAAGCAGTGAGGAAGGTCACAGCTCAGTCAGCCGTCAAATTCTTCAAGGCACTAGTGTGCCGTTTTGGTGTACCCAACAGGGTCATCACCGACAACGATACACAGTTCACAAGCCGCACCTTCATGCAATATACCCAAGACCTCGGCAGCAAAGTCTGTTTCGCTTCCGTTGCTCACCCACGAAGCAATGGTCAAGCCGAGAGGGAAAACGCTGAAGTACTGCGAGGCTTAAGGACAAAGACCTTTGACAGGCTGCACAAGAGTGGAAGGCGCTGGATTGATGAATTGCCGGCGGTTCTTTGGTCAATCAGAACGACACCAAATCGAGCCATCGGCCAGACACCCTTTGCCCTGGTATACGGGGCAGAAGCAGTTCTCCCCACTGAACTCATATACGGGTTACCTCGAGTACTCGCTTATAATGAGCTTGAGCAAGAGCAACTACGCCAAGATGACGCAACGCTCCTTGAGGAAGATCGTCTTCGGGCGGCTGTGAGAGCAGCACGCTAACAGCAAGCCTTGCGCCGCTACCATAGCCGCAAGGTTCATGCCCGAAGCTTTGAGGAAGGCGACCTTGTTCTTCAGCGTGTTCAATCAGCCAAGAATTCCAACAAGTTGACGCCAAAGTGGGAAGGCCCTTATCGGGTAATACGAGTCACCAGGCCCGGCGCAGTCCGCCTGGAGACCGAAGATGCCGTTCCGGTGAGTAACTCCTGAAACATTGAGCATCTTCGCAAGTTTTACCCGTAAGGCGCGGCTTGCCGGGCCCCCAGCAAGCCACCTTTTGTACGAGCATTGCTGATGACGCATGTAACCCTTTGTACAAACCCAGGCGCAGACCCTGAGCATAAGTAAATGAAGCGCTGGCGCCCTAAGTTATAGCATGCATGCTAGGTCGAGTCTCGTCCTTGGTTAGGGTTGATAGTGCTTAGCGGTGACTAACCCCTAGCTTAGAGGTCGAGTGTGCGTCTCTTTGTCTTTCTTTTGTCTTGTTTGGTTCACAGGACACACGGATATCCATGCCGAACCACTTGGGGAGGAAAAAAAGATGAACAGACCAGCATCTAGCCCCCGGCAAGCCAGTATTGTCGGGGGCTGCAAGAGCAAAGATTCACCCACGGCGAACCGGGGTTGCCGGGGACTGTAGCTTCAGATAAGTTCTTCATCCCTTATCATGCATTCCATTACGGACTGAGGTATGTGAAACCTCGTTTTCCCCTAAGCTACCGTGCTCCCATAACTCTAGGCCCTAGGGCTCGTTCCTGGGGCCAAGTTTGGTCGTAGTCGCGGCAGCGAAAGGATGAAACAAGGAGCCTGAACCCGCCTCATCCCTGCCGAGGAAGGTCGAGCGAAGTGGGGAGACGGCAAGGCCTGTTGCCGGGCAAGGAAATGTTTATCTTGAAGATATCGAGGATTTACTCCTTGTCGTGGGTTCCACCCACAAACAAATGACCCGGCAAGCATCCCTTTTTCATTAAAAACATTCCACTCAGGTACAGTCCATAGGGAATGAAAAACACGAATGATGGGATTACAAGTTTTAAATTCGACAAAGGCCCGAAGGCTTACAAACTAAAAAGAAATAAGGTGCCTGTAATCCCTTTCGTGTCCCTCTCCTCAAGAGGCAGGTCAAGGAGGTGAAAGGGACAAAAGGAGCGCCTAGGCGAGCTACGGGTGGCAGAAGACACCAAGAGAACATCTTGGTGGCCGTCCAAAGGCTGGATGGTGATGGCGGCGCCGGAAGCAGAGCTCGAAGACGAGGCGGCAGGACGTCAGCACGCGTCGAAGGCGTCGGTGCCCGCGTACTCCGACTTGACGGCCTTGCCGCCCGCCCTCTTCCTCTTCCGCAGCCTCCCAACGCCAGCCGCCCAAGGAGACGACCCCGAGAAGTTCAGGGAGCCGGCGACGCGGATGATGGGGTCGCCGGTGCCGCACGGAGCGGCACCCGACGCCTAATCGGACCCGTCATCCTGCCGCCTACTACCCTCGTCGTCGCTGCCGCTGTCCTCCTCGCCACTCCCGCCCGAGGAGGAGTCTTCACTATCAGAAGAGCTCTCCACGCAGCACCTTGCACGAGTCCCAAAGCACCCGAAGACCTTGACGGAGAGAAGGCCACCCTCCATCAGCTTAAAATGGAGAATGAGCCCCTCCGTCAAGCGGTGGATATGAGCAAACGTCTTCCATCCCCGGCAAAGATACATCACGTGAGGGGCGGGGAAGTCGACGCGGACCCGCGTGCCACTGATCCCGCAGCCCCTCATATGTAGTCGCAATGATTCCGGTGGATCCAGCTCCATCTCCCGTGCAAATGGAGTCGGGAGACGAAGGCGACGGCGCGGCGGCCGGCGCAGCCTGACGAAGAACTCACAAGGGTCATCCCCAACATGGCCCTCCATTGGAGGAGGAGCTGCTGGCGGAGGCGAGGCTGGCGCGCCGCCCCGTCCTCCTCTTCCCCGAGCGCCCCGGCCTCGCCCCCTCCCCCTTCCCCTCACGGCTGGCTCTGCCACTGTAGGCGCAGGAGAAGGAGGGGCGCGTTGCCGAGCGGCGACCCTCGCCGCCACTGTTGAAGGACCAGCATTCCCTCTCTCCATGATGGGTGGAAGGGAGGAGCAGAAGCTGAAGGAAGAAGAAGATGAAAGAATGCGGGACGCCATCCCCCCCCTCCCGCTCTTTATAAAGGATCGGGGTTGGGGATCGGCCACCCCGCTCGGCCAATCAAGATACGGAAGGCGCAGGGAGCCAGGACCGACCCGCCGCCCCAACCAGCGACGGCCTGGTTTCCCGCCTCCACCGTTTGCCACCCCAGGCGCATGGGAGACACGTGGCAGACATGCAGAACCGAAGGGACGGGTGAGACGACCACTCCCCACCCTGTGATCGTGGGGAGTGGACGCCTTAAAGACCGCGCCTCATCCCCATTCAGTAAATGGGCCGCGCCTCCACGCCTTCCTCCGTTTATGGGGAAGGCGCGAACCGCCCCTTTACTATGATGTGACACATGCCTGCGGGAACCAACCCCACGCATGCTGCCCACGTCACACGCACCTCCCCACACCGCGCCACGCGCGGGAATCGTGGGAAGCGCAACGCGCGAAGAATCTTTACACGGTAAAAACCGCCCCGCCTGCCCGCGCACCGTTTTTGGGCCTAGCCCAAACAAAGCGTTGCACTTATGTGTGGACCAGGCCCGGGGGCTCCTGTCGGTGTACAAAAAGAGGGGTACACTTTTTGTACCCCTATAACTGTGCACGGGCAGTCTAAGCCGCGGGCACCACCACACCCCTTGCCGCGGTGACTCGTCCCGCGCCTACGGAGCAAATCACCCTTGAGTCCACTGCCCCCAAAGGGCAAGGATTCAGGAGACATCCCCGTGGCGACATGCAGATCTTTGTGAAGACATTCAAGATCGGATACACACTAAGGAGACGACAACCCTTGGCGGGATCCCAGCCGAGGAAGACCACAAGGCCCCCGGCAAGCGCCTTGCCGGGGATGACAGCAGGCGCCTCGGCAAGACCCTTGCCGGGGCCCCGGCAAGGCCCTTGCCGAGGACACCCGCAGGGCCACCATCAGGCCCACACCGACTAAGCCTCCACCACCGCATGCATGCAGCTGCTGACCCAACCAGCTGGGCAGGCACCTGCGTGGCGGCATGCAGATCTTCGTGAAGACCCACCACTGCGCCACCTCAGTTGCCTGCCTGCCTACGTGGCATCTCAGGCATCGCTGGCCAGGGCGCGTGTCGACACAAGAAGGAGCGGCGACGGACGAGACAGATCTCTCTCCCATCCCCAATAAAGCAAGGACACCTAAGCAAGATGCATTAAAGGCGCCTTGTCATGTAATGCGAGGGATAACCTCGCATCACTGTACCCTTTCCACCTCCTGTATGCCACTGTGGCAACCCCTTTTTCTATAAAAGGAGGCCCGAGGCGACCAAGAGAAGGATTCGGCTTTTTGGAGCTCCTCACGCCCCATAGCTAGCTCAAGAACACAAATATACAATCCACCAAAGCAGGAGTAGGGTTTTACGCATCCTTGCGGCCCGAACCTGGATAAACAAACCGTGTGCTACCTGCTTGATCCGCTCTTCTCATGACCCCGCGCCCCGCTAACCGTAGTAGGGATTCTCGTGATCCCATAGGTGTCGTTCCCACCGACACTCTGCAAGCCATATGAGGAAAGTGCAGATGTTGTTATCAGGCAGATTGAGCAGGATGAGGCTGCTGCCACAGATAGCAGGGCTGGTGATGGTACCGAGGCTAATGTTTCTAATCACGAAACGAATGATGTTGTCTTGGAGCGCCCTGTTGTTGATGTGAGTCAGTCATCGGTGTTTGCAATTTTTACTATGTTGTTCTGCTGTCAGTATTGTAGTTGAACTTTCTCATCTTCATCTGTTTATTAATTTTTCTTCCATGCAGATTGAGCAGGATGAGGTTGCTCCCACCGACAGCAGGGATGATGATGGTACTGAGGCTAATGTTTCTGATCACCATCCGAACGATGTTGCCTTGGAGCACCCTGTTGTTGATGTGAGTCAGTCCTCGGTGTTTGTATGTTTTTACTATGTTGTTCTGCTGTCCGTATTGTAGTTGAACTTCCTCATCTTCATCTGTTTATTAATTTTTCTTTTCATGCAGGAGACCAGTCATAATGTTGAGGCTGCTTTTGACGGCGAGTTAATGACCATCTACTGATAAGTGCAAGGTTGTTTTTATTTTTATTGTGTTTATACATATTTCCTGAATTTTCATGCGAACCAATGTGCCTTGCTTGTTCATTTTTCTATCCCACACCGTTAAGAGTTTGCAGGTGATACCTACCTTTTTTGTTACTGTTGTTTAATTCCTTGTGTTTATTTGTTGCTAATAATAGCATTGTTTTTTTGCTTCATTACATATGAATCAGGGTCCTGTTGTTGGCGACGGGCCTTGTTCGCCCGTTGGTGATGTTCCTTTGAATGTTAGCAGCAGCAAGATCGATGATGTTGCTGTGAATGCTTCTAAGGTTTGTTTTTCTATGCACCTCTTGCTAGCTTATTTTTTATTGTTAGTTTTGCTCATATTATTCACTTTTTCTGAATTTTTATTTCTTCAGATGACTGATGTTGAGCGTGAGGCTGTCGTTAGTGGTGGAGATGATGCTCGTGGTGTTCCATTGAGTAGTGGGCGCGATGTTGGTACCAAAGTTGTTGATGAGGTTGTTGGTGCTGCCAGCATACTTGATGCCAAATCGTCTGGTGTTGGTATTGCTGGGAATGAAAATGTTTCTGATTGTGAAGATTTTCCGCCGGAGAATTTTCCGCCTAGAGGTCTTGATTACGGTGATGTATTGGAAGATGCCTTTAGCATGGAGGAGGTGCCATCCGAGGATGATGATTTACTTCTGTCCATTTCTTCTGGCCCCTTGACGTAGGAGGCGCTTGTATCGTCCCAGGATTTTCTTTCTACATACCCTGAAAGCGCAGCGATATTGGTGTCCTCTCAAGATCTCCCATCGTCAAACCCTGAAATTGGAGGCATATTGGTCTCATCACAGGAACTACCGTCATCATCAAACACTGATAGTGCAGGTAACGACTTGTAAATGAGGCGTACTTCTCAATTTTGGCATTTTGGACATGTTCACTTGTAGTGCTTGAACTTATTATTTTTCTTCTTTTTCTGCAAGCAGAAAGTGGTAATGTTGTTAAGGTTGATATGTTTTTCTTTACTGTTACGAGGTTGCGCACGAACCGTACGAAATGGTTAGTCTGGGATTTTGCCCGTACCATTTTTGTCTCTTTTTCTTTCTCTCATATGATTATTGTTGTTATTGAAGTAGTTTTAATTCATGTAATCTTTTGTGTTTTCATAGTCACAAGCCGATGTTTCAAAATGAAGAATGTGATGCCGGTGTTGGTTCTATTGCTAAAGCGTTTGTCCCCACTGGCATGCTCAACTCAGACAGTGCTGACGTTGTTTTATATTCTCTACGTCAGAATTACCGAGACACTGACAAGTTGGTAGTTCCCAGATGGGTGACGGTCAGTATTTTGCTTTGTAGATAGGATGATAACTTGTTTTGCCAATTTTCTAACTGTTGTTGTTCTTTTTGTACAACAGACCAAGATCCGTGATGGAAATATTGTTTCCAATGTGCTAAATTGGTTCACGAGATCAGGGGCTGATGGTTTTGACGAAGTAGGTGAAACTTGCACTTTTTGTACTCACGAACTAGAACTGTCATGTTTTCTTGCAAGTTTGGGAGGTGGGGGAGTGAACTTGATTAGCCTGCTTTTACCCCTGAACTTATGAATGATGTGTGCTTCTTTTTTGAAAGTTGAACTTATTGTCGCAAGGAAATTGAACTGATATGTTTGTTGCAATATAAGCTTGAGTAGCATTTACTTTTTGTAGTGTTTTGCTTACTCAATTAGAACTTATGATTATCTGATTTTTGTTTGTACTTCTGAATTTCAATTTCCTTCTTTTATTTTATTGTTTGGAGGCTGAATTTTTTGTTTCATTATGATTTGTTAAATTCATTTTTCCTTTGCGATTTTTTTGTCAGCTTCTTTTCCCAACTTTTGATCCGCCGTCATTTGCGGTTCCCATGAAGCCTAGCGACATATCTAGGCATTCGTGCTTGATTGTTCTGAATTTGTGGTTCCGTCGTTTTGAGTGTCTTGATTCACTGCGCGATGAAACCTGGAGGGATGCAGTTAGATTCTTAAGGACTATGACAGATAACATCAAGAAGCTTTGGAGGGAGTCCAGCGTAGACAGGGCCAAACCGTTCTCGCCGGTGCATATTGATGGTTTCTCTTGCGAGTTTGTGCTGGTGCCGCAGCAGAAAAACACGTGAGTATCCGTTTTTAATGATTTTTTTGTTAGTTGTTTTTGTTGCTGGGAGGGTGGTGTTCCTATATTTTCGGATTTGTGATGTACCCTTTTGTATTTTCTTTTGTTAACAAGCATGATTGTGGATTCTTTATGCTACAAAGCTGCAAGACCTATCATTGCCGGGAGGATGGAGTGATTGAAATGTTGGATTATAGCCATGAAGATATTCTTGACATTAGGAAGACTTTCCTGTATACCTGCACAACTAGTGATCTGTTTGATGTTGACTTCCGTGGTTTGTTTGGCATCGAACCCTGTACGTAATGCAAGTCCTTTTGTAATTTTTTGTAGCTTGTACTTCTTGATTGGTACTGTCATGAATTATTTATTTGAACTTTACCCTTGATGCGGTCTTTTCTTATTTTATTTTTTGCAGGTGAGTGGCTGGATCTTGATGAGCATGACTACAGGATCTTTGGCAGCCAGTTCTCGGAGCTTGAACGCGTATCTATTGATCTTAGCCAGGGGAGTTCTCCAGAAAATACAAGGTCTGGTGTTATTAAGGGGCGGTTGGGAGCTCTAAAAGGTTCTATGGCTGCTTGTGCAGAGAGCCCCTCTACACCTAAGAATCCCATTGTGGAATTGATAGATAGCGATGATGATGCGTTTGACAAGATTGTTGGCATGGGAAGAGTCACCAGGAGCACTGCTGCTGCCAAGGGTTTATCCCCACTTGCTGGAATAGTGGCCCGTAGAGCTGGTGGTGCTAGGAAGGATCCTACTTTGGATTCTGGCAATGTTACAAGCACGAAGCGTGCACCCAGAGCTCCTATAAAGTTTTGCTCCCCTGTGCAGCAGCTTCACCCTCATAAATTCCCTCACCTGGAGAAGGCTCGCAAGTTGCATAATCTGTTGCTTAGCGATGAAGCATGTGAGAAGTATGCCGAGTGAGTATCTCTCATTATGTTTCCTCTTCTTTTTCCTCTGTTGTTTGTAACTGCTAGATAAATGTGACCTGAACTGTTACTTTTTATACAACTTGAACTGCTATGAATGCCTTATCTTGCTTCCCCTGCTTTTTGTTCTTGTCCGTGCTGCAGGAATACATTCTCAATGATACCACAATCCGATGATAGTGTAACTAGCTTCACTAGGAAACGCATCTGGGAAGTTTTGGCACCTGGGAAAATGATGGAGGGTGATGTAATGGACTTCCTCATCGATGATTGGAAGAAAGATGTCGATAGAAATGTTGATTTTGCATCTGGGAAAAGGGTATTGCTAAGTCCATATTTCATCACGGTAACCAATCAGATCGTTTGTTTCTCTTAAACAAGACCGCCTATTTGTTTTACGAGTTTTGATAATACCTTGCTTTGTTTATCCTTTTCCCCTATCTATTTCTTTTTTGGCTTTTTTTGCAGGTTGTGCTTGACTGTACATTTTACGGTGATGAAAATAAAGAGTTTAATGTGAAGAGTGCAGCGAGAGATTTCAAGAGCTATGTTAAAGTTAATGAAGACTTGCTCAGTGCCGACCTTATGACATCTACTAGCTGATTTTTGGTTTTATTTGTTTGTTGCCATGCTGGTTTTTATTTTGAATATTTAACATCTCTTTTTTGGTCATCTGTTTTAGATCATGATGTCTCTATTCAAGCCTATGGTTTTACCAAAGGATAAGAAAGTGAACCACTTTTCCTTATATGTCATGAATCGGTACCGATGTAGCGTCGACATCCTTGACTCTTTACCTTATCCGAAGAACCATCGTCCTTCAAAGAACACCTATCATAAAGACTGCGAGAAGATTGTGAGTGACATTTATTATCTGTACTGGATTAATTTTTCTACATCTTTGTTTCTGCTTTTTCTTAGACCTGAAAATGTGTGGTTTCTTTTCTTTTTTACAGATCTCCAGGATGGTCCAAGTAATGAAGGATGTTATGGTGATGCTTAGTACAATGCGAGCAAGCAGCCCAAATGGGAGCTTTTTGCAAAGAAACCAATGTTTGTGAAGGTTCCACTTCAAGGGGCGAATGAATGTGGCCATTATACTCTGAAGTATGCAGGATCCTATGATGGTGAAAAGATCATTGGGAACATTCGAGATAATGATGTGGGTTCTAGTTGAGCTTTTCACTTTTCTGTGTTTGGCTAATTGTGTATTCTTATTTTTAATGTGTCATGATTTTTGATAATTTGTTTCATTGTTTTGCAACCTCATATTGTTGATTGGAAGGCTGAAGAACTGTATAGAGTTGTGTTCAACCAAAATAACCAGCTTCTGGTGACGGAGCTTCCCAAGGAGTTTCAGCCTTTGGCTCCGGGTGCATAGATGAAATGGTCATCATTCGCGTAGTGAAATGAATAGTTGTGTGATATATCTCTTGAAAGCATTATAGGCTTTGATTGTAGTGTTTGGATGTCTTTGATTTTTGATAGTTGTGTGATATATCACTTGTGTATGTTTCATTGGGAATTCGTTCTGGTTAAGTTCTATTTTTTGTACTGAAGTCTTGTAAACTAGTTGAATTGAAAACACGTTTTCCCAAGTTCATTACGAGTTGTTGCTGCAAAAGTGAGATTTATCATTTATTTTCATCTGCCCCAACCTAGGTTGGACCTTTATAGTTTCTGTACCCTCTTTTCTTGTACTTATAGTATAGTTATGTTAGTACTGAATTGTAATGTCGTTCAGCGTAAGGCTTTCAAAATTTGGTGTCACGATGGCCCTTGTGGATCTAGTGTGAGTGGAGTGACGCTTCCTTGTTATGTAGAACTTATTTCATATAATGTATTGGAACTGAAGTTTTTTTGGGATTGAAATTATTTACGACCAAGTTGTTACGCGATCTCTAGCCAGATTTTATTTAAGTATAAGAAATTTAGCAAAATTTGAGAGCCAAATTTTTGTTTCGACTTCTTGAATTTTAGTAGTTGAACTTCATAGTAAAAGTTAAAGCACTGGTTTAAATTAGCTACCTTTAGCAGATAGACGTATAAAGTTCATAATGACTTCACTAGTCAATGTGGGCTGATGCTTCTGTTGTTTGTTTTTTGTTAATTTTTGTCCTTGGTTTAACAGTAATCTATTTGGTTGAGTCTTGGCCTTCTTTCTCAAGGCATTATTTGGTATCATCATAGCACTTACCGAATAAACTAAGTTGTACTGAGATTTCAATTGTGGTGGTACTTTGATCATTTTATTTTCTTGTGTTCTTTCAAGCTAGTGCCTCACTGGTCAGTGTGGGCTGATGCTTCTGTTGTCTTTCTTGTGATTTTTCTCCTTGGTCGAACTGATATCTTTTTTATTTAGTTTTGGCCTTCTTTTTCCTAGGTTGTGGTTCTTCTCAAGGCAATGTTTTGGTATGATCATAGTACTTGCATTATAGACTAAGTTGTACTGACATTTCAGTTGTACTATTACTATTATTCTTTAGTGTGTCAATGTTTTTTGGAATGTGAACTGAAGCTTCCCGTTCCTTTTTATATTTTGTAGAATGAATGTACCGTTTGTTCAAGTGTACCAGAACTCTCAGTCCTAGCATGCTAGTGACTAGGAAATATGTACTGATTGTTCTTTGCTTTTCCTGTTGCAGTACTCAGTAAATTTCTAACTACTATTAGCACAATGATGTTAGTAGTGAATGTTGTCCTCGGCTGAAACTTAGTCTTTTTAGTGTTCTTCTGAAACTAAAAACGGATTTCTGTGTGATAGTACTACCGTAAATGTCTAAGTTGTACTGAGCATCCAATTCTACTATTTGTTGTTGTCCTTAGTTAGTCCGCCGCTGTTTTTGTTTTGTTGTGAAAATATCCGTGTGTGATTTTTGTATCTGCATGACTAGTGCTGCGTGGCAGCCATCAAGTTTCAACTTCAACCTACTTCAACTTCAAATGATTGATGAACAAAATAGGAAGCTAGCAAACTTGTTGAACGGCATAAGCAAACGATGTACATGATAGACATAGGCAAACTTGTTCAAACCATGACACACATAACATAAGGTAGCTGGTTCAACATAACGAAAGCAAACTACAAATCTGAAACAACAATATTAAGGACAGGCAGAAGTGCGAGCAACACGAATGCAGACTTTCATGCTTCTTCATCCCGCGAAGTTGCAGTGGTAGTAGGGGTCAGCCTCCTGCTCTTTTGAAATATCCCAACCTGTCACGATGTTCTCGATTGTCTTCCATGACTTGTACGTGGTGTACGCATCTATTCCTGCGTACGTGATGAGGTTGTTTGGCAGCGGGTTGGTCCCCCACAGTTTGTGTTCTCCTTTGTCCATCTTCTTCTTCATGCCTTTGTAGGATGGGTGGATGATGTCGCCTGCAACATCGGCCAAGGAGTCGAAGTATTTGCTTGTGTGTGGATCTTTCCACTTGCGTTGCATGTCGATGAAGTTGTTGGGGTTGATCTCCAAACCAGACTTTTCCAGCATCCGCTTGTCACCTTCAATGCTGAAACCGACAAAAGTGTACAATTTCTCCTCCTGCAGGAACTGTTTGAGGCGCTTGGGCCTGCAAGGGGGGAGACACATATTGAAGGTTAGTGTTCTTTTTTGAAGATTTAATTCTTCTGCTTTTTGGTTTTGAAAGTGATAATCCATGAGGTAGATACTTATATAGTATGAGTCATGGATGAATGTAGCCCAGAAACTAGTACACAAAGTCCTGAAATTAAATTCAACTACACCATGTTATTTTTCTTTTTTGCTATCTTCGGTGCTTCACCAAATGCTTCACCAAATTCAAGAATCATTTTACCAGGTTCAATGATATATGTGCTGGTTGATTCAAGTTTAGTTTTCTTTTTTGTTGAATAAAAGACCTATACCAGTGCTTGATACATCTCTGTGCATCAATTCTATATCAAGTTCAGAAATTAATTTGAGAAACATGTGCATCAAGATATGGACCTATACCACTTCACCAAACATCTTTTAATACATCAATTCTATAAACTATACTAGTGCATCAAGATCAGAATCTATGCTAGCACATCAAGTTCAGAAATTAATTTGGTGCATAAAGTTCAGAATTATATAAACATTTTTTCAGATGCTAATCTGGTGAAACAATCCACTTCACAGTTTTAGAAATACATGTAAGTTGAGAAACATGTACTCGTGCATCCACTTCACAAACTATAGTAGTTCATCTAGTTGGGAAACTAGTTTAATGAAGTTTTTAGTGAGTAGTACTAGTACAATAGATGAATGAATAGTAGTATGGGTTACCATTTTGTGGCTGTTGCGATGTGGTACACCAAGCTGAGTTCCTCGATGCACAACTGCAGGACTGCCGCCATCTGTGGAGGTTCATCGTCGCTGGTGAACTCCACATCAACTCCGATGAAGCTCGGATACAAGCCGCCGCCCTTCATCCTGAGCCTGCTCATCACCTCGTCGGCCTTGTCTGGTTCGCTGGTGTAGACGATCACCAGCGTCTCTTTGCCGTGAAGCTCAACCCCTGTGAGGGTTCTCATGTACTCGCGCTTCTCACAGGGGATGTGAACATCGACGAGGTTGCTGCTCTTGTCTGATGGCTCGACATGATGACGCTTGGAGGACGGTTCCTCCACCATCGCCTTCCTCCGGTGACTGTGGGCTTGGGAGAGAGAGTTTGTGGTTTGTGTGCAGTGGAGATTGAAGTGGCAATGGTGGTTTCTGGCAATGAGGCAGAGATGGAAGACAATGGGTTATTTTGCAGTGCGTCGACTGGGATGTGTGGGAGGCGGTTCGTCGGGGGCGTGGGTGTGGACATCGTGGGGGTCCCCGTTTGCAGTCCCTTGTGGCAACCACTCAGTGGGTGGCGCGGGTGCTGGCCTCGAAGAAGCAACCGTCCAAGTCAAATGGTTTTACTGCTGCACTGACTAGTCTTGTCAAGTTATACTTATGACCTACTAAATCCCACTTGCACATCTCAGGGGTGGTGATGATGGCATTTTGGACTGTTTAGGTGACGTATGTTTTTGTGATGTTTTTCCGTGTGGATGTGAAGTATTGTTTTTACACTGAAGTCTTATAGACTAGTTTATCTCAAAACTTTTTTCAGTGCCCTGGGAGTTGTTGCTCAAAACTGGTACTTATTTTATTTTCATTTGTACTTACCTAAGTTAGGCCTTTATAGTTTTTGTATTCTCATTTTAGTGCACTTATGGTTTAGTGCTGTGTGAACTGAAATGTAATTTCATACAGCGTGCGGTTTTGAAATTTGGTGTCATAGTTTGTGTGAGTGGCCTGACTGATCCTGCTTTTTTAGTACTGATGTCATATGTATGTTTGAACTGAGTTTTTCTGGGTGGTTTTGGGGATTGAGTTTATTTTACGACCAGATCGTTCGTTGAGGTGCGTATTGGTTTTATATAAATTAGAAATTTAGCAGAATTGACAAATAAATTCTATTTGGACTTCTTGCATTTTAGCAGTTGAAGTAGTGAGAATTTATATAAATAAGAAATTTAGCATAATTGACAAACATTATATACTTGAACTTCTTTTATTTTAGTAGTTGAACTTGTCAACATTTATATAAATAAGAATTTAGCATAATTGACAAACATTATATGTTTTGAACTTTTTGCATTTTTAGTAGTTGAACTTGTCAGATTTTATGTAAATAAGAAATTTAGCATAATTGACAAACATTATATGTTTGAACTTTTTGCATTTTAGTAGTTGAACTTGAAAGTAATATTTAATTCATTTTTTTAAAATTATGTACATTTAACAGATAGGCTATTAAGTTCTCTTCTTTTTAGAGGTTCATTGTTTTTGTATCATATTTTCTCCTTTTTTATCATCCGTGGTCCAGAGCTAAAATTATTTTTATTTATATTTTTTCGTATTTAAAGTTATTCCCTGCGAACTAGTATTTGAATTTATATATTTTCAGTTTTGAACATTTTTCTTGAAGTTTATATTTCTTTGTCCTGCCCTCTGGTTTGTTTAACTGGGCTTATTAGTGGGGTGTTTGTAAACGATGCAGGCTATTGGTCCTGTTTTCCGGCCCAGATAGCTCGTCCGCGCGGCTGTGCAGTGCGGCGTGCGCATGCGCTCTGGGTTTAGTCCCACCTCGCTAGTCGAGGGGGCTCCGGACCTGTTTATAAGCGCAGCCGAGGCGCACTGGTCGAACTCCTCTGAATACTTACCTCAGCGCTTATACACGGCACTCGCTCTCTCTCATGACATGTGGGCCCTGATCGGTGGGCCCTGCGTTGTGTGGATTACTAGGGATTCGCCTATGGGCTCGAGTTCAAGTATCTAGCAGCGTCAGGGCCTGCACCTGACCTTGGGTGGTTAGTTTTTTCTTTTTTTGTTTGTTTGAATCTAGTACTTGACTCCACTAGTAACTTGGACTGAAACTTTTTGTTCTAGTTCTTGTCAGTTTTGTGTAGGTGTAATTTTAAGATGTATTTGCGCGTAGACTAAGTTGTACTGATAGTCCATTCATAGTAGCGCTTATGGACTGATGCTTCTATGTACTTTTTATTGTAGTAAGTATGTACTGTCCGATCAAGTGTACTAGTACTGTGATTCTTAATCTGCAAGCGACCAACATAAGTGTGTGCCTATGCTTCTTAACTTTTTCTGTTTGTAGTACTTGTTAATTTTCTAGCAGCTACATATGAAGGAGAACACTACATGAAGTACTAAGAATTTTTGCTTCAACTTTTGAAGCATTGTTAAGCAACTCAAATTGTGCTGGTTGTTCTCAACGTTATGTTTTCTATACAATACTAAATCGAAACTAGACATGGAACAACATTGTGTGATTAGTTGCATCATAACTAGTACTTTAGAGCAGCCACAAAGTTCCATTCATAAGGTACTTTTGAATTTGAAACGATGGATTAACAACATACAAAGCTACCAAACTTATATAATGAGATAAGCAAAACGTTGTACTTGATTACATAAGTAAACTTGTTCAACCATGACAAGCACGACATAACCATACTGGTTCAACCCAACGAGAGCAAACTACTAATTTGAAACAACAAGATAAAAGGCAAGCACAAGCGGAAGTAAAACGAAGGCAGGCTCTGATGTATCTTCATTCCTAAAAGGGGAATAGGGGTGGTCGTAGAATTTCGCAGCCTCCCGCTCTTTTGCAAATTCCGAACCATCTACGATGTAGTCGATCATGCTCCATGCCTTGTACGTGGCGTATGCATCTACTCCTGCGTACTCGATGAGGTTGTCTGGCAGCGGGCTGGTCCCCCACAGTTTGTAGTCTTCCTGTGTGTTGATGTTCTTCTTCATGCCTTTGTAGAATGGATGGATGACGCTGGCTGCAACATCAGTCAAGGATTCGTACTCTTTTCCGGTGTATGGAACTCTCCACTTGCGTTGAATGTCGATGAACTTGTTGGGGTTGATCTCCAAACCGGACAACTTCAGCTTCTCTTTGTCGCTTTCAATGCTGAAACCGGCAATTGTGAACAGCGTCTTATGCTGCAACAACTCGTTCAGACGCTTGGGCCTGCAAGGGGAGAGACATTTTTGAAAATTAGCATTACTTTGATGTTTGAATTATTCATTTTTGTTTTGTTTTACAAGCGATGAATCCATGAAGTAGATGTTTATGTAGCATAAATAATGGATGAATGTACTTCAAAAACTAGTAAACAAAGTTCTGAAATTAAATTAAGTACATCATGTTATTCTTCTTTTTGGATTATACATAGTTTCAGTCAATGTTGTATGTTCTGCTTTGGTACTAGTTTAGTTTACTTTTGTTGAATAGGATAACACATAAACAGTGCTTCACCAAGTCCTTAGTTTATTTTCTTTTGAAAATAACATTAGATCAAATTCAGAAAATACTTCACTACATCAAGTTCAGAAACATCTTTTTAATACGTCGGGTACATAAACTACACTATTGGATCAAGTTCAGAAACTACACTAGTCGATCAACTTCAGAAATTAATCTTCCGCAAGATTTTACAAATAGTAATCCAGTGCATCAGGTTTAAAATTACATTTATAGTGTGTCTACTTGAGAAAATGCAGTAGTGCATCCACTTTTCACAAAGCACACTAGTACATCTAGTTGGGAAACAAGTTTGATGAAATTTTCAGGATACAATACTAATAAAACAGATAAACCAAACAGGGCAAATGAGTAGTATGGCTCACCATTTTGTGGCCGCTGCGATGTGGTACACCAAGCAGAGGTCGTCGACGCACAACTGCAGGACTGCTGCCATCTGGGGAGGTTCATCTTCTCTGGTGTAGTGCACACCAACGCCGATGATCCTACGAATCATGCCGCCAGCCTTCCTCCAGAGCCTGGAGATCACCTCGTCGACCTTGTCTGGTTCATTGGTGCAGACAATCTCCAGCGTCTCCTTGCCGTGGAGCTCAACCCCTGTGAGTGTTGTGGTGTACTCGCGCTTCTCGCCAGGGACGTGAACATCGACGAGGTCGCTGCTCTTGTCCGATGGCTCGCCTTGATGACGTTTGGCAGACGGTTCCTCCGCCATCGCCCTCCTCCGGCGGCTGTGGGCTTGTGAGAGAGAAGTTTGTGGTTTGTGTGCAGAGGAATTGGAAGCGGCAATGGTGGTTTGTGGGAATGAGGGAGAGATGGAAGATAATGGGGTTTTTGCAGTGCGTCGACGGGGATTTGTGGGAGGCAGTTCGCCGGGGGCGTGGGTGTAGTGGGTGTAGTGGCGTGGGGTCGCCGTTTGCAGTCCCTTGTGGCAACCGCTCAGTGGGCGGCGCGGGTGGTGGCCTGGGAGAACTAACCGTCCAAGTCAAATGTTTTTTACTGCTGCACTGGCTAGTTTTGTCAAGATGTACTTATGACCTGCTAAATTCCACTTGCACGTCTCAGGGGTGGTGATGGTGGCATTTTACTGTCGCACTGATTCGTCTTGTCAACCTGTACTTATCGGCTGCTTATCCCACTTGCATGTGTCAGGGTTGGTGATGATGGAGGTATGTACTCCTCTACTGTGGTACTTGGACTGGTGATTGAAGTGTAATTGAACTTACCAAATACCAGTGAGACTATGTGTGATGCTAATGTTTTTAAAACATTTTTGTATTTTTGAAAGGATTGTTTATATCAAGATAATCTCTGAGTATTTTTTATAGATAAATTAGATTTTCATCAGTATAGAATGTATTATATTCGCATTTTGCTTGAGGTAATTATTTTTATGTACTGATGGTCTTTCTGAATTGGGACTGGCAGAAGCAGACATAGCTTTGCTTTTTCAAAACGATGTTTTTCGAAGGTGTTCACGGGTGTGTTTGTTTTACTTTGCCTTTGTACTGACGACTGAGAATTATCAGTACTGATGTAATATAAGAGTTTAAATTTTCCTTAACATATTTTTGCTGAGTTACTGGTCGACAGTAGTGTTTTCATCAGTACAAATGTATTTGTGACTGCATTCAAAAGGATTATCAAATGGTTTACATAATAATGTCACTGCTCCAGCGGGCACAAATCACAAAATATATCTTAACTATAGTACTGATCGAGAAATCGACGATAAAGCTAAATAAGTTTTGTTAACGAAATGTTTCCACATTGTGTGTTGAGGCAACTGAGACTACAAGCTTATTACGTGTTGTTCAGTCTTGAGCTTCTCCTAACTGGCTCCGAATGTTGTGCCTTGTCGGCGCACTTTCCTGGTTGAGCCTTGGCAGCTTCATCGTCAGTTTCAGTTTCCTCATCCCCGACACTGTCATCTTCATTGTCTTGTCTGATTGGTCGTCATTCTTGTCAAACTTTTCTTCTTCATCGTCTTCATTTGATTTTTTGGAACTCTGCACCTTGCCATGTTTCTGTTCAGCGCCACTGACCTCCTTGCCCACTTTGCACGTGCGGGTATTATGCCCGTCAGTTCCCCCACACTTGCGGCAAGTGTAGCTGTTACGTGTGTTGTCTCCATTGGTAGAAACCTAGGTGGCTCCAATCTGCTTGTGCAGCATTTGCTTGTTGACAGTGGCATCTGTGCGGAGTGGGCATGTGCGGTAGTTATGGTTGCTCACGACGTTGCAGAATCCGCATGCCCTTATCCCAAGAGGTTTGCCGTCCGGGCCAAATTCCACATGCTTGATGGGGTGTGGCGGCTTTTTGGCTGCTGCTTCGCTGCTTGCGTTTTACTCTTCCTCCCCTTTGTGTTTGAGAATATGGGTGGTTTAATCACCCTTTCCTGCTGTTGCCGGTAGGATGTCCTGTTGTCATGTCGTTTGCCTACAGCACCATCAAGCTCATGATCTTGCATGTGAGCATGTTGCAGCTCTTGAGTGTGCACATGGGCAAGCTCTGGTTGCTGCTGCTCCTCTTCCTCATTGTCGAACGGGTCAATAGCTCCCAGATGGTTCATCTCGGATAACATTGTAGCAATATCCTGCTCAATGGCTTCATTGTCCGCGACACCTCCATTTTCAGCAGAGTGCATGGCGTCGAGTTCTTGTTCAAGCTTGTCCAAGATGACCTGTGAGCTCGCCATTTGCTCTTGGCTTCTCTGGCTTTTTCTGTGCACCCTCATGTTCAGCGTCAGCAGTGAGCTTTCAATGCAGTATTGGGATGCCTTGTTTGACGCTACTGTCCTCAAGTCATTTCTGTTGAATGTTGGCTGGATGTTCGGGAGTTAGGTGTATCTCCTGAGGATGTATTTCTCTGGAACGCTAGCAGCCTTAATTGTCTGCATCATGCACAGGACATGCACGCAGAAAAGACCTGTATTTTTTTGGAAGAGGTGCATGTTTTATGTCATTTCATTTGAAGAAAAACTTTACAAAAAATGTAGTACAGTATGTAACATCTTTTTTTAGTCCTCACCTGTGTGGTCCCATAGCCTGCACTCACACTCATATGTTTCTCCCATGGGGTCTGCAACCACCTGGAACGCGTGCTGAGCCCACATAGACAGTTTTTGTGGGTGGTTGTAGCGCACGAGGTACTTTGTGGGCTCTTCCATCTCTGTCGCCGTGAAGAGTGTGCTCAGTTTTAGCCTTTTTCTGATCTCGCTGTACACAGCTCGTGAGTAAACCTTTGCCATCTGGATTTGGAAGGTCAGCATGTTTTGTTCCTTCTGCACACGCAAGAATGATGACCAAATTGTTAGTCTTCTCGCAGCAAAAACTTGTCTAACTAATAAAGTTTTACTTTAGTAAGCATGTTATTTTTTGTCTTACGACAGGTGATAGAGCTATACCCGGTTACCCATTGTCTCCTGATTCTCTGTCTGCCTCCTGGTTTTGACGCAGGAGTTTACCTGGCTAACAAACCGGTGTAGGTTTTGTCTCTCACTTACGAAGTTCTTCTTGAGCACATAGTTCATGCTCTCACTTAACTGTGTGGATGTCATTTTGGCATAGAAAATTTCTTTGAAGTAGGATGATATCCATCTCTCACGCTCATTCCACATGCCCACCATCGTGGCATCATCGTGGAGGTTGTACTTATCCATCAGTCTTTTCCAGGCAGCCTCAAACTCAGTTGGCATGAGGGGCCAGTTGAGGATTGATGTGAATTCATCCTTAAAGTCTTCGTGCAGTTTGTACAGGTATGCGAGGTGTTCCCTGTACTTCTTCATAATGTGCCAGCGGCACAACTTGTGTACTGTGTTCTTGAAAGCATCTGGGGTCGCTGAAGCCATTGCAGGGCACTGATCTGGTAATGAGAAAAGAGACGTGGAGTGGTTAGCAGATGGTGGTGCATATATACAAATAGAACTGACACAACATTTTTACTGTGTTATTTTCCTTTTATTTTTGGGGGGAGGGGGTGGTTTTGGCGGTTGTACCTGTGAGGATGCATGTAGGAGCCTTCCCTCTCATGCACCTTACAAATGTCTTGAATAGCCATCTGAATGAATCTGCATCCTCATCTCTTATCAGGGCGAAACCAAAGAATGTAGTTTGTAAGTGGTTGTTAGTACCGAAAAACACCCCAAGTGGCATATGGTACTTGTTGGTCTTATATGTGGTGTCAAATTTTACGCGGTCACCAAAGTCCTGATAGGCCCCTCGGCAGCTTGCGTTCGCCTAGAATATGTTCTTAACTCTGTCAGACTCATCGGGTTGCATGTCACATAAGAATTCCCTGTTTATAGCTTTCATCTCCCTAAAGAAGTTGACAGTCTTTAGGACATCGTCGACATCATCCATCCTTGAATTCATTGCTTTCCTGCATATTAAAAGTTCATTTAAAAATGCATGTTGAACTGGCGTCAGATCATGCGTTGCGTAATATGTTTGTACTAACAGAGGAAAAAAGACGGAGGCGGTTTATGGGAGGAGAACAAGTTTGTACTTACAGGTTAATCAGGTCTTTGGCATTCATTTCGAGGAAGTAGCTACCAGGGTCATCACCGCCCAGTATGCTCATGATTTGCGCGTGTTCAATGCCTTTGAACTGCAGGTACTTGACGTACTCCAAGATTGTTTTGTCAAAGTTTTTATGGGAGTGCAAGAAGACAAGCATTTGCGGAGTGAGCTGTAGCCTGTGGTTGTGTTCCCAGACTATCTCTTTTACGACAAATGTTCTATCCTTTTCCTTCTTCAGCCTCATTTTAGCCCCGCAGTTAGTCCTGGCTGTCGTTTTGTTCCGCTTTCTATTTGCTTCGGACACCTTCGATTCATAGACTCCATTGCACGTGCAATAAAGGTAGGCTCTAGTCTTAAACTTCGGGCCTTCCCTGACAGAAAAACCCGCGTGCTTCGCATAGACGTTGTAGAAGTTCTTTGTTTCTTCAAAAGTTTCAAAGCGCATCTCTAGTCTTGGCAGAACATAAGCTTCAATGTTAGGTGGCTGCACGCAACAATGAGCAAACAAAAACGCAATTATGAAAATGTTAGATGGGGTGGTCACAGTACCATGGTATGGGACTGTGCTTGTATGTTTTTTTTCTATATGGATACTTACATGTGTATAGCTCTGTGCTGCCTCCGGTGTTTGTTGTTCACCCTTGTGTATGGGCGCGGGTGGTGACACCCTTGGCACATGCAGCAATGCATCTCTTGGAGGGAGCAATGTTGACGAAGATCTCCGTCTCTCATTGTACGACCGTCTCCCCTCAGATTCGTTGTGAGGTTGCTCCTGTCTATATGGCTCATATCTTGTACTTTGGAACCTGCTAGAGCGGCCAAAATTTCTGTCTCTTTGGCCTGGTCTTCCCGTCGCAACCGCTTTTGCAACATGGATGATTGATGTTGACGGAGCGACTGGTGGAAGCCTTGTTGCAACCCATCCACAGCTTCTTGTCCTTGGCTTTCTGCATGCGCTAGGGAAGAAAAACATTTGTTGTTGGGGATATTTTTGGCCTTCTTGCAACCCAGCAGTGACAAAGCTTGTATTCCCAGATATTGGTGTTTGCTGCATAGAAGAACATGTTCGTGCTTCTGATGATTCCGATGTATCTTGAGATCTGCCTGTATTGTTGAAGTATCCGGGTGGTATTTCTGGTGTTACCCAACCAGGCGGTGCCCCATATCTGCTTGGCTCATCAAACTCTCGCTGCGTGTGCCGCCTTGCATGCTTCTGCAATGACATTCAATAGTTTTGGGATTAATCTTTTCTGCATTTTTCTTGTATACATGCTATGGGTAACATGTCATGCACTGAAGGCAATGTACAAGTTGAACTTGCAGTGCTGGCCGTTATTTAAACTTTGTTCTCTATTTTGTATCTGGTTTCGTTTTCAGTTGAACTGATGAACGTACATGTTCAACACTGATGTACTGATGTACTGTTTTTTAGCACTGTTTGTAAACTGAACATTGAACTTCAGAGATGTATGGATATATATAAAACCGATGCATGTCTTCTCTTTTGTTCATCTATAACTTATGCAACTACACTAGAAGTACTCCTAGTTTATGTATCATTGAACTTACTGTGTAACAAGTGTATATTTTTTTCAACAACATTCTTTCACTAGTTTGAACTGACGCAACTACACCGCATGTAATATTATAAATAACATCATACAACTTGCAGTGGTAGCTGAACCTTATATAAAACCTAGTAGCTACTTGGACTGATGCATAAGTTTATGTTTTTTGGCTTTGAACTGAAGCTAGCATATTAGAGGTACTGACAGTAACCTCGACATCCAAATTGTGCATCAAGTGGCAGGGGTGTAATGAACTGATCAGGTTCTTCTTCATAGCGGACTGATGTACTGACACAAACGTGGGAAGCAGACATTACCGCCAGTGGACTGACTTCTTCCTCCTCTCGTGGGCAGCGCCATTGATGCAGCTCCTGCTTGTGGTGGACGTCTGGCGAAGAGGACCGGGAAGGCAACACCTTGCGGGGATCACTGCCCCGGAGAAGGAGCCCCGGCGACGGAGGGAGGCAGGAGGCGGGGATGACGGCCCCGTCGTTGGATCCAGCGACGGAGGGAGGCAGGATTTGGGGATGACGGCCCCGTTGATGGATCCGACGAAGGAGGGAGGCAGGAGACGGGGATCATGGCCCTGTCGATGGATCCGGCGATGGAGGGAGGCAGGAGGCGGGGATCACGGCCCGTCGATGGATCCGGCGATGGAAGGAGGCAGGAGACGGCGGCGGATCCGTCGCCGGCCAGTCATAGCGCCGCGGGCTCCCTCGCTCCGGCTGCCGTTGTCGCTCGCTCGCCCATGACGGCTGCCTCCGGCGGAAGAAGGCGTGTCGGGTTCTGGCTGGGTCGGGGGGATTCTACGGTGGTCTGCGTGTCGTGCCTATATATGGCGGGGGGTAACAGAATAATATTTTGTTACCGATAACAGAATAGTTCAGCCCTATATATATAGCTTCCCTTGAGGACAGTAATGAGAGGAAAAAATCCCTTAATTTTGGCCAGCTACTCAAGGTATTTATATCTTGCCATCTTAGCCATTTTTTATCTGCTCCCTGGAGAGAATGTGGAAATGCTTTTGCTTTGACCTCGTCATTACTTAACTCCTATAACTGAAGAGTTCCACATGCAAGATCAAAATTGTCAATAAGCTCATAAGGACATTTAGTTGCATCACCTTGGAATACATTCTCTTTTATCATTGCAATTAACCGAGGTTTATATCATATATTTTACCAGGTAGGTTAGGACGAGTGGTTATGTAGTTCTCTCCTCAAGCCGGTCCTGCTACTAACTCAGCACCTACCTGATAAACTTGTTCTTGTAAGACCATGGCTGCTCTTCGTTTGCAAAAACCGTTGTATCACAAAATAACTCAAGAATCAAGGCAAGGCCCAAAAGCGCTCAGCTCCCCGGCATGGCGCCAAAAAAAGCTTGATAGCCCACAAGTGCCCAAGGTTTAGATGTAGCCTTTTCAAGTAAGAGTATCGATCCATAGGGAGCACATGAATTAGGATTTTTTTTTCCCTTTGTAAAGAATTATGTAGCTTTGCGCCTGCGGATAATTGTAGACTTGAAGCAGAGTGAGGGTGGATTAGAATAAGGATTGAGCAAGATGGTGACATGCAACTAAATAGCATGAAAATGAAATAAAGGCGAGGATAGTAAATAATGGTGAAGCGACAGAAGTAAAAAGGCGTTCTCAGGGAATCAAGAAACCCCATTGGTATGTTTCTAGTACTACTATGCATAAGCATATCATAGAGTGGATACTTGATCCACTATTGACAATTATGCTGGGCAGAGTCGGGTACAAAACACGTTCTACTCGTGGTAGACTTCGTTCCACACACACCACCAACATAGCCTCCCCCAGAGGGTTACAGCTCACGACAATTAAGGGTTTACCCCATGGACGTGGCCTCACTAAGGGTTCTCCGTGATACCCGATCACTTGTAAAGGTTAGGAGTAGTAGGCTCTAACTGTAACCTGAAATACCTTCACATCCTAAACCTATGCAAAGACAGCGATATACTTCGCGACCTGTAAAGGCACAAATGCTGAGTGGCTCCCCTTCACAACATTCACGAAGTTATTAAACTAAGCATTCAACAGGTGATCTCATATCCATATTATACGTTTCAGATCCTACACGCTTCATCCATATCCCCGAGAACTAGGGGTCTACTCACACATAAGAACAACAAACATCATGGGGATGGTAATGGAATACATGGGTGAGTGATTCAATCGATACACCGAAGGATCCACTAGGGTTCATGATGTTGCAGATGATGATGATGATGATGATGATGAAGATAGTGGTGATGTAGTGTTGATCATGATGTCGTTCCTCTCGCGGTGAGAGTAATCCCCTTCTTCTCATGGTCGATCCTCCCTCCGGATGGGTTCCAGAGGCTAGGGTTCTGCCTTCTGGATGAGTTTTTGGAGTCTCAGTTCGTCCCCTCCATGATCCGTTTCCATGAGGTGAAAATAGCTGATCTCCTAGAGGCGGCGGCGTGCCAAATGACCGCTCATGCGGGCATGAGCGGGCGCATGAAACATCATCGTTTGCTCTAGAGGTGCAACGGCGGTTGTTTCTTTGGCCTTCTTGCTTGATTTTTCTATGGAAAGTGTTTATCACCTTTAATATGTGATTCCACTGCCATATTTGGGTGGTTTTTCCATAAAACAAATATTGAACCAAAAGACGTAACCTGAAGGATCATCAACAAAAAGAAGTGCGCGAATGCGGTAAAATTCCACAAAGCCCACCTTGTAGGCACAAAATATAAGGGAAAAGCATCACATATATTGGACTCATCAATGTTCTCGGTATCCACCAATCTTTCCCTGGAGCACGAGATGTTGTCCGAGAATTCCACTATCATGTGGAGCACGTGGACGAGGTCGGCCAGAAGTTTGGGATCCCCAGGCATGACTCGCAGTCGATCTGCCAGCGTGACCGCTGCCTGGAGGTCGCGGGCCGGGGTCGATGGTGGATACGTAGAGGGCTCTGCTGCTGGTTCTTTGAAGCCAACTCCTTGCTCCCGACCTCGGTTGGCGAGGTCATTGAGGAAGTCCCATGGTTGGCGGCGTGGGCGACGCAGTCGCTCTCGCATCATCGACTCATTCCATCGGGCTTCATCAGTTGAGACCTCTAGTTACTTTTGTTGAAGCGCGAGTTGGGAGACACTTATGGCCTCCTGCGTTCTTGACGCGGGGTCGGTGTTGCCAATGGGGTTTGTGAGATAGTTTAGGGCATACCCCGTTATCGGGGGCAACGTTGATGTGGTACCCCTCAAGGGCACAATTGTCGTGGTGAGCCCCCCGATGAGCTCACATGGAGCCCCGTGCCAACTTGCGGTTGAGGTGTCAACACGGGGTCTATCTGTAGCTGAGTCGTGGGCAGTACTAGCCCTGCCGCTAGAGGTCCCGAGGCCACGGGGTCCATCGGCTCTAGCGTGTGTAGCACATTCAACGTCAGTTTCGTCATCATGACCTGGTGGACAGATATAGCCCGTGGGGCCTCGGATAGGGATGTCCCCTGGTCAGAAAAGGCATCAGCCTCTAAGTCGGTGGACGACCCTTCTGTTCCCCGAAGGTCGGAGTAGGTGACCTCGCGGAAGGGTTGAAGGCCCGCGTTGTCGTCCTCTTTGGTGAGGGAGATTGGTGCGTAATTTCTTTCGTCGCCTGAGGTCGAGGCCATATCTCCTGCGTTGGTGTCTACTTGGGTGCCTGGGTCGGTGACGAGATGGTCTCCTGATGCTTTGCCGAGGCAGTAGGCCCACAAACGATCGCGACCAGCTTGATCACTGGTGCGACCTCCATTCCATGGATGGCGTGGAGGCGGCCGGCGGGGTGCATCTGGGTTGATGTCGTACTGCACTCCTTAGTCCGAATGAGATCGTGACGATATCCTTCAAGTGGTCCCGCCTTGTCTACAACGAACGTAAACGAGACAAAGGTTAGGCTCTCTCCCAACGATAGGTCATCGGAAAGAGAGAAAGTCGGATCCATGACCGGTCTCCAGCCGACGCTGCCCATTCCTGGTGCGCCAACTGAAGGAGCAGATTTCCGTCAGATCCCTTGGTAGGGGTCCAAGCGTAGCTGGAAGTCATGGATCAGAGGTCACACGGGGGGTTTATCCAGGTTCGGACCTCCGGAGAGTAATACCCTACGTCCTGTTGGTTCTGGTTATTTATAATGGAGGGATACCTTGTGCGAGGGGTTACAATGTATGATGTTGCTACCGAGAGTTTCTCCTATCTAAGGATAGACGGATCAAGGGAACTCTAGACCTCCCTTTATATTATATAGACAGGAGAGTAATACGTCTCCAACATATCTATAATTTTTTTATTGTTTCATGCTATTATAGTATCAATCTTGCATGTTTTTTATAACTTCTTGTGCTATTTTATATCATTTTTAGGACTAACCTGTTAACCCAGTGCCAAGTGCTAGTTGTTGTTTTCGGCGTGTTTTTGGTTTTCCAAGAAATCAATTCCAAATGGAGTCCAAACGCTGCGAAACATTTTGACGATTTTTTCTGGACAAGAGAGACCCTAGAAGCTTCAGGAGGAGATGAGATGAGAAGCAAGGAGACGACAAGGAAACAAGGCGCGCCCTGATGACTTGTGGGCCCCATGTGGATCCTTCTAACCTGATTCCACCTCTATAAATTCTTTAAATCGGGAAACCAACAGAGAGACACCCCAGACACTTTTTCCACCGCTGCAAGTTTCTGTTCTTCTGCGGTCCCATCTGGAGGCCTTTTTCGCTACTCTTCCAGAGGGGGAATCGATCACGAAGGGCTTCTACATCATCCTTGCTACCTTTCGATGATGCGTGAGTAGTTCACCATAGACCTACGAGTCCACAACTAGTAGCTAGATGGTTTCTTCTTTCTCTTTGATCTTCAATACAATGTTCTCCTCAATATTCTTGGAGTTCTATTCGATGTAATCTTATTTTGCGGTGTGTTTGTTGGGATCCGATGAATTGTGGTTTTATGATTAGATTATTCATGAATATTAATTGAGTCTTTTCTGAATTCTTTTATGCATGATTATTATAACATTGTATTTCTCTCCAATCTATCCATTTAGTTTGGCCAACTAGATTGATTTTTCTTGCAATGGGAGATGTGCTTTTTGATGGGTTCAATATTGCCGTGCTCAATCCCAGTGCCAAAAAGGGACATGACATGTATTTTTATTGTTGCCATTAAGGATAAAAATATGGGGTTTATTCATATTGCTTGTGTTTACTTTGTCTACATCATGTCATCTTGCTTATGGCGTTACTCGGTTTTCATTAACTTAATACCCTAGAAGCATGCTAGATAGCGGTCGATGGGTGGAGTAATAGTAGTAGATGCAGGCAGGAGTCGGTCTACTTGTCTCGGACGTGATGCATATATACATGATCATTGCCTTGAATATCGTCATAACTATGTGTTTTTCTATCAATTGCCCAACAGTAATTTGTTTACCTACCGTATGTTATGTGCTCGAGAGAGAAGCCTCTAGTGAAAACTATGGGCCCCAGGTCTACTTTTATCATATGTAAAAACACAAAAATACCTTGCTACACTTTCTTTATTTTATTTTGTTTTGCAATTTATCTATCTACCTACCACTACGAGATTTGATCCATTAAATAACCGCCGAGGGGATTGACAACTCCTTGTTCGGGTTGCATGCAAGTATTTACTTTTGTGTGTGCAGGTGCTGCTAGCGAGGTTTTGTGTGGTTCTCCCACTGGATTGATAACTTTGGTTCTTAATTGAGGGAAATACGTATCTCCACTGTACTGCTTCATCCTCTTCTCTTCGAGGAAATCCCGACGCAACTCACAAGTAGGAGAGATGTCTGGGGTTTACATGCTGGATGCGATCTAGGGTGTCGCGCCCTCTAGTCTTGGGCGTCAAGAAGGTTGCTCGGCCTCCTAGGGTTAGCATCACACCGTGGGCCTGTTGGGCCCCTTTGTAGCAGGCGAGGCCAACCTCCTTGGCACTAGCCACCCCTGGTACACAGGACCCCTTCACTCTCTGTCGCAACTGGACAACCTGCCACAGGCGCCACTCTCTACCGCAACATTGTTGGTGCACTTCAGTATCTCACGCTCACACAGCCAGACATTCAGTTCGCGGTGCAGCAAGTTTGCTTGCACATGCACTCGCCCCGTGATACTCACAGGTCTCTGGTGAAGCGCATTCATCGGTACATTTGCAGCACACCGACTTATGGTCTTCGCCTCCGCGCTTCCGCCTTCTCCGAGCTTCTTGCCTACATGTATGCAATTGGGCCGGCTGTCCTAACATAGGACGCTCCAACGTCTGGTTACTATGTCTCCTTTTTGGTGACTCACTTGTCTACTGGTCCTCTAAGCAGCAGCCCATTGTCTCTCGCTCGAGTGCCGAGGCAGAGTACTCTAGCCAATGTTGTCGCTGAGACTTGTTGGCTGCGTCACCTTCTTGGTGAGCTTCGGGTTCCGCTTCCAAAGGATACAGTGTTTTTTGTGACAATGTTTCGGCTACCTATCTCGCGGCCAAACCGGTCCAGCATAAGCGCACCAAACACATTGAGCTGGATGTTCACTTTGTGTGCAAGAAGGTCCGGTTGGGTCAGCTCTGAAGGCTTCACGTACCGACTATCCAACAATTCACCAACATTATGACCACAGGCTTGCCAACCACTGCATTCCAGGATCTTCGTGGCAGTCTTTGCATCGCCAACGCCGACGCTTCGACCGTGGGGGTGTAGAGCGTGACATATCTGTACTTATTTCCAATTGATCTTACTATAATCTCTAGTATAGTCTAATTACTAGAGATATGATAGGGTTAATTGACTTGTCACGCAAGCATACATTGTAACGAACTCCGATGAATACAGTTGAGTTGCATCCTATAGTTTTCTACATAAAATAGCTGGCGTGGTTTTAGATCGACTTTGACAACACAACCACGCCAGCTATTTCCGAATCGGATCGGAAGGAGTACAATTGAGATTACCCATGTGCAGTCAAAGTCGATCTACCCATGCATCCTTTTGCATGCACATTGTCCCAACGGAAACGTGACAGTGTGTGTTGATGCAGGGCTGGTTGGCAAAAGCCAACAGAAAGCCCTAACAACACGGCAAAGCGCTATGGCTAAGTAGGCCGTAAGATCGAGATTGAGAAAAAGCAAAGGCAAAAGGCACCCACATCCACTGAACCACACCCGGCGCTGCCCCCCGGCCAGTGGTAGATTAAACTCGGGAGAAGAATCTCCCCAATAATATGGTCGAGCGAAAGCACATATCACCACATCACCTCTCTCCCTCCCCAGCCTCCTCATCGATCCGGCCAAAAGCGAGGCGGAATACCATCGATCTCGCCGCAAAAGATACAAGTGGAGCTGCGGGGAGGAGGAAAGCGAGCGCGTCGCGCAGGGCGCTCCAGCTTTTCTCCCACTCAAAAGAATACACATCGCCACACCACACCTCACCGCATAGCCTAGCCTAGCTAACTAACAATTCGCATAGGCGCACAGGCTAGCGCGCGCTGGCCAGCTGATCCCTACGTAGCTCGCCCTCGCCGGCCATTAAAATCCCTCGGCGCCACGGTGCGGTAACCCTCATGTTGCCCCCTCGCCGTAGCTTACATGGATACGCTGTTTAGGTTGGTTAGCCTCCAAGCCTCCGAGCAGCAGCAGCAGCAATCGGCGTCGTACAACTCCAGGAGCACCACCTCCAGCGGCTCCAGGTCGTCCTCCCACCAGACCAACGCCTCCTACAACTACTACCACCACAGCTCCAGCAGCGGCGGCGGCGGCGGCGGGCAGTACTACTACAGCCAGCAGCAGCCGCAGCAGTCCTACTACCTGGAGCCGTACCAAGAAGAATGCGGTGGCAACGCCCACCAGCACCACCTCTACATGGATGAAGACTTCTCCTCCTCCTCCTCGTCGAGGCAGCACTTCCACTCGCACGGCGGGGCGGCCCATCCGCCCACGTCGTCCGCCACGCCCACTGCGCCCACGCCCCCGCTCTCCACCTCGTCCACGGCTGGCGGGGCGGGCCACGCGCTCTTCGAGGCGGCCGACCTCTCTTTCCCGCCGGACCTCAACCTCGACTTCTCGTCCCCGGCCTCGTCGTCCGGCGCCGGGGGCACAGCGTCATCGGCCGCGGTGGGGGGAGGCGGCGGCGGGAGGTGGGCCAGCCAGCTGCTCATGGAGTGCGCGCGCGCGGTTGCGACGCGCGAGAGCCAGCGCGTGCAACAGCTGATGTGGATGCTCAACGAGCTGGCGTCACCGTACGGGGACGTGGAGCAGAAGCTCGCGTCCTACTTCCTGCAGGGTCTCTTCGCGCGGCTCACGGCGTCCGGCCCCCGGACGCTGCGCACGCTCGCGGCGGCGACCGACCGGAACACGTCCTTCGACTCCACGCGCCGCACCGCGCTGCGCTTCCAGGAGCTCAGCCCCTGGTCGTCGTTCGGGCACGTGGCCGCCAACGGCGCCATACTGGAATCTTTCTTGGAGGCCGCGGCCGCGTCGTCGGAGCCGCAGAGGTTTCACATCCTCGACCTGAGCAACACCTTCTGCACGCAGTGGCCGACGCTGCTCGAGGCCCTGGCCACGCGGTCCCCGGACGACACGCCGCACCTGTCCATCACCACCGTCGTGTCGGCCGCGCCGTCGGCTCCGACGTCCGCCGTGCAGCGCGTGATGCGGGAGATCGGGCAGCGCATGGAGAAGTTCGCGCGGCTGATGGGCGTCCCCTTCCGCTTCCGCGCCGTGCACCACTCCGGGGACCTCGCGGAGCTCGACCTCGACTCGCTCGACCTGCGCGAGGGCGGCGCCACCACCGGCATCGCCGTCAACTGCATGAACTCGCTGCGCGGCGTGGTGCCGGGCGGTGCCCGCCGGCGCGGCGCGTTCGCCGCGTCCCTCCGCCGCCTCGAACCTCGGGTCGTCACCGTGGTCGAGGAGGAGGCGGACCTGGTGGCGACCGACGCCGACGCGTCCGACGAAGGCGGCGACACGGAGGCAGCATTCTTGAAGGTGTTCGGCGAGGGCTTACGGTTCTTCTCGGCTTACATGGACTCGCTAGAGGAGAGCTTCCCCAAGACCAGCAACGAGAGGCTGGCATTGGAGAGGGGAGCAGGGCGTGCCATTGTTGACCTGGTCTCGTGCCCAGCGTCGGAGTCCATGGAGCGGCGGGAGACGGCGGCGGCGTGGGCGCGGCGGTTGCGGTCGGCCGGGTTCTCACCGGTGCCATTCAGCGAGGACGTAGCCGACGACGTGCGGTCGCTTCTGCGCCGGTACCGGGAGGGCTGGTCGATGCGGGAGGCCGGCACGGATGACTCGGCGGCCGGAGCCGGCGTGTTCCTCGCTTGGAAGGAGCAGCCTCTGGTGTGGGCGAGCGCGTGGAGGCCATGATCGGTGGAGATGGATGGAGCGAGGTCAGCAATGCACGTGCAAGGATTGGATGCATCCATCCATGCCATGCATTGGGTCCTCAGATCAACGGTACGTACGCGCATGTAGGGTTTTGAAGCAGCGCCAGGCAAGCAAGCGTAGGAGGCGACAGACATTAATGGATGGCTCACGTACGTATGTTGGAGGTGATCGAGGAGGTGGGTGATCATAGCTTTAGCTCTTAGACTCGCACCGATTTTTATCATCATCGTTCGCCGCAAGTTCTTGGCGCACGCCATGATTTGATTTGTTTCCTTAATTTCTTTGCTCTTTCCTTTGTGTTTCGATCGTCTTGTAAGGTTAAGAAATTCTTCTTGCATCCTTTTGGAGCAAACTTACGTGCATGCTTCTGTCATACGGCCGGAACCCCTATAGCTAGCATGCTACTCCTATCTTTCTTGCATTATCGATGCATGATTTACATGTTCCTTGTCTTGTTGAGATGTCAGTTCTTGTCTTCTTGACGGGAAGTTTAGGACAGACACTTGCACGGCCTACTACTTTTGGCCATCAAACATGAACCACTAAAGCTTTGCTAGACCATATATACGTAGGTGCTTGCTCGTTTCTATTTGTTTCAGGAATGATCTCGTTAAGCCTTTCCTTCTTTTTTCTCCTAGTATTACCCTGTTTTCGGTTAGCAACACGAAAGAAAACTATATTGGACAGCGTCAGTACGTAAACAAAGATTATGTATGCCACTTACTTTCCTGATTCACAAGAGTAGCATTAGGTCAATGTTTAGAGGGATCTTTGAGAGATCTCCGGCTGATACAAAATAGGGTATTACGAGTAGTGCTGGAAATTAAGCTAGTGCCAAATACCTCTCTCGTCCAGGCAGGTTCTGCTGCATAGACCTGATATGATATCATTGGGGTTTCATGGAGATTGAGAGTGACAAATGGCCCTATATATGTTGTTTTCCTAGAAGACAATATCTGGTGAAACGGTACAGAGCATCAGCTATAATAAGTTTGGTGTCATTATCTTTGGTCCAAGAGGCCGGATAAATTTTTGTTCTGTCTATCCCAAGCTAGTAAGACCGTTTGACATGTTTTGGAAAGAAAGGGCCGGCCTGTGGTTGACAGATAATTAGTTCCCTCGCACCACTGAATCTGTTGAATAAGTTAAGCTTGGTGCTACGTAGAAGACAAGATCAAGAGTAGTTACGGGTTTGCAACGTAGTGGGGAGTGACGATGCAACACTCGGTGGAATTATGAAAATAAGTCAGGACGAGGAGTAGGATAAAAGAGAGAGAGGCACGACGAATGTCGATCTCAGAGGATTAGGTGATGGGGTGATATCATTAGTCGAGAGCCGTTTCCAGACAAATCATAGTTTGCACCCTCAGCCTTTTCCTGATCTTCTTGCAGAACCGTTCCATTATTTCGAGTGACGTTTCAGTCTTGA
This sequence comes from Triticum urartu, assembly GCF_056163025.1. NCBI lineage: Eukaryota > Viridiplantae > Streptophyta > Magnoliopsida > Poales > Poaceae > Triticum > Triticum urartu. The sequence continues at coordinate 155,778,185 of NC_141874.1, read as the reverse complement.
CGTGCACATCTCCCCGCCGGTTACGTACTTACGTTGGGGCTTAGTTTTTAATCTACTTATTTCACGAGCAAGTTAAATTGCCGGCCCGTTGATTAGAGCACGTAACTCGTGGGAAGAACTAGTAGTGGTGCAAACCAAATCAAACCAAAGAGAGAGAGAGAGAGAGAGAGAGAGAGAGAGAGAGAGAGAAAACATCATATGGAGTGAGTATAATCCAACAGAAATGGGCTCTGGTCAGCAGTTCACTGGCAACATTTCATGTGGGCAGTGCAGAACAACGTATGTATGCGCCTCTGTTTTACAGTGCTGGGAACGAGGATCCACCAACCACTTCCATGCAAGTGCCGGCGAGAGGCATGGGCGTACATGCCGCCTGCCACCGAGAGCTAGATACGGTACGAGATCGACGACGGATCGCGCGAAAAGCCACGAGGAAGAGAGAGCGGCAGAGCGAGCGAGGAGTGGAAAGGTGATGGGGGCATGGCATCAGGCACGAACAAGATCAGGCCGCCGGCCGCGCGGGTCGTTATCGCGTGGGCTTGGCGATGATCCATCGATGGCGAGTGAGTGTGCGGGCGCGAGGTGGATGAATGGATGGATGGGAATGGGAATGGGAATGGTGGTGGAAGCGAATCTCCGGGCGGGCGCTGGTGGAATCTAACAAAAGAAGGTGGGCTTGGACTGGCCGGCCGGCCGGCCAGTGAGTGGCCTGCTCCTGACGTGCCTCACGGGGCCCCGCGCGATCTTTACCTTTCCCTCCTTTTCTCACGCGAAATTATTATTGCGCCGACCCGACCCACTCACCCGCGCTTCCCTGGCTGCCCATGATCTGCAAGGTCGCTGTCCACTGCCACGGCCCCTCCTTTCCTCGCAGCGTCGTCGAGTCAGCACTTACGCTACTGCTACTACAATCATCTATTCATATCAGTGCATCTTCAGAGCGGATTTTCAAACCGTCTGCAACCGTTCGGACACTCCCCCACCTTGTATTGGTCAACCTATCAAAAACCAAAATCAAACGGGGGAGGAAGGCTTTGGACTCCGACACCCCTGATCCACCTAACACCCCTCCCGGACCCATGCCTACATAATGTCATCTTTCTCTGCATCTGTTTTCTTTTTTGCCGACGCCACCGCTCCACCACCCCCACCGGCCCGCCACAGCCCTCCAGGACCCCGCGACTCCATCCTTTCATCATTCTCTGCATCTGTTTTCCCTCTTGCCGATGCTACCGCTCCACCACCCCCACCGGTGTTGGAAATATGCCCTAGAGGCAATAATAAATTGGTTATTATTATATTTCCTTGTTCATGATAATCGTTTATTATCCATGCTACAATTGTATTGATAGGAAACTCAAATACATGTGTGGATACATAGACAACACCATGTCCCTAGTAAGCCTCTAGTTGACTAGCTCGTTGATCAATAGATGGTTACGGTTTCCTAACCATGGACTTTGGATGTCGTTGATAACGGGATCACATCATTAGGAGAATGATGTGATGGACAAGACCCAATCCTAAGCCTAGCACAAAGATCGTGTAGTTCGTATGCTAAAGCTTTTCTAATGTCAAGTATCATTTCCTTAGACCATGAGATTGTGCAACTCCCGGATACCGTAGGAGTGCTTTGGGTGTGCCAAACGTCACAACGTAACTGGGTGGCTATAAAGGTACACTACAGGTATCTCCGAAAGTGTCTGTTGGGTTGGCACGAATCGAGACTGGGATTTGTCACTCCGTGTAAACGGAGAGGTATCTCTGGGCCCACTCAGTAGGACATCATCATAATGTGCACAATGTGACCAAGGAGTTGATCACGGGATGATGTGTTACGGAACGAGTAAAGAGACTTGCCGGTAACGAGATTGAACAAGGTATCGGATACCGACGATCGAATCTCGGGCAAGTAAAATACCGCTGGACAAAGGGAATTGTATACGGGATTGATTGAATCCTTGACATCGTGGTTCATCCGATGAGATCATCGTGGAACATGTGGGAGCCAACATGGGTATCCAGATCCCGCTGTTGGTTATTGACCGGAGAGTTGTCTCGGCCATGTCTGCATGACTCCCGAACTCGTAGGGTCTACACACTTAAGGTTCGATGACGCTAGGGTTATAGGGACTAGATATACGTGGTTACCGAATGTTTTTCTGAGTCCCGGATGAGATCCCGGATGTTACGAGGAGTTCCGGAATGGTCCGGAGGTAAAGAATTATATATGGGAAGTCCTGTTTTGGTCGCCGGAAAAGTTTCGGGTTTTATCGGTAATGTACCGGGACCACCGGGAGGGTCCCGGTGGTCCACCAAGTGGGTCCACAAGCCCCGGAGGGCTGCATGGGCCAAGTGTGGGAGGGGACCAGCCCCAGGTGGGTTGGTGCGCCCCCCACAAGGGCCCAAGGTGCCTAGGGTTTGGGGAGGGGGCGCCTCCACCTAGCTTGGGGGGGCAAGTTTCCCCCTCTCCCCCCTTGGCCGCCACCCTAGATGGGTTTGGGGCTGCCGCACCCCTTGGGTGGAAACCCTAAAGGGGGCGCAACCCCCTCCCTCTCCCCTATATGTACTTGAGGACTTTGGGCTGCCCACACATGAGTTTTGACCTCTCCATGGCGCAGCCCTGCCTCTCTCCCTCCTCCTCTCCCGCGGTGCTTGGCGAAGCCCTGCAGGACTGCCACGCTCCTCCACCACCACCACACCGTCGTGCTGTTGCTGGATGGAGTCTTCCCCAACCTCTCCTTCTCCCCTTGCTGGATCAAGGCGTAGGAGACGTCACCGGGCTGTACGTGTGTTGAACGCGGAGGTGCCGTCCGTTCGGCACTAGGATCATCGGTGATTTGGATCACGACGAGTACGACTCCATCAACCCCGTTCACTTGAACGCTTCCGCTTAGCGATCTACAAGGGTATGTAGATGCACTCTCCTTCCCCTCGTTGCTAGATTACTCCATAGATTGATCTTGGTGATGCGTAGAAAATTTTGAATTTCTGCTACGTTCCCCAACAGTGGCATCATGAGCCAGGTTTATGCGTAGTTTCTATGCACGAGTAGAACACAAAGTAGTTGTGGGCATCGATATTGTCAATTTACTTGCCATTACTAGTCTTATCTTGATTCAACGGCATCGTAGGATGAAGCGGCCCAGACCGACCTTACACGTACTCTTACGTGAGACTGGTTCCACCGACTGACATGCACTAGTTGCATAAGGTGGCTAGCGGGTGTCTGTCTCTCCCACTTTAGTCGGATCGGATTTGATGAAAAGGGTCCTTATGAAGGGTAAATAGAAATTAGCATATCACGTTGTGGTTTTCGCGTAGGTAAGAAACGTTCTTGCTAGAAACCTATAGCAGCCACGTAAAAACTTGCAACAACAATTAGAGGACATCTAACTTGTTTTTGCAGCATATGTCGTGTGATGTGATATGGCCAAAAGGATGTGATGAATGATATATGTGATGTATGAGATTGATCATATTCTTGTAATAGGAATCACGACTTGCATGTCGATGAGTATGACAACCGGCAGGAGCCATCGGAGTTGTCTTAATTTATTTATGACTTGCGTGTCAACATAAACGTCATGTAATTACTTTACTTTATTGCTAAAGCGTTAGCCATAGTAGTAGAAGTAATAGATGACGAGACAACTTCAAGAAGACACGATGATGGAGTTCATGATGATGGAGATCATGGTGTCATGTCGGTGACAACGATGATCATGGAGCCCCGAAGATGGAGATCAAAAGGAGCAAAATGATATTGGCCATATCATGTCACTATTTGATTGCATGTGATGTTTATCATGTTTTACATCTTATTTGCTTAGAACGACGGTAGCTTAAATAAGATGATCCCTCACTAAAATTTCAAGAAAAGTGTTCCCCCTAACTATGTACCATTGCGAAGGTTCATCGTTTCGAAGCACCACGTGATGATCGGGTGTGATAGATTCTAACGTTCGAATACAACGGGTGTAAGCCAGATTTACACACGCAATACACTTAGGTTGACTTGACGAGCCTAGCATGTACAGACATGGCCTCGGAACACGGAAGACCGAAAGGTCGAGCATGAGTCGTATAGAAGATACGATCAACATGAAGATGTTCACCGATGTTGACTAGCCCGTCTCAGGTGATGATCGGACACGGCCTAGTTGACTCGGATCATGTTTCACTTAGATGACTAGTGGGATGTCTATCTGAGTGGGAGTTCATTAAATAATTTGATTAGATGAACTCAATTATCATGAACATAGTCTAAATTGTCTTCGCAAATATGTTGTAGATAAATAGCTCACATTGTAGCTCCCTGTTTCATTACGTTCCTAGAAAAAGACCAAGTTGGAAGATATTGTAAGCAATGATGCGGACTAGGTCCGTAGTCCGAGGAGTGTCCTCACTGCTACACAGAAGGCTTACGTCTTTGATGCACCGCTCGATGTGCAAACCCCTACAACGTCGTCTGTGGATGTTGTGAACACCTGACAGACACATCCTGATGACTACTTGATAGTTTAGTGCACCATACTTTACGGCTTAGAATCGAGATTCCAATGACGTTTTGAACGCCAAAGAACATATGAGATGTTCTAAGAACTGAAATTGGGATTTCAGGCTCATGCCCGTGTTGAGAGGTGTGAGACCTCTGACAACTTATTTTGTCAACAAGATGGAGGAGAATAGCTCAGCTAGTGAGCATGTGCTCAGAATGTCTGGGTGCTACAATCACTTAAATCAAGTGGGAGTTAAACTTCCAGATAAGATAGTGATTGATAGAGTTCTCTAGCCACTATCACTAAGCTACTAGATCTTCGTGATGAACTATGACATGCAAGGGATGGAGTTGATCCCGGAGCTGTTCGCGGTGCTTAAGACCGCAAAAGGTAGAAATCAAGAAGGAGCATCAAGTGTTGATGGTTTAACAAGACCACTGGTTTCAAGAAGGGCAAGGGCTAGAAGGGAAACTTCATGGATGGCAAACCAGTTGCCGCTCCAGTGAAGGAACTCAAGGTTGAACCCAAACCTGAGACTGAGTGCTTCTATTGTAAGGGGAACGGTCACTAGTAGCGGTATTACCCCAAATGTATGGTAAATAAGAAGGCTGGCAACTTCAACAAAGTAAATACGTGTTATTAATGTGTACCTCACTAGTACTCCTGGTAGCACCGGGGTATTGGATACCAGTTCAGTTACTATTATTGGTAACTTGAAGCAAAAGCTACGGACTAAACGGAGACTGGCTAAGGGAGAGGTGACGATGTGTGTTGGAAGTGTTTCCAAAGTTGATGAGATCACCATCGCACGCTCCATCTGCCTTCGGGATTAGTATTGAACCTAGATAAATGTTATCAGGTGTCTACGTTGAGCATGAATATATCATGTTCATTGCAATACGGTCATTCATTTAAGTTAGAGAATAATGGTTATTCTGTTTACATGAATGATACATTTCATGGTCATGCACCCTATGTGAATGGTTCATTGAATCTCGGTCGTGGTAATACACATGTTCACGCCAAAAGATGTAGAGTTAATAATGATAGTACCATTTTCTCGTGGCACTGCCGCTTAGGTCATATTGGCGTAAGATGCATGAAGAAACTCCATGTCGATGGATGTTTGGAGTCACTTGATTTTGAATCGCTTGACACATGCGAGCCATGCCTCATGGGTAGGATGACTAAGACCCCGTTTTCAGGTACAATGAAACGGCAAGTGACTTGTTGGAAATCATGCATGCTGATGCGTGTGATCCAATGAGAATTGAAGCGTGCGGTGGATATCGCTATTTTCTCATCTTCACTGACGATTTGGGTAGATATAGGTATATCTACTTAATGAAGCACAAGTCTGAAACATTTGAAAAGTTCAAGCGATTTCAGAGTGAAGTTAAGAATCATCGTAACAATAAGATCATGTTCCTACGATCTGATCAAAAGGGGATTTTCTGAGTTATGAGTTTGGCAATCACTTAAGACATTGTGGAATTGTTTCACAGTGGAAGCCACCTGGAACACCACAAGGTAATGGTGTGTCCGGACGTCGTAATCGAACCCTATGAGATATGGTGTGATCTATGATGTCTCTTACCAATCTACCATTTTCATTTTGAGGTTATGCGTTAGAGACAGTTGCATTCACTTTAGATAGGACACCATCTAAGTCCATTGAAACGACATCGTGTGAACATTGGTTTGGCAAGAAACCAAAGTTGTCACTTCTTAATGTTTGGGGCTACGATGCTTAAGGCTTCAGCCGGAGAAGCTCGAACCCAAAGCGGACAAACACATCTTCATAGGATACCCAAAGGTGACAGTTGGGTACACCTTCTATCTCAGATCCGAGGGCAAATTGTTTGTCGCTAAGAACAGGTCCTTTCTCGAGAAGGAGTTTCTCTCGAAAGAATTGAGTGGGAGGAAGATAGAACTTGATGAGGTTGTCGAACCTTTACTTCAACCAGAGAGTGATGCAACACAGAAAGATGTTTTCTGTGGCGCCTACGTCTGTTGAATAGGAAGTTAATGATAGTGATCATGAAGCATCGGATCAAGTTGCTATCGAACCTCGTAGGTCGACAAGGATATGTACTACTCCTAAGTGGTACGGTAATCCTGTCTTAGATATCATGTTGTTAGACAACAATGAACCTACGAGCTATGGAGAAGCGATGGTGGGCCCGTATTCCGACAAATGGTTAGAAGCCATGAAATTCGAGATAGGATCCATATGTCAGAACAAAGTATGGACATTGGTGGACTTGCCCGATGATCGGCAGGCCATTGAGATAAATGGATCTTTAAGAAGAAGACGGACGTGGGCGGTAATGTTACCGTCTATGAAGCTCGACTTGTGGGAAAGAGTCTTTTCACAAGTTCAAGGAGTTGACTACGATGAGAATTTCTCACCCGTAGCAATGCTTAAGTCCTTCGGAATCATGTTAGCATTAGCTGTATTTTTCGATTATGAAATCTTACAGATGGATGTCAAAACAAGTTTTCTTACCAAGTTTTCGTAAGAAAAGTTGTATGTGATACAATAAAAGGTTTTGTCGATCCTAAGGATGCTAAAAGGTATGCTGGCTCCAGCAATCCTTTTATGGACTAGAGCAAGCATCTCGGAATCGGAATATATGTTTTGATGGAGTGATCAAAGCTTTTAGGTTTATACAATGTTTGCTAGAAACTTGTATTTACAAGAAAGTGAGTGGGAGCACTACAACATTTCTGATAAGTATATGTGGATGACATATTGTTGATCCAAAATAATGTAGAATTTCTGGAAAGCATAAACAGTTGTTTGAAGAGTGTTTTTCAAAGGAAGACCTGGATAAAGCTGCTTACAAATTGGGCATCAAGATCTATAGAGATAGATCAAGACACTTGATGATACTTTCAAAGAATGCACACCGTTGACATGTTTTTGAAGGAGTTCAAAATAGATCAGTCAAAGAAGGGGTTCTTACCTGAGTTGTAAGGTGTGAAGTTGAGTAAGACTCAAAGCTTGACCACGGCAGAAGAAAGAAGAAGGACGAAGGTCGTCCCCTATGCTCTTGTCATAGGCTCTATACGGTATGCCATGCTGAAGTACCGCACCTAATGTGTGCCTTGCCACATGAATGGCAAGAGGGTACAAAGGTGATCTAGGACTGGATCACAAGATAGTGGTCGAAATTATCCTTAGAGGAATAAGGAAATGTTTCTCGGTTATGGAGGTGATAAAGAGTTCGACGTAAAGAGTTATGTCGATGCAAGCTTAACACCTATCCGGATAGCTCTGAGTAGAGATACCGGATACGTATAATGAAGTAATAATTTGGAATAGCTCCAAGTGGAACGTGGTAGTAGCATCTACGATATAAAGTTTTGCGAAATACATAGGGATCTGAATATGGCAAGACCCGTTGACTACAACCTCTCTCACAAGCATAACATGATCAAACCCAGAACTCTTTGAGTGTTTATCACATAGTGATGTGAACTAGATTATTCAGTCTAGTAAACTCTTTGGATGTTGGTCACATGGCGATGTGACCTGTGAGTGTTAATCACATGGCGATGTGAACTAGATTATTGACTCTAGTGCAAGTGGGAGACTGTTGGAAATATGCTCTAGAGGCAATAATAAATTGGTTATTATTATATTTCCTTGTTCATGATAATCGTTTATTATCCATGCTATAATTGTATTGATAGGAAACTCAGATACATGTGTGGATACATAGACAACACCATATCCCTAGTAAGCCTCTAGTTGACTAGCTCGTTGATCAATAGATGGTTACGGTTTCCTAACCATGGACTTTGGATGTCGTTGATAACGGGATCACATCATTAGGAGAATGATGTGATGGACAAGACCCAATCCTAAGCCTAGCACAAAGATCGTGTAGTTCGTATGCTAAAGCTTTTCTAATGTCAAGTATCATTTCCTTAGACCATGAGATTGTGCAACTCCCGGATACCGTAGGAGTGCTTTGGGTGTGCCAAACGTCACAACGTAACTGGGTGGCTATAAAGGTACACTACAGGTATCTCCGAAAGTGTCTGTTGGGTTGGCACGAATCGAGACTGGGATTTGTCACTCCATGTAAACGGAGAGGTATCTCTGGGCCCACTCGGTAGGACATCATCATAATGTGCACAATGTGAGCAAGGAGTTGATCACGGGATGATGTGTTACGGAACGAGTAAAGAGACTTGCCGGTAACGAGATTGAACAAGGTATCGGATACCGACGATCGAATCTCGGGCAAGTACAATACCGCTGGATAAAGGGAATTGTATACGGGATTGATTGAATCCTTGACATCGTGGTTCATCCGATGAGATCATCATGGAACATGTGGGAGCCAACATGGGTATCTAGATCCTGTTGTTGGTTATTGACCGGAGAGTTGTCTCGGCCATGTCTGCATGACTCCTGAACCCGTAGGGTCTACACACTTAAGGTTCGATGACGCTAGGGTTATAGGGAATAGATATACGTGGTTACCGAATGTTGTTCTGAGCCCCGGATGAGATCCCGGATGTTACGAGGAGTTCCGGAATGGTCCGGAGGTAAATAATTATATATGGGAAGTCCTGTTTTGGTCGCCGGAAAAGTTTCGGGTTTTATCGGTAATGTACCGGGACCACCGGGAGGGTCCCGGTGGTCCACCAAGTGGGACCACAAGCCCCGGAGGGCTGCATGGGCCAAGTGTGGGAGGGGACCAGCCCCAGGTGGGCTGGTGCGCCCCCCCACAAGGGCCCAAGGTGCCTAGGGTTTGGGGAGGGGGCGCCTCCACCTAGCTTGGGGGGCAAGTTTCCCCCTCTCCCCCCCTTGGCCGCCACCCTAGATGGGTTTGGGGCTGCCGCACCCCTTGGGGTGGAAACCCTAAAGGGGGCGCAACCCCCTCCCTCTCCCCTATATATACTTGAGGACTTTGGGGCTGCCCACACATGAGTTTTGACCTCTCCATGGCGCAGCCCTGCCTCTCTCCCTCCTCCTCTCCCGCGGTGCTTGGCGAAGCCCTGCAGGACTACCACGCTCCTCCACCACCACCACGCCGTCGTGCTGCTTCTGGATGGAGTCTTCCCCAACCTCTCCTTCTCCCCTTGCCGGATCAAGGCGTAGGAGACGTGACCGGGCTGTACGTGTGTTGAACGCGGAGGTGCCGTCCGTTCGGCACTAGGATCATCGGTGATTTGGATCACGACGAGTACGACTCCATCAACCCCGTTCACTTGAACGCTTTCGCTTAGCGGTCTACAAGGGTATGTAGATGCACTCTCCTTCCCCTCGTTGCTAGATTACTCCATAGATTGATCTTGGTGATGCGTAGAAAATTTTGAATTTCTGCTACGTTCCCCAACAACCGGCCCGCCACACCCTTCCTGGAACTCCGCGACTCCGTCACCTCCACCACTACAACCAAGTTCCACAGTGCTTATCCTCTGCTGTCGGTCCACGCCTCTCATTCGTCTGTCGCACAAGTACCATCAGCCCCTACGACAGTCACCATACCCGGCAAGTGTTTTGAATTCTTGAAAACCGAGCTGCTTTCTCATCCCTATATATCCTCGATCATGCCGAGTACTTATGGCAGAGGGGAATCTTGTTGTGATTTGTTTCAGGACAAATATTTTCCTTTATGCAGATATCCTTCGACGTGAGTTGTATACTTCTGACCTGCCGACCAAGTTTAGCGCATGTTCTGACAGTCAGCTTTTGACTTCTCCCACCTGAGGTACTTTACCAGTTAAATCAAAAGTGGTAATCACAGAGGTGCTCCTGGTACGCCCTTAGCAGAACTAGCGAAAACGCAAGGGGTAAACGTAGAAGCCAGACAACCCAGCTATTGACCAAAGACACACGTCGAACTTGATGCCTATAATGGCATATGGTTCGAGGAAGTTGTTGGCGACTCATTGGAGTACCTCGACGTTTGTTATTTGGGCTGCCATGCAGCCCCCGGGCTATCGATGTGGTCGCTTAACGCATCCGACATGGCTTGTAGCCCAAGGATAATGGCGTAGTTACAATGATCAAAATTGAATGAGACCAAGGATGCACCATGAGTCACTAGTGCTGAAAAGCCTAGCTATGATGTGGCGAAAAATGCCTTGCTGGCATGGGATCCCAACGCCACCAATATGGCGCCACTATTAAAAAATAGTGGTGGCATTGGAGCCCACGTCAGAAGTATTTTAGATGTTGATGGCGTGCCATGTGGCCAACGCAACCGCTAATATTCATCATTAGTGGCATGCCATGGTGACGCTACGCAAGCAATTTGATTTTAGATTTGAAATAAAAGTTGTACAACAATGCTTTCCCAACCAAATGACAGCATAATCCATTTTACTAACAGCAATAAAATCCAGTTTTGATGGTACTAAATTAAGGCAAATAACAACATTTAAGTTCCACAATGTACTAATTAGCATAGTTCAACAAAGTACTAAAGGAGCCAAGTAACACACAAGTTCAACTAAATATAGGTGGTAATAACATGATCTGCATGCATGCCTACTAACTAGACTATTAGGCGGGCGGACTCAGGGTCGTAGTATGAAGTAAGTCAACCAGAGCTGGGAGCAGACCTATAGTAGACCATTATCTTGTCACGATCATACTCGAGATAGAATGTGGCGCTCTCACCAGCTTCCATCGCGTAAGCATGTGCAAAGGCTCACCAACCAGGGCAACCAAAATATGTGCGGTGTGGCTCGTTGGTGACAAGACAAGTGAAGTCACGGTCCATTAGTATCTTCATGAGGGTGCACTGGAATGTGATGGTTGCATCAAGCGGAACGCGAAACCTCTGTAAGAAGTCACACACTGCCCCGCAAGGGATGACCTAAGCAAAATTAAAATAAAAAGATAGTTAGACAATTTTGGGCACGAGCATATGAAACTTAGCTAGAACATGTTGAACTAAAACATACCATCCTAGCCAGGAAGTCATTCGGAAGATATATGAAGAACTTCATGTCCTTCTGGCATCTCACTGTGCCATGTCGCATTCGGGGCATCCTTTTACCGCTTTCATCATGTTAACAAAATAAAGATACATAAACAAAATGACCAAAATGCATAGATATAATTCAACATAGAACACATACTAGTAATTAAGTAGTTCTGCAAACCATGCACATAGTTCAAACTTAAAACATGCATAAAGTTAAATAGTTTGTATGAACTAGCGCTACCCATCTAGCAAGCTAGTGCCCAGAGGGGCCGGCCTCGTGGTCATCCCTGGTGGACCTATGACCCCTTTGCTAACCACCCTGCTAACCCCCCTTCTAACCCTCGATGTCATAGCAGTCTATGGGATCCTCCTCCGTCTTCTTCATGACTGCATGCTAAAGAAGCATCATCTAGTTGATCTCCACGAGTTGCTTATTTGCCGCAAGCTGCCTCGGCATGGGGTTGAACAACTGCATCTGGTTCTCCTTATCCTCAGCTTGGGTGCATATCCTCATGCCCTCTAGCGTGAGGAATCCCGCATACTCATGATGCTCAGGGAAGCTCAGAAGCGCCCCTTCCATAGAGAACTCAACCGCCTTGGCATCGTAGGCGCGCGCCACTAACTCTGGGGTGTCCCAGCGGCCAAGCTCGTGGACCACATTGTCCTTTCTAATGGTTGTCGCTACTCGTGATAAGCGTTAGGATTTCCCCGAAGAGGAATGGTGATGTAGTATATTAGCAGATAGTATTTCCCTCGGTTAAGAACCAAGGTTTATTGAACCAGTAGGAGACACCACACAGACAAATGTAAGCAATGACTGCAAACACACAAAGCAAATACTTGCACCCAACGCGGGCAAGAGGGTTGTCAATCCCCTTGTACATATTGCAAGGATTAAATCTGATAGTGGTAGATAGATAAATAAAAAGGAAAATAAAAATAATAAATTCCAACAAGTATTTTTTAGGGTTTTAGTAAATATAAAGTGAATGGACCCGGAGGCCATAGCGTTCACTAGAGGCATCTCTCTCATGAGCATAATACGGTGGGTAGACAGATTAGTGTTGGGAAATTGATAGAAAAGCGCACAATTACGATGATTCTTCATGACATGAGCAATACATAGGCATTATGTTTGAGAAAACTAGACCATTAATCTTACTAAATCTACTACCATTACCACCCCTCGACTGTTATCCAACATGCATCTTGAGGTATTAAGTTCATAACAAACAGAGTAATGCTTGAAGCATGATGACATAATGCAGACAAAGTAAGAGCAAATAATATGTTCGAGACCCATTGTTTTACCCTTAGTGGCAACAATACAAATACATGCTTTGTAACTCCTCCTATCACAGAGTAAGGACACTGCAAGATAGAACCTACTACCAAGCACCTCTCCCATGAACACAAATCAATCTAATTGACCAAAAAGAGATGGATAGACGAAGAGAAATAGAAGGCTATAAAATCACACATAGATAAATCTCAGAAAAGACTCAAATACTTTTAATGAATAATATAATCATAAGTCCAAAATTCATCAGATCTCAACAAACACATCGCAAAGATTACATCGAATAGATCTCCAAAGAGATCATTCTATTATAGATCAGAGAGAGAGAGGGAGAGATCTAGCTACTGCCATGGACCCGTAGGTCCTGTGGGAACTACTTACACATCATCATGGAGGTAGCAAAGTTGATGAAGATGGCCTCCGTGATCGATTCCCCCTCCGGTAGAGTACCGGCGGAGGCCTCTAGATGGGATCACGGAAGAACACAGGCTTACGGCGGCGATCAAATTGTTTTGGGTCTCGCTAGGGGTTTCTGGAATTTAGGGGATTTATAGCTGGAACTAGGGAAAATGGAGGTTTGTGGGGCCCAAAAGCTCCGGTGGCCTACCTACAGGTCTTCTGGCCCTCCCCTGAAGCTTGTAGGGTCTCTTCTGGACCATAAAAAATCACTGTAAAGTTTTATAGTTTTCACAAACGTAATGCCAATGTACTGATCATGCCATGAATAACATCATGACTATGCGCTTTTCTACCAATTGCCCAACAGTAATTTGTCTACCCACCGTATGCTATGTTCTTGAGAGAGATGCCTCTAGTGTCCATTCACCATATTTACTAAAACCCTAAAAAGTTTGTTGTAATTTGTTTTCTTTTGTAATGTATATATCTATCACTATCAGGATTAATCTTTGCAATTAGTGAGTACAAGGGGATTGACAACCCTCTTGCCCACGTTGGGTGCAAGTATTTTGTTTGTGTGTGTAGGTACTGTCGACCTTTGTCTGTGTGAATCTCCTATTGGTTCGATAAGCTTGGTTCTCTACTAAGGGAAATACTATCCGCTACTATATTGCTTCACCCTTCCTCTTCGAAGAAAATCCCAACGTATCTCACAAGTAGCATTGATCCTATGAATTAGATAGATGAGGATTACGAAATGCAGCTAATTTTTAAAGTAACTGAGTTCAAAAGCCAACTTTAGGTTTTCACTCTTAACAGTTTAGTCTCACGGAGATGATTTCGGATTTTCCAAGTCACAACAGAGACTATGCCAACACGTTTTTTGTGTCACCGATTGTGTTTGCTCGGTCTCTCCGTAGTGCACATGAAATCCCATGTCTTGATTCGGTTGCATTGAGCGAGCTTCTTTCGGTAGACCGAATTCACTCTATACAGCCAACTCGGTGTCACTGAAGCGACTCCATTCGGTTAGCCCTATGCGTTGACAGGAAAACCCTAAATTTAACTTTTCCGCTCTAACCTAAATAGTAGGAATTTCTTTGTGGATGATTGGTAGCAATGGGCGGATAATGCGGGAGATCTCATGCAAGAATTTGGAGAAAAATATCACACGAATGATGGAGCCATACCCTAATTTGGTGATGACCCTCTACGACGGTGGAGGGTGAAATTGACGGCAACGACAACAAAATCCATCGGCTAGAGGTCATGGGACAAAGGGGTGAAGGCCTGACGATCATGACGGCGGCATTGGTGAGGCACGGGGTGTTTGCATTTGAAGGAATTTCCAAATGAACAGTCCGTGGGGTATATAACTCAGGCATTGCTGGTTCGTCCGAGTGAAAACTTTCCGTGACACTGAAGTGAAGTAACTGCTCTGTTAAGTGTTCTTCGATGAGATCGAAATGTTTTAGTCAGGCTATCCAAGGGTCAAATATGAGATCAATCTACATGGCTCGGTGAGACTGAAGATTATTGATTCGGTCATACCGAGAAACACACAAAAGGTTTTTAAGTTCAGCCCTAATCGGATTGGAGGCTTCGAATGCTCTTCATTCGGAGGGACCGAGTAGGACCTTGTTCAAATTTTGTGATAAAAAAGAATGAATTTGAGATAAGATACAAGATAGATAGATAGCTAGATAGGGTGATTAGGCATTCTTGTTCATCCAAAATTTCAAAAGAGCGCTATTGGTATCGTTGTCAAGCACAAAACACACCTCGTCGCCCATGGATTCATCCAGATGGAAGGCCTCGATTGTGTGGAGGTTTTCTCTCCGGTGGCACATCTGGACTCAGTACGGCTCCTCGTCGCCATTACTGTAAAACTTGTGTGCAAACCGCACCACCTTGACGTCAAGTCTGCTTTCCTTAACGGCGAGCTTGCTAAGGAGGTATACGTTGCCCAGCCACCAGGTTTCGCTCGGGAAGGAGAAGAGAACAAGGTGTTGTGCTTGAGGAAGGTGCTCTATGGCCTACACCAGGCGCCCCGAGCTTGGAACAAGAAGCTCGACGCCATGCTGGTCTTGCTTGGTTTCACGAGCAACCCATCTGTGCGCTCTGTGTACAGGCGAGGCACTGGCGACAAAAGGCTAGTCCTCAAAGTTTATGTGGACCTGACCATCACCAGGGCAGACACCAACGAGCTCGCATAGTTCAAGCAAGAGATGATGGAAAAATTCAAGATGAGTGACCTAGGAATCCTTGACCATTACCTTGGGATCAAGGTTGACCAGAGCAGCTCTGGGATTACTCTGCCATAGAGCATGTACGCAGGCAAGCTTTTGGACAAAGTGGCCATGGCGAAGTGCAATCCAATGCACATCCCCATGGAGCCGCGCCTCAAGTTGAGCAAGCAGATCTTGAGCCCACCCACTAACGCCCCCTTCTACAGAAGGATGGTTGGTGGCCTCCGCAAGCTTGTGCACATCGGGCTTGACATAGCCTTTGTCGTCGGATACGTGAGAAGTTTCATGAAGGCGCCCACGGCAGAGCACCTCACCGCCATCAAGCATCTCCACCATTACATAGCAAGCACCAAGAAACTAGGATGCACATACATGATAAGAGGACATCTTCAACTCTTAGTTTCAGTGATTCATACATTGCCAAGACGTTGATGACCGAAAGAGCAGATCAGGCATTCTCTTTCTACTTGGGGGGAGGGGGCGATCACCTGGCACTCTTAGAAGTAGAAAGTAGTGGCACTGTCCAGCTGCGAGGCAGAGTACATCGCCGCCGCCACCGCAGCATGCCAAGGAGTGTGGCTGAACATGCTGCTGCTGCAATTGCTCGAGGGTGGTGACCGCGCCACCACAGTCCTAGTGGACAACAATTCCGCTATTCAGCTATGCAAGAATCCGGTTTTCCATGCCAGAGCAAACACATCGAGCTTCGTTTCCATTTCATCCGCGAGTGCATCGACGATGGGAAGATCTACGTCGACCACATCAGCACAGGCGGTTAGTTCGCGGACATCCTCACCAAGCCGCTCGTACGGACCCATTTCCTCGAGCTACGACCACGCATCGGGATGATCAATCTCAAGTAAGCTGTCACACTAGCTTGGGGGAGGGGGTATGTTAGCAAATAAATCTAGTGTGACAGGGTGAGTGCCATTTTCGCTGCCACGGCAGCGAATTGGAACTGCCAGAAACGCTGCCATGGCAGCGCTTTCAAGCTATCGCGACAGTGTTAGTTTTCTTTGGTTAGTTCAGTTAGAGATTTTTCTGTTTTTAGTTAGCGATGCCTGAGCGTGCTCTGTACGCTCCCGAGGCACTATTGTAGGTTCGCTGGACTCGTTCTCGGTCATGGGATGGCACGATCCGGTAATAGGGTTAGCTCCACGACACTTTTGTTTTCTATTCTATACATAATGATAAAGAGGCTATTGCTTCTGGCGGTATGTCATTAAAATTGCTCACAACATTGCAAAATATTACCCACCAATGCCACCTAAGTGACAAAAACTGTTTTGCAGGGAATCCCCCGCCCGAGCCGGCCCAAGTATAGAGACCTACTATAGTGCGCCCTGCACGTTGGAGAAGATAGATCGCGCCCATTTGGGCTTGTCTATGTGCGGGCGCCTGTTTTTTTATTTTTATTTTCTATTTTGTTTTTGTTTTTTCTACTTTAAATAATTTGGAACTTCAAAAAACTTTTGAAATTTTAAAAAAACTGAGAATTTTGAAATAAAATGTTCAAGAAAGCATAAAATGTTTGTGAATTCCAAAAATGCTCGGGGTTTTTCTAAAAAAATCACAAATTCAACAAGATGTACGCAATTTTAAAAAAATTGTTTGTAAAATAAAAAAGTCCATGATTTAAAAAAACTGTGTATTAAAAATTATTAATTAAATTTAACTAAATGTTTGATAATTCAAAAAATGTTCATGCATTTTAAAAAATGTCCTAAAATTTTAAAAACAGTTCATGAATTAAAAAGGATTTTATTGATTCATAAAATGTTTGCTGATTCAGAAAATGTGCATGCATTTCAAAAGATGTTCATGAATTTCAAAGAATTTTTTTTTCTATTCTAGAATTGTTCGCCGATTCAAAAAATTCTTAAAAACCATTCGCAATATAAAAAAATGTTCACAATCAAAAAAATGTTTGTAAATAGTAAAAAATATTCACAATTTTTGCAAATGTTCTCAAATTTGTAAATTTGTTCACGAATGTTTCTGAGTCTTGGTGACTATATACCCGTGTGAATTTTGAAGAATTAACTGCCGTGGTGGATCAAAATATTATAGTATGCTTTTTAAGAAACGTTTCTTGAAGTTCAGAATAATTATTTGAATTAACAAATTTTTTTGCAACCACGATATTTTTTCAAAAATGTGGACAGTGCTTCAATTTACGAATAAAATTTTAAAAAGAAACATTTTCTTGCATTTGTGAACAAATTTTCAAAATCGTGCGATGAGATGTGAACAAAATATGATCATCGTCATCGGAGATTATGAATTTTTTTTATTCCATTGCAACGCACGGGCTCTTTTACTAGTGAGAAATAAAGGGAAGAGAGAAAAGCAGCGCTGCACAAACATTCTTCAGTGTTTTTCTTCTTCTTTTTCTTCTTCTTCTTCTTCTGAGAGAGAGAGAGAGAGAGAGAGAGAGAGAGAGAGAGAGAGAGAGAGAGAGAGAGAGAGATGAGATGAGATGACTTGTGAGTGCTAGCACTTCAAATTATGGAATGCTGACAAGAAATGAAGTACACATATGGGAGCAAGAGGCGACTAAAGACGACTATCTTCGTATGACGACCACATGAACTGACATGAGATAATGCCACCTCCAAGCACCAAAACTGGTTTTGCCTGTTTCAGCTGAGTTGATGCATAGTCATGGTCGTGCATGACTCTGCATCGCATGCATGGACATGGGCTGCACGACTGATGGAGTAGCTCAGCAACCTCACACAGACGAGATCTTTGATCAATGGCCGGCATGGTTGATCAACCCCCACTAGCAGTGCAGCAGTTGCACCAGCAGAGGCGCACAACTAGGCAGTGGGAGTACTAGCTCGTTAGTGTAAAGTCGAGGTGGAGTCGAAAGACGAGCAGCGCAAGCTAGGCGTTGGAACAAAAGGAGAGCGACGAACGAATAGTGGGATCTCCTTTTTAGGGGGTGGGGCGGAGGAAGGTGTGGGCATGGCGAGACATGGCCCCTCCTTTTCAGCCCCAGCGGGCGCTTTGCATAGGCCTCCTTTGAGGGCATGGGCTTAACAGTAGTACTACCACTAGTTTGTCCTTCCGTGCACAGTCGCATGCGTGACTGATATGCACCCACATGTTGTACACACGCTGACACCCCACACCCGTTTACGACAATCACTGGTTGGCGCTTTGCAGGGCTCCACATGCAATATGCAAGCGATCCACATGGTTCTGTACATATTGGTAGAGATGGTCGAGCCTTCCAGAGAGAGCTAAGGTTAACATGCATACACGTACGTACGAAGAAGGTTTGAATTCTCCTGAACTGTTCTTCTTTTAGATTTTGGATTGGAGGTTCGACAGAGGTAAGGTTCGACGGAGCGCGTGAGAGAAGGCACTCATTCGCCTCCGCGTGCATGAACGATGTAGTGCTTGCTGCGTACTACAGTATTTGTTGGACCAGCCATTGTCCTCACTCTCCTGTGACCATGCATGGCCACTACTTCATCAGATCGAGACGTACGCCAGCCACATGGTTCAGGTATAATGGACTATGATACAGTTGCACCCACGCAGAGATGCGGCTTTTGCTCGATGTACGAAGCAGCTTGTGTTCGAGAAAGCAAAACTTTTCGTGTGCGTTGGGTCAGTGGTCAAGCCGCGGGCTAAAGCTGAGTGTGCGTGGTGCGTGCATGCATGCGAGGCGTTTTTGTCAGACACAGCTTACTCATACTGATCCCGGAAAGACCGGCAACCATCCAGATGGCGCGAAAATCCAGGAAATCCGCGACACTGGCAGCGTGTCCCCGGCCGGGACTGCACGTTATGGAAGTACAAACATCAACCAATACTTCCAAACGTCAAGTGGTACTAATAATGATTGGATTATTAAGAGCATCTCCAACGGGAGCCCTATAATAGGGCACCAAAAAATAAATATTGGGCACGAAAATATGAAAACCATTGCAAGTTCGATCAAACATGCAAACATAGCAATTTGAACATCCAAACTTAAAAATTATAATTCGCATACAAACTTAAACATAGTTCGAATATAAAGATACTTCGACTACAAACTACTCAGAGGTTGTCTCAGTCAATGTCGTAGCCCATCTCGTTGTCCTTGTCCGAACTGAGCTCGATCTAGCAGCCAGCCGCATCCTCCTTCACCTCCTTCTACATTGCCTTGTTCCACGACGCCCAGAAAACATACTCCGCATGCACAAGGTGCGGATTTTCTACCACAAACCTCGCCATGACAGCCTCATCCCGCTAACAAACGTTGCACTGATCCAAAACGTTCCAAGTCTCCTTCTCCACGATGGTCATCATCTCTATCTTAGGACCGATGAACTCCGCACGGGCCTGAGTCTCGAACTCCGGAAGTTCAAGTCTCGCTTTCGTCGGCCAAGACGCGAACATGCCTTGTCGAAGGCGCGTGCAGCGATGACCTTCTCGTTGTGCATGCTGAGCCAATACCGCACGCCCTCATGCGTGATCTCGGCTGACAAATAGCTGAAGTCCCGCCTATGAAGGTCCTAGAAGACGGTGGAGCTCCTCGGTCGGTGGCGCGGCGACATCATGGTGGTCGCGGATAGGGTGGCGTCGACGACCAAAGAGAGGCGAGGAGGGGGCTGGATCTATAGTGGCGTATTCGGTGGCGGGGCGGATGGACTTCTTGGCGGTGGACTGTGGCTTTCGAGGAGGCGGATAGGGCGATGTCGGCGACCAGAGAGAGGCAGGGTGTGCTAGATCCGTGGCGGCAAGGCGCGGGACAGGAGTACAGCAGCCTGAGGCAGCAGATTTGGTAGTAGAGGCATGCGGGTGTGGAACAGGACGTGTAAGTGAGGGGGTGTTTGGAAGTTTGAGCTACTCGCAGCATGCGGGTGAGCATCCGTTTTTGCGTTTGGGGCAGCCGGCTGCGTGATGCAAATATACATTACTTTGTGCTGGTTTTTTGGGCAGCCCTAAACTGGACCATAAAAATATGTGTTTAGGGCTGCTGTTGGAGCTCCTTTTTCCGTTGAAGTGATGCAAAAACGGATTTTTGGGCAGCTTCCCTATTATTGGGTTGATGTTGGAGATGCTCTAATAACGGAATATGCCCATTCACCCATCGTCTACTTTGACACCGCAAAACCGCACTTATTGTTTGTTTCTCAAGCACGATCGGTGTCTATGTGTGTATTTGTAAGCGTTTTGCATTTTTACTGTATTTCTCGAAAAGTCTTCTAGTGAGCTAACAACTCTCACTCCCAGATTTTCTCCCAAAAATAGCTGACATCAGCCATGTACACTTGTGAACTGAGGCGAAACTACCAGCCATGACAACAGGGCAATTAAAAGAGATACCTTCTTGGAGTATTTAGCCTCACAAGTGTAAGCATCTATGACGACACATAGTCACGATGCTGGTAAAACCAAGAAAGGAAGCTTTGTGAAATGAAGGGTTGTAGTTGGCCGTGTTCATCTCAACTGATACTAGTGTATAGGTTCATGCTTAATTTGACGACATGAACTCTCGGAGAAGAAGAATTTCTAGTAGTCACTTGATCCAAATCTAATTGATTAGATCCCTCTCACTTGAAATCCATGTCACTCTTCATATGACCCCTAACTTTGTTCTAAAGCCATCAGACATGCCCGCAAACCCCCAACAGTACTATTCCTCTGTCCCCCCCCTCTGTGCAGTGGTTGCATCGAGATAGCTCCTCCTCGTCTTTCTAGTTGCTCCCGCCACTAGATACACCTCTGTTTAACCAAATTCCACTTGATGTCACCAGTTGTATTACTACAATGTTTATCACTGTTTCAAAAATAGCGTTGGCGATCCACCCATTTTTCTCTTCTCAACCTGCATCTACCGCATACCAAGGACCCAGGTTTAGTATAAGTAATTTATGACATGTAGCCACAATGATGGTTGATGTCTACTACACAACCTTCTTCTTGTAGACGTTGTTGGGCCTCCAAGTGCAGAGGTTTGTAGGACAGTAGCAAATTTCCCTCAAGTGGATGACCTAAGGTTTATCAATCCGTAGGAGGTGTAGGATGAAGATGGTCTCTCTCAAGCAACCCTGCAACCAAATAACAAAGAGTCTCTTGTGTCCCCAACACACCCAATACAATGGTAAATTGTATAGGTGCACTAGTTCGGCGAAGAGATGGTGATACAGGTGGTATATGGATGGTAGATAAAGGTTTTTGTAATCTGAAAATATAAAAACAACAAGGTAACTAATGATAAAAGTGAGCACAAACGGTATTGCAATGCGTTGAAACAAGGCCTAGGGTTCATACTTTCACTAGTGCAAGTTCTCTTAACAATAATAGCATAATTAGATCACATAACTATCGCTCAACATGCAACAAAGAGTCACTCCAAAGTCACTAATAGCGGAGAACAAACTAAGAGATTATGGTAGGGTACGAAACCACCTCAAAGTTATCCTTTCAGATCGATCTATTCAAGAGTCTGTAGTAAAATAACATGAAGCTATTCTTTCCGTTCAATCTATCATAGAGTTCGTACTAGAATAACACCTTAAGACACAAATCAACCAAAACCCTAATGTCACCTAGATACTCCAATGTCACCTCAAGTATCCACGGGTATGATTATACGATATGCATCACACAATCTCAGATTCATCTATTCAAACCAACACAAAGTACTTCAAAGAGTGCCCCAAAGTTTCTACCGGAGAGTCAAGACAAAAACGTGTGCCAAACCCTATGCATAGGTTCATGGGCGGAACCCGCAAGTTGATCGCCAAAACATTCATCAAGTGAATCAATAGAATAACCCATTGTCACCACGGTTATCCCACGCAAGACATACATCAAGTGTTCTCAAATCCTTAGAGACTCAATCTGATAAGATAACTTCAAAGGGAAAACTCAATCCATTACAAGAGAGTAGAGGGGGAGAAACAGCATAAGATCCAACTATAATAGCAAAGCTCGCGATACATCAAGATCGTATCACCTCAAGAACACGAGAGAGAGAGAGAGAGAGAGAGAGATCAAACACATAGCTACTGGTACATACCCTCAGCCCCGAGGGTGGACTACTCCCTCCTCGTCATGGAGAGCGCCGGGATGATGAAGATGGCCACCGGAGAGGGATTGCCCCCTCCGGAAGGATGCCGGAATGGGTCTAGATTGGTTTTCGGTGGCTACGGAGGCTTCTGGCGGCGGAGCTCCCGATCTATTGTGCTCCCCGAAGTTTTTAGGGTATATGGGTATATATGGGAGGAAGAAGTACATCGGTGGACCTCCGGGCTGTCAACGAGGTAGGGGGGCGCGCCCAGGGGGTGGGTGCGCCCCCCACCCTTGTGGGCAGCCCGGGACTCAACTGATCCAACTCCGGTACTCCGCGGGCTTCTTCTGGTCCAAAAATAAGTTCCGTGAAGTTTCAGGTCAATTGGACTCCGTTTGATTTTCCTTTTCTGTGATACTCTAAAACAAGGAAAAACAGAAACTGGCACTGGGCTCTAGGTTAATAGGTTAGTCCCAAAAATCATATAAAATAGCATATAAATGCATACAAAACATCCAAGGTTGATAATATAATAGCATGGAACAATAAAAAATTATAGATACGTTGGAGACGTATCAGCATCCCCAAGCTTAATTCCCGCTCGTCCTCGAGTAGGTAAATGATAAAAACAGAATTTTTGATGTGGAATGCTACCTAACATATTTATCCATGTAATTCTCTTTATTTTGGCAAGAATATTCAGATCCATAAGATTCAAGACAAAAGTTTGATATTGACATAAAAATAATAATACTTCAAGCATACTAACCAAGTAATCATGTCTTCTCAAAATAACATGGCCAAAGAAAGCTATCCCTACAAAATCATATAGTCTGGCTATGCTCTATCTTCACCACACAAAATATTTAAATCGTGCACAACCCCAATGACAAGCCAAGCAATTGTTTCATACTTTTGTTGTTCTCAAACTTTTTCAATCTTCACGCAATACATGAGCGTGAGCCATGGACATAGCACTATAGGTGGAATAGAATGGTGGTTGTGGAGAAGACAAAAAGGAGAAGATAGTCTCACATCAACTAGGCATATCAACGGGCTATGGAGATGCCCATCAATAGATATCAATGTGAGTAAGTAGGGATTGCCATGCAACGGATGCACTAGAGCTATAAATGTATGAAAGCTCAAAAAGAAACTAAGTGGGTGTGCATCCAACTCGCTTACTCACGAAGACCTAGAGCATTTTGAGGAAGCCCATCATTGGAATATACAAGCCAAGTCCTATAATAAAAATTTCCCACTAGTATATGAAAGTAACAACATAAGAGACTCTCTATCATGAAGATCATGGTGCTACTTTGAAGCACAAGTGTGGTAAAAGAATAGTAGCATTGCCCCTTCTTTATTTTTCTCTCATTTTTTTATTTGGGCCTTTTCTCTCTTTTTATGGCCTCTTTTTTTATTTGGGCCTTTTCTATTCTTTTTTTATGACCTCCTTTTTTTTAGTCCGGAGTCTCATCCCGACTTGTGGGGGAATCATAGTCTCCATCATCCTTTCCTCACTGGGACAATGCTCTAATAATGATGATCATCATACTTTTATTTACTTACAACTCAAGAATTACAACTCAATACTGAGAACAAGATATGACTCTATATGAATGCCTCCGGCGGTGTACCGGGATGTGCAATGACTCATGAGTGACATGTATGAAAGAATTATGAACGGTGGCTTTGCCACAAATACGATGTCAACTACATGATCATGCAAAGCAATATGACAATGATGGAGTGTGTTATAATAAATGAAACGGTGGAAAGTTACATGGCAATATATCTCGGAATGGCTATGGAAATGCCATAATAGATAGGTATGGTGGCTGTTTTGAGGAAGATAAATGGTGGGTTTGTGGTACCAACGAAAGTTGCGCGGTACTAGAGAGGCTAGCAATGGTGGAAGGGTGAGAGTGCGTATAATCCATGGACTCAACATTAGTCATAAAGAACTCACATACTTATTGCAAAAATCTACAAGTTATCAAAGAAAAGTATTACGCACATGCTCCTAGGGAAATAGATTGGTAGGAAAAGACCATCGCTCGTCCCCGACCGCCACTCATAAGGAAGACAATCAATAAATAAATCATGCTTCGACTTCATCACATAACGGTTCAGCATACGTGCATGCTACGGGAATCACAAACTTCAACACAAGTATTTCTCAAATTCACAACTACTCAACTAGCATGACTCTAATATCACCATCTCCATATCTCAAAACAATTATCAAGTATCAAACTTCTCTTAGTATTCAGTGCACTTTATATGAAAGTTTTTATTATGACTAAAAAGCAAATTGCCATGTTGTTCTAAAGGACTCTCAAAATAATATAAGTGAAGCATAAGAGATCAATTATTTCTATAAAATAAAACCACCACCGTGCTCTAAAATGATATAAGTGAAGCACTAGAGCAAATGACAAACTACTCCGAAAGATATAAGTGAAGATCAATGAGTAGTCGAATAATTATGCAACTATGTGAAGACTCTCTAACATTTAAGAATTTCAGATCTTGGTATTTTATTCAAACAGCAAGCAAAACTAAATAAAATAAAATGACGATCCAAGCAAAACACATATCATGTGGTAAATAAAAATATAGCTCCAAATAAAATTACCGATGAATGAAGACGAAAGAAGGGATGCCATCCGGGCATCCCCAAGCTTAGGCTCTTGGTTGTCTAATATTACCTTGGGGTGCCTTGGGCATCCCCAAGCTTAGGCTCTTGCCACTCCTTATTCCATAGTCTATCGAATCTTTACCCAAAACTTGAAAACTTCACAACACAAAACTTAACAGAAAACTCGTAAGCTCCGTTAGCGAAAGAAAACAAAACACCACTTCAAGGTACTGTAATGAACTCATTATTGATTTATATTGGTGTTAAACCTACTGTATTCTAACTTCTCTATGGTTTATAAACTCTTTTACTAGCCATAGATTCATCAAAATAAGCAAACAACACACGAAAAACAGAATCTGTCAAAAACAGAACAGTCTGTAGTAATCTATAGCTAACACAAACTTCTGGAACCCCAAAAATTCTAAAATAAATTTCTGGACGTGAGGAATTTATCTATTAAGCATCTTCAAAAATAATTAACTAAATAGCACTCTCCAAATAAAAATTGCAGCAATTCTCGTGAGCGCTAAAGTTTCTGTTTTTTACAGCAAGATCAAAAGGACTTCCCCCAAGTCTTCCCAACGGTTCTACTTGGCACGAACACTAACTAAACACAAATAACACAACCAAAACAGAGGCTAGATAATTTATTTATTACTAAACAGTAACAAAAAGCAAGGAACAAAAATAAAGTTGGGTTGCCTCCCAACAAGCGCTATCGTTTGACGCCCCTAGCTAGGCATGATGATTTCAATGATGCTCACATAAAAGATAAGAATTGTAACATAAAGAGAGCATCATGAAGAATATGACTAGAACATTTAAGTCTAACCCACTTCCTATGCATAGGAATTTTGTGAGCAAACAACTTATGGGAACAATAATCAACTAGCATAGGAGGGCAAAACAAGCATAACTTCAAAACTTTAAGCACATAGAGAGGAAACTTGATATTATTGCAATTCCTACAAGCATATGTTCCTCCCTCATAATAATTTTCAGTAGCATCATGAATGAATTCAACAATATAACCATCACATAGAGCATTCTTTTCATGATCTACAAGCATAGAAAATTTATTACTCTCCACACAAGCAAAATTCTTCTCATGAATAATAGTGGGAGCAAACTCAACAAAATAATTATCATGTGAGGCATAATCCAATTGAAAACTAAAATCATGATGAAAAGTTTCATGGATATCATTATTCTTTATAGCATACAAGTCATCACAATAATCATCATAGATAGCAACTTTGTTCTCATAATCAATTGGAACCTCTTCCGGAATAGTGGATTCATCACAAAATAAATTCATGACCTCTCCAAATCCACTCTCATCAATATAATCATCATAAATAGGAGGCATGCTTTCATCATAATAAATTCGCTCATTAAAACTTGGGAGACAAAAAATATCATCTTCATCAAACATAGCTTCCCCAAGCTTGTGGCTTTGCATATCATTAGCATCATGGATATTCAAGGAATTCATACTAACAACATTGCAATCATGCTCATCATTCAAATATTTAGTGCCAAACATTTTAATGCATTCTTCTTCTAACACTTTGGCACAATTTTCCTTTCCATCATACTCACGAAAGATATTAAAAATATGAAGCGTATAGGCAAACTCAATTCCATATTTTTAATAGTTTTCTTTTATAAACTAAACTAGTGCTAAAATAAGAAACAAAAAGATTCGATTGCAAGATCTAAAGATATACCTTCAAGCGCTAACCTCCCCGGCAACGGCGCCAGAAAAGAGCTTGATGTCTACTACACAACCTTCTTCTCATAGACGTTGTTGGGCCTCCAAGTGCAGAGGTTTGTAGGACAGTAGAAAATTTCCCTCAAGTGGATGACCAAAGGTTTATCAATCTGTAGGAGGTGTAGGATGAAGACAGTCTCTCTCAAGCAACCCTGCAACCAAATAACAAAGAGTCTCTTGTGTCCGCAACACACCCAATACAATGGTAATTTGTATAGGTGCACTAGTTCGGCGAAGAGATGGTGATACAAGTGGTATATGGATGGTAGATAAAGGTTTTCGTAATCTGAAAATATAAAAACAGCAAGGTAACTAATGATAAAAGTGAGCACAAACGGTATTGCAATGCGTTGAAAGAAGGCCTAGGGTTCATACTTTCACTAGTGCAAGTTCTCTCAACCATAATAACATAATTGGATCACATTACTATCCCTCAACATGCAACAAAGAGTCACTCCAAAGTCACTAATAGCGGAGAACAAACTAAGAGATTATGGTAGGGTACGAAACCACCTCAAAGTTATCCTTTCTGATCGATCTATTCAAGAGTCTGTAGTAAAATAACATGAAGCTATTCTTTCCGTTCAATCTATCATAGAGTTCATACTAGAATAACACCTTAAGACACAAATCAACCAAAACCCTAATGTCACCTAGATACTTCAATGTCACCTCAAGAATCCACGGGTATGATTATATGATATGCATCACACAATCTCAGATTCATCTATTCAAACCAACACAAAGTACTTCAAAGAGTGCCCCAAAGTTTCTACCGGAGAGTCAAGACGAAAACGTGTGCCGACCCCTATGCATAGGTTCATGGACGGAACCCGCAAGTTGATCACCAAAACATACATCAAGTGAATCAATAGAATAACCCATTGTCACCACGGTTATCCCACGCAAGACATACATCAAGTGTTCTCAAATCCTTAAAGACTCAATCTGATAAGATAACTTCAAAGGGAAAACTCAATCCATTACAAGAGAGTAGAGGGGGAGAAACATCATAAGATCCAACTATAATAGCAAAGCTCGCGATACATCAAGATCGTATCACCTCAAGAACACGAGAGAGAGAGAGAGAGATCAAACACATAGCTACTGGTACATACCCTCAGCCCCGAGGGTGGACTACTCCCTCCTCGTCATGGAGAGCGTCAGGATGATGAAGATGGCCACCGGAGAGGGATTTCCCCCTCCGGCAGGATGCCGGAACGAGTCTAGATTGGTTTTCGGTGGCTACGGATGCTTCTGGCGGCGGAACTCCTGATAAATTGTGCTCCCCAACGTTTTTAGGGTATATGGGTATATATGGGAGGAAGAAGTATTTCGGTGGACCTTCGGGCTGTCCACGAGGCAGGGGGGCGTGCCCCCCACCCTCGTGGGTAGCCCGGTACTCTCTTGGCCCAACTCCGATACTCTGTGGGCTTCTTCTGGTCCAAAAATAAGTTCCGTGAAGTTTCAGGTCAATTGGACTCCGTTTGATTTTCCTTTTCTGTGATACTCTAAAACAAGGAAAAAACAGAAACTAGCACTGGGCTCTATGTTAATAGGTTAGTCCCAAAAATCATATAAAATAGCATATAAATGCATATAAAACATTCAAAGTTGATAATATAATAGCATGGAACAATAAAAATTATAGATACCTTGGAGACGTGTCAATGGTAAAACACAGAGAGGAACCTTTTACCAAAGAAGGTGATGGTTGATTTGATGGATGCGAACTTTGGAAGAATAAGAACTTCTATTTGTCACTTGATCCAAATCCAATGGATCGGATCCCCTCTCACTTAAAATCCATGTCGCTCTTCATATGACTACTAACTTTGTTTTAACGCCATTAGGCATGGCCTCAGACCCAAACAATACCACTCCTCTGTCCGCCCTCCCCTATATGTGGTGGTTACATAGAGGCGGCTCCTCCTCACCTCTCCAGTTGCTCCCACCATCGGATACACCTATATGTTTAACCAAAGTCCACTAGATGTCACCATTTTTATTACTACAATGTTTACTACCATTGTTTTAAAAAGAAAAGTTGATGATCGGCCCATTTTTCTCTTCTCAACCTACATCTACCGCATACCAAGGAGTGCCTAGGTCTAGTATAAGTTTTCTAAGAAACGTGAGCCACGCTGATGGTAAAACCGAGAGTGGAGACTTTTCGAAGAGGGTGATGGTTGATCTAATGGTTGCGAGCTTTGGAAGAAAATGAACTTTTATTTGTCACTTGATCCAAATCCAATGGATCAGGTCCCCTCTCACTTAAAATCCATGTCGCTCTTCATATGACCACTAACTTTGTTCTAATGCAATTAGGCATGCCCGCTAACCCCAAAAGTATTGCTCCTATGGCTGCCCTCACCTCTCTGTAGTAGTTGCATCGATGCGGCTCCTCCTCATCTGTCTAGTTGATACCACCATCGGATACACCTATGTTTAACCATAGTCCACTTGATGTCACCATTTTTGTTACTACAATGTTGATGATCCACACAATTTTCTCTTCTCGACCTACATCTATCGCATACCAAGGAGTGCCCAGGTTTACTATAAGTCATGTATGACACGTGAGCCATTATCAAAGTCAATGATGATGTAGGCCATTACTTCCATACGAAAAAGGGATTACGTCAGGGTGACCCATTGTCTCCAATGTTATTTAACACTACTAGAACGCATGTGTGTTGCTACGGGCTACAATGCATATAAATGAATCAAACAATTGATTAAGATCGTCTCGAAGGTCGAAGCTCATTTCTCCCTCGTATGTTCAGGCATGTTTAGACATCAAACGGGAACCCAAAATTTCAACCATCGAGACAGTCCGATCTCCCCCAAGTCAAGCCCATATGTGGGGGGGGGGGGGAATGTGGTTATTCAAACTATCCACCATGTTATCTCCAATACGTGAATCCAATACAAAAACCTCACTCCACAAAGTGTAAAATCTCCCTTTTCTTACCAAACTCTCCCCCTCCCGCTCAGTTTCTCGTTGCTACGGCCCTCTCCTTTAAAACCAAATGATGTCCCGTCACCTTCGCCATGGCACGCTCTCTCCTTCACACCGTACTTCCCCACAGACCGCCAAGGAGTCCCCCGCCAACCGGCCCTCTCTCCGCTCGGATACCCTCGCCACATGTTTGTGTCGATTTGCCACCGCTATCAAGGGGGGACGTGTGCATGGAGAATGGGCGCCATGGAGATTTTACACATGCAGTGTGAAGGGAATATAAATAAGCTAGTAGTTCAACATTAATTGTGTCGAGCATACATCTTTTGTATCCTCCTACACATTAAGCAACATTGTTGATATATTTTTTGTACTGTTAAACCATGCTTCTTCTTCATCCTCCTCCCACTATCACTACATGTACCAAACTCAATGAAGAACCACAACATCCACTGAAACTAAACATAAAAATTTGGAACTTGCCGACTTTATGTCAGTCCAGAAGTAATAGTAGTAGAAACGCTGCTAGAAAATGTAATGCTCAAGCTGTGGGGGGTCACACGAGGTGAGAAGGAATGATCATTGGAGGACAGATCTGTTGAGGAACGCAGTAATTTCCAAAATTTCCTACGCACACGCAAGATCATGGTGATGCATAGCAACGAGAGGGGGAAGAGTGTTGTCCGCGTACCCTCGTAGACCGTAAGAGGAAGCGTTATGACAACGTGGTTGATGTAGTCGTACGTCTTCACGGTCGACCGATCCTAGTATCAAAAATACTACACCTCCGCGATCTGCACACGTTCGGCTCGGTGTCGTCCCACGAACTCACGATCCAGCAGAGTGTCAAGGGAGAGCTTCGTCAGCACGACGGCATGATGATAGTGATGATGATGCTACCCGAATAGGGCTTCGCCTAAGCACTGCTACGATATGACTGAGGTGGATTATCGTGGAGGGGGGCACCACACACGGCTAAGAGATCAATGATCAACTTGTGTGTCTATGGGGTGCCCCTGGCCACGTATATAAAGGATGGAGGGAGGAGGAGGCCGGCCCTCATAGGGCGCGCCAAAAGTGTGGAGTCCTACTAGGACTCCCTAGTCCTAGTAGGATTCCACCTCCCACATGGAATAGGCAAAAGGGAAGGGAGAAGGAGAAGGAAGGAAGGGGACGCCCCCTTTCCCTAGTCCAATTCGGACCAGTCCATGGGGAAGGGGTGCGGCCACCCTTGAGGCCTTTCTCTCCTTTCCCGTATGGCCCATTAAGGCCCAATACAAATTCCCGCAACTCTCCGGTACTCCGAAAAATACCCGAATCACTCGGAACCTTTCCGATGTCAGAATGTAGCCTTCCAATATATCGATCTTTACGTCTCGACCATTTAGAGACTCCTCGTCATATCCGTGATCTCATCCAGGACTCCGAACAACCTTCGGTACATTAAATCCCATAACTCATAATACAAATCATCATCAAATGTTAAGCGTGCGGACCCTACGGGTTCGAGAACTATGTAGACATGACCGAGACTCATCTCCGGTCAATAACCAATAGCGGAACCTGGATGCTCATATTGGTTCCTACATATTCTACGAAGATCTTTATCGGTCAAACCGCATAACAACATATATACGTTGTTCCCTTTGTCATCGGTATGTTACTTGCTCGAGATTCGATCGTCGGTATCCTCATACCTAGTTCAATCTCGTTACCGGCAAGTCTCTTTACTCGTTCCGTAATGCATCATTTCGCAACTAACTCATTAGTCACAATGCTTGCAAGGCTTATAGTGATGTGCATTACCGAGAGGGCCCAGAGATACCTCTCCGACAATCGGAGTGACAAATCCTAATCCCGATCTATGCCAACTCAACAAGTACCATCGAAGACACCTTTAGAACACCTTTATAATCACCCAGTTACGTTGTGATGTTTGATAGCACAATAAGTGTTCCTTCGGTATTCGGGAGTTGCATAATCTCATAGTCAGAGGAACATGTATAAGTTATGAAGAAGGCAGTAGCAATAAAACTGAACGATCTTTATGCTAAGCTAATGGATGGGTCTTGTCCATCACATCATTCTCTAATGATGTGATCCCGTTCATCAAATGACAACACATGTCCATGGCTAGGAAACATAACCATCTTTGATTAACGAGCTAGTCAAGTAGAGGCATACTAGGGACACTCTGTTTGTCTATGTATTCACACATGTACTAAGTTTCGGTTAATACAATTCTAGCATGAATAATAAACATTTATCATGATATAAGGAAATATAAATAAAAACTTTATTATTGCCTCTAGGGCATATTTCCTTCAGTCTCCCACTTGCACTAGAGTCAATAATCTAGTTCACATGGTCATGTGATTTAACACCAATAATTCACATCTTTATGTGATTAGTTCACGTCTCCATGTGACTAACACCCAAAGGGTTTACTAGAGTCAATAATCTAGTTCACATCGCTATGTGATTAACACCCAAAGAGTGATCATGTTTTGCTTGTGAGATAAATTTAGTCAACGAGTCTGCCACATTTACAGCCGTATCTATTTTGCAAATTTTCTATGTCTACAATGCTTTGCACGGAGCTACTCTAGCTAATTGCTCCCACTTTTGATATGTATCTAGATCGAGAATTAGAGTCATCCAGATCGGTGTCAAAGCTTGCATCGACGTAACTCTTTACGACGAACTCTTTGTCACCTTCATAATCGAGAAACATTTCCTTATTCCACTAAGGCTATTTTTGACCGCTGTCCAGTGATCCACTCCTGGATCACTATTGTACCCTCTTGCCAAACTTATGGTGAGGTACACAATAGGTCTGGTACATAGCATAGCATACTTTATAGAACCTATGACTGAGGCATAGGGAATGACTTTTCATTCTCTTTCTATTTTCCGTCGTGGTCGGGTTTTGAGTCTTTACTCAAGTTCACACCTTGCAACACAGGCAAAAACTCCTTTGACTTTTCCATTTTGAACTACTTCAAAATCTTGTCAAGGTATGTACTCATTGAAAATATATCAAGCGTCTTGATCTATCTCTATAGATCTTGATGCTCAATATGTAAGTAGCTTCATCGAGGTGTTTCTTTGAAAAACTCTTTTCAAACACTCCTTTATGCTTTTCAGAAAATTCTACATTATTTCCGATCAACAATATGTCATTCACATATTCTTATCAGAAATGTTGTAGTGCTCCCACTCACTTTCTTGTAAATACAGGCTTCACCGCAAGTCTGTATAAATCCATATGCTTTGATCACTTTATCAAAGTATATATTCCAACTCTGAGATGCTTGCACCAGTCCATAGATGGATCGCTGGAGCTTGCACACTTTGCTAGCACCTTTAGGATTGACAAAACCTTCTTGTTGCATCATATACAACTTTTCTTTAATAAATCCATTAAGGAATGCAATTTTGACATCCATTTGCCTGATTTCATAAAATGTACCAATTGCTAACATAATTCAGACAGACTTAAGCATCGCTACGAGTGAGAAAAGCTCATCGTAGTCAACATCTTGAACTTGTAGAAAACCTTTTGCGACAATTCGAGCTTTGTAGATAGTAACACTACTATCAGTGTCCGTCTTCCTCTTGAAAATCCATTTATTCTTAATGGCTCACCGATCAATGGGCAAGTCAATCAAAGTCCATACTTTGTTCTAATACATGGATCTCAACTCAGATTTCATGGCTTCAAGCCATTTCGCGAAATCTAGGCTCATCATCACTTACTCATAGTTCGTAGGTTTGTCATGGTCAAGTAACATGACCTCCAGAACAGGATTACCGTACCACTCTAGTGCGAAACATATTCTGGCTGACCTACGAGGTTCGATAGTAACTTGATCTGAAGTTTCATGATCATCATCATTAACTTCCTCACTAATTGGTGTAGGAATCACTAGAACTGATTTCTGTGATGAACTACTTTCCAATTCGGGAGAAGGTACAATTACCTCATCAAGTTTTACATTCCTCCCAATCACTTCTTTCGAGAGAAACTTCTTCTCTAGAAAGGATCCATTCTTAGCAACGAATATCTTGCCTTCGGATATGTGATAGAAGGTGTACCCAATAGTTTCCTTTGGATATCCTATGAATACGCATTTCTACGATTTGGGTTCGAGCTTATCAGGTTGAAACTTTTTCACATAAGCATCATAGCCCCAAACTTTAAGAAACGACAGCTTAGGTTTCTTGCTAAACCACAGTTCATATGGTGTCGTCTCAACGGATTTAGATGGTGCCCTATTTAATGTGAATGCAGCTTTCTCTAATGCATAACCCCAAAACGATAGTGATAAATCGGTAAGAGACGTCATAGATTGCACCATATCTAATAAAGTACGGTTATGACGTTTGGACACACCATTACGCTGTGGTGTATCAGGTGGCGTGAGTTGCGAAACTATTTCGCATTGTTTCAAATGAAGACCAAACTCGTAACTCAAATATTCTCCTCCACGATCAGATCACAGAAACTTTATTTTCTTGTTACGATGATTTTCCACTTCACTCTGAAATTCTTTGAATTTTTCAAATGTTTCAGACTTATGTTTCATCAAGTAGATATACCCATATCTGCTCAAATCATCTATGAAGATCAAAAAATAATGATACCCGCCGTGAGCCTCAACACTCATCGGATTGCATACATCAGTATGTATTATTTTCAATAAGTCAGATGCTTGCTCCATTGTTCTAAAGAACAGAGTTTTAGTCTTCTTGCCCATGAGGCATGGTTCGCAAGCATCAAATGATTCATAATCAAGTGATTCCAAAAGCCCATCAGCATGGATTTTCTTCATGCGCTTTACACCAATATGACCTAAACGGCAGTGCCACATATAAGTTGCACTATTATTATTAACTTTGCATCTTTTGGCTTCAATATTATGAATATGTGTATTACTCCGATCGAGATTCAATAAACCATTCACCTTGGGTGTATGACCTCAGAAGGTTTTATTCATGTAAACAGAATAACAATTATCCTTGACTTAAAATGAATAACCATTTTGCAATAAACATGATCCAATCATATTATGATTTACGCAAACACCAAATAACATTTATTTTAGGTTCAACACTAATCCCGAAGGTAAAGGGAGTGTGCGATTGTGATCTTATCAACCTTGGAAATCACTTCCAACTCACATCATCACCTCGCCCTTAACTAGTCTTTGTTTATTTTTCAACTCCCGTTTTGAGTTACTACTCTTAGTAACTGAACCAGTATCAAATACTGAGGTGTTGTTATAAACACTAGTAAAGTACACATCAATAACGTGTATATCAAATATATACTTTTGTTTACTTTTCCATCCTTCTTATCTGCCAAGTATCTAGGGTAGTTCCACTTCCAGTGACCATTTTCTTTGCAGTAGAAGCACTCAGTTCCAGGCTTGGGTCTAGCTTTGAGCTTCTTCATGTGAGTGGCAACTTGCTTGTCTTTCTTCTTTGAAGTTCCTCTTTCTTTCCCTTTGCCCTTTTCTTGAAACTAGTGGTCTTGTTAACCATCAACACTTGATGCTATTTCGTGATTTCTACCTTCACCGATTTCAGCATCGCGAAGTGCTTGGGAATTAGTTTCGTCATCCCTTGCATATTATAGTTCATCACTAAGTTCTAGTAACTTGGTGATAGTGACTAGAGAACTTTATCAATTACTATCTTATGTGGAATATTAACTCCCACTTCATTCAAGCAATTGTAGTACCCAGACAATCTGAGCACATGCTCACTGGTTGAGCTATTCTCCTCCACCTTGTAGGCAAAGTACTGTCAGAGGTCTCACACCTCTCGACACAGGCATGAGTATAAAATACCAATTTCAACTCTTAGAACATCTTATATGTTCCATGGCGTTCAAAACATTTTTGAAGTCCCGGTTATAAGCCGTAAAGCATGTTGCACTAAACTATTAAGTAGTTATCATAACGTGTGCATCTGCTCCTGCAATAGGTATGTCACCTAGCGGTGCATCAAGGGCATAATTCTTCTGTCCAGCAATGAGGATAATCCTCAGATCATGGACCTAGTCCACATCATTTCTACTATCATCTTTCAACATAGTTTTTCTCTAGGAACATATCAAAAATAAACGGGGAGCTATATCGCGAGTTATTGATCTACAACATAGTTATGCAAATACTATCAGGACTAAGTTCATGATAAATTAAAGTTCAATTAATCATATTACTTAAGAACTCCCACTTACATAGACATCCCTCTAGTCATCTAAATGATCACGTGATCCAAATCAACTAAACCATGTCCGATCATCATGTGAGATGGAGTCGTTTTCAATGGTGAACATCACTATGTTGATCATATCTACTATATGATTCACGCTCGACCTTTTTGTCTCCAGTGTTCCAAGGCCATATCTGCATATGCTAGGCTCGTCAAGTTTACCCCGAGTATTCCACGTGTGCAAAACTGGCTTGCACCCGTTGTATGTGAACGTAGAGCTTATCACACCCGATCATCACGTGGTGTCTCGGCACGACGAACTGTCGCAACGGTGCATACTCAGGGAGAACACTAATACCTTGAAATTTAGTGAGAGATCATCTTATAATGCTACCGTCGAACTAAGCAAAATAATATACATAAAGGATAAACATCACATGCAATCAAAATATGTGACATGATATGGCCATCATCATCTTGTGCCTTTGATCTCCATCTCCAAAACACCGTCATGATCTCTATCGTCACCGACATGACACCATGATTTCCATCATCTTGATCTCTATCAACGTGTTGTCACATGGTAGTCTCAGCAACTATTGCTTTTGCAACTATTAATATCGCATAGCGATAAAGTAAAGCAATTATATGGCGCTTGCATCTTATGCAATAAAGAGACAACCATAAGGCTCCTGCCAGTTGCTGATAACTTTAACAAAACATGATCATCTCATACAACAGTTTATATCTCATCACGTCTTTGACCATATCACATCACAACATGCCCTGCAAAAACAAGTTAGACGTCCTCTACTTTGTTGTTGGAATTTTTACGTGGCTGCTACGGGCTGAGCAAGAACCATTCTTACCTACGCATGAAAAACCACAACGCGGTATAGTGATTGCTTTTTGATCTTCATAAAGAACCATGTTCATTGAATCCGATTCAACTAAAGTTGGAGAAACAGACACCCACTAGCCACCTGTGTGCGAAGCACATCGGTAGAACCAGTCTCGCGTAAGCGTACGCGTAATGTCGGTCTGAGCTGCTTCATCCAACAATGCCGCCGAATCAAGAATCAACTAGTGACGGCAAGCAATATGTATATATCCACGCCCATAACTCTTTTGTGTTCTACTCGTGCATATAACATCTACGCATAGACCTGGCTCGGATGCCACTGTTCAAGAACACAGTAATTTCAAAAAAAATCCTTCGCACACGCAAGATCATGGTGATGCATAGCAATGAGAGGGGGAAGAGTGTTTTCCATGTACCGTTGTAGACCGTAAGAGGAAGCGTTATGACAACGCGGTTGATGTAGTCATACGTCTTCACGATCGACCAATCCTAGTACCGAAAGTACGACACCTCCACGATCCGCACACGTTCAGCTTGGTGACGTCCCACGAACTCATGATCCAGTAGAGTGTCGAGGGAGAGCTTCGTCAGCACGACGGCGTGATGACGGTGATGATGATGCTACCGGAACAGGGCTTCGCCTAAGCACCGCTACGATATGATCGAGGTGGATTATGGTGGAGGGGGGCACCGCACACGGCTAAGATATCAATGATCAACTTGTGTGTCTATGGGGTGCCTCCTGGCCACGTATATAAAGGATGGAGGGAGGAGGAGGACGGCCCTCATAGGGCGCGCCCAAAGTGTGGAGTCCTACTAGGACTCCCTAGTCCTAGTAGGATTCCACCTCCCACACAGAATAGGAAAAAGGGAAGGGAGAAGGAGAAGGAAGGAAGGGGACGCCCCCTTTCCCTAGTCCAATTCGGACCAATCCATGGGGAAGGGGCGCGGCCACCCTTGAGGCCTTTCTCTCCTTTCCCGTATGGCCCATTAAGGCCCAATACGAATTCCCGCAACTCTCTGGTACTCCGAAAAATACCCGAATCACTCGGAACCTTTCCGATGTCAGAATATATCCTTCCAATATATCGATCTTTACGTCTCGACCATTTAGAGACTCCTCGTTATGTCCGTGATCTCATCCGGGACTCCGAACAACCTTCGGTACATTAAATCACATAACTCATAATACAAATCATCATTGAACGTTAAGTGTGCTGACCCTACGGGTTCGAGAACTATGTAGACATGACCGAGACTCATCTCCGGTCAATAACCAATAGCGGAACCTGGATGCTCATATTGGTTCCTATATATTCTATGAAGATCTTTATTGGTCAAACCGCATAACAACATACGTTGTTCCCTTTGTCATCAGTATGTTACTTGCCCGAGATTCGATCGTCGGTATCTCAATACCTAGTTCAATCTCGTTACCGGCAAGTCTCTTTACTCGTTCCGTAATGCAACGTGCCGTAACTAACTCATTAGTCACATTGCTTGCAAGGCTTATAGTGATGTGCATTACCGAGAGGGCCCAGAGATACCTCTCCGATACACGGAGTGACAAATCCTAATCTCGATCTATGCCAACTCAACAAACACCATCGGAGACGCCTGTAGAGAATCTTTATAATCACCCAGTTATGTTGTGACGTTTGATAGCACACTAAGTGTTCCTCCGGTATTCGGGAGTTGCGTAGTCTCATAGTCAGAGGAACATGTATAAGTTATGAAGAAAGCAGTAGCAATAAAACTAAACGATCATTATGCTAAGCTAACGAATGGGTCTTGTCCATCACATCATTCTCTAATGATGTGATCCCGTTCATCAAATGACAACACATGTCCATGGCTAGAAAACTTAGATCAACTCCACTGGGGCAACCCATTTCGTTCACGGCCGTCCATTTGGGTCGGCGTGGACATAAAAGAAGGCCCAACGCGCCGTTCCAAATGGGCGCGCGTCTGTTTTTCGTCCGCGGGCGACCCATTCCCGACCCAGTTTTTAGCCTGATTTGCATCGGCACGGACACGCGACGGACGCGCGCGTGCTCGCCTTCTCCTGTCCTCGGGCCTGCTGGTCTGTGGCACATTGGCCTCCCCTCTCACCCCCCGGCCAACAAGCAACCCTCGCCCTGCCTCCTCCGTCACCGATGCCGCCACCCATTTTTGCCGGCGACTCTTCCAGCTGCCACCGCCTCCACATCCACCCAGCACGCCGCCCCTGCCCCCAGTCGCCCGCCACCGCCGTTTTTCCACTAGGGAGCAAACTGGTTCCCGCCACCGCTTCCCCCACCGCACAGCCGCCCGCGACCAAGAAGACGCCTCGCCGCCCCCGCCACATCCGACCAGCACGCTCGTCGGATGCCGTCACACTTGTCGGACGCCAGCAGGGCAACTAGCTAGTCTGTGGGCGCCGTGTCTCCCCTCGCCGGCCGTCTCCTTCTTCGACGCCCGCAAGCTGTTCGACAGTTTGCTAAGGTACGAAAATGGACTCCGCCGACGAGTTCTTTTTCCACAATTTCCTTTGCGACTCCGACGATTCGTCGTCCCACGACGAGGAGGAGATATTGGCTTCCATGTTGGTCCATCACCACCTCAACAACCAGAGGCCTTTGTTCTGTGGCTCCATTCCGGGCCACCTCCCGGCGTTGAATCGTAACCGAGAGAGCGGGCATTTCCTTCTTTGGAAGGACTACTTTGATACAACAAACCCGTTGTTCAAACATCACAAATTCCGCCACCGGTTCCGTATGAGTAGGCATGTTTTCAACCGTATTAGAGAGGGAGTGGTCGGCTAGGATGACTACTTCGAGTGCAAAGAGGATGCCGTTGGCAGGATTGGTTTCTCCTCTTATCAGAAATGCACTGCCGCCATCCGAATGCTTGCATACGGAGTGCCCGGTGATCTCATTGATGAGTACATCTGTATGAGCAAGTCTACATGCCTAGAGTCCCTGTATAAGTTCTGCAAGGCTGTGATTGCTGTGTTTGGCCCTGAGTACTTGGGAGAGCCGACAGCTGAAGATACAGCCCGTTTATTGGCGATGAATGCCAGCAGGGGCTTCCTGGGGATGCTTGGCAGCATAGACTGTATGCACTGGGAGTGGAAAAACTGCCCTTCTGCTTGGCAAGGGTAGTATAAGGGACATGTCAGGGCTTGCACTATCATACTAGAGGCCATGGCGTCTCAAGATCTCTGGATCTGGCACTCTTTCTTTGGTATGGCTGGATCACACAATGATATCAACATGCTTCAGCGCTCGTCGGTGTTTGCTAGGCTTGCCGAAGGCAACAGACCACCGGTGAACTTTACTGTCAACGGCCACAACTACGACAAAGGGTACTATTTGGGTGATGGTATCTATCCTCAGTGGACCACTATTGTCAAGACAATACCCAACCCTGTCGGAGAGAAAAGGAAAAGATTTTCCCAAGAGCAAGAGAGTGCTAGAAAGGATGTCGAGCATGCCTTTGGTGTTTTGCAATCTCGATGGGGCATCGTTCGGTATCCTGCTAATACTTGGACCACGCAAAAACTATGGGAGGTGATGACTACTTGTGGGATCATGCACAATATGATAGTAGAAGACGAGCGCCCGGAACGTCTGTACGATCAAGGCTTTCAGTTTCAGGGTGAGAATGTTGTGCCTGAGCATGGAGTAGCGGCAACATTTGAGCAGTTCACTCAGTTTCATGAAGACATGCGTGATTGGGAAACTCACGTGCAACTGCAAAATGATTTGGTTGAGCATATGTGGACTCATGTTGGCAACCAATAGATGTATCTTCTTTTATTCATTTGCAAAACTATGTGAAACATTTTTATTTGTATTTGGCTTGTAAAACTATACTATTTATTTGGGCGGCTAAACTATTTTTCTTGTTATCTCATTTCACAATATGTTTGAATGCAAATCAATGTAAAATTGGGCGGCCAGCCGGCCACGCCTGCACATATGGGTTGACGCGTTGGGCGCGCTGCCGACCCATATGGAAAACAGGGCGGACGCCAGGCGGGCGGCCGACCCAAACGGACAAAAAGCAGACGAAATCATCGTCCGTTTAGGTCGGCCCGTTGGAGTTGCTCTTAACCATGTTTGATTAACGAGCTAGTCAAGTAGAGGCATACTAGGGACACTCTGTTTGTCTATGTATTCACACATGTACTAAGTTTTTGGTTAATACAATTCTAGCATGAGTAATAAACATTTATCATGATATAAGGAAATATGAATAACAACTTTATTATTGCCTCTAGGGCATATTTCCTTCAAGATCATCTGCAAGAGGCGGCGTGTGCTGCTCACCGGCACGGACATCGAGGACCATAGAGAAGGGCCATCTGATCAGATTGGGGCGGATTAGGGTTTGGTCACAGAGAAAGTGGCAACCCCGTCGTGCATGGGAGAAGAAGAGCAGCTCGTGCGGCACTAGGAACGAGTGCCTTCTTATTTGGGCCTATTTTCATCTGACTTAGATTAGGAAAAAACCAACATATAAAACCAGAGGCAGGTGGGATTGGGAAAAAATGGAAGGTGTGGAGGGGAGACTGTCGAGGGGTGCATGAAGGTACAAAAGTCGTAAAAACTCCCCCTTTAGGAGTAGAGATTGTCATTGACATGCTGACTACTTTGATTGAACGCGCCAAAATGGATGGTCAAATTGCAGGAGTAGTGCCACATCTTGTCGATGGGGGACTCTCTATCTTGCAATATGCCTATGATACGATTCTTTTTATGGAACGTGACCTTGATAAGGCTAGAAATTTGAAACTTTTTCTTTCAACTTTTGAGCAAATGTCAGGCCTGAAAATTAACTTCCATAAAAATGAATTGTTCTATTTTGGAGAAGCCAAGGAAGCGGCTGCACAATACGCTGACTTGTTTGGTTGTGCACAAAGCCAATTTCCGATTAAATATTTGGGAATTCCGATTCATTATCGGCGTCTCACTTATGCTGACTGAAAGCATGTTGAAGAGCGATTGGAGAAACGGTTTCGCAGTTGGAAAGGCAAGTTGCTCTTCATTGGAGGACGACTTGTTTCGATAAATTCTGTCCTCACAAACATGGTTCTCTACATGCTCTCATTTTCCAACTTCCCAAAGGGGTTCTGCAAAGACTGAATTATTTTAGTGTTGGGGATCGTAGCAGAAATTTAAAATTTTCTACGCATCACCAAGATCAATCTATGGAGTAATCTAGCAACGAGGGGAAGGGGAGTGCATCTACATACCCTTGTATATCGCTAAACGGAAGCGTTGAAAGAACGCGTATGAGGTAGTCGTACTCGTGGCGATTCAGATCGCGGTCAATTCCAATCTAAGCGTCAAACAACGGCGCCTCCGCGTTCAACACACGTGCAGCCCGGTGACGTCTCGCATGCCTTGATCCAGCAAGGAGAGAGGGAGAGGTTGGGGAAGACTCTGTCCAGCAGCAGCACAATGGTGTGGTGGTGGTGGAGGAGCGCAGTACTCCAGCAGGGCTTCGCCAAGCACTACGAGAGACGAGGAGGGAGAGAGGTAGGGCTGCGCCTTGGGAGAGAGAGACTCGTGTCTTGGGCAGCCCCCAAACCTCCACTATATATAGGGGGAGGGGAGGGGCTGCGCCCCCACCTAGGGTTCCCTCCCTAGGGGTGGCGGCAGCCCCCAGATCCCATCTGGGTGGCGGCCAAGGGGGAGAGAGAGGGGGCGCACCTAGGGTGGGCCTTAGGACCCATCTGCCCATAGCGTTTGCCCCCTCTCCTCTTGAGGGTGCCTTGGGCCTTGGTGGGAGGCGCCCCAGCCCACCTAGGGGCTGGTCCCTTCCCACTCTTGGCCCACGCAAGCCTCCGGGGCTGGTGGCACCTCCCGGTGGACCCCCGGAACCCTTCCGGTGGTTCCGGTACATTATCGGTGATGCCCGGAACATTTCCGGTGGCCAAATCCACACTTCCTATATATCAATCTTTACCTCCGGACCATTCCGGAACTCCTCGTGACGTCCGGGATCTCATCCGAGACTCTGAACAACATTCAGTAACCGCATACATACTTTCCCTATAACCCTAGCGTCATCGAACATTAAGTGTGTAGACCCTACAGGTTCGGGAATCATGCAGACATGACCGAGACATCTCTCTGGTCAATAACCAACAGCGGGATCTGGATACCCATGTTGGCTCCCACATGTTCCATGATGATCTCATCGGATGAACCATGATGTCAAGGATTCAATCAATCCCGTATACAATTCCCTTTGTCTACGGGTATGATACTTGCCCGAGATTCGATCGTCGGTATCCTGATAACTTTTTCAATCTCGTTACTGGCAAGTCTCTTTACTCGTTCCGTAACACATCATCCCGTGACCAACTCCTTGGTCACATTGTGCACATTATGATGATGTACTACCGAGTGGGCCCAGAGATACCTCTCCGTTACACGGAGTGACAAATCCCAGTCTCGATTCATGCCAACCCAACAGACACTTTCGGAGATACCCATAGTGCACCTTTATAGCCACCCAGTTATGTTGTGACGTTTGGTACACCCAAAGCATTCCTACGGTATCTATTGGGGATATAACTATTTGAGTAAACCGGCTATGAGGGGCCGGGCTATGTAAAGAAGACTCATCATGAAAGAAGCCCAAGACCCAGCATAAGGATGGCGATTCATAGGGCTTAAGGCCCGTAGTGACAAACCGCCATGATGGCATGACATGTAACATAAGGTAAAGGTAACTAGTCACCGAGCCGGACACTGTTTATGAGCCGGCCGGGACTCTATAGGCCGCAGGGCGTCAACCCGTGTATATAAGGGGACGACTCGCCGGCGGCTTAAGGGCAAGAAACAACCGATCGAGAACCGGGAATAGCGTATCTCGCTCCCTGGCCATCGAAACCTCAAGCAATACAAACCTAACTAGACGTAGGCCTTCCTTCACCGTAAGGGG
Organism: Triticum urartu; assembly: GCF_056163025.1. Lineage (NCBI taxonomy): Eukaryota > Viridiplantae > Streptophyta > Magnoliopsida > Poales > Poaceae > Triticum > Triticum urartu. The sequence goes on along the minus strand of NC_141874.1, from coordinate 155,734,355 downwards.
CTGAACTAGTATAAACCTCGCGTGTCCTTTGTCCCGATTAACCCCTTTAAGCTTCCTAGTTGCGATGGCTCCACGATCAAGTCCTTGCAAGAGGACATCTGCCGTGACAATTCCACGACAGTTGGCGCCCACCGTGGGGCCAGCGCACGGTGGATTTGAGTTCTTGAAGGGCAGCTTCGAAGGGCTCAAGGGATACGCAGTTGGCCGGATGACCAAGAGTCGTCGTGGCAAGATCTACATCGACGACGAAGGCTGGGGCCTCGACACCGGCTCAATTGAGTATGGCTACCGGGTCCCCTTTGGCGGAATTCACGTCTTCATCGGCCGGATTGGTGAGCCGGGCCCTGAGCCGGACAGCTGCACCGACCTCGTCGAGACGGCTCAGCGTGCGAAACCCGCCCGAGCTCAACCCGTCGTGAAGCGTGCCTTTGTGGGTTGCATCCATGGAGGTGAACTTCCTGAAGGATCTGAAGGTGATGGTGAGCCGGCCGTCCTCTCTGACGATGATTCATCCGCCGGCTCAACAGATTCGCTGTATCAAGTCCAAGATGGCGTGCTTGGGGGCTGTTCCGATGGCAGCACTATTCCGGACCTCTCAGAGTCGCCAAACCGGGCAGGAGTCTTCATGGCTGGTACTCAACCCGGCCAAAATTCTACAGCTTCAGCGGCGATAACGTCCGGGTTAGGAGCAGCCGGGGCAGGAGGCCCCATGCGCTCACCGGCTCAGGTGCTGATGGATCTCATGGATAAGCTTACGGCTTTGTTAACTGTTACAGTCATCCCTGCGAACCAATATGAGCATGAGGCTGAGGTGGCACAGGTTCGCGATGAAATCGCCCGGGTCAAGGAAACCTTAGCAGCTGAGGACGCTAGATTAGCAGCAGAGCGGGCGGCTTTGGATGTACGGGCGCAGCAACTTTAGGTAGAGGCCTTGTAGCTCACGTTGAGTCTAAACGCATCTAATGAGGTAATGAGGAGGAGACATCAGAAAACTCAGTCCCGTCTACCTCAGAATTATGATCCTCGGAGTCTCTTTGCTACACCCGGGGCCGGCCCAAGTAACCCGCCAAGTGCGAATCAGCTTATTACATCTGGAGCGGGAGGTCCAGTCCGGCCTCAGGGGATGGCACCGCCTCACGGCAATATGGCACCGCCCAATTACGTACCAATACCGCAGGGTCACTTCTCCAGCCCCATGGAGAACTTAATCGCAGCATCATCATGTTTGGCAGCCCTCCCAGTAGATGGGGATGATCCGACAGCGGTGGAAACCCGGAAGATCAGAGAACTTGTTCAAACATCCCTGGCTTAGCAAGAGACCTACTCCTATAGCCGGGATAGGATTCACTCGACTCCTCCGCCCTGGTTAGCCCCGCCTCGTCAAAATCGGAGCCCAAGTTACAGTAGACACATGGAGTCAGAGGCTTTGTCAAGTAACGCTCAGCGCCGGAACCAGCCCGGCGGGCATAACCCGGTTCAAGATCGGATACGTCAGGAGGACGAGCGGGCGGCTCAGCTAGCGGCTCAGCTAGCAGCCCAACAGAACTCACCGGCTTACCCAACGGTTGCTGTTGAGGCGGGAGTGACTACTAGAACCGGAGGAGTTCCTTGTCTGGTACCGGCTCTACGTAATGTACGTCTGCCCAAGGATTTCAAGGGACCTCGGAAGGTGCCGAATTATACGGCCGATTTACAGCCTGGGCGTGGATTGAAAGTTACGAGATGGCTATGGAGCTGCTGGAGGTGAGTGATGAAGCGATGGCTAAATATTTCACCATGATGTTGGACGGAACGGCCCGTTCTTGGTTAAAGGGTTTGCCACCCAACTCCATTAGTTCATGGGCAGAGTTAAAGGCCCGTTTCATCCAGAACTTTAAGGATACTTGCAAGCAGTCTATGTCAATTGTGGATCTGACAAATTGTAAACAGGAAGAAGGTGAATCTACGACTCATTGGGTGCGCCGGGTCAAGGATATAATACATTCGTCTGACAAGATGGATGCCGGCTCAGCAGTTCTCATGCTGGAGAAGAATTGCCGCTTTGAGCCTCTGAGACAGAAGCTGGGGCGCCTTAAGCGTGATTGCAACGATATGGGGACGCTGATGGCAGCTTTAGTCAAGTATGCCGATTCTGATAGTACCAAGGATCCCGCGTATGATGAGGAAAAGGCAGGGAAGGGAAAGAAGAACGGTAATGGAAAGGGTCAGCAGCATAACCCGACGAGTCAAGGAGGCAATAAGCGTAAGGCGGACGGTAACCCGGAATTTGTGGCCAATGCACAGGGTAATAACCAGAAGCGCAAAGGGAAGCCACCCCGGTTTGGTGGGTCAGGTCCGTCTCTTGAGCAATTACTCAATGAGCCCTGCCCGAAACACGGCACCCGAGAACGACCAGCGACTCATTTGTGGAAGGATTGCGCAATCATGAAAGCTTTCAAGAATTCTAATACGTTTGATGGCAATCAAGGCCCAGGCGGCGGCTCAGGAGCCGGCGGCTTTCATGGCCCGGGCGGTGGTTCAGGATCCGGTTTTCAGGGAAACCAAGGTGGTTATAATCAACACCAGTCTGGTCAGGGAGGTCAGCAGCAGCAGTCGGGTTATCAGAGCCATCCAAAACAGTTAAACAGTGGGAAGTATCACGTGTTCACCACAAGTTTGTGTAAACGTGATCAGGAAGTTCATAAGAGGGCTATGAATTCTGTTGAACCGGCAGTCCCGCGTTACTTGAGGTGGTCGGAACAGCCTATTGTCTGGAGCAGGGAGGATCACCCTCCCCGGGTTGATAATCCGGGTCAACTGGCCCTAGTGGTGGCACCGCAGGTTGGTGGTTATAAATTTAGTAAGGTACTCATAGACGGAGGTAGCAACATCAACATCCTCTATTACGAGACCTTTCGGCGCATGGGCTTAACTGACAAGAATTTAAAGACTTCCAACACCGTCTTCCATGGAGTAGTGCCCGGTAAGTCGGCGTATCCTGTGGGTAAGATTGAGCTAGAGGTGGCGTTCGGAGACGAACATGATTCTAGGGCGGAAAAATTAACTTTTGAAGTGGTCAAAATCAAGAGTCTATATCATGCTTTGTTCGGGCGGCCAGCCTATGCCAAGTTCATGGCACGGCCGTGCTATGTTTATCTACAGCTCAAGATGCTGGGTTACAAGGGTACCATCACTGTGCATGGAAGCCTAAAGGTGGCCCTAGAGTGTGAAGAAGGCGATGCGGCTTACGCCGAGTCTGTCTGTGTAGCAGAGGAGCTCAAATTTTATCAAGATAACGTTGACCCGGCAGATATGACTTCTCTCAAGAAGCCGACTACGGAGCATGACCCGGCCATGAAGTTTAAATCGGCTGCAGAGACTAAGCTTGTTGATTTTACTCCGAGCGATTCTTCTAAGCAATTCAGCATCAGTGCCAACTTGGATCCTAAATAGGAAAGCGCGCTCATCGAGTTCATCCGTGAGAACCGGGACATCTTTGCATGGAAACCTTCTGACATGCCGGGTGTACCGAGAGGACTCACTGAGCACACTCTTAATATTGATCCAAAGTATAAGCCGGTCAGGCAGCTTCTGCGGCGATTCAATGAAGAGCGACAAAAAGCTATAGGAGAAGAGGTCGCCCGGCTCTTGGCGGCTGGGTTTATTGTCGAAGTTTTTCACCCGGAGTGGTTGGCTAACCCGGTGCTCGTACTCAAGAAAAACGGCACCTGGCGGATGTGTGTGGATTACACGGATTTAAATAAGGCTTGTCCGGCTGATCCTTTTGCTCTCCCCCGTATTGATCAAATCATTGATGCTACGGCAGGTTGTGCGCGTTTGAGCTTTTTGGACGCTTATTCTGGTTATCATCAGATCAAGATGGTAGTTAAGGACCAGGAGAAGACGGCTTTCATCACCCCGTTTGGAGCCTTCTGCTATGTGTCTATGCCTTTTGGGCTCAAGAGTGCCCAGGCAACTTATCAACGGTGTGTACAGAATTGTCTCCACAATCAGATTGGGCGCAATGTTCATGCTTATGTGGATGACATAGTGGTGAAATCCAGAGAGGCAGAAACCTTGATATCTGATCTCAGAGAGACCTTTGACAAATCTCCGGGTCTACAAAATGATGCTTAACCCGGAGAAGTGTGTATTTGGTGTGCCCGCAGGCAAGCTTTTGGGATTCTTGGTCTCAAACAGGGGCATCGAGGCTAATCCAGAGAAGATTAAGGCAATCACTTCTTTGGCTAAACCGGCATGTATTAATGATGTTCAACGATTGGCGGGTCGTGTTGCCGCTTTAAGCCGGTTTATAAGCCGGTTAGGTGAGAAGGCCCTACCGCTGTACCAATTGATGAAGAAGGCAGACACCTTTGTCTGGAGTGATGTTGCTAATGCTGCTTTTGAGGATTTGAAGAGGCAGTTATTTGAGCCACCAGTTCTTGCGGCTCCCATTGACAAGGAACCTTTGTTGTTATATGTGGCTGCTAACTCACGAGCCGTTAGTGTGGCAGTTGTGGTAGAACGCAAGGAGGCCGGTAAGGAACATCCGGTTCAACGGTCGGTTTATTATGTCAGTGAGGTACTCATCGAGTCAAAACAAAGATATCCTCATTGGCAGAAACTTGTTTACGGGGTGTTCATGGCAAGCCGGAAGCTGAAGCATTACTTCCAAGGTCACCCTGTCATTGTGGTAAGTTCTGCCCCCTTGGGAGACATCATTCAGAACAGAGAGGCTACGGGATGGGTCGCTAAATGGGCCATCGAGCTCCGGCCTCATGATCTGAAGTACGTGCCGCGTACTGCCATTAAGTCTCAAGCTTTGGTGGATTTCATCAACGACTGGACAGAGCTACAGGCACCTGAGGAGAAGCCCAATAACACTTATTGGATTATTCACTTTGATGGGTCCAGACAGTTGGAAGGCTCGGGGCTGGAGTTGTATTAACTTCCCCTCGAGGTGACAAATTTTGTTATGTGCTCCGGCTTATGTTTCCTTGCACTAACAATGCAGCTGAGTATGAGGCCCTGCTCCATGGTCTCCGGATGGCTAAAGAGATGAACTTGAGTCGGGTGAGATGCTTAGGAGACTCAGACCTTGTGGCCCAACAGGTGTCAGGCAAGTGGGATTCTAGAGATCCCCTCATGGCGGCTTACCGTCGTGAAGTCGATGCTGTGGCTGGGCATTTCAAGGGTTATGTAGTGGAACACAGATCGAAGGAAGAATGAGGCGGCTGATGCCTTAAGCTGACTGGGGTCTCAGCGTAAGCCGGTGCCGCCTAACACCTTTCTTGATACTTTTCATAATCCTTCTGTTAGGTTACCTACAGAGGAAGATCTTGCAATACCAGACCCGGAGGCATAGCTGGTGGCGGCTCTCCACGTTATCCCGGATTGGACAGTGCCTTATTTGGCTTACATGACCCGAGGAGAATTGCCTGAAGATGAGACCTTGGCAAGACAAATCGTCCGGCGGTCCAAGTCCATGACAATTGTCAATGATGAGTTACATCATTACAGCGTCACTGGAGCGATTCAACGTTGCGTGTCACCTACAAAGGGTCAGGAGATCCTTCGTGAGATTCATGAAGGCGATTGTGGTCATCACACCGGCTCAAAATCTCTCGTGGCCAAAGCTTTCCGTCATGGGTTTTATTGGCTGACGGCTCATGCTGATGCGGAAGACCTGGTCATTAAATGTGACGGATGTCAGAAATTCTCATGACGAGCCCATGTGCCGGCTCAAGAATTGAGGATGATTCCAATTACCTGGCCATTTGCAGTCTAGGGGCTTGATATGGTCGGGCCTTTCAAAAGGTCTAAGGATAAAAAGACTCACCTCTTGGTGGCGGTTGACAAGTTCACAAAGTTGGTGGAGGCGGAGCCAGTCAGTAAGTGTGATGCAGCCATGGCGGTCCGGTTTATGAAAAAGGTGATTTTTCGCTTTGGTTTTCCACACAGCATCATAACTGATAATGGCACTAACCTTTCCAAAGGAGCTATGGAAGAGTTCTGTCAATGAGAGCATATCCGGCTTGACGTTTCAGCTGTGGCTCACCCTCAATCAAATGGTCAAGCGGAACGAGCTAATCAAGAAATCTTGAAGGGTATCAAGCCCCGGCTCTTGGTCCCCTTACAGCGGACACCGGGTTGTTGGGTGGAGGAGTTACCTTTTGTACTCTGGAGCATCAATACTACACCTAACAGATCTACGGGTTACACGCCTTTCTTTATGGTGTATGGAGCAGAGGCGGTCCTGCCAAGTGACATCCGACATGACTCACCCCGTGTGGCGGCTTATGTCTAGGAAGACAATGAAAAAGCTCGGCAAGATGCACTTGACCTGTTGGATGAAGAGCGAGACTTGGCAATAGCCCGCTCGGCGATTTACCAGCAAGACCTGCGCCGTTACCACAGCCGCCGGGTTAAGTCCAAAACCTTTCAGGAAGGCGATTTAGTGCTCCGACTCATCCAGGATCAATCTGATATGCACAAGCTATCCCCTCCTTGGGAAGGACCTTTTGTGGTCAGCAAGAATCTGAACAATGGATCATACTACCTTATCGACGTTCGGGAACACAAAGACTCGCGTAAGTCGGAGGAGGAGACCCGTCGGCCGTGGAATATCGCTCATCTTCGGCCTTATTATACTTGAGCCGTCGGCTCTAATGTGTATATATTTATACTATGTATATTATATAAAGCAATAAAGCAGGACCTCTGTCCTTTTTTCCACTCTCAAAGAGGTTTTATGTGTTCTCCTTGATAGGTGGTGGAGATGACCAAGGAGAAGCGGATCATATCTGAATCCGGCTTTCCTTTGGTCCGGCTTATGATCATATCTAAATCTAAACGTGATCACTTGGGGGCTTCGTGTTCAAACATAGGTCGTATTCGAACCAAAGAGAACATAGCTGTTGATACCCACTTGATCGGCATACTGCCAAACCCACTTGGGGGCTTCTTGATCATATCTAAATCATAGCTTAACTCCTTTTGGATCTGACGTGGATCGTATTCGAATCAGCGTCATTAAACAACTCTTATGGTCACTTGGGGGCTTCCAGTTCAAACATAGGTCGTATTCGAACCAAAGAGAACATAGCTGTCGATACCCACTTGATCGGCATCGCCACAGCCACTGGGGGCTAACAGATCGTATCCGAATCTTAGCTCAACCCCTTTGGAATGGGTCACTGATCGTATTTGAATCAGAAACCCTGGAATTTTGTTCATCATATTTTGCAAGTGCCAAACATTAGATATCTTGTGACCCTCTTGAAGGAGTTAAGTTTACCCTCAGGGGTTGGTTTATATAAGCCGGAAAATCAGTTGTAATCATCACAGGGCAATGCAAGGTATTTTTGCAAAGGACATAATAGATTCATACAAACTACAAAGAGAATAATAGTGGCGGCTTATGCAAGTATTAAGGGCCATAAGCATGCGCAAAGGCATAGCAAAACTCAAGGTATCTTCTACTTTGTTACAAGACTCCCCGAGTCTGAATGATGCGGCATTGTTTTCTATGATGACATAAGCAGGTGGCGCCTGACAAGCTACTCTTGGGGTTGACTTGAAGCCTCCGGGTTATCCTTCTCCGTCTCTCCGCCGGCTGCTTTGTCCTGGAAGGATGATGAGGCCCAGTCAATGCCACTCAAGGCTTCAAACTCAGCTTCATCATCTATTAAACCGGTTGGGTCGACTTCAGGAGCAAAGGTGTGCTTACGGGTTGGAGGGATCAAGCTGACATCGTCATAATGTGGCATGGGGATTCTCCGATTCTCCTTGTCATAACCCGGCTGACACTTGGTGAGGTCAGTATCGTTCCCAATAAGAGTAGCCACCGGACGTATATCCTTCACACAGGCGGTGAAATCCTTATCATTAAACACGGTGCCATCTTCCTTTAAACTTGGATACCCAAGAGCAATATCAGCGGGGTCTAGTTATGGAAGCCACGCCTTGGCCCGGCTCAATGCGGCTATAGCTCCGGCTCTTGCAGATGCTCGTCTTAAATCTTGGATTCGCTGAGGTAGCACAGTAAGCCGCTTCAGCACATCTTGCGGGAGATAGGGAACATCATTTGATAAAGCCACAACGGCCAGAGCATGTTGTGACCCGGTGTAGAGTTGTTCCACCAGAGTATAAACCGCCTTCAACTTGATCACCATGTTCTGCTTAAGATTTGTGCTCCTGGGGAATGGCGTTATTAAGCATAAGGTGAGTCAGAGGAGACAACTGAAATGGTCATTCAAGGAGTTTTGCAGTGTTTAAGGTTTGAGTAAGTCACTCACCAAAGATTGCTGAAACCATTCGAGATATCTGGCGCTTTAAGTCGGCCAGTTCGGCCGTTGCTTCCGCAAGCGATGCCTCTGCTGTCTCGGCCCGGGTCACCAGTGCGGCCTTTTCCTCAGCCCAAATTTTCTTCTCCAATTCAAAATTTTGCTTCAACTTCTCTTGTTCAGAGACGCTGAATTCAAATTTGGAGTTGGCCTTTTCAATTTCACTTTCCTGGGTTGCCAGGCGATTCTTCAAATCAGCAATCTCCGATTCAAATTTACTTATGGTGGCCTGCATTGCACCGGATAGTAGTCAAAGTTACGGTAAGTACTATTAAGTCCCAAGCACTTTGCAAGCAAAGATACTTGACACTTGGGGGCTAATGTATACCGAAGCTTTCTAAATTATTAAGCCGGTCCTGGATATTAAGTCCCAAATACCTTGCAAGCAAAGATTTTTGGCACTTGGGGGCTAATGTATATCGCAAGTTAAAGGTATTGTGTTACATCCGGTTCAATTATTTTTTTTCTTTAAGCCGGGCAAGTAGCTCTAACAATTTTTCTAAGTCTACATCATATTTATTCATAAGCAATAGACTTGGGGGCTGGTACAGTAAGTGTGATTGAAAGTAAGTAGCATAAGTCATACCTCAGATTTTTGCTGTATCTGCTTCACCATGTCAATTTCCAGGTCACGGCTGCTTTGTACTTGATTGATATAGCCGGAGACAATCTCTCCAATACTCAAATGAGTATAGTTAGTGACATCCAGCTTGGCCTTCCGGTGTTCCACCAATTCCTCTTTAGAACACTTGTCAAGTACAAACGGCTGTGCCGGCTCAACAAACCGAGTCTTGAGAATTTCAACTTCCTGATAATTTGCCTTGGCGGGGCTAGGAGCCTCCGGGTTACCAGAATCGTTGAAGGTTTGTTCAGTAGGTGGGTCAGAGGAAGATATAGGAACATCATGAGACGGTTGAGGCGGCGGCTCGTGAGCAGAGGCATCGGGAGCAGTTGTGCCCAGCTCTGGTTCAGTCACAACCGGCTCTTGGGGCGGCTTATTCTTTTTTGCCCTTTTGCCTGGCTTTACTTGCACACTGTGGAAAAGGTAGACAGGTTAAATACAGCAATATGAGTAAAATAAAGCATAAGGTACAACAAGTTTATATTACCTGGGAGCAGTTTTGAAGGCTGGCATGTTGGACTGCATAGACTCACCGGAGGAAGGTGAAATATCCTGATAGTTGGAGTCAGAATAATTGAGAGGCTAACAAATGAAACCCGCCAAAGGAAAAAGAAGGTGTAAATCGGAGATAACCTCAGTCTGGCGTTTCCTGGTCATATCAGGTAAGCCGGAGGAGAGTTCCGCGTCTTTGCTGGTCTGGGTCTGCCTCCGGCTCTCATAAATCTGTCGCTTCAAAAGAAAGTCAGGATCTTGGTAAGCCAAAGGATGTGAAAATCTTACTTTCCGGGTTACTCTTCGAATTTTCTGACGCGGCTGAAGCTCGGAGTCGGAGGAGATTACAATTACCTCTTCCTCGACGGGTTGGCTGTTGCCCGTGTCTTCCTGAAAGAAGGTTAGCATCAGTAAGGTAGAAATAAAGGAGAAAGGGAAATTCAAAGGTTACCTCTTCCTCGTTATCATCAGTATCATCAAGTTGAAACAGCTCGGAGGCGCTTGGCTTCCTTTTCCTTGAGGTGGTGGGCTTGGTGGTTTTCTTTTCGGCTCTCTTGGCACCCTGGCTTTCTTGGCCGCCTCATGATCATATTGCGTGTTCCAGAAGCTATCATTTGCCTGTAAAAGGTTATAACTGGTTATGCGTAAGAATACAGCCTAACATGATAAAACATAACCCGATGGCTGGAAACTTACTGCAGGGGCCGGGTTCTTCTGGCAAAAAGGTAGTAAGCCGAAGGCATTACTATTCACTGTGCCCTCCTTCAACAAGGATTGAGTTGTAGCTTCCACTACGTCATCTGGTAAGTCGTCAGGGTTATGACGTTGAGGGTCATCCTTCTCGCCTGAATAATTACACATTAAGCCGGGGCGGCGGCTTAACGGAATTATTCTCCAAGCAATCCAGACTCGGACCAAGTCAATGCCATCTAAGCCATTCCCTAAAAGAGCTTTAATCCTCTTGATTTTGGGGGTGAGTGGCAGGCGTTCAATAGCTATCAACTTATCCGGCAGCGGGTGAGTAGGTTCAAGGCGCAATGCACGGAAGCCGGGCAGTGGATTTTCGCCAGCCGGAGAAGTATCTTGGCAGTAGAACCATGTCTGGTTCCAGTCCTTTGGATGACTCGGCAATTCAGCATAAGGGAACAAGCAGTCTCTCCGCCTTTGAATTGATATGCCACCAAGCTCCAGACTGGGCCCGTTGGCCCGTTCATTCTGCCGGTTCAAATAGAACAATTCCCTGAACAGAAGTAGGCTAGGTTCTTCTCCAAGGTAGACCTCACAGAAAACTTGAAAGTTGCAGATATTTGACACGGAGTTGGGCCCGATGTCTTGAGGTCTTAAGTCGAAGAAGTGCAAAATGTCTCTAAAGAATTTTGAACCAGGAGGAGCAAATCCCCGGCTCATGTGATCGGTAAAAATGATCACCTCCCCTTCCTTGGGTTGAGGTTTCTCTTCAGACGGGTCAGGAGCACAATAAGACATGACGTCCTTCTTGGGCAGATGGCCGGACTTCACAAACTCTGACAGTTTTCTCTCTGTAACAATGGATGGGACCCAGTTGCAGGTAATCGGAGGTTTAACAGCTTTGGGTGCCATTGGGTAAATTGAAGCCTACAACAAGATAAAGGAAATTTTCCAGTTTATTATTACCTGGAGAATAAGCATTATTGGGTTGTTTGAGATGGCGGCTTTAGTAGGGGCCTAATGACATACAGGTAGTTATGTGATAATGTTTAAACAGCTGCAGGTATTAAAGATGATTAAAATTGTCTTAAGTCGCCAAAAGCAGGCAGTGCTGACAGCCAGTATTATCTTAAACCGGTCACATGAACTACTATGACTGAAATAGAGTCAACAGACGCAGTTTTTGGTTAAGTGTGGAACAAACAGGTTTCACAATTTGCAATCATTTTTTTGGATCAAATGATGCTCTGGAAAGAAAAAAATTCTAGACCTAAAGCAGTACAGGGAAGTTCATATACTCGAGGAGGGCTTCCAAAAACAAGGAAATGAGATCTGTTTTCATACAGAATAAGCACAAAACATCCTCCACGGCAGTTCTATGTTATTTTTACGATCTGGGCAAGGGATTAGAGGTGAGAGCTAATGGAGGTTTGCATCGGGCGGCGGTGAACGTCGACGAACTAAAAAACAGTACCAATGCAGATTTGAGAAAGGGGATAAAAAGAACTCACAGATGCGGGCGAGCTGCGGAGGGTCGCCGTCGTTTTCTAGTCCGAATCAGGGTGATGCAGTGGCCTGAGTTGATGAAGACGAGGGGTTCGATGGCGGCGGCAGTAGAGCTTGAGCAGCGAAGAAAGGAGGTGCGAGGAGGAAGACGACTGAAGAAGGAGAATGGGAAAGGACCTAGGTCACGCCTATTTATAAGGAAGGGCCGATTAAGACGGCACAAGAAATGAGGAGATTGAACATTATTATCCAGCGGCCCCGGCGCCTCGGTTTTCGGGACAGTCAGTAAAGGCAAGGATCCGTTGAGGATATGGCGGAATAAAATACGAAGTCAGTGGAAGATGATGTCACGGCGGGTTATCATGAATCTAGAAGATGATGTCACTGCGGGCTATGACCTTTGCGCTGACAGAAGACAGGAAGATGTATGTTTAAGGTATTTTTAAGATTGACATGAACCGGTCCAAATCAATCTGGGGCCTAATTTTGGGGATATAACTATTTGAGTAAACCGGCTGTGAGGGGCCGGGCTATGTAAAGAAGACTCATCATGAAAGAAGCCCAAGACCCAGCATAAGGATGGCGGTTCATAGGGCTTAAGGCCCGTAGTGACAAACCACCATGATGGCATGACTTGTAACATAAGGTAAAGGTAACTAGTCACCGAGCCGGACACTGTTTATGAGCCGGCCGAGACTCTGTAGGCCACAGGGCATCAACCCGTGTATATAAGGGGACGACTCGCCGGCGGCTTAAGGGCAAGAAACAACCAATCGAGAACCGGGAATAGCGTATCTCGCTCCCTGGCCATCGAAACCTCAAGCAATACAAACCTAACTAGACGTAGGCCTTCCTTCACCGTAAGGGGCTGAACTAGTATAAACCTCGTGTGTCCTTTGTCCCGATTAACCCCTTTAAGCTTCCTAGTTGCGATGGCTCCACGATCAAGTCCTTGCAAGAGGACATCTGCCGTGACAATTCCACGACAGTATCCAGGAGTTTCACAATCTCATGGTCTAAGGAAATGATACTTGACATTAGAAAAGCTTTAGCATACGAACTACACGATCTTGTGCTAGGCTTAGGATTGGGTCTTGTCCATCACATCATTCTCCTAATGATGTGATCCCGTTATCAACGACATCCAATGTCCATGGTCAGGAAACCGTAACCACCTATTGATCAACAAGCTAGTCAACTAGAGGCTTACTAGGTACATGGTGTTGTCTATGTATCCACACATGTATCTGAGTTTCCTATCAATACAATTCTAGCATGGATAATAAACGATTATCATGAACAAGGAAATATAATAATAATAACTAATTTATTATTGCCTCTAAGGCATATTTCCAACAGTCTCCCACTTGCACTAGAGTCAATAATCCAGTTCACATCGCTATGTGATTAACACTCAAGGTCACATCGCCATGTGACTAACACCCAAAGAGTTTACTAGAGTCAATAATCTAGTTCACATTACCATGTTATTAACACTCAATGAGTTCTGGGTTTGATCATGTTATGCTTGTGAGAGATGTTATAGTCAACGGGTCTGCAACAATCAGATCCGCATGTACTTCACAAAACTTTATGTCATATCATAGATGTTGCTACCACGTTCCACTTGGAGCTATTCCAAATGGTTGCTCCATTATACATATCCAGTTTTTCTACTCATAGTCGTCCGGATAGGTGTTAAAGCTTGCATCGACGTAACTCTTAACGTCGAACTCTTTATCACCTCCATAACCGAGAAATATTTCCTTATTCCTCTAAGGATAATTTTGACCACTGTCCAGTTATCCACTCCTGGATCACCTTTGTACCCTCTTGCCAGACATGTGGCAAGGCACAAATCAGGTGCGGTACTCAGCATGGCATGCCGTATAGAGCCTATGACAAAAGCATAGGGGACGACCTTCGTCCTTCCTCTTTCTTCTACCGTGGTCAAGCTTTGAGTCTTACTCAACTTCACACCTTCCAACTCAGGTAAGAATCCCTTCTTTGACTAATCTATTTTGAACTCCTTCAAAATCATGTCAAGGTGTGCGTTCTTTGAAAGTATCATCAGGCGTCTTGATCTATCTCTATAGATCTTGATGCCCAATATGTAAGCAGCCTTTTCCAGGTCTTCCTTTGAAAATCACTTTTCAAACAACCGTTTATGCTTTCCAGAAATTCTACATTATTTCGGATCAACAATATGTCATCCACATATACTTATCAGAAATGTTGTAGTGCTCCCACTCACTTTCTTGTAAATACAAGTTTCTAGCAAACATTGTATAAACCTAAAAGCTTTGATCACTCCATCAAAGCATATATTCCGACTCTGAGATGCTTGCTCTAGTCCATAGAAGGATTGCTGGAGACAGCATACCTTTTAGCATCCTTAGGATCGACAAAACCTTTTATTGTATCACATACAACTTTTTCTTACGAAAACTGGTAAGAAAACTTGTTTTGACATCCATCTGTCAGATTTCATAATCGAAAAATACAGCTAATGTTAACATGATTTCGACGGACTTAAACATCGCTACGGGTGAGAAAATCTCATCGCAGTCAACTCCTTGAACTTGTGAAAAGACTCTTTCCCACAAGTCGAGCTTCATAGACGGTAACATTACCGCCCACGTCCGTCTTCTTCTTAAAGATCCATTTATCTCAATGGCTTGCCGATCAACGGGTAAGTCCACCAAAGTCCATGCTTTGTTTTGATACATGGATCCTATCTCGGATTTCATGGATTCTAACCATTTGTCGGAATATGGGCCCACCATCGCTTCTCCATAGCTCGTAGGTTCATTGTTGTCCAACATGATATCTAAGACAGGATCACCGTACCACTCAGGAGTAGTACATATCCTTGTCGGCCTACGAGGTTCGATAGCAACTTGATCCGAAGCCTCATGATCAATATCATTAACTTCCTCTTCAACTGATGTAGGCGCCACAGAAACATTTTTTTGTGTTGCACCACTTTCCGGTTGAAGTTGGGGAACGTAGTAATTTCTATGCCTAACACAAACATTAACTTCCTACGCAACACAAACATTAACTTTCTATGCAACACAAACATAGTTGAAGATAGAACTGTAGTTGGGGAACTGTAGTTGAAGATAGAACTATAGTTGAGGAACGTACATTAACTTCCTACGCAACACAAACATTAACTTCCTCCTCCTGTTGGGGAACGTAGTAATTTCAAAAAAATTCCTACGCACACGCAAGATCATGGTGATGCATAGCAACGAGAGGGGAGAGTGTGATCTACGTACCCTCGTAGACCGATAGCGGAAGCGTTATGACAACGCGGTTGATGTAGTCGTACGTCTTCATGGCCCGACCGATCAAGCACCGAAACTACGACACCTCCGAGTTTTAGCACACGTTCAGCTCGATGACGATCCCCGGACTCCGGTCCAGCAAAGTGTCGGGGAAGAGTTCCGTCAGCACGATGGCGTGGTGACGATCTTGATGTTCTACCGTCGCAGGGCTTCGCCTAAGCACCGCTACAATATTATCGAGGAGTATGGTGGAAGGGGGCACCGCACACGGCTAAGAAAACGATCACGAGGATCAACTTGTGTGTCTAGAGGTGCCCCCCTGCCCCTGTATATAAAGGAGCAAGGGGGAGGCCGGCCGGCCCTTGGGCGCGCCAAGGAGGAGGAGTCCTCCTCCTAGTAGGAGTAGGACTCCCCTCTTTCCTACCCCTACTAGGAGGGGGAAAGGAATGGGGGCGCCGCCCCCCCTCTCCTAGTCCAATTCAGACCAGAGGGGGAGGGGGCGCGCGGCCCACCCAGGCCGCCCCTCTCTCTCCACTAGGGCCCATAAGGCCCATTACTTCTCCCGGGGGGGTTCCGGTAACCCTCCGGCACTCCGGTTTTCTCCAAAATCACCCGGAACACTTCCGGTGTCCGAATATAGCCGTCCAATATATCAATCTTTATGTCTCGAACATTTCGAGTCTACTCGTCATGTCCGGGATCACATCCGGGACTCCGAACTAACTTCGGTACATCAAAACTCATAAACTCATAATATAACTGTCATTGAAACCTTAAGCGTGCGGACCCTACGGGTTCGAGAACAATGTAGACATGACCGAGACACGTCTCCGGTCAATAACCAATAGCGGAACCTGGATGCTCATATTGGCTCCCACATATTCTACCAAGATCTTTATCGGTCAGACCGCATAACAACATACGTTGTTCCCTTTGTCATCGGTATGTTACTTGCCCGAGATTCGATCGTCGGTATCTCAATACCTAGTTCAATCTCGTTACCGGCAAGTCTCTTTTACTCGTTTCGTAATACATCATCTCGCAACTAACTTATTAGTTGCAATGCTTGCAAGGCTTATGTGATGTGCATTACCGAGAGGGCCCAGAGATACCTCTCTGACAATCGGAGTGACAAATCCTAATCTCGAAATATGCCAAACCAACATTTACCTTTGGAGACACCTGTAGAGCTCCTTTATAATCACCCAGTTACGTTGTGACGTTTGGTAGCACACAAAGTGTTCCTCCGGCAAACGGGAGTTGCATAATCTCATAGTCATAGGAACATGTATAAGTCATGAAGAAAGCAATAGCAACATACTAAACGCTCGGGTGCTAAGCTAATGGAATCGGCCATGTCAATCACATCATTCTCTTAATAATGTTATCCCGTTAATCAAATGACAACACATGTCTATGGTTAGGAAACATAACCATCTTTGATTAACGAGCTAGTCAAGTAGAGGCATATTAGTGACGTTTAGTTTGTCTATGTATTCACACAAGTATTATGTTTCCGGATAATACAATTCTAGCATGAATAATAAACATTTATCATGATATAAGGAAATAAAATAATAACATTATTATTTCCTCTAGGGCATATTTCCTTCAGTCTCCCACTTGCACTAGAGTCAATAATCTAGATTACAAAGTAATGATTCTAACACCCATGGAGCTTTGGTGCTGATCATGTTTTGCTCGTGGAAGAGGCTTAGTCAAGGGGTCTGCAACATTTAGATCCGTATGTATCTTGCAAATCTCTATGTCTCCCACCTGGACTAGATCCCGGATGGAATTGAAGCGTCTCTTGATGTGCTTGGTTCTCTTCTGAAACCTGGATTCCTTTGCCAAGGCAATTGCACTAGTATTGTCACAAAAGATTTTCATTGGACCCGATGCACTAGGTATGACACCTAGATCGGATATGAACTCCTTCATCCAGACTCCTTCTTTTGCTGCTTCCGAAGCAGCTATGTACTCCGCTTCACATGTAGATCCCGCCACAACGCTTTGTTTTGAACTGCACCAACTGACAGCTCCACCGTTTATCCGGTTTGCGATTTAGAATCGTCCGGATCAGTGTCAAAGCTTGCATCAACATAACAATTTACGATGAGCTCTTTGTCACCTCCATATATGAGAAACATATCCTTAGTCCTTTTCAGGTATTTCAGGATGTTCTTGACCGCTGTCCAGTGATCCACTCCTGGATTACTTTGGTACCTCCCTGCTAGACTTATAGAAAGACACACATCAGGTCTGGTACACATCATTGCATACATGATAGATCCTATGGCTGAAGCATAGGGAACATCTTTCATTTTCTCTCTATCTCCTGCATTGGTCGGGCATTGAGTCTTACTCAATTTCACACCTTGTAACACAGGCAAGAATCCTTTCTTTGCTTGATCCATTTTGAACTTCTTCAAAATTTTGTCAAGGTATGTGCTTTGTGAAAGTCCAATTAAGCGTCTTAATCTATCTCTATAGATCTTAATGCCCAATATGTAAGCAGCTTCACCGAGGTCTTTCATTGAAAAGCTCTTATTCAAGTATCCCTTTATGCTATCCAGAAATTCTATATCATTTCCGATTAGTAATATGTCATCTACATATAATATCAGAAATGCTACAGAGCTCCCACTCACTTTCTTGTAAATACAGGCTTCTCCAAAAGTCTGTGCAAAACCAAATGCTTTGATCACACTATCAAAGCGTTTATTCCAACTCCGAGAGGCTTGCACCAGTCCATAAATGGATCGCTGGAGCTTGCACACTTTGTTAGCTCCCTTTGGATCGACAAAACCTTCCGGTTGCATCATATACAACTATTCTTCCAGAAATCCATTCAGGAATGCAGTTTTGACATCCATCTGCTAAATTTCATAATCATAAAATGCGGCAATTTGCTAACATGATTCGGACACACTTAAGCATCGCTACGGGTGAGAAGGTCTCATCGTAGTCAATCCCTTGAACTTGTCGAAAACCTTTTGCGACAAGTCGAGCTTTGTAGACAGTAACATTACCGTCAGCGTCAGTCTTCTTCTTGAAGATCCATTTATTCTCAATTGCTTGCCGATCTTTGGGCAAGTCAACCAAAGTCCACACTTTGTTCTCATACATGGATCCCATCTCAGATTTCATGGCTTCAAGCCATTTTGCGGAATCTGGGCTCACCATCGCTTCTCCATAGTTCGTAGGTTCATCATGATCTAGTAGCATGACTTCCAGAATAGGATTACCGTACCACTCTGGTGCGGATCTTACTCTGGTTGATCTACGAGGTTCAGTAGTATCTTGTTCTGAAGTTTCATGATCATCATAATTAGCTTCCTCACTAATTGGTGTAGGTGTCACAGAAACCGGTTTCTGTGATGTACTACTTTCCAATAAGGGAGCAGGTACAGTTACCTCATCAAGTTCTACTTTCCTCCCACTCACTTCTTTCGAGAGAAACTCCTTCTCTTTAAAGTTTCCGAATTTAGCAACAAAAGTCTTGCCTTTGGATCTGTGATAGAAGGTGTATCCAATAGTTTCTTTTGGATATCCTATGAAGACACATTTCTCCGATTTGGGTTCGAGCTTATCAGGTTGAAGCTTTTTCACATAAGCATCGCAGCCCCAAACTTTCAGAAACGACAACTTTGGTTTCTTGCCAAACCACAGTTCATAAGGCATCGTCTCAACGGATTTTGATGGTGCCCTATTTAACGTGAATGAGGTCGTCTCTAAAGCATAACCCCAAAATTATAGCGGTAAATCAGTAAGAGACATCATAGATAGCACCATATCTAGTAAAGTACGATTACGACGTTCGGACACACCATTACGCTGTGGTGTTCCGGGTGGCGTGAGCTGTGAAACTATTCCGCATTGTTTCAAATGTACACCAAACTCGTAACTCAAATATTCTCCTCCACGATCAGATCGTAGGAATTTTATTTTCTTGTTACGATGATTTTCAACTTCATTCTGAAATTCTTTAAACTTTTCAAATGTTTCAGACTTATGTTTCATTAAGTAGATATACCCATATCTGCTTAAGTCATCTGTGAAGGTGAGAAAATAACGATATCCGCCACGAGCCTCAACATTCATCGTACCACATACATCTGTATGTATGATTTCCAACAAATCTGTTGCTCTCTCCATAGTACCGGAGAACGGTGTTTTTGTCATCTTACCCATAAGGCACGGTTCGCAAGTACCAAGTGATTCATAATCAAGTGGTTCCAAAAGTCCATCAGTATGGAGTTTCTTCATGCGCTTTATACCGATATGACCTAAATGGCAGTGCCAAAAATAAGTTGCACTATCATTATCAACTCTGCATCTTTTGGCTTCAACATTATGAATATGTGTGTCACTACTATCGAGATTTAATAAGAATAGACCATTCTTCATGGGTGCATGACCATAAAAGATTTTACTCATAAAAATAGAACAACCATTATTCTCTGATTTAAATGAATAACCGTCTCGCATCAAACAAGATCCAGATATAATGTTCATGCTCAACGCTGGCACCAAATAACAATTATTTAGTTCTAATACTAATCCCGAAGGTAGATGTAGAGGTAGCGTGCCGACCGCGATCACATCGACTTTGGAACCATTTCCCACGCGCATTGTCACCTCGTCCTTAGCCAATCTTCGCTTAATCCTTAGTCCCTGTTTCGAGTTGCAAATGTTAGCAACAGAACCAGTATCAAATACCCAGGTGCTACTGCGAGCATTAGTAAGGTACACATCAATAATATGTATATCACATATACCTTTGTTCACCTTGCCATCCTTCTTATCCGCCAAATACTTGGGGCAGTTCCGCTTCCAGTGACTAGTCTGCTTGCAGTAGAAGCACTCAGTTTCAGGCTTAGGTCCAGATTTGGGTTTCTTCTCTTGAGCAGCAACTTGCTTGCTGTTCTTTTTGAAGTTCCCCTTCTTCTCCCCTTTTCCCTTTTTCTTGAAACTAGTGGTCTTTTTGACCATCAACACTTGATGCTCCTTCTTGATTTCTACCTCGGCAGCTTTCAGCATTGTGAAGAGCTCGGGAATAGTCTTATTCATTCCTTGCATATTATAGTTCATCACGAAGCTCTTGTAGCTAGGTGGCAGTGATTGGAGAATTCTGTCAATGACGCAATCATCTGGAAGATTAACTCCCAATTGAATCAAGTGATTATTATACCCAGACATTTTGAGTATATGCTCGCTGACAGAACTATTCTCCTCCATCTTGCAGCTATAGAACTTATTGGAGACTTCATATCTCTCAATCCGGGCATTTGCTTGAAATATTAACTTCAACTCCTGGAACATCTCATATGCTCCATGACGTTCAAAACGTCGTTGAAGTCCCGATCCTAAGCCGTAAAGCATGGCACACTGAACTATCGAGTAGTCATCAGCTTTGCTCTGCCAGACGTTCATAACATCTGGTGTTGCTCTAGGAGCAGGGCTGGCACCCAGCGGTGCTTCCAGGACGTAATTCTTCTATGCAGCAATGAGGATAATCCTCAAGTTACGGACCCAGTCCGTGTAATTGCTACCATCATCTTTCAACTTTGCTTTCTCAAGGAACACATTAAAATTCAACGGAACAACAGCACGGTCCATCTATCTACAATCAAACATAAACAAGCAAGATACTACCAGGTACTAAGTTCATGATAAAATTTAAGTTCAATTAATCATATTACTAAAGAACTCCCACTTAGATAGACATCCCTCTAATCCTCTAAGTGATCACGTGATCCAAATCAACTAAACCATGTCCGATCATCACGTGAGATGGAGTAGTTTCATTGTGAACATCACTATGTTGATCATATCTACTATATGATTCACGCTCGACCTTTCGGTCTCCGTGTTCTGAGGCCATATCTGTATATGCTTGGCTCGTCAAGTATAACCTGAGTATTCCGCGTGTGCAACTGTTTTGCACCCGTTGTATTTGAACGTAGAGCCTATCACACCCGATCATCACGTGGTGTCTCAGCACGAAGAACTTTCGCAACGGTGCATACTCAGGGAGAACACTTCTTGATAATTAGTGAGAGATCATCTTAAAATGCTACCGTCAATCAAAGCAAGATAAGATGCATAAAAGATAAACATCACATGCAATCAATATAAGTGATATGATATGGCCATCATCATCTTGTGCTTGTGATCTCCATCTTCGAAGCACCGTCATGATCACCATCGTCACCGGCGCGACACCTTGATCACCATCGTAGCATCGTTGTCGTCTCGTCAATCTTATGCTTCCACGACTATCGCTACCGCTTAGTGATAAAGTAAAGCATTACAGCGCAATTGCATTGCATACAATAAAGCGACAACCATATGGCTCCTGCTAGTTACCGATAACTCGGTTACAAAACATGATCATCTCATACAATAAAATTTAGCATCATGTCTTGACCATATCACATCACAACATGCCCTGCAAAAACAAGTTAGACGTCTTCTACTTTGTTGTTGCAAGTTTTACGTGGCTGCTACGGGCTTAAGCAAGAACCAATCTTACCTATGCATCAAAACCACAACGATAGTTTGTCAAGTTGGTGCTGTTTTAACCTTCGCAAGGACCGGGCGTAGCCACACTCGGTTCAACTAAAGTTGGAGAAACTGACACCCGCCAGCCACCTGTGTGCAAAGCACGTCGGTAGAACCAGTCTCGCGTAAGCGTACGCATAATGTCGGTCCGGACCGCTTCATCCAACAATACCGCCGAACCAAAGTATGACATGCTGGTAAGTAGTATGACTTATATCGCCCACAACTCACTTGTGTTCTACTCATGCATATAACATAAACACATAAAACCAGGCTCGGATGCCACTGTTGGGGAACGTAGTAGTTTCAAAAAAATCCTACGCACACGCAAGATCATGGTGATGCATAGCAACGAGAGGGGAGAGTGTGATCTACGTACCCTCGTAGACCGACAACGGAAGCGTTATGACAACGCGGTTGATGTAGTCGTACGTCTTCACGGCCCGACCGATCAAGCACTGAAACTACGGCACCTCCGAGTTTTAGCACAAGTTCAGCTCGACGACGATCCCCGGACTCCGATCCAGCAAAGTGTCGGGGAAGAGTTCCGTCAGCACGACGGCGTGGTGATGATCTTGATGTTCTAACGTCGCAGGGCTTCGCCTAAGCACCGCTACAATATTATCAAGGAGTATGGTGGAAGGGGGCACCGCACACGGCTAAGAAAATGATCATGTGGATCAACTTGTGTATCTAGGGGTGCCCCCTGCCCCCGTATATAAAGGAGCAAGGGGAGGAGGCCGGCCGGCCCTAGGGCGCGCCAAGGAGGAGGAGTCCTCCTCCTAGTAGGAGTAGGACTCCCCTCTTTCCTACTCCTACTAGGAGGGGGAAAGGAAGGGAGAGAGGGAGAAGGAAAGGGGGCGCCGCCCCTCCTCTCCTAGTCCAATTCGGACTAGAGGGGGAGGGGGCGCGCGGCCCACCCTGGCCGCCCCTCTCTCTCTCCACTAGGGCCCATAAGGCCCATTACTTCTCCCAGGGGGTTCCGGTAACCCTCCGGCACTCCGGTTTTCTCCGAAATCACCCGGAACACTTCCGGTGTTCGAATATAGCCGTCCAATATATCAATATTTATGTCTCGACCATTTCGAGTCTACTCGTCATGTCCGGGATCACATCCGGGACTCCGAACTAACTTCGGTACATCAATACTCATAAACTCATAATATAACTGTCATCGAAACCTTAAGCGTGCGGACCCTACGGGTTCGAGAATAATGTAGACATGACCGAGACACGTCTCCGGTCAATAACCAATAGCGGAACCTGGATGCTCATATTGGCTCCCACATATTCTACGAAGATCTTTATCGGTCAGACCGCATAACAACATGCGTTGTTCCCTTTGTCATCGGTATGTTACTTGCCCGAGATTCAATCATCGGTATCTCAATACCTAGTTTAATCTCGTTACCGGCAAGTCTCTTTTACTCGTTTCGTAATACATCATCTCGCAACTAACTTATTAGTTGCAATGCTTGCAAGGCTTATGTGATGTGCATTACCGAGAGGGCCCAGAGATACCTCTCCGACAATCGGAGTGACAAATCCTAATCTCGAAATATGCCAACCTAACATTTACCTTTGGAGACACCTGTAGAGCTCCTTTATAATCACCCAGTTACGTTGTGACGTTTGGTAGCACACAAAGTGTTCCTCCGGCAAACAGGAGTTGCATAATCTCATAGTCATATGAACATGTATAAGTCATGAAGAAAGCAATAGCAACATACTAAACGATCGGGTGCTAAGCTAATGGAATGGGTCATGTCAATCACATCATTCTCTTAATAATGTGATCCAGTTAATCAAATGACAACACATGTCTATGGTTAGGAAACATAACCATCTTTGATTAACGAGCTAGTCAAGTAGAGGCATACTAGTGACGTTTAGTTTGTCTATGTATTCACACAAGTATTATGTTTCCGGATAATACAATTCTAGCATGAATAATAAACATTTATCATGATATAAGGAAATAAAATAATAACATTATTATTTCCTCTAGGGCATATTTCCTTCACCTCCCACTCAATTCTTTCGAGAGAAACTCCTTCTCGAGAAAGGACCCGTTCTTAGCGACAAACACTTTGCCCTTGGATCTGAGATAGAAGGTATACCCAACTATTACCTTTGGGTATCCTATGCAGATGTATTTGTCCGCTTTGGGTTCGAGCTTTTTCGGCTGAAGCCTTAAGCATCGCAGCACCAAATATTAAGAAACGGCAACTTCGGTTTCTTGCCAAACCAATGTTCATATGACGTCGTCTCAACGGACTTAGATGGTGCCCTATCTAAAGTGAATGTAGATGTCTCCAATGCATAACCTCAAAATGATAGCAGTAGATCGGTAAGAGACATCATAGATCACACCATATCTCATAAGGTTCGATTACGACGTCCGGACACGCCATTACGCTGTGGTGTTCCAGGTGGTGTCAACTGTGAAACAATTTCACAATGTGTTAAGTGATTGCCAAACTCATAACTCAGAAATTCTCCATCGATCAAATCGTAGGAATTTGATGTTCTTGTTATGATGGTTCTTAACTTCACTCTGAAATTGCTTGAACTTTTCAAATGTTTCAGACTTGTGCTTCATTAAGTAAATATACCCATATCTACTCAAATCGTCAGTGAAGATGAGAAAATAGCGATGTCCACCGCACGCCTCAATTCTTATTGGATCACACACATCAGCATGTATGATTTCCAACAAGTCACTTGCCCGTTTCATTGTACCTGAAAACGGGGTCTTAGCCATCCTGCCCATGAGGCATGGCTCGCATGTGTCAAGCGATTCAAAATCAAGTGACTCCAAACATCCATCGACATGGAGTTTCTTCATGCATCTTACGCCAATATGACCTAAGCGGCAGTGCCACGAGAAAATGGTACTATCATTATTAACTCTACATCTTTTGGCGTGAACATGTGTATTACCACGACCGAGATTCAATGAACCATTCACATAGGGTGCATGACCATGAAAGGTATCATTCATGTAAACAGAATAACCATTATTCTCTAACTTAAATGAATGACCGTATTGCAATGAACATGATATATTCATGCTCAACGTAGACACCTGATAACATTTATCTAGGTTCAATACTAATCCCGAAGGCAGATGGAGCGTGCGATGGTGATCTCATCAACTTTGGAAACACTTCCAACACACATCGTCACCTCGCCCTTAGCCAGTCTCCGTTTAGTCCGTAGCTTTTGCTTCAAGTTACCAATAATAGTAACTGAACTGGTATCCAATACCCCGGTGCTACCAGGAGTACTAGTGAGGTACACATTAATAACACGTATTTACTTTGTTGAAGTTGCCAGCCTTCTTATCTACCATACATTTGGGGTAATACCGCTACTAGTGACCGTTCCCCTTACAATAGAAGCACTCGGTCTCAGGTTTGGGTTCAACCTTGGGTTCCTTCACTGGAGCGGCAACTGGTTTTCCATCCATGAAGTTTCCCTTCTAGCCCTTGCCCTTCTTGAAACCAGTGGTCTTGTTAAACCATCAACACTTGATGCTCCTTCTTGATTTCTACTTTTTGCGGTCTTAAGCACCGCAAACAGCTCCAGGATCATCTCCATCCCTTGCATGTCATAGTTCATCACGAAGATCTAGTAGCTTAGTGATAGTGGCTAGAGAACTCTATCAATCACTATCTTATCTGGAAGTTTAACTCCCACTTGATTTAAGTGATTGTAACACCCAGACATTCTGAGCACATGCTCACTAGCTGAGCTATTCTCCTCCATCTTGTAGGCAAAGAACTTGTCAGAGGTCTCATACCTCTCAACACGAGCATGAGCCTGAAATCCCAATTTCAGCTCTTGGAACATCTCATATGGTCTATGGCGTTCAAAACGTCATTGGAATCCCGATTCTAAGCCGTAAAGTATGGTGCACTTAACTATCAAGTAGTCACCAGGACGTATATGTCAGATGTTCATAACATCCACAGACGACGCTGGAGGGGTTGGCACACCGAGCGGTGCATCAAAGACATAAGCCTTTTATGTAGCAGTGAGGACACTCCTCAGGCAACGGACCTAGTCCGCATCATTGCTTACAATATCTTTCAACTTAATCTTTCTCTAGGAACGTATTGAAACAGGGAGCTACAACGCGAGCTATTGATCTACAACCTTTTTGCAAAGACAACTTAGACTATTGTTCATGATAATTAAGTTCATCTAATCAAATTATTTAATGAACTCCCACTCAGATAGACATCCCTCTAGTCATCTAAGTGATACATGATCCGAGTCAACTAGGCCGTGTCCGATCATCACGTGAGACGGACTAGTCATCATCGGTGAACATCCTCATGTTGATCGTATCTTCTATACGACTCATGTTCGACCTTTCGGTCTTCCGTGTTCCGAGGCCATGTCTGCACATGCTAGGCTCATCAAGTCAACCTAAGTGTATTGTGTGTGTAAATCTGGCTTACACCCGTTGTATTCGAACGTTAGAATCTATCACACCCGATCATCACGTGGTGCTTCAAAACAATGAACCTTCGCAACGGTGCATAGTTAGGGGGAACACTTTCTTGAAATTATTGTGAGGGATCATCTTATTTAAGCTACAGTCGTTCTAAGGAAATAAGATGTAAAACATGATAAACATCACATGCAATCAAATAGTGACATGATATGGCCAATATCATTTTTGCTTCTTTTGATCTCCATCTTTGGGGCGCCATGATCATCATCGTCACCGGCATGACACCATGATCTCCATCATCATGATCTCCATCATCGTGTCTTCGTGAAGTTGTCTCGCCAACTATTACTTCTACTACTATGGCTAACAGTTAGCAATAAAGTAACATAATTACATGTTGTTTATTTTGACATGCAGGTCATAAATAAATTAAGACAACTCCTATGGCTCCTGCCGGTTGTCATACTCATCGACATGCAAGTCGTGATTCCTATTACAAGAACATGATCAATATCATTCATCACATCCTTTTGGCCATATCACATCACACGACATATGCTGCAAAAACAAGTTAGGCGTCCTCTAATTGTTGTTGCAAATTTTACGTGGCTGCTATAGGTTTCTTAGCAAGAACGTTTCTTACCTACGCCAAAACCACAACGTGATATGCCAATTTCTATTTACCCTTCATAAGGACCCTTTTCATCGAATCCGATCCGACTAAAGTGGGAGAGACAGACACTCGCTAGCCACCTTATGCAACTAGTGCATGTCGGTCGGTGGAACCTGTCTCACGTAAGAGTACGTGTAAGGTCGGCCCGGGCCGCTTCATCCCATGATGCCGCCGAATCAAGATAAGACTAGTAACGGCAAGTAAATTGACAAAATCGATGCCCACAACAACTTGTGTTCTACTCGTGCATAGAAACTACGCATAGACCTAGCTTATGATGCCACTGTTGGGGATCGTAGCAGAAATTTAAAATTTTCTACGCATCACCAAGATCAATCTATGGAGTAATATAGCAACAAGGGGAAGGGGAGTGCATCTACATACCCTTGTAGATCGCTAAGCGGAAGCATTGCAAGAACGCGGATGAGGTAGTCGTACTCGTGGCGATTCAGATCACGGTCGATTCCGATCTAAGCGCCGAACAACGGCGCCTCTGCGTTCAACACACGTGCAGCCCGGTGACGTCTCGCATGCCTTGATCCAGCAAGGAGAGAGGGAGAGGTCGGGGAAGACTCCGTCCAACAGCAGCACGACGGCGTGGTGGTGGTGGAGGAGCACGGTACTCCAGCAGGGCTTCGCCAAGCACTACGAGAGACGAGGAGGGAGAGAGGTAGGGTTGCGCCTTGGGAGAGAGAGACTCGTGTCTTGGGCAGCCCCAAAACCTCCACTATATATAGGGGGAGGGGAGGGGCTGCGCCCCCACCTAGGGTTCCCTCCCTAGGGGTGGTGGCAGCCCCCAGATCCCATCTGGGTGGCGGCCAAGGGGGAGAGAGGGGGGCGCACCTAGGGTGGGCCTTAGGGCCCATCTGCCCCCTAGGGTTTGCCCCCTCTCTCTCTTGAGGGTGCCTTGGGCCTTGGTGGGAGGCGCCCCAGCCCACCTAGGGGCTGGTCCCTTCCCACTCTTGGCCCACGCAAGCCTCTGGGGCTGGTGGCACCTCCCGGTGGACCCCCGGAACCCTTCCGGTGGTCCGGTACATTACCGGTGATGCCCGGAACACTTCCGGTGGCCAAATCCACACTTCCTATATATCAATCTTTACCTACGGACCATTCCAGAACTCCTTGTGATGTCCGGGATCTCATCCGGGACTCTGAACAACATTCAGTAACCGCATACATACTTTCCCTATAACCCTAGCGTCATCGAACCTTAAGTGTGTAGACCCTACGGGTTCGGGAATCATGCAGATATGACCGAGACATCTCTCTGGCCAATAACCAACAGCAGGATCTGGATACCCATGTTGGCTCCCACATGTTCCACAATGATCTCATTGGATGAACCACGATGTCAAGGATTCAATCAATCCCGTATACAATTCCCTTTCTCTACTGGTATGATACTTGCCCGAGATTTGATCATTGGTATCCCAATACCTTGTTCAATCTCGTTATCGGCAAGTCTCTTTACTCGTTTCGTAACACATCATCCCGTGATCAACTCCTTGGTCACATTGTGCACATTATGATGATGTCCTACCGAGTGGGCCCAGAGATACCTCTCCGTTACACGAAGTGACAAATCCCAGTCTCGATTCGTGCCAACCCAATAGACACTTTCAGAGATACACGTAGTGCACCTTTATAGCCACCCAGTTACGTTGTGACGTTTGGTACACCCAAAGCATTCCTACGGTATCCGGAAGTTGCACAATCTCATGGTCTAAGGAAATGATACTTGACACTAGAAAAGTTTTAGCATACGAACTACACGATCTTGTGCTAGGCTTAGGATTGGGTCTTGTCCATCACATCATTCTCCTAATGATGTGATCCCGTTATCAACGACATCCAATGTCCATGGTCAGGAAACCTTAACTATCTGTTGATCAACGAGCTAGTCAACTAGAGGCTTACTAGGGACATGGTGTTGTCTATGTATCCACACATGTATCTGAGTTTCCTATCAATACAATTCTAGCATGGATAATAAACGATTATCATGAACAATGAAATATAATAATAATAACTAATTTATTATTGCCTCTAGGACATATTTCCAACATTTAGTTCCAGATTCTTGCAAGGAGATGATAAAAAGGAAAAGTATATGCTAACCAAATTGAGCGTCGTTTGTAGACCAAAAGACCAGGGAGGTTTAGGTGTTCAAGACCTCCAGGTGAAGAATGATGCCTTATTTAGTAAATGGCTATTCAAGCTACTTACCGAGGATGATGTTTGGCAAACTCTGATGTGCAACAAGTATTTACACCAAAAAGTGTTGTCGCATGCATATTGAAAGCCCAATGACTCGCATTTTTTGGCTTGCACTGATGACGGTAAAGAAACATCTTTTTCGCTTTGGATCTTTCGCGACAAAGGACGACTCAAAGATATATTTATAGGAGGACAAGTGGATAGGAAATGCCACTCCCCGAGAACAGAATCTAGCCTTCTACCGCATTGTATGCGATAAGAATGATATTCTTGCGCACATGCTGAGCTCTTCCCATCAGATATATCATTTAGGAGGGATTTGATTGGGCCCCGCCTTGTGTCATGGCAACATCTTTTATTCCGTTTGGAGTATATAACTTGACACAAGGGCAGGATGTGTTTCGCTGGAATCCCACTACATTTGGGTCCTTCATAGTTGACTCTATGTACCATGCACTCTCGCACAAAGATTTGAGTGGACAATAATAATCTAATTTGGAAATGGAAGATGCCATTAAAAGTTAATATTTTCATGTGGTATCTTCAGAGAGGAGTTGTGCTAACTAAAGACGACCTCGCTCGACGCAACTGGAAAGGAAACAAGAAGTGTAGCTTTTGTACTTGTAATGAGACAATCAAACATCTCTTATTTCAATGCAAATTTGCACGTTCTACATGGCCACTCATCCAAATAACTTCCTATTTGCATGCACCAACAAGTCTTGTCAATATATGTGGCCACTTGCTTGATGAAAGACCAAATACGTTTAGTATGCTAATATGGATGAGAGCGTCTGCCTTACTATGGTTGATTTGGCTATGTAGAAATGATTGTGTTCTTAATGGCTCTTCTGCTATGCAGGTTATTTACCATTGTGTGCACTGGCTTTTGGACATGGTCTACTCTGCATCGAACGGAGTACCAATCGCTATTCAAGGCTGCATGTGTGCGGTTGGAGCCGGTGGCCAGGGACGTTTTTACCCAACATGGGTGGCGGCATAGTCTACGAATCGGTCCACCATCTCTGTTGACATAGGCATAGTTCTGGTATCGTATGGCTTTACTATTGCCACTTTGTCATTTTAATATTCTTTGCCAGACAGTTCATTTGATGGTTGTGTGCATCTTAGCTATGCAGTGGCTGGGTGTTGCTCTTTATGCTTTGTATCCGCTCGATGTGAATTAATAAAGAGCACCCTTTATAAAAAATGACACATGAGCCACGGGGAATGTAAAACCGAGAGGGGATACTTTTGCAAGGAGGAGGATGGTAGATCTGATGGATGTGAGCTTCACAAGAACAAGAACTTCTAGTTGTCACTTGATCCAAATCCAATGCAAAAGACCCCCTCTCACTTAAATCCATGTTGCTCTTCATATGACCCCTAACTTTGTTCTAGTGCCATCAGGCCCGCCCGCAACACCCACGATATCACCGCTCCTCCCTCACCCTCTCCTCCATTAAGTGCTTACATATCTCACTAAGGTGGCTCCTCATCTCTAGTTGCTCTCATCACCGGATACATCTCTGTTTAACTGGAATCAACTTGATGTCACCATCTTCTTGTACTAGAATGTTGATGATCATTGTTTAAGAAAAACGTTGATGATCTACACATTTTTTTCAACATACATCTACCTGCATGCCCGCCATGGTTCCAGTTGTCCGTATTTAAGTCCAGGGAAAAGATAAATTACACACTGAAATCACAACCCCCTAACCACAAAACCTAATCATGTCAATTGTGTCATAGTCTCACCTGGTGAAAGCAGTGAAAGAGAGATGGGCAGCGACCTCTCATGGGGATCGGAAATGATGAAGTAGAGGAACCAATGAGCAAAATGTGAAACATGGCGAAAGAGGAAGAATAAACAGAACTTGTGATCTTGAAATTTTGATGTGTATGTGAGTGTTTGCGTGTGTACTGTGTTTCTAAAAAGACTTATTTCAAAAAATAACTGATCTTTGGTTTAGCGTATCTTACTCTCTTCTTTTCTATTACTCTACATATTAGCATCGACCTAGGTCAGATTTTATAAAGTCTGACCAAGTTCATTGAAAACAATCTAAACGTTCACATTAACAAATATACGTGGTATGAAAATGTGTTGAATGATGATTCTAATGGTATCAATTTGATATTGTGGGTAATATTTTATGTAAACTTGGTTAAATTTTAGAAAGTTTGACCAAGACAAAACTAATATGTGAAGTAAATAAACGAATGGCCTAGTTCACTGGCATGTGATCCCGATACCATATGTGTGGAAGTAAGCAATCAGTCATTGATCCTTTCATTCATCAATATTGTTCAATCTATCGAGTTGGACGATGCTTCGGTGCCTTAACGCATCTACTTTTGTGTCTATAACATGTGGGACCAACAGATGGCTGACCCACATGTCAGTGATCCAAAGGCAGGTGCCTTTAAAGCACCGAAGCTATGGAGTCATATCACACATCCACATCCCCAAAGGGGAACGCGGAATAGTACATGTGAATTGTGATAGAATCCAACGTGCATAGGCATAGCCATGCATGGAGGAATGGCACTGTGCAAGCAAAAGTAGCGCACACAGACGCACATTGCGACGCTGGACCCCGGCGGCCCGGCCGTCCTGCATGCAAAATGATTCCATGCAGAAAGCAGCTTCAACATCAACTACTCGCGCCATTGACAAGTCCTGCTGGTGCTCGCACGCCCTTTCCTTTTCAAACCCCAATCGAGAATTCCCACTGTTATAAAGTACACCAAGGACGTCGCGTCACCACGTCGGTGTCTCAGCCTCTCAGGGCTGTATATCATACACTGTGCTTGTGAACGTGCTTGTAGTGTGTACCGCGTTGCCGAGCACGTGGAGGCTTTTCAGCCGTTCATCGCTGGCTATGGGACGGAAAGATTGCGTCGAAATGGACGGTTTCCAGTTTTCTCTTCCTCTGACTGATCCTCTCCAGTTCTGCACGCGAATGATGAAACCGTGAGGCGGTTCGTCGTGCCTTGTTTGGATGTAGTGTCGAATGCTCACGAAACATGTCCAACAATGTAATAGACACTGTTGAAGCTGGCAGTTCACGTGCCAGTGATTGCTACAGTCGGATGCAGCAGTGTTTTTCCGCCAGGGGAGAATGCGACCCAACGAATTACTAAAATTAAGTGGATGTGGCATGAACCATGCAGGAGCCAGGAAGTGACCCACGTACGCTCGTACGCGTCGACGTCGTCATGAGGTGTTGTTTGGACGTATCATATCATCGAGCCAGCAACGTCGCGGATCTCCGGCCGGCTGGTTCACGACGCGCAAACCGGATCGGCCGACAGCCGTACGTACGTACTGCCTGCGTGACCGCCCGTTGTCTTCCCTTCCCTCGGTAGAGCTCACGACCGGGCCGGTGCACGTGAACTCGGCTGTCTGGACTTAACACGACTACGTACTGCAAGAGTACGTTGTTGATGTGTATTTGCACGATCTTGGCTTGCAAAGTGCAAACGGCAGAGCGCACGTACGGCGTGCATGGTTAAATGGTTTGAGACGGTACGAGAGGAGAGGTCCAGGGAGAGGGGGAGAGGGAGAGATGGAGCGAGGCAGGAGGCCGTGCCGTGCGCTTGCATGGTCCTTGTCAACCGCGGCGGACGGGCATGATCGACTGGTCGCCGGTGGCGCATGTGGCCGTGCAGGGGGAGATGGGTGCCGTAATGATGCCCGCGAGACCCGATAAAAGCCGGCAAGGAAGCGAGCACAGGGAAAAGCGAACCACCCGGCCGGCCACGCTGGCGCCGAGGCAACCACTCAACACGGAGCTGCTGTGCTGCTGCATGCCCCATCATCCTCCGCCGCGCACCCACTAGCCGGCTACCAAGCTAGCCAAGTGGCCTCTATACGTACAAGAGAAAGTCCCTGGACGATTTGATTCGACTTGTTGGCGTGCGCGCGCGTGCCGAAACGCACCGGCGAAATCCGGCTACGGTGGAGGAGGA
This sequence comes from Triticum urartu, assembly GCF_056163025.1. NCBI lineage: Eukaryota > Viridiplantae > Streptophyta > Magnoliopsida > Poales > Poaceae > Triticum > Triticum urartu. The sequence goes on along the minus strand of NC_141874.1, from coordinate 155,701,531 downwards.
TCGCATGCATTCTGATCCGAAAGAACGCATGCATGCAGGATATCTGTATGTACCACTACCACTGCGCTAATGCATTATGGATCATGCATCCATGGAATGGAAGAGATAGACGATCTAGCGTCCAGCCGCCCAGGTCCCGTGACCAAGGCTTGTGACGTACAAATGCCGTGGCCGTGTCACGAGTAGTGTATGAGTGTGACGTACGTACAAATGTCGCGACGATGGTTTTTTCTTTTGAGAAACTCCGTGTACAGATTTGCACATGCACTATAGTAGGCTTCACATAGATGCTGAACCCCCCTTTTTTTTGCCGGGAACATAGATGATGAATCCCATGGTTTAATGCAGTTCCTGCATTTCCTTGCCCAGTCAGCTACTGAGGCAATATGACTGGTTTTCAGGAAGATATGCAAAGATGTTTTTTAGTGCACAAAAGGTCCACAGAAAAAATATGCCCAGAAGTTTCAAGAAAAACGAGCCATGCAAAAGGGGCGGCGGCGTCCTGGGCCGATTTTGCGAGTCTCGAGATGATTGAAGCCATCCGGGGCAGGGCGAGCCGGGGAGGACGCTCGGCCTTTTCTTGTTTTCTTTTTCTTTTTTGTTTTTATTTATGTTATTTTTATCTTCTTTGTTTTTTTTATTTTGCATCTTTTTATTTGTCCTAAGTTGAGCCTTGTAAAATTGAATTTATATAGATAAAATATTAATATTCACGGTATAAAATCAATATCATTAGATGCATCATAGAACTAACTTTCATATTGTATAACTTTAGTATTGTGCTCCAGATGTTAATATTTTTAATATAAACTTAGTCAAACTTTACAATGTTTTACTTAATACAAATCTTATATGCAGTGTAAAAAACAGATGGGGTATATCCACTTTTCTTTTCGTTTTGATTTTCCCTTATATATTATTATTTTGTGTTTCCTCTTTCTTTCTTTTCTTTTGATTTCTTTTTATTTTTTTTAGAAAAATCGATTACAACTTAGACACACATGCACACACATTCACACCACCGCACGCATGCACTCACATATTAACCAACTTTCTTACACTCCCATATTGATATTGGGATTATTCACTTCAAAAGTTATGGAGTTTCAAGATTGACGAAATCACCGCAGACATCTTGCTATAGAACCGAATGCCGTGTCTCACTACGGCAATAATCTGCATTAATGAGACACTAAAGCATCAAACTCGGGGTCTGATCTCTAGTGGTGCGAGGGTAGCACCGCCCTCCTAACCATCAGACCATTGGCTGGTTCTCTCTCTTTTACTGTCTTATGTTCCAAATTCAGTTACTTAGTACTCCCTCTGATCCATAATAAGTGTCATGGTTTTAGTTCAAATTTGAACTAAAACCACAACACATCTTACGGATCGGAGTGAGTAATTTTTTTTAGTTCTTGCATGGTAAATGCATGAACTTATGAAATTCGTATTTTCTTTTGAAGTTATGAACATTTATTTTCATATGTATAAACATTTTGTTCTAAAATATATAAACACCTCATTTGAGATACATGAACATTTCTTTAACAATCATAAAAGAAATTCTTTGAAATACATGAGCAGTTTATCAAGTAGTATGAGAAAATAATTTGAAGTACGAATTTGTTTTTACATATTTTTTTTACTATATGAAACATTTTCAATAGTGGCATCAACCTTCTTATGTGGTATACATGAACAAATATGTCAAGGTGTGAACAAAATTGTAAACCAGGAAAGCCTTTTTAATGGATCTATTCATGTGATTTGTAAGACGCGGTATATCACATATTAAAATGATTGATGACAGTATTTTACTTTTAAGACATTTTTTTATTTTGGAAAGAGAAAACATGTGTGCTAATGGTCAAACCAATGGCGGACACATCCTAGTAGTTGATCCCCGATAACATATTTATCTCAACAGGTAACTATGTCACCTCATCACACAATCATGCATGAAAAAAGGCCCACCTTAACATGCAACATGCATGCTAAAAGGCTCAAATGTTTTAATTATATTATGTTGCTTATATTCAATAAATATTTTATAATTACATGTATTTTCAGTTTAAGTTCTTATCTTATTAATCCAGATTTTAATTGTCATATAGTCAGCATTATCTAGTTTACTTGGTGCCTTAGACATAGTCGGGAGCTCGTATTATTGCAGGGAGCATGGGGTCATTCCCTGTGGGGAGAAAATAAGAAACAAATATTTATCAATAATCTAAAATGCAAACATTTAATAAAATACGATCCCAATATTATTATCTTTTGAAGTGAATAATCCCAATATTATGTATTAGCAAAATATGATATTTCGTCGGTTCATGAAATTTGTTCCTGTAGGTGGTGATTTTTTGGTCATTTTTAGGAAGTATTCTTGATATATTCATATGATCATAGTCATGAAATGTGTTAATAGATCACAAAAAAAGTGTGCTTAAAAAGTGTCCACCACACTGACACAAACACGACTAACATGTTTGTATTGTTATTTTTTAATCAAAACAGAAGAAACCATGAGTAAAAATCTACTAGTGAAAGGCGTACTTTAGGCAAAATCTACCTGTAGAAATTTTACTAATCAAAAGCATTTTTATAATGAATTATAAGAAATAAAATAAAATGGAAACATCGTAAAAAGGGAAATTCTAAAACAAAAAATGAAAAATGAAAATAGTCACCAAATTCAGAAATAGAAATGTACTCACTCCGTTCCAAAATAATTAAAGATCTAGGTCTGTCACAAGAATGCAGAATACTCAATTATGAGCATGCATGATTCTTTAATTGTTTTGATAATTTTTTTATGTATTACTACTGTTCATTCCTCGTGCGAGTGCACCAGTGAGCCACTCTGAATGATACTAAAATTTACGAACCAACTTATGGTTAGACGGTTAGGAGGACAATAGTATCCTCTTCCCACCAGAATTCAAGTCTCAGGCTTGACATTGATGCTCATATTTTCATGGATTTAATACAGGCCTTTCGGCGATGTGCGTGCAGTGGGAGGGACGTTCCCATCGACTATGAAGACGCCTGTGGGGACTTCGTCAATCTTAAGATGATGTGCCGACTCAGTCTTTCGAAGGTGCTCATAGAGGTAGGATATGTGTGCGTGTATTTATAGGAATAAGTGTATGTGCATATGTATAAGCGTCTACATAAGTACCGTGTTAGGATAATGATATTAAAATTTGTTGGACGTCCTATATACCTTCATGACATATTCATTTCTTGTCCTATTTCTATGTATAGTGTAGATTGATTGTACAAACAGTATAGTCCAATGTCAGGACCGAGAACTGAGGTATACAAGACTAGTTAAGAAGATCATTGCTCGTGGCAATTAGCTTGTTGGCCTGTACAGTGTAGGAGTTTTTTTTTCTATTTCTTTTATGCTTTCTTGGCCTTCATTGTGCTGTGGCCCAGCTGATGTATGTCGAGTGCGGTTGAACTTGGATTGTATGGACCGATGCTTTACTTATACTAGTAAATTACACGTGCTTTGCACGTCAGTCCACAATAAAGCCGGATAATAGCGTAAGGTTAACCGATAACTAATTAGGTGAGTGCCACTTGTGTTTTTTTTGGGGGGAAAGTATAATTTATGTTTAAAATAGAAACAATTGTTGTCATTTGAAATATTAAAGAAATGACTCAAGTTTCTAATCCAGATTCTTTTGTATTTTTTTTGCACGTGATTGAGTTAATTTTATTTATTTGTTGGGTTATTATTGAGTCAAGTTAATGTTATATGGTGCAAATGGGGCACCCCTAATTTCTTTCTTTATTTCATTTGACGATGGAATAAGCTGTTTGACATTACTTTTTCAGTTTAAATTACTTATGTTGATCACCCATGCATGTATTTAATTTTTTTAATGCGCTATATTGGTCTATGGGCTGAAATTAGTGACAAAATTCGGCCTTGAACTGAAGGGGCTACTCGGTGATTATTAAGAAGGCGCCATTTTTACACTATTTGACCATTCACAACTTATTTGACTATAGGATCGAGTAGGGTATTTCGGTGCCCAGGCTCATCTGCATCCGGTTAGAAAAAATTCATAAAAAAATTCAAAACAAATTCAAAAAATTCTAATTTTTTTTTGTGTGGTAGAAAATTTGGTGTGTGAGACCTGCTCCAAATTTCAAGTCATTTGGACATCTGAGCATTTTTAAGCAAAAAAGACAAATTAGATCAAAACAGTACATGAACAGTAAACATTTTTACAGACCCCCAATTTTTTTTTGCTGAGAGCTGCTCATATATCCAAATGACTTGGAATTTGGAACGGGTCTCACGCAACAAATTGTCTATGACACAAAATTTTTTTTGGAATGTTTCTAGTATTTGTTTTGAATTTTTTCGTTAGCGCGGGTGCAGAGATGGATTTTCGTATAGGATCTTCTTTCTTTTGCTAGGAGTCATCCCGATGTTTCTCATCTCATGGTAGTTCTGGGTTTCTAGTACTGCTACAGGTAATTAACCCTCCATAATCTGTCATCAGATGATCCCGGTGTGATGTCTCTGTAGCACCTGCGCGAGCAGCAACAGAAACCGGGGTGAACAACGATAATACCACCAACTATGTTCCTACAATACTCTGCCTCGGAGACTTACGAATGCGTAGGATTTTATGGCAGCCAGTACGCGGCGGCCAGCGGGAGACCAGCAAAAGCAGCGAGGGAAAACGTCGGCGACTGCGCACGGAGTAGTGCGAGCTAGGCAGCCATCTGATGCGAGGAAGAGGGCGAGCAGCTAGGCGTTACACTTACACCGGCGTTCCTCCCGGTGCGGAGCCGGCGCCGGCCATGGCTTATATTCAGATCCAATAGTGGCCGTCAGGTCGACGCAAGCTCTGCTCCATCAATCCACGATGGTTCTCGAACACCCGAGACCGTGGGAGATAGTACCGGAACTGCCACGCGGCTAGATCCAGATCAACATAAAAGTTGATCCAACGGTTAGGGACGCTGGGATTTGCCAATTATCAACCGTTGGATACCTATAAAATCAACGGCTAGCATTTGAACTTATTCATACACTATATAGGGGTATAGAAAAGCGGGGCGAAAGCCTATTTCGAGAAGATGCCGGTATTCTGCAACAGTTAAATACTCTGCAACATAAATGAAATTTTATTTTTGTCCCCAACAGAGCTAACAAGGGTGTCAACCTTACTAGTTTTGCTAGTTGCTGTTGGGAAACATAGTAGAAAAAAAAACAGCCCTACGATCACCCAGGAATAATATGAAGATGCATTAACTATTTGGATTTGATTGTTATCGACTCTAAGTTGTAGCGAAAGAAGATGAGTTGGTGTAGATCGTATTTGGAGACCTCGAACCATAGATGAACGATCCCGCGAAACGCCCACGAATAGTTCCTCGAACAGAAGATCGAAAGCACGACCTCTCTACAACTTGCAAACATACAGTCCCCACAATCCGGCAGCGCTTCACCGTCTAGAGCTAATCGTCACCGGAGAAGTAGAGGGAGGATATTAGAACCACGTTGGGCTTGTAATTATGAGGATCTTGATCAAGCTTTAATTGATCAAGTAGGACCACCTAGAACTAGAGGAGGCTCCAAAACTTTGTTTGTCCAAAAAGTGCAAAAACCTCTAGTATATAGGTTGGTGGAGGAAGAGGGGGCACCACAAGGGGAGGGAAAGTCCCCCTCCCATGGTCGTCCAAGAGGAGGGGGATTCCACCCCCAATTCGGCCTCCCTCTCCCCTTCCATCCCTTGGCCTTTTAAGTCCTGTTGATATTTAATTAAATATAAAAGCATTCTAAATATTATTAGAGCCTTTGATTATTAATTTAACATCTCCAGAAACATTCTTCACCTATATATTATTTATCGCAAATACACGGTATTGCCCGATAAATTCTGAAACCCTTCTGGTGACATCAAGACGCTTCCGGTTCCTCTCGAAAATATTTTGAATATTAACGAAACTATTTCACAAATAAATCCTCATTACTCACGTCCTACTAACAATCAGCAGATCATGATCACCTTAACCTTGTGACCCTGTAGGTTTGGTAAAACATTGGCATGAACAAAACCCCTTTGTTCAATGACCGATAGCGGAACCATGGACATCCATATCGATCCCTATGATTACGCAAATGGCATTCGAGTGAACCTTTGGTTATCATGTGCTATTCCATTTGCTTCACGATACTTTACAAAACCCGAGGTGAGATGTATCGGTATCCTCTTGAGTCATACACATGCTCACTATACCGGTTTCCTCGTTACCGGTTTTATTCTTTTTTCTTGTTGACATGTTATGGCATCCCCGTGACATGGTCACATGTGTCTGCCCAGACAATGATGAATGCTTTCATACCGAGAGGGCCCTAAGAATATCTCTCCATCGCCGGAGGAGCAAATTTGACTCTTCAGCGATCTAGTCCCTTGTCTAACTTTTAGATGAACGTGTAAGTTGTCGTTATGATCACTGAGGGAGTCCTGGATTAGGGGGTCTCCGGACAGCCGGACTATATCCTTTGGCCGGACTGTTGGACTATGAAGATACAAGATTGAAGACTTCGTCCCGTGTCCGGATGGGACTCTACTTGGCGTGGAAGGCAAGCTAGGCAGTACGGATATGGATATCTCCTCCTTTGTAACCGACCTTGTGTAACCCTAACCCTCTCCGGTGTCTATATAAACCGGAGGGTTTTAGTCCGTAGGACAATAACATACAATCATACCATAGGCTAGCTTCTAGGGTTTAGCCTCTCTGATCTCGTGGTAGATCTACTCTTGTACTACACATATCATCAATATTAATCAAGCAGCACGTAGGGTTTTACCTCCATCAAGAGGGCCCGAACCCGGGTACAACATCGTGTCCCCTGCCTCCTGTTACCATCCGCCTTAGACGCACAGTTCGGGACCCCTACCCGAGATCCGCCGGTTTTGACACCGACATTGGTGCTTTCATTGAGAGTTCCTCTGTGTCGTCGCCGTTAGGCTTGATGGCTCCTACAATCATCGATAGCGATGCAGTCCAGGGTGAGACTTTTCGCCCCGGACAGATCTTTGTGTTCGGCGGCTTCGCACTACGGGCCAACTCGCTTGGCCATCTGGAGCAGATCGAAAGTTACGCCCCTGGCCACCAGGTCAGGTTTGGAAGCTTAAACTACACGGCCGATATCCGCGGAGACTTGATCTTCGACGGATTCGAACCTCTGCCTTGTGCGTCACGCGGTCACGATGAGTACGATTTAGCTCTACCATCAGACAGTGTCCAGGAGATCGCACCGGCAGCCACTTCGACCCTCAATTCGGAGCCCGTTGCGCCGTCCATGGACGGGTGGATGGACCCCGCCACAGAGGCCTTACCCTCAATGGCGATCGAGCCGAACATCGACCTTACCCTGCACGAGAGCCGTGTTGTCAGACTGCCGGATCCTTCTCCGGCCACGGACTCTGAACTACCTGCGCCCGTTCCTAGCGAATCCGATTGGGAGCCGATCATGGAGTTTACCTCCGCGGATATTTTTTAGCACTCGCCCTTTGGCGACATACTGAACTCATTAAGGTCTCTCTCCTTGTCAAGAGGATCCTGGCCGAACTATGTCCGGCAGGATTGGGATGTGGATGACGAAGAAATTCGCTGCCCACCCACCACCCACTTAGTAGCCACTGTCGACGACTTAACCGACATGCTCGACTTCGACTCCGAAGACATCGACGGTATGGACGACGATGCGGGAGACGAAGAGGAACCACTGCCCACATGGCACTGGACAACCACCTCATCATACGATATATACATGGTGGACACACCCAAAGAAGGCAATGGCGACGAGACAGCGGAGGATGACCCCTCCAAGAAGCAACCCAAGCGCTGACGTCAGCGGCACCGCTCTAAGTCCCGCCAAAGCGAAAGTGGTGATACCGGCACAGGAGATAATAAAACCCCGGACAGTGCCGAAGACAACCCCCTCCAGCAAGATTCAGCACAGGAGGATGGAGAAGCCAACCCTCATGAGAGAGCGGCAGATAGAGAGGAAGAGGATGATAATTACATACCTCCCTCCGAAGATGAGGCAAGCCTCGACGATGACGAATTCGTCGTGCCAGAGGATCCCGTCGACCAAGAGCGCTTCAAGCGCCGGCTTATAGCCACGGCAAATAGCCTTAAAGAAAAGCAGCAGCAACTTCAAGCTGATCAAGATCTGCTAGCTGACAGATGGACTGAAGTCCTCGCGGCCGAGGAATATAAACTCGAGCACCCCTCCAAGAGTTACCCAAAATGCAGGTTGCTACCCTGACTGGAGGAAGAAGCGTATGACGCGGCTGATCGACCACCTCGTGGCCGCGATAGAGAGGCATTCCAGCCAAAAACTCAGCCTGCACACCGACGCCATTCAAATAAAAAGGCATGGGGAAATACGCCAGACCTGCGAGACGTATTGGAGGACAAAGCAAAACATGCAAGATCGATCTACGGATCACGAGGGCGCGCCACTATGCAAGACGATAAACATCACGCCGGATACAGTAAAAGTAAATCCGGCTGGGCCGAACACAACAGGCAAGACCCATTCGAGCTGCAGTAGTGATTAAGCCCAATACAGAGGCGCCGCACACCCCTTATGCTTCACAGACGAAGTCATGGATCATCAAATCCCAGAGGGTTTCAAACCCGTAAATATAGAATCATAGACGGCACAACAGATCCTGTGGTATGGATCAAGGATTTCCTCCTCCACATCCACATGGCCCACGGTGATGTCTTACACGCCATCAAATACCTCCCACTAAAGCTCAAAGGACCAGCGCGACATTGGCTTAACAGCTTGCCAGTAGAGTCCATTAGCTGTTGGGAAGATCTGGAGGCCGCATTCCTCAACAACTTTCAGGGCACTTATGTGCGACCACCAGATGCCGATGACTTGAGCCACATAATTCAGCAGCTAGAAGAATCGGCCAGGCAATTCTGGACTCGGTTCCTCACAAAGAAAAATCAAATTGTCGACTGTCCGGAGGCAGAGGCCCTAGCAGCTTTCAAACACAACATTCGTGACGAGTGGCTAGCCCAGCACCTTGGTCAGGAAAAGCCGAAATCTATGGCAGCCCTCACGACACTCATGACCCGCTTTTATGCGGGAGAAGATAGCTGGCTGGCTCGCAGTAATAACCTATCAAAGAACCGTGGTACTTTGGATACCAAGGACGGCAATGGCAGGTCACGTTGAAATAAACATAAGCGCCGCATTAACAGCGACAATACCGAGGATACGGCAGTCAATGCCGGATTCAAAGGCTCTAAACCCGGTCAGCGGAAAAAGCCATTTAAAAGAAGCACTCTGGGCCCGTCCAGTTTGGACCGCATACTCGATCGCTCGTGTCAAATACACGGCACCCCCGACAAGCCAGCCAACCACACCAATAGGGATTGTGAGGTATTCAAGCAGGACGGCAAGTTAATTGCTGAAAACAAAGATAAGGGGCCACATAGCGATGACGAGGAAGAGCCCCGACAGCCGAACACCGGAGGACAGAAGAGGTTTCCCCCACAAGTGCGGACGGTGAACATGATATACGCAACCCACATCCCCAAGAGGGAGCGGAAGCGTGCGCTCAGGGACTTATATGCATTGGAGCCAGTCGCCCCAAAGTTCAACCCATGGTCCTCCTGTCCGATCACCTTCGATCACAGGACCACCCCACTAGTATCCGTCATGGCGGATTCGCCGCACTGGTTTTAGACCCAATTATTGATGGATTTCACCTCCCTCGAGTCCTTATGGATGGCGGCAGCAGCCTAAACCTGCTTTACCAGGACACAGTGGGCAAAATGGGTATAGACCCCTCAAGGATCAAACCCACAAAAATGACCTTTCAAGGCGTCATACCGGGTGTAGAAGCCCATTGCATAGGCTCAGTCACACTCGAAGTGGTCTTCGGATCCCCGGATAACTTCCGAAGCGAAGAGTTAATCTTCGATATTGTCCCGTTCCGCAGTGGTTATCATGCACTGCTCGGGCGAACCGCATTTGCGAGATTCAATGCGGTACCGCATTATGCATACCTCAAGCCCAAGATGCCAACACCTCAGGGGGTCATTACAGTTAATGGAAACATAGAGCGCTCTCTCCGAACGGAGGAGCACACTGCGGCCCTCGCAGCGGAAGCGCAAAGCAGCCTCTCAAGGCAATCCACTAGTTCAGCGTTTAAGGACCCGAACACCCTCAAGCGCGCCCGGAGTAATCGGCAACAGGACCGCCTGGCATGTTCCGAGCTCGCATAGCAATGCGGCTCCCACCCCGGCCCAATCCAAACGGCGAAATTCGTACCACGCGTACATAATTACGCATTAAAAATACCATGGGCATAGGCGGGGAGGGGGGCACAACTACGGCACGCCCCAATAAGCGGCTTAAACCGCACTAGGGGCTTCCCGCTTTGTTATTTTCTATTTCAGGACTTTAATCTCTGGCAACCCTGTCCGGCAGCATGATTGCCGAACACATGATGCAGCAACCAAGGAGGCAGAAAGCTATGTCACACCACGGAACTCCCAGGTGGATTACGATAACGAGTGAAATATTTGCTTTAATACTATTCCTCAGCTTGCCCTTGGAAGGGACATAGTCCTACCTTTTGCTTATCGCACTATCTGTATCATTCTGCTTTAACACACCTTTTTGAATAAACAATGCATAGCATTAAGACTATTATTGCATTCTTCTTTATATATATATATATATGTGTTCATTAATGACGCATTGCAACCGTACACTTTGGTACGGCCAATACACCAGGGGCTTAAGTACCCCACAATATGGTGTGAGAAGTCCGAACACTTTCACAAGTGCGACACCCCGAACTTGTAGCATTATATGCATCAGCTCCGAATCATGTCCTTGGTCAAATGTTGGTTTTGCCCGGCTCCTATGTTTTGGTACCTTACGTTTTGCTCTATCGGCTAAGGTAGCACTAGGAGAACTACTGCGATTGTGCCCCGATTCTGCTGGGCTAAGCACCTCAGTAGAGAAAGCTAAAACTGACTGTCATGATAAGGCGAGAGACTGGTCGCTGTTCGGCGAGGTTTCGAGTCCCTAAAGACTTATGCCGCTTAGAGCGAGGAGCCGGTCCTGTCCGGCTTAAAGGCGTGTATCGCGCCCCGAATTCGGCCTTCCGAATACCAGGGGCTTCGCCGAAATTTAAAATTATAGAATTCTATGGCTAAGTGAGAGTGATAAAGCATTATTAGTCTGGTTGCCTTGTTCACTGTGCTGAGCACCTCCCTCGAAGGACCCAAAAATGGGAACAAGAGTGCTCAGGTTTATTCCGAACACCCCAGCACTCGCGGCATGGGGGCAGAAGCCGAGGACTAGCCATCTCTCAGATTGGATAAACAGCCAAACAGAAGGTAATATTTTAAATTCAAACAAGCGTTGCATAGCGCATATGAAACAAATTTTCACCATACAGGATCACACGAGCAAGTTTACTCAAATATTACATCCTTTGGACATTCGTCCGCTACAAGACGGGCACCCTTCAGGACACCCTCATAATAAATTTCGGGGCTACGATGCTCCTTGCCCTGCGGCAGTCCTTCCTTGATCAGCTTCACTGCGTCTAGCTTGGCCCATTGCACCTTCAAACGGGCGAAAGCCCGGCATGCACCTTCGATGCAGACGGACCGCTTAACGACTTCCATCCGTGGGCAGGCATCCACAAGCTGCCTCACCAGGCCGAAGTAGCTGTTCAGAAGGGCGTCGCCAGGCCACAGCCGGACTATAAGGCCCTTCATGGCCTGTTCGGCCGCCTTGTGTAGCTCGACCAACTGCTTTAGCTGGTCGCTCATAGGCACCGGGTGTTCGGGCCCAGTATATTGGGCCCAGAACAACTTCTCCGTTGAGCTTCCCTTCTCAGCCTGGTAAAAAGTTGCGGCATCTGACACGCTGCGGGGCAAATCTGCGAATGCTCCTGGAGAGCTCCGGATTCGGGTAAGTAACAGGTAATTTACTTTCACATGCTTGCTTTGCATATAGAATGCCTTACCCGCCGCTATCTTCTTCATTGCATCAATCTCCTGGAGGGCCTTCAAGGCTTTAGCCTTGGCATTTTTCGCGCTTTCGAGGGCTGCGGCAAGCTTGGACTCTCGCGTCTTCGAGTCACGCTCCAATGCCTCGTGCTTCGTCACGAGAGCTTGGAGCTCTTGCTGCACCTTGCACACTCGTGTCTCATGCCTTTCCTGCTCGGTGCGCTCCTTGGCCGTTTTGTTTTCGGCCTCGGATAGCGCTTGCTTCAGGGTCGCCACCTCGGTCGTGGCCCCTAGCAAATTCACGATGATCCTGTCATTTTGCAATCGCGTCTTCTTTTATATATACATATCTATAGACAGGGTATTACTTGCCCTTGTTCTCCTCGAGCTGCCTCTTTGCAAGGCCGAGCTCTTTCTTGGACCCCTTGAGGTCCTACTTCAATGCGGCAACCTCCGCAGTCTGTGCGGCAGCGGCCAGCAGCGAAGCCTGCATACGCATATAGACATACTTATGTTAGACTCCTGCGGTATTATTCGATCCTCTATTCGGCTTTTCTTTTTGAACACCGAACATAGCATCAGGGGCTACTATCTATGCGGTAATATTTTTCTATATTTCAAAAACTTACCTCAAAGCATGTTAGAAGGCTGGCACAGGCTTCAGTCAGTCCGCTCTTGGCGGACTGAACCTTCTGGACCACCGCACTCATAATAGTGCGGTGCTCCTCGTCGATGGAAGCGCTGCAAAGCGCTCCCAGCAGATTGTCTGGTGCCTCTGGATGGACAGAGGTCACCGGCAGAGCCGTCTTGCCCCTCTTGGAAGGAGGCCGCCTGCCCGAATCCGGAACCGCTGGAGGTTCCGGCGCGGTGTTCGGCTGAGGGCCGAACTCGGAGCCCTCGGGGGCCTTGTCCCCTCTGCTCTCGGAGTCCGGAAGGTCGCCTTGAGGCGCCTCCGGGACTATCTCCCCCGACCCGGTGCCTCTTGAGACAATACCTCGGCATTTTCCGTAGGGCAAGGGGAGGTGGCGGTCGGAAGTGGATCGTTGTCCATATCCGACGAGCCCAGGGAGCCGTCCGACGATACGTCGATATGGGTCGTGGCGGTCTACATAGTCATAATTCGGCGTTAGGAGAAGCAGTGCGACAAAGGAATGCTATGAGTCACTCTGGTATCCGAATACTTACGACTTCCCCGGGGGTTTGGCCTTGGGCAGAGGGGCCGGACAGTTAATCTGCCCCGACGTCTCCACCCAGTCCTGTCAAAGGCATGGAGATCAGACCCCACACATGATTAAGCTAGGGGAAATAAATATCCTACTGGATGTATAGAACTCACCGAACGCGCTAGGCGCTTTGCGCTTAGCCCGCGGTCCTCGGCGAGAGAAGGAGGGACCTCGGCGCCCTTGAACAACACCTTCCAGACGTCCTTGTGCATCGTATCGAACAGCTCGCTCAGAGTCTGGTGCTGGGCCGGGTCGAACTCCCACAAGTTAAAATCCCGTTGTTGACACGGGAGGATCCGGCGAATGAGCATGACCTGGAGTATGTTGACAAGCTTGAGCTTCTTGCTTGCCATACTCCAGATACATTCCTGGACTCCATCCAGCTCCACCGATGAACCCCACGACAAGCCCTTCTCTTTCCAGGAAGTGAGCCGTGTAGGGAATCCGGATCGAAACTCGGGGGCCGCCGCCCATTTGGCGTCGCGCGGCTCGGTGATGTAGAACCACGCCGATTGCCACCCCTTTATGGTCTCCACGAAGGAGCCTCCAAGCCATATAACGTTGGGCATCTTGCCCACCATGGCTCCACCGCATTCTGCTTGCTGGCCGCCCACCACCTTTGGCTTGATATTGAAGGTCTTTAACCACAGGCCGAAGTGGGGCCGAATGCGGAGGAAAGCCTCACACACGACGATGAATGCCGAAATGTTGAGGACGAAGTTCGGGGCCAGATCATGGAAGTCCAGCCCGTAGTAGAACATGAGACCACGGACGAATGGATGTAGGGGAAACCCCAGTCCGCGGAGGAAGTGGTGGAGGAAAACTACCCTCTCATGAGGTTCCGGGGTAGGGACGATCCGCCCCGCAGCGGGCAGACGATGCGCGATATTCGCGGCTAGGTATCCGGATCCGCGCAGCTTTTTGATGTGTCCCTCCATAACGGAGGAAGCCATCCACTTGCCTCCCGCTCCGGACATGTTTGGAGAAGGTTGATGAGAAAGATGTGGACTTGGGCATTGGAGTTCGAGTGCGCAAGAATGGATGAGCAAGGAGGAAGAAGGCATGGATGAAAAGGTGAATCCTTGTCCCTTTATATGAGCGGCCGAAACTATGCGCCCCCACTAGCCTGCTAAAACTCGCTTATCCCCCAAGCGCCGTAATCGATGGCGCGGTTGGGTTACCCACGCCCGTATTGATGAGAATCCCGAAATAAGGGGAACACGATCTCTGCTTTGACAAGACGTGTCAAAAAACTGCCTCGCGTTATGTGCGGGGCTAGTTAAAGGAAACGGTTCGAATAATCACCAGGCCATGGCTTAATGTTGTATTGCCAAAACAAGTCAGCAAATTAGATTTGTGGAAATATTATTCTCTCTACGGTGGTATGTGGAACTTATTTTGCAGGGTCGGACGCTATCCTTGTATTCAAATTCTTCCGTGATGTATTCGGAGGAGGAACCCGCCTTGCAATGCCGAAGACAACACTGCGCGCCGGACTCATCGTCATTGAAGCCTGGTTCAAGGGCTACTGAGGGAGTCCTGGATTAGGGGGTCTCCAGACAGCCGAACTATATCCTTTGGCCGGACTGTTGGACTATGAAGATACAAGATTGAAGACTGCGTCCCGTGTCCGGATGGGACTCTACTTGGCGTGGAAGGCAAGCTAGGCAGTACAGATATGGATATCTCCTCCTTCGTAACCGACCTTGTGTAACCCTAACCCTCTCTGGTGTCTATATAAACCAGAGGGTTTTAGTCCATAGGACAATAACATACAATCATATCATAGGCTAGCTTCTAGGGTTTAGCGTCTCTGATCTCGTGGTAGATCTACTCTTGTACTAACCATATCATCAATATTAATGAAGCAGGACGTAGGGTTTTACCTCCATCAAGAGGGCCCAAACCTGGGTAAAACATCGTGTCCCCTGCCTCCTGTTACCATCCGCCTTAGACGCACAGTTCAGGACCCCCTACCCGAGATCCGCCTGTTTTGACACCGACAATCACCGTGTTACATATGACATTTGAGCAACCCCAAAGTCCATCGTACGGTAATAAGTAACTACCATACTCTCATGGTCTAAGGAACTAAAAAAACGCGATAACACTTCGTTTATAATAATTGATTTTAGACAATATTATCTCAAAGTATAACAAACAAGTTTGGGTCGATTCAATATGATTGTTCTTTTAACGTCATACTCTCAATGTTGTTTTATGACTATCGTTACACTTAATAATATCTTAAGATCCAAAAAATATGATCACCTACAACACTTGAGACGGTCTTAAAGACAAGACTAGGAGCTTAATTTTGCCGTTTGTCATCCACATGTACATATTAGCTTTCCACTAAATCGCACATTTAAGGTGTTGGAGAACGCAGTAATTTCAAAAAGAATCCTACGCACACGCAAGATCCACCTAGGTGATGCACATCAACGAGAGGGGAAGAGTATGTCTACGTACCCTCGTAGACCGAAAGCGGAAGCGTTATGACAATGCGGTTGATGTAGTCGTACGTCTTCATGATCCAACCAATCCAAGTAATGCACGGCACCTCCGCGATCTGCACATGTTCAGCTCGGTGACGTCCCACGAACTCTAGATCCAGCTGAGGTTGAGGGAGAGTTTCGTCAGCACGACGGCATGAAGACGGTGATGATGAAGTTACTGACGCAGGGCATCGCCTAAGCACTACAACGATATGACCGAGGTGGAAATCTGTGGAGGGGGGCACCGCACACAACTAAACAATCAACTTGTGTGTTCTATGGTGCCCCTGCCCCCGTATATAAAGGAGCAAGGGGGAGGCCGGCCGGCCCCTAGGGTGCGCCCGCAAGAGGGGAATCCTACTAGGACTCCATGTCCTAGTAGGAATCCACCAAGAGGGAGAGGGGGGGAAGGAAGGAAGAGGGGGAATGGAAGGAAAGGGGGGCGTCGCCCCCTTCCCCTAGTCCAATTCGGATCCAAGGGAGGAGGGCATGGCCAACCCCTCCTGGCCCTACCTCTCTTCCCACTAAGGCTCATAGAGGCCCATTAGTTCCCCTAGGGGTTCTGATAACCCCCGGCACTCCGATATATATCCGGTAAGCTCCGAAACTCATTCGGTGTCCGAATATAGTCATCCAATATATCAATCTTTATGTCTCGACCATTTCGAGACTCCTCGTCATGTCTGTGATCACATCCAGGACTCCGAACTACCTTCGGTACATCAAAACACATAAACTCGTAATACTTGTGACACCCCCAAAAAAATTGGCCTTGTTTTAATGAATTAAAAATTTTGCCAGGAATTAAAACTTTGAATTTCTGAGCTCCATTTTGATTTTTAAATCATTTCCTTCCCTGTTATGATGAGTTCTTCCCAAAGAGAAAACTTTTCAAATATGTCATTGGACATATTTAATCTCTCAAGAGAAACTCTCCCTTATTTAATATAACTAATTAAATAATTAGATTGCTTGATCTTTATTTTCTTGAAAAATGGTTTTTCAAGGTTATATGGCCATATTTGAACTACAACCATTTGATAAATTCACCTAAAATTCCAACCAAAATTTGGAGATGTCATGTGATGTTTTTAAATCACTTTTATACAAAAATATCTCTTATTCATGAAATATTCTGAGCTCTACACTCCATTTTTCTTCTCTGGTCCAGAGTGCAATTTGCACTACAACCCATTTAAATAATTCTTTCTAGTCTCCACCCAAATTATGGGATGTTGGTAGTAGCATATGATTCAACTTTATGCAAAAACCTAGTGCTGTTCTTTGAAAAATTTGAGTGAATCAACCTCTTTTCCATTCTGGTCCAGCCTTGTGATTTCTACTGCAACCCTATGTAATTTTGCTCCAATGATCTTGTGCTTTCTCCTACTTGTAGATAGCCCTACAAAACCCCTAAATCCAGGAGCATGTACCCATTGGATTAATTTTGGTTCATGAAATAATGTCATTTATTTCCTGTCCAGAATTGTAGTTTTGCAAAACTTGCACTAACAAGTTTCTGCTTTTGGCAAACTAACCTCACCACCCTCTTGTACATCTAAAGAGACCACCATCTGGAGTTTTTGGCCACTCCAAGACCTACCTAAGTGCCCTTAGCATTTTGTCAAACACCTTATGGGCAGGATCTGTTTTGGCATGAATTTTTGGTTTGCACTGTGAACCTGATCCCCTGACCAAACCAGCTTGTCCACTGATCTCCTTGCAAGCCCAAACCTAGCCCTGTTTCTACCCAGCCTCAACTGCGACCTCTAGCATGCTTTAGCATTTCGTCGAGCACACTCAGTGCGTGCACGGGACGCGCCCAGAGCGCGCGTATTGCACGACCCGTGCGCCGAGCCGACACGCTGGCCCCCACGGTTTTGGCCCGCTCTGCAGCACCACGCCACGCGCTCCCCTCCTCGCAGCAACGCGCCAAGCCGCACTGGCAGCCTACAGCAACGCCGACAGAGCTTTTGGCGGCACACCGGCGTCCGCAGCGCGCCTCTGCCACGGTCGGCGCCGCCAAAGCCACCTCCGCTCGCCAGCTCGCCCTTGGAGCAGTGCCCACTCGTCCGCTAGCTCCTGCCGTCATCCCCAGCCACGCCACGTTGCCCTGCAAGCTACAGAGAGGCGGTTCGCCGGAGAGCTTATCCGGCCGCCGCGGAACTGACCTCGACGAGCTATAAAAGGAGGCCCCCGAGCTTCCCCGAGCACACAGGCAACCTTAGAATGCTCCCCTAGTTCTCCCATGGCAGCCAATCGACCCGGGGGAGGTCTTCCTCCCCACCTCCGGCAACTGCAGCCGCCACCACTGCCCTGGCCAATTCGGCACCACCAGGGCCTCCTCCTTTCCGTTCTCTCCACCAAGAGCTTCCTCATCCTCCAGTGAACCATTCCCACTACTCGATTTTGATCGGGGCTCACTGCGGAAGAATTTTCACTCCGCCCCCGAAGCCTCCTCCGCCGCGAAGCTCGCCGCCGGCAGCTCCCTCCGTCCCCACCGGCCTGGCAACCACCGGGAGGACCGCACTGGAGTGGCGCATCCATCCCCGCCCTCGGGGCCCCGCGAAGAGCTGCCAGTCGCCGGCGACGATCGCCTGAGCTCCGCCTCCGCTCGGGACAGGGGAAGGAGGGGGAAAGAGAGACTAGTCAAACCTGACTAGTGGGCCCTCTGGACCCACTGTCAGCGACCCCGTGCCTGTCCACGTGGGATTAAGCGAAGGCGTAATCCCCCCAGTACGTTTACCCTGCACCGAAAGCGTATTCTATCTGAAGCGTTTTCTTTTATACATTTAATTTAAAAACAGATTTGACCAGAACTTTGACTGGCTATAACTTTTTAAATATAACTCCAAATGAATTAATTCTTTTTCCTACATCTCTCAAATATTGTCTAGTTTATTTTAAGATTTATTTGAAAATTTTCCAAACAACTTTTTTGTACTGTTTTTGAAATATGTGTTATTTGCATATTTTTGGAAATAGGATTTTTGGGAGAGAAGGAAGCTTTCAAAAATTTTGGAGAGCATCCCCACCTCTCCACACCATTAAAGGCAAGCATTCTGAACCCTGGCATAATGTTTTTGGTGTGTTATTTGACACGTTTATAACACCACCTTATTTCAGAGGACTTGTTATTTCATGTGACATGATCATTTGCATGGAAGCATATTAGTGATTTCCTTGCTGTTGGAAATGAATATAATTGTGATGGTAATCATCCTCATGTGCCTTGCATGCATGCCGGAAAGGAATCCGGGAAAGCCTCGGCCTTGGGTAGGCGTGAGCTTGTCGCCGGTCCCCGTCGGGACGGTTATGTCCGGTATGGCATGGTAAGGTATATTGAGTGGTGATTTTTGTTGATTGAAATATATTTGTTTACATGTCATGCAGGGAACTTATAAACCTCCTGAGTCGACCGTAGACCGAGTCTTGTTTCCAGTAACCCCATACTTGCTATGTACTACCACTTGTCCCTGCCGCAGGTAGAGTATGGTTCAGTAAGTCGTCAACCCCTTTCAAGCACACACCGTACAGAGAGGCCATGGTGGAAGATATCGGTTGTAGCCGGTAGGCATGCCACCTGGTCCGGGGGCATGGGTGTTTCCGGTTGAGACCGAGAGGGGAGGCCACCCCTTAGAGCGCGCGATATAAATTTGATCCCATGCTACGCAAGGTTGTAGCCTCCCCACTTAGAGTTTTGCTTAACAAGTGTCGTGGGTGATTCCAGACACCGATGAGTTAAGCTGGTGTGTGCAAGTTAGGCGTGTTTTCAACTAAAAGACCGTAAACGGAATTAGTCCCGATGGACTAAAGAAATCCGTTACTCGTGGGTAAAGAGTACACCCTCTGCAGAGATTAAAACCTATTCGAATAGCCGTGTCCATGGTTAAGGATTACAGTCTGGGATGGGTCAAGTGTTGGTCTTAGTGTCGGTCTTCAGAGGAGATATTGTTAAACCAAACTTGGATATCGACTGGTTACTTGTGAGGACCATGATCATTATTTTGTGATGGACTAACCTGTTGCATTATTTGTATTATTGAGTATCCCTGGGACGGTTCTACCTCCTGGATATTCATTGTGATTATTTATTTTGTAAGCCCTTTATGTGGTGTCGCTCAGACGCCCGACTGTGGCAATGCTTGTTATTTATTTTAAAGCCCTTTATGTGGTGTCGCTCAGACGCCCGACTGTGGCATTTCTTTTAAAAGCCCTTTATGTGGTGTCGCTCAGACGCCCGACTGTGGCATTTCTTTTAAAAGCCCTTTATGTGGTGTCGCTCAGACGCCCGACTGTGGCATTTCTTTTAAAAGCCCTTTATGTGGTGTCGCTCAGACGCCCGACTGTGGCATTTCTTTTAAAGCCCTTTATGTGGTGTCGCTCTGACGCCCGACTGTGGCATTTCTTTAAAAGCCCTTTATGTGGTGTCGCTCTGACGCCCGACTGTGGCATTTCTTTAAAAGCCCTTTATGTGGTGTCGCTCAGACGCCCGACTGTGGCAATGCTTGTTATTTATTTTAAAGCCCTTTATGTGGTGTCACTCAGACGCCCGACTGTGGCATTTCTTTTAAAAGCCCTTTATGTGGTGTCGCTCAGACGCCCGACTGTGGCATTTCTTTTAAAAGCCCTTTATGTGGTGTCGCTCAGACGCCCGACTATGGCATTTCTTTTAAAGCCCTTTATGTGGTGTCGCTCTGACGCCCGACTGTGGCATTTCTTTAAAAGCCCTTTATGTGGTGTCGCTCAGACGCCCGACTGCGGCATTTTATTCCCACTCTATTATTGCTTATTCATGTTGCATATAAATAACCTGCTTGCATGCATAAAAGATATTTTATTTGTGACTGACAATGTGAACATAGAATATTTCAGTGCATGATTATCAATTATATTATCCCAATGTTCATAATGTTTGCGAGTACATTCAAAGTACTCACTATCTTGTCCCTGGCTATTGTCTTGGCCAGATTTCTGCATGGAGAGGAGCGTTGCGGTGACAGCCCTGGAAACTAAGCAACGGTGATAGCAGCCTCGCGAAGATAGGAGTTATCCTGGTCAGCTGTTCCTGTGGGAAATGGAGTCCCATAGACACTGATGTTTCACAAACCACTTCCGCCATCGACCACTAGAAACCCAATTGTTGTACTCATAGGCCACAATGGTCTTGTACTACACATTTTTGTACTTTTGCTTGGAATTTCTGTAACAAGTTGGTGCCTCATCAGCTAACAGTAATCCTGGGGCTGGTGAGCACAACGGCCAATTTCTGGAAATTTATGTCCGGAAAACCGGTCGTGACAATACTGATCCTCATCGAACGTTAAGCGTGCGGACCCTACGGGTTCAAGAACTATGTAGACATGACCGAGACTCATCTCCGTTCAATAACCAATAGCGGAACCTGGATGCTCATATTGATTCCTACATATTCTACGAAGATCTTTATCAGTCAAAATGCATAACAACATACGTTCTTCTCTTTGTCATCGGTATGTTACTTGCCCGAGATTCGATCGTCCGTATCTCAATACCTAGTTCAATCTCGTTACCGGAAAGTCTCTTCACTTGTTCCGTAACGCATCATCTCGTAACTAACTCATTAGTCACATTGCTTGCAAGGCTTATAGTGATGTGCATTACCGAGAGGGCCCAGAGATACCTCTCCGACAATCTGAGTGACAAATCCTAATCTCGATCTATGCCAACTCAACAAACACCATCAGAGACACATGTAGAGCATCTTTATAATCAGCCATTTACTTTGTGACGCTTGATAGCACACTAAGTGTTCCTCCGGTATTTGGGAGTTGTGTAATCTCATAGTCATAGGAACATGTATAAGTTATGGAGAAAGCAATAGTAATAAACTAAACGAACATAGTGCTAAGCTAACGGATGGGTCAAGTCAATCACATCATTCTCTAATTATGTGATCCCGCTCATCAAATGACAACTCATGTCTATGGCTAGGAAACTTAACCATCTTTGATTAACGAGCTAGTCAAGTAGAGGCATACTAGTGACACTCTGTTTGTCTATGTATTCACACATGTACTAAGTTTCCAATTAATACAATTCTAGTATGAATAATAAACATTTATCATGATATAAGGAAATATAAATAACAACTTTATTATTGCCTCTAGGGCATATTTCCTTCAGTCTCCCACTTACACTAGAGTCAATAATCTAGATTACATTGTAATGATTCTAACACCCATGGAGTCTTGGTGCTGATCATGTTTTGCTCGTGAGAGAGGCTTAGTCAACGGGTCTGCAAAATTCAGATCTGTATGTATCTTGCAAATCTCTATGTCTCCCTCCTTTACTTGATCGCGGATGGAATTGAAGCATCTCTTGATGTGCTTGGTTCTCTTGTGAAATCTGGATTCCTTTGTCAAGGCAATTGCACCAGTATTGTCACAAAAGATTTTCATTGGACCTGATGCACTAGGTATGACACCTAGATCGGATATGAACTCCTTCATCGAGACTCCTTCATTTGCTGCTTCCGAAGCAGCTGTGTATTCCGCTTCACACGTAGATCCCGCCACGACGCTTTGCTTAGAACTGCACCAACTGACAGTTGATACGTCTCCAACGTATCTATAATTTTTGATTGTCCCATGCTATTATATTATCTGTTTTGGATGTTTATGTGCTTTATTATACACTTTTATATTATTTTTGGGACTAACCTATTAACCGGAGGCCCGGCCCAAATTGTTGTTTTCTTGCCTATTTCAGTGTTTCGAAGAAAAGGAATATCAAACGGAGTCCAAACAGAATGAAACCTTCAGGAAAGTTATTTTTGGAACGGAAGCAATCCAGGAGACTTGGAGTTTACGTCAGGGAAGCTTCGAGGGAGGCACGAGTCAGGGAGGCGCGCCCTACCCCCCTAGGCACGCCCCCACCCTCGTGGGCCCCTCGTGGCTCCCCTGACCGACTTCTTTCACCTATAGATATATATATCAATATACCCTAGAAACATCGGGGAACAGAATAGATCGGGAGTTCCGCCGCCAGAAGCCTCCTTAGCCACCAAAAACCAATCTAGACCCGTTCCGGCACCCTGCCGGAGGGGGAATCCCTCTCCGGTGGCCATCTTCATCATCCCGGTGCTCTCCATGACGAGGAGGGAGTTGTTCTCCCTCGGGGCTGAGGGTATGTACCAGTAGCTATCTATTTGATCTCTCTCTCTCTCATGTTCTTGAGGTGGCACGATCTTGATGTATCGTGAGCTTTGCTATTATAGTTGGATCCTATGATGTTTCTCCCCCTCTACTCTCTTGTGATGAATTGAGTTTTCCCTTTGAAGTTATCTTATCGGATTGAGTCCTTAAGGATTTGAGAACACTTGATGTATGTCTTGC
The DNA here is from genome assembly GCF_056163025.1 of Triticum urartu. Classification (NCBI taxonomy): domain Eukaryota; kingdom Viridiplantae; phylum Streptophyta; class Magnoliopsida; order Poales; family Poaceae; genus Triticum; species Triticum urartu. Next base: position 155,678,395 of record NC_141874.1, on the reverse strand, counting down.
ATGTGCTTATCTGTGGTGACAATGGGATATCACGTGATCCACTTGATGTATGTTTTGGTGATCAACTTGCGAGTTCCGTGACCTCGTGAACTTATGCATAGGGGTTGGCACACGTTTTCGACTTGACTCTCCGGTAGAAACTTTGGGGCACTCTTTGAAGTTCTTTGTGTTGGTTGAATAGATGAATCTGAGATTGTGTGATGCATATCGTATAATCATACCCACGGATACTTGAGGTGACATTGGAGTATCTAGGTGACATTAGGGTTTTGGTTGATTTGTGTCTTAAGGTGTTATTCTAGTACGAACTCTATGATTGATCGAACGGAAAGAATAGCTTCATGTTATTTTACAACGGACTCTTGAATAGATCGATCAGAAAGGATAACTTTGAGGTGGTTTCGTACCCTACAATAATCTCTTCGTTTGTTCTCCGCTATTAGTGATTTTGGAGTGACTCTTTTTTGCATGTTCAGGGATAGTTATATGATCCAATTATGTTATTATTTTTGAGAGAACTTGTACTAGTGAAAGTATGAACCCTAGGCCTTGTTTCAACGCATTGCAATACCGTTTGTGCTCACTTTTATCACTAGTTACCTTGCTGTTTTATATTTTCAGATTACAAAAACCTTTATCTACTATCCATATTGCACTTGTATCACCATCTCTTCACCGAACTAGTGCACCTATACAATTTACCATTGTATTGGGGGTGTTGGGGACACAAGAGACTCTTTGTTATTTGGTTGCAGGGTTGCTTGAGAGAGACCATCTTCATCCTACGCCTCCCACGGATCGATAAACCTTAGGTCATCCACTTGAGGGAAATTTGCTACTGTCCTACAAACCTCTGCACTTGGAGGCCCAACAACGTCTACAAGAAGAAGGTTGTGTAGTAGACATCAACAGCTCCACCATTTAATTAAAATACGTATCCGGTTTGTAACTTAGAGTCATCTGGATCAGTGTCAAAGCTTGCATCGACATAACCGTTTACGACGAGCTCTTTGTCACCTCCATAAATGAGAAACATATCCTTAGTCCTTTTCAGGTATTTCAGGATATTCTTGACCACTGTCCAGTGATCCACTCCTGGATTACTTTGGTACCTCCATGCTAAACTAATAGCAAGACAGACATCTGGTCTGGTACACAGCATTGCATACATGATAGAACCTATGGCTGAAGCATAGGAAATGACTTTCATTTTCTCTCTATCTTCTGCAGTGGTCGGGCATTGAGTCTAACTCAACTTCACACCTTGTAACACATGCAAGAACCCTTTCTTTGCTTGATCCATTTTGAACTTCTTCAAAACTTTATCAAGGTATGTGCTTTGTGAAAGTCCAATTAAGCGTCTTGATCTATCTCTATAGATCTTGATGCCCAATATATAAGCAGCTTCACCGAGGTCTTTCATTGAAAAATTCTTATTCAAGTATCCTTTTATGCTATTCAGAAATTCAGTATCATTTCGAATCAACAATATGTCATCTACATATAATATCAGAAATGCTACAGAGCTCCCACTCACTTTCTTGTAAATACAAGCTTCTCCAAAAGTCTGTATAAAACCATATGCTTTGATCACACTATCAAAGCATATATTCCAACTCCGAGAGGCTTACACCAGTCCATAAATGGATCACTGGAGCTTCCACACTTTGTTAGCACCTTTTGGATCGACAAAACCTTCTTGTTGCATCATATACAACTCTTCTTTAAGATATCCATTAAGGAATGTAGTTTTGACATCCATTTGCCAAATTTCATTATAAAATGCGGCAATTGCTAACATGATTCGGACGGACTTAAGCATCGCTACGGGTGAGAAGGTCTCATCGTAGTCAACTCCTTGAACTTTTCGAAGACCTTGTGCAACAATTCGATCTTTGTAGACAGTAATATTACCGTCAGTGTCAGTCTTCTTCTTGAAGATCCATTTATTCTCTATGGCTTGCCGATCATCAGACAAGTCAACCAAAGTCCGCACTTTGTTCTCATACATGGATCCCATCTCAGATTTCATGGCCTCAAGCCATTTTGCGGAATCTGGTCTCATCATCGCTTCCTCATAGTTTGTAGGTTCGTCATGGTCAAGTAACATGAACTCCAGAACAGGATTACCTTACCACTCTGGTGTGGATCTTACTCTGGTTGACCTACGAGGTTCGATAGTAACTTGATCAGAAGTTTCATGATCATCATCATTAGCTTCCTCACTCACTGGTGTAGGAATCACTGGAACTGATTTCTGTGATGAACTACTTTCCAATAAGGGAGCGGGTACAATTACCTCATCAAGTTCTACTTTCCTCCCATTCACTTCTTTCGAGAGGAACTACTTCTCTAGAAAGGATCCATTCTTAGTAACGAATATCTTGCCTTCGGATCTGTGATAGAAGGTGTACCCAACAGTCTCCTTTGGTATCCTATGAAGACACATTTCTCCGATTTGGGTTCGAGCTTATCAGGTTGAAGCTTTTTCACATAAGCATCACAACCCCAAACTTTAAGAAACAAAAACTTGAGTTTCTTGCCAAACCACAGTTCATAAGGTGTCGTCTCAACGAATATAGATGGTGCCTTATTTAATGTGAATATAGCCGTCTCTAAAGCATAACCCCAAAATAATAGCGGTAAATCAGTAAGAGACATCATAGATCGCACCATATCTATTAAAGTGCGGGGTCGCGGAAAAGGAATATCAAATGGAGTCCAAACGGAATGAAACCTTCGGGAACGTGATTTTCTCAACAAACGTGATCCAGGAGACTTGGAGTGGGCGTCAAGAAACGATCGAGGAGGGCACGAGGCAGGGGGGCGCCTACCCCCCTGGGCGCGCCCTCCACCCTCGTGGGCCCCTCGTTGCACCACCGATGTACTTCTTCCTCCTATATATATCCATGTACCCCCAAACATCCAGGAGCACCACGAAAACCTAATTCCACCGCCGCAACCTTCTGTACCCGAGAGATCCCATCTCGGGGCCTTTCCGAAGCTCAGCCGAAGGGGGCATTGATCACGGAGGGCCTCTACATCAACTCCATGGCCTCTCCGGTGATGTGTGAGTAGTGTACTTCAGACCTGCGGGTCCATAGTTATTAGCTAGATGGCTTCTTCTCTCTCTTTGGATCTCAATACAAAGTTCTCCTCGATCTTCTTGGAGATCTATTCGATGTAATCTTCTTTTGCGGTGTGTTTGTTGAGATCTGATGAATTGTGGGTTTATGATCAAGTTTATCTATGAACAATATTTGAATCTCCTCTGAATTCTTTTATGTATGATTGGTTTATCTTTGCAAGTCTCTTCGAATTATCGGTTTGGTTTGGCCTACTAGATTGATCTTTCTTACAATGGGAGAAGTGCTTAGCTTTGGGTTCAATCTTGCAGTGCTCGATCCCAGTGACAGAAAGGGAACCGACACATATTGTATTGTTGCCATCAAGGATAAAAGGATGGGGTTTATATCATATTGCATGAGTTTATCCCTCTACATCATGTCATCTTACTTAAAGCATTACTCTGTTCGTATGAACTTAACACTCTAGATGCATGTTGGATAGCGGTCGATGTGTGGAGTAATAGTAGTAGATGCAGAATCGTTTCGGTCTACTTGTCTCGGGCGTGATGCCTATATACATGATCATACCTAGATATTATCATAATTATTCGCTTTTCTATCAATTGCTCGACAGTAATTCATTTACCCACCGTAATACTTATGCTCTTGAGAGAAGCCACTAGTGAAACCTATGGCCCCCGGGTCTATCTTCCATCATATTAATCTTCCAACACTTAGTTATTTCTATTTCCGTTTATTTTACTTTGCATCTTTATTTCTCTTTATCATAAAAAAACCAAAAATATTATCTTATCATATCTATCAGATCTCACTCTCGTAAGTGACCGTGAAGGGATTGACAACCCCTTTATCGCGTTGGTTGCGAGGTTCTTATTTGTTTGTGTAGGTGCGTGGGACTTGAGCGTGATCTCCTACTGGATTGATACCTTGGTTCTCAAAACTGAGGGAAATACTTACGCTACTTTGCTGTATCACCCTTTCCTCTTCAAGGGAAAACCAACGCAGTGCTCAAGAGGTAGTAAGAAGGATTTCTGGCGCCGTTTCCGGGGAGATTCGCACCAAGTCAAGTCAAGATTTGACTCCCGACAACGAGCCATTTCTGGCACCGTTGCTGGAGTCTACGCACCAGTCAAGACATACCAAGTACCCATCACAAACTCTTATCCCTCGCATTACATTATTTGCCATTTGCCTCTCGTTTTCCTCTCCCCCACTTCACCCTTGCCATTTTATTCGCCCTCTTTTCCTCTCTCCCTCTCTTTCCGTTCGCCTCTTTTTCGCTTGCTTCTTGTTTGTTCGTGTGTTGGATTGCTTGCTTATCACGATGGCTCAAGACAATATTAAATTGTGTGACTTTACCAATACCAACAACAATGATTTTCTTAGCACTCCGATTGCTCCTCTTACCAATGCTGAATCTTGTGAAATTAATGCTGCTTTATTGAATCTTGTCATGAAAGATCAATTCGCCGGCCTTCCTAGTGAAGATGTCGCTACCCATCTAAATAACTTTGTTGATTTGTGTGATATGCAAAAGAATAAAGATGTGGACAATGATATTGTTAAATTGAAGCTAGTTCCTTTTCCACTTAGAGATTGTGCTAAAGCTTAGTTTTCGTCTTTGCCTAAAAATAGTATTGATTCATGGAATAAGTGCAAAGATGCTTTTATCTCTAAGTATTTTCCTCCCGCTAAAATCATCTCTCTTAGAAATGATATTATGAATTTTAAGCAACTTGATCATGAACATGTTGCACAATCTTGGGAGAGGATGAAATTAATGATATGTAATTTCCCTACACATGGTTTGAATCTTTGGATGATTATACAAAAAAATTATGCCGGATTGAATTTTGCTTCTAGAAATCTTTTAGATTCAGCCGCGGGAGGCAATTTTATGGAAATCACTTTAGGATAAGCTACTAAACTCGTAGATAATATTATGGTTAATTATTCTCAATGGCACACTGAAAGATCTACTAGTAAAAAAGTGCATGCGATAGAAGAAATTAATGTTTTGAGTGGAAAGATGGATGAACTTATGAAATTGTTTGCTAATAAGAGTGCTCCTACTGATCCTAATGATATGCCTTTGTCTACTTTGATTGAGAATAATAATGAATCTATGGATGTGAATTTTGTTGGTAGGAACAATTTTGGTAATAACGTGTATAGAGGTAATTTTAATTCAAGGTCGTTTCCTAGTAATTCCTCTAATAATTATGGTAATTCCTACAACAATTCTTATGGAAATTTTAATAAGATGCCCTCTAAATTTGAGACTAGTGTTAAGGAGTTTATGAATTCGCAAAAGAATTTCAATTCTTTGCTTGAAGAAAAATTGCTTAAGGTTGATGAATTGGCTAGGAATGTTGATAGAATTTCTCTTGATGTTGATTCTTTGAAACTTAGATCTATTCCACCTAAGCATGATATAAATGAGTCTCTCCACCTAAGCATGATGTCAATGAGTCTCTCAAAGCCATGAGAATTTCCATTGATGAGTGCAAAGAAAGAACCGCTAGGATGCGTGCTAAGAAAGATTGCTTTGTGAAACCATGTTCTTCTAATTTTCACGATAATAAAGATGAAGATCTAAAAGTGATTGATGTGTCTCCTATTAAATATTTTTTTTGCAATATGAATCTTGATAGTTATGGGACTGAATATGATCCACCTTTACCTTGAAGGCATTCCAAAAATTTGGAGTTTTTAGATCTTGATGCAAAAATTGGTAAAAGTGGGATTGAAGATGTTAAAACTTTAAATAGCAATGAACCCACTATCTTGGATTTCAAGGAATTTAATTATGATAATTGCTCATTTATAGATTGTATTTCCTTGTTGCAATCCATGCTAAATTCTCCTCATGCTTATAGTCAAAGTAAAGCTTTTACTAAACATATCGTTGATGCTTTGATGCAATCTTATGAAGAAAAACTTGAGTTGGACATTTCTATCCCTAGAAAACTTTATGATGAATGGGAACCTATAATAAAAATAAAAATTAAAGATCGTGAGTGTTATGCTTTGTGTGATTTGGGTGCTAGTGTTTCCACGATTCCAAAAACTTTGTGTGATTTGCTAGGTTTCCGTGATTTTGATGATTGTTCTTTAAACTTGCACCTTGCGGATTCCACTATTAAGAAACCTATGGGAAGAATTAATGATGTTCTTATTTTTGCAAATAGGAACTATGTGCCCGTAGATTTCATTGTTCTTGGCATAGATTGCAATCCTTCATGTCCTATTATTCTTGGTAGACCTTTCCTTAGAACGATTGGTGCAATTATTGATATGAAGGAAGGGAATATTAGATTCCAATTTCCGTTAAGGAAAGGCATGGAACACTTCCCTAGAAATAAAATTAAATTACCATATGAATCTATTATGAGAGCCACTTATGGATAGCCTACCAAAGATGGCAATACCTAGATATATCCTTTCTTTTATGCCTAGCTAGGGGCATTAAACGATAGCGCTTGTTGGGAGGCAACCCAATTTTATTTTTATTCCTTGATTTTTGCTCCTGTTTAGTAATAAATAATTTATATAGCCTCTATTTTGGCTGTGTTTTTTGTGTTTAATTAGTGTTTGTGCCAAAGTAGAACCGTTGGGAAGACTTGGGGAAAGTCTTTTTGATCTTGCTGTAAAAAACAGAAACTTTAGCGCTCACGAGAATTGCTGTCATTTTTATTTGGAAAGTGATATTTAGTTAATTATTTTTGAATATATAAATTCCTCACGTCCAGCAATTTATTTTAGAATTTTTGGGGTTCCAGAAGTTTGCGTTAGCTACAGATTACTACAGACTGTTCTGTTTTTGACAGATTCTGTTTTTCTTGTGTTGTTTGCTTATTTTGATGATCTATAGATAGTAAAAGAGCTTATAAACCATAGATAAGTTGGAATACAGTAGGTTTAACACCAATATAAATAAAGAATGAGTTCATTACAGTACCTTGAAGTGGTGTTTTGTTTTCTTTCGCTAACGGAGCTCACGAGATTTTCTATTTTGAGTTTTGTGTTGTGAAGTTTTCAAGTTTTGGGTAAAGATTTGATGGATTATGGAACAAGGAGTGGCAAGAGCCTAAGCTTGTGGATGCCCATGGCACCCCAAGGTAAAACTCAAGGACACCATGGCACCCTCTTTCGTCTATCCGTAACTTTACTTGGAGCTATATTTTTATTCACCACATGATATGTGCTTTGCTTGGAGCGTCTTGTATGATTTGAGTCTTTGCTTTTTAGTTTACCACAATCATCCTTGTTGTACACACCTTTTGATAGAGACTCACATGATTTGAAATTTATTAGAATACTCTATCTGCTTCACCTATATCTTTTGAGCTATATAGTTTTTGCTCTAGTTCTTCACTTATATCTTTTAGAGCATGGCGGTGGTTTTATTTTATTTTATAGAAATAATTGATCTCTCATGATTCACTTATATTATTTTAAGAGTCCTTTAGAACAACATGGAAATTTTATTTTAGGAATAATATAAAAACTTTCATAGAAGTGCATTGAATACTATGAGAAGTTTGATACTTGATAATTGTTTTGAGATATGGAGATGGTGATATTAGAGTCATGCTAGTTGAGTAGTTGTGAATTTGAGAAATACTTGTGTTGAAGTTTGTGATTCCCGTAGCATGCACGTATGGTGAACCGTTATGTGATGAAGTCGGAGAATGATTTATTTATTGATTGTCTTCCTTATGAGTGGTGGTCGGGGACGAGCGATGGTCTTTTCCTACCAACCTATCCCCCTAGGAGCATGCGCATAATACTTTGTTTTGATAACTAATAGATTTTTGCAATAAGTATATGAGTTCTTTATGACTAATGTTGAGTCCATGGATTATACGCACTCTCACCCTTCCACCATTGCTAGCCTCTCTAGTATCGCGCAACTTTCGCCGGTACCATAAACCCACCATATACCTTCCTCAAAACAGCCACCATACCTACCTATTATGGCATTTCCATAGCCATTCCGAGATATATTGCCATGCAACTTTCCACCGTTCCGTTATTATGACACGCTTCATCATTGTCATATTGCTTGTATGATCATGTAGTTGACATCGTGTTTGTGGCAAAGCCACCGTTCATAATTCTTCATACATGTCACTCATGCATCATTGCACATCCCGGTACACCGCCGGAGGCATTTACATAGAGTCATATTTTATTCTAAGTATTGAGTTGTAATTTTTGAGTTGTAAGTAAAAATAAGTGTGATGATCATCATTATTAGAGCATTGTCCCAAGTGAGGAAAGGATTATGGAGACTATGATTCCCCCACAAGTCGGGATGAGACTCCGGACAAAAAAAGAGAGAGAAAAGAGGCCAAAAAGAGAAAAATAGAAAAGGCCAAAATAAAAAAATGAGAGAGAAAGAGAGAAGGGACAATGCTACTTTCCTTTTTCCACACTTGTGCTTCAAAGTAGCACCATGATCTTCATGATAGAGAGTCTCCTATGATATCACTTTCATATACTAGTGAGAATTTTTCATTATAGAACTTGGCTTGTATATTCCAATGATGGGCTTCCTCGAAATGCCCTAGGTCTTGATGAGCAAGCAAGTTGGATGCACACCCACTTAGTTTCTTTTGTTGAGCTTTCATATACTTATAGCTCTAGTGCATCCGTTGAATGGCAATCCCTACTCACTCACATTGATATCTATTGATGGGAATCTCCATAGCCCGTTGATACGCCTAGTTGATGTGAGACTATCTTCTCCTTTTTTGTCTTCTCCACAACCACCATTCTATCCCACATATAGCGCTATATCCATGGCTCATGCACATATATTGCGTGAAGATTGAAAAAGTTTGAGAACATCAAAAGTATGAAACAATTGCTTGGCTTGTCATCGGGGTTGTGCATGATTTAAATATTTTGTGTGGTGAAGATAGAGCATAGCTAGACTATATGATTTTGTAGGGATAACTTTCTTTGGCCATGTTATTTTGAGAAGACATGATTGCTTAGTTAGTATGCTTGAAGTATTATTATTTTTATGTCAGTATTAAAAATTTATCTTGAATCTTTCAGATCTGAACATTTATGCCACAATAAAGAAAAATTACATTGAAAAATATGTTAGAAAGCATTCCACATCAAAAATTCTTCTTTTTATCATTTACCTACTCGAGGACGAGCAGGAATTAAGCTTGGGGATGTTTGATACGTCTCCAACGTATCTATAATTTTGGATTGCTGCATGCTATTATATTATCTATTTTGGATGTTAATGGGATTTATTTTACACTTTTATATCATTTTTGGGACTAACCTACTAACTGGAGGCCCAGCCCAAATTGCTGTTTTTTTGCCTATTTTAGGGTTTCGCAGAAAAGGAATATCAAATGGAGTCCAAACGGAATGAAACCTTTTGGAACGTGATTTTCTCAACAAACGTGATCCAGGAGACTTGGAGTGGGCGTCAAGAAATGATCGAGGAGGGCATGAGGCAGGGGGGCGCGCCTACCCCCTGGGCGCGCCCTCCACCCTCGTGGGCCCCTCGTTGCTCCACTGACGTACTTCTTCCTCCTATATATATCCACGTATCCCCCAAACATCTAGGAGAACCACGAAAACCTAATTCCACTGCCGCAACCTTCTGTACCCGAGAGATCCCATCTCGGGGCCTTTTTCGGAGCTTCGCCGGAGGGGGCATTGATCACGGAGGGCCTCTACATCAACTCCATGGCCTCTCCGGTGATGTGTGAGTAGTTTACTTCAGACCTATGGGTCCATAGTTATTAGCTAGATGGCTTCTTATCTCTCTTTGGATCTCAATACAAAGGTCTCCTCGATCTTCTTGGAGATCTATTCGATGTAATCTTCTTTTGCGGTGTGTTTGTCGAGATCCGATGAATTGTGGGTTTATGATCAAGTTTATCTATGAACAATATTTGAATCTCCTCTGAGTTCTTTTATGTATGATTGGTTTATCTTTGCAAGTCTCTTCGAATTATAAGTTTGGTTTGGCCTACTAGATTGATCTTTCTTGCAATGGGAGAAGTGCTTAGCTTTGGGTTCAATCTTGCGGTGCTCGATCCCAGTGACAGAAAGGGAACCGACATGTATTGTATTATTGCCATCGAGGATAAAAAGATGGGGTTTATATCATATTGCATGAGTTTATCCCTCTACATCATGTCATCTTACTTAAAGCATTACGCTGTTCTTATGAACTTAATACTCTAGATGCATGCTGGATAGAGGTCGATGTGTGGAGTAATAGTAGTAGATGCAGAATCGTTTCGGTATACTTGTCTCAGACGTGATGCCTATATACATGATCATACCTAGATATTCTCATAATTATTCACTTTTCTATCAATTGCTCGACAGCAATTCGTTTACCCACCATAATACTTATGCTCTTGAGAGAAGCCACTAGTGAAACCTATGGCCCCCGGGTCTATCTTCCATCATATTAATCTTCCAACACTTAGTTATTTCTATTGCCATTTATTTTACTTTGCATCTTTATTTCTCTTTATCATAAAAATACCAAAAATATTATCTTATCATATCTATCAGATCTCACTCTCGTAAGTGACCGTGAAGGGATTGACAACCCCTTTATCGCGTTGGTTGCGAGGTTCTTATTTGTTTTTGTAGGTGTGTGGGTCTTGAGCGTGATCTCCTAGTGGATTGATACCTTGGTTCTCAAAACTGAGGGAAATACTTATGCTACTTTGCTGCATCACCCTTTCCTCTTCAAGGGAAAACCAACGCAGTGCTCAAGAGGTAGCGGAAGGTCGGAAAATAACAATACCCGCCACGAGCATCAACACTCATCGGACCGCATACATCAGTATGTATTATTTCCAATAAGTCTGTTGCTCGTTCCATTGTTCCGGAGAACGAAGTCTTAGTCATCTTGCCCATGAGGCATGGTTCAGAAGCATCAAGTGTTTCGTAATCAAGTGATTCAAAAAGTCCATCAGCATGGAGTTTCTTCATGTGCTTTACACCAACATGACCTAAATGGCAGTGCCACAAATAAGTTGCACTATCATTATTAAACTTATATCGTTTGGCTTCAATACTATGAATATGTGTATCACTACTATCGAGATTTAGTAAAAATAGACCACTCATCAAGGGTGCATGACCATAAAAGATATTACTCATATAAATAGAACAACCATTATTTTCTGATTTAAATGAATAACCGTCTCGCATCAAACAAGATCCAGATATAATGTTCATGCTTAACGATGGCACCAAATAACAATTATTCAGGTATAATACTAATCCTGAAGGTAGATGTAGAGGTAGCTGATACATCTCCAATGTATCTATAATTTTTTATTGTTCCATGCTATTATTTTATCAACCTTGGATGTTTTATATGCATTTATATGCTATTATATATGATTTTTGGGACTAACCTATTAACCTAGAGCCCAGTGCCAGTTTCTGTTTTTTCCTTGTTTTAGAGTATCACAGAAAAGGAAAATCAAACGGAGTCCAATTGACCTGAAACTTCACAAAACTTATTCTTGGAACGGAAGCAATCCAGAATACTTGGAGTGTACGTAAGAGAAGCAACGAGGAAGGCACGAGGTAGGGGGCGCGCCCACCCACCCTGGGCGCGCCCTCCACCCTCGTGGGCCCCTCATGACTCCCCTGATGTATTTCTTCCGCCTATATATATCCATATACCCTAAAACGATCGGAGAACAAAATAGATCGGGAGTTCCGCTGCCAGAAGCCTCCGTAGCCACCAAAAACCAATCTAGACCCATTCCGGCACCCTGCCGGAGAGGGAATCCCTCTCCGGTGGCTATCTTCATCATCCCGGCGCTCTCCATGACGAGGAGGGAGTAGTCCACCCTCGGGGCTGAGGGTATGTACCAGTAGCTATGTGTTTGATCTCTCTCTCTCTCGTGTTCTTGATTAGGCACGATCTTGATGTATCGCGAGCTTTGCTATTATAGTTGGATCTTATGTTTCTTCTCCCCCTCTACTCTCTTGTAATGAATTGAGTTTTCCCTTTGAAGTTATCTTATCGGATTGAGTCTTTAAAGATTTGAGAACAGTTGATGTATGTCTTGCCGTGCGTATCTGTGGTGACAATGGGATATCACGTGATTCACTTGATGTATGTTTTGGTGATCAACTTGCGGGTTCCGCCCATGAACCTATGCATAGGGATTGGCACACGTTTTCTTCGTGATTCTCCGGTAGAAACTTTGGGGCACTCTTTGAGGTTCTATGTGTTGGTTGAATAGATGAATCTGAGATTGTGTGATGCATATCGTATAATCATAACCGTAGATACTTGAGGTGAAATTGGAGTATCTAGGTGACATTAGGGTTTTGGTTGATTTGTGTCTTAAGGTGTTATTCTAGTATGAACTCTAGGGCTGTTTGTGACACTTATAGGAATAGCCCAACAGATTGATTGGAAAGAATAACTTTGAGGTGGTTTCGTACCCTACCATAATCTCTTCGTTTGTTCTCCGCTATTAGTGACTTTGGAGTGACTCTTTGTTGCATGTTGAGGGATAGTTATGTGATCCAATTATGTTATTATTGTTGAAAGAACTTGCACTAGTGAAAGTATGAACCCTAGGCCTTGTTTCAACGCATTGCAATACCGTTTATGCTCACTTTTATCATTAGTTACCTTGCTGTTTTTATAATTTCAGATTACAAAAACCTATATCTACTATCCATATACCACTTGTATCACCATCTCTTCGCCGAACTAGTGCACCTATACAATTTACCATTGTATTGGGTGTGTTGGGGACACAAGATACTCTTTGTTATTTGGTTGCAGGGTTGCTTGAGAGAGACCATCTTCATCCTACGCCTCCTACGGATTGATAAACCTTAGGTCATCCACTTGAGGGAAATTTGCTACTGTCCTACAAACCTCTGCACTTGGAGGCCCAACAACGTCTACAAGAAGAAGGTTGTGTAGTAGACATCAAGCTCTTTTTTGGCGCCGTTGCCAGGGAGGTTAGCGCTTCAAGGTATATCTTTAGATCTTGCAATCGAGTCTTTTAGTTTCTTGTTTTATCGCTAGTTTTGTTTATAAAAGAAAATTACAAAAAAAATTATGGAATTGAGTTTGCCTCATACGCTTCATCTTTTTAATATCTTTCGTGAGTATGATGGAAAGGAAAATTGTGCCAAAGTGTTAGAAGAAGAATGCATTAAAATGTTTGTCACTAAATATTTGAATGATGAGTATGATTGCAATGTTGTTAGTATGAATTCTTTGAATATCCATCATGCTAATGATATGCAAAGCCACAAGCTTGGGGATGTTATGTTTGAGGAAGATGATATTTTTTGTCCCCCAAGTTTTGATGAGGAAATTTATTATGATGAAAGCATGCCTCCTATTTATGATGATTATATTGATGAAAGTGGATTTGGAGAGGTCATGACTTTATTTTGTGATGTATCCACTATTCCGGAAGAGGTTCCAATTGATTATGAGAACAAAGTTGCTATCTATGATGATTATTGTGATGACTTGTATGCTATAAAGAATAATGATAACCATGAAACTTGTCATCATGATTTTAGTTTTCAATTGGATTATGCCTCACATGATAGTTATTTCGTTGAGTTTGCTCCCACTACTATTGATGAGAAGAAATTTGCTTATGTGGAGAGTAATAAAATTTCTATGCATGTAGATCATGAAAATAATGATTTATGTGATAGTTATATTGTTGAATTCATTCATGATGCTACTAAAAATTATTATGAGGGAGGAATATATGCTTGTAGGAATTGCAATAATATCAAGTTCCCTCTCTATGTGCTTAAAATTTCGAAGTTATGCTTGTTTTACCTTCCTATGCAAGTTGATTATTATTCCCACAAGTTGTTTGATCACAAAATCCCTATGCATAGGAAGTGGGTTAGACTTAAATTTGCTAGTCATATTCTTCATGATGCTCTCTTTATGTCTCAATTCTTATCCTTTATGTGAGCATCATTGAAATCATCATGCCTAGCTAGGGGCGTTAAACGATAGCGCTTGTTGGGAGGCAACCCAATTTTATTTTTGTTCCTTGATTTTTGCTCCTGTTTAGTAAGAAATAATTTATATAGCCTCTGTTATGATTGAGTTTTTATGTTTTAATTAGTGTTTGTGCCAAGTAGAACCGTTGGGAAGACTTGGGGAAAGTCTTGTTGATCTTGCTGTAAAAAACAGAAACTTTAGCGCTCACGAGAATTGCTTCCATTTTTATTTGGATAGTGATATTTAGTTAATTCTTTTTGCAGATGATTAATAGATAAATTTCTCACGTCCGGAAATTTATTTTACAATTTTTGGGGTTCCAAAAGTTTGCGTTAGTTACAGATTACTACATACTTTTCTGTTTTTGACAGATTCTGTTTTTAGTGTGTTGTTTGCTTATTTTAATGAATCTATGGCTAGTAAAAGAGTTTACAAACCATAGAGAAGTTGGATTGCAGTAGGTTTAACACCAATATAAATAAATAATGAGTTCATTACAGTACCTTGAAGTGGTGTTTTGTTTTCTTTCGCTAACGGAGCTTACGAGTTTTATGTTAAGTTTTGTGTTGTGAAGTTTTCAAGTTTTGGGTGAAGATTCGATGGACTATGGAATAAGGAGTAGCAAGAGCCTAAGATTGGGGATGCCCAAGGCACCCCAAGGTAATATTAAAGGACAACCAAAAGCCTAAGCTTGGGGATGCCCCGGAAGGCATCCCCTCTTTCGTCTTCGTTCATCGTTAACTTTACTTGGAGCTATATTTTTATTTACCACATGATATGTGTTTTGCTTTGAGCGTCATTTTATTTTATTTAGTTTTGCTTGCTGTTTGAATAAAATACTAAGATCTGAAATTCTTAAATGTTAGAGAGTCTTCACATAGTTGCATAATTATTCAACTACTCATTGATCTTCACTTATATCTTTTGGAGTAGTTTGTCCTTTGCTCTAGTGCTTCACTTATATCTTGTTAGAGCACTGTGGTGGTTTTATTTTATAGAAACAGATGAACTCATGCATCACTTATATTATTTTGAGAGTCCTAAACAGCATGGTAATTTGCTTTGGTTATGAATTTAGTCCTAATATGCTGGGCATCCAAGAGGGATATAATAAAAACTTTCATATAAAGTGCATTGAATACTATGAGAAGTTTGATACTTGGTGATTGTTTTGAGATATGGAGATGGTGATATTAGAGACATGCTAGTTGAGTAGTTGTGAATTTGAGAAATACTTGTGTTAAAGTTTGTGATTCTCGTAGCATGCACGTATGGTGAACCGTTATGTGATGAAGTCGGAGCATGATTTATTTATTGATTGTCTTCCTTATGAGTGGCGGTCGGGGACGAGCGATGGTCTTTTCCTACCAATCTATCCCCCTAGGAGCATGCGCGTAATACTTTGCTTTGATAACTTGTAGATTTTTGCAATAAGTATATGAGTTCTTTATGACTAAGGTTGAGTCCATGGATCATACGCACCTTTTCTTCCTTCCACCATTGCTAGCCTCTCTAATACCGCGCACCTTTCGCCGGTATCATACACCCACCATACACCTTCCTCAAAACAGCCACCATACCTACCTATTATGGCATTTCCATAGCCATTCCGAGATATATTGCCATGTAGCTTTCCACCGCTCTGTTTATTTTGACACGCTCCATCATTGTCATATTGCTATGCATGATCATGTAGTTGACATTGTATTTGTGGAAAGCCACCATTTATAATTCTTTCATACATGTCACTCATGAGTCATTGCACATTCCGGTACACCACCAGAGGCTTTCATATAGAGTCATATCTTGTCCTAAGTATCGAGTTGTAATTCTTGAGTTGTAAGTAAATAAAAGTGTGATGATCATCATTATTAGAGCATTGTCCCAGTGAGGAAAGGATGATGGAGACTATGATTCCCCCATAAGTCGGGAAGAGAGTCCAGATGAAAAAATAAAAAAAAGAGAAAAAAAGAGGCCATAAAAAAAAGAAAAGGCCCAAATAAAAAAATAAAAAAATGAGAGAAAAAGAGAGAAGGGGCAATGCTACTATCCTTTTACCACACTTGTGCTTCAAAGTAGCACCATGATCTTCATGATAGAGAGCCTCTTGTGTTATAACTCTCATATACCAGTGGGAATTTTTCATTATAGAACTTGGCTTGTATATTCCAATGATGGGCTTCCTCAAATGCCCTAGGTCTTCATGAGCAAGCGAGTTGGATGCACACCCACTAGTTTCTTTTGTTGAGCTTTCATACACTTATAGCTCTAGTGCATCTGTTGCATGGCAATCCCTACTCACTCACATTGATATCTATTAATGGGCATCTCCATAGCTCGTTGATACGGCTAGTTGATGTGAGACTATCGTCTCCCTTTTTTCTTCTCTACAACCACCATTCTATTCCACCTATAGTGCTATGTCCATGGCTCACACTCATATATTGCGTGAAGATTGAAAAAGTTTGAGAACATCAGAAGTATGAAACAATTGCTTGGCTTGTCATCGGGGTTGTGCATGATTTAAATACGTTGTGTGGTGAAGATGGAGTATAGCCAGACTATATGATTTTGTAGGGATAGCTTTCTTTGGCCATGTTATTTTGAGAAGACATGATTACTTTGTTAGTATGCTTGAAGTATTATTATTTTTATGTCAATATTAAACTTTTGTCTTGAATCTTATGGATCTGAACATTCTTGCCACAATAAAGAGAACTACATAGAGAAATATGTTAGGTAGCATTCCACATCAAAAATTCTGTTTTTATCATTTACCTACTCGAGGACGAGCAGGAATTAAGCTTGGGGATGCTGATACGTCTCCAACGTATCTATAATTTTTGATTGTTCCATTCTACTCCCTCCGTTCCTAAATATAGGGTGTATAGTTTTTGGCACTAAAATTAAAGAACGCACATGGAGTGAAAATTTCACAAGCTTTGGGCGAGATTACACCTGACTAATTGACATGAGAAAATAGAGGAGTTTGCCTAATATAAGTAAATGTAATCAAATCCCTAAAAAAATATTCAAACGAGTGGTGCAACGCAAGACACCTTATATTTCGAACTTTTTCTAAAAAATCTATACACCTTATATCAAGGAACGGAGGGAGTACTATTTTATCAACCTTGGATGTTTTATATGCATTTATATGCTATTTTATATGATTTTTGGGACTAACCTATTAACCTAGGGCCCAGTGCCAGTTTCTATTTTTTCCTTGTTTTAGAGTATGGCAGAAAAGAAAAATCAAATGGAGTCCAATTGACCTGAAACTTCACGGAACTTATTTTTGGAACGGAAGCAATCCAGAAGACTTAGAGTGTAAGTAAGAGAAGAAACAAGGAAGGCACGAGGCAGGGGGCGCGCCCACCCACCCTGGGCGCGCCCTCCACCCTCGTAGGCCCCTCGTGGCTCCCCTGATGTATTTCTTCCACCTATATATATCCATATACCCTAAAATGATCGGAGAACAGAATAGATCGGGAGTTCCGCTGCCAGAAGCCTCCGTAGCCACCGAAAACCAATCTAGACCCGTTCCGGCACCCTGCCGGAGGGGGAATCCCTCTCTGGTGGCTATCTTCATCATCCCGGCGCTCTCCATGACGAGGAGGGAGTAGTCCACCCTCGGGGCTGAGGGTATGTACCAGTAGCTATGTGTTTGATCTCTCTCTCTCTCTCGTGTTCTTGATTTGGCACGATCTTGATCTATCACGAGCTTTGCTATTATAGTTGGATCTTATGTTTCTTCTCCCCCTCTACTCTCTTGTAATGGATTGAGTTTTCCCTTTGAAGTTATCTTATCGGATTGAGTCTTTGAATATTTGAGAACAGTTGATGTATGTCTTGCCGTGCGTATCTGTGGTGACAATGGGATATCACGTGATTCACTTGATGTATGTTTTGGTGATCAACTTGCGGGTTCCGCCCATGAACCTATGCATAGGGGTTGGCACACGTTTTTGTCGTGATTCTCCGGTAGAAACTTTGGGGCACTCTTTGAGGTTCTATGTGTTGGTTGAATAGATGAATCTGAGATTGTGTGATGCATATCGTATAATCATACCCGCGGATACTTGAGGTGACATTGGAGTATCTACGTGACATTAGGGTTTTGGTTGATTTGTGTCTTAAGGTGTTATTCTAGTACGAACTCTAGGGCTGTTTGTGATACTTATAGGAATAGCCCAACGGATTGATTGGAAAGAATAACTCTAAGGTGGTTTCGTACCCTACCATAATCTCTTCGTTTGTTCTCCGCTAGTAGTGACATTGGAGTGACTCTTTGTTGCATGTTGAGGGGTAGTTATGTGATCCAATTATGTTATTATTGTTGAGAGAACTTGCACTAGTGAAAGTATGAACCCTAGGCCTTGTTTCAACGCATTGTAATACCGTTTATGCTCACTTTTATCATTAGTTACCTTGCTGTTTTTATAATTTCAGATTACAAAAACCTATATCTACTATCCATATACCACTTGTATCACCATCTCTTCGCCAAACTAGTGCACCTATACAATTTACCATTGTATTGGGGACACAAGAGACTCTTTGTTATTTGGTTGCAGGGTTGCTTGAGAGAGACCATCTTCATCCTACGCCTCCTATGTATTGATAAACCTTAGGTCATCCACTTGAGGGAAATTTGCTACTGTCCTACAAACCTCTGCACTTGGAGGCCCAACAACGTCTACAAGAAGAAGGTTGTGTAGTAGACATCAGCAGCGTGCCTGACGGCGATCACATCGACTTTAGAACCATTTCCCATGTGCATCGTCACCTCGTCCTTAGCCAATCTTCGCTTAATCCGCAGCCCCTGTTTCGAGTTGCAAATATTAGCAACAAAACCTGTATCAAATACCCAGGTGCTACTGTGAGCATTAGTAAGGTACACATCAATAACATGTATATCAAATACACCTTTCACTTTGCCATCCTTCTTATCCGCCAAATACTTGGGGCAGTTCCGCTTCCAGTGAACAGTCCCTTTATTGTAGAAGCACTCAGTCTCAGGCTTAGGTCCAGACTTGAGCTTCTTCACTTGAGTAGCAACTTCCTTGTTGTTCTTCTTGAAGTTCCCCTTCTTCCCTTTGCCCTTCTTCTTGAAACTGGTGGTCTTGTTGACCATCAACACTTGATGCTCCTTCTTGATTTCTACCTCCGCAGCCTTTAGCATTGCGAAGAGCTCGGGAATTGTCTTATCCATCCCTTGCATATTATAGTTCATCACAAAGCTCTTGTTGCTTGGTGGCAGTGATTGAAGAACTCTGTCAATGACACTATCATCAGGAAGACTAACTCCCAGCTGAGTTAAGTGGTTGTGGTACCCAGACATTCTGAGTATATGTTCACTAATAGAACTATTCTCCTCCATTTTGCAGCTGTAGAACTTATTGGAGACTTCATATCTCTCGATCTGGGCATTTGCTTGAAATATTGACTTCAACTCTTGGAACATCGCATATGCTCCATGACGTTCAAAACGTCGTTGAAGTCCCAGTTCTAAGCCATAAAGCATGGCACACTGAACTATCGAGTAGTCATCAGCTTTGCCTTGCCAGACGTTCTTAACGTCGTCGGCAGCATCTGCAGCAGGTTTGTCACCTAGCGGTGCTTTCATGACGTAATTCTTCTATGCAGCAATGAGGATAATCCTCAAGTTACGGACCCGGTCCGTGTAGTTGCTACCATCATCTTTCAACTTATCTTTCTCTAGGAACGCAATAAATTCAACGGAACAACAGCACAGGCCATTTATCTACAACAACATAGACATGCAAAATACTATCAGGTACTAAGTTCATGATAAATTAAAGTTCAATTAATCATATTACTTAAGAACTCCCACTTAGATAGACATCCCTCTAATCATCTAAGTGATCACGTGATCCATATCAACTAAACCATGCCCAATCATCACGTGAGATGGAGTAGTTTTCAATGGTGAACATCACTATGTTGATCATATCTACTATATGATTCACGCTCGACCTTTCGGTCTCAGTGTTCCGAGGCCATATCTGCATATGCTAGGCTCGTCAAGTTTAACCCGAGTATTTTGCGTGTGCAAAACTGGCTTGCACCCGTTGTATGTGAACGTAGAGCTTATCACACCCGATCATCACGTGGTGTCTCGGCACGACGAACTGTAGCAACGGTGCATACTCAGGGAGAACACTTGTACCTTGAAATTTAGTGAGAGATCATCCTATAATGCTACCACGGAACTAAGCAAAATAAGATGCATAAAGGATAAACATCACATGCAATCAAATATAAGTGATATGATATGGCCATCATCATCTTGTGCCTTTGATCTCCATCTCCAAAGCACCGTCATGATCACCATCATCACTGGCTTGACACCTTGATCTCCATCGAAACATCATTGTCGTCTTGCCAACTATTGCTTCTACGACTATCGCTACCGCTTAGTGATAAAGTAAAGCAATTACATGGCAATTGCATTTCATACAATAAAGTGACAACCATATGGCTCCTGCCAGTTGCCGATAAATGTGTTACAAAAAATGATCATCTCATACAACAATTTATATAATCACGTCTTGACCATATCACATCACAACATGCCCTGCAAAAACAGGTTAGACGTCCTCTACTTTGTTGTTGCAAGTTTTACGTGGCTGCTACGGGCTTCTAGCAAGAACCGTTCTTACCTACGCATCAAAACCACAACGTAGTATAGTGATTGCTTTTTGATCTTCAGAAAGAACCCTGTTCATTGAAACCGATTCAACTAAAGTTGGAGAAACAAACACCCACTAGCCACCTATGTGCGAAGCACATCAGTAGAACCAGTCTTGCGTAAGCGTACGCGTAATGTCGGTCCGAGCCGCTTCATCCAACAATACCGCTGAATCAAGAATCAACTAGTGACGGAAAGCAATATGTATATACTCACGCCCACAACTCCTTTGTGTTCTACTCGTGCATATAACATCTACGCATAGACCTAGCTCTAATACCACTATTGGGGAACGCTGTAATTTCAAAAAAAATCCTACACACACGCAAGATCCATCTAGGTGATGCATAGAAACGAGAGGGGAAGAGTATGTCTACGTACCCTCGTAGACCGAAAGCGGAAGCATTATGACAACGCGGTTGATGTAGTCATACGTCTTCGCGATCCAACCGATCCAAGTATCGAACGCACGGCACCTCCGTGATCTGCACACGTTCAGTTCGGTGACGTCCCACGAACTCTAGTTCTAGCTGAGGTTGAGGGAGAGTTCCGTCAGCACAACGGCGTGATGACGGTGATGATGAAGTTACCGACGCAGGGCTTCGTCTAAGCACTACAACGGTATGACCGAGGTGGAAATCTGTGGAGTGGGGCACCGGACATGGCTAAACAATCAACTTGTGTGTTCTAGGGTGCCCCCTGCCCCCGTATATAAAGGAGCAAGGGGGAGGCCGGCCGGCCCCTAGGGTGCGCCCCCAAGAGTGGAATCCTACTAGGACTCCAAGTCCTAGTAGGAATCCACCAAGAGGGAGAGAGGGGGAAGGGAAGGAAAGGGGGGCGCCGCCACTTCCCCTAGTCCAATTCGGATCCAAGGGGGGCGCGCGGCCAGCCCCACCTGGCCCTTTCTCTCTTCCCACTAAGGCCCATAGAGGCCCATTAGTTCCCCTAGGGGTTCCTGTTGGGGATATAACTATCAGTTATGACCCGCCCAGGAGGGGTCGGGTCAGCCCCAATGGCGGGTTACACAAGAAGCCCAGTAAACATTAAGATGATAGTTTATGAAATATTATAGAAGGCCCAAAAGCATAGAGGCGGCTTAAGGCCCAATATTGCAAATCGCCGTATGTAAGGGAAGACTTGTAAAGAAAGGCATGTAAAGGAAGTCACCGAGCCGGACACGATTATGAGCCGGTCGGGACTCTGTAGGCCACCAGGCGTCAACCCGTGTATATAAGGGGACGACCCGGTGGCGGCTTAGGGTAAGAAACAAGAGATCGATAACCAAGCCGGCGAGTTAAGCCTCTCGGTGACCGAAACCCCCAACAATACCAACACAACTAGACGTAGGCTTTTACCTTCATCTTAAGGGGCCAAACTAGTATAAAACCTCTCGTGTCCTTTGTCCCGATTAACCCCTTTAAGCTTCCTAGTTGCGATGGCCCTACGACTAAGTCCTTTCGCTAGGACATCTGCCGTGACAATTCCACGATAGTTGGTGCCCACCATGGGGCCAGCGCACCGTGGATTTGAGTTCTTGAAGGGCAACTTCGAAGGGCTCAAGGGATACATTGTGGGCCGGATGACCAAGGGTCTTCGCGACAAGCTCTACATCGACGACGAAGGCTGGGGCCCCGAGGCCGGCTCAATTGAGTACGGGTACCGGGTCCCCTTCGGTGGAATTCACGTCTTCATCGGCCGGATCAGCGAGTCGGGCCCTGAGCCGGACATCCACACCAACCTCGTCGAGACGGCTCAATGCGCGAGGACCACCTATGTTCAATCTGGCGTGAAGCATGCTTTCGTAGGATGCGTCCACGGCAGTGAATACTCTGAAGGATTGGTGGAAGGTGCTGAAATGGCCATCTGTTCTGACGCTACATCATCAATAGGTGAGACAGACTCTTTGTATCAGCTGCAGGATGGCATGCTTGGGGGTTGTTCCGATGGCAGCAGTATTCCGGACCCCCTTGAGCCGCCAAATTGGGCTGGAGTCTTGATGGAAGGAACACAACCCAGACAGAACTCCACAGCAGCAGTAGCAACAGCCACCGGGTTGGCCGCCACCGGGTCAGGAGACCCCGCATGCCCCCCGGCTCAGATCCTGATGGACCTCATGGATAAACTGACGACCCTGTTGACTGCCGTGGTAGAACCAGCGAATCAAGCTCAGCATGATGCAGAGGTGGCACGTGTACGTGAGGAGATGGTACAAGCCAAGGAAAACTTAGCAGCAGAGGAGGTCAGGATGGCCGTGGAGCGGGCAGCTTTGGACGCACGTGCTCAGCAGCTTCAGGCAGAGACTTTCCGACTCTCGGTGGACCTGAACGCATCGAACGAGGTCATGAGGAGAAGGCACCAAAAAACTCAGTCACGTCTGCCTCTAACACTCGATCCTAGGAACCTTTTTCATACACCCGGGGCCGGGGCAAGTAACCCGCCGGAGGCAAATCGGATCACGGCGCCCGGAGCACTAGCTCAGCCACGCACCATGGAACCACCTCGTATACACACCACTCCGCCTCTTTATGTGCCAACACCGTCGGGTCACTTCTCCAATCCCCTGGAGAACCTCATTGCAGCTCCGGCCCGTTTGGTGGCTCTCCCGATGGAAGGTGACTCTCCGGCAACGATCGAAACACGAAGGGTGAGAGAACTTCTTCAAACAGCTCTGGCACAGCAGGATGCATACTCCTACAGTCGAGACAGGATCCATTCAACTCCTCGCCCAAGCCGGAGCCCAAGCTACAGTAGGCATATGGAGTCAGTTGACATGTCAAGCAATGCTCAACGCTGCAACCGGCTGCACACATATGAGCCGGTGCGGGCTGGAGCCGTTAACTTGGCGGATCAGGAGAGGATTCGGCAAGAGGCGGAGCGAGCATTTCAACTGGCAGTAGAGCAGGCGGCTCATCAGACCTTTCCGGATTACCCAGCAACCTCAGTTGAGGCAGGGGTGACCACAAGAACCAGAGGTGTCCCTTGCCTGGTGCCAGCCATACGTAATGAGTGTTTTCCAAAAGACTTCAAGGGGCCCCGTAAGGTGCCTAATTACACGGCAGACTTACAGCCTGGGGCTTGGATTGAAAGTTATGAGATGGCTATGGAGTTGTTGGAGGTCAGCGACGCGGCGATGGCCAAGTATTTCACTATGATGTTGGATGGAACAGCTCGTACTTGGTTGAAGGGGTTGCCACCCAATTCCATCGACTCATGGGCAGAGTTGAAGGCCCGGTTCATCCAGAACTTCAAAGACACGTGTAAGCATCCTATGTCGATTGTGGACCTGACTAATTGTAAGCAAGAGGACGGTGAGTCTACAACCCATTGGGTGCGCCGGGTCAAGGAGATAATACATTCGTCTGATAAGATGGATGCCGGCTCGGCGGTCTTGATGTTGGAGAAAAATTACCGTTTTGAACCTCTGAAGCAGAAGTTGGGACGGCTCAAGCGTGACTGCAATGACATGGGCCAGTTGATGGCAGCTCTCGTCAAGTATGTTGATTCTGATAGTACCAAAGACCCGGTGTCTGACGAAGAAAAGACAGCGAAGGGAAAGAAGAACGGCAACGGCAAGGGTCGCCAGCATAACCCGGCAAATCAAGGAGGTAATAAACGTAAGGCTGATGAGTTTGTCGCTAACACCAATGCGCAGGGCGGAAATCAACGGCGCAAGGGCAGGCAACCCCCTCGGTCGGGCGGGTCAGGTCCCACCCTTGAGCAACTATTGAATGAGCCTTGTCCAAGGCACGACACCCGGGAGAAGCCAGCCACCCACATGTGGAAAGATTGTACAATCATGAAGGCGTTTAAAAATTCAAACATGTTTGATGGAGGTCACGGTCCAGGTGGCGGTTCAGGTGGAGGCGGTTTCCATGGCCCGGGTGCCGGTTCAGGTGGAGGAGGATTTCACGGTCAGGGCCATCCTGGTAACCAAGGAGGATATAATCCACAACCCGGCCAAGGTAATAAGCAGCAACAGTCTGGATATCAGAGCAACCCAAAACAGCTGAATACTGGGTAATACCATGTGTTCACCACTAGTTTATGTAAGAGGGACCAGAAGCTTCACAAGAGGGCTGTCAATGCCATTGAACCGGCGATTCCACGTTACTTACGTTGGTCAGAGCAGCCTATTGTGTGGAGCAGAGAGGATCACCCACCCCGGGTTGATAATCCGGGTCACTTGGCCTTGGTAGTGGCACCTCGGGTTGGTGGATATAAATTCACTAAGGTACTCATGGATGGAGGGAGCAGCATCAACATCCTCTACTATGAGACGTTCCGCCGGATGGGGTTGACTGATAAGAGTCTTAAACAGTCCAACACTGTTTTTCACGGTGTGGTACCTGGCAAGTCGGCATACCCAGTTGGTAAGATTGAACTGGAAGTAGCCTTTGGAGATGAGTATGACTCCAGAGCAGAAAAATTAACCTTTGAGGTGGTTAAGATCAAAAGCCCATATCATGCTCTGTTTGGACAGCCGGCTTATGCCAAATTCATGGCTCAGCCGTGTTATGTATATTTGCAGCTCAAGATGTTGGGTTATAAGGGCACCATTACAGTACATGGGAGCCGGAAAATAGCTTTGGAGTGTGAAGAAGGTGATGTTGCCTATGCTGAGTCTGTTTGTGCAACAGAGGAGTTAAAGTTTTACAAGGATCACGTTGACCCGGTAGACATGACGTCATTAAAGAAACCAACAACAGAGCATGAGCCGGTGTTGAAGTTCAAATCAGCTGATGACACCAAGATGGTTGACTTTGTGCCTGGCAACTCATCCAAGCTGTTCATCATCAGTGCAAACTTGGATCCAAAATAGGAAAGCGTGCTCATCGAGTTCATCCATGAGAACCGGGACATCTTTGCATGGAAACCTTTCGACATGCCGGGTGTCCCGAGGGAACTCGCTGAGCATAGTCTCAATATTGATCCAAAGTTTAAACTCGTTAGACAGTTTCTCCGACAGTTCAATGAAGAAAGGCGCAAGGCCATTGGAGAAGAGGTGGCCGGGCTCTTGGCGGCCAGGTTCATTGTAGAAGTCTTTCACCCAGAGTGGTTAGCCAACCCGGTGCTTGTACTCAAAAAGAACGGCACCTGGCGTATTTGTGTGGACTACACCGATCTAAACAAGTCTTGTATGGCTAACCCTTTTGCTCTCCCCCGTATTGATCAGTTCATCAATGCTACGGCGGGTTGCGCCCGTTTGAGTTTCTTGGATGCTTATTCAGGTTATCATCAGATCAAGATGGCAGTCAAAGATCAGGAGAAGACGGCTTTTATCACTCCTTTTGGAGCTTTCTGCTATGTGTCTATGCCTTTTGGGCTTAAGAGTGCCCAGGCGACTTACCAACGGTGTGTGCAGAATTGTCTTCATGATCAGATTGGGCGTAATGTTCATGCTTATGTGGATGATATAGTGGTAAAATTCAGGAAAGAGGAAACCTTGGTCGCAGATCTGAAAGAGACCTTTGATAATCTCCGGGTCTACAAATGATGCTTAACCCGGCTAAGTGTGTTTTTGGAGTCCCAGCTGGCAAGCTCTTGGGTTTTTTGGTGTCCAACCGAGGTATTGAAGCTAACCCGGAGAAAATCAAGGCAATTACATCCCTGGCCAAACCAACATGCATCAATGACGTTCAACGGCTGGCGGTTCGTGTCGCTGCTTTGAGCCGGTTCATAAGCCGGCTAGGGGAGAAGGCGATGCCTTTGTATTAGATGATGAAGAAAATAGATGATTTTGTTTGGAGCGATGTTGCAAACTCTGCTTTTGAAGATCTGAAGACACAGCTTGCTGAGCCGCCGGTCCTTGCTGCTCCAATTGAGAAAGAGCCGCTGTTGTTAACATAGCCTCCAATTCACAAGCTGTTAGTGTGGCAATTGTGGTGGAGCGCAAGGAGGTTGGCAAGGAACATCCGGTTCAACGGCCGGTTTACTACGTCAGTGAGGTATTAATTGAATCCAAACAACGCTATCCACATTGGCAGACGCTAGTGTATGGGGTGTTCATGGCGAGCCGGAAGCTTAAACATTATTTTTCGGGTCACCCAATCACTTTGGTTAGCTCTGCTCCCTTGGGAGACATCATTCAAAACAGAGAATCCACTGGACGAGTCGCCAAGTGGGCCATTGAGCTTGGGTCCCATGGATTAAAGTATGTGCCATGTACTGCGATCAAGTCTCAATCACTGGTTGATTTTATCAATGATTGGACAGAAATGCAGATGCCAGAAGAGAAACCAGACAACACATATTGGACTATTCATTTTGATGGGTCTAGACAGTTGGAAGGCTCGGGGGCTGGAATTGTTTTAACCTCCCCTCGATGTGACAAATTTTGTTATGTGTTACGGCTGATGTTTCCTTGCACTAACAACGCAGCAGAGTATGAAGCCTTGCTCCATGGTCTTCGAGTGGCCAAAGAGATGAGCCTGAGCCGGGTCAGGTGTCTTGGCGACTTGGACTTAGTGGCTCAACAGGTATCAGGGAAGTGGGATTCCAAAGACCCTCTCATGGCGGCTTATCGCCGTGAAGTTGATGCGGTTGCAGGACATTTCAAAGGATTTCAGGTGGAGCATATTGACCGGAGGAAGAACGAAGCGTCTGATGCTCTAAGCCAGTTGGGATCTCAGCGTAAGCCGGTGCCACCTAACACTTTTTGGATGTCTTGCATAACCCGTCTGTTAAGTTGCCCAAAGAAGAAGATCTAGCCGTTCCTGACCCGGAGGCATAGTTGGTGGCGGCTCTTCATGTCATCCCAGACTGGGCAGTGTCGTTCTTGGCTTACATGACCCGAGGCGAGTTGCCAGCGCATGAGACCCTGGCTCGACAGATAACCCGGCGGTCTAAGTCAATGACGATTTCTGATGGAGAATTATACCATCGCAGCGTTTCTGGAGCGTTTCAGCGGTGTGTTTCCCCTGAAGAAGGCCAAGAAATACTTCTTGAGATCCATGAAGGCGATTGCGGTCATCACGCCGGGTCAAAATCTCTGGTGGCCAAGGCTTTTCGTCACGGTTTTCACTGGTTGACGGCTCACGCTGATGCGGAGGATCTGGTCAGCAGATGTGATGGATGTCAAAAGTTCGCACGACGAGCACATGTGCCGGCTCAAGAACTCCGGATGATTC
Organism: Triticum urartu; assembly: GCF_056163025.1. Taxonomy (NCBI): domain Eukaryota; kingdom Viridiplantae; phylum Streptophyta; class Magnoliopsida; order Poales; family Poaceae; genus Triticum; species Triticum urartu. The sequence continues at coordinate 155,650,441 of NC_141874.1, read as the reverse complement.
CAATCACTTGGCCGTTTGCGGTCTGGGGGCTTGACATGGTGGGACCTTTCAAAAGGTCTAAGGACAAAAAACACATCTTTTAGTGGCAGTTGATAAATTCACAAAGTGGGTTGAGGCAGAGCCGGTGAGTAAGTGTGATGCGGCCACGGTGGTTCAGTTCATGAAAAAGGTGATCTTCCGTTTTGGTTTTCCACACAACATTATCACTGACAATGGCACTAATCTATCCCAATGGGCTATGGAGGAGTTTTGTCAACGTGAGCATATCCGGCTTGATGTTTCTTCTGTAGCTCATCCTTAGTCCAATGGTCAAGCTGAGAGAGCGAATCAGGAAATTTTAAAAGGTCTCAAACCCCGGCTGATGGTTGCCTTGCAGCGAACGCCGGGTTTTTGGGTAGAGGAATTACCCTCGGTGCTGTGGAGTATCAACACCACACCTAACAGGTCCACAGGTTACACACCTTTCTTCATGGTGTATGGTGCAGAAGCAGTGCTACCTAGTGACATCTGTCATGACTCGCCCCGTGTGGCGGGTTATGTTGAAGCTAATAATGAACAAGCCAGACAGGATGCACTTGACTTGTTAGATGAGGAACGAGACTTAGCAGCGGCTCGATCAGCAATTTATCAACAGGACCTACGCCGTTATCACAGCCGGCGGGTTAAGTCCAGGACTTTTCAGGAAGGTGACCTGGTGCTCCGGCTCATCTAGGATCTGTCAGATGCACACAAGTTATCCCCACCTTGGGAAGGACCTTTTGTGGTCAGCAAGAACTTAAACAACGGGTCATATTACCTCATTGACGTTCGAGAGCACAAAGACTCACGTAAGTCGGAGGAAGAGACCCGCCGGCCGTGGAACATTGCTCAACTTCGGCCATACTACACCTGAGCCACCGGCTCTCATCATGTAAATACTTTAACATTGTATATACCATGATAAGTAATAAAGCAGGACCATCGGTCTCTTTCCTTTTTCAAAAGATTGTGCATCTTTGTTATTTCTTATTCTCAAATGAGCATTAAGGAGCTGATCATATTTGAATCAAGTTTAACCTTTTTTGGTCCGGCTTATGATCGTATTCGAATCTAGCTGCAAATCTCATGGTCACTTGGGGGCTTCCTGTTCAAACATAGGTCGTATTCAAACCAAAGAGAATATAGCTGTCGTAACTCTCTTGATCGGCTCAAGGCCAAACTCACTAGGGGGCTTCTTGATCGTATCTGAATCATAGCTTAACCCCTTTTGGGTCCGACTTGGATCGTATTCGAATCAGGGTCGTTAAAAACCTCTCAAGGTCATTTGGGGGCTTCCTGTTCAAACATAGGTCGTATTCGAACCAAAGAGAACATAGCTGTCGGTACCCTCTTGATCAGCGCAACGCCAAAGCCACTAGGGGCTATATGGTCGTATTCGAACCTTAGCTTAACCCCTTTGGTCCGGTTTACTGATCGTATTCGAATCAGAAACCCCCAAATAGAAAGTTAAATCGTACTTATTACCTGTTCTTTGCTTTTTAGTTTTTTGTTCTTTAGATTTCACAAATAATTAGCATGATCTTCTTCGCCGGCTGGACTATTTGACAACAAAGCCGCCAAGGTATGATGATCATTAAGTATTCAGAAGCATTGACTTCTCAAAAATATTGAGTTATAAACTTCATCACCCAGATTATTTAAACCGGTGGTCTAAGGATCAAAGGTACAAGTATGGTTGTTGTTTATATGCAATTGCCTGCTGCATTAACCAAAGGGTTAGTTTCAGCCTTGTTCTCTTTTTATATCCGTTTCTGTTTTCATATTGGCTACAAGCTGGGTGTTTTAACCCGTTCGGTACTAAGCCGCCAAGCTAGGTTTTTTCTCTTGTATTTACAGGAACAGAGCTGAAGTATTACAGGGATAACCATAAATATGATGCATATATTGACATCAGGAAACACAGAATCACATACAAGTGTTTTATGCGCGATGGCATAAGCAAAGCATGCAGTGTTTTCACAGCTAAACTATTACAAGGCTTTTAAAGCCCATGAAGATGGTTATTGCTCCTCCCTCGTCGGATCACCGCCCTCTGATAACTGGAAGCTGGGTTTTGACCAGTCAAAACCATTCACGGTGACAAATTCTGCTTCTTCATCAATCAGGCCGGCCGGGTCAACTTCCGGGGCAAATGTATTTTCACGAACATGCGGGATTAAATCCGTCACCTTGTACGAGGGAGTTGCCATCTTCTTATTTTCAACATCAAAACCCGGCTGGTACTTGTCGATGTTGGTTTCATCTCCAAGAATAGTCGCCTGAGGTCGCACCTCCTCACGCAAGCAACAAAGTTGTCCTGTTCAAACAGTGACCCGTCTTCCTTTACCGTGGGGTACCCTCTGGCTACATCAGTCGGGTCTAGATCTGGCACCCAAGCCTTGGAGCAGCTCAGGGCAGTCAAAGCTCCGGCTCTCGCACAGGAGCGCTTAACCTCTTGGAACCTGGCGGGCAAAATTGACAGCTTCTTTAAAACATCGCTGAGCCGGTTGGGTCCTTGATTGGCACGAGAGATGGCAGCAAGCGCCTGTTGTGCGCCAATATACAGTTGCTCTACTAAAGTATACACTGCCTTCAGTTTAATCACATGATCTTGGCTCAGATTCTTGCTTCGTGGGCCTGCACATATTTTATAAACAAAGTCAGCTGGCGGCTTATATTCTGGATCAGCAAAAAAGTACACAAGATTACATATAGACGGCTTACCAAAGATGGCGGCCACCATTTGAGACACCCAGCCCTTTAAACCGTTCAATTCTGTCAAAACCTCTTCAAGGGCTGCTTCGGCCTTCTCGGCGCGTTGTGTCAGAAGCGTTTTTTCCTCTGCCCAGGTTTTCTTCTTGGCAGCGAAGCTGGTCTTCAAATTTTCCGTCTCAGAGAGACTTATTTGCAATTTGGAGTTGGCAGACTTGATTTCTGCTTCCTGACCTGCTAGCCGGGTCTTTGCATCAGTCAATTGCGAGTTCAGTTCAGATAAGGCATTTTGCAAGAAAACGTGCTCAGATGAGTCAAGATTTTGCTCAAAGGTTCAAACATCAAGATTCAAGTCTCAAGTACTTTACAAAAAACCACTTGACACTTGGGGGCTAATGTATGCCAAAACAATTTCTTATGACTCTAAAGACATACTTTAAGTCCTAAGTACTTTACAAAGTAACAACACTTGGCACTTGGGGGCTAATATATGCTATTCAGCAAGTTTCTCAAGGTTAAACTGGATTATGAAATTCTTTGAATACGGGACAGGACAATTTAACGTACCGGCTCATCTATGAACAAAATGAACCGGCCCTTGGGGACTACAGGTGAAGCTTTGTTCTATTTTACTGAACTCAAGAAAAGTTTCAAAGGTAAAAGTCTTGGCCTATATCATAAAGTCTACAGGTCATTCTGGTTCTCTTATAATCTGAAGACTTGGGGGCTGGCGGAATATAGATAAGCCGGAAGAACATACCTCGTATTTCAGGTACAACTGTTTGACCATTTCAATCTCGGAGTCGCGACTGGAGTGCACATGGCTGAGATAGCCGGATAAAATATCGTTGGCATTTAGATGATCATAATTGGCAACATCAAAGCGCACTTTCTGCTTCTCCAATGCCTCTTGTTTCACCGTGTGGCGAGCCAGCACGGTTGGATTCCCTGGTTCAATAAAACGACTCCCGGTGATCAAAATGTCTTGTGCAGATGGTGATGGCGGGTTGGCTAAGCTTAATGGTCCAGTTGCGAAAGGATTCACGATGGTCTCATCAAACGACGGCTCGGGAGGATTTGCTTCTGCATCGACAGGCGGGTCTTCTGGAGCGTCAGTTAATGGAGGAGAAGGTGGCCTGCCGGGTCAGATGCAAGGATTGGCGGGTCTTCTGCCGGTTTAGCTGCCTTTGCCTTCTTGGACTTAGCTTGGCCACTAAGAGAAATGTTGCAGGACTCAGTACAAAGATGCAATTTGAACAACTCGGAAAAAGGAGGATTTTTCATTACCCAGGGGCAGTCTTAAAGGCCGGAAATTGGGTCTGCGATGAGTCGCCAGAAGAGCGAGATACCTCCTGAAAAGATAAAATAAAGTTAAAATAATGCAAGGGAAAGGATCCATTAAACAGAGTTAAAGACAAAAGAAGTAAACCTCATTCCGGCGTTTTTGGGGAGTTTGTTGAAGAGCAACAGCCGGTTTGTCTTCCGTCCGAGCTTGACAGCGGCTCTCATGTTGCTGCTTTTTCAAAAGAAAGTGAGGGTCCAGATAAGCCAAAGGGTGTGAAAACCTTACTTTCCGAGTTACGACTCGAAGTTTCTGTCTTGGCCAATGTGTTGAGTCGGAGGAAATAGTTACCTCTTCTTCCATGGCCTGACTGGCCCCCGTGTCGTCCTGGTAATGATCAGAGTTAATAAGATTATTAAAGAATCGGCCAAGGGAGTCAAGGGCTACCTCCAACTCAGAAGTTTCGTCGAGTTCCATCATGTCTTCAACAGTGCTCCTTTTCTTCTTTTTGGACCTCCGGGTCGTTTTCTTGGCGGTTATGGCAGCGATTCTTGCTTTCTTGGCAGCTTCGTGGTCATATTTCACCTTCCAGAAGTCAGATTTGGCTTGTAAAAAGGTAAAAACAAAATGAAAGGTTAGGTAAGTGTTAAATAATACGGCTGAGAAAAATACAAACAAGAGAGATCAGAGTCTCCTTACTTCTGGCGCCGGGTTAAGCTTGCAGAAAGGGTTTAACCCGACGATACTGCAATCTTCGTACTTCCAGTTCACCAGAAGGGTTGACATTGAAACAATATCTGCTTCCGTTAATTGAACGGGGCTGTGATGAAGAGAGTCGTCTGGGCCTCCACCATACTCGTACATCAACTTTGATCGACGGCTCACAGGAATAACCCGCCATGAGATCCAGCAGCGGGTCATGTCAACTCCAGTCAAGTCGTTTCCTAATAAGGCGTTAATCCTTTTTATGGATGGGATCAGCTTCCTATGTTCGGCAGCCGTAAGCTTGTCAGGGAGCGCAAATTTGGAGTCAAGACGCTCGGCGCGATAACTCGGTAGTGGCTTCTCATTTGCTGGTGAGATATCTTGACAGTAGAACCAAGTCTGGTTCCAGTCTTTGGGATGACTCGGTAAGACTATGAGGGGGAAGACAGCGCCCTGCCGACGCTGAATTGAGATGCCTCCAAGCTCCAAGCTAAGGCCGTTGGTGCACTCATTCTGCCGATTCAGATAAAAGTATTCTCTAAACAGCTCCACGGTCGTCTCTTCCTGAAGGTACACCTCACAGAGCACTTGGAAATTGCAGATATTAGATATGGAGTTGGGCCCGATATCTTGAGGATGGAGTTTGAAAAAGTGGAGGACATCTCTGAAGAACTTTGAGCCGGGCGGTGAAAAGCCAGGGTTCATATGGTCAGTAAAAACAATCACTTCGCCGTCTCTTGGATTGGGCCGTTCTACCTCCGGGTCAGGAGCACGGTAAGACATGACGGTTTTCGCTGGCAAAAATCCTATGGTAAAGAACTCTTTCAAACGTTCCTCAGTTGCGGTTGAGGGAACCCAGTTGCAGATGGTTGGCGCTTTGGACGGCTTGATGTTCAAAAACGAACTGAAAAGAAAGGCAACATGCCGGTTCAATTCAATGGTGAAATTAACAGTTGAATGATGATAATACGGGGAAGTAATGGCGGCTTAGTTAAGGGCTAATGTCATATAAGGAAAAGTAAGCCGGCACAGTAAGCTGGCATGACTACAGGTATTTGAGAAAAGCAAATTCAGCTAAGTGTTGAGACAAACAAGTTTCCTAAATGCTTGGTATTATTCTGGATCAAATGGCTATTCAAAATGGGAAAAATTCTAGACCAAAAAAGTTTAGCGCAGATGAGTCTGTGAGTTCTAATGAGATCTTTGAACCAGAGAAAGGGATCTGTGGGCATCAAAAGTAGGCACAAAAACGCTACCGCACAAGCATATATATCTTTTTGGATCAAGAAGAGGCCTGCGGTGGAAGAACTACGACGAACTGCAATGAACTATGAAGAACATGAAGGAGTCTGGAAACCCTAATGCGGATCTGAGAAGTGAAAAGAAGAAAACTTACAACCACGGATCTCCTGTGGAGGTCGCAGCCGTTCTCTGGATCGACTCGGGTTGATGCAGCGGCCAAGGTCGACGGAGACGGAGCAGAAGCGCGGCGGCGGTGAGGCTCGAGCAGTAGGAGGGTTGCGAGAGGAAGAAGACGGAGAGAGAGAGAAGAATGAGGAAGGCCGAGGCGTGCCTATTTATAAGGAAACATGTGAACAGACGGGTGCAAAAATCGAGGGGGAGCCGAATAATGGTTATCCAACTACATTGACGCCTCGATTCTCGGAAGACATTAAAGATGAAGATCCGTTGGGAGATGACGTCATAAAAGTTTTTTGCGTTTTCAAGAGATGACGTCATGGCGGGTTACAAGAACTTCTGCGAGGATAAGAAGATGGATTTCGTCGAAGTGTTGAAGATTGACAAAGAACGAAGTTCAAAGTCAACCTGGGGCCTAATGTTGGGGATATAACTATCAGTTATGACCCGCCTAGGAGGGGCCGGGTCATCCCCAACGGCGGGGTACACAAGAAGCCCAGTAAACATTAAGATGATAGTTTATCAAATATTATAGAAGGCCCAAAAGCCTAGAGGCGGCTTAAGGCCCAATATTGCAAACCGCCGTATGTAAGGAAAGACTTGTAAAGAAAGGCATGTAAAGGAAGTCACCGAGCCAGACATGATTATGAGCCGGCCGGGACTTTATAGGCCACCAGGTGTCAACCCGTGTATATAAGGGGACGACCCGGTGGCGGCTTAGGGCAAGAAACAAGAGATCAATAACCAAGCCGGCAAGTTAAGCCTCTCGGTGATCGAAACCCCCAGCAATACCAACACAACTAGACGTAGGCTTTTACCTTCATCGTAAGGGGCCGAACTAGTATAAAACCTCTCGTGTCCTTTGTCCCAATTAACCCCTTTAAGATTCCTAGTTGCGATGGCCCTACAACTAAGTCCTTTCACTAGGACATCTGTCGTGACAATTCCACGACAGTTCCGATAACCCCCCGGCACTCCGATATATATCCGGTAAGTTCCGAAACTCATCAGGTGTCCGAATATAGTCATCCAATATATCAATCTTTATGTCTCGACCATTTCGAGACTCCTCGTCATGTCCGTGATCACATCCGGGACTCTGAGCTACCTTCGGTATATCAAAACACATAAACTCATAATACCGATCGTCATCGAACATTAAGCGTGCGGACCCTACGGGTTCGAGAACTATGTAGACATGACCGATACTCATCTCCGGTCAATAACCAATAGCGGAACCTGGATGCTCATATTGGTTCCTACATATTCTACGAAGATCTTTATCGGTCAAACCTCATAACAACATACGCTGTTCCCTTTGTCATCAGTATGTTACTTGCCCGAGATTCGATCGTCGGTATCTCAATACCTAGTTCAATATCGTTACCGGAAAGTCTCTTTACTCGTTTCATAATGCATCATCCCGTAACTAACTCATTAGTCACATTGCTTGCAAGGCTTATAGTGATGTGCATTACCGAGAGGGCCCAGAGATACCTCTCTGACAATCGGAGTAACAAATCCTAATCTCGATCTATGCCAACTCAAAAAACACCATCAAAGACACCTGTAGAGCATCTTTATAATCACACAGTTACATTGTGACGTTTGATAGCACACTAAGTGTTCCTCCGGTATTCGGGAGTTGCATAATCTCATAGTCATAGGAACATGTATAAGTTATGGAGAAAGCAATAGCAATAATTAAACGATCATAGTGCTAAGCTAATGGATGGGTCAAGTCAATCACATCATTCTCTAATGATGTGATCCCGTTCATCAAATGACAACTCATGTCTATGGCTAGGAAACTTAACCATCTTTTGATTAACAAACTAGTCAAGTAGAGGCATACTAGTGACACTCTGTTTGTCTATATATTCACACATGTACTAAGTTTCCGGTTAATACAATTCTAGCATGAATAATAAAAATTTATCATGATATAAGGAAATATAAATAACAACCTTATTATTGCCTCTAGGGCATATTTCCTTCATAAGGATCATAGCAGTTATAGCATAAAATATAAACTCTTAATTATGAATACAAAAATATAATAATACTGTCTCTAGGGCATATTTCCAACAGTTGCACAAGACAATAAAAAGATAGGATGGAAAATAATGTTTTTGTACTTTTGGAATAAAACAAAACTAAAAATAAAGTGTGTGTAAAAGTTGTTGGAAGGTGATTCTTATGCTAAAATTTGGACTGTGGTTCATATGTTCACCAAGTATAATTCTCCAATACATAAAAGTGCGGTAGGTAACATAATCATGTGATAAGGTACATAATTAAATATTTCATGCTCATGTCAAACATATGAATGTGTTGATTCTACATACGCAGTACATCCGTAATATTACTAGACTGAGATACCCTCTGCATCTTATAGCTAAATAGCTCGTCCATAGATCAAGATCCTCTGCATCATCTGAACATTAAGTGTGAACCCAGGTGATTACTTTGAGCAAAATGACATATTGCTGTGTTTACGGGATTCCAATGGACCCTCTAATAAACCTTAACACTTAATGACAACAATTCAATACAAATCTTTTCTACTTTTTGTCGCTCTGGTAGTTTACTTTTGTAAAATTGAACCCAAGTAATGAATATCTCTCCCACTACTGATTACCGATCTGAACTGCCCAAGAATAAACAAGTAATTGGAGAGAAATATACATTTATAGATCAAACAAGATGTCATGCATTAATGTGAACATAAAAAATAATCCATCACATGATCAACACCATTGTTACAGATACATCAGATTAACCATAATCATGTAGGAAAGCTTGTATGGCTATTGTATCGATCATTTAAACACATCAAGATGGACAGATTACAACTTTGGCATAGTCAGGGGGTAGACTACTCACAACTCATCTTTGAGCGCGAGGATTGAGGTTGATGATGGTGAAGATGACTCCCCCCTCCGACAGTTCAGATCAGGACTGGACTAAAAAGGAAGATTGCCTCGGAAACGCGATGTGGCATTAGCGAAAAAATGCTCGATATTTAGGGTTCCGGAGAATATATAGATCATCGAGCACTCGAGGCAACCTCAGGGTGCCCACGGGCCGTAGGCGCCCCTGTAAGGTGGGCACCTAGACCCTGTCCCCCCCCCACCCCCCACCCCCCAAAGGGTTGGGCCTTGGTAATCACTTTTCTCAGATTTCTCTCTGAAATACCAAATACAACAAAAACAGGAACTTACACCAGAAATTAATTGGTGCAATAGAAATTTATAAAGAAGCATGCCTCAAATATTTGTAACTAACAACTAGTAAGTATGCACGTGCAACGCACGTATTCTAATACATGATAAAAACATCAATCATGTATTTTAAATCTTATTTCTCTCCCAAACGCTAAATACAAATCAAATGATCAAAGGGCAAAGAACAAAAGAGACACGTGATACTCCATTTAGTCGACAATATGTTAAATCTGAATGGCTTAAGAGCATCTACAATCGACCCCCATATCCGCTCTAAACACAGGATAGGCTCTTCAGTAATTGTTCGGACAAAGAAAATACAACCCAATCGGACGCCTCATATCTGGTCCAAGCGTCGAACTGACCGGCAAGCCCCATAGCCAACCCATATGTGGGAAGGCAATAGGGATTTGGCCGATTGCGGACCACCTTTTTTTTCTTTCTTTTCCTTTTTCTCTCTTCACCAATCATATGCATATGACTGGACAATATGAGAAGGGTGGTTGTTTTACAAGGAGAATGAGGGTTCAAAACAGACGTGTCCGGGCACGTCCGAGCCAAATGAAGCAATTGCATCTATAGAAGTTCTAATCAAGCCACACAAAGCAAGCAAAGGAACGCCTATACTTAGAGCATGTACAGCAGGACTCCTCAAATTGATCGGGTGGACGCAGGGACGACTGACCGGACAGGAGAGAAAAACAAAAAAATAGCAAAAAGTTGACCCAACCGGACCCCTCAAAGCCTCCTTAAACGCCCAGGCTATCTGTCAACCCTCATATTCATCTCATATATGTGATGAGTATGAGGAGTGCCCGGGCGTGCCCGGACAGTGGTCCTGCGTCCGCCACATAGGATTGGGTCCTCCCATAGAACATATTTTTCTCTCTCTCCTTCTCCACCAATCACATGTATGTGATCGGACATGTACAAAAAGTGAGAGACATGGCTCTGTAAACGTAAAAACAGTGAGTCAATTTTGTTTAATCCGGCTGTGATGAAGATGTGAACCATCGAATCAAAGCCGGATGGATGAAGTGGCGCCAAGCTTCTGGCATTCTCTGTGACAAGAGAGTGCCACAAAAGCTAAAAGGCAAGTTCTACAGGACGGCGGTTCGACCCGCAATGTTGTATGGCGCTGAGTGTTGGCCGACTAAAAGGCGACATGTTCAATAGTTAGGTGTGGCGGACATGCGTATGTTGAGATGGATGTGTGGCCACACGAGGAAGGATCGAGTCTGGAATGATGATATACGAGATAGAGTTGCGGTAGCACCGATTGAAGAGAAGCTTGTCCAACATCGTCTGAGATGGTTTGGGCATATTCAGCACAGGCCTCCAGAAGCTCCAGTGCATAGCGGACGGCTAAAGCGTGCGGAGAATGTCAAGAGAGGGCGGGGCAGACCGAATTTGACATGGGAGGAGTCCGTTAAGAGAGACCTGAAGGATTGGAGTGTCACCAAAGAGCTAGGTATGGACAGGGGTGCGTGGAAGCTTGCTATCCATGTGCCAGAGCCATGAGTTGGTTGCGAGATTTTATGAGTTTCACCTCTAGCCTACCTCAATTTGTTTGGGATTAAAGGCTTTGTTGTTGTTGTTGTTGGCTGTAGATGCTCTTATTTGCGCGTATAAACAGACGCTACTTCCAAAAAGAAGAGCATTTTCTATTAAAAAGAAAACAACTAAAAAAAGCAGCCACTGAGAGGCTATCAGTCTCTCACCGCTCAGACAGACACTTCGCTTTCCCCGCCGCCTGCTCTCCCCGCCGCCTGCTCTCCCCGCTGCATCCTCTCCTTTGCACGCCGCCTCCACTCCAGCCCGCCGGCGCACTCCGTCTCCTCTCCCCAACATGGCCTCGCCTCGCCTCATGGCCAACCCCGCCGGTGTTCCGTAGATGGACTCTACCGCCTCCGTGCCCCGACGCAGATCAAGCCGTGAGCTGCTGGATGTGATGCGGGGCGGGCATCTCGGAGCGAACTGAGATCCACTGCGTGTACGTGGTGAGGACGCTTCGACCTAGAGCTCCATGGCGTCCCACAACCACGAGCACCTCAGGTTCAGTCGGCGCCAGATTGAGGAGAGTCGCGCCGTCGTCAAGGGCCATGGAACTCGGGACGCCGCCGCCCTGCCCCCGCTCCGACGCCATCAAGCATCACCAACTCAGCTCGATGTAGGGGGAGGATGCTTCTTCTTCTTGGGACGTCGGGTCGTCGTGGAAGGTCTCCCTTTTCCTCCCTCTCCTCGTTTCGATTTGGTACGGTGCTAGATTTGGTTCCCTTCCCTCCCTGATGCGGTTCCACACGCCTCTCTCTAACATCACATTGCTAGCATAGATTACTCAACATCTACTGCCATTTAAAAAAACTTTACATGAAAGAAAATGAAAGGGGTTCAAAGTCTGCGGAGCAATTTGGCATTCGAGGACATCTTCAAGTCAGAAGAGAAGTAATGTACTGAAGTTCAGTCAATCTAAGGATAGCAATTAACTGTAAGTCAATCTTAGGATAGCATTCGCCTGCAAATATGTGTACACATACTCCTGTTTGAACAGCAACAGCACCACGGTGGCCTGTTTCAAAATTTCACTAATGGATGGAATTTTTTTACTCAAAAGAAGCACAAGCTTACCAGATCTCTATAGGAAGGTATCTGCTCAGGGAGCAACATGAGGTCAACATCTTCCCCTTTGCTAGCATATTGCTCACCATATCTCTTAGTGTCTAGTTGACCATCTTCATAATCAAGAGCACCAGTAAGAAAAGCAATTACACTGCTATTTTTATTTAAGAATAAACAGTTGGTAGTTAGACATAAAAACAGCAAGTACAAAAGTCTTTGCAAAATACACTATCCTTACAAACATAATTGCCTTCCTGACAAGAAGCATTTAAAATTTGTAGAAAGAGACGTGTTAACTTACCCTAAGCAAAAGTATAACCATACTCTGAACTCAAGTACTCAATTAGAGAAGACATGGCTGTTCCAAAACCACGCCCACCAAGAAAAGTTGTATCTGCTTCCTGCCTAGAAGCAAAAATTCTCTCCCATGAAGATGTAGGCCATAGTGTGTCCAGGGCAGCGATAATTCTGTCCTTGCATGTATCAACCTGCTCTTATAGATTAACTTACAGTTAATTGCTATCATGATATTTAATAAACAACCTGCTTCACACTCTATCCCTAACAATAAGCAAGAATTTTGACTTCAGTCAGAATGGAAGTAACTTTACATGCTCAAAAAAACTATACATTACGCAGATGTCATAGATGCTTGCAGTTTTCATTAGAAATATTTCACATTGGTAGAGAATGTCACAGCTTTGTGAAAAGCATTGTGGTCGCATGGCTGATATACTCATCGTCTACAAGCTATATCTCCATTGCAGCACATAATAGTGGTGAACTAATACAATATGAAGACTTGCAATGTAAAAAAAGATCCATGACATGAGCAAATTATCGATGTCAAAGGTGTTGCATTCGATGTCAGAACAAGTTGCTATAATAGATCTAGTTATCAAGAACAATTGTACTGAAATTCATAAATCCCTCTCCCTCTGAAGTGCTTGCTTTTCTTCTGTAAATATGAGTGTGAATTAGCTACAATCTGAAGACTTGCAATGTAAAAAAGATCCATGACATGAGCAAATTATCGACGTCAAAGGTGTTGCATTTGATGTCAGAACAAGTTGCTATAACAGATCTAGTTATCAAGAACAATTGTACTGAAATTCATAGATCCCTCTCCCTCTGAAGTGCTTGCTTTTCTTCTGTAAATATAACAGATTTAGTTATCCATGACATGAGCAAATTATCGATGTCAAAGGTGTTGCATTCGATGTCAGAACAAGTTGCGATAATAGATCTAGTTATCAAGAACGATTGTACTGAAATTCATAAATCCCTCTCCCTCTGAAGTGCTTGCTTTTCTTCTGTAAATATAACAGATCTAGTTATCCATGACATGAGAAAATTATCGATGTCAAAGGTGTTGCATTCGATGTCAGAACAAGTTGCGATAACAGATCTAGTTATCAAGAACAATTGTACTGAAATTCATAAATCCCTCTCCCTCTGAAGTGCTTGCTTTTCTTCTGTAAATATAACAGATCTAGTTATCCATGACATGAGCAAATTATCGATGTCAAAGGTGTTGCATTCGATGTCAGAACAAGTTGCGATAACAGATCTAGTTATCAAGAACAATTGTACTGAAATTCATAAATCCCTCTCCCTCTGAAGTGCTTGCTTTTGTTCTGTAAATATAAGTGTGAATTAGCTACAATATGTGCAACAGTTGTTTTTCTTCTGTATGATATAGACGTAAATTAGCTACGATGCACAATATGAGCAACGATTGTTTTTCTTCTTTATTTTGCTCATGCCACGCGAGCAACAGTTTACCTTTTGACAAGCTGCATCTCCAGGCTTGAAGTGGCGCTCATCACCCAGTATGATGGGAAGACTCAATGCCAGAGTCGACATTATTGGCATTTTCCTTGTTAGAAACGGCACTGTGGGGTGTTTTTAATGAATTTGGACCATGAAATGGAGTCTCATCGGACATCATCACATCAACAGGTATGCCAGGATCACAATTGTCTGTACAATGTCAGTTGTTCACACATAAATGAAGCTATTATGTTTGGTTAGAAAAACATCACCTTTCGCCACTGGTTTGTATCATAGTTGGGTGACAGCAGAGTGCACCGTGGGCTTCTCTGCAGTGTGAAAATCTTCTGTCAGAAATAATTGATCATCAATATGAATATACTTGTGATTCGTCATATGTATCATAAAGAACAGAGAAAATGGACAAACCCGGCGGTATGCCCACGGGTGTTATGGAGTGCGCTTTCCATTTAGAATAGCATATGTAGTTTTCTTATGATCCCTTGCCTCACGTCTCCTTTTTTAATATCATGCATACCTCTCCCTCTCCCTTTGTCTCCTTAAATCTTTTGGATATGCTTTTTGACCTGTGAGAAATGAGATCTTCAGGATTTACAAGGTCCAAGTAGGTAAGAGTTGGTGATATATGTATTTACCTGAATTGCCGTTGTTCGCTTGCGGCCCTGAAATGGAGTCCGTACCGCACTACCCCATTATAGATCATGGTGTCCTGTAGATATCAAATTTGTACACACATGATGGTAACAAATAATATATCAGAAGTGTAATGGTGAAATTTCCTGTATTTTTCTTTCTCATCATAAGATGTGGAAATTGAAATAATCTAACCTTGCAGTGGCAGGCTGGAAGTACTCCGATGTCGACCAATGTCCTTGAGATGGTGCGGCCACCAGGGTGAGGACGGTGTGGACACCGAAGCTAGGGCGGCGTGTCGGGATGGCGCCAGGTTTCCTTGAGACGGCGGCCAGCGAGTCGAGGACGTTATGGACACCAGATCTAGGGCAGGTCGTCGGGACGGCGCCAGGTTTCCTCGAGACGGCACCTGCTAGGGCAGGTTCGTGGCCTGGTGGCGGTGTTTTTTTTTCTATTTAGCTGTTGGTGGCGGCGTTGATCACGGACGTGCTGTTTAATTTCGTGGGCTCCCATCGTTGGGTTGTCTAGCATCCTAAGCGGGGAGTCTGCCGGCAGAACATTTGTTTTGAACCGTAGATCTGATTGTAGTATGGTGAATGTAACGTGGACAGTTGGATGGAACTTAATGGGTCAGATCGGACGTGGGGGGTTATCCTGTGTGCACTTTTTGGGGTGCATGTAGGGAAAGTCATGTTTCGTCTTTTAATAGTAGTATAGATGTAACATGAATCATACAAAAATTATAGATACATTTAAGACGTGTCAGACATCCCAAGCTTACTATAAAAATTATAAATAAGTTGACATTTAAAAATGATGCATGATTGATCTCTAGTGCAACTATTACATTCTCATGGCTACGGCTGTGACATCCAATACACAAAGAGATGTGAGATCAGAGGAATCCTACATTTCGAACATTTCGAAGAGCAACTTCCACCATATGACCATACTCCATTAATAATCCAAAGTAATGCCCTCACTAATCCACTTATGCTCGTAGGGAATTCTTATAGCAGGTGTAAATTCACTCAAATATGGATATTTAAGTTCCCATCGTTAAATAACTAACCAGAGCACATTTTCCTTTTGTCTTAAACTATATCTTCAACATGCATTACCACATTAAAACTTCATGGGAAATATATATAACCATAACTCTACAGGCACACATGCAGATGCGATACTGCTAATTATTATTAACCAGACATAAAATCGTTCCCGTGTGCAAGACATAAAATCGTTCAAGTCCAACAAAGTACAGAAGGTAGTATCAAGATCGACATTCAAGTTACCAACTACAGAACTAACTATCAGGGTTAGATGCTCATTTAAAAATGATGCATGATTGATCTCTAATGCAATTATTACATTCTCATGGCTACGGCTGTGACATCCAATACACAAAAAAGATGTGAGATCAGAGGAATCCTACATTTCGAAGAGCAACTTCCACCATATGACCATACTCCATTAATAATCCAAACTAATGCCCTCACTAATCCACTTATGCTCGTAGGGAATTATTATAGCAGGTGTAAATTCACTCAAATATGGAGATTTAAGTTCCCCTAAATTCTAAAAAGTGCATACGCATTAATTAAAGGTAACGAGCGGCCGGTCTTACACACGCATGCATGTAGTTTTGTGGTTTAAATTTTGTCTTTATTCGTGACGTGGCATGTACTACTAGGATGGTTACATGGGCAAGACACCGCATTATTCCATGGATGCGCATGTCCATTTATTCAGGTTTTCAAATTTTTAAAAAATCATATCTTTTAAACCGTGCTTCAGAATTTAGATCCGTTTTCACTATTGGAATCCTCGCGACGAGATCTTTGAAACTAGATCCCGCATGGGTATGTTTTAAGGAACTTTTTATGCCAACTTTGATGCTATATTGTGCAACTCTATTACTGTATTGTGCAACTTTATTACTACATCGTGCAACTTTTTTCCAAAACTAATGTTTGAAGCTGCACCTTCGTATGAGGTTGCAATCTAGAAACCACGACAACTTTGATGTGCAACTAGTCTATTGCCTCGACGAAAGTCGATGTGCAACCTCCTCTTGTAATGTAGTCTAGTTACACACACATTGATGTTTAGTTGGCTTGTAATATAGTCTAGTTGCACACACATTGATGTTTAGTTGGCTTATAATGTAGTCTAGTTGCACACACATTGATGTTTAGTTGGCTTATAATGTAGTCTAGTTGCACACACATTGATGTTTAGTTGGCAGGAAGACTAGTTGCACACACATATGCTCAATTGGCTTCTAATTTAGTCTACTTGCACACACATTGATGTTTAGTTGGCAGGACACTAGTTGCACACACATATGCTCAGTTGGCGCGGTAATCTAGTCTAGTTGCACACACATTGATGTTTAGTTGGCAGGACTTTTTTGGCACACACATATGCTCAGTTGGCGCGGCAATCTAGTATAGTTGCACACACATTGATGTTTAGTTGGCAGGAAGGCTAGTTCGTCGAAACATCCCCATGCGGGATCTAGTTTCGAAGAGCACGTCGCAAGGATTCCAGCGGTGAAAACGGATCTTAATTCCGACATGTGAATTAAAAGTTATGCTTTTTTTTAATTTTTGAAATCACGAATTAAATACACCAAAGAATAAAACGCATGCACCGAAAAGATGACTGTGCAAACATTTAAGAACCAGGTGAAAAGCTTTCTTAATTAGGATGATTAATTAAAAAAGGGACACAAAATTTCCAGTTTAGGCCGGCCGCTCGAGTAGACTAAGCGAGCAGCCGCCGCTCGCTAGACTTGGCCTTAAGGGCATCTCCAGCCGCGCCCCCAAGAAGGCCCCCCAGGCGTCTTTTCGTCCACTGGCGCCAAAAAATCGGCCCAGTCGCGCCTCCAAGAGCCCAGTTTTCACCGGCTCAGGCCGAAATTGGCGCCGGCGGACCCAACCCGAACCCGACGCGCTGGGGGTCGCTCGGGGGCGCCGGGTGAATCGTTTTTGGCGCGAAGAGCCGCGGGCCCGCCGCGTCAGCGACTCTACTCTCTTCTTGCCCCTTCGTCGTCCTCATCGCCTCGTTTCCCGCAGCGAATCAATGCCAAAGCTGCCGCGCGCTGCCGCGCCGGTCAGCCTCCATTGATACCTCACGGGCGGCGCAGTGAAGGCTGGGCGGCGCGTCCCTCGGCCGCCACGCAATCACGCCACGCGTAACGCGCCGGCCAAGCCTACCACGCGGCGCCTCCGCCTATAAAAGCCGACTGCAAGCGCGCCGGAGAGGCTCACCCCGATCATCCACCGACGACGCGCTCATTTCTCCCCCTTTCCTCCTCTCGCTGTCACCAGTTGAGAAAGCATGGCCGAACGTTTCCCAGGCGACGGCGCGGCGGCGAACGGATTCGGGCGCCGTCATCTGCGTGAGGACGAGGCTCGCCTCCTTTTCAAGGCCGAGTACCCGGTCCCGCCGGACATGCGGGTGCCCGGGGCTTGGAGGATCAGCGCCGGTGGCGTGCCGGTGCCACCACCACCCACCGGGGCGACGCGGCGTGCGGAGATCGCACGCATCCGCGCGTCCCTGCCGCGGGCGGCGAGGGAGGGGCCACGGTACGTCCCCGACAGCCCGCTCTGGGAGCCCTACTTCCGCCGCCGTCACGCCGAGCAGCTCGAGGCCACCAACGGCGTCGTGCCCTCCGGCAGGCTCAACTCCGATGGCCGGCACCGGTGGTGGGGCGTGCCCGGCCGCACGTTGGAGGCCGTCCTCGAGTACATCGAGGGCGGCAACACGCCGCGCCTCGAGTATCCCGCTCCCCCGTCCTGCTCACGCCGCCGGGGAAGCTCCTAGACGCCGAGGCGCATGGAGACCGGGGCGTCCTCCTCCTCGTCCGGCGGCTCTCCCTGCCTCCGCCTCCGCCCCATCAAGCCGGAGCCCCAGGACACGCCTGTCAGCGCGCGTACCCGCAGCTCCGGCGGCTCTCCCTGCCTCCACCTCCGCCCCGTCAAGCCGGAGCCCCAGGACACGCCTGTCAGCGCGCGTACCCGCAGCGCCGGCGCCCTCGTCGAGCCCAAGGTGGAGTCCAGCCTCCCCCCGGAGTACGAGGAGATAGCCCGGCACGGCTTCTCCGACGAGAACGCCATGCGGTGGTCGCGCGATGACTACGTGCGCGAGGAGATGGTCCGGCAGCGCCGGGCCCTGGAGGAGATCGCCGCCTGCAAACATGGGCGCAAGGACGGGGACGGTGTCATCGTCCTCGATAGCGACGACGACGACGCCCCCGGACCGTCCAACCCGCCGCGCCAACCGGGGGAGGGATGCAGCAGGGACGGCGGAGGCGTAGGCGGGGGCGACGACGACGACGACGACGGCGATGACTACACACGGTTCTACAGCATCCTCGGCATGTAGAACCGCGTGGGCGGGCGGCGAGGGAGACGGCGGGGGTGGCCCGCGATAGTTTTTTTTCTTTTTTAAAAAATATGTTTAAATTTGAACGAACTCGCCCGTGTTTGCATCAAATTTGAACATTTTAAAAACCCGTGGGGGCCGCGACTGGGGGGCATTACGCCCCCAGTGCGCGGTTTAGCGCCGGTGCGCCCCCAACGGCTGGAGATGCCCTAAGTTCCCATCGTTAAATAACTAGCCAGAGCACATTTTCCTTTTGTCCTAAACTATATCTTCAACATGTATTACCACATTAAAACTTCATGGCAAATATATATAACCATAACTCTGCACACACACATGCAGATGCGATACTGCTAATTATTATTAACCAGACATAAAATCGTTCCCGTGTGCAAGACATAAAATCGTTCAAGTCCAACAAAGTACACAAGGTAGTATCAAGATCGACATTCAAGTTACCAACTACAGAACTATCAGGGTTAGATGCTCACTGAAAGTCTGACATCTCAAGCACAATGTTCCAAAATGATCATGTATTGTTTACAGTAGTTACTGATACGGGCTTCCATCCAGAGTTTCAAGAACAATGGATAACAACAAGAGAACAAGAAGGGTCATTGGCTGTTCCTAATAAGCTTTGGTTTTATCATTCTGATCCGTCAGGGAAATGATCAAGTGCATTCTGCTTTCCATTAACATAAAATTCAATCACTGCTTTCATGCGCGCCTCCTTATCAGGATGGTAGTTCAAATGCACAATCACTGGCTTCAACTTCCGCAGCTGAGCACTTTTCCTCACTGTCTTGAAGAGAACTTTGCTGTTCATAAAGAGATATATATCCATGGTTCTTTTGGATGCATGTAGGCCTTCATAACCAGGATGTGAGGGGAAAAACAGTTCCTCGTTAAAAACAGCCTGGTCCCATGATTTGGGTTCACGAGAAAGGCGCCCAGCTACCCTATCCAAAAGCTCAACTGAAGGAATTGTTGGCCTTATGAAGAAAAATCCAGAATTAAAAACCCATATGCGCATCGTGTGTGCGTATCTTGCCCAGCCCATTGAAGGCTCATCAAACACATCATTGAAACCATAGGCTGTCATATTGTCATGGCCATCACTCATGGACTCTATATCAGAATCTCTGTAAAGATGATCAAAGGGATTCTGGAAGAACATGATATCAATATCAGAGAGGAGAACACTGTACCCAAGCTGCAAGAATTCCCTCAAAATGCGAAACTTCAGAGCAGAAACAGCATGGTTTCCACCTGTCTTCCCTATGCTGTCAATGCCTTCATCAGGATCCCGCCGATAAACTGGGACGTCTTTGGACTTGCAGAAGCTCTCTATGCTGTCATCTAATGCAACAACCAAGTAATTTGTGATTCCAACTCTTTTGATATTAGTAAACCACATCTCAAGCGTCTGTTTCACGTTAGAGTTTGCCACTGCAACGATGATTTCTTTCTTTACAGCAACCTGTTGCAATATGTTAGCCAGTCTGGGATTGGTGGATTCATCAGGCATGACTGTTGGATTTGTTCTAAGAGACTTCACGGTACCAAAAGGACCAGCACTATACAAAGCCTGGTTTTTTCCTTGCCCAGCCATTTGAAGCTTCATCGAGAGTTCATTGATCTGCTTCCTGAAGTCAGCATTTTTTCTCTCCAATGATGCCAACTGTGACTGTAGGTTGGTAACTTCCTCCGATGTCTCACAAGTAACTGAGTCAGCCTAACATATCAAAATATAATTGTAAATAGCAGCATGTGAAGAAAACATCTTAAGAAAAACACACCTTCGTTATAATAATTGAACAATCAACAACAGATATGTAAATGTACAAGCCAACTGAAAGATTATGAACATCGGATTGACCATACATGAACATACAAAATTTAGGAATGCCATTTTGGAAGGTGCAGATTTTGGAAGCATAATTTAAGGTATATAGCCTTCCATCATTTCTAGATATATGTACAGAACTTCTGAATGCCCCTGTAAAAAAATAAATAGGAATGCGTTATTTTGAATCTGTTTGGTGCTGGAGCTCGGCACCTCTGGGTTAAGGTCCTCACGTGCTCGAAGGTGGCCTTGGCGGGCAGGTCGCGCGACTACGGTCTTCACAGAGTGCACGCCCGTCAAGCAGCAGTATGGCGTGGAGCTCTCCAAGTGTGGCGCATCTATCCGGGGGTAGGAGGGGTGCACGGAAGGAGGAGCGGCGTCGGAGGTTTGCATGAGGGTGGCGGAGGGGGAGAGAAGTCAAGGTTGGGAGCGCAGAAGATGGCGAGGGAGTTGCGGGGAGCTCGCTGGACTCCATCTGCGTGGCATCAGGGTAGAAGGAAAGACGAGCGCCAGGAGAGGCGGAGAGCTTGCCGGATGCCATGTAGTGGCGGCGATGGAAAACGGCGCACGAGGGGAGAAACAGGAGAATAGAATGCCCACTATATTTTCCCTACTCTGCCTAAATATAAAGGCAAGTTAGGTGTTTTTAGAGGGCCCTCTAAAATTATTAGGGATAGAGGGCCACTTCGGGAATCTGCTAGAATTGTTCTTAGAGGCCTATAACAATGATATATGACTATTTTGGTGCACGAAGGTTAAGGTCCCACAAGTCATTGCCTTTAGAAACGTTATTTCAAAATCTAATATTTTATATCAAGAAAGGATGCTTGGCTTCGGGCAATTTGGCAAAGCAAAAACTAGTTGGAGTTTCTTTGAAACCTAAGAACAAATGGGAATAATGGGAAATATAACTACTGAGATACACACTTATTTTAGGAATCTGCAAAGTGCAATTAACAAGGAAAATCATCTGAAGGTGAAAGCCAAAACAACATACATGGGCAAGGCTTACAGAGTAGTGTAGACAATTAGGTGAGAACCATGGAGCACCTAGATGTCTGAAGCTAACAGTTTTATTCTCTATCTTGTCAGGTTGTTTGCAATTTCCACTCCTCATTGCTACCAAGGTGCATGCCTGTTTTTCCGGGCCAAGTTCCGGGCGGGTTCCGGGCTAATCAGAGAGATTGCACGTATGTGCAACTCCTCTGGAGACCCCGGAAACTGGCCAGACTTGTCAACGGAAGTTCCGTAGTACGGAAGTTCCGGGCAGGTTCTGGGCTCTCCAGAGAGATTGCGCACATTGTGCACTGTCTGGTTTCCCCGGAAGCTAGCCGGACCTACCCCGGAAGTTCCGGGGTTCACAGAACCCTGGCCAACATAGGATTTAGAGAAGCTCTCTCCTCGGACATGAAGAATAGATTCAGTGCATATGTTTATGTGCACGTGTACGTGAAGTTGATTCCCACTGTATCTTCAGGGTGCACCCCCTCTTAATAATGTGGTTGCCCTATGAACTCTGTAAACAAAAATGGAAATCAGGCAATGCTTCTTTTTCCTTTTACGAGTAGAGGGGCATCCATCCATGCATCCTTCCATGTTATGGTGGCACTGTTTACAGACTAGAGCATGTGGTTAGATCACTAAGATATGTTGTCATAAATACCAAAAATCATCAAGAGCATAAATGCCCTTTCAGTTTTGCCTGTTACGGTGTAATTCATTCCCATTATGTTATTTGATTCAGATCACTGCTAGGACCCTGACTGTATGGCACAGCTATAGGCACTTGACAACAAGCGCTCGAAATATCATTTATTCGTAGATAGACAAAATAATGAAAAAATTTGTTGCTAACAGGAACCCCTGCACAAGCTACCGGCTGCAGCCATTGCAAAATATAGTAGTGCTTGTGCAAAGGTGATTATTTTCTGCAACACAAATCGAGCAGCATGTGCTGCCAACATCGCTGACCAGCATACAAGTGTTCAATCATTCCACTGACTACTTAAGCAGATGTAATAACCAGCCCAACGACATCCTTAAGTAATCACAAAGCATAGCAGAAACCAGAAGAATATAGCAAAATGCAGACATCGCCTTCTTCCACTACAATAATCATATTTTTGGATGTACAACAGCTAAAATGCTAGCAATCTTTGAGCATCGCGTATCCGTTCTGAGGTTATGACATTTTTTATGCTAATCTAGGCAATTACCTTCATATAACTGGAGCATCTTAAGTATTCTCCACAGTCTGCTCATAATTGGTCCAAACGGAAAATGGACGCCATCATTCCCTAACACATCTGAGTTCTCACGCATACCTGGTTGACTTAGATTCTAAGATTCATCCATTGTCGTTACACGGTTGCATGCTTCCAACAAGAATCATATATGAATATTAATCTCACACTAAGCGGACCAACACTAGAAAACCTTTCAATCGAGATACATCACAAAACCAACAAGTCATCTACTTTCCGTCTACCAAGAAATGAACAGGGAAGCAAGAAAGGAGGAATGGATTACCCGGCGACGCCAGTGGAGGGCGGAGTCGGTGGAGCGGGAGATGAGGCCGTCGGGGTAGAAGAACGCGCAGACGCAGCCGAGAGTAACGCCGACGGCCACCGCCGCCGCGATGCGGGACCCGCGGGACGGCGGCTGCCCGCTGCCCAAGCCGGTGCGCATCAAGGGGGGCTCGCGCCGGCCGGCCATCTGCCTCCGTGATGCCGCCGCCGCCACCGAGATCTGGCGAGAGCTATGGAAACGGCGGAGGCTTTGGTGGATTCCTTTCCCGTCTTCTTTCTGGAACGCGTGGTTTAAGCCGAGACGTGACGACCGGTTTGCTTTGTTTAAGTGGAACAAACTGTGCTGTTGGCACACTGGACGGCAAATTTTGCCTTTTTGATCTGGACAAATGCACCAATTTGAAATGATCTTTTATTTGAAAAAGATAGTAACTATATGTATGTGTACAAGGGCATCTCCAAATCAGACCCTCAAACCACCCTCAACCGTCCGGACTGCATGATCCGGATGTTTTGTGCTATCCAACACAGTTTTATATCCCCGCAAAAAAAACACAGTTTTATATCACAGAATCATAAGAGTGAACAAATTGCAATTCCAAAACGATGATAGCCATTGTCCTACTCCTACCCTTATATCTTGTACAGTTAACTTACTAATTGTCTATTCCAATATGTTTCAACATTCGAAATATTATATTTTGCAATGCTCGCTAAAGATTATTCAATGCCCGTTGTATGATTTTTTATAGTATTTTTGTTCTTTTAATCGTAAACTACACGCAAAGGTTGCACGAGGGCATCTTTAAGGTGGACCCGTAAACCTCTTGCGACCGTTAGGACTGTGCCGTCCGGACCATGAAAACCAATCAACACGGTCCTGTATTGATCCACGGGGCAGACGCGATTTCTCCCGTAAACCGGAGACAAACGTGCTGGAGTCCTGGCATTTCCGGCTTGGTATTTCCAGACTTAAAGGTCGGATTCCTGGCATTCTTTGAATTTGTTTGCGGGAGTCAGGATTGATCTCACGCCTGCTTCTGACCGCCTTGACCCTCCAAAACCCCTCCTCCCTTGCCCGTGCGCGTTCCCGTCCGACGCCAGCTGCCCGCATTCATGTCGTTGTAGAGCGCGCCGCTCAACATTGAAGACGGCTCAGGGCGGACGTGACCTCTCACTGCCTTCGCCATTGAAGTTGCACGCCGGCCGAGGGCGCCGCCCGGGACGCGTCTCCGGTGTCTGCGACTGTTCAATGCCAGAGACGCGTGACTGAACGGGACGGGACGGACATCTACCACGCCCGTTCAATGCCGCCCTCCGTCCGTATGCCGTCATTAAGTTGGCTCGCCGTCCGAGAAACCCACTCCGGCGTCGCGCATTGATGCACCCGGACGCCTCGCCTCACCGAAATCCGCCATATAAAAGCGGCCACACCTGGCTAACTCCACACCAAAAAATAAGCCCCTCCACATCTTCCTCCCTTACACTGCATCTGTCATGACCGCTAGCGGGAAAGCACTGTGGGATAGTCTGTCGCCGGAGATGAAGCACGCGGTGGCCGCCCTTGTCGCCGCCTCACATAGCCGCCATGCCAGGCGGATTGAGGCCGGCTTGCCGGCCAGCTCGCTCGAGGTCTCTGACGACGAGGACGACACGACTATGGAGACGAGCTCCGAAGAGTCCGCCTCGGCTCCCGCGCCTCCTGTGCACGTCGGCTTCACCATGAAGCAGGCACAAGCGCACTTCGATGCCGTGACGACAGAGGTGCAGCCTGCATCGACGCCTTTGCTGACGTTCCAGCGAGTGCAAGAGGAACAACGGTACAACCTGTTTCTCCTAGAGCAGCATCGGTTGCGCGGAGGGCAAGATCTACAGCGAGCGCGCGAGCGAGGAGGCCATGGCCGCGGCGAACCCAAATTTCATCGCGGAGCAGCGTGCCATCTACGATGCCGGAGGCCCAACTGCAGGCGATCACGGAGGAGAACAACGCCAGTTGCGTCTCCTACGCGTTGCCGACGAACCAGTAGCCGGTCCGGTGGACGACGATAGTGCCGGCGCCACCATTTTCCTCGTGGACCTCACATCCACCGGCGGTGGACAAGGTGCAGACTCCTCTAAGGATGAGTAGGCCACTGGAGGCGGCGGGGCCTGGTGTCCCGTGTGGGCCGGTCCGTCACCCGTGTTCTACTCTTCCTCGCCGGAGACTGCATCTTCACTTCATCAGTCTTGTCTCCGGTGCTCATGAAAACGACGGAAGGAGGACGATACGGGCTTGGACGCTAGGCACCGCCGCTGTAGGATAGGTTTAGGAGCGGGTCATTTTGTTCTAAATGTTCGAAATGTAATTAAATCCGTTGTGTTTGTATGTAATCCGTCATGTTTGTATGAAATCCGGTCATGTTTGCATGAGTTTCATCCGGTTTGCTGAAAAAGAGTTTGAAATGTATGCGGCTAGTGTTGGATGACCTCCTCCCTCATCCGTGTCTGCGAACTGGTCTTCTCTTTTTGCGGACGGATACATAAAGAAAAATTACGGGGTGCCGTTGAAAATACCCTAACACAATATTTTCATGACTTCCTAAACCAGTGATCAAACTCCTCGTATTATATAATTTCATAGTAACGTGCAGAGATTGCGCTAGTAAGAGATAAAATACGTGTGCGGTCACTCACACACTTCACGCAACGCACCCGCAGCGTGTTGCCTTAACTGAGTTCAAGTTTAGGTTAATGTGGCCTTTGTTGGAACTAAACTTTTGTTTGACAGTGTATTGCCTCACTCTTTTCTTTTGTTCCACGGAACCGTGCATGGCTCCACAAACACAAAATGAATCTTGTAATAAAGACCACGTCATTCATATCATAAAGATTTCTGTTTAAACACAAGCTTACAAATAATACGAAAGTGCGACGACTAATTTGTCAGGTTTGGACAAAACCTAGATTTGAAACGACCCTATTTTAAGCACTCACAAGCAAATGGATTGGTCAATCCTGGATATTCAACATGTCTGGTTATTAAATTTAAATATATATGACGACAACTTGTTGTAAATTGAAGTTAAGCACCTTCACAAGACCTTTTTCCTACATGAAGCCCCCTTTGTTGCTCTTTGAAATATTCATCCGTGAAATCTTTGGTGCAGAGAAACTTAAAGCCGATGGACTCTAGTACCATTTAATACAGAAGAAATAATGTGACAAAGTCAATTTTTGCCGGGTGGCATCATGGTTTCTCAGCGTTATATTCTTCAAACGAATGTCATGAGAGGTGAGAAAACCTTGATGGTTTCCTAAATAGACAGTAAGAATAAAAACACTTAAGGTCTAAAAAAGAGTATGTCAAAAGATCGGTTGAACTGTTAATTCTGGTACACTATATATGGTCAGTCAATATGCGTGAAATCATTACCTTTATATACAATTTCTTCAAACATGAAAAGCATCACATCAAGTCAATAAGTTTATCCAAATCAAGACATTTCATGATGATACATAAGACCTTGATAGAATCCACCACTACACCTTTGATAGGCCATTTATGGGCAATCTCTTCATTGAGCATGGAACATAATATCAGTCAAAAGTGTAGATGATATGAAACTTATGCGATTGAATTAAATGGAGCTTATATCAATGCATCTTATGATTCAAAAAGTGTAGATGATAATATACAGTACCTGAATAATCGTGGAGCCAAACACAATCTTGAATTCATTAGACCAATCATAAATTTCGCCTAAGGTCTCTAGTTTAGGCCTAAAGATGACGGTTATTTGCAAACACAAGTAACGAAAATCATGGAGAAACCTCTGAAGCGACGGGACATCCTCGATGACCAGCCCCCCTTTGTCAGAATGTATTCCAATGCTTATAAGGTTAAGTGACTTTATTCAGAGACAATGGTTGTCTATTTTGCAAACAAGCAGCAAGCACTCAAGGGCAGGATAACTCAAGTGCATGATGTTGTGCAGCGAGACCTCAGATATATCAACCTCCACAAATGAATGTTTCTTGAGCAGTGGGAGTCGAAGCATTTATACCAGATTATCTGCACTGGGCGAAGGTGACAGTATGAAGATATGAGATAAACCGCCAGATGGATACCGGAACTCGAAAAAAATGCGCATCTAGAAGTTAAGCAAACTATTTGAAACCATAGCCAGAAAGTGTTTGAAAGTTAAACAACAATATGGGCAGCACATCTAACAAATATCCGTTCTATAAATAATCTCCAAAGACGATTAGTACGAATAAGATTACATACGGGAATGATATAAATGATCAGATGTGAATGAACGCATGTAAATTAAAATATAAGCCAAAAACCTTGTGCTACTAAAAATGAAGAATGACATTTTACCGTTACTCTTATATCTTTCTTTTTTGACAAATCCTATATCTTCTACTTGTTGACATTAAGGCATGAAAGAAGGTTGTTTCAAACTAGGAAGCCTTATGTCCAACCTCCCACATTGCCTACAAGTTCAAAGAAGAGATGTGTAGACGAAGTTTCACATCCAAGCAAACATGGCTACACCATTCCATCAATAAGTTTGCAGAACTGAGATATATTTGGAGGATTGTGGACCAAATGCAACAAAAACCTAAAGTGATATTCTACAACAAACTATTATTTGCGTCAATGTGGTCCTCTAGGTGAAAACCCCTGTCTGCTATGTCGTTGCTTTATGGCATTCTCGGGACGTCATCTTAGAGCTTGGGCCCTTTCTTGTCGTGCCGCGACGACATCTTCAGGCAGGTTTGGACCGTAACTTGAAGCATATGCGCTGACGTATGACATTCTTGGTGCCCCCTATCCTTTAAACGTACTTGTGGCATTTGCGTCCTCCATGCTTGATGTTCGATGGCAAGGACGACGCTCCTTGGTCCTGAGTGACAGGTCAGAGGGTTCTCCTTGATGATAGTTTGGCGAGGGCGCGGTGGCGCGATACAATGTTCCTTTAGGGAGGCGTGGGCTCTTGATTCTTTGGTGCGCGGGCACTTCTTCCTACGACATGTCTCCTCCTGTGCTCATGCTTGACGTTGAGATGCCGGTGTGTGGTAGTGCATGTATTTTGCATTGTTTTTGCGTTGTAATTTATTTGGCTGGGGTTTTCTAATCTGCTTTGTAAGAGGACTTCTTCAACACTTCATATTGTTTTACTACTAGAATAGAAGTTGAGATGTTAGCACATTCTAAATCTTATATAAAGAGGAACAAAAGATCCATGGCTCTTAGGGCATCTCCAAGGCGGACCAGTAAACCTCCCGCAACCGTCCGGACCGCGCTGTCTGGACCGCAGAAGCCATCCAACGCTGACCTGTATTGATTCACGAGGTGGTCCGGATGTGATTTCTCCCGCAAACCGGAGACAAACGGAAGGGGCGGTGCGGGAATACGAACCGATCCCAAGCCCGCTACTAACCACCCTGGCCCACCAAGAACCCCTCCCCCCTCCCGTGCGCTCCCCTCCGGCGCCAGCTGCCCGCATTCATGCCGCAGTAGAGCATGTCGCTCAACATTGAAGACGGCTCAGGGTGGACGCGGCCTCTCATTACCTCCGCCATTGAAGCGGCGTGCCGGCCGATGGCGCCGCCCGCGACGCGTCTCCGGTGACCGCGCCTGTTCAGTGCCGGAGACGCGTGACTAGACGGGACAAGACATATATCTACCGCTCCCATTCAATGTCGTGTCTGTCCGTCTGCCGCTATTAAGCAGGCTCGTCGTCCGACAAACCCACTCCGGCGTCGCGCATTGACGCACCGGGACACCTCGCCTCACCGGAATCCGCTGTATAAAGGCGGCCACACCTGGCTAACTCCACACCGCAACACAAGCCCCTCCACATCCTCCTCCCTTGCACTGCATCCACCATGGCCACCAATGGGAAAGCACTGTGGGATAGTCTATCGCCAGAGATGAAGCATGTGGTGGCCGCCCTTGCCGCCGCCTGACATAGCCGCCGTGCTAGGCAGATCGAGGCCGGCTTGCCGGCTAATTGCTACCTCTTGAGCACTGCGTTGGTTTTCTCTTGAAGAGGAAAGGGTGATGCAACAAAGTAGCGTAAGTATTTCCCTCAGTTTTTGAGAACCAAGGTATCAATCCAGTAGGAGATCACGCTCAAGTCCCACGCACCTACACAAACAAACAAGAACCTCGCAACCAACGCGATAAAGGGGTTGTCAAGCCCTTCACGGTCACTTACGAGAGTGAGATCTGATAGATATGATAAGATACTATTTTTGGTATTTTTATTATAAAGAGAAATAAAGATGCAAATTAAAATAAACGACAAAGGAAATAACTAAGTGTTGGAAGATTAATATGACAAAAGGTAGACCCGGGGGCCATAGGTTTCACTAGTGGCTTCTCTCAAGAGCATAAGTATTACGGTGGGTAAACGAATTACTGTCGAGCAATTGATAGAATTGAGTATAGTTATGAGAATATCTAGGTATGATCATGTATATAGGCATCACGTCCGCGACAAGTAGACCGAAACGATTCTGCATCTACTACTATTACT
Source organism: Triticum urartu (assembly GCF_056163025.1). Classification (NCBI taxonomy): domain Eukaryota; kingdom Viridiplantae; phylum Streptophyta; class Magnoliopsida; order Poales; family Poaceae; genus Triticum; species Triticum urartu. The sequence goes on along the minus strand of NC_141874.1, from coordinate 155,620,736 downwards.
CCACACATCGACCGCTATCCAGCATGCATCTAGAGTATCAAGTTCATAAGAACAGAGTAATGCTTTAAGGAAGATGACATGATGTAGAGGGATAAACTCATGCATGGCAACAATACAATACGTGCCTTGCTGCCCCTGCTGTCCATGGGAAAGGACACCACAAGATTGAACCCAAGCTAAGCACTTCTCCCATTGCAAGAAAGATCAATCTAGTAGGCCAAACCGAACGGATAATTCGAAGAGACTTGCAAAGATAAACCAATCATACATAAAAGAATTCAGATGAGATTCAAATATTGTTCATAGATAAACTTGATCATAATCCCACAATTCATCGGATCTTGACAAACACACCGCAAAAGAAGATTACATCGAATAGATCTCCAAGAAGATCGAGGAGAACTTTGTATTGAGATCCAAAGAGAGAGAAGAAGCCATCTAGCTAATAACTATGGACCCGTAGGTCTGAAGTAAACTACTCACACATCACCGGAGAGGCCATGGAGTTGATGTAGAGGCCCACCGTGATCAATGCCCCCTCCGGCGGAGCTCCGGAAAAGGCCCCAAGATGGGATCTCTCGGGTACAGAAGGTTGCGGCGGTGGAATTAGGTTTTCGTGGTGCTCCTGGATGTTTGGGGGTACGTGGATATATATAGGAGGAAGAAGTACGTCGGTGGAGCAACAGGGGGCCCACGAGGGTGGAGGGGCGCCCAGGGGGATAGGCGCGCCCCCTGCCTCGTGGCTTCCTCCGTTGTTTCTTGACGCCCACTCTAAGTCTCCTGGATCACGTTTGTTAAGAAAATCACGTTCCCGAAGGTTTCATTCCGTTTGGACTCCGTTTGATATTCCTTTTCTTCAAAACCCTAAAATAGGCAAAAAACAACAATTTGTGTTGGGCATCCGATTAGTAGGTTAGTCCCAAAAATGATATAAAAGTGTGAAATAAAGCCCATTGACATCCGAAATAGATAATATAATAGCATGGAGCAATCAAAAATTATAGATACGTTGGAGATGTATCAAGCATCCCCAAGCTTAATTCCTGCTCGTCCTCGAGTACGTAAATGATAAAAGAAGAATTTTTGATGTGGAATACTTTCTAACATATTTCTTAATGTAATTTTTCTTTATTGTGGCATGAATGTTCAGATCCGAAAGATTCAAGATAAAATTTTAATATTGACATAGAAATAATTGTAAGTGCATCTAGTGCCCTTAGTGATTTTGGTGTATTGAAGACTTATAGGTTAAGGGACTAATGCGTTTATGAGTGTACACAGGTCTATAAGTCTATGAGGAGTTTTATATTTACAAAGAAAGTCGACCCTTAAAAACTAAGTTCTTCGACTGAAGACTTTGTATTTCTGAAGACTTTCTGAAGACTTTGAAAGTGAAGAAAATGGTGTGACCTTGAAGACTTAGTATTCATTCGAGGAACATGAAGCGTGAAGCCTTTTGTTTTTGTAGTTTCATTTTCTCTTTCTTAAGTCATAGGAAACACCGTACTGTTAAAGGGGGTCGAGGAAATACTAAGGAAAAATTTCTATGTGATGCTCAACTCAAAATCCTACACCTACCAATCCCTTCGAGTGAAGCCATTGGAAATCTCATACAGTCCAATCATATTCTTCAGCGACAGAGACGAAGTTCTTCTGGTCTCTGAGGAATTTGTTCTGATTGAGGAGTTAGGAATTCGCCAGTGCGGATTTCCTACACAGTGAGGAACATGATAGCCCTGAGGATTTTGCTACTCAAAATGCCGACCGTTGCTGTGCTATGCGCTAGCTGTCCCAAAATATCTATCCACCTAACGGTCATATCATTGAAGGGCATTTATGTCTTATCATGTCGGGCTGCTCCCTAGGCTATAAATAGCCGCCCCCCTACAACCACTAGCAGGTTGGCTGCTCCGAGAGAAACTGATACTTGTCATTTGAGAGCAACCCATCCTCCGAGGACTTTGAGCGAAAATCATCAAGTGAGGAAAAACCAAAAACCCAAAACCCAAACACCTACAAACCCCAAGTGATTGAGCATCACTAAAGAGATTGATCCTGCGTGGATCCGACGCTTGTTACCTTTGAAGACTGTGCTTCTTCCAGACGGTTAGGCGTCATGGTCTAGAGCATCTAAGAGGAATTGTGGATCGCCGAGTGACCAAGTTTGTGAAGGTTTGGAAGTCACATGAAGACTTACCACGAGTGATTAGGTGAGGTCTGTGTGACCTTAGCTCAAGGAGAATACGGTGAGGACTGGGTGTCCTGAGCTGCATGCTCAGGACTGGGTGTCCAGGAGTGTGTGTCCTCGAGTTTAAACACTCAGCCGCTCCAACCAGACATACAACTAAGACAAAAGTTGGAACTGGTCTACCAAATCATTGTCTTCACCAAGCTTACTGGTTCCATTTCCTCAACTCTTTCATTTCCTCATAACTGTGTTGTGTACTTGTTTATATCTGTGTTTGAAGACTTTGACTGAAGACTTTCTCAATTTCCTCAGTTCAATTTTTTCAGTCTGTTTGTCTTCATCCTGTGTTATTCTGTGCTTACGGTTCCTGTACTCTGTGCCTGTCTTTATTTCATCATGATGACTATGCTTGTATTCTGTTATGTTTACTTTTGAGTACTTATTCCGCTGCTAGTAGTTCTTCGCTAAGGAATTTCCTCACCGGCAAATTCCTCAGTGAAGAATTTCATAAAAATCGCCTATTCACCCCCCTCTAGTCGATATAACACACTTTCAATTGGTATCAGAGCAAGGCACTCCCTTGTTCCGTGTGATTTTGGTTTAACCGCCTGGAGTTTTAGTTATGTCGACCGCAGGTATGATCAAGGTCTCTGCTGGGTGTCCTACCTTCGATGGGACGGACTACCCCTACTGGAAGAATAAGATGCGAATGCATCTTGAAGCAATTGATAACGATCTCTGGTATGTTGTGGAAAATGGTGTTCCCTCAGTCACACCTTCTCTGAATGCTGCTGACGTGAAGAGATTCAAGCAACTCAACTCTCAAGTGAATAATATCATATGTGGTCATCTGAGCAAAGGACAGTATGGCAGAGTGAGTGCTTTGGAGACAGCGAAGCTTATCTGGGATAGGTTGTCCAAAGTGAATGAAGGAGTCTCAACTCAGCGTGACTCTCGAGTCGATGTTCTTCGCAATCTCTTCAACCGCTTCAAAAGACTCGACAATGAAAATGTTCAAAAAACCTTCGATCGCCTCACTGACATCTCAAATGAGCTTCAAGCACTTGGTGCCACTGACATCACCAACCATGAGGTGGTGAAGAAATTGCTGAGATCGCTTGATTCCTCATTTGACACTCTGGCATTGATGATACAAGAACGTGATGATTACAAGTCACTTGATCCCGCTGATATTCTTGAAAGGCTAAATACTCATGAGTTCCAACTTGCTAAAAAGAGAGATCTCTATGGTTCAAGCTATGGCAGAACACGTGCACTGAAGGCCAAGGCAGTATCTGAGTCCGAAGATGAAGAATCTGGTAGCAGCCTTGGTGATCCTGAAGAACTAAGCCATGATCTAGCTCTGCTTGTGAAGAAGTTCCAAAAGTTCTCAAGACGTGGTCGCCTTGGAAGACCCTCAAGGAGCAGTGATTCCTCATCCAGTGACTATAAGAGGAGGCTCTGCCACAAATGCAAGAAGCCTGGACATTACATTCAAGATTGTCCTTAATGGGAAAAGAAATCAAAGAAGAAGAAATACAAGGATTACAGTTTTGATGATGCGAAGAAAAAGAAGAAATCCACAAAATCCTCAAGGCCTTCATATCACAAGAAGAGCAGCTCCAAGAAGGCCAGGGCATTCATTGGCAAGGAAATGGACTCTGAGGCTGAATCTGAAGAAAATGAGGAAGAGGAGTCATCTGAGGAGTCTGAATCCGGAGTGGCGAGCCTAGCTCTCGCTACTACATTCGTTAGCAAGTCTATCTTCAACACTGAAGAAAATGACCTCACCAACAAAGCTGATGAAGGGGATGATGACTATGCTCCCACCTATTGCTTCATGGCAAAGGGTGCCAAGGTACTCAAATATACCTCATCTGAATCAAGTGAGAATGAATCTGATGAAAACCTTAAGCCCAGCTATTCTAAACTTGCTAAGATTGCTATAAAACAACAAAGGGCTTTAGAAAAGGTTCAAAACATGCTAGAAAAAAGTGATGATATGTTGGGTGAAGAAATGGATCGCACTAAAGCCTTGACTGAAAACCTTCAGAGATTTCAGACTAGGTTTGACAATCTTCAAAGTCATCATAACACTCTCTTATCAGATCATGAGAAGCTTTCTTATGAATTTCTTCAAAGAAAGCAAGATCTTGCAAAGCTAAGAGTGAGTTATGAAGATCTTCAGAAGGAGAGCGATTCATTACTTGCTCAACATATCATCGCTTCTCAGGAAGAATTTGTTCCTCCATGTTTGAAATGCATTGAACGTGAAACTGCTAATTCTTCATCTGAATGTTCAAATGCTGTTAATGTTTCAAATTCTTCACATGCCTCTGCTATCACTAATTCCTCATTTGAGGACATTGCTAGTATCATTGACGATGCAGGGCTGAAGGAATTGTACACGACAGGCATGCACAAAAGCCTCAAAGGGCATCAGGCTCTTTGTGATGTGCTTAAAAAGCATATCCTCAACAGGAACCCTAGGAAAGAGGGTATGTAAGTGCATCTAGTGCCCCTTAGTGATTTTTGTGTATTGAAGACTTATAGGTTAAGGGACTAATGCGTTTGTGAGTGTACACAGGTCTATAAGTCTATGAGGAGTTTGATATTTATAAGAAAAATCGACCCCTAAAAATAAATATCTTCGACTGAAGATTTTGATATTTCTGAAGACTTTCATGAAGACTTTGAAAGTGAAGAAATTGGTGTGTCCATGAAGACTTGATATTCATGCGAGGAATATGAAGCTTGAAGACTTTCGTTTTCATAGTTTTGTTTTTTCTCTTTCTTGAGTCATAGGAAACACCGTACTGTTAAAGGGGGTCGAGGAAATACTAAGGAAAAATTTCCATGTGATGCTCAACTCAAAATCCTATACCTACCAATCCCTTCGAGTGAAGCCATTGGAAATCTCATACAGTTCAGTCAATTTCTTCAGTGACAGAGACGAAGTTCTTCTGGTCTCTGAGGAATTTGTCCTGACTGAGGAGTTAGGAATTCGCCAGTGCGGATTGCCTACATAGTGAAGAACATGATAGCCCTGAGGATTTTGCTACTCCAAATTCCGACCGTTGCTGTGCTATGCGCCAGCTATCCCAAAATATCTATCCACCTAACGGTCATATCATTGAAGGGCATTTATGTCTTATCATGTCGGGATGCTCCCTAGGCTATAAATAGCCGCCCCCTACAACCACTAGCTGGTTGGCTGCTCCAAGAGAAACCGACACTTGTCATTTGAGAGCAACCCATCCTTTGAGGACTTTGAGCGAAAATCATCAAGTGAGGAAAAACCAAAAACCCAAAACCCAAACACCTACAAACCCCAAGTGATTGAGCATCACTGAAGAGATTGATCCTGCGTGGATCCGACGCTTGTTACCTTTGAATACTGTGCTTCTTCCAGACGGTTAGGCGTCATGGTCTAGAGCATCCAAGAGGAATTGTGGATCGCCGAGTGACCAAGTTTGTGAAGGTTTGGAAGTCACCTGAAGACTTACCACGAGTGATTGGACGAGGTCTGTGTGACCTTAGTTCAAGGAGAATATGGCGAGGACTGGGTGTCCTGAGCTGCGTGTTCAGGACTGGGTGTTCGGGACTGTGTGTCCTCGAGTTTAAATACTCAGCCGCTCCAACCAGACGTACAACTGAGACAACAGTTGGAACTGGTCTACCAAATCATTGTCTTCACCAAGCTTACTGGTTCTATTCCCTCAACTCTTTCATTTCCTCATAACTGTGCTGTGTGTTTTTTCATATCTGTGTTTGAAGACTTTGACTGAAGACTTTCTCAATTTCCTCAGTTCAATTTCTTCAGTCTGTTTGTCTTCATCCCGTGTTATCCTGTGATTGCGCTTCCTGTACTCTGTACCTGTCTTCATTTCATCATGATGACTATGCTTGTATTCTGTTATGTTTACTTTTGAGTACTTATTCTGCTGCTAGTAGTTCTTCGCTAAGGAATTTCCTCACCGACAAATTCCTCAGTGAAGAATTTCATAAAAATCGCCTATTCACCCCCCTCTAGTCGATATAACGCACTTTCAATTGGTATCAGAGCAAGGTACTCCCTTGTTCTGTGTGATTTTGGTTTAACCGCCTGGAGTTTTGGTTATGTCGACCGCAGGTATGACAAAAGTGACATGCCCCATCTTTGACGGTCACGAGTATCCCAATTGGAAGGCCATGATGAAGAAACGCCTCATGGCGATGAACGGTGAGCTGTGGACCGTCACTGAGATTGGTCTGACCGATTTGTGCAAGATAGCGGAAGCTGATGACATTCGCAAGTACACTCTTCTCAACCTCACGGCGAAGGATGTCATCTGATCCAGTCTGTCACAAAATCAGTTCAGGAATATCATGCATCTTGATCATGCGAAGCTCATTTGGGACCGTCTCTCTAAGGTCTATGAAGGTCATCGAACCTGTCATGGTCCTTGGTTTGAGGACTTCAAGGAATCTCTCAAAGCGATGACATTCGAACCAGAATCATCATCTTCTGCATCATGCCTTATGGCAAAAGATGCTGAGGTAACTGAATGCTACCTATCCGAGTCTAGTGATGATGAATCTGGTGATGAATTTGGACCCAGCTATGTCAAACTTGCTTCCCTTGCCACTAAACAACAAAGAGCTTTGGAAAGAGTTCACTATATGCTAAACAAGAGCGATGATATGTTGGGTGAAGAAATGGATCAGTCAAAAGCTTTGGCTGAAAGTCTTTAGAGACTTCATACTAAGTACGACACCCTTCAAGATCAACATAACACTCTCTTATCTGATCATGAGAAGCTTTCTTATGAATTTCTTCAAAGAAAGCAAGACCTTGAGAAGCTAAGAGTGAGTTATGAAGATCTTCAGATGGAGCGCGATTCATTACTTGCTCAACAAATCAGCGCTTCTCAGGAAGAATTTGTTCCTCCATGCTTGAAGTGCATTGAACGTGAATCTGCTAATTCTTCACCTGAATGTTCAAATGCTGCTAATGTTTCAAATTCTTCATATGCCTCTGCTATCACTAATTCCTCATCTGAGGACATTGCTAGTATCACTGACGATGCATGGCTGAAGGAATTGTACACGAAAGGCATGTACAAAAGCCTCAAAGGGCATCAGGCTCTTTGTGATGTGCTTAAAAAGCAGATCCTCAACAAGAACCCTAGGAAAGAGGGTATCGCCTTTGAGAGGAAACTCAATGCTGGTGGTACATATTGGAAGCCTGAGTAGTACCCCAAAACTACATGGGTTGCTGCAAAGGGACCTCCAGTTGATCCATCTAACTTATTTGGATTTGCATGTGAATCTCCTCATTCTAATGATGAGTCAATTGATTCCAACTATAAACTGTTCAAAAATTAGAATGGTGAAGTATTTGCTAGATATATTGGCACTAACTGCAGGAAGGCTCCCCGATGAAGAAAATCTGGGTTCCCAAAAGATGCCTTGAAAATCTTCACGTGAATGTCATCATGACGCCACCTATGAAGAATAGGAACCCCAGATCAAATTCTTCATATGGACCAAATTCTTCATATGGATTCAAGTCCTCATACGGACCAAATTCCTCATATGGATCAAAATCCTCATATGAACATCATCGTGTAACCCGTCTGTTTCGCAGGGAAGATATAAGGATTATGGATATGTGCATTATTCTTCAAATCATTATGTCCATAAGTCCTCGAAGAATTTCTCTACATACTCTTATGCTTACTCTAACCCCTCTTATGTGAAACGAAATGGACTGGCTTCTATGCCATCCTTCTCGTATGGAGCTCGCAGAATGATGAACTCTTTGCCACCCCTTGAGATGTGGGTGGTGAAAAAAAGAACTAATCTTTTCTGCAGGGTCAGGTCTCCAGACGCACGTAATCGTCTGAAGAATTTGCTAGAGACCTGAGCATGCCTGATAGGACGCAGGCTAATCATGAAGAAATGAACTTTCATTTCTCACGTCCTCATATTGCTTTATCAGTTCTTTTACTTGATGAAATTGATCTGATGAATTGATGTCATATTCTTCACTGATGAAGTATATGAGTTTGTAAGCTGCACTAATTCGTCTGTAGGATGATCAACCCAAAGCCACTGAGTGGGTCCTCGATAGTGGATGTACAAACCACATGACTGGTGACAAGAATCTATTGATGGATGCTCCATTATCTTTGTCGCATCTGAAGCATATCATCTTTGCTGACAAAGGCAAAAGTCAGGTATTGGGTCTAGGTAAGGTTGCGATTACAAAGGATCGACACATGGACAAAGTCATGCTTGTTGAGTCCTTAGGATACAACCTTATGCATGTCTCAATGCTTTGTGATCTTGATATGGTTGTTGTCTTTGGCAAGTACCGTTGTGTTGTGGTTATGGAAGCTGACAATTCCAAAGTCTTCGAAGGCTTTAGGAGAGGATACCTATATATTGTTGATTTCTCTACAGGACCACAACCAGCCGTGTGCTTACTTGCAAAAGCTTCAGAAGGCTGGCTCTGGCATCGACGACATGGTCATGCAGGCATGAGGAATTTGCACACGCTTGTGAAGAAGAAGCATGTCATTGGCATCGAGAACGTCAAATTCCTCAAGGATCACCTATGCAGAGCCTGTGAAGCTGGGAAGATGATGAAGGCCAAGCATCCAGCAAAGACTATCATGACCACCACTCGCCTGTTTGAATTGCTTCACATGGATCTCTTTGGTCCTAATCATTATTCTGCTATTTCAAATGAAGCATCTCAATATGGCTTTGTTATTGTTGATGATTATTCTCGCTACACATAGGTACACCTTGTTACTTACAAACATGAAGTGCAGGAAGTCTTCAAACGATTTTCCTCGAGGGCTTCAACCAACTTTGGTGTGAAGATCAAGCACATCAGAAGTGACAATGGCACTGAGTTCAAGAATTCTGGTCTCGATGACTATCTTGATGAACTTGGTATTACTCATGAGTTATCTGCTCCTTACACTCCTCAGCAGAATGGCGTCATGGAGCACAAGAACAGGACTCTTGCTGAGATGGCTCGCACTATGCTTGATGAATACAAAACGCCTCGTCGTTTCTGGACTGAGGCAATTGATATTGCGTGCCAGATCATCAACAGAGTATATCTTCATAAATTCTTCAAAAAGACTGCCTATGAACTCCTCACTGATAAGAAACCCAATGTAAGTTATTTCAAAGTCTTCGGAGCTAAATGTTGGATTAGAGATCCTCGTCACAACTCAAAATTTGCACCGAAAGCACATGAAGATTTTATGCTTGGTTACGGAAAGGACTCGCACACCTACAGAGTCTTCAACAACGTTCTTCACAAAGTTGTTGAAACTGTAGATGTGCGGTTCGATGAAACTAATGGCTCGCAAAGAGAGCACCTACCTACTGTGATAGATGAACCATCACCTGAGGAAACTATCAAGTTCAAGGCTACTGAGGATGTCATTCCTACTGAAGAATCTGCTGAAGAATTCATTCCAGAACATGAAGAACGCCGGGCTAATGCACCTGAAGAAAATGCTGAAGAAAATGGTGCTGAAGAAAACGCTGATCAAATTCTTCAACGACAACCGGCTCATCCTCGCATTGCAAAAGAAGTGCAAGTTAAAAATATCATCAATGACATCAAAGCGCCAGGTCCTCTCACACGCTCAAAAGCTTCACATTTGTCTAACTTTTTTGGGCACTATGCTTTTGTCTCTATTACAGAGCCCACTAAGGTAGATGAAGCATTTATGAAGCCTGAGTGGATTCAGGCCATGCAAGAAGAATTACATCAGTTCGAGCTCAACAATGTCTGGGAACTGGTCAAACGTCCAGATCCTCACAAGCACAATATCATCGGCACAAAGTGGATCTACCGCAACAAGCAAGATGAAAATGGCCTTGTGGTGAGGAATAAGGCACGGCTTTTAGCTCAAGGCTACACACAGGTTGAAGGAATTGATTTTGCTGAAATTTTTGCACCTGTTGCTAGACTTGAGGCTGTTCGCATATTACTTGCTTATGCTAACCATCATGATATCACTTTATATCAAATGGATGTGAAAAGTGCATTCCTCAATGGTAAGCTTGAGGAAGAAGTATATGTTGCTCAACCCCCAGGTTTTGAAGACCCAAAGAATCCTGACAAAGTCTTCAGACTCAACAAGGCCCTCTATGGCCTCAAGCAGGCCCCACAGGCTTGGTATGATACCTTGAAGGAACTCTTCATGAAGAAAGGCTTCAAACCCGGTTCACTCGACCCTACTCTTTTCACTAAATCTTATGATGGTGAATTGTTTGTGTGCCAAATATATGTTGATGATATTATCTTTGGCTGTACTAACCAACGTTATAGTGATGAATTTGCCTATATGATGAGTGAAGAATATCGAATGTCTAGGATGGGAGAGTTGAAATTCTTCTTAGGTCTTCAAATTCATCAACAACGCAATGGCATATTCATATCTCAGGAGAAATACCTCAAGGATGTACTGAGGAAATTCGGCATGCAAGATTGCAAAGCCGTCAAAATTCCTATGCCCACAAATGGCCATCTGTGCACTGATGAAAATGGTATTGACTTCGATCATAAGGTATACCGCTCCATGATAGTTTCCTTATTGTACTTATGTGCATCTAGGCCAGATATAATGCTTAGTGTTTGCATGTGTGCGCGATTTCAAGCTACACCGAAGGAATCACACCATAAGGCTGTGAAGCATATTCTTCGATATCTAGCTCACACACCAACACTTGGATTATGGTACCCCAAGGGCTCGGCTTTTGATCTCATTGGATATTCTGACTCTGACTATGCTGGTGATTGTGTGGACCGCAAGTCAACATCTGGTACATGTCATTTCCTCGGACGATCTTTGGTCTGTTGGTCCTCGAAGAAACAGAACTGTGTATCACTATCTACTGCTGAAGCTGAGTACATTGCCGCTGGTTCTTGCTGTGCCCAATTGCTATGGATGAAGCAAACTCTCAAGGACTACGGCGTCAACATGAAGAATATGCCTCTCTTCTGTGACAATGAGTGTGCCATCAGGATTGCTCACAACCAAGTTCAGCACTCGAAGACAAAGCACATTCAGATTCGTCATCATTTTCTTCATGATCATGTGTTGAAGGGCGACATTTCTATTGAGCATGTGAAGACTGAAGAACAGCTAGCCGATATCTTCACAAAGCCCTTGGATGAGAAGAGATTTAGCAAGTTGTGGTGTGAGCTAAATATTCTAGAATCTTCGAATGTTCTTTGAAAAGGACACTCATCCTAACACTCATGCAAAATTGATGACTTAGATGTGCAACACATGAAGATACGGTTTTCTTCAATCAATGAAGAATAACACTCTTAGTGTGAAGAAATTAATGAAGAATTTGATTCTCAAAACCCTACGATAATTGTACGCAGTGTCTGAAATCATCATTCTTATACGGTGGGTCACGCCACCATCAAAAGTTGAAATTCCTCAAATTATTCATATTCTTCAACTTTGCATAGTCTTCACTGGTTCCGTCGTTTTTCTTCATTGGCTATATATATATATGAGTTTATGTCCTCTACAACATTCACTTATTGCTAATTCTTCAAGTTGGTTTTTCTGCTAAGTGAATGTGATCGGACCCTTCCCCTCTATGCTATACTCAACCCAATCTGTTCATAAATTCTTCATGTGCGTTCTATTTGAAACTCGTTCAAAATCTTCACTGTGTCCTTGTCAGCTGAAGAAATTGCGAACAGAACTTTAAAACCTATCTTATCGAAATTTTCGGCTTTGTCGCTCAAACCGTTCCGCATCCCACGATACACTTATCCACTCACCCACGATCTAACATGATCTCCACCTCTCACTACGTGGGTGACACATGTCATGCGAATGAGAAGGGTCAGGGGCACGTTCGTCCAATTTCTTCGGGCAAATAGTTTTTCACCGTGGCTATAAATACCCCTCCTTCCCTTCCTCGCTTCTTTTACTCCGCTCGACCTCTCTCTCCAGCTCGAGCTTCTTAAACCCTAGCGCCGCCGCTACTTCATCGTCGCCGGTGAGGAAGAGCTTCACTGCCTCGACCTCGTCGCCGACGTACTCGCGCCGACCGCGGAAATCTTCACTCCGCCGTCGCCGTAGTTGTCTTCCTCTGCCAAGTTAGGGCGTGGAAGATCTGCACAGACGAACTTCACATCTCCTCACTCCAGTTCGTCGTGTTCTTCGTCCAGGGTAGTTAAAAGTTACTTTTACTACCCTCGTTGATTCGAATGATTATCTTCAAAATCTTCAAAGGTGTTTTTCTTCATAGATTCACACACTAAACACCTCACAAGTCATCTGTTCTTGACTCGTTTCTCTAAGCCATGTTTTTTCTTCAAGATTCCTCAAATGTGTGGATTTTTAATCTACACATCTCTGGAACCTAAGATAAAGAACGCTTAGTGAAATTCTTCAAGACTCATCTGGTCAAATTCCTCTAATTTGTTCTTTTGAAAAACCCTCTGAGAACGCATATGACCTCTCCAAATTCCTCGCAACTATACTCTGTTCACAGGTACACATGTCAGCTGCTGAATCACTAGGTTCTCATCAACTTAACTCATTTGCAGCGTTCCTCGAAGAAAAGTTGCATACTTCGTCTGAGAATTCAATTGTTCAAATTCCTCAACTGAAGAAAATGGCTGACAGTAAGAAGCCACAGAAGGGAGGAAAGAGGCCTGAGGTAAATACAGCGTTTGAGATCCCTAATGACATATATGATGGGTACTGCACACCTACTGAGGAAACCAAGAATGAGCGCAAAGTGCGCATTCAGAAGATAGAGAGGAGATGGGCAAGAGAATGGAGGGAGTACAGATATGTCACTCCTAAGTACATGAAGAAGTTCGCACTCAATCCTCCATGCCCAAGAGCTCCATTGGCACCTGGCCAAATCGCTGACCCCACCAGCCTCAAGCGCGGTGAGGACTATCCTAATGAATGGGACAAGCGCCAAGCCAAGCTGGCTAAGCAAGCCAGAGAAGCAGTGAGGAAATTTATTGAAGACTCTGCTGCTGCTGCTGCTGCCTCTGCTGAGGCCTTTGCTGCCAAGCCAAAGAAGGCTATGTCAAAGAAGCCTGCGCGCAATTCAAGTGCTTCACCAACAATGCCCTCAAGGCCAAGTTCCTCAGCAATGCCCTCACGGCCAGAATCCTCAAAGCCCTCACGGCAAATTCCTCATGCTGCTCCTGTTCCTCCAAAGTCCTCAGCTCCTCCGCCAAAGCCTTCAGCTGTTCTGACTAAATCCTCAGCACCTGTGCATCTCGCCTCGTGCCAAAGGACTGCCGGCATCTGCATTGCCTCAGGTGTCTTAGCTAGTTCCTCAGATGCACCAAGTTCCTCAGCTGGCCTCTCACTGGTGAAGACAAAGGCCACTGCTGGACGAGGTCCTCGCCCAAGTCCTCAAAAGAAGCAAGTCGCTTTCCAAGTGCCGTCTGATGAAGACGAAGCTGATGATGATGAACTTGCAGAAATCATCAGAGACAGGCAAGTCAGGGCTGCTAGAGCCAAAGGATCAGAGGTGCCACTGCTTTTGGATCCCAAGCTGATCCTCGACTACATTGATGATTGGCACAAGGACCCCAACACTCCCTTGCCTGACTTCAAGCTGACTCCTGGCCAGAGTCACATGCTGACCCACTTCATTCAAGAAGAAAAGTGGAAATTTGAGAAGGCCAGGCAGATCAAGAAAGCGCAGTGCAAGAAAGAGCGCTATCTGAAGAAAAACGTTGTCTCTATGACAACTGAAGAACTTGTCACTATTCAGACTGAGATTAAGAAACTCATGGATGACTTTGACGCATATCGCGCTGATTGGCTTGGAGCCAAGGTTCGTTTTGTGAAACTTGCGGATAACTTCACTTCCAATGTTGCAACCCCAACGCAACAGGAAATTCCTCAGGCTGAAGCATCTGCTCAGCCTACTGAAGAAAATGCCAGCATCGCTGATGACAATCAGGCTGCTGAAGATAATGTGAGTTCCAGGGCTGATGACTGCATTCCAGCCGCTGAAGAAATTGCCAGGGCACCCACTAGTGGTGTGCCTGAAGAAACTGAAGAACTCAGGGCAACTGCATCAGTTGTGCGCGAAGAAAATCAACCAGATTCCTCAGCTGCTTCTGCACCAACTTCAACTCCAATCCTTCCATCTGCATCAGATGTGAAGAAGACCAAGGCTGCAGAGCATGCTGCAGTGAAGAAAAGGAAAGCATCAGTTGCTTCAGATTCTTCAGCTCCGAAGAAAATGAAGTCTATGACAAGTTCATTTGCAAATCCGATTGATGTTGTTCCCATCTCAACCAGGCCATCAAAGGACTTTGTTCCTTTTGATGAAGAATATGTGATCCCCAGCGGATCTGGTGAAGAAACTCCTTCTGCTTCTTCGTCTGAACCGTTGGATGAAGAAATTGAAGTGGATGCGATCCCTTCAACACCTACCATCTCCTCGCCTATGCCTCAGTTCACAGCTGAAGAGGCTCGCGTTGAAGAAATGGAAGATGAAGATATGGACATTGGCTGCTCCACACCCGTAATCAGTGATGAATTCTGGGAAAGTCAGCATCCAAACTCTCCAATGTTCACCTCTCTACAGTAAATTCCTCAGTTCCCCACACAAACTGTTCACATGGGCTCTGAAGAAACTCATCCCACTGCATCTGTCCATGAGGAAATTCCAGCCACCAGCGCTGAAGAAACTGCTGCTGCTGAACAACCAACGACGCAGACTGCCACTGAGGAGGAACCAGAAATTCCTCAGCCTGAAGAACCTGCGATTGAGATTCCTGAGGTCGTGATGCAACTCACTGACACTCCTCTGCCGAAGCCAAAGGATCCATTCTCACGCAAGCAAAAGTTCAAGGCTGATGATTTCTTCGGTGAGCATGTATTCTTCGAAGATTACAACCCATATGACTCTGCTCACATTAGGAAGAGGCGTTTCTGGACTGCTAGTCAAGCCAATTTCTATTCCTTAGTGCTGTTCAACAAGGAGAAGATCTTCTACCATGAGCATATTCCTCACGTGGATATGGAATCTCTGCCGTGCTTCGCACCAGTCCTTAGTGTTCTTCACGATGCTGGACTGCTAAACTTTTGCTCTGACATCTGCGATTGGAATGAAGAACTGATTCTTCAATTCTATGCAACGCTGCACATCACCGGAGATGCTGAAGATGTGAATTCATGGGTGCTGTACTGGATGTATGAAAACACTCACTACACTTCACCAGCCTCTGAATTGCTTCGTGCTCTACCACTCAGTCCTCCCCTTGAAGAAGCTCGCTGCATCTACAGTGAACCTGAGCTCACACATCATTACATGCAGGTGCTGATGAAACCTTTGAAGCTAGGTCAAGCACCAAGAACCAAATTCCTCGTGAAGGAATTGATGTACGTGCCCAGAACTGTCTATCGTATTCTTACGAGGACAATCAGTCCCATCAAAGACCACGACTCATCTGATGAGGAAATTGTTGGCATCATGAAGAATCTGGTATTCAACATCGTTCATGGCATTCCTGTCAATTATCACGATTTCTTCATGAGGACTATGGCCAATGTTGCACTGTCTCCGTTTGAGCTGAAGACTTATGCACCTTGGATTATGAGATTCCTCAAGACAAGGTCTTCACTCAATTACAAAGCTGATTTCCAGAATCACCTCAGCTACTTGCCCCCAATTGAAGTCCTCAAGCAGACATATTCCTCAGTTGATGGAAAGGGCAAGGCACCAGCTATAATAGATGAACGCATTCATCCATTGGATGGTCAGTTTCGCAAAGCTGCATCTTATTCCACCAATGATGACTCTGCCACACATGACTCTGCCAATGCACCCAAGTCCACTCCTCAAGCCACTGCTCTGCGCGTGATGACTGACCGTGAACTTCTGCTTAGTCTTCACCAGAAGGTGGATCGAAATCACAAATGGGTTAAGCGTCAGTTTGGTTCACTTCTTCACAACATGACTGCCACACATAATGCAGTGAAGAAAAACCACTACTACCTCCATCAAGTCTTCGGTCGCACCTGGGTAATCCTATCACATCTGTATGGTGAAGAAGATCAGAAGAACATGGGTCTCAAAGAAGCTTTTGACTGGTCTGCACCTCCACCGAAGAAATTCAAGAAGGTCAAGGTTCCTTCTCTGGTGGCCAGCTCATATTCTTCATCGCGCGACACTGATGAACATGAAGATTTGGACGACACTGCGGCAGGCCCTACATCAACAAACGACCCCAACAACGCTGGCGCTCCTTCATCAACTTGATTATCTTCAGGGGCGTTAGTCCTAATTTTCGATCCTTTTGGTCATTCGATGACAAAGGGGGAGAAACATGAGTTAGTCTTCAAGCGGGTCTACTATATGGGCGTTTTTTTGCTAAGTTACAACTCTCGTTCTTCTGAAACTTTATTGGATCGAGTTGTAATCTTAAACCCGATGGTGCTCTGATACTTTTGATGCACTGTGCTCTGATACTTTTGATGCACTATTCTGCATGCTTATTCCTCGTTAATATTATTGCACGCATGCTGAATTTCATCAGGCACCATATTTTCATCATGCATTTCAAATTCTTCATATTATATGTTAAATGCGTGTATAAATTACAAGATATAGGGGGAGATCTCCATGATTCAACTCTTCAAGTGTGCATTGCTTCAAAAGAAAATTCCTCACTATGCACATCTTCAGGGGGAGTTCTTCTATATCTTGCAATCAAATTCCTCAATATAAGTAGTTACACTTCATATGTTTATCCCCATTGAAAACTTAACCTATATTGTCATCAATCACCAAAAAGGGGGAGATTGTAAGTGCATCTAGTGCCCCTTAGTGATTTTGGTGTATTGAAGACTTATAGGTTAAGGGACTAATGCGTTCGTGAGTGTACACAGGTCTATAAGTCTATGAGGAGTTTGATATTTACAGGAAAAGTCAACCCCTAAAAATAAATATCTTCGACTGAAGATTTTGATATTTCTGAAGACTTTCATGAAGACTTTGAAAGTGAAGAAATTGGTGTGTCCGTGAAGACTTGATATTCATGCGAGGAATATGAAGCTTGAAGACTTTCGTTTTCATAGTTTTGTTTTTTCTCTTTCTTGAGTCATAGGAAACACCGTACTGTTAAAGGGGGTCGAGGAAATACTAAGGAAAAATTTCCATGTGATGCTCAACTCAAAATCCTACACCTACCAATCCCTTCGAGTGAAGCCATTGGAAATCTCATACAGTTCAGTCAATTTCTTCAGTGACAGAGACGAAGTTCTTCTGGTCTCTGAGGAATTTGTCCTGACTGAGGAGTTAGGAGTTCGCCAGTGCGGATTGCCTACACAGTGAAGAACATGATAGCCTTGAGGATTTTGCTACTCAAAATTCCGACCGTTGCTGTGCTATGCGCCAGCTGTCCCAAAATATCTATCCACCTAGCGGTCATATCATTGAAGGGCATTTATGTCTTATCATGCTGGGCTACTCCCTAGGCTATAAATAGCCGCCCCCTTCAACCACTAGCTGGTTGGCTGCTCCGAGAGAAACTGACACTTGTCATTTGAGAGCAACCCATCCTCTGAGGACTTTGAGCGAAAATCATCAAGTGAGGAAAAATCAAAAACCCAAAACCCAAACACCTACAAACCCCAAGTGATTGAGCATCACTGAAGAGATTGATCCTGCGTGGATCCGACGCTTGTTACCTTTGAAGACTGTGCTTCTTCCAGACGGTTAGGCGTCATGGTCTAGAGCATCCAAGAGGAATTGTGGATCGCCGAGTGACCAAGTTTGTGAAGGTTTGGAAGTCGCCTGAAGACTTACCACGAGTGATTGGACGAGGTCTGTGTGACCTTAGTTCAAGGAGAATACGGTGAGGACTGGGTGTCCTGAGCTGTGTGTTCAGGACTGGGTGTCCGGGACTATGTGTCCTCGAATTTAAATACTGAAAGATCGTGGATGTCGCCTAGAGGGGGGTGAATAGGCGTTTTAAAATAATTACGATTTAGGATAGAACAAATGCGGAATAAACCTAGCGGTTAATTTGTCAAGCACAAAACCTAAAACAACTAGGCTCACCTATGTGCACCAACAACTTATGCTAAGCAAGATAAGCAACTATGTGATAGCAAGATATATGACAAGAAACAATATGGCTATCACAAAGTAAAGTGCATAAGTAAAGAGCTCGGGTAAGAGATAACCGAGGCACGCGGAGACGGCGATGTATCCCGAAGTTCACACCCTTGCGGATGCTAATCTCCGTTTGGAGCGGTGTGGAGGCACAATGCTCCCCAAGAAGCCACTAGGGCCACCGTAATCTCCTCACGCCCTCGCACAATGCAAGGTGCCGTGATTCCACTAAGGGACCCTTGAGGGCGGTCACCGAAGCCGTACAAATGGCAACCCTTGGGGGCGGTCACCGAACCCGTACACTTTGGCAACCCTTGGGGGTGGTCACCGGTACCCGTCAAATTGCTTGGGGCGATCTCCACAACCTAATTGAAGACCCCGACGCTTTCCCGGAGCTTTACACCATAATGATTGAGCTCCGAACAACACCAACCGTCTAGGGCGCCAAGGCACACAAGAGGAACAAGCTCTAGGGTGCCCAAACACCCAAGAGTAATAAGCTTCTCAAACTTCACTTTCACGTATCACCGTGGAGAACTCAAACCGATGCACCAAATGCAATGGCAAGGGCACATGGAGTGCCCAAGTCCTTCTCTCTCAAATCCCACCGGAGCAACTAATGCTAGGGAGGAAAATGAGAGGAAGAACAAGAAGGAGAACACCAAGAACTCCAAGATCTAGATCCAAGGGGTTCCCCTCACATAGAGGAGAAAGTGATTGGTGGAAATGTGGATCTAGATTTCCTCTCTCTTTTCCCTCAAAAACTAGCAAGAATCCATGGAGGGATTGAGAGTTAGCAAGCTCAAAGAAGGTCAACAATGGGGGCAAAAACGATCTCAAGAGATAGGGAACCATTGGGGAAGAAGACCCCCTTAAATAGGTCCCCACGAATCTGCCCGTTATGTACAGAATAACATAGGAGCGGTACAACCTCTATGAGCACCGGTACAACCGGTAACAGGCAATAAGCGGTACAACCGGCCCACAACCGCCCAACAACCGCACCACAACAGAGACCAGTCTGGTGGTAGAGCGGTACATGACCGGTACAACCTCCGGACCAATTCTGTAGCGGTACAACCGCTCCAAACACCGGTTGTATCGGTCAAGCGGTACAACCTCTCCATGGGGCGGTACAACCTCTCTGTGTAAAACAGGCAATATCAAAACAGCCACAACTTTCGCATACGAGCTCCGAATTCAACGAAACCAAGTTTGTTGGAAAGCTAACGACAAGGGCTAACACAATCTTGAGAGAAATATCAATAAGAAGCAAATGAGAAAAGGACCATAATAAAATGGTGAGAACCCTTCCTCGGATAAGACCGGTAAAACCTCTAACACCGAAAACATCATAGAAGATGCATGCGAACTCCGTTTTTGATGAACTCAAGCTTGTCATCAAGATGACCATAAGATCTAACACTCACAAATGGAACCAAACAAGAACCAAGAAAGATGATGCAAGGATGCAATGGTTTGAGCTCTCGACTAATGATACGATCAAGCTACTCCCTAGAGAGCCCCCTTGATAGTACGACAATCGATCCTACAACCCGGTCTCCCAACTACCACTATGAGACCGGTAAAATAGAAAACCTATCAAGGGCAAACCTTTGCCTTGCACATAGTCCACTTGAGCTAGATGATGACGATCTTGACTTCCTCAAGTTGGACCACCTTTCTTGATTGTGTTGGCTCGATGAAGACTAGTTGATTGCTCCCCCGTACTCCACTATGGGTGAGCCACTCTTTGGCACATCTTCACAATTCCATTGACACCACAATGGATGGCAAGCTTCAAGCTTGATTGCTCCCCCATACTCCATTATGGTGAGCCACTCTTTGAGTTGCTCCACTTGAACTTGCACACCGCAAACTTGATGACGATCACCACTTGATGTCATCCTCCATGGGTTGTATGAGATCTTCCTCTTGACGCAAGACCATGGAAACATACCTAACCCCACAAAGAACTCTCACGTAGACCATGGGTTAGTACACAAAGCGTAATGGACAATGCTTACCATACCATGGGATCACTTGATCCCTCTCGGTACTTCTTCTACGCTTTGTGAGTTGATCAACTTGATTCACTCTTGACTTAGTCTTGATCAACATTGAATCTTTCCAACTCACTTCATTTGGATGATGTCTTGAAGGTAAACATGAATGATCACACAATCTTCTTCTTCAAGACATGCTTGCAATAAGCTCAACTCACACATGACCAATCTTTGGATAATTCCTTGAAAATCACTTTGGCCATCTCAACTCACACATGACCAATCTTTGGACAATTCCTTGAAAAGCACTTTGGCCATCTCATAAACTCCTTGAAACCAACACATGGACTTCAAGACAATCCTATGGACAAACGTTTCAAATATAACTCAAGGCAACCGTTAGTCCATAGAGATTGTCATCAATTACCAAAACCACACATGGGGGCACCACATGTCCTTTGAATCTCCCACATTTTGGTAATTGATGACAATCACTTTCAAGAGAGTTTATATAAGGAATTATTTATCACCATGCAATGCAACAACCAATAATGCATGTGTATGAGATGCAAATGCTTAGGTACGAAACCAAAGCAAGAAGAAAAAACTCTCTAAACTTGTCCACAAAACTCTCTGAAACTTCTCCCCCATTGGCATCGATTGCCAAAATGGGTGAAAAGCTTAGACGGCCAATATAAATTGTGTTCCTCCATAAGTTGTGTATTTCTCAACAAGAGAGTGGAATGCCATACACATATCCAAAGGTAATACTTGGAGGAAGACCAACTATATTGAGGCACCAAGATTGCTAAAGGAAGATATGCCACAAAGACATAACAAAGAGAGACACAAGCAATCAGAAGATACCAATTGAAGCAAGTAATCAACGGATATCAATTGAACCAACTAGACCAAACATCATACGTGCCACAAGAATAAAGATATTATGATATGAGCAGAGGATTGTGCTAAAGAAACTAGAGAAGCTCCCCATGATTTGTGCACATCAATAATTTTTGTATTTGTATACAAAGTGCACAAAATAGGATCATAGCTCTTCCAAAATCAATAGAAACTTACAACAAGTGTAAGTGAGCATATAGGAAACAAAACCTAGTACTTGCAACAAACACATGGTTGAGCAACAAGTAAAGGAGGCAACTTAAGAAAGGGCTCAACCAAAATGATGTGTGTGAGTCAAGGCAAAACACTTGAGAACACTAAAGTACGGATGAGCATTAAGCATCAATAAAGTCTTGAAAGAATGAGGCACACGGTGCAAGTCCTATCATTCCCACACACAACTACAAATGGGTTCACAAGCTTACTAATAAGCATATAAAGAACATATGCTTGTGACAACCCGTCGTGAAGATAGAAGATGAAAGCCTCATCAAGACGAGGGATACCAATTAAGATGGCAAAAGCCTCGTAAAGATAAGCATGAGGAAAATAATCTTCACCACACAAGAGTGCATCAAGATGCAACGATAGAAGACACGCACTCAAGGCAAAAGCTTTCACAGAGCCACCAAAGAAATAACATAAGAAAGACAAGGTGGACGTGAAAGAAAGGATATCAACTAGATATGCAACTTATCTCAAGTGTATAAGATTCTAGATAGACGAAATCATGATGATATATATCTACAAAGAAGGATGTACACCCGAAATAGTTACAACACGAGGAACAAGATATCCAAAGGGAGGTCATACATATACCAATAAGATATTTGCTTGGAAGCATAGCACATGGCTAGATATGGTCTTATTGTATATAAATGAATTCCTACCACACACCCATCAAAGAAATCACAACTAGCAACAAGAGATCATTGTTGGGATGCTTTGAGAAAGGGAACACGTATCACAAGAATGAATGAATAACATGCCATGATACAACCTACACAAGGTTGATGCAAGAAATGTGTGCATGAAGAATATGAAGATACTTGTTACCGAGTTAACATTGGAAGTATGTAGTAGATACCAATTGAAGGTAGATAGTAGTTCATTGATCATCCTAGCTCGAATCCAATAAGCACATGATGAAAACACCTTCCTTGTGAGTGAGCCGAGCATCCAACGTATCTCCAATTGTTCCTAGAACAACAACACAAACAAAATGGTACCCAAACTCATTGGGACCAAAGAGTTAGAAACACCAACAATACATAGGACAAACTCCACATAAATATGTGCATATAGAAAAGGAAATGAAATTCATGCACATCTCATCCAATTTGAGACTTGGTGGAGTTTCCCTTATATATTGGGCCGAAGAAAGAAAGCATGCCAAAGATACTACATGAAGTTAATATGCATGCTCAAGACTTTCAAGAACCGATACCAAATGACAAAGAAAAACCAAGTGAAGAAAAGATACCAAATGAATAAAACATCACTTGGAGGATATCCATAAAAGATACATCAAGGAATGAGATATCCATTGATACACTCAAAAAAAGGTATCAAACTCCCAAAAGAGAGGATGGTTCCAAACAAACCAAGCTCTCTACAAAGTTTCATGATGGCATAAAGTACCAAAATGAAAACGGCTTGCCTTCCACCAACACACACTTGATAAGGATCGCAAGACGAGTGTTTTATAGAAAATAGGATAGCTCCCCCAAGACTAGTGCATTGAGAGAATTTGCATTTGAATACAAAATGCACAAGGTGGGATCACCACTTTCACTATATCTAGAAAACACTAAACAAGATCCACAAGTGGTATGGAAGACAAAGGGAGATGATACAACCCTTGGCAAGAGAAAAGGAAAATAAAAAACAAAAGCCAATGTAAAGATGATCAATAAATTCTACCACAAAAGTGAGTACCAATTGTCAAAAGACAAGAAGTAAATGGAAATAATTCCCGGTGGTAGATAGCAAGGATATCCGACATCATCTTCACACCATACAAAAAGCAAATTGCAACTTGTAGAGCTAACATGCCACCTAGGAACAAGATAATTTACAATATCAACTCTAGATGACAATATCTCAAATGTACACATTTTACAATATCAACTCTAGATGACAATATCTCAAATGTACACATTTTCTAGGCTAGTAATATACACATAGCATATTACTCCCCCATAATGTGATACCAATTAAAGATAGACAAGAGGCAATTAAAGGATCCAACAAGAGATAATTAATGGACTATTTAGAATTTGAATTTCTCATGAGAAGACATACCACATAGTGACTAGATAAGCTTGCAATATCAATACTAAGTGGTATTCCCCATGTACCCACCTTTATAGGATTGTGAAGTGCACAAAGCACATCACTCCCCCATAATGGGATATTCCATTAATCTCTCACAAGAGCCAACTAAGAAATAAACAAGATGCAAAAGGCTCAACGCATGACACACACGTACATGATGTGCAAACCAACACACACATACTTGATTGCTCAAGATAATCAAGTTGGAAGCACAACATATAAAAACACATGCAAGGAACAAAACCAAAACATGCAAGGGGGCAAGTAACTTTCAATGTAAGCAATTGAGGTACAAGTTACCGCAAGGAGGCACATTGGATATAAGATATAATCTTGATGATTCAATTGACTTGGCTTGAGACAATAAGAATGATGAAGTACCCTTAATTCTTCATAATGTAGCCAAGTCTCCAATGACCTCCAACATCACCTATTGATCAAGTTTGAGCTTGTTGGTCCCCAACCAAGTTGGGTCCTAAGAGGTTAGTCACAATAGGCTTGGCTACCCAAATGGTTCTTTGCTTCAAACCACTTTGAGTACCAACAAACTTGGCAACCCCATTGCCAACCTTATCCTTCCCAAGAGAATAGACATCATCAATAATAATTGGGTTGGATAAGTTACCACTAGTGCATGAAGAGGCGAGGTGACCTTTCTCGCGACATAGGTAGCAACGTCTACTCTTCACTTTCTTCTCACTTGATTTCTCAACTTGAGAAGCATAAGCTTGAGTCTTCTTGGGAAGAGGCTTTTCTTCAACTTGAGGTTGAGAATGAGAGTGTACTTGTGGCCGCTTCCCTTGTTGCTTGTCACTAATGGGCTTCTTCTTCAATGGGCAAGATCTAACATGATGCCCTTCTACTTTGCACTTGAAGCAAACAATCTTGGCCGAATTATTGACTTGTTCTTAGCCCTTCCTTTTGTTCACCTTGGACTTCTTCTTCTTGTTGGAGTTGAATCCAAGTCGACCTTTGTCATTGGGGGATTTTTGCACACTCAAGATATTATTGAGTGTGGATTTCCCTTCATGACTCTTTTCCAAGTCTTTCTTCAAAGAAGTGACTTGGGCCTTGAGCTCTTTGATTTCCTGTATGGTTAGTCTCAACACAAGTACTAGAGGAAGTATAAGCTTCATCGTTAGAGCAACAAGGCAAGGAAAGCAATTCATCACAAGATGTACCAACATTGTGAGTAGATGAATTACAAGGACTAGCACATGGCAATATAGCATTTTGACTAGAATTAGTGCTAGTATCCACATGAGGCTCACTAGATGTTACCTTAGAAATCATGGCCTCATGAGATATCTTTAGCTCATTATGGGATACCAGAAGATCATCATGAGAGCTTGAGAGCTTTTCATGGTTTTCTTCCAATTTTCCATAATTGCTAGATAGCAACTCAAGTTGAGCCCGAAGCTCAACATTCTCCTTCAATATGGATGCTTCACAAGAGATAGAGTTAGTAGCACAAGCATCATCATTAGCAACAAGAGGAGAAGACAACTTGGCAAGCTCTTTTGAATAAGAAGCTTTAAGTTGAGCATGAGACTCGGTGAGTTTGATGAGCTCACCCTTAATGACCCTTGAGCCATTTTTGTGGTGCTCAAAGTCCTCAAGGAGTTTAGCATGCGCAACTTCAAGCTCCTCATTTTTAGTTTCAAAATCATTGGCCACCTCAAGAGCTCTATCACGAGATTCCCTCGCTCTAGATAATTCTAGAGCAAAAGTCTCCTCAAGAGATTCCTTGATGGTTTGTTAAAGTTCAAGAGCTTGAGAGAGGCCCGCAATCTCATTAGCGTAATCACGCTCATGACCTTCCATTTGATCAATGGTGACCTCATGCTCCTCAAGACGAGATTCCAACTCATCAATATATTTCTTGCCCTCAATAGCAATAGACATGATTTCCATGAAGTTGGAACGAGCAATTTTATTCTTAAGAAGAGCTTTAAAAATCATTTCCCCCTTAATTTTTAAGGAGGCAACATCATCATTCTCTTCATCATAATCAACATCATCATCACTCTTGCCATCATCAATATCATCACAAGATATATTGGGATTCAAAGTGGGAGATACCTTTGAAGCCTTGGCCATAAGGCAAAATGCAATAGATGATGATGTAGGATCCGTTGAAGCACCATTCAAGACCACATCTTGTTCCATGGGGTGTTGGGTTTCCTCTACATTGTTAGCACAACAATTCGAGGAAATATATGCATTTTTATCATGGCAACAAGACATAGTAAACATATCATCATGAGATTTAGTCAAGCAATTTCTACATGATATGCAAGGACTATCAACACAAGCATATGAAACATTTCGAGTGCTCGAAGTGTTAAATCCCAAAGAAGGAGCATTGCAATAATATAGTGATGAAGGATCATCCACAATAAGCATACTATCATCATTGCAATGACCAACACTACTCACCATATCATTACCTTGTGGCAAACCACATGTAGGTGAAGTAGAAGAAGTTGAGAAGACTATACGACCGTAGGTGGAGGGAGAACAATCATCCCCACAAATCTTGGACACACCATATTTTTCTTGAAGCTTCGTCCACAACTCATGAGCATCCCGGAACGGCATGAGTTAAAATATAACTACATTGCTCAAAGCATCGAAAAGCACATTAGAAGCTTGAGCATTAAGATAAGAGTTTTTCTCATCCTCTAAAGATAATCTTTGGGGATCCTTTGGAGGAGAAAAACCCATATCTACAATTCGCTCTAAATTTGGGTCCATGACCCTAAAGAGATTAAGCATGTGAATTACCCAAACATCAAAATTTGTGCCATCGAAACTAAGAGTGTCAGAGAATCCTAATCCCCTAGTCGACATCTTTACTCTCTAGGCGGTAAAGCCTAATAAAGAGAGACGAGGCTCTGATACCAATTGAAAGATCGTGATGTCTCCTAGAGGGGGGTGAATAGGCGTTTTAAAATAATTACGATTTAGGATAGAACAAATGCGGAATAAACGTAGCGGTTAATTTGTTAAGCACAAAACCTAAAACAACTAGGCTCACCTATGTGCACCAACAACTTATGCTAAGCAAGATAAGCAACTATGTGATAGCAAGATATATGACAAGAAACAATATGGCTATCACAAAGTAAAGTGCATAAGTAAAGAGCTCGGGTAAGAGATAACCGAGGCACGCGGAGACGACGATGTATCCCGAAGTTCACACCCTTGCGGATGCTAATCTCCGTTTGGAGCGGTGTGGAGGCACAATGCTCCCCAAGAAGCCACTAGGGCCACCGTAATCTCCTCACGCCATCGCACAATGCAAGGTGTCGTGATTCCACTAAGGGACCCTTGAGGGCGGTCACCGAACCAGTACAAATGGCAACCCTTGGGGGCGGTCACCGAACCCGTACACTTTGGTAACCCTTGGGGGCGGTCATCGATACCTGTCAAATTGCTCGGGGCGATCTCCACAACCTAATTGGAGACCCCGACGCTTGCCCGGAGCTTTACACCACAATGATTGAGCTCCGAACAACACCAACCGTCTAGGGCGCCAAGGCATCCAAGAGGAACAAGCTCTAGGGTGCCCAAACACCCAAGAGTAATAAGCTTCTCAAACTTAACTTCCACTTATCACCGTGGAGAACTCAAATCGATGCACCAAATGCAATGGCAAGGGCACACGGAGTGCCCAAGTCCTTCTCTCTCAAATCCCACCGGAGCAACTAATGCTAGGGAGGAAAATGAGAGGAAGAACAAGAAGGAGAACACCAAGAACTCCAAGATCTAGATCCAAGGGGTTCCCCTCACATAGAGGAGAAAGTGATTGGTGGAAATGTGGATCTAGATCTCCTCTCTCTTTTCCCTCAAAAACTAGCAAGAATCCATGGAGGGATTGAGAGTTAGCAAGCTCAAAGAAGGTCAACAATGGGGGCAAAAACGATCTCAAGAGATAGGGAACCATTGGGGAAGAAGACCCCCTTAAATAGGTCCCCACGAATCTGCCCGTTATGTACAGAATAACATAGGAGCGGTACAACCTCTATGAGCACCGGTACAACCGGTAACAGGCAATAAGCGGTACAACCGGCCCACAACCGCCCAACAACCGCACCACAACAGAGACCAGTCTGGTGGTAGAGCGGTACATGACCGGTACAACCTCCGGACCAATTCTGGAGCGGTACAACCGCTCCAAACACCGGTTGTACCGGTCAAGCGGTACAACCTCTCCATGGGGCGGTACAACCTCTCTGTGTAAAACAGGCAATATCAAAATGGCCACAACTTTCGCATACGAGCTCCGAATTCAACGAAACCAAGTTTGTTGGAAAGCTAACGACAAGGGCTAACACAATCTTGAGAGAAATATCAATAAGAAGCAAATGAGAAAAGGACCATAATAAAATGGTGAGAACCCTTCCTCGGATAAGACCGGTAAAACCTCTAACACCGAAAACATCATAGAAGATGCATGCGAACTCCGTTTTTGATGATCTCAAGCTTGTCATCAAGATGACCATAAGATCTAACACTCACAAATGGAACCAAACAAGAACCAAGAAAGATGATGCAAGGATGCAATGGTTTGAGCTCTCGACTAATGATACGATCAAGCTACTCCCTAGAGAGCCCCCCTTGATAGTACGGCAATCGATCCTACAACCCGGTCTCCCAACTACCACTATGAGACCGGTAAAATAGAAAACCTATCAAGGGCAAACCTTTGCCTTGCACATAGTCCACTTGAGCTAGATGATGACGATCTTGACTTCCTCAAGTTGGACCACCTTTCTTGATTGTGTTGGCTCGATGAAGACTAGTTGATTGCTCCCCCGTACTCCACTATGGGTGAGCCACTCTTTGGCACATCTTCACAATTCCATTGACACCACAATGGATGGCAAGCTTCAAGCTTGATTGCTCCCCCATACTCCATTATGGTGAGCCACTCTTTGAGTTGCTCCACTTGAACTTGCACACCGCAAACTTGATGACGATCACCACTTGATGTCATCCTCCATGGGTTGTATGAGATCTTCCTCTTGACGCAAGACCATGGAAACATACCTAACCCCACAAAGAACTCTCACGTAGACCATGGGTTAGTACACAAAGCGTAATGGACAATGCTTACCATACCATGGGATCACTTGATCCCTCTCGGTACTTCTTCTACGCTTTGTGAGTTGATCAACTTGATTCACTCTTGACTTAGTCTTGATCAACATTGAATCTTTCCAACTCACTTCATTTGGATGATGTCTTGAAGGTAAACATGAATGATCACACAATCTTCTTCTTCAAGACATGCTTGCAATAAGCTCAACTCACACATGACCAATCTTTGGATAATTCCTTGAAAATCACTTTGGCCATCTCAACTCACACATGACCAATCTTTAGATAATTCCTTGAAAAGCACTTTGGCCATCTCATAAACTCCTTGAAACCAACACATGGACTTCAAGACAATCCTATGGACAAATGCTTCAAATATAACTCAAGGCAACCGTTAGTCCATAGAGATTGTCATCAATTACCAAAACCACACATGGGGGCACCTCATTTTCTTTCAAATACTCAGCCGCTCCAACCAGACATACAACTGAGACAACAGTTGGAACTGGTCTACCAAATCATTGTCTTCACCAAGCTTACTGGTTCTATTCCTTGAACTCTTTCATTTCCTCATAACTGTGTTGTGTGTTTGTTCATATCTGTGTTTGAAGACTTTGACTGAAGACTTTCTCAATTTCCTCAGTTCAATTTCTTCAGTCTGTTTGTCTTCATCCTGTGTTATCCTGTGATTACGCTTCCTGTACTCTGTGCCTGTCTTCATTTCATCATGATGACTATGCTTGTATTCCGTTATGTTTACTTTTGAGTACTTATTCCGCCGCTAGTAGTTCTTCGCTAAGGAATTTCCTCACCGACAAATTCCTCAGTGAAGAATTTCATAAAAATCGCCTATTCACCCCCCTCTAGTCGATATAACGCACTTTCAGGGTATTGCCTTTGAGAGGAAACTCAATGCTGATGGTACATATTGGAAGCCTGAGTAGTACCCCAAAACTACATGGGTTGTTGCAAAGGGACCTCCAGTTGATCCATCTAACTTATCTGGATTTGCATGTGAATCTCCTCATTCTGATGATGAGTCATTTGACTCCAACTACAAACTATTCAAAAACCAGAATGGTGAAGTATTTGCTAGATATGTTGGCACTAACTGCAAGAACGGTCCCCCTATGAAGAAAATCTGGGTTCCCAAAAGATGCCTTGAAAATCTTCATGTGAATGTCATCATGATGTCACCTGTGAAGATTAGGAACCCCAGATCAAATTCTTCATATGGACCAAATTCTTCATATGGATCCAAGTCCTCATACGGACCAAACTCGTCACATGGATCAAATTCCTCAAAAGGATCAAAGTCCTCATATGAACATCATCGTGCTAAATCGTCTGTTTTGCAGGGAAGATCTAAGGATTATGGATATGTGCATTATTCTTCAAATTATTATGTCCATAAGTCCTCGAAGAATTTCTCTGCATACTCTTATGCTTACTCTAACCGCTCTTATGTGAAACGAAATGGACTGGCTTCTATGCCATCCTTCTCGTATGGAGCTCGCAAAATGATGAACTCTTTGCCACCCCTTCAGATGTGGGTGGTGAAGAAAAAGAACTAATCTCTTCTGCAGGGTCAGGTCTCCAGATATACGTAATCGTCTGAAGAATTTGCTGGAGACCTGAGTATGCCTGATAGGACGCAGGCTAATCATGAAGAAATGAACTTTCATTTCTCACACTACTTTATCTGTTCTGTTGCTTGATGAAATTGATCTGATGAATTGATGTCATATTCTTCAGTG
The DNA here is from genome assembly GCF_056163025.1 of Triticum urartu. Classification (NCBI taxonomy): domain Eukaryota; kingdom Viridiplantae; phylum Streptophyta; class Magnoliopsida; order Poales; family Poaceae; genus Triticum; species Triticum urartu. Next base: position 155,590,290 of record NC_141874.1, on the reverse strand, counting down.
ATGAAGTATATGAGTTTGTAAGTTGCACTAATTCATCTGCAGGATGATCAACCCAAAGCCACTGAGTGGGTCCTCGATAGTGGATGTACAAATCACATGACTGGTGACAAGAATCTATTGATGGATGCTCCATTATCTCCGTCGCATCTGAAGCATATCATCTTTGCTGAAAAAGGCAAAAGTCAGGTATTGGGTCTAGGTAAGGTTGCGATCACAAAGGATCGACACATGGACAAAGTCATGCTTGTTGAGTCCTTAGGATACAACCTTATGTCTGTCTCAATGCTTTGTGATCTTGATATGGTTGTTGTCTTTGGCAAGTACCGTTGTGTTGTGATTATGGAAGCTGACAATTCCAAATTCTTCGAAGGCTTTAGGAGAGGAGACCTGTATATTGTTGATTTCTCTACAGGATCACAACCAGCCGTGTGCTTACTTGCAAAAGCTTCAGAAGGCTGGCTCTGGCATCGATGACTTGGTCATGCAGGCATGAGGAATTTGCACACCCTTGCGAAGAAGAAGCATGTCATTGGCATTGAGAATGTCAAATTCCTCAAGGATCACTTATGCGGAGCCTGTGAAGCTGGAAAGATGACCAAGGCCAAGCATCCAGCGAAGACTATCATGACCACTACTCGCCCATTTGAATTGCTTCACATGGATCTCTTCGGTCCTAATCATTATTCTGCTATTTCAAATGAAGCATCTCAATATGGCTTTGTTATTGTTGATGACTACTCTCGTTATACATGGGTACACCTTGTTACTTACAAACATGAAGTTCAGGAGGTCTTCAAATGATTTTCCTCGAGGGCTTCAACCAACTTTGGTGTGAAGATCAAGCACATCAGAAGTGACAATGGCACTGAGTTCAAGAATTCTGGTCTCGATGACTATCTTGATGAACCTGGTATTACTCATGAGTTATCTGCTCCTTACACTCCTCAGCAGAACGGCGTTGTGGAGCGCAAGAACAGGACTCTTGCTGAGATGGCTCGCACTATGCTTGATGAATACAAAACACCTCGTCGGTTCTGGACTGAGGCAATTGATACTGCGTGCCACATCATCAACAGAGTATATCTTCACAAATTCTTCAAGAAGACTGCCTATGAACTCCTCACTGATAAGAAACCCAATGTAAGTTATTTCAAAGTCTTCGGTGCTAAATGTTGGATAAGAGATCCTCATCACAACTCAAAATTTGCACCGAAAGCACATGAAGGTTTTATGCTTGGTTACGGAAAGGACTCGCACACCTACAGACTCTTCAACAATGTTCTTCACAAGGTTGTTGAAAATGTAGATGTGCGGTTTGATGAAACTAATGGCTCACAAAGAGAGCACCTACCTACTGTGATAGATGAACCAGCACCTGAGGAAACTATCAAGTTCAAGGCTACTGAGGATGTCATTCCCACTGAAGAATCTACTGAAGAATTCATTCCAGAACATGAAGAACGTCGAGCTAATGCACCAGAAGAAAATACTGAAGAAAATGGTGCTGAAGAGAATGCTGATCAAATTCTTCAACGACAACCAGCTCATCCTCGCATTGCAAAAGAAGTGCAAGTTTAAAAGATCATCAATGACATCAAAGTGCCAGGTCCTCTCACACACTCAAAAGCTTCACATTTGTCTAACTTTTGTGGGCACCATGCTTTTATCTCTATTACAGAGCCCACTAAGGTAGATGAAGCATTTCTGGAGCCTGAGTGGATTCAGGCCGTGCAAGAAGAATTACATCAGTTCGAGCTCAATAATGTCTAGGAACTGGTCAAACGTCCAGATCCTCACAAGCACAATATCATCGGCACAAAGTGGATCTACCGCAACAAGCAAGATGAAAATGGCCTTGTGGTGAGGAATAAGGCACGACTTGTAGCTCAAGGCTACACACAGGGTGAAGGAATTGATTTCGATGAAACTTTTGCACCTGTTGCTAGACTTGAGGCTATTCGAATATTACTTGCTTATGCTAACCATCATAATATCACTTTATATCAAATGGATGTGAAAAGTGCATTCCTCAATGGTAAGCTTGAGGAAGAAGTATATGTTGCTCAACCCCCAGGTTTAGAAGATCCAAAGAATCCTGACAAAGTCTTCAGACTCAACAAGGCCCTCTATGGCCTCAAGTAGGCCCCACGGGCGTGGTATGATACATTGAAGGAATTCCTCATGATGAAAGGCTTCAAACCCGGTTCACTCGACCCTACTCTTTTCACTAAATCTTATGATGGTGAATTGTTTGTGTGCCAAATATATGTTGATGATATTATCTTTGGCTATACTGACCAACGTTATAGTGATGAATTTGCCTATATGATGAGTGACGAATATCAAATGTCTATGATGGGAGAGTTGAAATTCTTCTTAGGTCTTCAAATTCGTCAACAACGCAATGGCATATTCATATCTCAGGAGAAATACCTCAAGGATGTACTGAGGAAATTCGGCATGCAAGATTGCAAAGCCGTCAAAATTCCTATGCCCACAAATGGCCATCTGTGCACTGATGAAAATGGTATTGACTTCGATCATAAGGTATACCGCTCCATGGTTGGTTCTTTATTGTACTTATGTGCATCTAGGCCAGATATAATGCTTAGTGTTTGCATGTGTACCCGATTTCAAGCTACACCGAAGGAATCACACCATAAGGCTATGAAGCATATTCTTTGATATCTAGCTCACACACCAACACTTGGATTATGGTTCCCCAAGGGCTCGGCTTTTGATCTCATTGGATATTTTGACTCTGACTATGCTGGTGATCGTGTGGACCACAAGTCAACATCTGGTACATGTCATTTCCTCGGACGATCTTTGGTCTGTTGGTCCTCGAAGAAACAGAACTATGTATCACTATCTACTGCTAAAGCTGAGTACATTGCCACTGGTTCTTGCTGTGCTCAACTGCTATGGATGAAGCAAACTCTCAAGGACTACGGCGTCAACATGAAGAATGTGCCTCTCTACTGTGACAATGAGAGTGCCATCAAGATTGCTCACAACCCAGTTCAACACTCGAAGACAAAGCACATTCAGATTCGTCATCATTTTCTTCGTGATCATGTGTTGAAGGGCAACATTTTTATTGAACATGTGAAGACTGAAGAACAGCTAGCCAATATCTTCACAAAGCCCTTGGATGAGAAGAGATTTAGCAAATTGCGGTGTGAGCTAAATATCCTAGAATCTTCGAATGTTCTTTGAAAAGGACACTCATCCTAACACTTATGCAAAATTGATGACTTAGATGTGCAGCACATGAAGAAACGTTTTTCTTCAATTCAATGAAGAACAACACTCTTAGTGTGAAGAAATTAACGAAGAATTTGATTCTCAGAACCCTACGATAATTGTACGCGGTGTATGAAATCATCATTCTTATACGGTGGGTCACGCCACCACCAAAAGTTGAAATTCCTCAATTATTCATATTCTTCAACTTTGCATTGTCTTCACTGCTTCCATCGTTTTTCTTCATTGACTATATATATATATATAAATTTATGTCCTCTACAGCATTCACTTATTGCTAATTCTTCAAGTTGGTTTTTCTGCTAAGTGAATGTGATCGGACCCTTCCCCCTCTATGCTATACTCAACCCAATCTATTCACAAATTCTTCATGTGCGTTCTATTTGAAACTCGTTCAAAAACTTCACTGTGTCCTTGTGAGCTGAAGAAATTGCGAATGGAACTTTAAAACCTATCTTATCTAAATTTTCGGCTTTGCCGCTCAAACCATTCCGCATCCCATGTTATACTTATCCACTCACCCACTATCTAACATGATCTCCACCTCTCACTACGTGGGTGACACCTGTCATGCGAATGATAAGGGTCAGGGGCACGTTCGTCCAATTTCTTCTGGCGAGCAGTTTTTCACTGTGGCTATAAATACCCCTTTGTCCCTTCCTCACTTCTTTTACTCCGGTCGACCTCTCTCTCCAGCTCGAGCTTCTCAAACCCTAGCGCCGCTGCTACTTCATCGCCGCCGGTGAGGAAGAGCTTCACTACCTCGACCTCGTCGCCGATGTACTCGCGCCGACCGCGGAAATCTTCACTCCACCGCCGTCGTAGCCGTCTTCCTCCGCCAAGCTAGGGCATGGAAGATCTGCACAGACGAACTTCACATCTCCTCACTCCAGTTCGTCGTGTTCTTCGTCCAGGGTAAATAAAAGTTACTTTTACTGCCCTCGTTGATTAGAATCATTATCTTCAAAATCTTCAAAGGTGTTTTTCTTCATAGATTCACACACTAAACACCTCACAAGTCATCTGTTCTTGATTCATTTCTCTAAGCCATCATTTTTCTTCAAGATTCCTCAATTGTGTGAATCTTCGATCTATACAACTCTGGAACCTAAGACAAAGAACGCTTAGTGAAATTCTTCAAGACTCATCTGGTCAAAATCCTCAAACTTGTTCTTTTTGAAAAACCTTCTGAGAACGCATATGACCTCTCCAAATTCCTCGCAACTATACTCTATTCATAGGTACTCATGTCAGCTGCTGAATCACTAGGTTCTCATCAACTTAACTCATTTGCAGTGTTCCTTGAAGAAAAGTTGCATACTTCTTTAGAGAATTCAATTGTCCAAATTCCTCAACTGAAGAAAATGGCTGACGGTAAGAAGCCACAGAAAGGAGGAAAGAGGCCTGAGGTCAACACGGCATTTGAGATCCCTGATGAAATATATGCTGGGTACTGCACACCTACTAAGGAAACCAAGAATGAGCGCAAGGTGCGCATTCAGAAGATAGAGAGGAGATGGGCTAGAGAGTGGAGGGAGTACAGATATGTCACTCCTAAGTACATGAAGAAAAATTCGCACTCAATCCTCCATGCCCAAGACCTCCATTGGCACCTGGCGAAATAGCAGATCCCACCAGCCTCAAGCGTGGTGAGGACTATCCTGATGAATGGGCCAGCGCCAAGCCAAGTTGGCTAAGCAAGCCAAAGAAGCAGTGAGGAAATTCAATGAAGACTCTGCTGCTGCTGAGGCCTTTATTGTCAAGCCAAAGAAGGCTATGTCAAAGAAGCCTGCGCGCAAGCCAAGTGCTTCACCAACAATGCCCTCAAGGCCAAGTTCCTCAGCAATGCCCTCACGGCCAGTTCCTCATGCTGCTCCTGTTCCTCCAAAGTCCTCAGCTCCTCCGCCAAATCCCTCAGCTATTCTGACTAAATCCTCAGCACCTGTGCATCTCGCCTTGTGCCAAAGGACTGCAGGCATCTCCATTGCCTCAGGTGTCTCAGCTAGTTCCTCAGCCGGCCCCTCACTGCTGAAGACAAAGGCCACTGCTGGACGAGGTCCTCGCCCAAGTCCTCAGAAGAAACAAGTCGCTTTCCAAGTGCCGTCTGAAGAAGACGAAGCTGATGATGATGAACTTGCAGAAATCATCAGAGACAGGCAAGTCAGGGCCACTAGAGCCAAAGGAACAAATGTGCCACTGCTTTTGGATCCCAAGTTGATCCTCGAATACATTGATGTTTGGCACAAGGACCCCAACACTCCCATGCCTGATTTCAAGTTGACTCCTGGTCAAAGTCACATGCCGACTCATTTCATACAAGAAAAGAAATGGAAATTTGAACAGGGGAGGAGAGTGAAGAAAGTGCAGTACAAGAAAGAGCGCTTTCTGAAGCAAAATGTTCTGAAGCTTTCGCCTGAAGAACTAGTTGCTCTCCAATCTAAAATCAAGAAACTGAGTGATGAATTTGATCGCTATTATGCTGACTGGCTGGGAGCCAAAGTCAGATTTGTAAAGATCACAGAACAGTTCACCTCCACTGTTGCAGCCCTAACGCAACAGGAAATTCCTCAGGCTGAAGCATCTGCTCAGCCTACTGAAGAAAAATGCCAGCACCGCTGATGAAAATCAGGCTGCTAAAGAAAATGTGAGTTCCAGGGCTGATGACTGCATTCTAGCCGCTGAAGAAATTGCCAGGGCACCCACTGGTGGTGTGCCTGAAGAAAATGAAGAACCCAGGGCAACCGCATCAGTTGTGCCTGAAGAAAATCAACCAGATTCCTCAGCTGCTCCTGCACCAACTTCAACTCCAATCCTTCCATCAGCATCAGATGTGAAGAAGACCAAGGCTACAGAGCATGATGCTTTGAAGAAAAGAAAAGCATCAGCTGCTTCAGATTCTTTAGCTCCAAAGAAAATGAAGCCTATGACAAGTTCATTTGCAAATCCGATTGACGTTGTTCCCATCTCAACCAGGCCATCAAAGGACCTTGTTCCTTTTGATGAAGAATATGTGATCCCCAGTGGATCAGATGAAGAAACTCCATCTGCTACTTCATCAGAGCAGATTGTTGAAGAAATTGAAGTGGACGCAATCCCTTCAACACCTGTCATCTCCTCGCCCATGCCTCAGTTCACAACTGAAGAGGCTGGCGTTGAAGAAATGGAAGATGAAGATGTGGATGTTGGCTGCTCCACACCCGTAACTAGTGATGAATTCTGGGACAGTCAACATCCAAACTCTCTAATGTTCACACCCCTGCAGCAAATACCCCAGTCGCCTGCACCAACTGTTCAAATGGGCTCAGAAGAAACTCATCCCACTGCATCTGTCCATGAGGAAATTCCAGCCACTAGCGCTGAAGAAACTGCTGCTGCCGAACAACCAACGACGCAGACTGCCACTAAGGAGGAACCAAAAATTCCTCAGCCTGAAGAACCTGTGATTGAGATTCCTGAGGTTGTGATGCAACTCACTGACACTCCTCTACCGAAGCCAAAGGATCCATTCTCACGCAAGCAAAAGTTCAAGGCTGATGATTTCTTCGGCGAGCACGTATTCTTCGAAGATTACAACCCATATAACTCTGCTCGCATTAGGAAGAGGCGTTTCTGGACTGCTAGTCAAGCCAATTTCTATTCCTCAGTGCTGTTCAACAAGGAGAAAATCTTCTACCATGAGCATATTCCTCACGTGGATATGGAATCTCTGCCATGCTTCGCACCAGTCCTCAGTGTTCTTCATGATGCTGGACTGCTAAACTTTTGCTCTGACATCTGCGATTGGAATGAAGAACTGATTCTTCAATTCTATGCAACGCTGCACATCATCGGAGATGCTGAAGATGTGAATTCATGGGTGCTGGACTGGATGTCTGAAAACACTCACTACACTGCAGCAGCCTCTGAATTGCTTCGTGCTCTACCACTCAGTCCTCCCCTTGAAGAAGCTTGCTGCATCTACAGTGAACCTGAGCTCACACATCATTACATGCAGGTGCGGATGAAACCTTTGAAGCCAGGTCAAGCACCAAGAACCAAATTCCTCGTGAAGGAATTGATGTACGTGCCCAGAACTGTCTATCGTATTCTTACGAGGAAAATCAGTCCTATCAAAGACCACGACTCATCTGATCAGGAAATTGTTGGCATCATGAAGAATCTGGTATTCAACATTGTTCATGGCATTCCTGTCAATTATCACGATTTCTTCATGAGGACTATGGCAAATGTTGTACTGTCTCCGTTTGAGCTGAAGCCTTATGCACCTTGGATTATGAGATTCCTCAGGACAAGGTCTTCACTCAACTACAAAGCTGATTTCCAGAATCACCTCAGCTACTTGCCCCCAATTGAAGTCCTCAAGCAGACATATTCCTCAGTTGATGGAAAGGGCAAGGCACCAGCTGTAATAGATGAATGCATTCGTCCATTGGATGGTCAGTTTTGCAAAGCTGCATCTTATTCCACCAATGATGAATCTGCCACACATGACTCTGCCAATGCACCCAAGTCCACTCCTCAAGCCACTGCTCCGCGCGTGATGACTGACCGTGAACTTCTGCTTAGTCTTCACCAGAAGGTGGATCGAAATCACAAATGGGTTAAGCGTCAGTTTGGTTCACTTCTTCACAACATGATTGCCACACACAGTGTAGTGAAGAAAAACCATTACTACCTCCATCAAGTCTTCGGTCGCACCTGGGCTGTCACATCTGTATGGTGAAGACGATCTGAAGAAAATGGGTCTCAAAGAAGATTTTAACTGGTCTGCACCTCCACCGAAGAAATTCAAGAAGGTCAAGGTTCCTTCTCTGGTGGCCAGCTCATATTCTTCATCGCGCGGCATTGATGAACATGAAGACTTGGACGACACTGCGGCAGGCCCTACTACAACAAACAACCCCAACAACGCTGGCGCTCCTTCATCAACTTGAATTTCTTCAGGGGCGTTAGTCCTCATATTCGATCCTTTTGTTCATTTGATGACAAAGGGGGAGAATTTTTAGTTAGTCTTCAAGCGGGTCTTTCTATATGGGCGTTTTTTTGTTAAGTTACAACTCTCGTTCTTCTGAGACTTTATTGGATCGAGTTGTAATCTTAAACCCGATGGTGCTCTGATAATCTTGATACGTTTTTCTGCATGCTTATTCCTCGTTAATATTATTGCACGCATGCTGAATTACATCAGTCACCATATTTCATCATGCATTTCAAATTCTTCACTGTTATATGTCAAATGCGTGTATGAATTACAAGATATAGGGGGAGATCTCCATGATTCAACTCTTCAAGTGTGCATTGCTTCAAAAGCAAATTCCTCACTATGCACATCTTTAGGGGGAGTTCTTCTATATCTTGCAATGAAATTCCTCAATATCAGTAGTTACACTTCATATGTTTATCCCCATTGAAAACTTAACCTATATTGTCATCAATCACCAAAAAGGGGGAGATTGTAAGTGCATCTAGTGCCCCTTAGTGTTTTTGGTGTATTGAAGACTTATAGGTTAAGGGACTAATGCGTTTGTGAGTGTACACATGTCTATAAGTCTATGAGGAGTTTGATATTTACAGAGAAAGTCGACCCCTAAAAATGAAGTTCTTCGACTGAAGACTTTGTATTTCTGAAGACTTTCTAAAGACTTTGAAAGTGAAGAAAATGGTGTCACCTTGAAGACTTAGTATTCATTCGAGGAACATGAAGCGTGAAGCCTTTTGTTTTCGTCGTTTCATTTTCTCTTTCTTGAGTCATAGGAAACACCGTACTGTTAAAGGAGGTCGAGGAAATACTAAGGAAAAATTTCTATGTGATGCTCAACTCAAAATCCTACACCTACCCATCCCTTCGAGTGAAGCCATTGGAAATCTCATACAGTCCAGTCATATTCTTCAGCGACAGAGACGAAGTTCTTCTGGTCTTTGTGGAATTTGTTCTGACTGAGGAGTTAGGAATTCGCCAGTGCGGATTTCCTACACAGTGAGGAACATGATAGCCCTGAGGATTTTGCTACTCAAAATTCCGACTGTTGCTGTGCTATGCGCCAGCTGTCCCAAAATATCTATCCACCTAACGGTCATATCATTGAAGGGCATTTATGTTTTATCATGTCGGGCTGCTCCCTAGGCTATAAATAGCCGCCCCCTACAACCACTAGCAGGTTGGCTGCTCCGAGAGAAACTGACACTTGTCATTTGAGAGCAACCCATCCTCCGAGGACTTTGAGAAAAAATCATCAAGTGAGGAAAACTAAAAACCCAAAACCCAAACACCTACAAACCCCAAGTGATTGAGCATCACTGAAGAGATTGATCCTACGTGGATCCGACGCTTGTTACCTTTGAAGACTGTGCTTCTTCCAGACGGTTAGGCGTCATGGTCTAGAGCATCCAAGAGAAATTGTGGATCGCCGAGTGACCAAGTTTGTGAAGGTTTGGAAGTCACCTAAAGACTTACCACGAGTGATTGGGCAAGTTTTGTGTGACCTTAGCTCAAGGATAATACGGTGAGGACTGGGTGTCCTGAGCTGCATACTCAGGACTGGGTGTCCGGGACTGTGTGTCCTCGAGTTTAAATACTCAGCCGCTCCAACCAGACGTACAACTGAGACAACAGTTGGAACTGGTCTACCAAATCATTGTCTTCACCAAGCTTACTGGTTCCATTTCCTCAACTCTTTCATTTCCTCATAACTGTGTTGTGTACTTGTTCATATCTGTGTTTGAAGACTTTGACTGAAGACTTTCTCAATTTCCTCAGTTCAATTTCTTCAGTCTGTTTGTCTTCATCCTGTGTTATCCTGTGCTTACGCTTCCTGTACTCCGTGCCTGTCTTCATTTCATCATGATGACTATGCTTGTATTCTGTTATGTTTACTTTTGAATACTTATTTCGCTGCTAGTAGTTCTTCGCTAAGGAATTTCCTCACCGACAAATTCCTCAGTGAAGAATTTCATAAAAGTTGCCTATTCACCCCCTCTAGTCGATATAACGCACTTTCAATAATAATACTTCAAGCATACTAACTAAGCAATTATGTCTTCTCAAAATAACATGGCCAAAGAAAGTTATCCCTATAAAATCATATAGTCTGGCTATGCTCTATCTTCACCACACAAATTATTTAAATCATGCACAACCCCGATGACAAGCCAAGCAATTGTTTCATACTTTTGACGTTCTCAAACTTTTTCAATATTCACGCAATATATGAGCGTGAGCCATGGATATAGCACTATGGTGGAATAGAATGGTGGTTGTGGAGAAGACAAAAAAGGAGAAGATAGTCTCACATCAACTAGGCGTATCAACGGGCTATGGAGATGCCCATTAATAGATATCAATGTGAGTGAGTAGGATTGCCATGCAACGGATGCACTAGAGCTATAAGTATATGAAAGCTCAACAAAAGAACTAAGTGGGTGTGCATCCAACTTGCTTGCTCACGAAGACCTAGGTCATTTTGAGGAAGCCCGTTATTGGAATATACAAGCCAAGTTCTATAATGAAAATTTCGCACTAGTATATGAAAGTGATATCATAGGAGACTCTCTATATGAAGAACATGGTGCTACTTTGAAGCACAAGTGTGGAAAAAGAATAGTAGCATTGTCCCTTCTCTATTTTTCTCTCATTTTTTATCTGGGCCTTGTTTTTGGGGCCTCTTTTCTCTTCTTTTTTCGTCCGGAGTCTCATCCCAACTTGTGGGGGAATCATAGTCTCCATCATCCTTTCCTCACTTGGGACAATGCTCTAATAATGATGATCATCACACTTTATTTACTTACAACTCAAGAATTACAACTCAATACTTAGAACAAAATATGACTCTATGTGAATGCCTCCGGCGGTGTACTGGGATGTGCAATGATGCATGAGTGACATGTATGAAGAATTATGAATGGTGGTTTTGCCACAAATACGATGTCAACTACATGATCATGCAAGCAATATGACAATGATGAAGCGTGTCATAATAACGGAACGGTGGAAAGTTGCATGGTAATATATCTCAGATGGCTATGGAAATGCCATAGTAGGTAGGTATGGTGGTTGTTTTGAGGATGGTATATGGTGGGTGTATGAAACCGGCGAAAGTTGCATGATATTAGAGAGGCTAGCAATGGTGGAAGGGTGAGAGTGCGTATAATCCATGGACTCAACATTAGTCATAAAGAACTCACATACTTATTGCAAAAATCTATTAGTTATCGAAACAAAGTATTACGCGCATGCTCCTAGGAGGATAGATTGGTAGGAAAAGACCATCGCTCGTCCCCGACCGCCACTCATAAGGAAGACAATCAATAAATAAATCATGCTCCGACTTCATAACATAACAATTCACCATACGTGCATGCTACGGGAATCACAAACTTCAACATAAGTATTTCTCAAATTCACAACTACTCAACTAGCATGACTCTAATATCACCATCTCCATATCTCAAAACAATTATCAAGTATCAAACTTCTCATAGTATTCAATGCACTTGTATGAAAGTTTTTATTATTGCCATGTTGTTCTAAAGGACTCTCAAAATAATATAAGTGAAGCATGAGAGAACAATAGTTTCTATAAAACAAATCCACCACCATGCTCTAAAAGATATAAGTGAAGCACTAGAGCAAAAACTATATAGCTCCAAAGATATAAGTGAAGCACATAGAGTATTCTAATAAATTTCAAATCATGTGAGTCTCTCTCAAAAGGTGTGTACAGCAAGGAAGATTGTGGTAAATTAAAAAGCAAAGACTCAATTCATACAAGACGCTTCAAGCAAAACACATATCATGTGGTGAATAAAAATATAGCTCCAAGCAAAGTTACCGATAGACGAAGACGAAAGAGGGGATGCCTTTCGGGGCATCCCCAAGCTTAGGATTTTTGGTGTCCTTGAATTTTACCTTGGAGTGCCATGGGAATCCCCAAGCATAGGCTCTTGCCACTCTTTGTTCCATAATCCATCAAATCTTTACCCAAAACTTGAAAACTTCACAACACAAAACTCAAAATAGAAAATCTCATGAGCTCCGTTAGCGAAAGAAAACAAAACACCACTTCAAGGTATTTAATGAACACATTCTTTATTTATATTGGTGTTAAACCTACTATATTCCAACTTCTCTATGGTTTATAAACTCTTTTACTAGCCATAGATTCATCAAAATAAGCAAACAACACACGAAAAATAGAATCTATCAAAAACAGAACAGTCTGTAGTAATTTGTAGCTAACGCAACTTATGGAACCCCAGCAATTCTAAAATAAATTTCTAGACGTGAAGAATTTATCTATTAGTCATCTGCAAAAATAATTAACTAAATAGCACCTTCGAAATAAAAATGGCTGCAATTCTCGTGAGTGCTAAAGTTTCTATTTTTTTACAGCAAGATCAAAAAGACTTCCCCAAGTCTTCCCAACGGTTCTACTTGGCACAGACACTAATTAAACACAACAACACAACCAAAACAGAGGCTAGATAAATTATTTATTACTAAACAGGAGCAAAAAGCAAGGAATAAAAATAAAATTGGGTTGCCTCCCAACAAGCGCTATCATTTAACGCCCCTATAGGGCATAAAAGTAAGGATAGATTTAGGTATTGCCATCTTTGGTAGGCAATCCATAAGTGACTCTCATAATAGATTCATATGGTAATTTAATTTTCTTTCTAGGAAAGTGTTCCATGCCTTTCCTTAACGGAAATTGGAATCTAATATTCCCTTCCTTCATATCAATAATTGCACCAATCGTTCTAAGGAAAGGTCTACCAAGAATAATAGGACATGAAGGATTGCAATCTATATCAAGAACAATGAAATCTACGGGCACATAGTTCCTATTTGCAACAATAAGAACATCATTAATTCTTCACATGGGCTTCTTAATGGTGGAATCCGCAAGGTGCAAGTTTAAAGAACAATAATCAAAATCACGGGAACCTAGCAAATCACACAAAGTTTTTGGAATCATGGAAACACTAGCACCCAAATCACACAAAGCATAGCACTCATGATCTTTAATTTTTACTTTTATTGTAGGTTCCCACTCATCATAAAGTTTTCTAGGGATAGAAACTTTCAACTCAAGTTTTTCTTCATAAGATTGCATAAAAGCATCAACGATATGTTTAGTAAAAGCTTTATTTTGACTATAAGCATGAGGAGAATTTAGCACGGATTGCAACAAGGAAATACAATCTATCAAAGAGCAATTATCATAATTAAATTCCTTGAAATCCAAAATAGTGGGTTCATTGATATTTAAAGTTTTGACCTCTTCAATCCCACTTTTAACAATTTTTGCATCAAGATCTAAAAACTCAGAATTTTTGGAACGCCTTCTAGGTAAAGGTGGCTCAGCTTCAGTCCCATCATTATCAAGATTCATATTGCAAAACAAAGATTTAATAGGAGACACATCAATAACTTTTAGATCTTCATCTTTATTATCATAAAAAATTTCCGGCTTAGCGGCCATCTTATTAACTAAGGTGGCCTGCTTATTCGAAACTTCAGCAATTAATTTTTCGAGATGAGTAATCTGAGATTTCAAACCATAAAATTCTTTAGACATATCATCTAGCTCTTTATTCATATAATCCATAAAGCTTCTTTGTTCCTTAAGATCGTTCCTAAAGAAATTATTATGCTCAAATTGTAAAGCCATAAAACTCCTGATGTTGCTTTCGATGTCTTCTAACCTTTTAAGGTGAAGATCACCAAATCTAGGTAGAGTCATCGTGACAAGCAGGCAATCCAACACACAAGCAAACAAGAAACGGGCAAAAGAGGCAAATAGGGAAAGAGAAGGGGAACGGAAAGAGAGAGAGGGCGAATAAAACGACAAGGGTGAAGTGGGGGAGAGGAAAACGAGAGGCAAATGGCAAATAATGTAATGCGAGGGATAAGAGTTTGTGATGGGTACTTGGTATGTCTTGACTTGGCAACGGCACCTGAAATGACTCGTTGTTGGGAGTCAAATCTTGACTTGACTTGGCGCCAATCTCCCCGGCAACGGCGCCAGAAATCCTTCTTGCTACCTCTTGAGCATTGCGTTGGTTTTCCCTTAAAGAGGAAAGGGTGATGCAACAAAGTAGCGTAAGTATTTCCCTCAGTTTTTGAGAACAAAGGTATCAATCCAGTAGGAGATCACGCTCAAGTCCCACGCACCTACACAAACAAATAAGAACCTTGCAACCAACACGATAAAGCAGTTGTTAAGCCCTTCACGGTCACTTCCGAGAGTGAGATCTGATAGATATGATAAGATAATATTTTTGGTATTTTTATGATAAAGAGAAATAAAGATGCAAAGTAAAATAAATGGCAAAGGAAATAACTAAGTGTTGGAAGATTAATATGATGAAAGATAGACCCCGGGGCCATAGGTTTCACTAGTGGCTTCTCTCAAGAGCATAAGTATTACGGTGGGTAAACGAATTACTGTCAAGCAATTGATAGAATTGAGCATAGTTATGAGAATATCTAGGTATGGTCATGTATATAGGCATCACGTCTGCGACAAGTAGACCGAAACGGTTCTGCATCTACTACTATTACTCCACACATCGACCACTATCCAGCATGCATCTAGAGTATTAAGTTCAGAACAGAGTAATGCTTTAAGGAAGATGACATGATGTAGAGGGATAAACTCATGCAATATGATATAAACCCCATCTTTTTATCCTCGATGGCAACAATACAATACGTGCCTTGCTGCCCCTGCTGTCATTGGGAAAGGACACCGCAAGATTGAACCCAAAGCTAAGCACTTCTCCCATGATACGACTCCAACGTATCTACTTTTCCAAACACTTTTGCCCTTGTTTTGGACTCTAACTTATATGATTTGAATCGAACTAACCCGGACTGACGCTGTTTTCAGCAGAATTGCCATGATGTTGTTTTATATGCAGAAAACAAAAGTTCTCGGAATGACTTGAAACTCCACGGGATATCTTACAATAAATAATAAAAAATACCCGCCAAAGATGAAGACCAGGGGGCCCACACCCTTCTCATGAGGGTGGGGGGCGTGCCCCCTACCTCGTGGGCCCCCTGGAGATCCCCCGACTCCAACTCCAACTCTATATAACTGCTTTCGGGGAGAAAAAAATAAGGGAGAAGAAATCATCGCATTTTATGATACGGAGCCACCGCCAAGCCCTAAAACCTCTCGGGAGGGCTGATCTGGATTCCGTTCGGGGCTCCGGAGAGGGGGATTCGTCGCCGTCGTCATCATCAACCATCCTCCATCACCAATTTCATGATGCTCACCGCCGCGCGTGAGTAATTCCATCGTAGGCTTGCTGGACGGTGATGGGTTGGATGAGATTCACCATGTAATCGAGTTATTTTTGTTAGGGTTTGATCCCTAGTATCCACTATGTTCTGAGATTGATGTTGCTATGACTTTGTTATGCTTAATGCTTGTCACTAGGGCCCGGGTGCCATGATTTCAGATCTGGACCTATTATGTTTTCATCAATATATGAGTGTTCTTGATCTTATCTTGCAAGTCTATAGTCACCTATTATGTGTTATGATCCGTTAACCCCGAAGTGACAATAATCGGGATACTTACCGGTGATGACCGTAGTTTGAGGAGTTCATGTATTCACTATGTGCTAATGCTTTGTTCCGGTTCTCTATTAAAATGAGGCCTTAATATCCCTTAGTTTCCATTAGGACCCCGCTGCCACGGGAGGGTAGGACAAAAGATGTTATGCAAGTTCTTTTCCATAGGCACATATGACTATATTCGGAATACATGCCTACATTACATTGACGAATTGGAGCTAGTTCTGTATCACCCTATGTTATGACTGTTACATGATGAACCGCATCCGGCATAATTATCCATCATTGATCCAATGCCTACGAGCTTTCCATATACTGGTTTACGCTTATTTACTTTCCCGTTGCTATTGTTACAATCACTACAAAATACCAAAAACATTACTTTGCTTTCATTACTCTTTTGTTACCGTTACCATCACTATCATATTACTTTGCTACTAAACACTTTGCTGCAGATACTAAGTTTCCAGGTGTGGTTGAATTTACAACTCGGCTGCTAATACTTGAGAATATTCTTTGGCTCCCCTTGTGTCGAATCAATAAATTTGGGTTGAATACTCTACCCTCGAAAGCTGTTGTGATCCCCTATACTTGTAAGTTATCAAGACTAATTTCTGGCGCCGTTGTCGTGGAGCATAGCTCTATTCTTTGAGTCACTTGGGATTTATATCTACTGGACACTATGAAGAACTTGAGAGATCCAAAAACTAAAATCTATCCCTCAACTATGAGGGGAGGTAAGGAACTGCCATCTAGCTCTGCACTTGATTCACCTTCTGTTATGAGTAAGCTTGCGACACCTACACCTGCTTCTGCTATTCGTTCTGATATGTCGCATGTTATTGATGATGCTACTTCTGCTATGCATGATACTTATGATGAAACTACCTCTATGCCTGATACTACTATGCCACTTAGTGATTTTCTAGAGGAACGACTTGCTAGGGCTAGAGAGATTGAAAATATTGAATCTGATTATGAAGATGAAAGTGATGATGAAGAATCACTTGTTATTCCTAAGGGTTATTTATTTGATCAAGATGCTTCTTTAGCTATTTTAGCCTGCAAAGATAGATATGAACTCAAAAGGTTATTAGCTAAATGGAATAAGCAATCTCCAAATGCTAGGATGAGACCTGACCCTGCTTTTGCTACTTCACCTATATGTGTTGCTGATAAGGATTATGAATTCTCTGTTGATCCTGATATAATTACTTTGGTTGAATCTGATCCTTTTCATGGTTGTGAATCTGAAACTGTTGTAGCACATCTTACTAAATTAAATGATATAGCCACCCTGTTCACTAATGATGAGAGATCTCGCTACTTTTATATCCTTAAAATATTTCCGTTCTCATTAAAGGGTGATGCTAAGATATGGTTTAATTCTCTTGATCCTGGTTGTGTGTGTAGTCCTTAGGATATGATGTATTACTTCTCTACTAAATATTTCCCTGCTCATAAGAAACAAGCTGCTTTAAAGGAAATATACAACTTTGTGCAAATTAAAGAAGAGAGTCTCCCACAAGCTTGGGGGAGGCTTCTCAAGTTACTTAATGCTTTGCCTGATCATCCTCTTAAGAAAAATGAAATACTTGATATCTTTTATAATGGACTAACCGATGCTTTCAGAGATTACCTGGATAGTTGTGCTGGTTCTCTTTTCAGGGAAAGAACACCGGATGAAGCTGAAATCTTATTGAATAATATGTTGACAAATGAAAATAATTGGGCACCTCCTGAGCCAGCTCCTGCTCCAATTAATGATCCTATTCCTAAACCAACTCCGAAGAAGAGAGGTATTCTATTTCTCAGTCCTGAAGATATGCAATAGGCAAAGAAATCTATGAAAGAAAAAGGTATTAAAGCTGAAGATGTTAAGAATTTACCTCCCATTGAAGAAATACATGGTCTTAATTTACCGCCTGCCGAAGAAACATATGATCTTAATCCTTTATTTATTGAAGAACCTCCAGACCTCGATAACCCGACACATGTAGTAAAGGTAAATTCTCTCTATAGATATGATAAAACTGAATCCCCTCCTGCTAAAATTGCTAGTCAATGCTTGGATGAGTTTGATAATTTTATGTTTAAGCAATAAGACTTTAATGCTTATTTTGGTAGACAATTAAAACAAGATGCTGATATGACTAAATACTTGGGTGATTATATGGCTAATATTAGAGGTGAACTTAAACTTGTTAGCAAACATGCTTCTATGGTTACCACTCAAGAAGAACAAGTACTTAAAGCTCAAAAAGAATTGCTCGATGAGATGAATAGTAAGAAAAATGATTATGCTGTTAAAGCGGCTACTAGAACTGGTAGAATGACTCAAGAACTTTTGTATCCTGAAGGCCACTGAGGGAGTCCTGGATTAGGGGGTCTCCGGACAGCCGGACTATCTCCATTGGCTGGAGTGTTAGACTATGAAGATACAAGATTGAAGACTTCGTCTCGTGTCCGGATGGGACTCTACTTGGCGTGGAAGGCAAGCTAGGCAATACGTATATGGATATCTCCTCCTTTGTAACCGACCTTGTGTAACCCTAACCCTCTCCGGTGTCTATATAAAGCGAAGGGTTTTAGTCCGTAGGACAACAATCACAATATACAATCATACCATAGGCTAGCTTCTAGGGTTTAGCCTCTCTGATCTCGTGGTAGATCTACTCTTGTAACACCATATCATCAATATTAATCAAGCAGGACGTAGGGTTTTACCTCCATCAAGAGGGCCCGAACCTGGGTAAAGCTTCGTGTCCCTTGCCTCCTGTTACCATCCGGCCTAGACGCACGGTTCGGGACCCCCTACCCGAGACCCGCCAGTTTTGACACCGACATTGGTGCTTTCATTGAGAGTTCCTCTGTGTCGTCGCCGTTAGGCTTGATGGCTCCTACTATCATTGATAGCGATGCGGTCCAGGGTGAGACTTTTCTCCCCGGACAGATCTTCGTATTCGGCGGCTTTGCACTGCGGGCTAATTCGCTTGGCCATCTGGAGCAGATTGAAAGCTACGCCCCTGGCCATTAGGTCAGATTTGGAAGTTTGAATTACACAGCCAACATCCATGGGGACTTGATCTTTGACGGATTCGAGCCACAGCCGGGCGTGCCTCACTATCGCGAGGGGTATGGCCTAGCTATGCCACCGGACGGTACCCCAGAGGCCACGCCCGCATCAGCTCTGACCCTTAGCTCGGAGCCAGCTGCGCCAATCGAGGACGGGTGGCTAGACACTGCCTCAGGGGCTGCAGTCTCGACGGCGATCGAGCCAAACACCAGCATAATCCTCTACGCAGCCCGTGACTCCAAGGTGTCGGACTCTCTTCCGGACCCCGAACCATCCGCGCCCCTGCCAATCGAATCTGATTGGGCGCCGATCATGGAATTCACCGCCGCGGATATCTTTCAGCACTCGCCCTTCGGCGACATTCTGAATTCACTAAGGTCTCTCTCTTTGTTAGGAGAGCCCTGACCGGATTATGGCCAACAGGATTGGGATGCGGACGACGAAGAAATTCGACGCCCACCCACCACCCACTTTGTAGCCACTGTAGATGATTTAACCGACATGCTTGACTTCGACTCCGAAGACATCGACGGTATGGATGAGATGTAGGACGAACTTGAACCAGCACCTATAGGGCACTGGAAAGCCACCTCGTCGTATGACATATACATGGTGGATACACCCAATGAAGGTAATGGCGACGAGATAGCGGAGGATGACACCTCCAAGAAGCAACCCAAGCGCCGACGTCAGCGGCGCCGCTCTAAGTCCCGCCAAAGCAAAAGTGGTGATACCGGCACAGGAGATAATAACACTCCGGATAGCGCCGAAGACAACAACAATCCCCTCCAGCAAGATTTAGAGCAGGAGGATGAAGGAGCCAGCTCTCCTGAGAGAGCGGCTGGCGGAGAGGAGGAGGATGACAATTACATGCCCCCCTCCAAAGACGAGGCAAGCCTCGGCGACGATGAATTCGCCGTACCAGAGGATCCCGTCGAACAAGAGCGCTTCAAGCGCAGGCTTATGGCCACGGCAAATAGCCTGAAGAAAAAGCAGCAGCAGCTTCAAGCTGATCAAGATCTGCTAGCTGACAAATGGACTGAAGTCCTCGCGCCCGAGGAATATAAACTCGAGCGTCCCTGCAAGAGTTACCCAAGGCGCAGGTTACTACCCCGACTGGAGGAAGAAGCGTATGATACGACTGATCGGCCACCTCGTGGCCACGATAGAGAGGCATTCCAGCCAAAAGCTCAGCCTCCACCCCAACGCCATCCAAATAAAAAGGCATGGGGAGATATGCCAGACCTGCGAGACATATTGGAGGACAAAGCAAAAGCATTCAAGATCAATCTACGGATCACGAGGGCGCACCACTCTACGAGGCGGTAAACATCACGCCGGATACAGTAAAAGCAAATCCGGTCAGGCCGAACACAGCGGGCAGGACCCATTCGAGCTGCGTCGCGATATAGCCCAATACAGAGGCACCGCACACCCCTTATGCTTCACAGACGAAGTAATGGAACATCAATTCCCAGAAGGTTTCAAACCTGTAAATATTGAATCATACGACGGCACAACAGATCCCGCAGTATGGATTGAGGACTTCCTCCTCCACATCCACATGGCCCGCGATGATGACTTACATGCCATCAAGTACCTCCCACTAAAACTCAAAGGACCAGCGCGGCATTGGCTTAATAGATTGCCAGCGGACTCCATTAGCTGTTGGGAAGATCTGGAAGCCGCATTCCTCGACAACTTTCAGGGAAGTTATGTGCGACCACCAGACGCCGATGACTTGAGCCACATAATTCAGCAGCCAGAAGAGTCGGCCAGGCAATTCTGGACTCGGTTCCTTACAAAGAAAAATCAAATCGTCGACTGTCCGGATGCGGAGGCCTTAGCGGCTTTCAAGCACAACATCTGAGACGAGTGGCTAGCCCGGCACCTTGGTCAGGAAAAGCTGAAATATATGGCAGCTCTCATGACGCTCATGACCCGCTTTTGTGCGGGAGAAGACAGCTGGTTGGCTCGCAGTAATAACATATCAAAGAACCATGGTACCTCAGATACCAAGGACGGCAATAGCAGGTCACGTCGCAACAAGCATAAGCGCCGCATTAACAGCGAAAGTACTAAGGATACGGTAGTCAATGCCAGATTCAAAGGCTCTAAACCCGGTCAGCAGAAAAAGCCATTCAAAAAAAGTACGCCGGGTCCGTCCAGCTTGGACCGTATACTCGATCACTCATGTCAAATACACAGCACCCCAGACAAGCTAGCCAATCACACCAACATGGATTGTTGGGTGTTCAAGCAGGTCGGCAAGTTAATTGCCGAAAACAAGGACAAGGGGCCGCATAGCGATGACGAGGAAGAACCCCAACAGCCGCACACTGGAGGACATAAGAGGTTTCCCCTGCAAGTGTGGATGGTGAACATGATATACGCAACCCACATCCCCAAGAGGGAGCAGAAGCGTGCGCTCAGGGACGTATATGCGTTGGAGCCAGTCGCCCCAAAGTTCAACCCTTGGTCCTCCTGTCCAATCACCTTCGATCGCAGGGACCACCCCACTAGTATCCGTCATGGCGGATTCGCTGCACTGGTCCTAGACCCAATCATCGACGGATTTCACCTCACTCGAGTCCTTATGGATGGCGGCAGCAGTCTGAACCTGCTTTATCAGGACACAGTGCGCAAAATTGGTATAGACCCCTCAAGGATCAAACCCACAAAAACGACCTTTAAGGGCATCATTCCAGGCGTAGAGGCCCACTGCACAGGCTCAATTACACTGGAAGTGGTCTTCGGATCCCCGGATAACTTCCGAAGCGAAGAGTTAATCTTCGATATAGTCCCGTTCCGCAGTGGTTATCACGCGCTGCTCGGACGAACTGCATTTGCTAGATTCAATGTGGTACCACATTATGCATACCTCAAGCTCAAGATGCCAGGACCTCACAGAGTTATTACAATCAATGGAAACACAGAGCGCTCTCTCCGAACAGAGGAGCACACCGCGGCCCTTGCAGCAGAAGCGCAAAGCAGCCTCTCAAGGCAATCTACCAGTTCGGCGTTTCAAAGCCCGGACACCTTCAAGCGTGCTCGGGGCAATCGGCAAACAGACCGCCTGGCGCGATCTGAGCTCGCGTAGCAATACGGCGGCCACCCCAATCCCAGCCCAACGGCGTTATTCGTGTCGCGTGTACATAATTACGCATTAAAAATACCATGGGCACAGGTGGGGGGCACAACTGCGGCACGCCCCAAAACGTGGCCTAAACCGCACTAGGGGCTTCCCGTTTGGTTATTTTTCTTTTTCTTTCAGGACTTTAATCTCTGGAAACACTGTTCGGCAGCTCTATTGCCGAACACATGATACAGCAACCAAGGAGGCAGACAACTACGTTATACAACGGAATTCCCAGGTTGATTACAGATTTCATATCATTCCTTAGCTCGCCCTTGGAAGGGACATAGTCCTACTCTTTTGCTTATTGCACTATCTGTATCACTCTGCTTTAATGCAATTTTTTAATGTACAATGCATGACATTACGACTATAATTGCATTTTTGTTATATATATATGTGTGTTCATTAATGACGCCTTGCAACCGTACACTCTGGTACGGCCAATACACCAGGGGCTTACGTACCCACAATATGGTGTGAAAAGTCCGAACACTTTCACAAGTGTGGCACCCCGAACTTATAGCATTATATGCATTAGCTCCGAATCATGTCTTTGGTCAAATGTTGGGTTTGCCCGGATCCTATGTTTTGGTACCTTACGTTCCGCTCTATCGACTAAGGTAGCGCTAGGAGAACTACTGCGATTGTGCCCCGGTTCTTCCGAGCCGAGCACCTCAGTAGAGAAAGCTAAAACTGACTGTCATGATAAGGCGAGAGACTGGTCGCTGTTCGGCGAGGTTTTTCGAGTCCCTAAAGACTTATGCCGCTTAGGGCGAGGGGCCGGCTCCGTCCGACTTACAGGCGTGTATCGCGCCTCGAATTCGGCCTTCCGAATACCAGGGGCTTCATCGGAATTTAAAATTATAGAAGTCTATGGCTAAGTGAGAGTGATAAAGCATTATTAGTCCGGTTGTGCTGAGCACCTCCCTCGAAGGACCCAAACATGGGAACAAGAGTGCTCAGGTTTATCCCGAACACCCAGCACTCGTGGCATGGGGGCAGAAGCTGAGGACTAGCCATCTCTCAGATTGGATAAACAGCCAAACAGAAGGTAATATTTTAAATTCTAACAAGCGTTGCATAGCGAACATGATACAAGTTTTCATACATATAGGACAACACGAGCAAGTCTCATTCAAATATTACATTTTGCGAACACTCATCCGCGATAAGACGGGCACCCGGCAGAACACCCTCGTAGTACATCTCGGGGTGGCGGTGCTCCTTGCCCTCCGGTGGCCCCTCCTTGATCAGCTTCACGGCGTCTAGCTTGACCCACTGCATTTTTACACGGGCAAAAGCCCGGCATGCACCTTCTATGCAGACGGATCGCTTGACGACCTCCAGCCCAGGGCAGGCATCCACAAGCCGCCTCACCAGGCCAAAGAAGCTGTTCGGAAGGGCGTCGCTAGGCCACAACCGGACTATGAAGCCCTTCATGGCCTGATCGGCCACCTTATGTAGCTCGACCATCTGCTTCAGCTGGTCGCTCATTGGCACCGGATGTTCGGCCTCAGCATACTGAGACCAGAATAGCTTCTCCGTCGAGCTTCCGTCCTCGGCCTGGTAGAATTGTGCGGCATCGGACACACTGCGGGGCAAATCTGTGAATGCTCCTGAAGTGCTCTGGATTCGGGTAAGTAATCGGTAATTCACTTTTACATGCTTGCTTTGCATATAGAAAGCCTTACCCGCCGCTATCTTCTTCATCGCATCGATCTCCTAAAGGGCCTTCTGGGCCTCGGCCTTGGCACTCTTTGCGCTCTCACGGGCCGCGGCAAGCTCAGACTCTCGCATCTTCAAGTCAAGCTCCAACGCCTCATGCTTTGTCACGAGTGCCTGGAGCTCTTGCTGCACCTCGCCCACCCGAGACTCGTGCCTCTCTCGCTCGGTGCGCTCCTTGGCCGCTGTATCTTCGGCCTTGGTCAGCGCTTGCTTCAGGGTCGCCACCTCAGTCGTGGCCCCTGGCAAAACATACAATGATCCTGTCATTTTGCAATCGCGTCCTTTTTTATATACACATATCTATAGACGGGGTATTACTTACCCTCGTTCTTCTCGAGCTGCCTCTTGGCAAGGCCGAGTTCTCTCTTGGACCCATCGAGGTCCTGCTTCAGTACGGTGACCTCCGCAGTTAGTGCGGCGGACGCCAGCAGAGAAGCCTGCATATGCATATTGACATACTTATATTAGACTCCTGCAATATTATTTGATCCTCTGTTCGGCTTTTCTTTGTGAACACCGAACAAAGCATCAGGGGCTACTGTCTATGCGGTAATACTTCTACTACATTTTAAAACACTTACCTCGAAGCCTGTTAGAAGGCTGGCACAGGCTTCAGTCAATCCGCTCTTGGCGGACTGAACCTTCTGGATCACCGCACTCATGATGGTGCGGTGCTCCTCGTCGATGGAAGCGCTGCGAAGCGCTTCCAGCAGGCTGTCCGGTGCCTCTGGATGGGCAGAGGTCACCGGCACTGGCGTTTCGCCCCTCTTAGAAGGGGACCGCCTACCCGAGTCTGGAACCGTTGGAGGATCCGGCGCGGTGTTCGGCTGAGGGCCAAACTCGGAGCTCTCGGGGACCCCGTCCCCTCGGCTCTCGGAGTCCGGAAGGTTGCCTTGAGGCACCTCCGGGACGGTCCCCCCTCGATCCGGTGCCTCTTGAGACAACACTTCGGCGTCGTCGGCAGGATGAGGGGAGGTGGCGGTCGGGACTGGATCGCTATCCATGTCCGACGAGCCCAGGGAGCCATCCGATGATACCTCGATATCGGCTCGGGGCGGCCTGCACAATTGAGTTTGGCGTTAGGAAAGTAGTGCGACAAAGGAATCCTATGGATAACTTTGGTATCCGAATACTTACGATCTCCCCGGGGGCTTGGCCCTGGGCAACCACTCGTCTCCACTTTCGTCGGCGGCGGTGGAGCTGTCCGGAAGGAGAGTCCTTCCCTTCTTGGACCCTCTGACCTCCCCAGTTGGGGCGACCTTCCTTTTCTTGTCTCCCCCAGTCGGTGGGGGAGCCTCTTCTTCCTCTTCCTCGTCTTCGGGGGAAGAGTGCACCGCAGAGTCATCGGACGGTGAGTCCGACGACGCCTGGCGTCGGGAACTCTTTCGAGCTCCCTTGGCCTTCTTGGTCTTCTCCGGCACCTTATAAGGGGTCGGAGTCAACATCTTCGCCAGAAGGGCGTCTGCGGGGCCTTCGGGCAAAGGAGCCGGACAGTCAACCTGTCCGGCCATCTTCTGCCAGTCCTGTCAAAGGCACGGGAGTTTAGATCCCTCAGGGAGTCAATCTATATAGAAAACAAGTATCCTATGAAAGGTAAAACAGCTTACCGCACTAGCTTGGCGCTTCGCGCTGAATCCGCGATCCTCAGTATTGGGGGGAGGGACCTCGGCGCTCTTGAACAGCACCCTCCAGGCATCTTCATGAGTCGTGTTGAAGAGCCTGTTCAGAGTTCGATGCTGCACCGGGTTGAACTCCCACAAGGTGAACTCCCGTTGTTGGCACGGGAGTATCCGGCGGACGAGCATAACCTGGACTATGTTGACGAGCTTGAGCTTCTTGTCCACCATGTTTTGAATACATGTCTGGAGTCTAGTCAGCTCTTTTGAATTACCCCAGGACAGGCCCTTCTCCTTACAGGAAGTGAGCCGCATGGGGATGCCAGACCGGAACTCGAGGGCCGCTACCCATGCGGGGTCGCGCGGCTCGGTGATATAGAACCACCCCGATTGCCATCCTTTTATGGTATCCACAAAGGAGCCCTCGAGCCATGTTATGTTGGGCATCTTGCCCACCATGGCGCCTCCGCACTCCGCCTGGCGGCCGCTCACCACCTTCGGCTTGACATTGAAGGTCTTCAGCCATAAGCCGAAGTGGGGCTTGATGCTGAGGAAGGCCTCGCACACGACGATAAACGCCGAGATGTTGAGGATGAATTTTGGGGCCAGATCGTGGAAATCCAGGCCATAATAAAACATGAGCCCCCGGACGAAGGGATGGAGAGGGAATCCCAGTCCGCGGAGGAAATGGGTGAGGAATACCACCCTCTCATGGGGCCTGGGGGTGGGGATGAGCTGCCCCTCATCTAGGAGCCGGTGCACGATGTCGTCGGGCAGGTATCCGGCTCTCCTCAGTTTCTTGATGTCTCCCTCCGTGGCAGAGGAGACCATCCACTTTCCTCCCGCTCCGGACATGGTTGGAGAAGGTTGAGATGGAAGTGAGTGCTTGGGCGCTAGAGCTCGAGTGTGCGGGAGCGGATGAGCAGAGGAGGAAGAAGGCGTGGATAGAAAGGTGATCATTATCCCTTTATATGGGCGGACAAAACTAAGCGTCCCCACTTGCCTGGTAAAACTCGCTTATACCCCAAGCACCGTAATTGATGGCGCGGTTGGGTTACCCACGCCCGTATTGATGAGAATCCCGTAATAAGGGGACACGATCTCTACTTTGACAAGACGTGTCGAAAAACTGCCTCGCGTTATGTGCGGGGCTGGTTAAAAGAAACGGTTCGAATAATCACCGGGCCATGACATAACATCGTGTTGCCAAAACAAGCTAGAAAATTAGATCTGCGAAAACATTATTCTCTCTACGGTGGAATGTGGAACTTATTTTGCAGGGTCGGACACTATCCTCGTATTCAAATTCTTCGCTGATGTATTCGGAGAAGGAACCCGCCTTGCAATGCCGCAGACAACTGCACGTCGGACTCATCGTCATTGAAGCCTGGTTCAGGGGCTACTGAGGGAGTCCTGGATTAGGGGGTCTCCGGACAGCCGGACTATCTCCATTGGCCGGACTGTTAGACTATGAAGATACAAGATTGAAGACTTCGTCTCGTGTCCGGATGGGACTCTACTTGGCGTGGAAGGCAAGCTAGGAAATACGTATATAGATATCTCCTCCTTTGTAACTGACCTTGTGTAACCCTAACCCTCTCTGGTGTCTATATAAACCGAAGGGTTTTAGTCCGTAGGACAACAATCACAACATACAATCATACCATAGGCTAGCTTCTAGGGTTTAGCCTATCTGATCTCGTGGTAGATCTACTCTTGTAACACCCATATCATCAATATTAATCAAGCAGGACGTAGGGTTTTACCTCCATCAAGAGGGCCCGAACCTGGGTAAAGCTTCGTGTCCCTTTCCTCCCGTTACCATCCGGCCTAGACGCACGGTTCGGGACCCCCTACCCGAGATCCGCCGGTTTTGACACCGACAGCCACCCTAAGAGAATTGAGCAAGATTCTCAGAGAAATAAAATTGATGCACCTAGTTCTTCTAAAAAGAATAAAAAGAAAAATGATATAACTATGCAAACTTCTAGTGAACCTATTGCTGAACCACCTGATAATCCAAATGATATCTCTATGTCTAATGCTGAAACACAATCTGGTAATGAACATGAACCTAATGAAAATGTTAATGATGATGTTCATATTAATGCTCAACCTAGTAATGATAATGATGTAGAAATTGAACCTGCTGTTGATCTTGATAACCCACAATCAAAGAATCAACGTTATGATAAGAAAGACTTTCTTGCTAGGAAACATGGTAAAGAAAGAGAACCTTGGGTTCAGAAACCCATGCCTTTTCCTCCCAAACCATCCAAGAAAAAGGATGATGAGGATTTTGAGCGCTTTGCTGAAATGATTAGACCTATATTTTTGCGTATGCGATTGACTGATATACTCAGAACAAATCCTTGTGTTAAGTACATGATAGGTATATTACAAATAAAAGAAAGATACTGGAAGCTGAAATTTCCACCATGCTTGCTAATTATACTTTTTAAGGGTGGAATACCAAAGAAACTTGGGGATCCAGGAGTACCTACTATACCATGCTCCATTAAAAGAAACTATGTTAAAACTGCTTTATGTGATCTTGGAGCCGGTGTTAGTGTTATGCCTCTCTCTTTATATCGTAGACTTGATTTGAATAAGTTGACGCCTACTGAAATATCTTTGCAAATGGCTGATAAATCAACTGCTATACCTGTCGGTATTTGTGAGGATGTGCGTGTTGTAGTTGCAAACGTTACTATTTTAACGGACTTTGTTATTCTTGATATTCCCGAGGACGATAGTATGTCTATTATTCTTGGAAGACCTTTTCTTAATACTACAGGGGCTGTTATTGATTGCAACAAAGGCAATGTCACTTTTCATGTTAATGGTAATGAGCA
Organism: Triticum urartu; assembly: GCF_056163025.1. Taxonomy (NCBI): domain Eukaryota; kingdom Viridiplantae; phylum Streptophyta; class Magnoliopsida; order Poales; family Poaceae; genus Triticum; species Triticum urartu. The sequence continues at coordinate 155,562,026 of NC_141874.1, read as the reverse complement.
TACAGTACACTTTCCGAGGAAACAACCTCAAGTTCATAGTATCAATTCTATCGAAAAAATTCCATCGATTATATTTGGAGGTTTTGAATTTCCTCTTCCTACTGTCAAGAAGAAATATGATATACTTATTATTGGGGATGTGCATATCCCTGTTGAGGTAACCTAGTGTTATTCGAAATTTCTCCGGTTTCATGTTAATCGGAATGGGTTTGTTAACAAGCCTTGATCAACCTTGTTAGTGGATTCCTTTTGACGAGCATGAGATGGATGAAACTAGAAGCACAACTCTCTGTAACCTTTCTATACCTTCTGTTATTTAGTTAAAATAAAGTAAAAATAAATAATTTTTTGTCTGTTATCTAATTATCCGTGCAATATAAAAATAGCTCGAAATAAAAGTTCTCCAAATGCCCTGAAAATTAAATATGATTTTTATAGAATATTTGAGGATTTATGGAACAAAGAACACCCTAGGGCGCGCCCCCTGCCTCGTGGGCCCACGGTGGCCCTCCTCCACTTATTCTTCCAGCCACACACTTCATCTTCCTCCCCCAAACACGAAAAACCAACTCAAACCCGAGTCCAAGCTCGTTTTGCTGCCATTTTCGATCTCCTTGCTCAAAGCACCTCTCACAAAACTGCTTGGGGACATTGTTCCTTTGTATGTGACTCCTCCATTAGTCCAATTAGTTTTTGTTCTAGTGCTTTATTCATTGCAAATTTGTGTTGTTTAGGTGACCCTGTTCTTGAGCTTGCATGTCAAATTTATATGGTCAAAGTAGTTTTGATGCATGATATAGGCCCTAGGCACTTGTAGTAGTTGCTATCAATATTATTGAGTTTGGTTTACTTTTATTTTGAAGTTACTAAACATTTCAGAATTTTTCAGAAAATGATGAGGAGATTATTGAGGGGCTCATCGAGCCAAAGCTCGAAGGAAAAGGCACCGAAGCCTAAGTATAATTTTTCGCGCACCGTGGAGGTTTGGGCGTGTGAATGGCCTTCTGAGGATTTCTTGAGAGCAGCCGGGATTTATGAAGATTTTCATGAGTTGGCTCATAATGTCGGCCTCACCGCTTACCTCCACGACCAATGCGATCAGTATCTCTTACTCACAAATACCTTTGTGCAAAACTTTCATTTCCATTCTAGGAACTCGCCACCTACAGTGGAGTTTCATTTATATGATGAGCATAAGGAGATGTCACTTTATGATTTTTGTCGGATTTGTTTAGTCCCTTTTGGGGGCAAGACAGAAGAACCACATCATGATGATGTGGAGGGATTTATTAATACTATCACTGTAGGGGAAACTAGGAAGGTTTCCGATGCACGAATCACTAGCATACACTTTCCTGTCTTACGTTGCTTTGCATTATTTGCTAGTCGTTGCTTAATTGGTCGCAGAAACTCTGGAAACCTTAGTATCCCTGATATTATTATTTTGCCCCAAGTTTTATACAGTGATAACACTTTTAGTATGGGCGGCATTATTGCTAGACGGTTAAGTATGAACCGTACTAAGGGTCCCATCTTTGGAGGCGTCTATGCCACACGCCTAGCTGCACATTTTACCTATTAGGCATGCTGAGAAGGAGGAAAAAGTGCCGCCTCGTGTTTATTTAGATTATAAAAGTATGGTGGCACATGATTTTATTGTTAAGAATAGGGCAGGAGAGCTTAAATATCAATTGTTCTTTAATAAACATCATCCTGAGACTATTACCTTGCCTGCTCCTGCTTTGTTTGATTTGACTGTAGGCAAGTACCTTGTTCTGTTGACGACTATCCACGCCTACCAAAAGCCTGCACCAGCTGAGGAGCCAGAACTGGAACCACAATTTGATCCTTCACGACAGCCTAACTATCAGTGGGATCCGGAGATGATTGCCAACCAGTGGCAATCGGAGCCTTCTTCTTCCTCATCACAGTACGACCCCAACAACTATTATTATGGATATCAGCCAGGCCAGCCGTGGCCATAGACCAACTTAGGCCAAAAGCCTAAGCTTGGGGGAGTACGTATTTCTCACCGACATTACATTTATGTTCACACACACACTCATTGCCAGATGTCGGTGCTCATACCTTTTCATTGTATCATCCATGCTAGTTTATTTTCTTTTATGCTTTATTCTTGTGTGTTTGATAAACCTTAAGAAAAAACCAAAAAAATAGTTGTAGCTTTTAATTAATTTACTTTCCATGATGTAGTAGTAATTAAAAAGAAAACCCAAAAATATTTCCCGTTCTTCTTTTGCTTGTTGGGAGCTTTCCCGTGTAAATAGTTTTATTTCTTTTCTTTGGGGGTCAGTAGGAGAAGACCTTGATTAAATTGTTGAAGTGGCTCTTATATGCACTATTATTTATCTGACAAAAGAGCCCATATTGCCTTGTCTTCTCCTGTTTATTGAATGCTCGCAGATTCCAGCTTAGTCCAATGCACGTGCACTCTTATTATTATTCACATCGTTCGGTCGTGCAAGTGAAAGGCAATTATGATGATATATGATGGACTGACTGAGATGAGAAAAGCTGGTATGAACTCGACCTCTTTTGTTTTTGTAAATATGATGAGTTCATCGTTCTTGATTAAGCTTGTTATGAATAAACATGTTTGCAATGACAATTAGAGATCATAGTTGCTTATGCCATGCTTGATTAGCTATGAGTTATAATGGTTTACCTTGCGTGCCAACATGCTATTAAAATGGTTATGATGTGGTATGATAGGGTGGTATCCTCCTCTAAATGATTTAAGTGACTTGACTTGGCACATGTTCACACATGTAGTTGAAACAAATCAACATAGCCTTCACGATATTTATGTTCATGGTGGATTATATCCTACTCATGCTTGCATCCAATGTTTATTAATTTTAATGCATGTACATGGCTGTTGTCGCTCTCTAGTTGGTCGCTTCCCAGTCTTTTGCTAGCCTTCACCTGTACTAAGCGGGAATACTGCTTGTGCATCCAAACTCCTTAAACCCCAAAGTTATTCCACATGAGTCCACTATACCTTCCTATATGCGGTATCTACCTGCCATTCCAAGTAAATTTGTATGTGCCAAACTCTAAACCTTCAAATAATCATCCTGTTTTGTATGCTCGAATAGCTCATGTATCAACTAGGGTTGTTTGTATCTTCCATGTTAGGCGGGTTATTCTCAAGAGGAGTGGACTCTGCTCCTCACTCACGAGATAAAGGGCTGGTCACCGGGATGCCCAGTCCCATGCTTTATGCAAACTAAATCAAAATAATTGCAAACAAAACTCCCCCTGGGACCTGATGTATGTTGGAGGCACTCGTTGTTTCGAGCAAGCCATGGATTGATGTTTGTTGGTGGAGGGGGAGTATAAACTTTACCATTCTGTTTGGGAACCGCCTATAATGTGTGTAGCATGGAAGATATCGCCATCTCTTGGTTGTTATGTTGACAATGAAAGTATACCGCTCAAAATATTATTCACCTCTATTTTAAAACCGAGCTCTGGCACCTCTACAAATCCCTGCTTCCCTCTGCGAAGGGCCTATCTATTTACTTTTATGTTGAGTCATCACCCTCTTATTAAAAAGCACTAGCTGGAGTGAGCATCTGTCATTTGCATTCATTACTGTTAATTTATATTGGGTGTGACTATGATTGGATCTCTTTTACCATGAATTAAAATGTCTAGTCAGTCCTTGATCTTTAAAGGTGCTCTGCATTTATGTTTTACGGTCTCAGAAAGGGCTAGCGAGATACCATCTTGTTATATCATATTATGATTGTTTTGAGAAAGTGTTGTCATCCGAGATTTATTATTATGGCTTGCTAGTTGATTATGTTATTGATATGAGTAATCATGAGACCTGAGAATTATTGCAAATGTGGTTAGTTATAATCTTTGCTGAAAACTTGAATGCTAGCTTGACATATTTACAACAACAAGAGCAAACAGAGTTTGTAAAAGTTTTTCTTTATTTCTTTCAGTTTGTCAACTGAATTGCTTGAGGACAAGCAAGAGTTTAAGCTTGGGGGAGTTGATACGTCTCCAACTTATCTACTTTTCCAAACACTTTTCCCTTGTTTTGGACTCTAACTTGTATGATTTGAATGGAACTAACCCGGACTGACGCTGTTTTCAGTAGAATTGCCATGATGTTGTTTTATGTGCAGAAAACAAAAGTTCTCGGAATGACCTAAAACTCCACGGGATATCTTACAATAAATAATAATAAATCCTCGCCAAAGATGAAGACCAGGGGGCCCACACCCTTCTCACGAGGGTGGGGGCGCCCCCCCTAGGGCGTGCCCCCTACCTCGTGGCCCCCTGGAGACCCCCGACTCCTACTCCAACTCTATATAACTGTTTTCGGGGAGAAAAAAATAAGGGAGAAGAAATCATCGTGTTTTACGATACGGAGCCGCTGCCAAGCCCTAAAACCTCTCGGGAGGGCTGATCTGGAGTCCGTTCGGGGCTCTGGAGAGGGGGATTCGTCGTCATCGTCGTCATCATCAACCATCCTCCATCACCAATTTCATGATGCTCACCGCCGTGCGTGAGTAATTCCATCATAGGCTTGCTGGACGGTGATGGGTTGGATGAGATTCACCATGTAATCGAGTTAGTTTTGTTAGGGTTTGATCCCTAGTATCCATTATGTTCTGAGATTGATGTTGCTATGACTTTGCTATGCTTAATGCTTGTCACTAGGGCCCGAGTGCCATGATTTCAGATCTGGACCTATTATGTTTTCATCAATATATGAGTGTTCTTGATCTTATCATGCAAGTCTATAGTCACTTATTGTGTGTTATGATCCATTAACCCCGAAGTGACAATAATCGGGATACTTACCGGTGATGACCGTAGTTTGAGGAGTTCATGTATTCACTATGTGCTAATGCTTTGTTCAGGTTCTCTATTAAAATGAGGCCTTAATATCCCTTAGTTTCCATTAGGACCCCGCTGCCACGGGAGGGTAGGACAAAAGATGTCATGCAAGTTCTTTTCCATACGCACGTATGACCATATTCGAAATACATGCCTACATTACATTGACGAATTGGAGCTAGTTCTGTATCACCCTATGTTATGACTGTTACATGATGAACCACATCCAGCATAATTATCCATCATTGATCCAATGCCTACGTGAAGGAAATATGCCCTAGAGGCAATAATAAAGTTATTATTTATTTCCTTATTTCATAATAAATGTTTATTATTCATGCTAGAATTGTATTAACCGAAAACATAATACATGTGTGAATACATAGACAAACAAAGTGTCACTAGTATGCCTCTACTTGACTAGCTCGTTGATCAAAGCTGGTTAAGTTTCCTAACCATAGACATGAGTTGTCATTTGATTAACGGGATCACATCATTAGTAGAATGATGTGATTGACTTGACCCATTCCGTTAGCTTAGCACTTGATCGTTTAGTTTGTTGCTATTGCTTTCTTCATGACTTATACATGTTCCTATGACTATGAGATTATGCAACTCCCGTTTACCGGAGGAACACTTTGTGTGCCACCAAACGTCACAACGTAACTGGGTGATTATAAAGGTGCTCTACAGGTGTCTCCGAAGGTACTTGTTGGGTTGGCGTATTTCGAGATTAGGATTTGTCACTCCGATTGTCGGAGAGGTATCTCTGGGCCCACTCGGTAATGCACATCACTATAAGCCTTGCAAGCATTGCAACTAATGAGTTAGTTGCGGGATGATGTATTATGGAATGAGTAAAGAGACTTGCAGGTAATGAGATAGAACTAGGTATTGAGATACCGACGATCGAATCTCGGGCAAGTAACATACCGATGACAAAGGGAACAGCATATGTTGTTATGCGGTCTGGCCGATAAATATCTTCGTAGAATATTTAGGAGCCAATATGGGCATCCAGGTCCCACTATTGGTTATTGACCAGAGAGGTGTCTCGGTCATGTCTACATACTTCTCAAACACATAGGGTCCGCACGCTTAACGTTCGTTGATGATATAGTACAATGAGTTATGTATGTTGGTGACCGAATGTTGTTCGGAGTCCCGGATGAGATCACGGACATGACGAGGAGCTCCGGAATGGTCCGTAGGTAAAGATTCATATATTGGATGATATGTTTGGCCAAGGGGTCAGGCCCATGGGGCTATAAGTCGGTGCAAAAGGAGTTTTGCGGAGGCCAGGGGGCCAAACGCCGGAGACCCTGGCGTCTGGCCCTGGGCCAGACGCCAAGGATTGTGGCGTTTGGTCCCGGAGTCCGAGTGGGACTCTTGCCTTTCGGGCAAAACCGATTTTGAGGAGGCTTTTGCTCCAAGTTTCGACCCCAGGGCTCAACATCGTGTGTAGAACTCAGAGGTGCCGTGCTTTTGTTACTTGGATCGGTCGGATCATGAAGACGTACGACTACATCAACCGTGTTGATATAACGCTTCCGCGAACGGTCTACAAGGGTATGTAGACAACACTCTCCCCTCTCGTTTCTATACATCAGCATGATCCTGGGTGTGCGTAGGAATTTTTTGAAATTACTACGTTCCCCAACAGTGGCATCCGAGCCAGGTTTTATGCGTTGATGTTATGTGCACCAGTAGAACACAAGTGAGTTGTGGGCGATATAAGTCATACTGCTTACCAGCATGTTATACTTTGGTTCGGCGGTATTGTTGGATGAAGCGGCCGGACCGACATTACGTGTACGCTTACGCGAGACTGGTTCTACCGACGTGCTTTGCACACAGGTGGCTGGCGGGTGTTAGTTTCTCCAACTTTAGTTGAACCGAGTGTGGCTACGCCCGGTCCTTGCGAAGGTTAAAACAACATCAACTTGACAAACTATCGTTGTGGTTTTGATGCGTAGGTAAGAACGGTTCTTGCTAAGCTCGTAGCAGCCACGTAAAACTTGCAACAACAAAGTAGAGGACGTCTAACTTGTTTTTGCAGGGCATGTTGTGATGTGATATGGTCAAGACGTGATGAGATATAAGTTGTTGTATAAGATGATCATGTTTTGTTGAAGTTATTGGCAACTGGCAGAAGCCTTATGGTTGTCTCTTTATTGCATAAGATGCAAGCACCAAATAATTGCTTTACTTTATCGCTATGCGATAGCAATAGTTGCAAGAGCAGTAGTTGGCGAGACGACCATGTGACGACACATTGATATAGATCAAGATGATGGAGATCATGGTGTCATGCCGGTGACGATGGAAATCATGACGATACTTTGGAGATGGAGATCAAAGGCACAAGATGATGATGACCATATCATGTCACATATTTTGATTGCATGTGATGTTTATCTTTTATACATCTTATTTTGCTTAGTTCGACGGTAGCTTTATAAGATGATCTCTCACTAATTATCAAGGTACAAGTGTTCTCCCTAAGTATGCACCGTTGCGAAGGTTCTTCGTGCTGAGACACCACGTGATGATCGGGTGTGATAGGCTCTACGTTCAAATACAACGGGTGCAAAATAGTTGCACACGCGGAATACTCAGGTTAAACTTGACGAGCCTAGTATATAACAGATATGGCCTCGGAACACGGAGACTGAAAGGTCGAGCGTGAATCATATAGTAGATATGATCAACATAGTGATGTTCACCATTGAAACTACTCCATCTCACGTGATGATCGGACATGGTTTAGTTGATTTGGATCACGTGATCACTTAGAGGATTAGAGGGATGTCTATCTAAGTGGGAGTTCTTAAGTAATATGATTAATTGAACTTTAATTTATCATGAACTTAGTCCTGGTAGTATTAGCATATCTATGTTGTAGATCAATAGCTCGCGTTTAGCTCCCCTGTTTTATTTTTGATATGTTCCTAGACAAAACTAAGTTGAAAAATGTTAGTAGCAATGACGCGGGCAATGACGCGGATTGGATCCGTGATCTGAGGTTTATCCTCATTGCTGCACAGAAGAATTATGTCTTTGATGCACCGCTAGGTGACAAACCTATTGCAGGAGCAGATGCAGATGTTATGAACATTTGGCTAGCTCAACATGATGACTACTTGATAGTTTAGTGCACCATGCTTAAACGGCTTAGAATCGGAACTTCAAAGACGTTTTGAATGTCATGGACCATATGAGATGTTCCAAGAGTTGAAGTTAATATTTCAAGCAAATACCCGAGTTGAGAGATATGAAGTCTCCAACAAGTTCTATAGCTAAAAGACGGAGGAGAATAGCTCAAGCAGTGAGCATGTGCTCAGATTGTCTGGGTACTACAATCGCTTGAATCAAGTGGGAGTTAATCTTCCAGATAAAATAGTGATTGACAGAATTCTCTAGTCACCATCACCAAGTTAGTAGAACTTTGTGATGAACTATGATATGCAATGTAACATCCCAAATTTTCAATTTGGAATGTTATACATTAGGTCATCATGCATATCATATTTTATTTTTCTTTTGGTTTTGATCCTAGAAAATCCTAAGCAACTCAAGGACCCACGGAGAGAGTTGGGGATTTTGTTATTTGCATATTTGAGTTTTCTCAAATTATGTAAACAGGATCATTTGATTTTATTTATTTTATCATCAATTATTTCTATTGCAAAAATATGAGAGAGGGAATAAAATGACTTTCCCAAAATATAGAAATATTGAGGATTTAATAAAAAAATCAAATAAGATTTATTTCGGAGTTTTCGGTATTTTTATTTGAATTTAGGAAAAATGCGCGTTTTTCAAAGTTGTAGTTTGGGCCCAGATAAATGTTCACTTTATCGGACTTGATTATAGGAACTCGGCAAAATTTATTTCGTGTTTTTTGGAGTCCGTTTAGTATTTCTTTTTATTTTTCTTACGAGCGGAATTATAAAAAAAAACACGCCGAACCGACTCCGGGCCGTAACCGGCCAGGAAACCACCGGCCGGGGGCCTGTATAAGCCGCCGCCCCGGGCGAGAGAGAGAGCCCAACAGCCGCTGCCCTAACCCTAGCCGCCTCTAGCCGCCGCCGCCGCTGCCCGCCGCCGCCGTCGCCCGCTGCCGCCGCTGCCAGAGCCGCGCGCCTTTCGAGGTTCGCCGCCGCCTCATTTTCCGTGCAGTTTTTTTTAAAAAAAAATTCTGTTCGTCGTTTTTTCTTTTTCGTTGGATTTTCGCGGTTATTTTCTGATCGCGATTTCTGATCCGATTTTCGTTTTAGTATAACTTTTCGCTCGTTTATCGGAATCAGGCGATTCAAGCGCCTGGAGTTTCGTCTCGAAACCCTCTTTCTGAATAATCAACTTAAACATGTTTTTGCTACTGTAAAATTTGCCCTAGATCCAGATTACTAGAACGAAGTTGTTTTTTTTCGCCGTTTGATTTCTTTCGCTTCGTTCAATTTGATTCTTTTGCCAACCAGGGTTCTTAAGTTGAACTTTCTGGTTAGATCTTCTATTTGAGTTTTACCTGTGCATTAGATGAGTACTTATTGTATGCTTGTTGTTTGTCTGCGATAGAATACCCGGAGTGCGCCGCCTGTTACTTCGAATCTCTAGGTTACGCAGATCATCAGCAAGGCAAGTAACACTTTGATCATACCTTTTTTACAACCTAGTTTTATTGCATTAGATCAATCCTCACAAATTGCATGATTAGGATCTAATTAAATTGTGGGATGGGAAGTAGATGAGGTAGTACCTATTACCTGTTTATTATCAAACCTTTGGGAGTTACTTCTACGTTTGCTTATTTTGCCATGCTATGCCAGTAGACGTGGATTGGGTGAGTGATATCCATGACAGATGTGAGATTTATAAATTAAGGGTTTATCTAAGGTGGCAACCTAACACACATCTGGGTGGATTGAGGCATCTGGGGTTACCAGGACTTGCCTGTTTTCTTTTGGACCGCCACCCAGGCTCAAAGGGATCATGAGATTTTTCATACTAGAAACTTCCGTGTGCAGCCACAAGCCATTATGGGCTTTGGCATAGTGGACTAAGTTGTGCGAACTCTTACAGGGTAGACTAGCAGATGTAGGGGAAAGTAGGTGTACCGGTCTATCCGTCGTAAGGTGCTAGCGCTTCTGAAAGACTGTGTCTCGGTCATCCGTTTCTCAAACACCATGTAGTGCGAGAAATCCAACGGAGGCGATCGAGTCTTGTGGGGAAAAGTGCACAAACCTCTGCAGAGTGTATAAACTAATCATGGTTAGCCGTGTCCCCGGTTATGGACATCTTGAGTATCTAGTACCTGGATTATCATGTGAATCTCAACATGTTACTCTAAAATTAATATTGTTGGGTTTTAATGATGATACTTAATTGGGATTGAGGATGCTGTCAACCATTCTCAATGTTTAACAACCACCTTGATAGTAATTAAATCTATTCCTTTGAAGTAGGGAAAAATTGGCTTTGCGCAAAAACTGTAACCATAGAGCTTTCCACCAGCCATATATGCATATAGTATAGCTGTTGCATTCCATTACTCTCTATGTGTTACCTTGCCAGCATATTCCATGTGCTGACCCGTTTCGGGCTGCAACGTTAATATTGCAGACTTTTCAGACGACGATTGAGGAGTTTTAGGTCGTGGTTCTATACTCAGTGATGCCGTTGGAGTTGATGGACTCACTTATCTTCCAAGCCTTCCGCTGTTATCGTTATTAGATGGCCTTAAGCCATATTTATTGTAATAAGTTCTCTTTTGAGACACTCGATGTAATAAGTGTTTGATTGCTACTCTCCTATAAATCCTCCGAGTACTGTGTGGTGTCAGCATTACTGATCCAGGGATGACACCGGAGCACAGAGATCAGACTGTTTGAGGTCTGGTCGCTACATGCAAGGGATAATGGAAACGATTCCCAAGCTCTTCGTAATGCTGAAATCGACGAAGGTAGAAATCAAGAAAAATATCAAGTGTTGATGGTATACAAGACCACTAGTTTCAAGAAAAGGGCAAAGGGAAGAAGGGGAACTTCAAGAAGAACGGTAGGCAAGTTGCTGCTCAAGTGAAGAAGCCCAAGTCTGGTCCTAAGCCTGAGACTAAGTGCTTCTACTACAAAGGGACTGGTCACTGGAAGCGGAACTGCCCCAAGTATTTGGCGGATAAGAAGGATGGCAAAGTGAACAAAGGTATATTTGATATATAGATTATTGATGTGTATTTTACTAGTGTTCGTAGCAACCCCTCGGTATTTGATACTGGTTCAGTTGCTAAGAGTAGTAACTCAAAACGGGAGTTGCAGAATGAACATAGACTAGTTAAGGGTGAAGTGATGATGTGTGTTGGAAGTGGTTCCAAGATTGATATGATCATCATCGCACACTCCCTATACTTTTGGGATTAGTGTTGAACCTAAATAAGTGTTATTTGGTGTTTGCGTTGAGCATGAATATGATTTGATCATGTTTATTGCAATACGGTTATTCATTTAAGTAAGAGAATAAATTGTTGTTCTGTTTACATGAATAAAACCTTATATGGTTACACACCCAATGAAAATGGTTCGTTGGATCTCGATCGTAGTGATACACATATTCATAATATTGAAACCAAAAGATGCAAATTTAATAATGATAGTGCAACTTATTTGTGGCACTGTCGTTTAGGTCATATTGGTGTAAAGCGCATGAAGAAAATCCATGTTGATGGGCTTTTGGAATCACTTGATTATGAATCAGTTGATGCTTGCGAACCATGCCTCATGGGCAAGATGACTAAGACTCTGTTCTCCGGAGCAATGGAGCGAGCAACAGATTTGTTGGAAATCATACATACTGATGTATGTGGTCCGATGAATATTGAGGCTCGCGGCAGGTATCATTATTTTCTGATCTTCACAGGTGATTTGAGAAGATATGAGTATATCTACTTGATGAAACACAAGTCTGAAACATTTGAAAAGTTCAAAGAATTTCAGAGTGAAGTGGAGAATCATTGTAACAAAAATAAAAGTTTCTACGATATGATCGCAGAAGTAAAATATTTGAGTTACGAGTTTGGCCTTCAGTTAAAAACAATGTGAAATAGTTTCACTACTCACGCCACCTGGAACACCACAGTGTAATGGTGTGTCCGAACGTCATAACCATACTTTATTAGATATGGTGCGATCTATGATGTCTCTTACCGATCTACCACTATCGTTTTGGGGTTATGCATTAGAGACAGCTGCATTCACGTTAAATAGGGCACCATCTAAATCCGTTGAGATGACACCGTATGAACTATGGTTTGGCAAGAAACCTAAGCTGTCATTTCTTAAAGTTTGAGGTTGCAATGCTTATGTGAAAAAGTTTCAACCTGATAAGCTCAAACCCAAATCGGAGAAGTGCATCTTCATAGGATACCCAAAAGAAAATGTTGGGTACACCTTCTATCACAGATCCGAAGGCAAGATATTCGTTGCTTTGAATGGATCCTTTCTAGAGAAGGAGTTTCTCTCGAAAGAAGTGAGTGGGAGGAAAGTAGAACTTGATGAGGTAATTGTACCTGCTCCCTTATTGGAAAGTAGTTCATCACAGAAATCTGTTCCTGTGACTACTACACCAATTAGTGAGGAAGCTAATGATGATGATCATGTAACTTCAGATCAAGTTACTACCGAACCTCGTAGGTAAACCAGAGTGAGATCCGCACCAGAGTGGTACGGTAATCCTATTCTGGAGGTCATGTTACTTGACCATGACGAGCCTACGAACTATGAGGAAGCGATGATGAGCCCAGATTCCGCGAAATGGCTTGAGGCCATGAAATCTGAGATGAGATCCATGTATGAGAACAAAGTATGGACTTTGATTGACTTGCCCAATGATCGGCGAGCCATTGAGATTAAATGGATCTTCAAGAGGAAGACGGACGCTGATAGTAGTGTTACTATCTACAAAGCTAGAATTTTCGCAAAAAGTTTTCGACAAGTTCATGGTGTTGACTACGATGAGAGTTTCTCACTCGTATCTATGCTTAAGTCTGTCCGAATCATGTTAGCAATTGCCGCATTTTATGAAATCTGGCAAATGGATAAACAAAACTGCATTCCTTAATGGATTTATTAAAGAAGAGTTGTATATGATGCATCCAGAAAGGTTTTGTCAATCCTAAAGGTGCTAAGGAAATATGCAAGCTCCAGCGATCCATCTATGGACTGGTGCAAGCATCTCGGAGTTGGAATATACACTTTGATAAGTTGATCAAAGCATATAGTTTTATATAGACTTGCGGTGAAGCCTGTATTTACAAGAAAGTGAGTGGGAGCACTACAACATTTCTGATAAGTGTATGTGAATGACATATTATTGATCGAAAATAATGTAGAATTATTCTGCAAAGCATAAAGGAGTGTTTGAAAGGGATTTTTCAAAGAAAGACCTCAGTGAAGCTGCTTACATATTAAGCATCAAGATCTATAGAGATAGATCAAGACGCTTGATAAGTTTTTTCAATGAGTACATACCTTGACAAGATTTTGAAATAGTTCAAAATGGAACAGTCAAAAAAGAGTTCTTGCCTGTGTTACAAGGTGTGAAATTGAGTAAGACTCAAAGCCCGACCACGACAGAAGATAGAAAGAGAATGAAAGTCATTCCCTATGCCTCAGCCATAGGTTCTATAAAGTATGCCATGCTGTGTACCAGACCTATTGTATACCCTGCCCTGAGTTTGGCAAGGGAGTACAATAGTGATCTAGGAGTAGATCACTGGACATTGGTCAAAATTATCCTTACTGGAGTAAGGATATGTTTCTCGATTATGGAGGTGACAAAAGGTTCGTCGTAAAGGTTACGTCGATGCAAGTTTTGACACTGATCCAGATGACTCTAAGTCTCAATCTGGATACATATTGAAAGTGGGAGCAATTAGCTAGAGTAGCTCCGTGTAGAGCATTGTTGACATAGAAATTTGCAAAATACATACATATCTGAATGTTGCAGACCCGTTGACTAAACTTCTCTCACAAGAAAAACATGATCACACCTTAGTACTCTTTGGGTGTTAATCACATAGCGATGTGAACTAGATTATTGACTCTAGTAAACCCTTTGGGTGTTGGTCACATGACGATGTGAACTATGGGAGTTAATCACATGGTGATGTGAACTATTGATGTTAAATCACATGGCGATGTGATCTAGATTATTGACTCTAGTGCAAGTGGGAGACTGAAGGAAATATGCCCTAGAAGAAATAATAAAGTTATTATTTATTTCCTTATTTCATGATAAATGTTTATTATTCATGCTAGAATTGTATTAACCGGAAACATAATACATGTGTGAATACATAGACAAATAAAGTGTCACTAGTATGCCTCTACTTGACTAGCTCGTTGATCAAAGATGGTTAAGTTTCCTAACCATAGACATGAGTTGTCATTTGATTAACGAGATCACATCATTAGGAGAATGATGTGATTGACTTGACCCATTCCGTTAGCTTAGCACTTGATCGTTTAGTTTGTTGCTATTGCTTTCTTCATGACTTAGACATGTTCCTATGACTATGAGATTATGCAACTCCCGTTTACCGGAGGAACACTTTGTGTGCCACCAAACGTCACAACGTAACTGGGTGATTATAAAGGTGCTCTACAGGTGTCTCCGAAGGTACTTGTTGGGTTGGCGTATTTCGAGATTAGGATTTGTCACTCCGATTGTCAGAGAGGTATCTCTGGGCCCACTCGGTAATGCACATCACTATAAGCCTTGCAAGCATTGCAACTAATGAGTTAGTTGCAGGATGATGTATTACAGAACAAGTAAAGAGACTTGCAGGTAACGAGATAGAACTAGGTATTGAGATACCGATGATCGAATCTCGGGCAAGTAACATACCGATGACAAAGGGAACAACGTATGTTGTTATGCGGTCTGACCGATAAAGATCTTCGTAGAATATGTAGGAGCCAATCTGGGCATCCAGGTCCCGCTATTGGTTATTGACCAGAGAGGTGTCTTGGTCAAATCTACATACTTCTCGAACCCGTAGGGTCCGCACGCTTAACGTTCGTTGACGATATAGTACTATGAGTTATGTATGTTGGTGACCGAATGTTGTTCGGAGTCCCGGATAAGATCACGGACATGACGAGGAGCTCCGGAATGGTCCGGAGGTAAAGATTCATATATTGGATGATATGGTTTGGCCAAGGGGTCAGGCCCATGGGGCTATAAGTCGGTGCAAAAGGAGTTTTGCGGAGGCCAGGGGGCCAAACGCCGGAGACCCTGGCGTCTGGCCCTGGGCCAGACGCCGAGGCCCATGGCGTCTGGGCCAAACGCCAAGGATTGTGGCGTTTGGTCCCGGAGTCCAAGTGGGACTCTTGCCTTTCGGGCAAAACCGACTTTGAGGAGGCTTTTGCTCCAAGTTTCGACCCCAGGGCTCAACATATAAATAGAGGGGCAGGGCTAGCAACAAAGACACATCAAGAAATACCAAGCCGTGTGCCGGCTACCCCGTCTCCTCTAGTTTATCCTCTGTCATAGTTTTCGTAGTGCTTAGGTGAAGCCCTGCGGAGATTGTTCTTCACCAACACCGTCACCACGTCGTCGTGCTACCGGAACTCATCTACTACTTCGCCCCTCTTGCTGGATCGAGAAGGCGAGGATGTCACCGAGCCGAACGTGTGTAGAACTCGGAGGTGCCGTGCTTTCGGTACTTGGATCGGTTGGATCGTGAAGACGTACGACTACATCAACCGCGTTGATATAACGCTTCTGCGAACGGTCTACAAGGGTATGTAGACAACACTCTCCCCTCTCGTTGCTATGCATCACCATGATCCTGCGTGTGCGTAGGAAAATTTTGAAATTACTACGTTCCCCAACACTACGAGCTTTCCATATACTGGTTTACGCTTATTTACTTTCCCGTTGCTATTGTTACAATCACTACAAAAAACCAAAAACATTACTTTGCTTTCATTACTCTTTTGTTACCGTTACCATCACTATCATATTACTTTGCTACTAAACAGTTTGCTGTAGATACTAAGTTTCCAGGAGTGGTTGAATTGACAACTCAACTGCTAATACTTGAGAATATTCTTTGTCTCCCCTTGTGTCGAATCAACAAATTTGGGTTGAATACTCTACCCTCGAAAGCTGTTGCGATCCCCTATACTTGTGGGTTATCATCCCATTGCAAGAAAGATCAATCTAGTAGGCCAAACCAAACTGATAATTCGAAGAGACTTGTAAAGATAAACCAATCATACATAAAAGAATTCAGAGGAGATTCAAATATTTTTCATAGATAAACTTGATCATAAACCCACAACTCATCGGATCTCGACAAACACACCGCAAAACAAGATTACATCGAATAGATCTCCAAGAAGATCGAGGAGAACTTTGTATTGAGATCCAAAGAGAGAGAAGAAGCCATCTACCTAATAACTATGAACCCGTAAGTCTGAAGTAAACTACTCACACATCACCGGAGAGGCCATGGAGTTGATGTAGAGGCCCTCCGTGATCAATGCCCCTCCGGCGGAGCTCCGGAAAAGGCCCCAAGATGGGATCTCTCGGTACAGAAGGTTGCGGCAGTGGAATTAGGTTTTCGTGGTGCTCCTGGATGTTTGGAGGGTACATGGATATATATAGGATGAAGAAGTACGTCGGTGGGGCAACGGGGGGCCCACGAGGGTGGAGGACGCACCCAAGGGGGTAGGCGCGCCCCCCTGCCTCGTGGCTTCCTCCGTTGTTTCTTGACGCCCACTCCAAGTCTCCTGGATCACGTTTGTTGAGAAAATCACGTTCCCGAAGGTTTCATTCCGTTTGGATTCCGTTTGATATTCCTTTTTTTCGAAACCCTAAAATAGGCAAAAAAAACAGCAATTTGGGCCGGGCCTCCGATTAGTAGGTTAGTCCAAAAAATGATATAAAAGTGTAAAATAAAGCTCATTGACATCGAGAATAGATAATATAATAGCATAGAGCAATCAAAAATTATAGATACGTTAGAGACGTATCACCAACTAGCCCGAGGTCCCCGACGACGGGGGCGACACCACGATGGAGACGGGGCCTGACGACTCCACCCCGGCTTCGCACCTCCTGTGCACGCTGACTTCACCATGGAGCAGACGCATGTGCAGTTTAACGCTGTCATGGCGGAAGTGTGGCCTGCACCGGCGCCTTTATTGGTGTTCAAGCAGGCACAGGAGGAACAACAGTACAACATGTTCCTCCTGGAGCAGCACCGGTTGGCGGAGGGTCAGACCTATACGCGAGCGCGCGAGAGAGGAGGCCGTGGCGGCCATGGCCGCGGCGAACCCAAATTTCGTCATGAAGCAGCGTGCCATCTACGATGCCGGCCGCTCTCAAGCCGCCTCTCGCTAGGAAGCAGCAGTCGCGGAGGCGCAACTACAGGTGATCGCGGAGGAGAACAACGCCAGCTGCGCCTCCTACGCGCCGCCGACGAACCATCAGCCGGCCCGGTGGGACGACGACAACCAAGGTGCTACCATTTCCCTCGTGGACCTCACGTCCACCAGCAAGGGACAAGGTGCGGACTCCTCCGAGGATGAGTAGGCCACGGGAGGCGGCGGGCCCTGGTGTCCCATGTGGCCCGGTTCGTCTCTCATGGTCTACCCTTCCTCGTCGAAGGCCGCACCTTCACTTCATCGGTCTTATCGTCAGTGTTCATGGAGACAGCGGAAGGAGGACGATACGTGCTTGGATGCCGGCCGCCGGCGTAGGATTGGTTTAGGGTCGGGTCTATTTTTTGTTCTAACTGTTCAAAATATAGTTAAATCCATCGTGTTTGTATGAAATTTGTCATGTTCGTACAAAATCCGGTCTATTTGTACGAAATCCGGCCGTGTTTGCATGAGTTTCATCCGATTTGTTGAAAATAAAATAAAATATATGCAATTAGTGTTGGATGTCTGACCTCTTGCATCCATGTCCACGGACTGGACTCAATGCGAGAGGAAATTTGCGGGTTGCGTTGAATATGCCCTTAACTTGCACGCAAGGACGAAAAAGTAGTTCTACTGAAACAAGGTAAACGTCGCATGGACGGACCCTTGGACGTACAGATTCATATGGCCGTGTGAAAATCAACAGTTCCGATACAGTGAGACTGAAACTCGTATATACACCGCACCGATCAGAGATAAGCCATGATAAGCACCCAAAGCCTCCGACAAGTATTCGGCGTGCACCGATTGCCGCTGATCTCTCGGCTCTCGCGGTGCATCGACTGGTCACACCATCGACAGGTTCCTCCGGTGAGGCCGAGCACTCCACTCCTCCTTGCACGGCTCCTTGTCGTAGCCGTCCTCCGGCTCCGGTGGACATGACGCACACGCGCCTTTCTCGCCGACGCGGACGTCAGTGCCGGCGTCATCACTGCTCGCGGGCGGCGGCGCGACACCGTTCCCTGGCCTCCGGCCGAACAGGCTCTTGAACCCGTGCACCAGACGTGACTTGAGGCTAAGGTTGCCCTTGGCGACGGAGCGGCCGGTGGTGGCGGTGCTGGACGAGAGGTCCTCGCCGTTCCAGAGCCGGCTACGCGGAATGCGGAAGCTGGCCGACTTGGCGGACACGCGGTCGATGGCGGCCGAGGCCGTGGCAGCAGCCGCGGCCTGCTCGGAATGGCGCAGGCGGCAGCGGAGACCGGCGAGCTCGCGCTCGAGCGTGTCGATGCGGTGCCCCGTGGCATCCATGGATGCGCGGATGTGCGCGGACTGGCGCAGCACCGCGTCGCGCTGGAGGATGTCGCCGAGCGTCATGTTGGCGGCGTCCCCGGCGGTCGCGGCGGCGACGGCGCTGCTGAACGGGCCGGAGATGGACCTCTTATGTAGCCCAGGCGGCAACGGCAGCGGCGCGGCGGAGACGGGAGCCGCGGCGGCGGCGGCGTGGTGGTGCTGGGTGAGCAGCATGGAGTGGTGCGAGTGCAGCTGCTCGACGAGCATGGCCTGGACGACGAAGCGGAGCGGCAGCCGCGGGTTCTGCACGAGGTGCATGAAGAGGTGGTGCGACAGCTTGGCGCAGTTCACGTTGTAGCACAGCCGGCTCTTCTCCTCCTCCGTCAGCTTCCCCTTGTGGTTCTGCACCCACATCCGTGCGTGAAACGATCAGCACTCTACACAGCAACTCATTTCACAAAACATTCTACTGGGACGAAAGCTTTACCTCGAGGTAGTGATCCACGATGGTGTACATGAGGTCGTGGTCGTGCGCGAGCCGCGCGCGCATGGCCTCCACGACCACCTGGAACTCCTCCAGCGGCAGCGCTGCCACGTCCTCGAGCCACCTGCCGTCCGCGCCGCCGGACGCCGCGAGCGTCTCCAGGCACCGCACCAGCAGCCCCGCGCCGGCCCCGGCGGCCTCGCCGCCGAGGAACGCCGCGCACGACCGCAGCACAGCTGCGGCGCGCCCGTGGTCCGTGGCCACTTCCTCGAAGAAGTAGTCCTCGGCGCGGCGTGCCAGCCCGTCCTCCGCGGTCAGCTCCAGCCAGTCCGCGGCCACCCACGCCGCGGCGAGGTTGTCCGGCGACAGCGCCACGTCGGCGCCGTAGCAGGAAGCCACGGCGTCGGCGAACGCGTCGACCGTGAGGCCCGCCGGTAGGTCCACGGCGATGTCGCTGCACTCCGACAGCTGCCGCTTCAGGTAGCTGCTCTCCGACGTGATCGGGTCCTGGGAACAGACAACTCACTCTGTGCATTTAAAAACCGAACCGAAAAACTATATCGAAAATAAACCGAACCGAACCGATTTTATGGGTTTATGGTTTTTGTTTTCGGTATGGTATGAACTTTTCATACCGTTTTGAACTTTGGTTTATATGGTATATACCGAAAAACCGAACGGTTAACCGAATAAACCGAAGTAAAAACTAAATTTATATTTCTTGAGATAAATAACCATACAAGTTGTCATTTTTCTTGTACACGAGTCAAATTCACTACTAAGCACGTAATTTTTTCTTGTAACATAGTTATTTTTCTCTTTTTAAAATGCTAAGCACGTCCATAACCATCAACAGATGAATCAATGCAAGCATATACACTTATATATATAGTTATATACTATTTGTGTAAAATAGTATGTGTTTTGAGTCATAAATTTGTAAGTTATTATTACGTCATTTTCAAATTCGCGTTAGGTTTGGTTTTTATGGTATATACCGAAACCATACCGAAACCGAACCATATTTTAATTTCATACCGTATTTATCAAAGTATTAATACCGTACAAACCAGAAAACCGTATAAACCGAACCATGTAAACCGAATAAACCGAACGCACAGAGTGACAGACAACAGAGCAACGTGGTAAAAATACGGAATCTGTAAATAAATTTGAACATCCAGGAGCACAAGTACCACTACATTTGGATCGTTTAACTGTCGCTTAATGGAGTTAGAAAAAAAACATTTGGATCGTTTCATTTGTAACATCAATCTCTTGGCTTGGCTGGCTAAAAAACATCAGTGTACGTCCGGTACTCTGAAATTTGAACTTACTAGGCGGCAGGAAAAATCGTAGGAATAAGCACAGAGCTAGAGCACTTGATCCGGCAGATGATTGGCCTAGCCCACAAGATGAGCAGAGGCCAACAAAAAACAGGTTGCATGTTTGCTGGCACTAATTGGATCTTTATCATTTTGGTACAATTGGCAACAGTTTCGGGCTTTCAGTGGCTTTTGGCCTGTATCTGTCAAACTCATTTGAGTTCTGCAGTTCGAGGGAGGAAAAGACCAAGAAAACAGTGTTTCTTGTGCCTGTCGAACTCACTTCAGCAATAAACCGAACCGGGCTGCAGCCAAGCTGAAAACAAAATTGTAGAATGTTCCGAACTGTGAAATCCGAATCCCAGCAAAGTAAGTACTGTACTACTGTACTACTACTACGATCAAAGTTTAATACGTACAGTAGTAGTACGACTCCATAAATAAAATTTGAAATGGTCCGTCCGTCTGATCCTCACATTTACTCAGATCTCCCTTCTGTCGGCCAGCATGAATGCAATGGGCGATACCCCTCCTCGCAGTACGTCGATACTGCCTGGTCCCGATCCCGAAAGAAATTCATACGACGCCACTTGAATTTCCGGCACGATCGACTGTAAATCTACGTCGAATTCAATACGCGAACTGCGCCGGCCCATGTGTCCGATCGTATGTAGAGGGACCAAAAGCCTAACCATTTTTACATGAGATCTCCTCGACCTCTTCTTGCCACACTCCTTGCCATGTCAAAGTTCAGTTGAAACCAACACGGCACAGCGGGTAAAAGAGACGATGCAGGAGCATGCAGGAACATATACTACTGCTACAGTCGACGTGCATGTGTAGAGCTAGGATGGCAGGCAGAAGGCAGTAAACTTGTCTGAAGGCGCCAGTAACTCCTGAGACAGAGGTTACTGGAAGTTTACGATCGCTCCTGCTGCACGCAGGGCAGTGCGCTAATCAAGGCAATGGAGTAAATGTGGTACAGAATCGGCCATCCATTATTGCCTGTTAGGACGCCATTGGCACTCTGCTGTTCATCGTGGGGCAGAGGCTCTGGCATTTGTCTACTTGGGGCACTTAAGCTAATCCAGAGGCCAAGACCATCAAGGGTCCACCTCCGCTTACAAAAGACTTGAGAATCAATTTATATTTTTCATGTATTCTATCGGAAGCATGCGGGAACTGAACTGTTTCCTGCAGGAATTTTACGCGCATTCGGGGAAGAATCCCATAGCCGTGATGAGGATCTTATGTAGGTCAAATAGCTCAATGTGCTACTACAGTGACAATATTGGCAGGCAGCTAACCAGGGAGAAGGCGAAATCTTAGTGCAAGGTTGAAACTAAGAGACACTTTTATTTTTTCTGAAACTCCTACGGTGAATCTATGGGCACTGCCAGGGGAGTGCGCAGTAACTATTTGTGAGTTACTGCTCGTTCGTTAACCGTCACAAGAAACATCTGACGACGTGGGCGTGGACTGCGTTGTCTGTCATCTCTGCGCCGCGCACGTATCCAGCAGGGCTCGTATTGAATTTGCCATAAATAAATTTCTTCCTACTAACGGAAAACATGCAGCTGCAGCACGGCCTATTCTTTTCTTTTCTTCATCTTGGTTTTACTAAAGGAAAATTGACGGGAGTTACTAGTGCAGGAGATTAATTGGAAACGCTTGGCATGTGGTAAAATTCGACTAATATGGCAGTTTCGAAGAAGAAAGAAGTGATTCATCATCACTGCCGTCGATTTTTAAGGGAGGTGGTGAATTTCTTCTGTCCGAAGTGTTCGATCGTTCAAGAAAAGAAAGGAAAAGGAGCGGTTGATCTTGGTATATCTTACCCTGTGAAGATGGAAGCAGTGTTCTTGGACACGCACGATCACGTCCGGCTTGCGCGATCCATTCGCCCGCGACCTAATCAAACATGGAGGCAAAAAATCGATCGCCGGTCAGTAAGAATGTGAGATGATGCCGAGTTCTGAACTCTGCGTACGTCCATGGAATCCAGAACAGATCGCAACGAACTGAATTGTCACACTGGCTGACACACGTACCATCCTTGCACCGCGGTCCTGAGCGCCGGCGGGAGGGAGGAGGAGGCGGACGGCGCCGCGGGCGAGCAGGACGTCGACGTGGGCGCGGAGGAGGACATGGTGGGCGAGTTGAAGCAGTCCTCCGTCTCCTCCTCCTCCTCCTCCTCCTCGTCTTCCTCCTCGTGGTCGTCCTCGTAGATGGTGTCCACGACGCCGAGCTCCTGCCAGCTCCTGCCCATCTCCATGGCCATGCCTGTTGGCTCCTACTCCTTCTCGATCTCCAACTTCTTGTCCTATCTGGCTATCTACCACCAGCGCGACCCCTGTCCCTGTGGAGGAGGAGCGACGGCTGTGGCTGCTGCGGCTCTTGTAGGTGTAGTACCGGGCGATGCCATTAGGGGGCCGGGGTGTTGAATTGGGATGGCAATGAATGCGTGCATGTGGATGGTAAATGCGGTGGCACCCCCCGCGTCTCCGATCGAGCGCTGTCCTTCCGCCTGCACCACTGCTCCTGCTCGTGTGCGTTTTGTTTTGTTTTGTTTTCGGCCTCCGTGGATCCATCGTGCATGCAGTCCGGTCGTGTGAAGCGTGAGAGTAACTACCCTGTGCTATAGAAGTGGGGTTGCCGACACGGGGCTCGGGCCGTCGGATCGTGCAATGGATGGCCCAGACTTGTCGCCGCCGCCAAGTAACGGATGGCTTGACCGACCGGTAGTTCCAAGATTTCCGATTTTCTTAAAAAAAATCCAAGATTTCCGTACAAAAAGAATTGGTAACCCCCCTATCCAAGAACGCCACATGTCGCACAAAACACTTATTCATAGAACCCTCGTAGCCACCGGAAGTTTGCCAAGAGGCATGGAAATCGCGAAAGATTATCATGGCAATTTATGTTGTATGAGGATGAAAATTTTAGTTAATCTTGAATAAATATTCAAGAGTATTGTTGCTGTTTGTGGCAAGGATTTGCCGTGTTTCTAGAAGAAATTGCATACCTACAACAACTAAAATTGCCATAAAAATGTTCGTTTTGTTATGCCCTCACGGGGATGTCAGTATAATAACACTCCCCATTTCATATATGTTTTAATAAAGTAATCTACGACCTCTTTGATTAAAGAGAAAAATGCACAAATACACAACATCGGTTTTTTGTAGGACCGCCCTCAAGGCATTTTATTCATTTTGACGGATCATATATTGCAAAGTGAAAGATGGGCTGCTCCATTAGCTTCTCCGCCCCGTCCATCAAAGAACGATTCCCTACAAGTTCGAGATATAGGTATGCATTACCCTAATGAGATGTCCCCCAACCAAGCGGTCATCCCCATGTTGCCATGCGGAAAAGACAAACTAGCAATCCGTCTCAACAATGATGTTGGAGAGGCCATTAGCAATAGTTATAACCATAGCATCTCGACATGCAACAAACTAAATAGTGCACGGAACATATAACGTCGAGTACACCATATATGTCTTCTCACATAAGTTTGTAAACCAGCAACAATACTCTCAGTATTTGCGATCAATAAACAAAGTCATCTCACATAAGTCCTCGCACAAAAATCTGTAAACCAACAACAATACTCTAGATACCAACAACAATACTCTAGGTATAACCTCGGGTATGCCATATATGTCCTCTCTAGTTACTCTAAGTACCCCCATCTCAATAGTGAATGAGGAACCTTTTTATTACCAGCTCTAAGCAAATTACTATATGGATACTATTTTGCTGAGCACACACTCAAAAAGTGTTTGAGTTAGCTATTAGCCCCCAACATTGTTTTGTAAGGAGTTAAAAGCACTGGGGGTCCTAGAACTTGTCTGAGATATGATGATTTGGTCCTACAACTTGCAAAATGACCCTGCACAGTCCTAGAACTTGCACCCAATGTGCAGCTATGGTCCTGGACCAATCACAGAGCGACAACTGGACTCGTAGGGCCCGAGCCGGTCAGTGCACGCGTTTTTGCAAATACCCCCTGCCTTCTCCTTCCTCGTGTCGCACGTCTCGGCTGAAACTGAATCGGGTTCGACGACGCCGGCTCCGGGGTCTTCTCCTACGACGCCGGCGAGGGCAGCCCCGGCATGCACAACCCGGCCGCCTACTCGCCCCGCCGCCCATCCCCAGGCCCGGCGCCGGCGGCGGTGGCGAAGGCTTCGCCTCCTCCACTGGCCTCTCCCTCGGCCTAGTATGCTATATTCTATACTACCACCCGACCGTTCATGCGCTCAATACCACTGCATGTTTACTGGCCTTAATTAATTGGCCAGTTTCTCTTCATTACCGTGTTTAATTGCCTTGGATTTTAATTGGTTTAATTGGCAGACGAATATGGAGGGCGAAGGTCAGCTGGGCGGCGCTTTCATGGGGAGCACGGGGAGCGGCGGCAATGGTGACTCGCTGGGCCACGCGTGGGAGGGCGAGAACGACAGCCGCTCCGGCTGCGACAACCTGGACGACGCCTCCGCCAACGAGCTGGACCCAGACAACCCCGCGCAAGAAGAAGAAGCGCTACCACCGCCACAGGCCGCAGCAAATCCAAGAGCTCGAGGCGTAAGAAATTGTTACAATTCTCTCAGGTTCTTGGTCTACTTTCTATCTAGCCCTAAATTACAGCTTGCTTGACTAATTCATTTTTGCCAGTGTGTTCAAGGAGTGCCCTCACCCCAACGAGAAGCAGCGCATGGAGCTCAGCAGGCGGCTCAACCTGGTGAGCCGCCAGGTCAAGTTCTGGTTCCAGAATCGCCGCACCCAGATGAAGGTTCAGACTGTTAGCCAGAACAATCTTCTATCTATCTTTGGTGCGACGTGTCGGTTGATGTGACAAGCTAGGCCAAGAAGAATCAATTTCCTTCTTCTTTTTGGTAATCATGCCTGGGTGGGCTGGTTGCAGACCCAGATCGAGCGACACGAGAATGCGCTGCTGTGGCAGGAGAACGACAAGCTACGGACGGAGAACATGACGATCCGGGAGGCGATGCGGAGCCCCACCTGCGGTAACTATGGCGGCGTGGCCACGCTCGGGGAGGTATCGCTGATGACTGACAAGTATAGGGGATCTATCGTAGTCCTTCCGATAAGTAAGAGTGTTGAACCCAACGAGGAGTAGAAGGAAATGATAAGCGGTTTCCAGCAAGGTGTTCTCTGCAAGTACTGAAATAAGTGGTAACAGATAGTTTTGTGATAGGATAATTTGTAACGAGCAACAAGTAACAAAAGTAAATAAAGTGCAGCAAGGTGTCCCAATCCTTTTTGTAGCAAAGGACAAGCCTGGACAAACTCTTATATAGAGAAAAGCGCTCCTGAGGACACATGGGAATATCATCAAGCTAGTTTTCATCACGCTCATATGATTCGCGTTCGGTACTTTGATAATTTGGTATGTGGGTGGACCGGTGCTTGGGTACTGTCCTTACTTGGACAAGCATCCCACTTATGATTAACCTCTATTGCAAGCATCGACAACTACAACAAAAGTATTAAGGTAAACCTAACCATAGCATGAAACATATGGATCCAAATCAGCCCCTTACGAAGCAACACATAAACTAGGGTTTAAGCTTCTGTCACTCTAGCAACCCATCATCTACTTATTACTTTCCAATGCCTTCCTCTAGGCCCAAATAATGGTGAAGTGTCATGTAGTCAACGTTCACATAACACCACTAGAGGAGAGACAACATACATCTCATCAAAATATCGAACGAATACCAAATTCACATGACTACTAATAGTAAGACTTCTCCCATGTCCTCAGGAACAAACGTAACTACTCACAAAGCATAAACATGTTCATAATCAGAGGGGTATTAATATGCATATAGGATCTGAATATGTGATCTTCCACCAAATAAACCAACTAGCATCAACTACAAGGAGTAATTAACACTACTAGCAACCTACTAGCACCAATCCCGGACTTGGAGACAAGAATTGGATACAAGAGATGAACTAGGGTTTTGAGAGGAGATGGTGCTGATGAAGATGTTGATGGAGATTGCCCTCTCCCGATGAGAGGAGCATTGGTGATGACGATGGCAATGATTTCCCCCTCCGGGAGGGAAGTTTCCCCGGCAGAACAGCTCCGCCAAAGCCCTAGATTGATTCCGCCAAGGTTCCGCCTTGTGGCGGCGGAGTTTCGTCCGAGAAGATGGCTTGTTATTTTTTCCCATCGAAAGACTTCATATAGCAGAAGATGGCCACCAGAGGGCCACCAGGGGGCCCACGAGGTAGGGGGGCGTGCCCAGGGGGGTAGGGCGCACCCCCACCCTCGTGGGCAGGGTGTGGCCCCCCTGGTGAATCTCTTCCGTTGAGTATTTTTTATATATTCTGAAAACGTCTTCTGTGAAGTTTCAGGACTTTTGGAGTTGTGCAGAATAGGTCTCTAATATTTGCTCCTTTTCCATCCCAGAATCCCAGCTGTCGGCATTCTCCCTCTTTATGTAAACCTTGTAAAATAAGAGAGAATGGGCATAAGTATTGTGACATAATGTGTAATAACATCCCATAATACAATAAATATCGATATAAAAGCATGATGCAGAATGGACGTATCAACTCCCCCAAGCTTGGACCTCGCTTGTCCTCAAGTGAAAAGCCGAAATCAAAAAATATGTACGCATGTTTAGAGATAGAGGTGTCGATAAAAATAAAATACAGATATGAGGGCATCATGATCATTCTTAGAACAACAACTTATATAATTCTTGTCATATGATTTCTTATTCTAGAGCAATATTTCAATCACAATTTCAAGTATGAATCGTAAACTTCATTAAAAACTTACAAACTATAATCTCAGTCATTGGAGCAATTGCAATTTATCATAACATAGGAAAGAGTCAATGTATAAGAGCTTTTCAGCAAGTCCACATACTCAACTATCATATAGTCTTTCACAATTGCTGACACTCACGCAATACTTATGGGTATGGAGTTTTAATCGGACACAGAGAAAGATAGGGGCTTATAGTTTTGGCTCCCAATGTTTTACCTCAAGGGTAATGTCAACAGTAATAGTTCATGAAAACTCACATCCAATTATCCATATATACCAGGATCTTTCCAACATACTGTGCTTGCCAAAGGATAAAATGAAAAAGGAAGGGTGAAGATCACCATGACTCTTATGCAATGTAGGAGATAAAAGTAGAAGATAAGCCCTTCGCAGAGGGAAGCACAGGTTGTCATGCGCTTTTGTAGTTGGATGCACAAAATCTTAATGCGAAAGAACGTCACTTTATATTGCCACTTGTGATATGGACCTTTATTATGCAGTCTATCGCTTTTATTTCTTCCATATCACACGATCGTATAAAGCTTATTTCTCCCACACTAATAAGTCATACATATTTATAGAGCAATTTTTATTGCTTGCACCGATGACAACTTACTTGGAGGATCTTACTCAATCCATAGGTAGGTATGGTGGACTCTCATGGCAAGACTGGTTTAAGGGTATTTGGAAGCACAAGTAGTATCTCTACTTGGTGCGATGAATTTGGCTAGCATGAGGGAGAAAGGCAAGCTCAACCATGTTGGATGATCCATGACAATATAATTTATCTCAGATGTAAGAAAACATAACCCATTACGTTGTCTTGCTTGTCCAACGCCAACTCTTTAGCATGTCATATTTTAATGAGTGCTCACAATCATAAAAGATGTCCAAGATAGTATATTTATATGTGAAGACCTCTCTTTCTTTATTACTTCCTATTAATTGCAACGATGACCAAAACTATGTTTCTCAACCCTCAACAACTTTTATTCATCATACTTTCTCTATTTGAGCTCATGACTCTCCATAAGATTCACATGATCTCTTTGTTTCTTTTTATTTCTTTCTCTTTTCTTTCTCTTAGGATCATGGCAAAATAATCAAGCCCTTGACTCAACACTAATCTTTATTATATAGCTCACGGACTCGATTACATAGAAGGATTATAAAGCAAAACTCACAACTAGATCATACTAAGAGTTTTATTCTACTAGAGCAAGATATTACCAAAAGGATCGAACTAAGAAAAACAATAAAGGTAGAAGTGATGGTGATACGATACCGGGGCGCTCCCCCAAGCTTGGCAGTTGCCGAGGGGAGTGCCCATACCCATGTGATTATGTCTCCTTTGTTGGTGAAGAAGGTGGAGTTGTTGATGATGGATAGTCGCACATCGAGCGTAGGAGGTCTTCTAACTTGCGGATAATGCCTTTGAGTGCGATGATATGCTCCTTCAACAAAATATTTTCACGTGTGAGATACTTATTTTGTATACGAGCTAACTCGGTCATCTTGAAAGCTTCGATCTCAGTTGGGGTAAGAAGATTGTGATCAAGTTGAAGGATGTCTTCTGTTGCCGGAGGTTGGTCCTCCGTGGCCTTCTTGATCCCTTCATCCTTGTTGGTCTCCATGGGTTCTTCTCTCTTCAGCTCTATCTTCATTAGCCAAGCATCTTTGCCCTCATTGTTGGAGGAGGAGGGAGACGACATGACACTTAGATTCGACAACCCTGGCAAAAACAGCTCGACACAAGAACAAGAGATTTTTGCGTGATACAGTAGTCAAAACCTCCGGGAGATTATATAATGCATTTTTACTGACCAAAATACGTTTCGTGTATGAAAACGGAGTCCGGAGAGCACACGAGGTGCCCACGAGGTAGGGGGGCACGCCCTCCACCCTCGTGGAGCCCTCGTGTCCTTCCCGGACTGCTTCTTATTTTTCTATTTTTCTAAATATTCCAAAACGGAGAAATATTGCCTTAAAAACTGTTTTGGAGTTGGTTTACTTACCGTACCACATACCTATTCCTTTTCGGAGTCTGAAACGTTCCGGAAAGTGTCCCTTATGTATTCCTCCGGGGTTACGGTTTCAATAATATTGGTTTCAACATTTATGGTATTACCTGAGATATAATGTTTGATTCTTTGACCATTCACCACCTTCGGATTTGTGCCTTTGAAGTTGTTGATTTTTATGGCACCGGAACGATAGACCTCCTCGATAACGTAAGGACCTTCCCATTTAGAGAGAAGTTTTCCTGCAAAAATCTTAAACGAGAGTTGTATAGCAATACATAATCACCTACATTAAACTCACGCTTTTGTATCCTTTTGTCATGCCATCTTTTAACTTTTTCTTTAAACAACTTGGCATTTTCGTAGGCTTGGGTTCTCCATTCATCGAGTGAGCTAATATCAAATAACCTCTTCTCACCGGTAAGTTTAAAATCATAATTGAGCTCTTTAATAGCCCAATATCCCTTGTGTTCTAGTTCGAGGGGTAAGTGACATGCTTTTCCATAAACCATTTTATACGGAGACATACCCATAGGATTTTTATATGCAGTTCTATAAGCCCATAATGCATCATCAAGTTTCTTGGACCAATTCTTTCTAGATCTATTAGCAGTCTTTTGCAAAATTAATTTGAGCTCTCTATTACTCAATTCTACTTGACCACTAGACTGAGGATGATAAGGAGATGCAATTCTATGATTAACATCATATTTAGCAAGCATTTTACGGAAAGCACCATGAATAAAATGTGAACCACCATCAGTCATTAAATATCTAGGGACTCCAAATCTTGGAAAAATAACTTCTTTAAGCATTTTAATAGAAGTGTTATGATCAGCACTACTAGTTGGAATAGCTTCTACCCACTTAGTAACGTAATCAACAGCAACTAAAATATGTGTATATCCATTAGAGGAAGGAAAAGGACCCATATAGTCAAAGCCCCAAACATCAAATGGTTCAATAACAAGTGAATAGTTCATAGGCATTTCTTGACGTCTACTAATATTACCAATTCTTTGACATTCATCACGAGATAAGACAAACTTACGGGAATCCTTGAAGAGAGTAGGCCAATAAAAACCAGATTGCAATACCTTATGTGCAGTTCTATCTCCAGCATGGTGTCCTCCATAAGCTTCGGAGTGACACTTGCGTAGGATCTGTTCCTGTTCATGCTCAGGTACACAACGTCTAATAACACCATCTACTCCTTCTTTATAAAGATGTGGGTCATCCCAAAAGTAATGCCTCAAATCATAGAAGAACTTTTTCTTTTGCTGGTATGTGAAACTAGGTGGTATAAACTTAGCAACAATGTAATTAGCATAATCAGCATACCATGGAGCAGGATGAGAAGCATTTATGACATTTAATTGCTCATCAGGAAAGCTATCATCAATAGGAAGTGGGTCATCAAGCACATTTTCTAACCTAGACAAGTTGTCTGCAACGGGGTTCTCGGCTCCCTTTCTATCAACGATATGTAAGTCAAATTCTTGTAGCAAGAGAACCCATCTAATAAGTCTAGGTTTAGCATCCTTCTTTTCCATAAGATATTTAATAGCAGCATGATCAGTGTGAATAGTTACTTTAGAATCAACAATATAAGGTCTGACCTTATCACAAGCAAATACAACTGCTAAGAATTCTTTTTCGGTAGTAGCATAATTTCTTTGAGCATTGTCTAGGGTTTTACTAGCATATTGAATAACATTTAATTTCTTATCAACTCTTTGTCCTAGAACAACACCTACAGCATAATCACTAGCATCAAACATAATTTCAAAGGGTAAATTCCAATCAGGTGGCTGAACAATAGGTGCAGAGATTAATTCTTTCTTAAGTATTTCGAACGCTTCTACACAATCATCATCAAAGACAAATGGTATATATTTTTGTAATAAATTATTCAGAGGCCGGGAATTTTTTGATAAGTCCTTAATGAACCTCCTATAAAATCCGGCATGGCCAAGAAAACTTCTTATACCTTTGATGTCCTTGGGACATGGCATCTTCTCAATAGCATCAACCTTGGCTTTATCAACCTCAATACCTCTTTCAGAAACTTTGTTCCCCAAGACAATACCTTCATTAACCATAAAGTGGCACTTTTCCCAATTCAAGACAAGATTAGTTTCTTCACATCTCTGCAAAACTCGATCAAGGTTGCTCAAACAGTCATCAAAAGAAGATCCATAGACGGAGAAATCGTCCATGAAACCCTCACAAATCTTTTCACAAAAGTCAGAGAATATAGCCATCATGCATCTTTGAAAGGTAGCAGGTGCATTACATAAACCAAAAGGCATACGTCTATAAGCAAAGGTACCAAAAGGGCAAGTAAAAGTAGTTTTTGATTGATCTTTGGCTGACACAGGTATTTGAGAGAAACCAGAATAACCATCTAGAAAGAAAAAATGTGTATGTTTGGATAATCTTTCTAGCATTTGATCGATAAAAGGTAATGGGTAATGATCCTTTTTAGTAGCCTTATTTAATTTGCGGAAATCAGTTACCATCCTATAACCTGTAATAATTCTTTGAGGAATCAATTCATCTTTATCATTAGGAACGACAGTGATACCTCCCTTCTTAGGGACACAATGGAAAGGACTTACCCACTGACTATCAGCAACGGGATAGATTATACCTGCCTCAAGGAGCTTTAGTATTTCCTTTCTTACCACTTCTTTCATTTTAGGATTCAGCCGTCGTTGATGACCACGAACTGGTTTAGCATCTTCTTCCAAATTAATTTTATGTTGACATAGAGTGGGACTAATGCCCTTAAGATCATCAAGAGTATAGCCAATAGCAGCACGGTGCTTCTTCAGAGTTTTCAATAATCTCTCTTCCTCATGCTCTGAAAGGTTAGCACTAATAATAACATGATATATCTTTTTCTCATCGAGATAAGCATATTTAAGAGTATCAGGTAAAGGTTTAAGCTCAAACACGGGATCACCCTTGGGTAGAGGAGGATCCCCTAGGATTTCAACAGGCAAATTGTGTTTCAGAATAGGTTCCTGTTTAAAGAATACTTCATCTATTTCCCTTCTTTTATTCATAAACATGTCATTTTCATGGTCTAACAAATATTGTTCTAAAGGATCACTAGGAGGTACGGCAATAGAAGCAAGACCGATAATTTCATCCTTACTAGGTAATTCTTCTTCACTATGTTGTCTACTAAATTTAGAGAAATTAAATTCATGAGTCATATCATCTAAACCGATAGTAACAACATCCCTTTTGCAATCTATGGTAGCATTAACAGTGCTCAGGAAGGGTCTACCAAATATAATGGGACAAAAGCTATCTTGTGGGGAATCAAGAACAAGAAAATCAGCAGGATATTTAGTTTTTCCACACAAGACTTCAACATCTCTAACAATTCCCATTGGTGAAATAGTATCTCTATTGGTAAGTTCAATTGTGACATCAATATCTTCTACTTCAGCAGGTGCAATATCATGCATAATTTGTTTGTATAAGGAATAAGGTATTGCGCTAGCACTAGCACCCATATCACATAAGCCATGATAACAATGATCTCCTATTTTAACAGAAATAACAGGCATGCACTACTAGGAAAAGGCCTGCTAGTGGCGCACCTGTTTTGGCTACTAATGGCGCACTACAGGTGCGCCACTAGCATCACGCCATTATAATTTTTTACTAATGGCGCACCACGCAGTGCGCCATTAGTATATCCCACGGTGCACCATTAGTATGCCTCCTGTCGGTGTCAAAACCGGCGGATCTCAGGTAGGGGGTCCCGAACTGTGCGTCTAGGCAGATGGTAACAGGAGGCAGGGGACACGAAGTTTTACCCAGGTTTGGGCCCTCTTGATGGAGGTAAAACCCTACGTCCTTCTTGATTAATATTGATGATATGGGTAGTACAAGAGTAGATCTACCACGAGATCAGAGAGGCTAAACCCTAGAAGCTAGCCTATGGTATGATTGTCTGTTGGCCTACGGACTAAAACCCTCCAGTTTATATAGACACCGGAGAGGGCTAGGGTTACACAAGGTCGGTTACAAAAGAGGAGATATACATATCCGTATTGCCTAGCTTGCCTTCCACGCCAAGTAGAGTCCCATCCGGACACGAGACGAAGTCTTCAATCTTGTATCTTCATAGTCCAATAGTCCGGCCAAAGGATATAATCCGGCTGTCCGGAGACCCCCTAATCCAGGACTCCCTCAGTAGCCCCTGAACCAGGCTTTCAATGACGATGAGTCCGGCGCGCAGTATTGTCTTCGGCATTGCAGGGCGGGTTCCTCCTCCGAATACATCATGGAAGAATTTGAATACAAGGATAGTGTCCGACCCTGCAAAATAAGTTTCCACATACCACCGTAGAGAGAATAACATTTCCACAAATCTAATCTGCTGACACGTTTTGGCAACACGACATTATTCCATGGCCCGGTAATTATTCGAACCGTTTTCTTCAACCAGCTCCACACATAACGCGAGGCAGTTTTTTGACACGTCTTGTCAAAGCAGAGATCGTGTTCCCCTAATTACGGGATTCTCATCAGTACGGTCGTGGGTAACCCAACCGTATCTAGGACTCCTAGATTATAGGCAAGTCCCAAACGGCTACGGAGAGGACGCTTGATATTCACCCTCTTTATAAAGGGACAAGGCTTTTACTCTTTCCCTCCCGTGCTCAATCGAATCCTTCCCCCGCCTCGAGTTCTAACACCCAAAGCCTACGTCAGGTGCTCCGGACCTTCAATCATTTCTGGATCTAGCCTTCAAGGCCGGTGGATGCCCTCCTCCGTTACAGAAGAAGATATCAAGATGTTGAGGGAGGCCAGATACCTGACCGCCGAGGTTTCGCATCGGCTGCCTTCCCGAGGGCAGGTCGTCCCTACTCCTGAACCCAACGAAGACGTTGTGTTCATCTCCCACTTCCTCCGAGGTCTAGGCCTCACTCTGGATCCCTTCGTTAGGGGGCTGATGTTTTATTACGGGCTAGATTTCCACGATCTAGCCCCGGACTCCTTTCTCCACGTCTCATCATTTATTGTTGTATGTGAGGCCTTCCTCCGCATTACCCCTCACTTCGGCCTATAGCTCAAGACCTTTGACGTGAAGCCGAAGATGGTCGAGGGGCAGCATGTAGCGTGCGGAGGCGCATTAATAAGCAGGATCGCCAGAGCTCCATGGCCAAAGGGTTCTATTCCAGAGGTGTCCGGATTATGGCAACGGGAGTGGTTTTACATCACCTCTCCCAGAAGTGCCAAGTGGGCGGCTGCCCCTGCTTTCCGCTCAGGCCCTCCACCATAACTGATGTCATGGATTAGCAGAGGGCTGAGCTGCGGTCCCGCCAAGGACGTGCCTGTACTGCAAAGCCGCATTCAAAATCTCTTTGAAGGAGATTTCAGTTTGATTATGGTAATGCAAGTCATGCTGGTTCGACGAATCCAGCCATGCAAACGCCGACCTCTTCGCATGTGGGAGTTCAACCCAGAAGGACCGCGCGCTATTCAGAATTTCCTCGGCCTGACGCACGAGGAGAAGTATAGATCATTCTTCGGACCCCAGATAGAATGTCTGAATACTACCGAGGACGTGGGCCTGAGCAGCAACCGCACCGCCGACCAAGTAAGTTATCCTCTAGCCGAACACACCGTCTTTCATTTATCATGACGTTATTCTGAGAAATTGCTCTTTGACCAGGACTGGATAACAAAGGCGAAGATGATTCGGTGTTCGGCCCCCCTTCCTGAGGGTTTGGAAAATCCGGTACTGGAAAAGATGCTCGAGCTAGCACCTTGCCCGGAGCCCTCAAAGGAAGACAAAGGGGGGGAGGAATAATGAGGGCGAAAGCGGGCCTCCACCGCTACCTATTCCGACCGAGGGAACGAGCGCCTCCATGAGGGAGGATAACCGAGGGGAGGAATCTGACATTCTCTCACCCCGGGGAAGGAAGAGGACTACCTCTGAAGATCCGGAAACCAAGGTTTCCAAGCGGGAGAAGAAATCTCCACCAGAGGGTCCTGCCTTGGAGGGTGCTCTTACCGCACAAAGTCCGCGCGAGGATCAGCCCTCTAACGAGCTGTAAGTAATTAAAAAGTACTTTAATAGTGAAGATATATTACCTTACCTCTGAGGAAAATAACCGAAGTATTTATCTTGCAGTTCGGATCTTAGCCCTTCTCAGCAGAGCTCGTCTTCGGGGGATCTTCTTCCGGAGATGATGGAGAGCGAAACGCCTCCCCCGGACTCCTCCGCTCAAGAAGCGGGCGACCTTGAAGTGACGTCACGGAGGGCCTCTCCGGATTCGGTGAGGCCAGAAGATAATCCTATAGTCACCCGAAGTCCCAAGCGTCTGGCTCTCGAAGAGAGCAAATAGAAGAGTCCGGCACTGTTTGGTATGCGGTCGGACGTACTGAGAGAGCTATTGGAGCGAGCGGCCATCTCAGAAGAACACCGTACATTGATGGGTACGGTGATGGAAAGGATTTCATCCGCCGAAAGCGGGTTGCATGATGCCTTTATGAGTCTACCGACGGGCTTTGAGGTATGTAAAATGATGTACATTTGTGATGGTACCGCACATTTTTAGGCGTGCCCTGTGTAGATAGTAGCCCCTGAGACTCTGGTTGTCGCCGAGAACGGCGGCAAACAGAGGATCGTAGTCCCAGGCAATAACCATACCGCTTTAATGTGCAGGTAGTGGGAGCTCCGGTGGCTAGCCGGACTCATAAGTTTGCCGAACTGAAGTGACAACTGGATGCGGCGGATGCCGACATCGAGCTTGTTAACAAGAGGCTTGACGAGGCATAGGGTAAGCGGTATTTTCTGGTGAATGCCACATAGTAAGAGCAGCATGATGCCAGTATCTTTAATATGTTGTGACTGCAGATGGAGCTGCCACCGTGGAAACCCTGCGGGCGGAACTTGCCCGAGCCAAAGAACAAGCAAGGATTAGTAATGCGGCCGCTTTGAAGGCGGCCGAAGAGTTGAAATCCGAGAAGGCCGCGCATTGCGAGAGCAAAGAGAAGATGGCCAAGATGGCCGTGAAGTTAAAAGACACTGCCGACCGTTGCCAGTTCCTTGAAAAAGAAAACCGAGCGAAGGCTACGGACCTTGAAAAGGCCACGATGGCGAACAAAGACACCCGCTCTGCTATGAGAGCGAAGAAGGAGGAGCTGCGTGAAGCCAGGGATATTGCGGCTGGGAAGCCCTTTATGCTACGGAGGAAGTTCGGAGATCCGCGGTATGCCCCTCTGGATCGGCTGTGGAGTTCGGCAGACGCATATATGGACTTGGCGGCGAGCGTTGTCGATGCGGCCAAATACTTCTGAGATCAAACAGATCGTGAAGTGGACAAGCTGTTCTGGTCGCAATTTAACATTCCAGAGTGTCCGCTTCCGTTGACTGATCAGCCAGCCGAATGGGCCGAACTCAATAGGTTGTCCAGACTCGCCATGAGGTCTGTCGTGGATCAGCTGTGGCCGGAAAAGCTGAAGCCGAACAACTATTTCAGCTTAGTGCAGCAGTTCCTTGGTGCGGTGCCGCGCATCAATGCGATGAAGAGGTCGACGTGCATAGAAGGCTCGCGGATGGCCCTTGCTTGTGTTAAAGCATACTGGGCAGAGATGGATGCTACCACTGTTGTGGCGCAGGGTTCGGCCATAGGCCGAGTGGCTGCCGAGCACTATTTCGAAGAGGTTCTCGAGGGTGCTCGTTTGATAGAGGCCCAGTGCTCGAAGAATATTACGTTTGAGTGACATGTATTCCCATTGTAAACACAATGTTTTTATGAAATTTATTAAGGATGTGTTTATACTTTTGCCTGAAAGTAATATGATGCCTCCTGTGCGGCCGTTTATGTATACATGTGTATAACCTGAAAGATTGTAGTCGTCGGCTTCAGCCCCCACACATATAATGCGGAGGTGTTCGCAGAGGACGCGTGTTCACACTTAACCCAACGTCTTGGTCGTATTAAGGAGGTGATAGTGCAGCGAACGAGGCAACCGGACTATAATGCTTTAACACTTTCACTTAGCCATAGGAGTTTGACGGTGGGGCTACTATATAGCCCCTGGTGGCTCCACACTCTCCCGAATTTGGGGTGCGTACATGCCTGGCCGGGAAACGGCCCTTCGTTAAGGCGGAGGAATTCTAACATTTCGATAGGTCATCGAGTGGTTGACCAGTCTCACGCTATATCATGACAGTCAGTTTTCGGCTTTCTCTACTGAGGTGCTCGTCCGGATGACCCAGGGCACAATCGCAGTAGTTCTCCTAGTGCTACCTTAGCCGATAGAGTGGAACATAAGGTACCAAAACATAGGAGCCGGGCAAACCCAACATTTGACCAAAGACATGATTCGGAGCTGATGCATATAGGGCCAAACTCGCGACGCCGAACACTCCCTAAGGTATTCGGTCTTTATGGTATGAACCGGGCCTAATCAGTGCCCTTTGTAAGAAGCCCCTGGTGTTCAGGTACGTGCATTATTCTGACATGGCCACATGCCAAGACGCCAGCATCCTTCTCAATTGTACTGAGAATCCGAGGGATGTGTATCAACAAGAGACAGTAAAAAAGGTTGACAAAGAATCCTTGGAATGGGTCCCTGCTGCACGTCTGTGCCTGTGTCCCCGTTGTGCCGTATCCTAGACGGGTGTCGCACGGTGGTCATCTGTAAAAGAGAGGAACTTAGGTGAAAAGTTGTCGTGCAAAAAGGTAGGTTTTTTGAAAAAACCATGTATAGTTCAAGATGAGTAAAAATTGCCACTTGTCTGCGCGCGTTGAGCCCCTTGTATTTGTGATAGGGGTGTGGCCATCAAACCTGTACGAATTACATACAGCTGCGCCAGACTCGTCTAACCGTGTCCGTGGTCTTGACGACCTATCGAATACTTTAGTTGGTGAGGCCGTTTTAGTGTGCGGCTTCCCAGGCAGCCACATTCTCTTCGGCGCGTAGGGATCGCTCCATATTTCCATTTATTGTAATGATGCCACGTGGACCGGGCATCTTGAGCATGAGGGAAGCGTAGTGCGGTATTGCGTTAAAGCGAGCGAAAGCTTCACGTCCAAGTAGTGCTTGATAGACACTTTGGAATGGAGCAATGTGGAAGGTTAAATTTTCGCTACGGAAGTTATCGGGGAAGCCGAATATAACTTCTAGTAGCAGGGAGCCCGTGCAGTGAGCCCCTGGGCCTGGCCTTACTCCTTTAAAGGTAGTATTATTGTGGCAAATTTTCATTGGGTCTATCCCCATTTTGCGGATTGTGTCCTGATATATCAGGTTTAGACTGCTGCCGCCGTCCATCAGGACTTGTGTGAAATGGTATCCGTCAATTATTGGGTCTAATACCAAGGCAGCCCATCCTGCATGCCGGATATTTGCTAAGTAATCCCGATGGTCGAAAGTGATCGGTTGAGCCGACCAGTGGCAGGACTCCGCGGTGATAGGCCCTTGGGCATATTTCTCTGGGAGTGCCGTTTTATTTCTCCCCTTGATCACGTGTAACATGTTTACTGTTTTGACTTATGGTGGAAATTTCTTTTGTTCCCCAGTGTCTTGCTTGAGAGGCTCATCCTCGTCTTCGCTTGGTGTATCCCCCCCTTGTGTACGGCATTTAGCTTGCTGGACTGCTTGAAGACCCAACATTCTCTGTGGGTATGATTAGCGGGTTTACCAGGGGTGCTATGGATCTGACATATTTGGTCCAGAATTTTGTTCAGGCTGGACAGTTCATCTCTAGCGCCTTTAGGGGGTGGCTTTTCCTGACCTAGCCGAGAGCTTTTGAATCCGGCGTTTACTGCCATGCTCTTCGGGCCGTCTTCTTTATTCCGGCGCTTATTATTTTTGCTGCGTCGTGATTTCCCGTTTTCATCTCTAACTTCGGATGTACTTGGGTCGCTGGTGCTGCATCTGGCCAGCCAGCTGTCCTCACCCGCGCAAAAGCGGGTCAAGGCTTGTTAATGCTGCCATTGTTCTCGGCTTTTCTTGGCCGAGGTGTCTGGCAAGCCATTCGTCACGGACGCTATGCTTAAAAGCTGCCAAGGCTTCAGCGTCCGGGTAGTCGACTATTTGGTTCTTTTTAGTAAGAAACCCGTTCCAAAGCTTTCGGACTGACTCTCCGGGCTGTTGAGTTATATGACTCAAATCATCCGCATCCGGAGGTCGGACATAAGTCCCTTGAAAATTTGCTCGAAAAGTATCTTCGAAGCTCTTCCCAGCTTCCAATGGAGTTTTCGGGGAGGCTTTTAACCCAGTGCCGAGCTGCCCCTTGGAGCTTGAGGGGTAAGTACTTGATGGCGAGGAGATCATCTCCTCGAGCCATATGGATATGGAGGATATAGTCCTCAATCCAGACCCCAGGGTCTGTTGTTCCGTCGTATGCCTCTATGTTTACGGGTTTGAATCCCTCTGGGAATTCATGGTCCAGTGATACGTTTCCAACGTATCTATAATTTTTGATTGCTCCATGCTATATTATCTACTGTTTTCGACTATATTGGGCTTTATTTTCCACTTTTATATTATTTTTGGGACTAACCTATTAACCGGAGGCCCAGCCCAGAATTGCTGTTTTTTTGCCTATTTCAGTGTTTCGAAGAAACGGAATATCAAACGGAGTCCAAACGGAATGAAACCTTCGAGAACGTGATTTTCTCACCGAACATGTTCTAGGAGACTTGGACCCTACGCCAAGGCATCAGAGAGGCAGTCACGAGGGTGGGGGGCGCCCCCCTAGGGCGCGCCCCCTGCCTCGTGGGCCCCTCGGAGCTCCACCGACGTACTCCTTCCTCCTATATATACCTACGTACCCCCAAACAAACAGAAGAGGAGCCAAAAACCTAATTCCACCGCCGCAACTTTCTGTATCCACGAGATCCCATCTTGGGGCCTGTTTCGGAGCTCCGCCGGAGAGGGCCGTCATCACGGAGGGCTTCTACATCATCATAGCCTCTCCGATGAAGTGTGAGTAGTTTACCTCAGACCTTCGGGTCCATAGTTAGTAGCTAGATGGCTTCTTCTCTCTTTTTGGATCTCAATACAAAGTTCTCCCCCTCTCTTGTGGAGATCTATTCGATGTAATCTTATTTTTGCGGTGTGTTTGTTGAGACCGATGAATTGTGGGTTTATGATCAAGTCTATCTATGAATAATATTTGAATCTTCTCTGAATTCTTTTATGTATGATTGGTTATCTTTGCAAGTCTCTTTGAATTATCCGTTTGGTTTGGCCAACTAGATTGGTAGTTCTTGCCATGGGAGAAGTGCTTAGCTTTGGGTTCGATCTTGCGGTGTCCTTTCCTAGTGACAGAAGGGGCAGCAAGGCACGTATTGCATCGTTGCCATCGAGGATAACAAGATGGGGTTTATTTCATATTGCATGAATTTATCTCTCTACATCATGTCATCTTGCTTAAGGCGTTACTCTGTTTTTAACTTAATACTCTAGATGCATGCTGGATAGCGGTCGATGAGTGGAGTAATAGTAGTAGATGCAGAATCGTTTTGGTCTACTTGTCACGGACGTGATGCCTATATACATGATCATGCCTAGATATTCTCATAACTATGCTCAATTCTGTCAATTTCTCAACAGTAATTTGTTCACCCACCGTAGAATACTTATGCTCTTGAGAGAAGCCACTAGTGAAACCTATGCCCCCCGGGTCTATTCTCATCATATCAATCTCCATCACTTTAATCTTGCTTTGCTTTTTTACTTTGCCTTTACTTTTTACTTTGCATCACTATACCAAAAATACCAAAAATATTATATCTATCAGATCTCACTCTCGTAAGTGACCGTGAAGGGATTGACAACCCCTAATCGTATTGGTTGCGAGTAGCTATCGTTTTGTGCAGGTACGAGGGACTTGAGCATGGCCTCCTACTGGATTGATACCTTGGTTCTCAAAAACTGAGGGAAATACTTACGCTACTCTGCTGCATCATCCCTTCCTCTTCGGGGAAAACCAACGCAAGCTCAAGACGTAGTAAGAAGGATTTCTGGCGCCGTTGCCGGGGAGTCTACGCAAAAAGTCAACATACCAAGTACCCATCACAATCCCTATCTCTCGCATTTCATTATTTGCCATTTGCCTCTCGTTTTCCTCTCCCCCACTTCACCCTTGTCGTTTTATTCGCCCTCTCTCTCTCTCTATCCTCCCTCTCTATTTGCCTCTTTTGCCCGTTTGCTCTTGTCTACTCGTGTGCTAGTTTGCTTGTTTGTCGCGATGGCTCAAGATAATACTAAATTGTGTGACTTCGTCAATACCAACAACAATTATTTTATTAGCACTCCGATTGCTCCTCTTACCAATGCTGAATCTTGTGAAATTAATATTGCTTTGTTGAATCTTGTTATGAAAGATCAATTCGTCGGCCTTCCTAGTGAAGATGCCGCTACTCATCTGAATAGCTTCGTTGATTTATGTGATATGCAAAAGAAAAAAGATGTCGATAATGATGTCGTTAAATTGAAGCTATTTCCTTTTTCTCTTAGAGATCGTGCTAAAGCTTGGTTTTCGTCTTTGCCTAAAAATAGTATTGATTCTTGGAACAAGTGCAAAGATGCTTTTATCTCTAAGTATTTCCCTCCCGCTAAGATCATCTCTCTTAGAAACGATATTATGAACTTTAAGCAACTTGATCATGAACATGTTGCACAAGCTTGGGAGAGAATGAAATTAATGATACGTAATTGCCCTACTCATG
This sequence comes from Triticum urartu, assembly GCF_056163025.1. Classification (NCBI taxonomy): domain Eukaryota; kingdom Viridiplantae; phylum Streptophyta; class Magnoliopsida; order Poales; family Poaceae; genus Triticum; species Triticum urartu. Next base: position 155,520,064 of record NC_141874.1, on the reverse strand, counting down.
GTTTGAATTTGTGGATGATTATACAAAAATTTATGCCGGATTGAATTTTGCTTCTAGAAATCTTTTAGATTCGGCCGCGGGAGGCACTTTTATGGAAATCACTTTAGGAGATGCTACTAAACTCCTAGATAATATTATGGTTAATTATTCTCAATGGCATACTGAAAGATCTTCTAATAAAAAAGTGCATGTGATAGAAGAAATCAATGTTTTGAGTGGAAAGATGGATGAACTTATGAAATTATTTGCTACTAAGAGTGTTTCCTCTGATCCTGATGATATGCATTTGTCTACTTTGATTGAGAATAACAATGAATCTATGGATGTGAATTTTGTTGGTAGGAATAATTTTGGTAACAACGCTTATAGGGGGAATTTTAATCCTAGGCCATATCCTAGTAATCCTTCTAATAATTATGGGAATTCCTACAACAACTCTTATGGAAATTATAATAAGATGCCCTCTGAATTTGAGAATAGTGTTAAAGAGTTTATGAATTCACAAAAGAATTTTAATGCTTTGCTTGAAGAGAAATTGCTTAAAGTTGATGATTTGGCTAGAAACGTTGATAGAATTTCCCTTGAGATTGATTCTTTAAAGCTTAGATCTATTCCTCCTAAGCATGATATCAATGAGTCTCTCAAAGCCATGAGAATTTCCATTGATGAGTGCAAGGAAAGAACCGCTAGGATGCGTGCTTCCAAAGATGCCTTTATTAGAGCGTGTTCTTCCAATTCCTATGAAAATCAAGATGTAGATCTAAAAGTTATTGATGTGTCTCATATTAAATCTTTGTTTTGCAATATGAATCTTGATGAAACTGAATATGATCTTCCTTTACCTAGAAGGCGTTCTAAAAATTCGGAGTATTTAGATCTTTATGATGAAATTGATGAAAGTGGGATTGAAAGAAATAAAAATCTAGATGTTGCTAAACCCACTATATTGGATTTCAAGGAATTTAATTATGAAAGCTGCTCTTTAATTGATTGTATTTCCTTGTTGCAATCCGTGCTAAATTCTCCACATGCTTATATTCAACATAAAGCCTTCACCAAACATATTGTTGATGCCTTGATGCAATCTTATGAAGAAAAACTTGAGTTGAAAGTTTCTATCCCTAGAAAACTCTATGATGAGTGGGAACCAACTATTAAAATTAAAATTAAAGATCATGAGTTTTATGCTTTGTGTGATTTGGGTGCTAGTGTTTCCACTATCCCCAAAACTTTGTGTGATTTGCTAGATTTCCGTAATTTTGATGATTGCTCTCTAAACTTGCATCTTGCGGATTCTACTATTAAGAAACCTATGGGAAGGATTAATGATGTTCTTATTGTTGCAAATAGGAATTATGTGCCCGTAGATTTCATTGTTCTTGATATAGATTGCAATCCTTCTTGCCCTATTATTCTTGGTAGACCTTTCCTTAGAACGGTTGGTGCGATTATTGATATGAAGGAAGGGAATATTAGATTTCAATTTCCATTAAAAAAGGGCATGGAACACTTTCCAAGAAAGAAAATAAAATTGCCATATGAAACTATCATGAGATCCACTAATGGATTGCCTACCAAAGATGGCAATACCTAGATCTGTCCTCGCTTTTATGCCTAGCTAGGGGCGTTAAACGATAGCGCTTGTTGGGAGGCAACCCAATTTTATTTTTATTCCTTGCTTTTTGCTCCTGCTTAGTAATAAATAAATTATTTAGCCTCTGTTTTGGTTGTGTTTTTTGTGTTTAATTAGTGTTTGTGCCAAGTAGAACCGTTGGGAAGACTTGGGGAAAGTCTTGTTGAACTTGCTGTAAAAACAGAAACTTTAGCGCTCACGAGAACTGCTGTCATTTTTATTTGAAGAGTGATATTTAGTTAATTATTTTTGCATATGATTAATTGATAAATTAGTCACGTCCAGAAATTTATTTTAGAATTTTTGGGGTTCCAGATCTTGCGCTACCTACAGATTACTACAGTCTGTTCTGTTTTTGACAGATTCTGTTTTTCGTGTGTTGTTTGCTTATTTTGATGAATCTATGGCTATTAAAATAGTTTATAATCCATAGAGAAGTTGGAATACAGTAGGTTTAACACCAATATAAATAAAGAATGAGTTCATTACAGTACCTTGAAGTGGTCTTTTGTTTTCTTTCGCTAATGGTGCTCACGAGTTTTCTACTTTAAGTTTTGTGTTGTGAAGTTTTCAAGTTTTGGGTGAATTCTTGTGATGGATTATGGAACAAGGAGTGGCAAGAGCCTAAGCTTGGGGATGCCCATGGCACCCCCTAGATAATCCAAGGACACCAAAAAGTCAAAGCTTGGGGATGCCCCGGAAGCATCCCCTCTTTCGTCCACTTCCATCGGTAATTTATTTGGAGCTATATTTTTATTCACCAACATGATATGTGTTTTGCTTGGAGCATCTTGTATTATTTTTGTCTTTGTGTCTTAGTATGACAGAATCATCCTTGCTGTACACACCTTTTGAGAGAGCCATACATGAATTAAAATTTGATAGAATACTCTATGTGCTTCACTTATATCTTTTGAGTTATGTAGTTTTACTCTATGTGCTTCACTTATATCTTTTGAGCTATGTAGATTTGCTCTATGTGCTTCACTTATATCTTTTGAGCGTTATAATTTTGCTCTATGTGCTTCACTTAGATCTTTTAGAGCACGGTGGTGGATTTGTTTTAAAGAAACTATTGATCTCTCATGCTTCACTTAAATTATTTTGAGATTCTCTTAATAGCATGGTAATTTGCTTAATAATAATATGCTTGGTATTCAAGATTTGTGAAACTTTCTTTTGAGTGTGTTGAATACTAAGAAAATATTGAAGCATGATAATTGTTTTGAGATATGGAGGTGATAATATTAAAGTCATGCTAGTTGAGTAGTTGTGAATTTAAAGAATACTTGTGTTAAAGTTTGTGATTTCCGTAGCATGCACGTATGGTGAACCGTTATGTGATGAAGTCGGAGCATGATTTATTTATTGATTGTCTTCCTTATGAGCGGCGGTCGGGGACGAGCGATGGTCTTTTCCTACCAATCTATCCCCCTAGGAGCATGCGCGTAATACTTTGCTTTGATAACTTCTAGATTTTTGCAATAAGTATATGAGTTCTTTATGACTAATATTGAGTCCATGGATTATACGCACTCTCACCCTTCCACGTTTGCTAGCCTCTCTAATACCATGCACTTTTCGCCGGTATCATACACCTACCATATACCTTCCTCAAAACAGCCACCATACCTACCTATTATGGCATTCCCATAGCCATTCTGAGATATATTGCCATGCAACTTTCCACCGTTCCGTTTATCATGACACATTCATCATTTTCATATTGCATATCCCGGTATACCGCCGGAGGCATTCATATAGAGTCATATTTTGTTCTAAGTATCGAGTTTTAATTGTTGAGTTGTAAGAAAAATAAAAGTGTGATGATCATCATTTTTAGAGCATTGTCCCAAGTGAGGAAAGAATGATGGAGACTATGATTCCCCCACAAGTCGGGATGAGACTCCGGATGAAAAAAGAGAGGCCAAAAGAAGCCCAAATAAAAATGAGGCCATAAAAAAAGAGAAAAGGCCCAAATAAAAAAAAGAGAGAAAAAGAGAGAAGGGACAATGTTACTATCCTTTTACCACACTTGTGCTTCAAAGTAGCACCATGATCTTCATAGTAGAGAGTTTCTCATGTTATCACTTTCATATACTAGTGGGAATTTTACATTATAGAACTTGGCTTGTATATTCCAATGATGGGCTTCCTCAATTTACCCTAGGTCTTCATGAGAAAGCAAGTTGGATGCACACCCACTTAGTTTCTTTTTGAGCTTTCATATACTTATAGCTCTAGTGCATCCATTGCATGGCAATCCCTACTCACTCACATTGATATCTATTGATGGGCATCTCCATAGCCCGTTGATATGCCTAGTTGACGTGAGACTATCTTCCTCTTTTTGTCTTCTCCACAACCACCATTCTATTCCACCTATAGTGCTATATCCATGGCTCACGCTCATGTATTGCGTGAAGATTAAAAAAGTTTTGAAAAAGTTAGAGTATGAAACAATTGCTTGGCTTGTCATCGGGGTTGTGCATGATTTAAATACTTTGTGTGGTGAAGATAGAGCATAGCCAGACTATATGATTTTGTAGGGATAACTTTCTTTGGCCATGATATTTTGAGAAGACATAATTTCTTTGTTAGTATGCTTGAAGTATTATTATTTTTATGTCAATATAAACTTTTGTCTTGAATCTTTCGAATCTGAATATTCATATCAAATTAAGAAGATTTGCATTGAAATTATGCCAAGTAGCACTCCGCATCAAAAATTCTCTTTTTATCATTTACCTACTCGAGGACGAGCAGGAATTAAGCTTGGGGATGCCTGATATGTTTCCAACGTATCTATAATTTTTGATTGCTCCATGCTATATTATCTACTGTTTTGGACTATATTGGGCTTTATTTTCCACTTTTATATTATTTTTGGGACTAACCTATTAACCGGAGGCCCAACCCAGAATTGCTGTTTTTTTGCCTATTTCAGTGTTTCGAAGAAACGGAATATCAAACGGAGTCCAAATGGAATGAAACCTTCGGGAACGTGATTTTCTCACCGAACGTGATCCAAGAGACTTGGACCCTACGCCAAGGCATCAGAGAGGCGGTCACGAGGGTGGGGGGCGCCCCCCCAGGGCACGCCCCCTGCCTCATGGGCCCCTCGGAGCTCCACCGACGTACTCCTTCCTCCTATTATATACCTACGTACCCCCAAACGAACAGAAGAGGAGCCAAAAACCAAATTCCACCGCCACAACTTTCTGTATCCACGAGATCCCATCTTGGGGCCTGTTCCGGAGCTCCGCCGGAGAGGGCCGTCATCACAGAGGGATTCTACATCATCATAGCCCCTCCGATGAAGTGTGAGTAGTTTACCTCAGACCTTCAGGTCCATAGTTAGTAGCTAGATGGATTCTTCTCTCTTTTTGGATCTCAATACAAAGTTCTCCCCCTCTCTTGTGTAGATCTATTCGATGTAATCTTCTTTTTGCGGTGTGTTTGTTGAGACCGATGAATTGTGGGTTTATGATCAAGTCTGTCTATGAATAATATTTGAATCTTCTCTGAATTCTCTTATGTATGATTGGTTATCTTTGCAAGTCTCTTCGAATTATCCATTTGGTTTGGCCAACGAGATTGGTAGTTCTTGCGATGGGAGAAGTGCTTAGCTTTGGGTTCGATCTTGCGGTGTCCTTTCCCAGTGACAGAAGGGGCAGCAAGGCATGTATTGCATCGTTGCCATCGAGGATAACAAGATGGGGTTTATTTCATATTGCATGAATTTATCTCTCTACATCATGTCATCTTGCTTAAGGCGTTGCTCTGTTCTTAACTTAATACTCTAGATGCATGCTGGATAGCGGTCGATGAGTGGAGTAATAGTAGTAGATGCAGAATCGTTTCGGTCTACTTGTCACGGACGTGATGCCTATATACATGATCATGCCTAGATATTCTCATAACTATACTCAATTCTGTCAATTGCTCAACAGTAATTTGTTCACCCACCGTAGAATACTTATGCTCTTGAGAGAAGCCACTAGTGAAACCTATGGCCCCCGGGTCTATTCTCATCATATCAATCTCCATCACTTTAATCTTGCTTTGCTTTTTTACTTTGCCTTTACTTTTTACTTTGCATCTCTATACCAAAAATACCAAAAATATTATATCTATCAGATCTCACTCTCGTAAGTGACCGTGAAGGGATTGACAACCCTAATCGCGTTGGTTGCGAGTAGCTTTCGTTTTGTGCAGGTACAAGGGACTTGAGCATGGCCTCCTACTGGATTGATACCTTGGTTCTCAAAAACTGAGGGAAATACTTACGCTACTCTACTGCATCATCCCTCCCTCTTCAGGGAAAACCAACGCAAGCTCAAGACGTAGCATTCAGCACCTCATCGGTGAAACATCAGGGGTGTGCGACACCCCTGTATCTGGGTTTACCGTGTTGTTCGGATGTTTGTTGTGTTGCATCGTATGCTGGAGCACGCTTGCGTGGTCCATAGATGGATCTGGTTGTGCCATCCTTTTGATGCGAGCCCTCGCGTGGATCGCCTATTGTCTTATGTGCGGCGTTGTTTGCCGCTCTATGTTGGCCGTGAGGTCGTCCGGCCAGGTGGCTGTTTTAATTTTTGGTTGCGGGGGATCTAAGGCCTCCTCATTGAATTCAGGTAGAAACTTCCGCTTCGGGTAGCTCTTGGTGGGGCAATTACCGCCGTACTTTGCTGCTGTATTGAGTACTTTACTCCATCTGATTTTAAGTGTGTCTTGCGCGGCCTTGAGCCTTTGCTTCTGCTTTTTTAGACTCCTCGCGGTGGCAACGAGCCTTTGAAGGGCATTCTGTTGCTCTAGGTGTCTGTCCGATGTGATGTCATTCGGACTGTTATCTTTGACAGAATCGGGTTGTTCGGTTTGATTCTCCGTGTTGCCGTGGTTCGGCGATGGTTCACCCTGCTCTAACGCTGGGTCTGTATGATCGTTGTTTCTGCCGAGGCGGGATTTGGAGCGGCGCTTACGCCGCCGCTTTGACTGCTTCTCGAGGGGAAAACCCTTCATTGCGTCCTTCTGTTCCTCATGGTCGTTTTCTTTTGGTGTGTCCACCATGTATACGTCATGTGATGAAGTGGGCGTCCAGTGCCCTGTGGGCAGTGGTTCCTATTCGTCTCCTGCGTCGTCGTCCATACCGTCGATGTCTTCGTAGTCAAAGTCGAGCATGTCGGTTAAGTCATCGACAGTGGCTACTAAGTAGGTGGTGGGCGGGCCGCGAATTTCTTCGTCGTCCGCATCCCAATCCTGTCGGACATAGTTCGGCCAGGATACTCCTGACAAGGAGAGAGACCTTAACGAGTTCAGTATGTCGCCAATGGGCGAGTGCTGAAAAATATTCGCGGAGGTAAACTCCATGATCGGAGCCCAATTGGATTCGCTAGGAACGGGCACAGGCGGTTCAGAGTCCGTGGGTGGAGAGAGATCCGGTAGTTTGTCAACACCGCTCTCGTGCAAAGTAAGGTCGATGTTCGGCTCGATCGCCGATGAGGGTAAGGCCTCCGTGGCGGGGTCCATCCACCTGTCCATGGACGGCACAACTGGCTTCGAATTGAGGGTCAGAGCGGCTGCCGGTGCGATCTCCTGAACACTGTCGGATGGTAGAGCTAAATCGTACTCACCATGACCGCGTGACGCACAAGGCAGAGGCTCGAATCCGTCGAAGATCAAGTCTCCGCGGATATCGGCCGTGTAGTTTAAGCTTCCAAACCTAACCTGATGGCCAGGGGCGTAGCTTTCAATCTGCTTCAGATGGCCAAGCCAATTGGCCCGCAGTGCAAAGCCGCCGAATACAAAAATCTGTCCGGGGAGAAAAGTCTCACCCTGGACTGCATCGCTAACGATGATAGAAGGAGCCATCAAGCCTAACGGCGACGACACAGAGGAACTCTCAATGAAAGCACCAATGTCGGTGTCAAAACCGGCGGATCTCGGGTAGGGGGTCCCGAACTATGCGTCTAGGCGGATGGTAACAGGAGGCAGGGGACACGAAGTTTTACCTAGGTTTGGGCCCTTTTGATGGAGGTAAAACCCTACGTCCTGCTTGATTAATATTGATGATATGGGTAGTACAAGAGTAGATCTACCACGAGATCAGAGAGGCTAAACCCTAGAAGCTAGCCTATGGTATGATTGTCTGTTGGCCTACGGACTAAAACCCTCTAGTTTATATAGACACCGGAGAGGGCTAGGGTTACACAAGGTCGGTTACAAAAGAGGAGATATACATATCCGTATTGCCTAGCTTGCCTTCCACGCCAAGTAGAGTCCCATCCGGACACGAGACGAAGTCTTCAATCTTGTATCTTCGTAGTCCAATAGTCCAGCCAAAGGATATAATCTGGCTGTCCGGAGACCCCCTAATCCAGGACTCCCTCATCTCCCAGGGGCCATATTTACCCATGTGCTCTGGCTTACTAATGGCGCACTAGTTGATGATGCGCCACTTGTGTGCTTTTTGCAGTGCGCCACTAAAGTGCTGAGTGGTGCACCACTAGTATGAATATTAGGGATTATTTTTTTCTTTTCTGATATTTGCATAGGTTACAAAATATATCACTAGACAGAATATAGACAGCACCACACAGCAACAACAAATTCATCGAATACAATAGAAGATTAGTCTCCGAATACAATTCATCATATTAGTCTCTGAATTCAAAAGACCAAACAAAGATAGAACATTAAAAGTATCGAGGCCGTGAGTAGCGAGTTTGTTTTCACATTACAAGTCGATATCGATCATCTAAACTACCATCACATAGAAGAGAGCTGCGGTCATCACGATGAGCATCATCGCGATGAAACTGGTCATCATCCGGTTCCTCCTCCGCTCCCTCCTCTCTCCCGCTAGATAGCGCGCGTATCTAGATTCCGCCTCTGCCCTAGTGGTGTACCCTTTGTAACTGTTACCGCTGAAACGGTGAACCTATCTCCGACACTCCTCCCAGTCGTCGTAGACTCCGGGAACCTTACCCTTGTACACGACATACGATCGCATCTCTATGCACTAGCCAAACAAAACGTTGGTAGCAATTCACAGACAATACATAAGCAATATATAAGTATGCAACAAAAGGATCGAAAGAGAAAAGCAAGACATTAATAGCATGATTCATGGTCCTACTAATAAATAGCATCGATTACATCTAAGTTGAACAACTGTCCAAACCAAAGGGACATACAAGTTCATTAAAGTTTAATTACAACATGAGCTAATCGATATTTTAGAACTACACATAGCATCACTACTTTCGACTCGACTCAGGGACCGGAGCATGGATGAAGCCGCCGTCTCTCGTGATGGTCATGAAATCACGAGCGTTGTCAGCCTGCATTTGTAGCGTTGTGTCTATATCACTGTTGGACGGTTGATATCTGAGGTAGAACTGCCCCGAGGTACGAAGGACATCTTGATGGATGATTTCCGCAAACTCCGACTAGATGCGAAAGAATTCTTGTCTAATGTCCGCGTCCTAGATTGCCGACAAGCTTGCGGCCCAATCTTTGAGATTATTTGGTAGCAGAAGGTGATTATGGTCCCGTACAATCGCCCGCATGTGATGGAGGGCGTAGTAGGCATCCTTCTGACCTCCAGGCGGCTGCTTGACGTAGGGGAACGTCGTATTGTGGGCAAACACGTGCTTGCCGTACCTACGAACTGGCCTGGTGAAGGTGCCTCCAGATCTGGCGTAGCCGGGGAGAACATCATCAAGAACTTTCTTGATATTTGTGTAGTATTTCTTCGACTGACGGTCCGACTCGAAATACGTGGCCATGGAATATTTCGGGCTTAAGAGTATGAGTGTGCAATGTGTGTCACTGCACAAAACACGAAATGTTAGAAAAAAATAATGATCGAAATCTAAGAAATCATATGTTACGGGGCGGTGAGGGTTTCACTTACTCAGGAAAGTAAGGCACGAGGAAGTTATCCTTATCTAGGTTTGCCAGAATGACGCCTTCGAGGTATGAACTCGCAACTTGCTGGTCCCCAGCGCTGCCCAAGATCTTGGCACGCATGTAGAAGGGGTCGACTATCATGATGTCCGGGGTCTTGTCTCTAATGATCCGCATCTCCATACTCAGCGAAAATAGTCGAACGAAGGTGTAGTGCAGCGGATGAAAGTTAAACATAGCGAAGATGTCATCAAACCGCAAGACGATCGTACCCCCAATGGCATTATCCACAAAGCCCTTGCCCTCTGGCACCTTGGCCACGAAAACCGGGTATGCCACATCATTCTTGGAGAGACGTCGCTTCTCCAAAGAAAGAACACTGTCATGCAGACTCCGCATAGCACCGGTTGCAGCATTGAGCAGATTAGTCGGTAGCATCGGCCTACCCGCCACATGCACCCTCCTCGAGATATACTTAGGTGAAGGTGGACCGTCCTGAGCACGGATCATACTCGGTGCTGGCTGGCTCACACCCTTGTTACTCTTTCTTTTCCGTCCCTTCTTCTGCTGTAATGGGATCGAGTTCTGCTCACAGACCGCCTTCTTGAGTGTGTTGGGGCTGATAATATTTCGCACCTTGGCTATCTGAGGCTCGGTGAAGGCGGCAGCTGGAGGCGTCTCCTGTGAACTGAACGCCAGATGACGCCTGTTGCAATTGGGTTTCTCCGTGGTACCAGCTAGATCGTGGTCGTCTTTTTCAGGGTTGGGTTCTTGAGAAGGAGGCCCGAAGAATTCGTCACCGTACCCATGTTCGGCAAAGTTTTTATCGACGTTGGTAAATGTACCGTCGTCTTTGTCGTCGTCGTCCGCATCCTGTGCCATATGCATGTTTGGATCCTGTGCCATAGGGATGTCCGGCATGTCCGGTAGCGTTGCGGCGGTCTTGCCAGGGCTTGGCGCCGGCACAACTGGCGGTGTTGTCTGTGGGGTGGTGTCCCCTGCCCCAAATGAATCTGGCTCTTCGGCCAAAGTAGGGGCCAGCTTACGCAGGCGCTGAGGGTCATCACATCATCTTCGTCGGCCCCAGCGGGTCGAATCGGAGGTAACAACTCGTCGCAGCCTGGCAGCACCCGAACCAGTTCAACCCTATACACGGTGGGTGGCATCGGATTACCGTGGAACACGGGGTTGCCCGGTTGAACGATTCTGCCCTTGGCGACATCGATCAACTCGCCGCCCACGAAGTGCAGGAGAGTGCATGGAACGTCGGCGGCGCCCTGCGAAAACATGTAGGGCGTCAGGGATGCCCAGTCAAAGGCAAGGAGATGAAGTCATCGGCCGATAGGCTTAGTTACCGTGATGGCGTCGAGCTCGGCTAATGTCGAGGCACCGCCAACGGCAGGCGTGCAACTGACGGAGGGGCCGCTTGCTGCCGAGGTGCCGGCTGGCGTACACCCGGGTGCATTAAGCTCCAATGCCCGTGCCGGCGTCGGAGACACCAATACCGCCTCCGCCGGAGACACCAATGGCGCCACCTGCGTGTTGTGCGAGTTGCTGGCCGTGAAGCTGGGAACCGGGGGCGGCCCCTGTTGGCCGCCCGCAATCCATGCCTGCAGCCCCTCAATCAAGGTAGGCACAATGGCGGTGAGCGTCGTTCCCAGTTGTTGTTGCACTTGCTCTTGGACAATCTCCGGAATCCGCGCCACTTGTGCCTTGAGTTCTTGAACCTCGTGCGACTGGCTTTCCGAGCTGGTCTTTCTCTCCTTTCGCCCACCAGCGTTATAGTATGATGACCATTTTGTGGACAAGCCTTTGCCGGCCACACGACCAGCTGACGACGGCTTACTGAGCTTATCCTTGTTTTTCATTACGTTCAACGCCCTATTTAGAGTGCTGTCCCAAGGGGAGCTCTGAGACGACCCCGTGCTACTGCTTTCAGTCTCCTATGGAAGGAATGTGAACCATTTAGAAATTTGGCTTCATTAATTAGAATGCAACCATATGGAGCTAATTACGCGGGGGTGTATTCCTTACCAGAACACGCTCAAGCGCCCTGGTCTTCGGATCCGTGGTAAGCTCCTCTGTTACCGGGTCCTCCTTGTACCGGGCCCTGACATAGTTCCTGGTCTGCTTGTCACGGTATTTCTCGAAGCGGGGCGGTAGGCCTTGATCGGCACGCTCCGCGTCCTCCTTGTCCCATATAGGCTCCGCCACTCTATAACCGCCGGGACCGAGTTGGTGGACCCCTAAGTTCAACTCCCGCATTTCTTTCCCCCACTGAGTTGATTCCACGGTTGCGCTGCTCTCGCACTTGATCTTGAACTCCTTGTAGTCATCTTCGCTGATCGAAGGATTTTTCGCCTTGATCTTCTCATAACTATCACCTTTGTCAATCATTCTCTTCACCGCACTTCTCCAAGTAGACAGGGCCGTGCTCATCCTCGTGAGGGCGGCACTGTTCACTTTATTCCCTGAGAGGCGTGTGTTTGCAAAGTCAGCGGGGAACTTGTATCGTTCGTGCAGCTTCGTGAAGAGGAGGCTGCGCAAATTCCCTCGGTCCTTATGCCTTAGGTTCTCGGTGTTGATCGAGATGGTGCTCCGGAGAATGCACCCGACCTGAACCAAGTACCCCTTGACTAATTCTTTGGGCGCCGTTGGATGCCCGTCAGAGTTCACTTCAATAAATTCCTCCTTGACGGTGCTGAGCACGTTCGGGCACCAGTCCTTCCGTTGCCTCTTCGGTTGGCTGCCATCTGTTGTAAGGGCATATTTATCCCTAAGGTGTTTTGGTGACTGATGACAATGCTTTTGCGGACTAATCGTGTGCCTTGAGTATCCCAGACGTTTCATCGCTAGGAACAAGACGGTTTGGTGCCCCTCGAAGACTGTTGAAGACGGTGTCTTTTCTACGTTTCTTTTTGGTGGATTTGAGTCGTAGGAAAGCCGTACTATTAAGAGGGGGTCCGCGTCGGAAAGGTTTGGGTGGAATCATCACGTACATGTTTTCTTCCTTGTCCCCTCCTTTCCCTTGCACTTTGGAGCATCCTCCGTTGATCCTCTTTTCCCTTGTCCTAACTGCTGTTGGTGGGCTTGCGGTAGTACTGCTCCTTGTTGAGCGGTAGTACCGCAGGCACCCGCGGTAGTACCGCACTTCGGCGCGGTAGTACCGTAGGTGCCCACGGTAGTACCGCTCCTCTGGAGTCGCAGTACCGTGGCCCCCAGGCCAAGTACCGTTCCTTCGTGGTAGTAGGGGCGGATGTAATTTTTTACATCCGCGCCACTGTGGTAGTACCGCATGCCTTGTGCGGTAGTACCGTTGGCGGCCTGGATCAGCTGCCAGGCGGTAGTACCGCTCCTCTGCGGTAGTATTGTGTCGGATTTTTTCTTCTTCCGTTTACCAGCGGAAGTAGGCACGGATTTATCTTTATCCGCGCTCTTCCCAGGCTAGGGGTTTCCTGCCTTGCGGTAGTACCACAAGGGGGAGCGGTAGTACCGCGCCCGCGGCAGTATCGCCCTCAGCTCTTGTGCTACAGGTCTGCCCTAGCTGCTGCTGATGTGGTAGTACCGTGGGCCCGCATGGTAGTACCGCGTGGCCTTGCGGTAGTACCGCTTGTTAGCAAGCGGAAGTACCGTGTGGCCCTGCGGTAGTACCATTGGTCTAAGGCGGTAGTACCGCTGGTCGCGGGCTGGTAGGTGGATAACGGTTGGATTTTTGTCCTAAGCTATAAAAGGGGTGTCTTCTTCCTCTAGTTGACCACCTCTTCTAACCCTAAGCTCCATTGTTGCTCTAAGCTCCATTTTCGCCCTATCTCACGCCCTAGCCAATCAAACTTGCTGATTTGCTCGGGAGTGGTTGAGAAGGCCCCGATCTACACTTCCACCAAGAGAAATTTGATCCCCCCCACTAATCCCTTGCGGATCTTGTTACTCTTGGGTGTTTGAGCACCCTAGACGGTTGAGGTCACCGCGGAGCCATAGTCCATTGTGGTGAAGCTTCATGGTGTCATTGGGAGCCTCCAATTGAGTTGTGGAGATTGCCCCAACCTTGTTTGTAAAGGTTCGGTCGCCGCCTCCAAGGGCACCAATAGTGGAATCACGGCATCTCGCATTGTGTGAGGGCGTGAGGAGAATACGATGGCCCTAGTGGCTTCTTGGGGAGCATTGTGCCTCCACACCGCTCCAACGGAGACGTACTTCCCCTCAAAGGGAAGGAACTTCGGTAGCACATCCTCGTCTCCACCGGCTCCACTCTTGGTTATCTCGTGCCTTTACTTATGCAAGCTTATTTGTGATATATCTCTTGCTTGCTTGTGTTCCTATCTTTGTTGCATCATATAGGTTTCTCACCTAGTTGCATTTCTAGACAACCTACTTTGATGCAAAGTTTAAATTGTTAAAGAAAAGCTAAAAGTTGTTAGTTGCCTATTCACCCCCTCTAGTCAACCATATCGATCCTTTCAATTGGTATCAGAGCCTCGTCTCTTTTTAATGACTTTACCGTCCAAAGAGTATGGTTGATACCATATACGGTGTGGAGGGACACTCCGGTGTGAATCCGATCTCGTCTCTGGGCGATGGGGGAACCTCGGTCTCTCGTGAGGAGTTCAATGTGGCCTTGGAGACATTGAAAACCTCCATGACGACCGAGGTTGAAAGCATGTTTACTAAATTCCTTGAAGGGCTTAAACTATCCACCGCACCGTTGAAAGTGGGTGATCCCACTGACAAGGTGACGGATGCTATCTCCGACAAGGGGGAAGCTAGTAGTGAAAAGGCTCCTTCTTCTAGTGGTAAAAATGGCACCTGCATCTTTGCTCATGTGGAACCACCACTTGTTTATGGTGGACTGGTTCCTTCCACTCATTTGAATCATGCCGGTCCTCCCCCTAAGATTGTGAAAAATGACGACTTTTATTCTTGGTTTACCGCTTTAAGCGTAATTTAAATCATGTGAACACTAATCTTTGGAGAATCATTGAAGAAGGTTTCCATCCGCATGATCCAAGCAACTTCACTCCTCGAGAAGCCGCGGATAATCAATTCAATGAGAATGCTCTCTTCATCATTCAAGATGCAATTCCACCCGAAGATCTACCTCATCTTCGGCCCTTCGCCTTGGCCAAAGACGCATGGCTTTGTGTTGTCTCGCTCTACCGGGGAAGCGCAAGCATTCAACGCTCCAACTATGAAGTGGTGCAAGATGAAGCCGATGAGTTTGCAACGAAAGAAGATGAAGAACCTCGTGAGCTTTATCGGAGAGTAACCAAACTCGCGGTCTCACTCCGAGATCATGGGAGCAAGGACACGGATGACAATTGGATCAAGCGCAAATTCCTCAAGGCAATGATGCCTTACCACAAGGCCATGTCCTCCGTCATTCGTCAAAGTCCGGACTTCCACACTTTGACCTCAAGCGAAGTGTTGGATGAGTTTGTGGCCATGAACATCTTGGACAAGACCGCCGACAATGTGGTGCTTCGTTCTCAAAGGGCAAAGAAGCCCAAACTTGCATTGAAGCCCAAGGTTTGCGTTGAAGAAGAAGAAGAGGAAGAAGAGGAAAGCAGCCCCGAAGATACAAAGTATGCATATCATGAACACATGGCACTTCCTTCAAGGCAATTTTGGAGCAAGAAAAACTCAAGGCCAAACTAAAAAAAAAACCAACTCAAGTGGCACGAAGAGCAAGCAACGTGTAAGGACTTGCTACAATTGTGGCAATGTGAGTCATTTTGTTGCGGAGTGCCCGTATGAGAAAAGGGAAGACAATGGTGGCAAGCTCATCTGAAAGGACAAGGCCAAGTCGTTCCCCAACAAGAGCAATTTCACCAAGAAGACTCCTCCCAAGGCATTGGTGGTACAAGAAGAGTACAATGAGGATGATGACGATGATGAAGATGGTGAGTCGGTTGCCATGGCCTCAGTTGCCATTGCGACGACTCCACGGGTGTCTCTCTTCGACTCAGCCAATGGGAGCATCACCGCCAAGTGCCTCATGGCTAAAGCCACCAACAAGGTAACCCCCAACATCAAAACTACCATCATTAATCATCCTTCTTCGACGGATAGCATTGATGAACATGAGGGAGCTAATGTGGAGGTGAATGAGTTTGAGGCCTTTATGGGCAAACTCAAGGGTAAATCCAAGAAGCACTTTGTTGCTCTCTTGGAACAACTTGGTGAAGCCAATGACATGATCGAGGCTCACGAAGATACCATCTCTAAGATGGAAGGGCATAGTCGTGACTATGTTGATGAGATTTTGGATCTTTCCAATGCTCTTGAGGAAGAGCATGGTCTTCGTTTGGCTCTTGAGGAGTCTCACAACGATGATCATGCTAAATTAAAGAAAGATTTTGATCATGTGCTTGTTGTTTCTCGTGTGCTAAACTCAGAGAAGGCAAAGCTTGGAGTTGATCTTGCTAGACTCAAAGAGGAGTTTGACATTCTCGACAAGGCTCACAAAGTCTTGAAGGGTGTTCATGCTACCCTCAAGGAGTCGCATGATCAACTCCAAGTGAAGCTAACCAAGGAGAAAGCCACATTTCCTCGTATGCTATTAATTGATAATGCAAATGCTACTAACCCTTGTTGTCAGCATGTGCATCTTATTGAGGAGAATGTTAAGTTGAAGAAGCAACTTGAGAAAGGCCTTGTATCATGCATACAAGGGGAGAAGAACCTAAACGACCTTTTGAGATATCAAAAGGAATTTGTGGCCAAGGAGGGAATTGGGTTCGCATCCAACCCCAAGAACAAGAAGAAGGATAACAAGACCAAATGACCTCCTCCTCTCAAGCAAACTTTTGTGAAGGAGGGAGAGAGTGCTTCCAAGGAGAAGAAGAACAATGCGAAGGGTGGCGGTGTCAAAAAGGGCAATGCCACCCCTCCCATCAAAGCCGGCGACTTTAATCCTTCTTATGTGTTATGTCGTGCTAGTGATGGGCATGTCTATGCCAAATTTGTTGGTACTCCTCATGAGTACATTGAATGGTCTATTTGGGTTCCAAAGACCCTTTTTACTAACATCAAAGGACCCATTACAAAATGGGTACCTAAAACCAAGCATTGATCTCTTGTAGGTGTTTGCTTCTGGTGGGGGATCATGGTTGCTCGATAGCGGAGCTACAAATCATATGACCGGAAGCAAGGACTTGGTGGTGGACGTGCAGAAGATTCCATCTGTGCCTACCAATGTCGAGTGGGGTGACGCCTCATCTTCTAAGGTATTGGGACTTGGCAAGGTAGTCATCTCTCATGATCTCACGATCGAGAAGGTCATTCTTGTTGAGTCCCTTGCATACAATTTAGTTTCCATTCGTCAACTTGCAATCATGGGCTTTGCCACTTTCTTTGATATTGATATCGTGGCCCTCTTGTGGAGCAAGACTCTTAAAGTAGCCTCTGTTGGGCATGTCGAGAACGGTCTATATGTGATTAACTTTTCGGAGCGACCCACTAAGACCGCGACATGCCTAATGGCTAAAGTTGATGTGGGATGGCTTTGGCATCGTCGTTTAGCCCATGTCAATATGAGATCTTTGCAAAGTATTCTCAAGGGGGACCATGTCCGTGGACTAACAAATGTTAGTTTTGCCAAAGATCGTGCTTGCAGTGCTTGCATCGAAGGAAAGCTACATGAGAAGGCTCACCCTCCCACGACTATCATCTATTCAAAGAGGCCCTTGGAGCTCCTTCACTTGGATCTCTTTGGACCTCCATCCTTTGATAGTCTTGGGGGTAGAAAGTACCGCTTGGTGATTGTAGATGACTATTCAATATACACTTGGGTATATTTCTTCAAGAGGAAGAGTGAGACCCAACAAACCGTCATCGACTTTGCAAATGAAGCTCAACGACAGCATAATACAAAGATCTTGACAATAAGAAGCAACAACGGCTCCGAGTTCAAGAACTACACCTTGGATGAGTTTTTGAGTGATGAGGGAATCAAGCATCAATATTCCGCACCTTATACCCCTCAAAAAAATGGTGTAGCAGAGAGGAAGAACCAGACGTTGATGGATGCGGCAAGGACCATGATGGCGGAGTTCAAGTCTCCCTACAACTTTTGGGTCGAAGCCATCAACACCGCGTGCCATGCATCTAATCGGCTCTACCTCCGCAAAGGCTTGAACAAGACTCCATATGAGATACTCACCGGTAACAAGCCCAACCTCAAGTACTTCCGGGTGTTTGGGTGTAAGTGTTTCATTCTCAAGAAAGGTGTCCGTTTGTCTAAATTTGAGGCTAGAGCTCACGAGGGCATATTTGTTGGTTATGCTACAAACTCTCATGCTTACCGTGTTCTCAATAAGTCCACGGGACTTATTGAGGAAACGTGTAATGTGGAGTTTGAAGAGAATAACGGCTCCCAAGTGGAGCAAAGTGGTACTTGTGATGTAGGTGATGAAATTCCTCCTCAAGCCATAAGAAGAATGGGTGTTGGTCTTATCCTACCCATTAAGGAACCCCTTGTGGCCGAAGGAGAAGGACAATGTTCTACTCAAGTGGAACCTTCACCAACCCAAGACCCACATGCTTCCGAAGAACAAAGTGAGGGCCCTCAACCTCATGAACAAGACCAATGGCAAGATCAATCTCAAGATGGTGCTATAACATCAAGTGATGCCCAAGGTCAAGTTCCCTCCTCTGAGAAAGTTCAACATCAAGAGCTTCCACGAGAATGAGAACAAGCTCAAGACGACGCTCAATATGATCAAGTGACCACTCCTCGTCTCACCCCCGAGGAGGAATTGGAGCGTCGTGCTGCCAAGGTTTCTTCCAAGCTCTCCACCAAGGATCATCTCATGAAAAATGTGCTTGGAAGCTTAAGAAAGGGGGTAAGCACTTGTAGACAATTAGAAAACTATTGTGAACATCATGCATTTGTCTCTTGTGTTGAGCCCCAAAAGGTCTATGAGGCGCTCAAAGATCCGGATTGGATCAATGCCATGCACAAAGAACTCAACAATTTCGAGCGCAACAACGTGTAGAGATTGGTGCCAAGGCCGACGGTGAACCACAATGTCATTGGAACCAAGTGGATATTTAAGAACAAGCAAGATGCTCATGGGATTATCATTTGCAACAAGGCTCGCTTGGTAGCACAAGGCTACTCCCAAGTCGAGGGTATCAACTACGGTGAAACCTTTGCTCCTGTTGCTCGTCTTGAATCCATTCGCATGTTGATCGCATATGCTTCTCATCATAACTTTAAGTTACAACAAATGGATGTGAAGAGTGCTTTTCTTAATGGTCCTATTAATGAATTGGTTTATGTCAAGCAACCCCCCGGGTTCGAGGATCCCTACTTTCTCGATCATGTGTATCAACTCGATAAGGCACTCTATGGCCTTAAACAAGCCCCACGTGCGTGGTATGATCACCTTACCGAGTTGTTACAAGACCGTGGTTTTGAAGTTGGGCTAATCGACCCCACTCTTTTTACTAAGAAGGTCAAAGGGGAGTTGTTTGTGTGCCAATTATATGTTGATGATACTATCTTTGGTTCCCCTAACAAAGCTTTCAATGAGGAATTTGCTGCTCTCATGACCTCAAAGTTCAAGATGTCTTCCATGGGAGAGTTGAAGTTCTTTCTCGGGTTCGAAGTGAAGGAAAGGAGAGAAGGAACCTTCATCAACCAAGCCAAATACACTCAAGACATGCTTAAGAGATTCAAGCTAAGTGATGTCAAGTCGGCGTCCACTCCCATGCCCACCAAGTGTCAACTTGACATTGATCCTAATGGTAAAGCGGTGGATCAAAAGGTATATCGCTCCATGATTGGCTCCTTGCTTTACCTTTGTGCATCTAGACCGGATATCATGTTGAGTGTGGGAATTTGTGCACGGTTTCAAGCCGCACCTAAGGAAAGTCACTATGTGGCAGTCAAACGAATCTTTCGATATTTGGCTCATACCCCAAAACTTTGGCTTATGGTACCCAAGAGGAGAAAACTTCAAGCTTGTAGGTTACTCGGACTCGGATTGGGCGGGAGACAAAGTGGATAGGAAGTCCACTTCCGGAGGGTGCCAATTCCTTGGTTGCTCTTTGGTAAGTTGGTCTTCCAAAAAGCAAAGTTGTGTGTCTCTCTCGTCCACCGAAGTGGAGTATGTAGCGGTCGGTAGTTGTTGTGCACAACTCTTATGGATGAGGCAAACTTTAAAGGATTACGGTGTCATTTGTGACAAAGTGCCTCTTTGGTGTGACAATGAAAGTGCCATCAAGATTTCTCTCAACCCGGTGCAACACTTCAAGACGAAGCATATTGAGATTCAGTATCACTTCATCCGGGATCACATTAGGCGAGGGGAGATCGATCTCAACTATGTCAACACTCATGATAACCTTGCAGATATTTTCACGAAGCCGTTGGATGAAGCAAGATTTCGCGAGTTAAGGCATGAGCTAAATATCATTGATTTGAGCAATATTGCTTGAACCCTTGCACACCCTACCATACTCAACTTGTTGTCTTGTTTAGATGTAGGCATGGACATAGGGGGAGTGTTGTTCTCTCAATGAACTCTCCCTCCCGCCATTATGCATAAATTGATCAAGTCTTTCACATTAGACATGTTTGATGCTACTTGTGCTTCAAAGACGAGTTTTGGTCATGGGCCCAAGGATAATTCTTCGCGGTGCCATACCAATTGACTCAAACATAGGTGGCTCTGGCCACCACCCTCTCGTTGGAGAGGTTGTGTCTCGTGGTCGTCTCTTGTTGTCTTTTTGCCCTTTCTTCTCCTTGTGTTTGAGCTTGTTGGGTGGTGTGGTGTTCGTTTGAAGTTTCTGTGCGAAGACCACTCTTTCTCTTGTGTTGGAAATGTGCTTCTTCTTGAGCTCACGGTACTACCGCGGCCTGCCATGGTACTACCGTGCGTGGAGTGTATGGTACTACCAGCCCAACGCGGTACTACCGCCTGGGGAAGCGGTACTACCGCTTTGGTGCGGTCCTTCCACCCAAGCGGTACTACCGCACGTGGGGATAAGGACGGGAACCGGGGGGGGGGGGGGGGGTCTAACTTCCCCATACCCATTCGTCAGTTTCCCCCACTTCGTCTCTCTCTCTCTCTCTCTCTCGCTCAAGAACGGGGCTGGAGTCCCTTGCCGGATCTCCGTCTCCGGCTGCTCTCTTTGGATTCCGACCGGTGGGATCGTTCCCCACCACTTCCTCTTGCCATGGACCAAGGTTTTTCCCCAAATCCCTCTCTTTCTTGTTGGTTATCTTGTCTCTAGGTTTTTGGGGAGATGCTTGTGTTCTTGAGATTTTAGGCCAAATCTTTGCAAGAGAAGGTTGTAGGAGAGTAATGTTGCATAGACATTTTACTTGATATATTGTCCCGTGGTAGATGTGATCAACCGTAGTTCCGCCATGGTTTCGCGTGTCTTCTCAGATTCAAAAGTAGGCTCAGATCTGACGCGGTGCGGTACTACCGTGCCTCTGATGCGGTACTACCGCTCGTTCGGTGCGGTACTACTGCACGTTCTGTGGCACTAAGGTCTTACTACCGCTCCAAGCCACGGTACTACCGTATCCTCACATGGTACTACCGCGACTAGGAGCGGTACTAAAATCTTAGTACCGCATGACCAGGCAGCAGTACCGTTGTTGTCCCATCTTCCTTGTGGCATTTATCCCGTATGATTTCCACCTGTTTCCTTTGCTTTTCCGTGGTCTTTGCATTGATTCTTCTCGCTCTTTGAGTGTGCTTTATCTTGTGTCTTAGGTGGTGGCTCTCGCCGTTCCAATCCCAGTCGTGACACTGGCTCCAAGCGACCGCGCAATCCTCAAGATGAAGCACCAGAGGGCTCCAATGCCCCCAAGCGCAATGTCAAGACCACTGCCAGCAAGCAAAAGGAACCTGCTAAGGGCATGGACGAGATTCCCCTCACTGAGTACATCGAACGCCGGAAGATCAACCCTTATGTGAATGCTTGTGCTATCCTTAGAGGCACTGAGTTGTTTTGGACCAAGCAGCAGGCTCTCATTTATCTGGATGTAATCAAGAACAAGCAAAACACCTACGTGGATGTCAAGTGGATAGACATGAATCACATGAGGAAGGACAAGTTTCGTGACTACTTTGGAGAAGCTCTGGATTTGGTGGAGCAGTTCGGTATTGAACATGTGATCTCTTTCCACCTTGACTATGATCCTGAGCTTATCTGTCAGTTCTTTGCCTCAGTTCACTTTCACCCCGGGGATGAGCGGAGGATGACCTGGATGACCAATGGCCATCAGTTGTCTGCTACCTGGAAGGAGTTCATGGGTCTGCTCCAAGTTCCTGATGACGGGCTTCACACACCCATTGGTGTTCGCCCCCACGCCAATTCTGAGTCTACTAACAAGAACTTGCTTCAGCCGTACTACGTTGAGAAGGTGCTTCCCAGCGGCAAGTCGACTTGGGTGTTGAACTCTTTTCT
Organism: Triticum urartu; assembly: GCF_056163025.1. Taxonomy (NCBI): domain Eukaryota; kingdom Viridiplantae; phylum Streptophyta; class Magnoliopsida; order Poales; family Poaceae; genus Triticum; species Triticum urartu. Next base: position 155,498,094 of record NC_141874.1, on the reverse strand, counting down.
AGATATCATGCATCGCATCTTCCGCAACACTTTGTTCCCTCGCATTGGCGACAAGGACAAGGTTCATTCCTATCTGGTGGACATGATGCTCCTGTGCGTGGAGGCACGTTCATCTCAGACTCAGCCACTTGATGTCTCACACATCATGTGGTGTGAGCTTCGGTTTGCGGTGTACACCCGCAAGGTACCTATCTATGGACCATACCTGTTTCTGTTGATCCCCACAACTAGGGAGAAGATGTACCCTGGTGATGAGTTCCTTGCTCCAGACTGGATTCAGCATGAGTCCATCAGTCTCCACGTCAAGCCCAACTGGGCCAACACTACTACTCGTGCTAAGGCGTCTGCTGCTAGGAGGGCTGTTGGTGAGGAGGAGGCTGGTGCAAAGGATGTTGCTGAGGAAAGTGCTGCTAGATCTTCCCCACCTTCCTTTGAGCCGTCATGGGCCAAGAAGTTGAAGGACAAGATGAAGACTCTCTTCTGCATGCAGGCGAAGGGGCAGTGCAGGACGCACGTGGCATCCAAGGAGAGTCGTCGCCGCGACAAGAAGGTCATGAGGCTCTTTGGAGAGGATGTCTCTGGCGATTCTGAGGATGCCATCACGCCAAAGGCTGCATGGATGGCGAAGCAAGGTTTCAAGTGGACTAGTTCTGAGGAGGACATCGAGGAGACCGTCCCCGCCGCCGAGTCTGACGAGGAGCATTGGGATGATTTCTCTGCCTGAGCCACTGCTACCTCTTGAGCTTGCGTTGGTTTTCCCCGAAGAGGAAGGGATGATGCAGCAGAGTAGTGTAAGTATTTCCCTCAGTTTTTGAGAACCAAGGTATCAATCCAGTAGGAGGCCACGCTCAAGTCCCTCGTACCTTCACAAAACGATAGCTACTCGCAACCAACGCGATTAGGGGTTGTCAATCCCTTCACGGTCACTTACGAGAGTGAGATCTGATAGATATAATATTTTTGGTATTTTTGGTATAAAATGCAAAGTAAAAAGTAAAGGCAAAGTAAAAAAGCAAAACAAGATTAAAGTGATGGAGATTGATATGATGAGAATAGACCCGGGGGCCATAGGTTTCACTAGTGGCTTCTCTCAAGAGCATAAGTATTCTACGATGGGTGAACAAATTACTGTTGAGCAATTGACAGAATTGAGCATGGTTATGAGAATATCTAGGCATGATCATGTATATAGGCATCACGTCCGTGACAAGTAGACCGAAACAATTCTGCATCTACTACTATTACTCCACTCATCGACCGCTATCCAGCATGCATCTAGAGTATTAAGTTAAAAACAGAGTAACGCCTTAAGCAAGATGACATGATGTAGAGAGATAAATTCATAAAATATGAAATAAACCCCATCTTGTTATCCTCAATGGCAACGATGCAATACGTGCCTTGCTGCCCCTTCTGTCACTGGGAAAGGACACCGCAAGATCGATCCCAAAGCTAAGCACTTCTCCCATGGCAAGAACTACCAATCTAGTTGGCCAAACCAAACGGATAATTCGAAGAGACTTGCAAAGATAACCAATCATACATAAAAGAATTCAGAGAAGATTCAAATATTATTCATAGATAGACTTGATCATAAACCCACAATTCATCGATCTCAACAAACACACCGCAAAAAGAAGATTACATCGAATAGATCTCCACAAGAGAGGGGGAGTGTCGGTGTCAAAACCGGCGGATCTCGGGTAGGGGATCCCGAACTGTGCCTCTAAGGCGGATGGTAACAGGAAGCAGGGGACACAATGTTTTACCCAGGTTCAGGCCCTCTTGATGGAGGTAAAACCCTACGTCCTGCTTGATTAATATTGATGATATGGGTAGTACAAGAGTAGATCTACCACGAGATCGGAGAGGCTAAACCCTAGAAGCTAGCCTATGGTATGATTGTTTGTTGTCCTACAGACTAAAACCCTCTGGTTTATATAGACACCGGAGAGGGCTAGGGTTACACAAGGTCGGTTGCAAAGGAGGAGATATACATATCCGTATTGCCTAGCTTGCCTTCCCCGCCAAGTAGAGTCCTATCCGGACACGAGACGAAGTCTTTAATCTTATATCTTCATAGTCCAACAGTCCGGCCAAAGGATATAATCCGGCTGTCCAAAGACCCCCTAATCCAGGACTCCCTCAGTAGCCCCTGAACCAGGCTTCAATGACGATGAGTCCGGCGCGCAGTATTGTCTTCGACATTGCAAGGCGGGTTCCTTCTCCGAATACATCACAGAAGAATTTGAATACAAGGATAGTGTCCGACCCTGCAAAATAAGTTCCACATACCACCGTAGAGAGAATAATATTTTCACAAATCTAATTTTCTGACTTGTTTTGGCAACACGACATTATGCCATGGCCCGGTGATTATTCGAACCATTTCCTTTAACTAGCCCCGCATATAACGCGAGGCGGTTTTTTGACACGTCTTGTCAAAGCATAGATTGTGTCCCCCTACCATGGGATTCTCATCAATACGGGCGTGGGTAACCCAACCGTATCATCGATTACGGTGCTTGGGGGATAAGCGAGTTTTACCAGGCTAGTGGGGACGCTTAGTTTCGTCCGCCCATATAAAGGGATAAGGATTTACCTTTTCATCCACGCCTTCTTCCTCCTTTGCTCATCCGTTTTCCCACACTCGAGCTCTAGCGCCCAAGTCCGCACTTCCCACCTCCACCTTCTCCAACCATGTCCAGAGCGGGAGGTAGGTGGATGGTCTCCTCCGCCATGGAGGGAGACATCAAGAAGCTGAGGAGAGCCGGATACCTGCCCGACGACATCGCGCACCGGCTCCCAGATGAGGGGCAGCTCATCCCCACCCCCAGGCCCCATGAGAGGGTAGTGTTCCTCACCCATTTCCTCCGCGGACTGGGATTCTCTCTCCACCCATTCGTCCGGGGGGTCATGTTCTACTACGGCCTGGATTTCCATGATCTGGCCCCGAACTTCATCCTCAACATCTCGGCGTTTATCGTCGTGTGTGAGGCCTTCCTCCGCATCAAGCCCCACTTCGGCTTATGGCTGAAGACCTTCAATGTGAAGCCGAAGATTGTGGGTGGCCGCCAGGCGGAGTGCGGAGGCGCCATGGTGGGCAAGATGCCCAACATTACATGGCTCGAGGGCTCCTTTGTGGAAACCATAAAGGGGTGGCAATCGGGGTGGTTCTACATCACCGAGCCACGTGACCCTGCATGGGCAGTGGCCCCCGAGTTCCAATCTGGAATCCCCACGTGGCTCACCTCCTGGAAAGAGAAGGGCCTGTCCTAGGGTAGTTCGGGAGAGCTGTCCGGACTCCAAACATGTATTCAAAACATGGTGAATAAGAAGCTCAAACTCGTCAACGTAGTCCAGGTCATGCTCCACCACCGGATCCTCCCGTGCCAACAACGGGACTTCAACTTGTGGGAGTTCGACCCGGCATAGCACCGAACTCTGAACAGGCTCTTCGACACAACTCACGAAGATGCCTGGAGGGTGCTGTTCAAAAGCGCCGAGGTCCCCCCTCCCATTACTGAGGATCGCGGATTCAGCACGAAGCGCCAAGCCAGTGCGGTAAGCTGCTTTACCTTTCACAGGATACTTATTTTTTATAGATTGACTCCATGCGGGATCTAAACTCTCGTACCTTTGACAGGACTGGCAGGAGACGGCCGGACAGATCGATTGTCCAGCTCCTTTGCCCGAAGGCCCAGCAGACGCTCTTCTGGCGAAGATGCTGACTTCAGCTGCTTATACGGTGCCGGAGAAGACCAAGAAGGCCAAGGGAACCCGAAAGAGTTCCCGACGCTAGGCGTCGTCGGACTCACCGTCCGATGACTCTGCGGCGCACTCCTCCCCCGAAGACGAGGAAGAAGAAGAAGATGCTCCCCCTCCAGTTGGGGAGATAAGAAAAGGAAGGCCACCCCAACTGGGGGGCCGAGGGGTCCAAGAAGGGGAGAACTCTCCTTCCGAACTACTCTACCACCGCCGCCGACGGCGAAGACGAGTGGCTGCCCAGGGCCAAGCCCCTGGGGAAGTCGTAAGTATTCGGATACCAGAGTAAGTCATAGTATTCCTTTGCCGCACTACTTTACCTAACGCCGAAATATGATTATGCAGGCCGCCCCGAGCCCGTATCGATGTATCATCGGACGACTCCCTGGGCTCGTCGGACATGGATAGCGATCCAGTTCCGACCGCCACCTCCCCCTATCCTACGGACGACGCCGAGGTGCTGTCTCATGAGGCACCGGGTTGAGGGGAGACAGTCCCGAAGGCGCCTCAAGGCGGCCTCCCGGACTCCGGGAGCTGAGGGGACAAGGCCCCTGAGAGCTCCGAGTTCGGCCCTCAGCCGAACACCGCGCTGGAACCTCCAGTGGTTCCAGGCTCGGGCAGGCTGCCTCCTTCTAAGAGGGGCAAGACGCCTGTGCCGGTGACCTCTGTCCATCCAGAGGCACCGGACAATCTGCTGGAAGCGCTTTGCGGCGCTTCCATCGACGAGGAGCACCGTACTATTATGAGTGCGGTGGTCCAGAAGGTTCAGTCCGCCAAGAGCGGATTGACTGAAGCCTGTGCCAACCTTCTAACAGGCTTTGAGGTAAGTGTTTTAAAATATAGGAAAAATATTACCGCATAGATAGTAGCCCCTGATGCTTTGTTCAGTGTTCACAAAGAAAAGCCGAACAGAGGATCAAATAATATCGCATGAGTCTAATATAAGTATGTCAATATGCGTATGCAGGCCTCGCTGCTGGCATCCGCCGCACTGACTGCGGAGGTTGCCGTACTGAAGCAGGACCTCGAGGGGTCCAAGAAAGAGCTCGGCCTTGCCAAGAGGCAGCTCGAGGAGAACAAGGGTAACTAATACCCGGTCTATAGATATGTATATATATAAAAAAGATGCGATTGCAAAATGACAGGATCATCGTATATCTGCCAGGGGCCATGACCGAGGTGGCGACCCTGAAGCAAGCGCTAACCAAGGCCGAAGATAAAGCGGCCAAGGAGCGCACCGAGCGAGAAAAGCAAGAGGCTCGGGTGGGCGAGGTGCAGCAAGAGCTCCAGGCTCTCGTGACGAAGCACGAGGCGTTGGAGCTTGACTCGAAGACGCGAGAGTCTGAGCTTGCCGCGGCCCTCGAGAGCGCGAAAAGTGCCAAGGCCGAAGCCTAAAAGGCCCTCCAGGAGATCGACGCAATGAAGAAGATAGCGGCGGGTAAGGCATTCTATATGCAGAGCAAGCATATAAAAGTAAATTACCGATTACCTACCCGAATTCGGAGCTCTCCAGGAGCATTCGCAGATTTGCCCCGCAGCGTGTCGGATGCCGCACAGTTTTACCAGGCCGAGGAGGGAAGCTCAACGGAGAAGCTGTTCTGGTCTCAGTATACTGGGACCAAACACCCGATGCCTCTGAGCGACCAGCTAAAGCAGCTGGTCGAGCTCCACAAGGCGGCCGAACAGGCCATGAAGGGCTTTATAGTCCGGCTATGGCCTGGCGACGCCCTTCCGAACAGCTACTTCGGCCTGGTGAGGTGACTTTTTGATGCCTACACACGGCTGGAGGTCGTCAAGCGGTCCGTCTGCATCGAAGGTGCACGCCGGGCTTTCGCCCATGTGAAGGTGCAGTGGGCCAGGCTAGACGCCGTGAAGCTGAACAAGGAAGGGCCACCGCAGGGCAAAGAGCATCGCACCCCCGAAATTTATTATGAGGGTATCCTGAAGGGTGCCCGTCTTGTGGCGGACGAATGTTCAAAGGATGTAATATTTGAGTAAACTTGCTTGTGTGATCCTGTATGATGAAAACTTGTTTCATATGCACTATGCAATGCTTTGTGTGAATTTAAAATATTACCTTATGTTTGGCCGTTTATCCAATCTGAGAGATGGCTAGTCCTCGGCTTCTACCCCCATGCAGCGAGTGCTGGGGTGTTCCGGATAAACCTGAGCACTCTTGTTCCCATGTTTGGGTCCTTCGAGGGAGGTGCTCAGCACAATGAACAAGGCAACCGGACTAATAATGCTTTATCACTCTCACTTAGCCATAGAATTCTATAATTTTAAATTTTGGCGAAGCCCCTGGTATTCGGAAGGCCGAATTTGGGGCGCGATACACGCCTTTAAGCCAGACAAGGCTGGCCCCTCGCCCTAAGCGGCATAAGTCTTTAGGGACTCGAAAACCTCGCCGAACAGCGACCAGTCTCTCGCCTTATCATGACAGTCAGTTTTAGCTTTCTCTACTGAGGTGCTAAGCCTAGCAGAACCGGGGCACAATCGCAGTAGTTCTCCTAGCGCTACCTTAGCCGATAGAGCGGAACGTAAGGTACCAAAACATAGGAGCCGGGCAAACCCAACATTTGACCAAAGACATGATTCGGAGCTGATGCATATAATGCTATAAGTTCGGGGTGCCGCACTTGTGAAAGTGTTCGGACTTTTCACACCATATTGTGGGGTACGTAAGCCCCTAGTGTATTGGCCGTACCAAAGTGTACGGTTGCAAGGCGTCGTTAATGAACACACACACACACACACACACACACACATATATATATAACAAGAATGCAATAATAGTCGTGATGTTATGCATTGTTTATTCAAAAAGGTGCGTCAAAGCAGAATGATACAGATAGTGTGATAAGCAAAGAGTGGGACTATGTCCCTTCCAAGGGCAAGCTGAGGAATAGTATTAAATCAAATGTTTCGCTCGTTATTGTAATCCACCTGGGAATTCCGTGGTGTTACGTAGCTGTCTGCCTCCTTGGTTGCTGCATCGTGTGTTCGACAATAGTGCTGCCGGACAGGGTTTCCAGAGATTAAGGTCCTGAAAAAGAGAAACATAACCAAACGGGAAGCCCCTAGTGTGGTTTAAGCCGCGTCTTGGGGCGTGCCGCAGTGCCCCCCCCTTCCCACCTGTGCCCATGGTATTTTTAATGCGTAATTATGTACGCATGGCACGAGCTTCGCCGTTTGGCTGGGACTGGGGTGGGGGCCACATTGCTACGCGAGCTCAGATCGTGCCAGGCGGTCTATTTGCCGATTGCTCCGAGCGCGCTTGAAGGTGTTCGGGCCTTGAAACGCCGAACTGGTAGATTGCCTTGAGAGGCTGTTTTGCACTTCTGCTGTGAGGGCCGCAGTGTGCTCCTCTGTTCGGAGAGAGCGCTCTGTGTTTCCATTGATTGTAATAACCCCGCGAGGTCCTGGCATCTTGAGCTTGAGGTATGCATAATGCGGTACCGCATTGAATCTCGCAAATGCGGTTCGCCCGAGCAGTGCATGATAACCACTGCGGAACGGGACTATATCAAACATTAACTCTTCGCTTCAGAAGTTATCCGGGGATCCGAAGGCCACTTCCAGTGTAATTGAGCCTGTGCAATGGGCCTCTACGCCTGGAATGACACCCTTAAAGGTCGTTTTTGTGGGTTTGATCCTTGAGGGGTCTATACCCATTTTGCGCATTGTGTCCTGATAAAGCAGGTTCAGGCTGCTGCCGCCATCCATAAGGACTCGAGTGAGGTGAAATCCGTCAATGGTTTGGTCTAGAACCAGTGCGGCGAATCCGCCATGACGGATACTAGTGGGATGGTCCCTGCGATCGAAAGTGATCGGATAGGAGGACCATGGGTTGAACTTTGGGGCGACTGGCTCCAACGCATATACGTCCCTGAGCGCATGCTTCCGCTCCCTCTTGGGGATGTGGGTTGCGTATATCATGTTCACCGTCCGCACTTGTGGGGGAAACCTCTTCTGTCCTCCGGTGTGTGGCTGCCGGGGCTCCTCCTCGTCATCGCTATGTGGCCCCTTGTCCTTGTTTTCGGTAATTCACTTTCCGGCCTGCTTGAACACCCAACAATCCCTGTTGGTGTGATTGGCTGGCTTTTCTAGGGTGCCATGTATTTGACACGAGCGATCGAGTATACGGTCCAAGATGGAGGGACCCGACGTACTTTGTTTGAATGGCTTTTTCCGCTGACCAGGTTTAGAGCCTTTGAATCCGGCAGTGACTGCCGTATCCTCGGTATTATCACTGTTAATGTGGCGCTTATGTTTGTTGTGACGTGACCCGCTATTGCTGTCCTTGGTATCCGAAGTACCATGGTCCTTTGATATGTTATTACTGCGAGCCAGCCAGCTGTCTTCTCCCGCACAAAAGCGGGTCATGAGTGTCGTGAGGGCTGCCATAGATTTCGGCTTTTCCTGACCAAGGTGCCAGGCTAGCCATTCGTCGCGGATGTTGTGTTTGAAAGCCGCTAGGGCCTCTGCATCCGGACAGTCGACAATTTGATTTTTCTTTGTTAGGAACCGAGTCCGGAATTGCCTGTCCGATTCTTCTGGCTGCTGAATTATGTGGCTCAAGTCATCGGCATCTGGTGGCCGCACATAAGTGCCCTGAAAGTTGTTGAGGAATGCGGCTTCCAGATCTTCCCAACAGCTGATGGACTCGGTTGGCAAGCTGTTAAGACAATGCCGCGCTGGTCCCTTGAGCTTTAGTGGGAGGTATTTGATGGCGTGTAAGTCATCACCGCGGGCCATATGGATGTGGAGGAGGAAATCCTCGATCCATACTGCGGGATCTGTTGTGCCGTCGTATGATTCAATATTTACAGGTTTGAAACCTTCTGGGATTTGATGATCCATTACTTCGTCTGTGAAGCATAAGGGGTGTGCGGCGCCTCTATATTGGGCTATATCGCGACGCAGCTCGAATGGGTCTTGCCCGCTGTGTTCGGCCCGACCGGATTTGCTTTTACTGTATCCGGTGTGACGTCTATCGTCTCGCAGAGTGGCGCGCCCTCATGATCCGTAGATCGATCTTGCATGCTTTGCTTTGTCCGCCAATATGTCTCGCGGGTCTGGCGTATCTCCCCATGCCTTTTTATTTGTATGGCGTCAGGGTGGAGGCTGAGTTTTTGGCTAGAATGCCTCTCTATCGCGGCCACGAGGTGGCCGATCAGCCGTATCATATGCTTCTTCCTCCAGTCGGGGTAGCAACCTGCACCTAGGGTAACTCTTGGAGGGGCGCTCGAGTTTATATTCCTCGGCCACGAGGACTTCATTCCATCTGTCAGTTAGCAGATCCTGATCAGCTTGAAGCTGCTGCTGCTTTTTCTTAAGGCTATTTGCCGTGGCTATAAGCCGGCGTTTGAAGCGCTCTTGTTCGACGGGATCCTCTGGCACAGCGAATTCGTCGTCGCTGAGGCTTGCCTCGTCTTCGGAGGGGGGCATGTAATTATCATCCTCCTCTTCTCCATCAGCCGCTCTCTCAGGAGGGCTGGCTCCTCCATCCTCCTACTCTAAATCTTGCTGGAGGGGATTGTTGTTGTCTTCGGCACTATCCGGAGTATTATTATCTCCTGTGCCGGTCTCACCACTTATGCTTTGGCGGGACTTAGAGCGCCGCCGCTGACGTCGGCGCTTGGGTTGCTTCTTGGAGGGGTCATCCTCCGCTATCTCGTCGCCATTGCCTTCTTTGGGTGTATCCACCATGTATATATCGTATGATGAGGTGGCTATCCAGTGCCCTGTGGGCGGTGGTTCCTCTTCGCCTCCCGCATCGTCATCCATACCGTCGATGTCTTCGGAGTCGAAATCGAGCATGTCGGTTAAGTCATCGATAGTGGCTACTAAGTGGGTGGTGGGTGGGCCTCGAATTTCTTTGTCGTCCGCATCCCAGTCCTACCGGACATAGTTCGGCCAGGATCCTCCTGACAAGGAGAGAGACCTTAATGAGTTCAGTATGTCGCCAATGGGAGAGTGCTGAAAAATATCCGCGGAGGTAAACTCCATGATTGGCGCCCAATCGGATTCGATAGGAACGGGCGCAGGCGGTTCGGAGTCCGTGGCCGAAGAAGGATCTGGCAGTTTAACAGCACGACTCTCGTGCAAGGTAAGGTCGATGTTTGGCTCGATCGCCGCTGAGGGTAAGGCCTCCATGGCGGGGTCCATCCACCCGTCCGTGGAAGGCGCACCTGGCTCCAAATTGAGGGTCGGAGCGGCTACCTGTGCGATCTCTTGAACACAATCCGATGGTAGAGCTAAATCGTACTCATCGTGACCGCGTGGCGCACAAGGCAGAGGCTCGAATCCGTCGAAGATCAAGTCTCCACGGATATCGGCCGTGTAGTTTAAGCTTCCAAACCTGACCTGGTGGCCAGGAGCGTAGCTTTCAATCTGCTCCAGATGGCCAAGCGAATTGGCCCGCAGTGCAAAGCGGCCGAACACGAAGATCTGTCCGGGGAGAAAAGTCTCACCCTGGACTGCATCGCCATCGATGATAGTAGGAGCCATCAAGCCTAACGGCGATGACACAGAGGAACTCTCAATGAAAGCACCAATGTCGGTGTCAAAACCGGCGGATCTCGGGTAGGGGGTCTCGAACTGTGCGTCTAAGACGGATGGTAACAGGAGGCAGGGGACACAATGTTTTACCCAGGTTCGGGACCTCTTGATGGAGGTAAAACCCTACGTCCTGCTTGATTAATATTGATGATATGGGTAGTACAAGAGTAGATCTACCACGAGATCGGAGAGGCTAAACCCTAAAAGCTAGCCTATGGTATGATTGATTGTTGTCCTACGGACTAAAACCCTCCGGTTTATATAGACACCGGAGAGGGCTAGGGTTACACAGGTCAGTTACAAAGGAGGAGATATACATATCCATATTACCTAGCTTGCCTTCCACGCCAAGTAGAGTCCCATCCGGACACGAGACGAAGTCTTTAATCTTATATCTTCATAGTCCAACAGTCCGGCCAAAGGATATAATCCGGCTGTCCGGAGACCCCCTAATCCAGGACCCCCTCAGGGAGAACTTTGTATTGAGATCCAAAAAGAGAGAAGAAGCCATCTAGCTACTAACTATGGACCCGAAGGTCTGAGGTAAACTACTCACACTTCATCGGAGGGGCTATGATGATGTAGAAGCCCTCCGTGATGACGGCCCTCTCCGGCGGAGCTCCGGAATAGGCACCAAGATGGGATCTCGTGGATACAGAAAGTTGCAATGGTGGAATTAGGTTTTTTTGGCTCCTGTTCTGATCGTTTGGGGGTACGTAGGTATATATAGGAGGAAGGAGTACGTCGGTGGAGCTCCGAGGGGCCCACGAGGTAGGGGGCGCGCCCTAGGGGGGTGCCCTAGGGGGGGGGGCGCCCCCACCCTCGTGACCGCCTCTTTGATGCCTTGGCGTAGGGTCCAAGTCTCCTGGATCACGTTCGGTGATAAAATCATGTTTCTGAAGGTTTCATTCCGTTTGGAGTTCGTTTGATATTCCGTTTCTTCGAAACACTGAAATAGGCAAAAAACAACAATTCTGGGCTGGGCCTCCGGTTAATAGGTTAGTCCCAAAAATAATATAAAAGTGGAAAATAAAGCCCAATATAGTCCAAAATAGTAGATAATATAGCATGGAGCAATCAAAAATTATAGATATGTTGGAGACGTATCAGGCATCCCCAAGCTTAATTCCTGCTCGTCCTCGAGTAGGTAAATGATAAAAAGAGAATTTTTGATGCGGAGTGCTACTTGGCATAATTTCAATGCAAATCTTCTTAATTGTGATATGAATATTCAGATTCGAAAGATTCAAGACAAAAGTTTATATTGACATAAAAAATAATAATACTTCAAGCATACTAACAAAGCAATTATGTCTTCTCAAAATATCATGGCCAAAGAAAGTTATCCCTACAAAATCATATAGTCTCGCTATGCTCTATCTTCACCACACAAAGTATTTAAATCATGCACAACCCCGATGTCAAGCCAAGCAATTGTTTCATACTCTAACTTTTTCAA